>NC_091623.1:64918051-66168051 GCF_027580195.1 Bos mutus | reverse complement strand
TACAAAATACAGAATCACTATGATGTGCACTGAAACTAATATATGTTATAAATCAACCACTCTTCAATAAAAACAAAAAACCAAACCCACCAAAAAAGAATGATGATCTTGATTCATTATTATCTCCTTACACAGTAAGTCTTTTAAAAGGCACGTTCAGCTGTTAAATTGCTCCCTGGAATCAATTAAAGAGCAAAAACACACTCATGGACAGCGAATGGAGAGGGCTAGCACACGTCTCCCAATTTGACATCCAAGGGAACTGAGTCTTGAAAAGGTTAGTGAATTACCTGAGTTTATAGAGTTTGAGAAGTGGGGGAACTGAAATATGTACCATTGAGTAGAAACGTTGTACTCCTGCTTTATCACAGCTATGCCCCTGTTATGGAATACAGGGAAAGCTACAGGGCTATAGCTGTCTTTGTTGGACATAGATTAAATATATTAACTTAGCACATTATATATCTGAAAGAAAATCCTGAGACCCATCATATGATCTGTATCACCCAATCCAGGGCTCCTCAGAAGTCCTTGAAGCCCTATACCTGACAACATCGGCTCTTAAGCTAATATCATCTCGAGAGTCCCATATTTACATCAAGGCCTGAATGATAGCTTTCCTTTAAAAGCAAGATAGATGCAGATGGCTCACAGAAGAATGAAGACAAAGCCTTGCCAGGTGGGGCCCTCCAGATAACTCAGGGCTGACGTGACCAGATGTGTGGTATAGGGAAGAAGTGCTGGCAGGGGAAACCAGTCTTAAAACAGGAGTGGAAAAATCGCCTCACTCAAATGGAATTCTGTAATGTTTACCATCAGGTGGGAAGGGATCACAGCAGTCCTGGTGTTTATGAAGGGCTGACTTTATCCATACAGGACTTTCTGGAGGATAAAAAGCTACTCATGGAGGTTAAAGTATAATGAAGGAGATGGGACATCCATGATGTGACAGTTTGCTCATTAAATAAAATTGTGTCCCTTGTAAAGAATCTGAACTTGGGCAGTTCCTCTGATTTATAGATGGCAATAGTTATATACTGACTTATCCCTTATTGCATAGTAGTAGCTGTTAGCTCAGGAATTAAATGAGGTATTTTCCAGCCATATAAAGAAAGAGTATATAGGTTAATCAAGTGGTCTCTTGAGGCCAACTGCCTCCACTTAAATTCCTCATTCATCACTTTTCTACCTATGTGATATTGGGCAAGTCAAGAAAACAGTTTGTGTCTCAGTTGCAAAATTAGGATAACAATATCTAATTTCTGAAGATTAAATAAACCATCACATGTAAAGCACGTTTAAGGCGTTTGATACATAGTGAAAATTTAATAAAAATAACTGTAACATACATGTTAATGTTCCAGAATAGAATTCAATATATCTTTAGGGTTTCAATTCCAATTGAAGGATAGGTAGTAGATTTTAAAATCATAAAACTGTTTGAATTTGTTGGATTTAGGCTGCAGTGAAAACTTATAATATACTTTTATCATGGGAAGATGTGTCATTATCATTGGTACAATCAGAAGAGAAAAAAGTAAAATTTGTGATTATATACTAGCTTGTACTTATATAAAAGCATATACTTTTATGTCCCAGAAACTATTCTAAGCTCTTTTATATAAATTTAATTTGCTTAATCCTTACAACAATGCTAGGAGATTGGTAAGTACTATGATTAGCCCCACGTTACATACGTGGAATATAGGCAGAGAGAAACTGAGAAAAAAGAAAAACAAGGCCACCATTTAAATTGCTTTTTTGTCTTATGTTGATGGTAACTATGAACTCTTAACCTTTCATTAGCTGTCATTCTTTTCTACGTTTATAATCTGTTCATTTAATTTTTAAAGTGAAGTTTAATTTATGAATTATTTATATAAGATTTTGCTGATCCCATGGAGGAGAGTCATTTGAGTACAAGGCCAAGCTGACCGAGGAACTGAACTACAGTGAATGGGAAGTTTCTGAGGATCATTTACAGATGGGTCAGAGAACTGGAGAAGCCAACACAAATGACAATTGCTAACAACAGAAATAATTTTGAAATAACATTCTGGTTTAATATGACCAGATTCCAAAATGGTAAGGATGCTTGAATATAGGTACTTGGTTGATTGTTTTATGAAGAAATCCTAATGGCAAAATCTCATCTAGCAAATCGTTCCAAGAAGCTTTCTGTTGGAAGTACCAATAAAAGGGTCATGATTTCTGACTATTCTCTGAAATGACTCTTTAGTTAGGTCTTTTTAGAATATGCTTCTGCTTGAAATCCATTGAATTTATTTCCTTATTATAAACAGTAACCTTTGAAAGGAACATAGCCAGTGCTATTATCAGCCACTCAGTTGAACTGAACCAATTACTCAAATCATGATGGATTTGAATTAGTTTTCTTTGTGTTTATGAAAATGTGCTTGTGGAGCTGAATTTTTCTTTTCCATTATTCATCTGTAAGAATAAAGAGCAAGCATTTCAGAGTAACAGCATAATTCCCTATGATGGGGGGTTTACAGGCAACGTTGAACTATTTGATACTCTAACAGATTGTGGAAAATGCTTCTAGATATCTGATATTTTCAATTTTAAAGGTAGGATTGTGTATTGAAGTTGCTACTGTGCTTCATCTACAATAGACCTGCTTCTCTCTTCTGCCCCAGAGAATGGCCAGCATATATGTTAGAGCTGGATAGAAGTTCCTGAAAAAGGAAGAGGAGCTTCCCACATCTCACCACACTTCAGAGCCTTAATTTCTTAGCTTTCAACAGCTGACTTCTGACTCTGCAGGTGAAGACTCAAAGCGAATACTAATGTAGAGTTCCTCCATTCCTTCTATGAATGAAGCAGTCTATAAGGCAATATTGCAAGCTACTTTTCTGAAAGTCATGTGAGAAAATGCAAGAAATCTCTCCCATCCTCTGGATGAAAATTTCCTCCTGAAGCACTGGTGGCCCATTCTACCCTGCAGAGGTAGAAGGGCTTGTACTACTTCCAGTTATCCTGATGGAGGCGATAAGTGTTCTGGTAAGCTCTTCCAACTGATGCTTTTGAACTGTGGTGTTGGAGAAGACTCTTGAGAGTCCCTTGGACTGCAAGGAGATCCAACCAGTCCATCCTAAAGGAGATCAGCCCTGGGTGTTCATTGGAAGGACTGATGCTAAAGCTGAAACTCCAATACTTTGGCCACCTCATGTGAAGAGTTGACTCATTGGAAAACACCCTGATGCTGGGAGGGATTGGGGGCAGGAGGAGAAGGGGACGACAGAGGATGAGATGGTTGGATGGCATCACTGACTCAATGGACATGAGTCTGAGCAACCTCCAGGAGTTGGTGATGGACAGGGAAGCCTGGTGTGCTATGGTCCGTGGCGTCGCAAAGAGCTGGACACGACTGAGTGACTGAACTGAAGCTCTTCCAAGCGTGGGAAAACAGTGGTGACTTTTTTCTTCTGGGCATGTGATAGATGGAGAATCTAGAATTTTAGGTCTAGTTATAACCTTCTTAATAGCTGGGGAGTGTGGGACGCCAGAGTTGAAGATGACTTGGTCCCACAGCCATTGTAAGAGTACAAATCTGTCTACACTACTTTGCCTCCCCCATGTCACAATCCAAAGAGCCCAGGAGTGTTAGGTAACTTTTCATCCTCTTTTCTCAGTAGATTACAGTGTTCTGAATGTGTTATCATGTCCAAAATGATATAAAATTCCCTCAAACTACAGTTTGTTTGCATTCTAATTATAATATATAGCCTGAGACTCAAAACCATTTTCCCTAAAATAAAGGAACTCAATATTCTTAGAGTAGCAGAACATTGATTGCCATATTTATTGATACTTCCTACAGTAAAACACCCTAGAGATGGAGTGTGGAGCTCACTTTTGGTTTCAAGCCACTAACTAGAGGACATTGTTGAGAAATAATTTTATAATATAAAACATGAACATAAAAATATTGATGAATATTTCTGCTTTAAATCAAGTCATAATAATTTACATGCAATTACGTGCAATTATAAGTTAGATAATCTATACCCCCAGATCCAGTGCTATGCCCAGTTTGGAGCCACCTGTAATGTAGAACTTAACTCAAGAGCAAATTTAACAGTCAAAATATAAGAGGTGAGGCGGGCAGCAAAAGACCAAGTGATCTCAGCTGCCCCCTAGTTGGGTTAGCGGTCTTGCTGTATTCATGGTGGCTACTTCAAGATCTGTGTTAACCTCAAAACTCAAAATCCATGCAGGAAGCTAAATGGGTCCATCCCCATTAAGAACATGGACTTCAGGTATGAGGGTGGGTTTTTTCCCTTTTTCTTTTCTTTTTGCTCTGAGGAGCTTTTTGCCTCTGCACTCACAAAGGCCTCAGGCTTATGTTCTCCTCAGAGGGCCGCAAAGAAGCAAAATCCATTAGATAATGTTTATGCCTTGAGGAGTTCTATCCTAAATGATCACTTCTACCTTATTTGAAATGATGCCATGCTTTTAAAATTCTGATTCTACATGGAACTGGGAGAGGGGTTGGCCAAGGTCAGGGTGGTTATAAGAAAGATTTTAGTGATTCTGTACAGTTGGAAAAAACCAGTACAACAACAAAAGATGACACAGGAGAATAAGTAAGACAAATATGAATAATCTCTAATTAGCAAAAAAATTATTTTTGAAACATTGCAAGTAGGTCAGAATGATGAAAAGGGGCACCTACATTCCCCTAAGGATATCAAACCCAAGAAATAGTTGGCTGCCTTATTGTGGAGATCTGGCTCCCTCCCACCCATACACCCCTCAGATTCATCCAGGCCATGCTGTTTGTCAATTTGCTGGAACAAGACATTCCTGCAGACCAGAGGGGCAATGCTTAAAATTCAGATTGGATGCAATCTCATGTAGTGTCTTCATCCACTTTCCCTGCCCACTAAGAAATGAATATCACTGTTTTCCCAAAGGCCTCTATCAAACTCAGATATTTTTAGACATTACCATGTCTATTTATCTTAGGCCCCGCAGAAAAGTGAGAGATGGGCAAAAATATTTTAAATGTGATCATTGTGTTCCGGAGAAAACCACTTCACCTCTCCAAACCATGCCTACATCAGTTCAGTTCAGTCACTCAGTCGTGTCTGACTCTTTGCAACCCCATGGACTGCAGGACGCCAGGCTTCCCTGTCCATCACCAACACCCAGAGCTTGCTCAAACTCATGTCCATTGAGTCGGTGATGCCATCCAGCCATCTCATTCTCTGTTGTTCCCTTCTCCTCCTGCCTTCAATCCCCAGCATCAGGGGCTTTTCCAGTGTCTGCTGCTGCTGCTGCTAAGTCACTTCAGTCGTGGCCGACTCTGTGCGACCCCAGAGACGGCAGCCCACCAGGCTTCCCCGTCCTTGGGATTCTCCAGGCAAGAACACTGGAGTGAGTTGCCATTTCCTTCTCCAATGCATGAAAGTGAAAAGTGAAAGTTAAGTCGCTCAGTTGTGTCTGACTCTAGCGACCCCATGGACTACAGCCCACCAGGCTCCTCCGTCCAAGGGATTTTCCAGGCAAAAGTACTGGAGTGGGGTGCCATTGCCTTCTCCGATGTCTACATAGATATAAAATACTAATATTTTGTATCCTGGGATAGTATGTTCCTGTGAGGAACCGGGTATCATGTGTGATCCATTAGGCTGGAGCCAGGGTATGGGAGTGGACCGAGAAATGTCAGGCTGTGGAAACACATTGTGCAAGAGCCAAAATGTTCTGGGATTGTATCAGAAAGACAACATGCTCAAAAGACTGCCTTATGGCATCCAGCTAGAAAGGAAATAAGATGTAACCCAGAAGAGGACCCAATAGATCAGAGGCTAAAGAAAGCAAATGAACCTAGACATCAGAATCCAAGGGGAGACTTAGAAGGAAAGGGGAAGCAAGGAGGGGTAAGCAGGAGATCTGACCTGTATGAAGTGGAGCTGGGTGGGAGATAGTTTGAAGATTAAAGCTCAAGGATCCTGAGATGCCAAAGAAAGGTTATTGTGGGAACATAATCTATGGGCAGGGGAGGGAGGATGTGCTTCCCTGGTGGCTTAGGAGATAAAGAATCTGCCTGCAATGCAGAAGACCCTGCATTCAATCCCCAGGGTGGGAAGATCCCCTGGAGAAGGAAATACCAACCCACTCCAGTATTCTTGCCTGGAGAATTCCATGGACAGAGGAGCCTGGTGGGCAACAGTCCATGGGGGTCACAAAGAGTCAGACACAGCTGAGTGACTTAGGTAGATGGGTAATCTATGGGAAGTCACTCTGTAAAGGGTAAAACTCTAACTGTAATGGTAGACTGTGTCACTCGGTGCTCTGTGTTCCTATCTAGGGAAGGATTATACTACTCAGCCTATTGAATTCAGATGTGGCCATGATGTTTGCTTTGCCCAGTGAAATTGAAGCCACTTGGCAGAGGTCTTAAGAACTAGCACACACATGCCATGCTCTCTCTCCTCTCTACCTTCATATCTGGTAGATGCCAGACCCTCTGTCTGAATCTTGGGATGAGGGTAATAATGACATCGGAGCAGAGTCCCCACATGTGTAATGTGTAGAGTCCCCACATGTGTAATGAATGTGTAGCGAGAAAAAAAGTTTTTCTTATTTTTTCCACTGAAGTTTCTTTTTTTCAAAATCACAGATTATCTAGCTGCTCTTGACTGATATGAATGAAGATTACTGGTTGGAAGGCAGTAATTAATGGTTATGCCTGGTTGGACTTATTTTAATATGACAGGCAAAGTACGACAATGATGTTGCAAGAGAAAATGACTAGGAAAAATACCACTACGATGTTTATTTAGGACGATCTGTAACAAAGAGTGAAGCCTGTGGATAAATTATTACCTCTGCTAATATTATAGCCAGTCAAGTGAAAAATACATTAATAAGAGACTCAGCTTTCTTTATTCTCAAGTACCTTACAGTCTAATCAGAAAGCCTTAACAAATTCATACTCACACACACACACGTACCTTTTGATAGATAAAAACATGTAAAAGGGCTCAAGTCTTGCCACTGTAAGAGTCAAAAGTCAAAGGAGACAAAAGGTACAAGCTTGTTGAATTATATTATTGTAATTGTGTTGTTATTCTAATTATCGTCATCATTATTTTACTGTTGCTTTTGTGGTGTTAGATATTAAGATGATAAAATGAGTAGTTGTTGACAGGAGTTGAAAATATAAATTCCATTATTCTTATTTGGCCTATTTAGTATTCTGAACCGGGTAGCCTTTGAATGGACAATACGTGAGGGAAGAAAGGTAATTTATTATTTTCAATAAGTAGCTTAGGAATAGGAAACATGGTGGTTTTTAGTGATGCGACTACAGAAAGAGAAAGGACTGGAAAAAAAAAAAGATGCAAGTGACTATAATCAGGTAGCCACACAAAACATGCACTCTATCCCTAGAGGGGAATGAAGACAGAGGAGACTCAGGAGCCAGCAAGGGCTCATCTTGGATCATAGAGGCTAATCCTTAAAGGCTGGACCAGGGAAGAGGTCTCTGTTAATGACGAATGTCCCATTCTGCCCCCCTGACTTGGCCTACAGATGTGGGCATGTGCAGGGAACCATGAAGAGATTTTTCTTCATCCTTTTTGCATTTGCAAACACAGCTTTTCTTGGCTTACACATTAGTAATCCATAGTCCACTGAATATTGTATTGGCATTTGACCCAAGCCCCTAACCATATTCGTGATATGCAATACTGATTATGGGGCTATTGGGAACATGAAATGTTCATTTTTCTCAATTGACCCCATATCTACTTTTGAATTAAGAAAAATGTTGAGAACAAAACCAGGCCCCTTCCTGAAACTAATGCTGACGGGCATTCTCATGAGGACAAAAGCAAATGGAAGTGAGACCAGGCTGATATCGGCTCTGTCTCGCGTCATTTTAAAGTGTTGTTCTTGAGCATTTCAAACGAAGAGCCAACTTTTTCACAAGCTCTCTGAAAACTGTTACTGAATTGTATTCAGTCCCTATTAAATTACTAAGCGGTATTTTCACTTCTGTGGTAGTAACATAGACTGAATAAACTTAAGTATATTCTACTGCTTTTGTTTATGTACAATTGCTGCAAAATAAAGTTTATAAAATACCTAGTGTGTGCTGCGATTCATGGGGTCGCAAAGAGTCAGACACGACTGGGCGACTGATCTGATCTGATGTTATCTAGTATTTCAGCC
Source organism: Bos mutus (assembly GCF_027580195.1). Taxonomy (NCBI): domain Eukaryota; kingdom Metazoa; phylum Chordata; class Mammalia; order Artiodactyla; family Bovidae; genus Bos; species Bos mutus. The sequence continues at coordinate 66,159,846 of NC_091623.1, read as the reverse complement.
AAACAAGCATTTGAAAAAGATTGTATCCTTCAAAACTTGAGAACAAGTACATCAAGCCTTTCCTAGCAATGGGAAAATTCACCGAATACATAATAAAATTTTTTATTTGTCTGCTACCACTAATAACATATAACCTATTGTACTTCATAGCTTTCTTCAAACATCCTAAAGTTTAAAGGGAAATAAGTGTATACACAAAAATAAATGGATAAATAATTAAACAGAAGTTAGAAGCATAAGTGAATAGATAACACACATAAAATAGAGGTTATAAGAGTGATATGGGAAAAACAGGGCAATTGTTTAGATTTTAGGGCACTGCATGTGATTACAAGAAATCAGATTTTAAGTGTACACAAGATGTTTGAGGAAGACAGAGAAGGATCTGTTTACTTGCATGCAGAATGGACCACAGCCCTTGAGGGGTGATTCTGGGCATGTGAGGAAGCCTCTGTTCTCAAAGAATTATCCAGCCATTCACTGATGGTCCTCAGGATGATCCTGTAAAGAGACTCAATGGGTTTCAGGTAGGGTTTTTATTTACTTCTTAATATTTGGCTCATACTACACCGACTGACTTTGCAAAGTGAAATTGCAAATAGTCAAATTACTCAGACAGAAAGGCTTATACTGAAAAGTAGCTACTCTGTGCAGTATTCATCTCTCATGGCTAACCTCAGTTCAGTTCAGTTCAGTTGCTCTGTCGTGTCCGACTCTTTGCGACCCCATGAATCGCAGCACGCCAGGCCTCCCTGTCCATCACCAACTCCCGGAGTTCACTGAGACTCACGTCCATTGAGTCGGTGATGCCATCCAGCCATCTCACCCCGTCGTCCCCTTTTCCTCCTGCCCCCAATCCCCCCCAGCCTCAGGGTCTTTTCCAATGAGTCAACTCTTCGCATAAGGTGGCCAAAGTACTGGAGTTTCAGCTTTAGCATCATTCCTTCCAAAGAACACCCAGGACTGATCTCCTTTAGGATGGACTGGTTGGATCTCCTTGCAGTCCAAGGGACTCTCAGGAGTCTTCTCCAAAACCACAGTTCAAAAGCATCAATTCTTCGGTGTTCCACAGGGAGAATGAAATTTTAACAGTTCCTCCTTTTAGTTCTCTTGATATTTTTTTATTAACAAATTGACCTCACTCTTCCCTATTTGGTCAGCATTGACATCTGTGCTGTTCCTTCCGTCAAAGGGATGACTTCACTCAGTCCCCACCACCACCCATCTTGATAGTTGTATCAGGATTCTGGCCTACCAGTTAGTTACCTCTACAATCTTGGAAGGCAGTGGGGTCACTCATCTGTCCCCAGGCCTTCCACTTCTTATTTTTAGCCCCTTTTTACTTTTTGACCCTAGTCTTCCCTGGCACACAGTCACCCCTTACAAAGCTGCAGCCTCCTGTGTATGTTTCCAAAGCTCAGCATCATTAGTCAACGCTCCTCCATCCACACTCCTCTCTCAGAAATACTTTCTCTCTGCCTCTTGTTCCACTATGTTGTCTTTATCACCATGGGCTTCTATTCCTGCCACTGTTTACTACCACTTTAGCAAGAGGTAAGAAGGGGAGGAGCAGGGAAGAAAAAAAAAAAAAAAAAGAGGAGATGCATGTGTTCTGAATGGGCATTTCAGTCAGAGTTTTTCAAAGCAGGCTGTATGCATTTTTCTAATGATTGGTTCAGGCATTCAATCCATTTTTTCAAAGAGGTACATGATACCCTAAATTTTAAGCTTAAGGTTCTTTCCTCATAGGGTTAAAATGCCTAATATGGCCAAATATTCACTGAGAGGAAAAAAATTTAACTATATTACTTTCTAAGTGTAGACTTCAGACACCCTACCTCATTAATCATATTGGTTTCTTATTTGAAATATAGATTCTTGGCCTGATTTAATTAAATAATCTGGGCCAGGGCCCACCCCTTAAATCTGCAAGCTTAACAAGCTTGTGATAAAATGTAATATTAATGCTATTTTATTTATAAATTAAATAGATATAATTTAATATTAATAACAGAAACACAGGTGATTTATAACATTTAAGTACTTGCTATACATAAACATGGGAGAAGGAAACAGCAACCCACTCCAGTATTCTTGCCTAGAGAATTCCATGGACAGAGGAGCCTAGTGGGCTGCTGTCCATGGAGTTGCACAGAGTCGGACACAATTGAAGTGACTTGGTATGCATGCATGCATTGGAGAAGGAAATGGCAACCCACTCCAGTGTTCTTGCCTGGAGAATCCCAGGGATGGGGGAGCCTGGTGGGCTGCTGTCTATGGGGTCGCACAGAGTCGGACACGACTGAAGCGACTTAGCAGCAGCAGCAGCATACATAAACATTTCATATATATTATTTAAAGGAAAAATTATAGATGGCAGGCCTTTTACAAACTTTGGGTGTAGACTCAAAAGAGAAATATATACCCTTAATATTTGCCTTTTAAAATAATATGCTGTATGACTAGAACTTCTGACTAATCTCATTGACATGATTGTAAACTTAAACATTTTTTCAATCAGCAACTAATTATGTTACTCATAAAATGCAGTGTTGAATCAGCTGAAGTTTGTATTCAGTGATCACACATCATAAATGCTGTTTATTACTATTTCCTCAGCCTTCTTTCAGTAATTTCTACAACTTTAAATATCAGGAACTGAGATTGGTTTTTCACTATATTTTTAACAAGGATTTTTTAACTGCTTCATATGATTTTTCCCTCCTCTGAGTGTTTTCAAATTGATTTTTCAGTGGCAAGATTTTTAGCTCCAGACATTTGTCAGGTATTAAAGTCAGGCTAAAAGGTCAGTAATTCTCAGATACATTCTATTTCATTTTATAAATCATCTTAATGTTCTAAGCTGCTTAATCCTCAAGTTTTCCATGTATCTTCTCTTCTACAGTGCAGCTGTGGAACAGAAAGAAAGAACCCTGCCAAAATGACAGCATAAAAATTTAGAGGGATGGTTTGTATAAAACCCTAATTAGTACTTTATATGACATTTTAAAGGCATTAAGTATTTCAAAGTCATTAAGCAAATGGTTATTATTGTACAAGTCATTTTAAAAGAATAAATTTACCCACCAGGATGTTAACTGCTCAGTATGAATTTCCTTTGAGCAGTGAATAAGCCATGGTGATGCTCTTATATTTTCATGCTGTAATTAGAATAACTAAAATTTTGCAAATATTATCTCTAAATAGAATTAATATGATACGTTTTGTGAAGTTGTTCCTTTTTAGGATGAGACATCAGCTTTTTTATGAGCATGATACATTTCATTTCTATATCCTTTACTGTTTTTGATTTAGGAAGAAATAAACTTGATAATTTTTAGGGCAATCTGTAATCCTGACAAGTATGAAATTCTATTAGTGTTTTCTTTCTTTCAAATATAATTCCACTGAGTTGCACATTGTTTGTCTCTCATTTTCATTTTTATACTTCTCTGTGCTCCAGCTTCATCGACTACTAATTGAGCATTCACCAGACAACAGATGTGATGGTACAGAAATGCATTCAAGAAAAGATTAAACCAGGAGGCTGCCAATTTGCAGTTGGACTTTAACCTGCTTGCTTTTTAATAATGCTTGAGTATAGATCCTTATTTATAGGCTTGGTATAAATATTATTAAATCTTTCCAACTATTCCCTTGAGCTTTGAATGTTCACTGACCTGTGAAGATAGCCAAGTGGATAAATAAGCTTATACTTAGACCTAGCAAATCAGAGGGCTATTAGAGCTTATCTTGACTTTTCTTTTTACTTTATGTTACATGATGCATTGATTTTTTTAAACTAAGAAGCCATTTTAAAAAGACACACTTAAACTGACTTCCAATTCTCTCTTAATGAATTGAAAGTGGTAGAGTCATTAGTGCATATCCCAGCCTGTTTTCACATCCTCAATCTCACATTTGCTGGTAGTCACATAAGTTACACTTGGCTTTAGCCTTGGAAGGCTAAAGAGAACCTCTGAAGGCAGAAGTTAACAAAGGAGAGGGGCTCTAAGAGCTGTCATGTGCATTCTTGCCACCCCATCCATCTTACTCCGTGTGTTCTTTTCCCCATTCCTTCCTTGAAAAGAGTGATCAGCTATGTCCAATGTCGTCACAAAGAACAAGAGAGATTAATGGTAAAGAGTTTTGTTTTTCTTTTTTGGTTCAGGCAATTAAAAGCTACAAATGACCTTGTGAAATCAGGTCCTGTAAGAACATGATTCAGATGCCTGCTGGGTGAGTAGCGAAGGGAAGGGGAGGAAGTGGGGAATAGTGGAGGTGGGCTTATCTGTCAAGAAGCTTAGCAAGCATGGCTGGAAGGTAAGCTCCTAGGGTTCTTACTAGGAAGCCGCCTAGACTTGTGCAGTACACAACCTGAACGAACTCAAGCAGGGACGTAACACCTATAGTTTTTATTCTGAGCACGCTTTTATTCTGAGCACGCTTAACACAGAACATATCTGATTTGCAATGAATGAACTTAATGGTTCTTGAATAGTGTCAAAGAAAATTTTACCTAAAAGAAGGAGGAAAAGATTTTTTTAACCACTAATCTAGTAATGAAAATGAAAAGAAAATCATGTTTCTATTTTGAAAAGTATACCAAGAATCAATTCAATTTGATTTTGAGAATTAGGTAGAGTCAGAAAGAAACAATGATAATTAATAATAGTACAGCCTTGTGTTGACATAAAGCTCATGAACTTTTCCTCATATTCATTGTCTACTTCTTTATGGAAAAGTGCAGTAAGAGAAATTTAGGAAAGAACTGTAACCTAAAGAATATTAAAAGTGAGATGAAATTAGAAGGTAGGAAAAGTTCTTAAAATAGATTTCTAACAATACTAACTCAGAGTATCATGTGATAAAAAGACTGAACTGACATTCAGGAATAACCCTGGGGTCAGAGAAGCATAGTATATATAACCTATGAAATCATCCTATTTCACCAAGTTTCATGTTAGTCTGAAACATGAAACATCTCTGTGCAGCCTTATATGTTCCTGTTTAAAGCTGGACTAGAAAGCAGAAATTTGGGGAGCAATTCAAACAACTATAACGATTATCAAAAACAAAAGGACTGGAACCTACTATGAAATGTTCAAAGAGAGAAACTTTTTGTAAGTCCTTCTTCACTGTTTCAGCTCATGACGACTATCATAATGTAACTGCAGGGGAGAAGGGCTGATACTGATCATTCCAATGATAATTATCTTATAAAAGAAATATCCAAACTTGGCCTGAAGATCTTTGTAGCAGCAGATCTTCATCAAATGTTCTTTGGCTTACCTAGTTCACTTCCTTTGTGGAAGAGCATTCTAACAGAAGCTTGCGGTGGTTAATGACCACAAAGGGGATAGGAGAGAAAATGCGCTGACTCACTGAGATGAAGTAAGCAATGGAGGAGTTAGTTTAAACAGAGGTTGTCAGAGGGGGTTTTGGAATCTACTTCTCTGGAGAGTTTTAAAAATAGGCCAGGCACTCATCTCCCTGGGATGGGCTCAGGCTGCATAGTAGCTAGAGGACAACCACAGCCCTCTCGGGTTCCCTGCCACCTCTACTGTCTATAGATGACAACAATATCTGAGGGGCCCCTGGGCAGGGAACTGGTGGTAACCTGGCTCGTTTCTAACTAGAGTCCTTTCTTACCCCATGGAATGATAAGTATATAAGTGAGGGTGGGGTCAGATTGTTCCCTGAACCATACTCTGTTAGCATTACTGAGCAGGGTGCTCCATCCACCAGCACCGTCGGCTGAAAAGCATGGATACCAGTTAGTATTGAATGACAGTGCTCTGTTGGATTTCATTTGTTCCATTGTTTTGTGTGTCTGTGTGTCTTTGTGTATGTGTGAGAGAGAGAGAGAAAATATAGTTAAGTTACACTAATTGGAAAGGAAATTCGGTTAAAGAGTCTGGAAAACATCTGGGGAAAATACCTTCATGTCCTTGTGAAGCATTTGATTCTGATGTTAGACTCTAATCCTTAGCATTTGAATTTCTTGGATCGGAGGCTTATCCAGGATTGTTGTCTCTTGCTAGCAGGCGGGGGGTTTCCTCTTAGAGAATGAGCTCCATTCTAGTCCCCTAGAGCTACTGGGTCATGGCCAGCTTCTCAGGAGAGCTGAAGAGACAGCAGAGCTGACAGGCACAGGGAGACTTAGCTTTGAATATCTTGCACCCCATTATTTGGTGGGTGGGGGTGTTGCTAATTGTTCTTCCATTTCAACAAAGAAAGTGGTGATTTGCCAAAAATCAAGGATGTTCCATCTTAAGGATTAGGCTGAATGCTTTCAAGAGAAGCACTTTTTTTTTTTTTTTAGGATGAATTTTATCCTATAATATTTTTCCAATTTATTTAGGTACTTTGTCCAAGGAAAATAGTATAAGTGTTATGCCGTGTAACCAGAATCTTTAGAATTAGTACAACTTTTTCTCAATGAAGGTCTATCTTTATTCACCAAGTGGGCTCAGATGGTCTGTGTCGGGTGGAGTGCCTGCCAAGGTCACAATCATGCAGGCTGCCCAGAGGAGAGTGGACCTGGCAACCCACCACGTAGTAAATTTACAAACAGGTGGTGAAATTAGGATTTTCTTTTTTACTTGTTCTTTCCTCCATGCTTCCCATAATCATTGCTTTTCTGGAAGGTCAACTTTGTTTTTTTTGTTTTTTTTTTTAAGGAAAAGGAGTCTTTCCTTCATCTCCTAAATGCTAAGTTGATGCCCTTCCCTAGAAGTCTTTCCATTAATTAAGTTGGCCTGAAGGTCATAAACCATGATCGATATGGAGGCTGGTTGCTGCAAGGTGCTAATTGACATCCCCAAAGAGGAATAGTGTCAACAATCAATAGAGAAGAGCAAGACACTGGTAGATTTATGGCTTTGATTTTTGAAAAGGTATGGGAATGCCCTGTGATGTTTTCCCCTGTACTCCTTTTGAATGTTAATGCTTTCTTGAAGATGATTTCAGACACACTGCTAGGATACTGCCTCTACTCACTGAAGCAGAATTCTCTGAAGAGTTGCTGAGGCAGAACCGAAATCATGGCTCGCCTCAGAGAAGCAGCTGTATTGGCCGCTAATGATGCCTCACACAGAAAGACGATGCTCCTTTAACTCGGGGTTTTAATGGGAAGTTTCTAAGCCTGAAACAACAGCTTTAGCTCTGGGGTGTGCCATCAGCTGCTTGCAGCTACCACTGCCTACTGCTTTCTCACAGCCTGGTCGGGAAGAATGGAAGCTAAGGAGGCTTGTAACTACCTGTAACTGTTCCACCAGGAAATGGATCAAGTGTTTGTTCAGCCAGATCCAGGTATTTGACCAAAATCTGTGTCTATGGTGGGCTAATTAGATGCTTTCCTCTAACTTTAAATATATGCATGAGCCATGATTGCATGGATGCCTTTTGGATCCAAGTTCTGAATTTAGATCTAGCTGTCAGATAAAGTCTAATTAAATAGTTGCTAGGTAAAGTTAATGCACGGGGGTGAAATGTAATGATGCCTGTATTTTTAAAGCATGCTTAAGTTTATAATGCTACAGACACTGGATAAGAGAATAGTAAAACAGGCTTTTTTCTTTGCTAAGCTGCAGTAAATTATTCTTGAAAGCTCTCTGCCCATTACATTTTTTTTTCCTATTCACCTAAAACATCCCACCTTCCAAAATGTAACAGGGATGTTCTAATTTGGTTACAAAGGATCATGACCCACACAATTCATAGTGATAGTGCTGACTATCCCTGTTGTCCCTGGGCAGTGTGTAGCCCTAGCCTTTTGAGGTATCAGCAAGCACTCTCTTTCACTAGGAAACACACAAGGAAAGAGAAGGAAAACTGAGTTGAACAGTAAGGTTACTGTTTGGACTTTGAAGTTCCAGTTCGCTCGTGGTACCTTTTGACACCCCCCTTTACTGACTGGGCACTCGCAGGCTATTTTTCTGATGTTCTCAGCAAGGCTGCAGTCTTGCCCTGCAGTCCCTTTAAAACTCGTAAAGCAGATGTTAGGAGGAAGATGAAAATAGGGAGGAAGTAAAGCTGCAGTCAGGGCTCAGGCTGAAGATAAAGGTCCCCTGCTGACCAGCATGGTGAACTGGCTACAGCAGGGTTCACTCCCCAAACCAAGCAGCAGATGTGTCTGCAAGCTGACTTTGCAGAGATGAGCAGAGGAAGCCGACCTCCTGTGCAGCAGCGAGGTCTAGCAACAGTTCTGAAACTGCCTGTTGACATTTGTAGCTGACCACACTCGCTTGTCTTTAAAATTGGTGTCTATGGGCTTTCTACTAGCCTTGCGTCTAATTTTCAAGTGTATAAATTAATATTTACTCCTAACCATCCTGTGAATTTGGAATCATCAGGGCTATTGTATCAGAATAGGAGTGGTGTTGAAAAAGAGGAACATGGGGGTTGCCATGTATTGATGTGAGCCAGAAAATGGGGAGAGGGTGGTTAAAATGCCTGAAGTACTTAGAGTCCGGAAATCTCTACCTCAAGGTCTTGGCTGGCCACCAAAAGGGCCATGTATTCTGTGAATTTATAGGAAACATTTTGCATCTTTGCATGTATATCCTGGAATGCAAGTTGCTCTTCACTGGATTCATACACAGAATTTCTAAGAGAAATGAGGTGACTTTGGTGGTGGGCTCACAGTTGTGGGGGGAGATGTGTAATAGGGTCGACTGGGATGTTTACACGTCGGGGGTGGGTGGGTGGGATGGACGATATACCTCCAGACACTCCAGCTATACAGACAGCAATGCAGTTGAGGCTTCCTTTAGCTCAAAAAAGTAGAGAGTGATTTTATTCTGCCTCAGTTTCAGGATATATTTCTTCCATTTTTACAAGACATGTTCACATTTCAACAGCCAAGCGTCAGAACTACTACAGGATAACGCAGCACTTTGACAAAGTTTGTCCCTGTCAGTTGTTGCAAATTCAGTCCTGCCTACCTAGCCAACTCCCTCCCTATTTCACAGTCTACGGATTGGTCTCACTAGGCTGCTAGATAAATATAAACAAGGTACACAGGACGTCTTTGTGGGACAAGGTGTCCCGTCCATCACATGTGAGTGTAAGCTGGACAAGCCTGTGAGTGTTCTTGCTCGATGGATGAACTGTCTTTACATCTGCTTTTGAAAATACATCAAGTCACATAACTAGGTTTGTGGCCTACAAGGTTTAAAAATTAGGTACAGCAGTTATATGGTTTCAGAGTACTTAAAATACAGACTGCGTTGTTTCACAGCACCCTGCAGGGCATTAGCAGTTGAAGGATGATGACGTTCTACTCATTCCCCTTTGAAGGGGGCTACTCTTGAGTTTTTTGATTTGGGGCGGTTTATTTAACAATCTCCATTCCTGCGTGGGAAATGAGCAATAAATCTCATTTTGCACAACAATGAGATAAAGAGAAAACACTCATTCCTCATCACCTAGTTTTTGAACAGCTCACCATGTGCCAGGTAGGACTATACACACACAACATCTACTGCAGCTGTTATTGCAACCCATCGCGAGAGGGATGACCACAAAAGTGAGATGGTGAAATCGAATGCCTGTGTGTGGTTTCCCAGAACAAGGGGCCAAATGCAATGAATGAATTCTGCTGCTGTCACTTGGAAAATAAGAAATATATCATTACTTTAAGATAGTTCTCTCCAGACAAAATATTTTTTCTTACTGTGAAATTTTATAATGAGATGAACAGTCCAAAGGCTCCAAGCTTGAGAAGGATATGTATTGGCATTGATAGTTCCCATGTAAGACAATACAATTCAGGATATTTTAAATGGCTACCCTTCCCCATCAAAAAGCAATCTAGGTAAGAAAGGATTGACCCCTTAAACAGAAAGGAGAGTGCTTAATTCCAGCGGATTTCTATATTTCAGACCCTACCCATCAGCAGTGAGGCCAAAGAAAATTTTAAAAAACCAAACAACTGCTTCTTAAATCATGAGCTCTGTGACTATTAAAATGTCATTGTGACTCAGATTATTTGTGATTCTTTGAAACAAGATCTATTTCAACCACAATGGCCTGGCACCCCAGTTAGGGTGGATGACATGTTCTTTTTTTCACCCCTTCTCTGTACCACCCAGCACCTCCAAGCTTGAATTCAGTTCCCTGAACTCTAAGGGGCCAGAGGTTTGTTTCAACCTCTATTAGAGAGGCAATGATCCCAGAGCAGCAAGGAATTCCTCAAGGAGCCTGTTGTTTAAAAAGGGGATGGTGAGGAGCACAGTGGAGATATATCCTGTAATAGGTGCTGCTGCAGAGTGCAGGTGAAATGTTCCCAGGGACAGTGCGCAGGAAGCGTCGGTGTCTCGGGTGAAGGGAGGACCGAGGACCTGCTGGGGAGGAGGACTTTGGCGTGGACCGGAGGGAGGGAGAGAAAGCCGCAGGTGGGAAGAGGGTGAGGAGGAGAGCATCTGGCGGACAGCATCATGACTCAAAGCTCAGAGGTGGGAAACCCGGAGGTGTTCAAAGGCTACCAGGTGTGAGGTGGAGCTGCTGAACGGCCAGAGTTGGGACCCTCTCCCTAGGTGACTGCAGATCAATTACATGTAAGTTTGTTCTTGTCCACTGGTCATTTTGCTCAAAACCAAATGTGATTTGATCTTTGTTCCTTTCTGAACTTACTTTGGAAATACAGTAATACCTTAGAAAAATTCCACTGACAGATTGCCATCTAATCTGTGGTCCAGAAAACAGGTGTATTAGGTCCACAAGAGGGTTAAGGGGTTGGTGAGGGTCTTGGATATTGGAGTACAAGGGTGGTCTGAGGGGATGAATGGTAAATTTCAGCTTAGAAAGATGAATCATGACTCAGTATAGAGGAAGTATGGGGTAAGAAAGAGAGAGTTTCTCTGCGAACGGACTAAAGTGCGTGGCCGACAGTGAGAATGACTGTGGCTGAGATGGACTCCTCACACGGGGCTTTGTGACTAATTCAGGGTGTTTGCACTTTGTGAACTTAGAGTCCAAGGAGCTTAGTTTGAGAAAAGGGATGTATTACATGACTTTTGAAAATGGCAGCTTTCAATTAAGCTTTCCTTGGTCCACGTTAAAATTAGACTTTATTTCCTGAGCACATACAAAGGGACCAAGCAAAGGGAAGACAGGTGTGCTGTGTGATAGGGAAAGCCAGTCAGGATTAAAATACTGCTGTGAGTGACTCTGGTCCTTCTTAAAATAACTGCCTTTTGTTGTTATTAATGCTGATAATGGTTGCGTCAAAATCTTTCAAAATAATTTACTTGCCCACATTCCACTATTCATCTGAAAGGAACATTTCATTGTTTAGGTAAAAGCAATTGTGACCGTTCCCTAAGAATCATTTCTACCAAAAAAAGGAACACTTTACTCTCAGGCACTTACAAAATTTGGGTGTCTTTGAATATTCTTGTACTGTGGTGGCCAAGTGATTACATTTATTTCTATTTCTGCATCTTACACTGATGCTTCCTTTAGCTTAAACATGCTGTTGAGCTTTCCAAATTTGTAAATTATTGATTAGTTGATTGCAGGTTTAAAATCAAGCAGGCTCTTCTAGGGATTTCAAGCAGTTCCAGGCAAAACTGGGAAATAGTTGGCATTTCTTTATGAATCTCTGGATCTCCATCTCCCTTCATAACCATCTCCTCTTCTCATCTCTACCCACTCTCCCTCATCCTTCCTTCCCCAGGACTCTCCCTTTGGACTATTGACTCATAGCCCCCATGTCTGGTTCCCGCAAGTCCCTCTAGCAGCCTCTTGCTCCCAGCCAGATCTTCCTTCAATTTCCTTTCTATCTACCTCTTTTCTACCTCCTCCAAACAGGAACAGTATTCAAAGACAAATCCCTGCTAATGTGTTAATGTTTCATTTTCTCTGGTAAAATACGCACTTTAATAGAGACCTGTGATAATTTGACCAAATGAAGTTATTTTAATAGGAACTTGAGCATCATAGTATGCTGGGAGGGGAGAGGCTTACAATCTGTAAAGATCTGTAGAGTTCTCAAAATGCTTTCATCTCTCTTGTTTCCTCAGTTTGGTATATCTAAAAGGGGTTGGTGGGGAAAGGCTCAGAGAACAAGAATATATATATTTATATTTTAGCAGGCTTCTCAAAACACCTGATCAGGTTGCAAAGAGGGTTAACTATATCCTTAAATCTGCCTTTTAATCAGCATAGCATGGTAAAATTGCAAATTAAAACTGAGTGTTATGACATTCTAATAGTTGGCTTCCCTATGAAGAAGTGAGGCCCCAGACTCATGTATAGAGAGATGTCACTGATAATCTGAAATTAAGATGACTAGGTTGTTTACTGGGACTTCTTGGAATGGTTGCCCATCACTGCATCCCCCAAATGAATGGTGTACCAGTTCTAGAACCTGAGTTATGGAATAAGCCTAGGAATTATAGGATGCTTAGCTAAGACAAAAGGACTTGATACCTTGCCTTGTACAAAGGACAAGGCTGGAGCAGACTGGTCCAGGGTGTCATGATGGTGCTTGTCATGATAGTAAAGTGAAGACCAGGGGTGGGAAGGGAGGGACCGAAAAGGTATCGCTATATTAGTCAGACAGCTCATGGCTAGGGTGTCATTAACACAGTCTCAAAAGGCTCTTTCTCCACTGTTGTCATTGACCTTCACAGATCTAGCAAACTTTGTGCTGTAAATTTACAGTTAATGGTCCTCTTTTTTCTTCTATTTCCCTTTTGGATTATGTAATGTTTTCATTAAAAAAATTTCCTAAAAATGCAGTCCTGTCTCGGTTGTGTTAAACAACAAAGAAAATGGCTCTGGTTTCACTTGGGCCAGACGGAAAATGGACATAGTAAAATGGATTGTACTAAGCCAGTGGGAAGGCCAGGGATCAGCAGGACATGGAATGACAAGAGGCCACATACTGTGTCTCAGTGGTAAAGAATTCTCCTGCCAACGCAGCAGATGCAAGAGATGAGGGTTCGGTCCCTGGATTGGGAAGATACTCTGGAGGAGGAAATGGTAACCCATTCTAGTATTCTTGCCTGAAAAATCCCATGAACAGAGGAGCCTGGCAAGCTACGGTCCACGGGGTTGCAAGAGTCAGACACAACTAAGCGCAGCACAGCTTAAGCATCTATTCCTCTATCACCACGAGGCTTTCTTTTGACCCAGGTTTTGGGGAATTTTTTGTTTGGTATGATTAAGTCCAGTTTGGGTATTTGGTGTGGGTATGGATGTCCTTAGAAGCACCAGGGGGAGCTGCCTTGGCTGCCTTTCCTGTCCCCTCTTCAGTTCCTATTAACACTCAAGACTGGTAGGGTGCTTAAAAACAAGCAAACCAAGCCCAATCCATGAATATCCTCTATACGCCTAAGGAGATGTTTTTAAAAAACAAATTTTACTCCAATCGTATTTTAAAATAAAAATGACTCTACTGCAACTATTCCAACCTTTAAAAAATTCAGAGTCAAGGAGCTGCAAAATATTATTTCCCCTAAACTGGTAACTCCTTCCTCCCAGATACCAGTTGTAATTCCTTTTGTAAACTATTTTTAAACTCTGATTTTATAAACTTTGAAGTGTCAACATATATGCAAACTGTTGTTATGCTCACTAATTCTATACCTCAAGACAATGATTATAAGTTAACTGAAGAAATACTATGTTAATCCTTTAGGCCATAATTCTATTTTTATTTGGTTGCTCATTTTCACTGAGCATAATTTCTTTTGAATTCATGGTAATTTCCATAGATGACTATGTAATTTTTTTAAAGACAGATTCATAAATATGTCCTATGATTTACCTATAATGTCTGATGTAAGTACTTTTCTTTATCAAATTTGATTTAAATAGGTTTAGTTCAATATATGAAGCTTTCACTGGCCTCGATGTCTACTTCAATATGCCTTTAAAGACAAACAGTAATATCCATACACCTTAGTTTTTCTACTAGCAAAATAGAAATAGTGATAACATTTCTTTCTTTCTCTTCCTCTGACCAAATGGTCTTAAACAAACAGTAGGAAGCTTCTGTAAGGCTTTTTTAAAAATGCAATCAATTTCTTTTCCCTAGCTCGGTTCTCTAGGTCCTTTCCAGGATCAAGTATTGAACCAGGTTTTTGTTTTCTGATGAAAAGAGAGAAAAGCAGCAGGAGTCTGATGGTTTGGGAGTCTGAGACCCCTCCCTTCTCCCTTGGCCTGGGCGCTGCGAGAGAGAGCAGAGGAGGAGCATGGTAGCTTCTTTAGTCCTGTCTTCAGTGAAGCAACACTTTGTTTCCTTTGCTTTTCATCTTTGTATGCTTTTCAAAGGTTTTCCCTGACATTCATCTTCATGATAGCACTGTGAGACAGCACACAGCCATTTCTACTTCTCATCTTTCCAACTTAGTGACCTCTTCAAGGTCCCACACACAGTAACACGGAGGCTAGAGACTGGGGACCCAAACCCAATGCTTCTTGAGAGAGTTTCTATATTAAGCACCTTTTCCAGCCTGGCTCAGACAATAAAGAATCTGCCTGCAATGCAGGACACTCAGGTTTGATCCCTGGGTCGGGAAGATCCTCTGGAGAAGGGGATGGACACCTACTCCAGTACTCTTGCCTGGAGAATCCCATGGACAGAGGATCCTGGTGGGCTGCAGTCCATGGGGTCGCAAAAAGTCGGACACGATTGGGCAACTTCATTTTCACTTTTCACTTTTATGCTTTGGAGAAGGAAATGGCAACCCACTCCAGTGTTTTTGCCTGGAGAATCCCAGGGATGGCGGAGCCTGGTGGGCTGCCGTCTATGGGGTCACACAGAGTCGGACATGACTGAAGCGACTTAGCAGCAGCAGAGTGACTAACACTTTTCCAGCCTCAGTTTCTTCATACTACAGAGATCCCTGCTCTCATGGAGCCTGTGATAGAGTGGCTATCTTCTGCTGTATTTAGCTACAGTCCTGGCACACAGCTGGTATCCAGTCAATGGTCTCATTATAAGAATGATGTGAGAGTATTATTACTGGAGGGAATCTGGAAGAGACTTGGCAGGGAAGCTAGGTTTGGATGTCAAGTTGGCAACACACCTGAAGTCAACATTGTCTTGGACATTTCTCATCTTCTGTACTCTGGTTGCCATCCCTGCCCATCCCTCCTGGTTCCACGTGGCTACCCTGAGAACAGTCTGGTAGTTTCATGCAAGAGTAACATTTTCTTCCCCATAGTTATATGGAATTAAGAATCCCTGTTGAAAAAGCTTAGCGATTGCTTCTTCTCTCTGAAAAATAGGATGGTGAGCCCAGAAATAAAGTTGCCCTTTGATGTTTACTCCCTCTCTTCCCTTCCTTTCTCTCTGAAGCGTCTCCAGGGTGCAGCCACCATGATCTCGGCAGGCTGATGATGGAAGAGAAAGAAGCCGGGAGACCCTGTGCTCCAGCATCCCTGGACGATGGATGGAGGACAGCCAGTCCCTTCTCCTCTGTTGCCCCTTGGGAACGTGTCATCAGATTCTAGCATGTCTCTGGAGCAGAAAACCACATTTGTTTTTGTGATTTTGTTGTTTATTTTCTTGGGCATCCTCATCGTCAGGTGCTTCCGGATTCTTCTGGACCCGTATCGGAGCATGCCAACCTCGACCTGGGCTGACGGACTTGAAGGCCTGGAGAAAGGGCAGTTTGACCATGCCCTTGCTTAGCAGGACAGCAGCAGGAGTCCATCCTGAGGAAGAGAAGTGCTTCGTGTCTCAGTGAGAGGTTTTCTTTAGTCACCGTTCTCAGCAACTCGAAGTCTTCACCCTATCTGGTTCTAGAACCACAATCCATTTATTCAGTAAACATTTGAGGACATTGGAAATGGAGGTTTCTATTACCAACCCCAAATAGGAAAGTTTCAGTTTCGACACTTACTCAATGAATGAATATTGTTGAATGTGTGTGATGATGAAGCCAAGAATACCAATAGTGACTTTGCCTAAAATGAAGCCCTACTGGACCTGGGGGACCTGACTAGGTCACCAGGAAAAAAGACCTGGTTTGAATCTGAAGGCAGGGCCAGAACAGACTTCCTTGCTCTAATTTTGTCCCCCAGCTTGTTTTCTTTTCTTGGGAATCTGGGTCCTGGGCAGAGAATGAGGAGGATGCTGCTGAGTGGACAGACCCAAAGCAGGTACTTGCTGTCTCCTAAAGCTAAGAGCAATGGGAGGCAATTGGGAATGCTTAGAAGAAGTGATTGATCTCTGGGAAATACGAGTGAGGATGATGTTATTTTACTTTTCAAATAAAATGAATTCAAAGGTTTGCAAACTATTTACCAGGCCAAGTGCATTCTATGTATTCATATTAATAACATGAGTAGAGGTAATGATACATAATCTGAATTTACTTTCTTTGCACAATTGATTGAAATAATAGGTAGCTATTTCAAGTTGTGCTTTTTTTTTTTTTTCAATAACAAGTTAACTGTTTGGAGGAGAAGACTTTTATAGTCTTAAGAAGAATGTATGCTTATGACTGATATAGAAACCAAATAAAACTTTTCAAGAAACAGAAGTGTCTCCTCTCTCTTATTTTAGCGCTCTGGAGGCAGTGTGTTATATCGAATGCTGAGGACTAATTGTTCTGAGAAAGAGAAAAAGACCAAAGACCATAAAAGGTCATCTGATTCATCCCTCTCCCATTTCAGGAAGGGCTTCCACAGATTGACACATGGGGCCTATTCTAAGCACTGTTTAAGTCTCCCAAAAAGAGAGATATGAAAACCTCTTATTCCAACTCTGTACGGATAGGAAAAACTTTCATCTAAACTAAACTCCTTAAGGCTGCATTTAAAGTCTATGTCTTCTAATTTTCTCCTCAATTAGCCTTCATTAAGAAAAAAAAAGTTTAAAAAAGGAACTATGCCTAAAAAGGCAGCCCTTAGTAAAACTTCTCCCTTGTCTTATTCTTTCTTTTGTAACATTTTGGAGATTCTTCTGCTCAGCTTTCCCTTGTCCCCCATATTCCCTCTTGATTTATTTTCATTTAAAAAATAATAGCTCTATTAAAATGTAATTTACATACCATAAAATTTAGCCTTCTAAAGTAAACAATTCACTGGTCTTTAATATATTCACAGAATTATGTGACCATCATCACTATCTAATTCCAGAATTCTATACCCACCACCAGTCATGTCCCATCCGTCTTTCTTCTCAGATCCAGTAATTTCTAATCCAGCTTCTGTCTCTCAGGATTTGCCAATTCTGGACATTTCATACTAATGGAGTCAAAGAATACATGGCCTTTTGTGTCTGGCGTCTCTCACATAGCATGTTTTTGAGACAGATTCATCTGTGTTGTAGCATGATCTGTATTTTACATCTTTGTATGGCCAAATAGGACTTCCCTGGTGGCTCACATGACTGAGCGACTTCACTTCACTTCATGGCCAATGATATCCTGTTGTTTGGCTAGACTGTGTTGTGTTAGTCACTCAGTCATGTCCGACTCTTTGCAACCCCATGGACTGTGGCCCACCAGACCCCTCTATCCATTGAATTCTCCAGGCAAGAATACTGGAGTGGGTTGCCATTCCCTTCTCCAGGGGATCTTCGCCTGGGTCGATCTTCTAATGGATCGAACCCAGGTCTCCCACACTGAAGGCAGATTCTTTACTACTGGAGCCATTATTCATCTAGCATGGTTATTCATTGGCCAGTCTAAAAGAAATGCTGCTATGAACACACTTGTACAAGATTTTGTGTGGATATGTGTTTTCAATTCCCTTGAGTAAATTCCTATGCGTGGATTTGCTAGCCCATATGCTAATTCTATGTTTAACTTTTTGAAGAACTGTGAGACTGTTTCCCAAAGCAGCTGTATTACTTTGCATTTCCACTAGCAAAGTATGTAAGTTTTGATTCTTAACTCTTCCCAACTACTCAGCTTTCTTTAGCTATAGAATTCATAACTATGTTCACTTATAAGAATGAGCCAAATTAAAAAGATAACCACCTCTTGGTTTCATCATGCTACAAGTTAATTGATGCCTTCAGAGATCCTACATTTCTAATTCCCAAAACATGACACAGATGCTGATCTGTGGTCATCCTGTGGTCTATTAAGTCACCTAAGTATCTTTTTTTCTGTCTTACTATTGCATCTTTCTTTAACCTACCAATTGTAAAGTTTCTTTTTTCTTCAAATGTACCATGTCATGTGTATCCTTATTTAATTTTTCTCCTGTTTTATTGGGAGTCTGTTCAAACCCCTTCAAGTACTTATTGAGCTCCTGCTTTGAGCCTGGCATTTCTAGCACTGGAAAGATAGGAAAAACATGAAACTAGTTCTTGCTCTTGAGTAACTGTCGACCTCACGGAAGAGCTGAGAAATGAAAGAAGGCACGTGTCCGCGCCATTGTTCAAACAACTGTGGGAACCTATGGTTCTGACACCATCAGAGTCCTCTGAGAGCTTAACAAATATATATGCACCCCAACTAATTTTTATTATAAAAGGTGTATAAGACCATGGTAAAAATGTAGAAACAATATGGAAAGATATAAAATAAACAGCTAAAGTTAAAATTCTGACTCCTTAGTTCATTCCAGCTCCTTAGTTCCTCTGGGGGAGCTTGTTGAAAATGTAGATTCCTACAGCCTTCCCTCCCTACAGAGTAATTCTGTAGAGGCGGGTCAGCAAACAGATGCTCCAGGAGATAGAATATGGGAGAGATGGATGAGGGCCAAGATAGTCAAGGAACCATCCCAAGTAACAGTGAGTCAGGTGAGGACAGTATGTGTTTAAGTGCGTGGTATAAAACTATGCAATCTAAGTTGCTATTCTGAAAGGAATTATGTCTTGACCTAAGATGATAGGCGTGTTTTAGATATGTTCATTGGAAGAGAAGAGGGAAAGTTGTAGAAGAGGAAAGTGGGTGAGGATGTGGGGCTTAGAGGAAGGAGAGCAGCCTGTCTGGACAATATAGTTGGAGGGAGAGTTGGAACTCTTATGGGAAGGATAAGGGTGAAGCTGAACATCCGGAAGTCGGAAAAGGCAAAATGAAGGGTGAGAGTCACTGCAGATTCTTGAGAAAGAAAATGACATGGGGAGTGGTGGTCAAGGCCAGTATCTGCACCCTCCCTTGGGGCCACGCTAGGATCTGCTACTAAAACAGGACAGACGTAAATAGCCATCTGCCCTCCACGAGGCCTTGGAACACAGGATTGCCAGTAAGTGCCACAGGGCCTCCCAGAGCCTGCTCTTCTTTCTCTCCTCACTTTATCCCCACTCTATTTTTGTTTTTCCTTCTCAGATTACTGCTGTTTCTTCAACCACCCCCTCACTGGTTGGGCAATTTTGATCCCACCCTGAATATGGGTCTCCCACGCTCCACCCTCCCTTGTCCAGAGCCAGAGACCAGAACAAGTGATAAAACACTTTGGGGTGTTCAGAGTAAATTGATCCCTCCAGTGAGAAGTGCTAACCCTCTGTTTTAATTACTCAGGACTCCTTGGGGTGAACAGCCTATTCTTGAAAGGTCACAAAAGCCCTCTCTCTCCTGGCTCTCTGGCTACAGGAGTTATAGTGCAGCATTTTGCCTACCTTACAAGATATTTATAATGAGTGCAGCTGCCCTCTATCATGGATATCTGTATCCCAGGATGACAAAAAGTACTTTCCCAAGGTCACACTAGAATAGAGCTGACTTCTGATTCAGAAAAATGTGGCAGACTCATTCTCAGTCTGAGCTCTGTTTGTTCTCCCAAGAGACTCCAAGTTCTAGATCAACACTGCTTCTTCCAAAAGACCTCTTTTTTTTTAAAACATCTTAAACCCTGTAAAGTAAGACTAATATAGGGTTTGAAGGAGATTAATTTGACTCCTGCTGTTAAAACTAATGAACATTCCAAGTAAGATTGTTCTTTTACTATTTTTTAGGGTTAAAGCTGAAACAAAATAAAGCAACAGTTTTAGGAGGCAGAAATTAAGGTGGATGTTTGCAGGGGAAAAAAGTACCCATTCAAGTTCCGTTGTTTTATTGAAACACTGAAACTTTTATATTACATTGATAAATTTGGTGTGATGACAAACTTTACTTGATGACAAATTTTACCTGACTAAATCATTGAAAGAAATCTCTTAGTTTCAAGAAGATGTCAACTTTCAGAACTGATGTATAAACCATATGGAAACATAATTATTTTTGAAAAAAATATTTTAAGCTCCAAAGCATTGAATAAATTCTGAGATGTGATTTGTGAGATCTGAGATGTATGTCTTCTGAGACAAAGTATACAAAGAGGGGTGCCTCAATTATTGATTCATCACAAAGTTGTAGAGAGCTGTGATCTCCAGAAAATGTATTCAGTTCTCTATATGTGCCTATTCAGGGTGGGATCAAACTGGCCCAGGCCAAAAGAGTTATTTGCTTGTTTTGAGATGCAAAAGAAGGACAACCATTTAAGCTTTGTCTCTCCTGTTACTTAAAAGAATAAATGATTTCCAGAGAGGTGTCTACCTCTTTGGAAGCAAGTCCTCCCTACCCTTACAGCTTGCTCTGGCCTGATGAGTCAGCACCCAACACTTCAGCCAGTCTGGGACTCTTATCAAGGTCAACTTTTTAGAATAGGATTCCCTGCTGAATTTAGAATACAGTTGAAGTTTTGCTTCCAGTTTCCTGCCATAAAATACACTCACATCTTGTCACAAAGCACCACAAGATATTCCTATATAATTCCATCCTATAGACCTCCCCAATATCCTGATTGATGTGTCTATGCTTAAGCCTAAGAGAGATTCCCTTAAACCATTTTTCAAAGGGGATTTCCATTTTCTTTTCCCTTCTAAGCTTCCCATTATTTTCTTTTAAGCCCTATTATATTCTTAGAGCTCCGAATATTAGGCAGCTTTTGAGAAGGCAGCTCTTCCTGGATTCTCTGGAGTTTGCAAAGCTGGAAAGAAACACTGCTATCATCTATTTCAACCCCTCACTTTTCATGGAAAGAAATAGGAAGACAAAGAGGTCAAATGGCATGCCCATATCACATCTCCACCCACGAGTTATAGTTGTGTCGTCTTACATATGTGGTGTGTGTGCACATGAATTCAAACAGAATGAACAGTTAATAAATCTGCAAAGTGAAAAATGTCCTTTTGCTAACTGTCATGAGAGTTACTCTTAAATAATCTCCTTTTTTGGCGGTGGGGGAGCAGTGGTGGGGGGAAGACGTGTTGTATTTCTTAAAAACAACCCTATGGACAGTATCTTTTCCTTGGGGATATTCCCAAGCTTCAGTTTAGGTGTCTGGACAAGAGCTATTTCCAGGTAAATTATAAAGGATCCCTTAGCAAAGATTCTGGTTCTCTAAATACAGGATAATCAATCTAGGATAAGGCTTCAGAATTTATTTCCAAATAGATCTTTGAGCTGTTTTTCTTAGCTAAAGAGGCCCGCCAAGGGAGATTACAACATAAAGTTCATAAAGATTTTGGATACAGCCCTATCTCTGGTTTATCAAAGAGATGTCTGGATCCTCTTAGGACAGAACTAGAGCTTCAGAAGTTATACAACAAAGTATTTCAAGTTTGAAAGTACCCTTTATCCTTTTCTGTCATGCATTTTTTCCTAGTTACCTCACTTATTTCTTATCCTCTCTTTTCTGATAAGTGGAGTGCTGGAAGAAGCTGAAAACAACATTAAATTCAGTACTGCTCTGGTGGATAAATATTTCTTCAACAGTCACAACAAATGACTGCCTGAGTTCTGCCTGAACATGTCTAACTTCTCAAGGAGTCCATTCCATCTTGAGCTCGTTCTGTTTTACAGGAAATAATTTTAACCTACTGCAAACTTGTATTTTGGCCATTTTTGCCAAGTGGACACCATTGTTTTCTTCTGAAGTGGCAGATTTCTGATATTCTTTAATAGGACCACCCTTGAGATGTAGCTGTTGTTGAAAGACAGGTCTTCATGGATCCCTCCTCCTTTTTGCATGTCCTTCTAGCTGAGACACTGACAGAGTTTAATTCCTTTGAAAGCTCTTTGTTTAGAGATAGCATCTCTCTTTGCCCTAGGTAGATGGTTGGGCAGATTTGCTCGTTGTTGTTCTGTTGCCCAGTCGTGTCCGACTGTGTGACCCCATGGACTGCAGCACATCAGGCCTCTTAGTCCCTCGCCATGTCCCGAAATTTGCCCAAGTTCATGTCCACTGCAGGTAGCCTATTATAAAAGATTGGGATTTCCTGAGCTTGGGATTCCTCTCTTGTAATGCCACCTATCGTGTGGCATCATCTCCTCTGATTTCATTGCCCTGTGCAAACTGGGATACGGAGCTGACACAAGGAAATGCTGATACTCTGGGTCCTCTGATTGTTGTGAATAATGAACTTTTCTCTGGCTGTCAGTCTTGTGCTTTCTACCAGCATCCATGAAACTGTCAGGCTAACAGATCAGCTTGCAAGTATGGTCAAATCTCAGCTCCTTCAGATTTCTTGACAGTTATCATTATTCCCCCAGGATAAAAATACTCCAGTTCCTTCCACCACCCTTTATAGTGTCATATGTTTTGAATCATCTCTTGTTCTTATCAAACATTCTGGACGCTCTTCAGTTTAGCTACGTCCCTGCTGCAGAGAAAGGAAAATAATAACCTCTATGTGGCTGACTAAAACGAGTGGAACCAAATTCTGATTTATTTTGTTCTGAGAAGCACATGTTACAAGATGCAGCCCAAGAGGAAATGATCTTTTTTTTGCAGCCACATTACTGTTCATAGTAAGCCATTCAAAAGCCATCACAGGCAGCTGAAACTCTTAGGTATTTTTATGTATGCCAAGGTAGAAATTTACCTATGCTATGTGATGCCAAATGTTATGTCAAACATAAAATCCCATCTTCTTCTGGTACAGTTTTACAATTTTGCACCCCAGTCTAAGAATTTAAAATTTCTCTTTTTTATTTCATTGTATTCCATTTAGTTCATCAGTCTAGGCTTTTTATAATCTGATTTCCTCATTTTCATATTCATTGTGCTCACCATCTTTGTGTCATCTGTACATTGGCTCAGCAAGCCTTCCATATTTTTTTTTCATATTAATGGCAAAACTTCAAACATATCAGAGCCAAGTAGAGAGCCCTGGGTCATGCCACAGAGATCTCAATGCATTTAAGGAGTCTGTTGGCAGACGTGATTGTAAGCAAATGTTCCCCACAGGAAACTCCATGGAGATAGACACTCCATGGAGACGTTTAACCAAGAGGAAACCTAGGAAGCATGATGAGTCATGCAGTCTGCAGCAAAGTTCCAGAAGACAGGGAAACCACCAAAGTGATAGTCACACAACTTTCCAAACTCAGCTGAAATGTTATGGATCCAAATTGGCAAATGGAAGTCACACAAACAGCAAAAAGAGCCTCTATCCACTTTTGCTAGAGCTTCAAACTCATAGGCAGTGAAAAGACTGTTAGCTCTACTTAGCTCTCTGCCCAGCATTGTTAACTCCGGTTACACATGAAAACAATCTCACACTATCTGCCAGAGACAACTCCTCCTAGTGGCAGAGACCATCAAACCGTATACTAATCCACTTGAGGCAGTTCAGTTCAGCTCAGTCGCTCAGTCGTGTCCGACTCTTTACGACCCCATGAACTGCAGCATGCCAGGCCTCCCTGCCCATTACCATCTCCCAGAGTTCACTCAAACTCACGTCCATCGAGTCGGTGATGCCATCCAGCCATCTCATCCTCTGTCGTCCCCTTCTCCTCCTGCCCCCAATCCCTCCCAGCATCAGAGTCTTTTCCAATGAGTCAACTCTTTGCATGAGGTGGCCAAAGTACTGGAGTTTCAGCTTTAGCATCATTCTTTGCAAAGAACACTCGGGGCTGATCTCCTTCAGAATGGACTGGTTGGATCTCCTTGCAGTCCAAGGGACTCTCAAGAGTCTTCTCCAACACCATAGTTCAAAAGCATCAATTCTTCAGTGCTCAGCTGTCTTCACAGTCCAACTCTCACATCCATACATGCCCACTGGAAAAACCATAGTCTTGACTAGACGGACCTTTGTAGGCAAAGTAATGCCTCTGCTTTTCAATATGCTATGTAGGTAGATATTAGATAATAGTATAGATCAGTGAAGGAGCACACACTGGGCACTCAGGCAGCTTGAATCTTTACTGGTCCTGCCAGAAACCAGCTGACAGGTTTTGTATAAGTCCCTTAATTCCTCAGGACCTCATTTTCTTTTCTTGTAAACTGAGATATATGGACTAATTAATCTCCAAGTACCCCCTTTTCACTTCCTAAAAAAGCATTTATAGCTAGAAACTTGGGAACCATTTACTGAACACCAACATGAAAGAGATCTGAAAAACTTAGACAGGGTGTGTCTCAGATCACATGGCCAGTGTGAGGTTACATGAGAATTTGAATGTAGGTGGCACAGTGGGTAAAGAATCTGCCTACAATGCAGGAGAGAGCGGTTCGATCCCTGGACTGGGAAGATCCCCTGGAGGAGGGCGTGAAAATCCACTCCAGTACTCTTGCCTGGAGAATCCCATGAACAGAAGAGCCTGGCAAGCTACAGTCCATAGGGTCACAAACCATCAACCCTATGGTTGCCATGTCAGCACAGCATGCACCATCTACCAAATAGCATTAGGAATGGAACCAACAGCAAAAACTCTGAAAAGAAGAAAAACTCTAGAGATAGAAATAGTTTTCTAGAAATACTAAATTGAATCAACATTCTGCTGACACTTTTGTTGTTGTTAAGAAACTACCTGGAAAAGAGATTTTATGGGCTAACAAGTAAGCCTTTCACAGGGCTGTGAGGTTGACTTAACATACTTAGTTTTGTTATGGATATTCAGCTTGTTTACATTCAGCCTCCAATCCTCATTCATTTTGTGACATGGGGAAATGACTTAACTTTTATACCTCATTTCTCAACTGTAAAATGGGCATGCTATTAACAGCATTTTCCCCACATGGCTTTTTTCAAGAACTAAATGAGACTAGTATCTGACCAACAAGCTTTTGACAAACACTGACTTGATAACTGTTACAATGAAGGAGGGATATTTTACATATACACCTCACCGAGACACCAAATTATTTAAATATGTACCCCAAACACAAGACTCTACCTTTAAAAATTAGGCTATTAAGCGCAAATTTTGTAAAATTGTACTTTGGGATTAGTTCGTGTTTCTAAATTCAGGATATAAAGAAGAAAATATCCAGTTTTAAAGTAATGATTGATTTGAGCTCAGTACTTAAAAACTTTATCTTTGGAACTAGTTCAGACCTCTAGGCATTGAGAGACAAGGTTTCTCTTTTTCATTCCCAGAAGTGCTCTTTCATCATACAGATTTTTTTCTTTACATGAGCCAACTTTCAAAATATTTGGAAACAGAAAGGATTCACTCTTAGGTTTCTTATCATTGCTTTGCTGGTGACCTTGATAAAGTCAACTGAGTTCCTTCACATTCTCCATAAGATGGAAGTAATAAATGGGACTATGAAGCAAATAAATCAATTATCTTTTAAGTGTGCTAAATCTTGCCAAACTATTAAATATTGAAATATGAATATTTGAAAATAATGAATTGTGTGTCCCCCAAAAGAAATAGATTAAGCATAGTTTATTGATAAAACAAGATAAATGGCAAATGTTATAAATGCTACTTCATAGTCCCCAATTAATGTATTTAATCCTGAAATATTGGAGAATTTATTGTGGATGTTCTCTAGCAGTATAATCCCTGCCCCTTGCCAGTCTGCCACCCCCTCTAGGATAAGTAGAGGCTTTTGCAGCTATTTTTAGTTTTAAATTAGTTTTAAATAGGGAAAACATTAATCTTGTGATTACCCTCCTCAAAGAGTTCCAAGACTGAGCTTTCATGGAGGTCACTCTGTTCCTCTGAGGGGTCTGTAACCGAAGTTTCAAAGAATACCCAGCTAGCTAGTCCAGGATCGAAACTATGTGTTTATTTAAATACCTCACCAAGGAGGGCAAAACATGAGAATGATACGTCCTCAAACTTTCGCAAAGAAATTCTTGGCAATAAATCTCGTTGACTCTTTGGAATTGGATAGGTCTGCTCAGTACATTGGACCGTTTTCCAAAATATCAGGTTATTGGCCACAGCTTTTGGTGGTGAGGTTTCTATGGGGCAAACACCTCTGGGGAGAAATCTGTAATTGGTGCATCCTAGAGGATGTCATTGGGGGATTGAATAGAATAGCCCCTGTGGTCAGCTATGATCCTCCCCCAGAGACTTTTCTCAAAATGTAACTTCCCCCTTGTGCCCTGGGAAACCCCTACCTGCTTTCTTGGATTGTTCTACATTGCTAAATCATTCTCTACCTTTGCTTACCTTTCTGGGTGATTTAAATTTAGGGAGTGAAAGTTTCCAAATGCTGTGAGATCACATTTTGCATTAATCAATTAATTCATTCATGCATGTACATTACTGAGTACCCAATGGCTATCAGGCACTGTACTGGGCCCTCATTAGGTTTACAGAGATATATACATATACCTACTCTTGAGGAGTAGACATGTTAGTTGGGAAGCAGAAAAAAGGTTAAACTCCTATCTATTACTTAACTTTTGAAGAAGCTAACATTCTGATAAAATTTTGCCCAAGATGCCCCTTAAGTTTGATGTGTTTCCATTTACCTGCTAGGAACAGTATTATTTCCCATTAGTTTTTAAATGAATATAATTTTAAAATGTTTCAGAGAATTCAATAAAATATGATAAATGAGTCAATGTTATTGAACTATATAAATGTCTTAAATGACATCTTCAGATCCTAGGACTACCCAATGTTTGCTTTTTTGAAATGCCCTTAAGATAGATTTAAAGAAAACACTTGAATTTAGGCCAAATGATGAACCCTAAGTTCTGGGAAACCAGTTAAATCAGTTAAATGGTGAACAGAAAGAGTTCTCCAGGTAATTAAGACCTTTTCTCCCCTAAGAACCAGTGCTAAAGTCTGTAAATGAGGAGAGGGTTGATACTCTGATCAGGTGATAGAAAAATAGTATCCACAGTGCCTGAAACTTTGGTTAATCGGATGATAGTGATTATTTGTAATCATCTTTATTACCTGCATATTTCCTAGTCAGCACACTACTTTAGATATAACAAGTACTTAATAATCATTTGTCACATAGAAGCGAATTTAACTGAGGTGAAGTGCCTGAATATCTACTTTTCCCTGTGGCCACTGAATACTGCCTGAGATAAACATCCATACTCTGACTCTTAATGTCTATACTCTGACTCTTAAGGTCAAAAATATGAAAAGCCAGTTACTGTCTTTTCCTTTTTTTCCCCATTAAAAAAAATTACTAGTAGGTCCTCTGTGAGGGAGTCGTGTGTGTGTGTGTTTATGTAGGAATTTTCCTTAGGGATGACTGTCATTGGGGAATAAGTTTTATTTTCTAACCATCCTTTGAGCCCCATGTAAAGAACATACATAAAAGTAGAAATATTTTGGTGATTTTGTCTCTTTTAAGCTAAACCCATATTATATGAAATTGCTGCTTTTTAAAAGTTACCCTGTAACCACAGTTTGAAACAGAATTTAGCATGGTAAACATTTACTTAAGAAACGTACCAGGTTAGAAGAATTGGGTGATGGATTATCATACATTTAAACAGCCACTGGCAAAAACTAACCAACTCTTTTTCAGTTTAACTTGACTGGATCTTTTTGGCTGGCAGCCTTTCTGTACTCAGCTGAACTGGTACTCTTCATATTTTAAAGAGACACATGGGTTTTCAAACTTAATCTTTAAATCCCTAATAGCTTGGTTTCTGCTATAACTCACTAATTCCCTTCTGCTTGTTCTAATGAAAGGAAAGGTTTAACAAGGAGGGATGAAATTATTGTTGTTATTGTTTTTTTAGATCAATAACAAACTTTGCAATGAATGTGGAGCCTTTTGTTAAAGGAGATCAAAGGCATTGCATTATGGCTTATATTTTTTTTACATTTTCATGCATCCATTTTTCTTATTAATAGCCAAGGTTTCAAGTTACTATGTCATTTTCCTTTGTTCAATCATCTATTTGACAAGAATACATCAAGAGTTTCCTACGTGGATGGCATTCTACTGGATATACACTGAATCAGATAGCATCATTGGCTTTGAAATATTTAAAATACAATAAAGAAGCTAAGGGTCACAAACATACATCAGATTTCAGACTGAGTGTGGGCACAGAAGGATGTCTCTGCTGGTTGATCATAATGAAGGAGGTGACATTGACCTTAGGTCTTAAAGAATAGATGGAATTTCTATATGCAAAATCAAGAGAAAGGGGAAGGATGAATGAGGGGGTATAAAAGGTAAAAGATTGGAAAGTGGAGGAGTTGGGTTCTGGAAACATCCAGAAATTCCCTTCAGGAGCTCTAGGACATCAGGGTCTTCATTTGTGAAATGAAGAACTATGTCAGGTGATCGCCAACCTTCCTTTCCAGCTCTATCATTCTATGGCCATGCAAAAGCATGGAATTAGCATGAACGGTCTGGAATGATCAGTAATCAAGATGAGCTGGTGTTCAGGGGTTTGTGTTGAAAGAAATAATAGTAGGCTTTGGTCTTCAATATCAAACTGGGGAGACTACCTTCAGTACTATTAGTAATAATAACAAGATCTAATGTTCAGTAGTATTATATTTAACGTGGAAGAACAACAATTTTTAAGTCTGCTCTACCCATTAGTTGACATTCAGAAAACTATCTTGAATGACTTGATATCTGCCTGAGGTTTTTTCACTCATCCTTTGGTACTTCCAGTTATGTCAACTAATTGCTTCAGAAAAGTTTGGTTGTTTCTTCTCTTCTCAGAGACAAATCAGGCCCACTGATGGGTAAAATTTAGGTATTTGGGATCTTAAAGACACAACTAGTGTTGGCATCTCAAAGGAGGAGCGAACCCCCTGCAGTGGCATCAGAAACTCCTCCTTCTATCTTGTTTCTATACAAACTGATGGGTTTGGTTAACAGATTGGTTGCTTTGGGGACTCATGAAAGAAGATATATTATTTTGGCTTGTAAAATACTTGCAAGGGTAACTTTTTCTGAGCCAGGCTTGTTCAAATTAGTTGTTAAACAGCCCCTACAGAAATACCACATGATCCCTCCCCCAACCCCTCCTCAAAAAACAGAGTGAGATTCTTCCAGCTAAACAGAGCTCCATCTTTCTGTGCTATAATTGCTATTCCAAGGCATCACAGCTAACATGCGAAGAAGCAAAAAGCTGGGGTGGGGGGCGGAGGCGCGGGCAGCTATAACAGTTTAGACTTCATCTGATGAACAGAGAGAAGGATTTTTTTTTTTTTTGAGAAAGGAATGGTTTGATCTGAATCATTTGCTATGAAGAATGATTTGGAGACAGAACACAACATGGATAAGGGACACTGGAGGAGGGAGACTGTGCAGGCAGAGAAACCTGGCTGGATACACTGTAAGAAGCTGGAACTAGATAGTAAGATTAACAGTAAGACCGAAATGGAAGAGATTCAAGAAATGTTGAGGAGGAATACTAGAATGATCTAGAAAAATGCTGTCCAATAGAAATATAAAGTAATTTACATATTTAATTTAAATTTTCTGGTGGCAACATCAAAATAAAAGGAAACAGGAGAAATTAATTCCAATGATAGTATTTCATTTTGCACAATCTATCCAAAATAGTATCATTTCAACATGTAATCAATGTAAAAAAGTATTAATGAATATTTTACATTTCTGTTTACTGTACTTAGTGTTCAAAATATAATGTGCACTTTGCACTTAAATCTTGTCTCGATTCAAACTAGTCAAATGTGGTTCAATTCAGTTCAGTTCAGTCGCTCAGTTGTGTCCGACTATTTGCGACCCCATGAATCGCAGCATGCCAGACCTCCCTATCCATCACCATCTCCCGGAGTTCACTCAAACTCACGTCCATCGAGTCAGTGATGCCATCCAGCCATCTCATCCTCTGTCATCCCCTCTTCCTCCTGCCCCCAATCCCTCCCAGCATCAGAGTCTTTTCCAACTCTTCGCATGAGGTGGCCAAAGTACTGGAGTTTCAGCTTTAGCATCATTCCTTCCAAAGAAATCCCAGGGCTGATCTCCTTCAGAATGGACTGGTTGGATCTCCTTGCAGTCCAAGGGACTCTCAAGAGTCTTCTCCAACACCACAGTTCAAAAGCATCAATTCTTCGGCGCTCAGCCTTCTTCACAGTCCAACTCTCACATCCATACATGCCCAATGGAAAAACCATAGCCTTGACTAGATGGACCTTTGTTGGCAAAGTAATGTCTCTGCTTTCCAATATGCTATCTAGGTTGGTCATAACTTTTCTTCCAAAAAGTAAGCGTCTTTTAATTTCATGGCTGCAGTCACTATCTGCAGTGATTTTGGAAACCAGAAAAATAAAGTCTGATATTGTTTCCACTGTTTCCCCATCTATTTCCCATGAAGTGATGGGACCAGATGCCATGATCTTCGTTTTCTGAATGTTGAGCTTTAAGCCAACTTTTTCACTCTCCTCTTTCGCTTTCATCAAGAGGCTTTTTAGTTCCTCTTCACTTTCTGCCATAAAGGTGGTGTCATCTGCATTTCTGAGGTTATTGGTATTTCTCCTGGCAATCTTGATTCCAGCTTGTGCTCCTTCCAGCCCAGTGTTTCTCATGATGTACTCTGCATATAAGTCAAATAAGCAGGGTGACAATATACAGCCTTGACGTACTCCTTTTCCTATTTGGAACCAGTCTGTTGTTCCATGTCCAGTTCTAACTGTTGCTTCCTAACCTGCATATAGGTTTCTCAAGAGGCAGGTCAGGTGGTCTGGTATTCCCATCTCTTTCAGAATTTTCCACAGTTTATTGTGATCCACACAGTCAAAGCCTTTGGCATAGTCAATAAAGCAGAAATAGATGTTTTTCTGGAACTCTCTTGCTTTTTCGATGATCCAGCAGATGTTGGCAATTTGATCTCTGGTTCCTCTGCCTTTTCTAAAACCAGCTTGAACATCTGGAAGTTCACGGTTCACGTATTGCTGAAGCCTGGCTTGGAGAATTTTCAGCATTACTTTACTACTGTGTGAGATGAGTGCAATTGTGCGGTAGTTTGAGCATTCTTTGGCATTGCCTTTCTTTGGGATTGGAATGAAAACTGACCTTTTCTAGTCCTGTGGCCACTGCTGAGTTTTCCAAATTTGCTGGCATATTGAGCACTTTCACAGCATCATCTTCCAGGATTTGAAATAGCTCAACTGGAATTCCATCACCTCCACTAGTTTTGTTCATAGTGATGCTTTCTAAGGCCCACTTGACTTTGCATTCCAGGATGTCTGGCTCTAGGTGAGTGATCATACCATCGTGATTATCTTGGTCATTAAGATCTTTTTTGTACAGTTCTTCTGTGTATTTTTGTCACCTCTTCTTAATATCTTCTGCTTCTGTTAGGTCCATACCATTTTTGTCCTTTATCGAGCCCATCTTTGCGTGAAATGTTCCCTTGGTATCTCTAATTTTCTTGAAGAGATCTCTAGTCTTTCCCATTCTGTTGTTTTCCGTGGCTACCATACTGTTCAGTGCAGCTCCAAAGGACAAACAAATCATATGTGAATTGGCGCATGGAAGAAGGAAGGAGAGAGAAGCTTGGGATATGACTCTAAAGGAAGAAGAAGCATGGTTCTTTTATTAAACCTGGAAATGTTAGAAGATGCATGTGGTTGGAAAAAGAAATGAATGTAGAGGATGAACAAGTAGTGAGCCTATCACTGCGACTTAAAAGTTTCAATAAACAACTACAGGAAAATACGAAGTGGGCAATTGGAAAGGCAGGGTTAAAATTCAGCATGAAAGACAGAACTCAGTTATGAGATACAGACTCAGGAACTGGTTCTAAGAGGGCGACAAATGGGATGGTGATATTCAACGTGGTTATCAAGGGCAGGGAGAGGAAAGAGCCTTGAGAAATGCTGCAATTGAAGGGTACAAGACTGAAGGCAATTTGGTACATGAAAAAGGCTCCCAGCCCGAAGCCTGGGAGGAGATCAGGTCTGGGAGAGCCAGAGTGAAGGGCCCATACACTGCTGTCTATTAGGATTCAGAAGACACACTGGCCTGGAGGGAAATGGAAGCACAATGAGAAAGTTGTGGTAAGAAATGTGTGTTTTAAGTTTGAGATTCATTCTTCTCTTCACTGATCTTAGAAAAATGGTCTGAGTTTCCATTGTTTAACTATAATAATAAAATAATAGAAAGTGAAAGTGAACGCTGCTCAGTTGTGTCTGACTCTTTGTGACCCCATGGACTCTACAGTCCATGAAATTCTCCAGGCCAGAATACTGGAGTGGGTAGCCTTTCCTTTCTCCAGGGGGTCTTCCCAACCCAGAGATCGAACCCAGGTCTCCCGCATTGCAGGTGGATTCTTTATAAGCTAAGCTACTAGGGAAGCCCAAAATAATAGAAGGTAACACATATGACTTGTTTCCTCTTCTGCACCAAACACTGTGCTAAGAGCTTTACAAATATTACCTTATTTAGTTTTCACAAAAGACTTATGATATCAATTTTAGGGATTATGCTGTGACAAGAGTATTATTAGATGATGATATGGCTAAGGGGTCCATTTATCATTTATTCTAGACACCCCTCTTTTTAATGAAGCTTTCAAGAGGCAGACATATGTATATGGGACATGGAAAATAGGAGATTCATAAGTTTATTTCATGTACATACATATACTTTTTATCCTTCCCCCAAGAAACACTGCTTATGTCAGTTTAAAAACATATCTTCTTTGGCTATTTGTCACATTGCCCCCCAGACACCAAGTTATATGAGGGTTGATCCTGAAGTCAACTTTGCTGTACTAATTTGGTCTAAAGTCTCTTTAAAGAACCTGCCTGCCAATTCAGGAGACATAAGAGATGGAAGTTGGATCCCTGGGTTGGGAAGATCCTCTGGAGGAAGAAATGGCACTCTCTTCCAGTATTGTTACTAGGAGAATCCAATGGACAGAGTAGGATGTAAGCTGCAGTCCACGGGTTCACAAAGAGTTGGATATGACTGAGCGTGCATGCACACATACACACACTCTTTGGTCAGAGATCTAAAATATGTCTAAGACAGGAGAAAGACATTACATTTTAGACTTCTGGTGCAGGTTAACTTTGATTATTCCTGCCTTGTGTTTGGCATAAACCTGTGATTTAATTTGAGATCCTGCCTTCCCTTATAATCTTAAATAGATTATTGGTCTTCAAAAAACTGGGCCTAAAAATGGCTTTGGTTTTTTTCAAATGAATAATAGCCAACTTTTTGTGCAAGTTGCTAATTTGGAAATATAAGCAATGATTTTTATTCAGCCATAGCAAAGCAGTCAGCATATGTAGTGTCATCTATGTGCCAGGTATTCTACATGATGACTGTGAATAAATTCATGTGATTATCCCAAGACTCTGTGAGTTAGATGCCGTTACTATCTCTATCTTCTAGAGTAAGGCTAGGCAGAGGACATTTACGTTACTTGTTCAAGATCACACAATAAATAAATTGGAGAGCAGGATTCAAAGACAGTGTGGCTTTAACCCCTATTGTATTTCAAATAGAGTAAATGGATATCTGGAATGCATAGAAACATTCTAAAAAGTTTAGGCTGCAATTTAAGAACCAATTACAGTTTCTTAATCAAAATCACAAGCTAATTGGAGATTCTGTCTTTTCATTATATCAGTGCTCATTTACTTAGCATCCACGACACAGCACAGCAACGGAAGACATGGTCATGCATAATTATAATAAAGAGTTCTTGCCCTTGAATTAGCTATAATCTAGTTGGGAAGACAAAACTGATGCACAGAACATTCAGAAAGCACTAAAGGGATGTAGTTAAATATTAAGTCGAATGGTGCATAAAATTGTACACTAGATAGGCAAGAAGAGGGGGGATTCAGAGGACTGGTGGGCTAGGGAGGAGTCACAAAGGATCTTAAATGATAGGAAGAAGCTGGATGAGGAGCTAGAAGGCCATAACTGTCAAGAAGATCAAGGTGAAGATAAATGGAAGCTATTTAGCACTTAAGTTATATTCCACAATCTGGATGTACCACAGTTTATTTATCCACTTACCAACTACAGAATATCTTGGTTGTTTCAAGTTTTAGCATCTGCTCAGTTTTTCTGTGTACCTAAAACTGCTCTAAAAAATAAAATCTGTTTTTAAAAAAGATAAGTGGAAGTTCAGGAAGAGGAGTAAACACGGTGCAGTGGTTTCTTCTCTTCGTGTCCCTCTCTCCATCTTCTTCATCTTCTCCTTCTACTCCCCTGTTACACCTTCACATCCACACATCATGCACCATGCTTGTGGCTCTATGCATGTGCATGTAGGTAAATACACATAGGCTTACTTCCAAATAATATTCGTCTTCCACCAGCCTTAAAATGTTTCTGAGAAACTCAGAAGCATGATAGGTTGTTGGGAGATGACAATCTGTAATTTTTAAATCTGCCTTTTACACCTAACCTATAAAATCAGAAGGTATGAGAAAGAAATGAGGTATTGGCTGCCCCTGACTAAATCCGACAAAAATATCCTCCTTTCAGAAATCAGGGGCAGGTCAACACCTACATCAGGGAGATATTTTTATTAAAAGAGAACTCTTTATTTGGCAAAATTGATTGTTTTTTGATTGACACCATATTTTACTCTTACCTGTACACATTTCTGGTTTATCATTGCTATGGGCAATAGAGAGAAAATTGCTCTGTAATATTATATCTCTGAGTTCAACAATAAAATCTAAGAAAAATAAAATATTCCTCCAGTACAGTGAGTTAGGTGACACAGCTGAAAAATCAGTTTTATGGGTTGAAGTAAAGTTGTGAATCATGGGTGCTATTACCAAAACAACTAGTTTTATAAGACCAGGATAAGGAATTCTTATATAAAGTTCACAATATCCTCTGCTACCTTGATTGTATAAAACAAAGGGACCAACATTTCTGTCTTAATTTTGAGACATAGTAAATTGGATTGGACTGGTCACAGGATTTTCACAACTGGTAAAAATATATTACTTTGTTTTTAACTGAAAACTTCTGTAATTCACAGACTAGGACTTAAAAGCTATCTTTTCCAGCATCAACTGAGTATGATATTCTTGTTGTAGTATTGTATTTTTAACAACCTTCACAAGCATTTTCTGGAGCAGTAGCCATATCTGTATTCTGCAGATGTACTCAACTGGGTCGGTGCTATTTAGACACTATCACATCTGTAAGTGCACTGACACAGGATAACCAGGGGCAAAACTGATCCTCTGCTCTTTTCTTTTACAAAACCCATCATGAACTCATAGATGTGATAAAAGGCATCAGCAGTAGCATTATTTCTGATTCCATCAATAGGAGGTCTATCTGTATGTGAAATTTTGTGCCCGTGTATGTAACCAAGACACTAGCTTCTTGGAGTAATCAGATATATTCTGGAATTCTGGAGTCACTTTTCCTTTAATATTTAAGTAAAAAGTTCATTGATTCCTCTTTTCATATATTGTTGCAAACCTAGAATATTTTTCAGTAACTACCTTGGCTTTGTTGTTGTTGTTGGGATTTTGTTGGTAAGGGATATCGCTTTACATTTTCCCTGATGACTTCTGCTTTCTAGTTCTTGTTCTATTGAATTCTCAATCTCTTCTCAGCCTTTCACTCACTGTTAGGCCATTTTCTGCACTGCTTTATACCATCTAAATCTCTCTACTAGCATAATTCCTTTGAATACAGGCTATGTGTCTATCAAATTTTCCTGAAGGACTTGGAGTGCTAAAGAAGAGTTATATAAAATATGCAGCATATTTGACTAGCTTTCAGTGTTAGTCTTGTTCTTAAACTCGATCATTCTTTTTAGTTAATTTCCACTGGTTAACTTGACTTTGGCTGCAGTCTTCTGTCATATTGTTGGGTTCCTCTCTCTTCCTTCAACTATTTCTCTCTCTCTTCAGCTTGCTAATCCTTAATCACAAAATTCCTGTTCACTTCTTCTCTAGAATAGTTTATGTATATCATCAAGTTATCGAAGAATATTTCCAAATATGGTTACACTAGCCTCTGCTCTGAAGATCTAATCTTCATCATCAAAACAATCCTGGATATTATTTATGTGGTTAACTTGTACACTTAAAATGTTTTCCTAAAGAGTAATATATGCTGAAAATATTACAGAAGAAATGATGCATCTTGGGGTTGTTTCAAAATAATCTGGGGGAGAGGCACAGGCAGAAGTAGACATGAAACAATGGTGACTACAGGTTATGTCAGCATTGCTGTTTTGTCAGTACTGATCATGACTGTTGAAGATGGATGATGGATACATGAGGTCCATTATGCTTTTCACTCTACTTTTGTATATATTTAAAATATCCTATAATAACAAGCTGATGTTTTTCTACCTGATATATATATGTATATGTATATATAAATATATAATATATAATTTATATATTATTTAATATATATAATATGTAATTTATATATTAGTTAATATGTACTATAATCAAGTATAGTATATACTATATGATTAATAATTTTACTGTATATAATTATACATACAATATCTATAATTAGTGTAAACAATCTAAGTGATTAGTAGACTAAAAGCCAGAGGACAGAGCAAATATTGGATGAAAGACAAAGTTAAAGGCACACTTAGAGATATTTTAAGAAGAAATACAATGATAACAAATATATTAGTTTGTGCTACTAAACAACCAGTGGATCACTGAAGAAATCAAAGAGGAAATCAAAAAATACTTCAAGGCAAATTAAAACAAAAAACATGATAATCCAAAACCTATGGGACACAACAAAAGCAGTTCTAAGAAAGAAGTTTATAGCAATACAATCTTACCTCAAGAAACAAGAAAAATCTCAGTGAACAAACTAATGTTACATATAAAGCAACTAGAGAAAGAAGAACAAGCAAAACCCAAAGTTAGTAGAAGGAAAGAAATCATAAAGATGAGAGAAGAAATAAATGAATAATAGAAAAGGCCAATAAAGCTGAAATTTGGTTTTTGAAAAATTAGGAAAATCGATAAACCTTTACCCAGACTCATTAATAGAAAGTGAAAGTGAAGTCACTCAGTGGTGTCGGACTCTTTGCGACCCCATGGGCTGTAGCCTACCAGGCTCCTCATCCGTGGGATTTTCCAGGCAAGAGTACTGGAGTGGGTTGCCATTTCCTTCTCCAGGAAATCTTCCCGACCCAGGGATCGAACCCAGGTCTTCTGCATTGCAGACAGACACTTTAACATCTGAGCCACCGGGGAAGCACAAAGACTCATTAATAGAGAGCTCAAATAACTAAAATTAGAAATAAAAAAGAAGTTATAATTGACACCACAGAAATACAAAGAATCGTAAGAGACTATTACAGTCAACTCTATGCCAATAAAATGGATCAACTGGAAGAAATGGGCAAATTCATAGAAAGGTACAGCCTTCCGAGACTGCACCAGGAAGAAATAGCAAATATGAATGACAATCACAGGTATTGACATTGAAACTGTGATTTTAAAACTCCCAATGGAGTAGCATTGGCATGTAAACACTACCATGTGTAAAACAGATAGCTAGTGGGAAGCTGCTTTATAACACAGGGAGCTCAGCTCAGTGCTCTATGATGACCTAGAGGGATGGGGTGGGGTGGGAGGGAGGATCAAGAGGGAAGGGATATATGCATACATTGACTGTGTTGTACTGAAGAAACTAACACAACACTGTAAAGCAATTATACTCCAATAATAAAGTTAGTAAATAAATAATTCCAACAAGCAAAAGTCCAGACTAGATGGCTTCCCAGGTGAATTTTATGAAATATTTAGAAAAGAGGTAACATCTATCATTCTGAAACTATTTTTTAAAATTACAGAAGAAGGATCATTCCCAAACTCACTCTATGAGGCCACCATCACCCTGATGCCAAAACCAAAGAAAAATATCACAAAAAAAGAAAATTGCAAACCAATATTACTAATGAATATAGATTCAAAAATAGTCAACAAAATACTAGCAAAATAAATTTAACAGTACATTAAAAAGGGTCAGGTACACAATCAAGTGGGATTTATTGAACAGATGGGAGAGTTCTTTGATATTCACAAGTTGATTGGTATGATAGACCACATTAACAAATTAAAGATTTAAACCATGTGACTCTCTTAATAGATGTAGAAAAAGCTTTGGACACAATTCAGCATCCACTTATGACAAAGTTCTTCAGAAACTGGGCACAGAGAGAACATATCTCAACATAATAAAGGTCTTGTATGACAAGCCCACAGATAATATTCTCAAGGGTGAATAGCTGAAAGCATTTCCTCTAATACCAGCAATGAGAGATGGGTGCCCACTCTGACCACTTCTATTCAACATAATTTTAGAAGTCCTAGAAATTTTAGAAGTCCTGGAAGGTGACCAGAGGGGAAAAAAGAAATAAAAGGAATCCAAAGTGGAAAAGAAGAAGTAGAACTGTTTGCAGATGACATGATACTATACAAAGACAATCCTAAAGG
The DNA here is from genome assembly GCF_027580195.1 of Bos mutus. Classification (NCBI taxonomy): domain Eukaryota; kingdom Metazoa; phylum Chordata; class Mammalia; order Artiodactyla; family Bovidae; genus Bos; species Bos mutus. Next base: position 66,121,321 of record NC_091623.1, on the reverse strand, counting down.
TGCTACCAGAAAACCACTAGAGCTCATCAGTGAATTCAGTAAAGTTACAGGATACAAAATTAACACATCAAAGTCTGTTTCATTTCTACACACTAACAATGAAAAATCAAAAAGAGAAATTAAGGAAACAATGCCATTTACCATCACATGAAAAAGAATAAAATACCCAGAAATAAATCTACCTAGTCGGACACAACTGAAGCGACTTAGCAGCATCAGCAGCAGCAGGAGGCAAAGGATGAGAGGGTTGGATGGCATCACCAACTTGATGGACATGCGTTTGGGTGAACTCCAGGAGTGGGTGATGGACAGGGAGGCCTGGCATGCTGCGGTTCATGGGGTCGCAAAGAGGTGGACACGACTGAGCAACTGAACTGAACTGAAGGAGACAAAAGATCTGTACTTAGAAAACTATAAGATGTTGATGACAGAAATTGAGGATGACACAAACAGATGGAAAGATATACCATGTTCTTGGACTAGAAGAATTAATAGTTTCAAAATGACTGTTGAAAGGCAATCTACAGATTCAATGCAATCCCTATCAAATCACCAATGGCATTTTTCATACAATTAGAACACAAAAACCTTAAAATTTACATGGAAATACAAAAGACCCTAAATAGCCAAAGCAATCTTGAGAAAGAAAAATAAGAGCTGGAAGAATCAGGCTCCCTGACTTCAGACTATATTGTAAAGCTACAGTAATCAAAACAGTATGATACTAGCATAAGAACAGAAATATAGGCCAAAAGAAGAGGATAGAAAGCCCAGAAATAAAGCCACACACCTATGGTCAATTAACACATGAAAAAGAAGGCAAGAATATACAACATAGAAAAGACATAAGGCTGGGAAAACTAGGCAACTACACATAAAAGAACGAAATCAGAACATAACACGATACACAAAAATAAACTCAAAATGGATTAAAAACCTAAATCTAAGGTCATATAAAACTCAGAGGCATAACACTCCTTGACGTAAAGCACAGCACATCTTTCTTGATTTGTATCCAGAGAGTAATGAAAATAAAAACAAGAATTTTGAAATGAAAATGAGACCTAATTAAACTTAAAAGCTTTTACATAGCAATGGGAACCATATGCAAAAGAAGACAACCCACAAAATAGGAGAAGATATTTGCAAATGACGTGACTTATAAGGGCTTAATCTACAAAACATACAAACAGCTCAAACAGCTGAATAGGAAAAAATTTAAAAATGAGCAGAAGATCTAAATAGATGTTTCTCAGATGGCCACAAAACACGTGAAAAGATGCTCAACATCACTAATTGAGAAGTGCAACTCAGAACTACGGTGAGTATCACCTCACACTGGTCAGGAAGACCATCATCAAAAAGTCTTCAAACAATAAATGCTAGAGAGGGTGTGGAAAAGGGAACCCTTCTATTTTGTTGGTGGAAATGTAAATTGGTGCATCCACTGTGGAGAACAGTATGAAAGTTCCTTAAAAAAATGAAAAATAGGACTACCATATGATCCAGCAATCCCTCGCCTGGGCATATATCTGAAGTAAGCCATAATTGGAAAAGATACATGTACCCCAATGTTCACAGCAACATTATGTACAATAGCCAAGACATGAAGTCAACCTAAATGCCCATTGACAGAGGAATGGATAAAGAAGATGTGGTACATATATACTACGAAATATTATTCAGCCATAAAGAAGGATGAAATAATGCTGTTTTCAACAACATAAATGGACATAGAGATCATCATACTAAGAAAGTCAGATAGAGAAAAACAGATATCATATAATATCACTTATATGTGGAATCTAAAAAAATGATACAAATATACTTATTTACAAAGCCGGAACAGACGCACAGATTTAGAAAACAAACTTATGGTTACCAAAGGGGAAAGGTGGGGAGGAGGGATAGGTTAGGAGGTTGAGATTAAAACATACACACTACTGTATATAACGGAGAAGGCAATGGCACCTTACTCTAGTACTTTTGCCTAGAAAATCCCACGGACGGAGGAGCCTGGTAGGCTGCAGTCCATGGGATTGCTAGAGTCGGACACAACTGAGCGACTTCACTTTCACTTTTCACTTTCATGCATTGCAGAAGGAAATGGCAACCCACTCCAGTGTTCTTGCCTGGAGAATCCCAGGGATGGCGGAGCCTGGTGGGCTGCCGTCTATGGGGTCGCACAGAGTCGGACACGACTGAAGCGACTTAGCAGCAGCAGCAGCAACTGTATATAAAATAGATAATCAACAAAGACTACAAATAGAGTACAAGAACTCTACTCAATATTCTGTAATAACTTAGATGGGAAAAGAATCTGATAAAAATCTATGTATACCTGAATCACTGAAACTAACACAACATTGTAAATCAATTACATGCCAATATAAAATTTTAAAAAATTAAAAAGGCACACTAGAGAGGTTCCCTGGTGGCTTAATGGTAAAGAATCCACCTGCCAATGCCGAAGACATGGGTTCCGTCCCTGATCCAGGAAGATCCCACATGTGGTGGTACAACTAAGTCTGTTCACTACGAGTATTGAGCCTGTGCTCCACAACAGGAGAGCAAGAGAAGTCACTGCCACCTCATCAGAGAGTAGCCCTTGCTCTCTACAACTAAAGAGACGCCTGCACAGCAACGAAGATCCAGCACAGCCAAAAATAATTCAATAAAATGTAAAAGGCACATTAGAACTATTTTAAGAAGAGATATATTGATAACAACTGTATTAGTTATCTTTCAGTGCATAAGAAATTATGAAAAATTTAGTGGATAACAACAACAAATATTCATTATCCCAAAGTCCTGTGGGTCAGGAATCTGACCGTGGTTTAGATGGATGTCTTTGGATCAAGGTCTCACACGGCTGCAAGTAAGTTGATGATCAGAACTTAAGTCATTCCAAGGCTTGACTAGGTAAGTATCTGTTTCCAAACTCATTTATGCTGCCCTAGGCAGGTCTCAGACCCTCACTGATCGTTGGCCAGGGACATTAGTTCCTTGCCCATGAGTGTCTCTCCACTGGGTAGCTCCACAAAACAGCAGTGGTTATTTTAGAGAGTGATTGTGTGTGTGTGTGTGTGTGTGTGTGTGTGCGGCGTGCACACGCGTGCTCAGTCATGACTGACTCTTTGCGACCCCATGGACTGTACTCTGCCAGGCTTCTCTGCCCATGGAATACTCCAGGCAAGAATACTGGAATGGGTTTGCCATTTCCTATTTCAGGGTATCTTCCCAACTCAAGGATCAAACCCGAATCTCTTGCATCTCCTGCATTGGCAGGCAGATTCTTTACCAGTAGCACCACCTGGGAAGCCCAGAGAGTGATTAAGAGACAAATTTAAGCTAGAAGCCACAGTCTTTCATCTCCTAATTTCAAATGACATGCCATTGCTTCTGCTATATTCTGTTTGTTAGAGGCATGTCAGTAAGTCTAGTCCAGAAGGGAGAAGATGACATAATGTTAGAATACCAGGAGGTGAGGATCTTTGGGGGACATAAAGGAGGTTGTCTACTACACAGTCTTTAGGCCCCAATGATTCACATTCAAAATACACACTCTCCCTTCCTAGGTCCTCAGGGTCCCATTTCTTTACAGCATCAGCTCAAAGTCCAGATTTTTATCATGTAAATTAGGTCCAGGCATGGATGATATTTCTCAGGCATTGTTTCTTAAATATAGCTTTTTGTGCACAGTTTTCCTCAGCATGCAGATCTGTGAAACTAAAGATCAAGGTGATCTGCTCCTCACACACTCAATATATAATAGTGAAATAGGCCTATAAGATAGCCATTATAAACATTCGTAATCAGAAAAAGCAAAAAATGGGGGCCACAAAGGAGAATCTGGTGAATAGGAATTCTGAAATCTAACTGTGAAAATATTGGAAATCCCTTGATTAGTTCCAGCAATCATTCTTCATGGCTTTTGACAATGCCCTCTGGCCTTCAACTGGTTGGCTTGGTGTGCATAGTAATACCACAGGCTGAGTGGCTTAAACAACTGAAATTTATTTTCTCACAATACTGCAGGCCAGAAGTCCTGTGTCAATGGGCCAGCAGTGTTGGTGTCTGGTGAGGCCTCTCCAGACAGCAGATAGCCACCTTCTTGCCATGTCCTCACATGGCCTTTCCTCTGTGCTTATGTGATGAGAGAGAGAGAGATCTGAGGTATCTTCCCTCAAAAAGATGTTGGTCCTGTCTGAACAGGGCTCTACTCTCAATGGCAACCCACTCCAGTACTCTTGCCTGGAAAATCCCATGGATGGAGGGGCCTGGTGGGCTGTAGTCCATGGGGTCGCTAGGAGTCAGACACGACTGAGCAACTTCACTTTATTTTTTCACTTTCATGCATTGGAGAAGGAAATGGCAACCCACTCCAGTGTTCTTGCCTGGAGAATCCCAGGGACGGGGGAGCCTGGTGGGCTGCCGTCTATGGGGTTGCACAGAGTGGGACACGACTGAAGCGACTTAGCAGCAGTAGCAGCTCATGACCTCCTTTAAGCCTCATGGCCTCCTTGAAGGCCCTAAAGCCTAGTATAGTCTCATTGAGGGTTAGGGTTTCAACATACAAATTTTGAGAGATTCAATTTAATTCATAACAGGTTCTTAATTCAGCCTCCTGACTCATCCTTCATATTTCATGAAAGATATCACATTTGCCCATGAGTACTTTTCCCAGCCCACTTTCTGATATCTTGGGGGATCCATTTGCCTCTTTGTACTTTTATACTGTCTCTGTCCTTTTCAAACCCAAGGTGGCATGGTACATCTTTAATCTCAAAGAGCCTTTTTTTATGACTGAATAATTCTCTGAGGCCCTACCTTTCATCTTGCTGAGGTCTTAACAAAAGATTTTGCTGTCATACCCTCAGCTTTATCTCTAGACCAACAGCAAATATTATGTCTTTGGTATTTTTGCCAAAAATGCACAACTGAATATAATCATGAGGAAACATCAGACAAACTCAAATTCAGAGGCATTCTACAAAATAACTAACCGATATTCAAAAGAGTCAAGGTCATGAAAGATGAAGAAAGCCTAAGGAACCATCTCAGATTAAAGGAGACAAAAGGTATGTGATTAAAAGAGATGAAAGGGTGTGACAGCTAAATACACCATGGGGTCCTAGATTGGATTCCGGTCCAGAAAATGGACATTAGGGGAAACTTGGCAAAATCTGAACAAAATATGTAGATTGCTCAATAGTACAGCAATTTAAGGAAGCTAGATGAAAGTCCACAGGGATAGTACAATATTATTTTAGAAACATTTTTTGTAACTGCGATATTCAAAATAATAAGCTTTGTTAAAGCTTTAAATAATTTACCAAGGAGCAGTTATACAGAAAAGATGTGAATTTTAAAAGCGTAGACTAGGAAGTAGTAGCAGAGGAACTGTCAGAAAAATGAGCCAACAGGCAAAATACATTACTTAGGCATTTCCAACTATTTCAAGTTTGAGGCCTCCATATTAAACTGATTATGGTCAGGAAAATTTGATCTGTGTTGAACATTGAACATCTATGTTGATTTTGCTCATTTTATTTATGTTTTATAGATAGAAATGTAAAGATACAAAATAGAAATCTTTTCCATTCCATCATTTAATGTCAATTCAATAAATTGCACATTTGTAGATCATTTATCTTCATAGCTATTAAATAACAAACCAATAAGTATATAATAGTACATACTCAAATAAGCAGTGATGGCATAGCAGAAAAAGTCTTATCCCTATAGGTTTGCATGCTGGAATGCTGTTACGTTAGTGGAATGTTAATATCACAGTCTTACAAGAAATAAGACAAAGTAAAACAAAGAATGTCCGTTATCTGGAGCCAGGGCCACAAATCTAAGCTTAGGACTGGTTATTCCAGGGGCACTGGAAATGAAAACTTGTGTACCATGTGGGTGGAGACACTGAGGCATAGTTTCAGTTTGTGCTGACATTCAGGGATATATTAATCTCCAAACTGACAAGTTTGCAAAACCAAAGGCCTCGCTAGACAGTCCTGATTTAAAACTGAAGCCATATAGTATGGGTTAGAGCAATATAGACTTGTATCCAGCTTAGCCAAGCAGGAAAGAAATGCTATATGATTAAGATAATTCCAAGAGAATAGTCAGTGAAAAAGGGTAGACATGGATAGTGGAGTATAGAGTAGTCATTAGCACAGTTTTTTATCATCATCGTTTCTGTTGCTGCCCTTTCCCAGTGACATGAGGTTTGGAATGATAATCAGTTCTGATCTTTGGTTTCAGCATAGCACAGCCTACCTCACAGGTGTTACTGTGCACATTAATTAAAGAAATGCATATATCAAGAACATGACATAGTAAGCATTTGATCGATGGCAGCCTTCATTTATGTCCTGATGATGTTAAGCCACATCTAAGCAGACTAATGTTTTGGGGAGAAGTGTCCCACAAAGACATTGGATAACAAAGCAGATACAAGGAAAAAAACTGCAAGAACTTTCATGACCATCTGCTCATATTCCATGAGTTAAGGCAAAAGTGATAGCTAAATTAGCCTTGGAAGTTTCAGGGTTCCACTTAGATACTACAGATCTATGACTTAATCCAGAAAGACTATTTCTGGCCTCTCTGCCCATAGGTGGAATTGGTACTAATGTGTTCATTTTATTGCTCAGGAAATGAAGATAATTCAGCTATAGCAGCATTTCTTAAAGAAGCACTAATAATATCTTGGATAAGATAATTCTGTACCCGGTCTGCTGAAGAGTGGGTAGGTGGGGAGAATTCAGTAACTGGAAACTAAGGGATCCTGAAGATGAATATATCAGGCTTGCATTTCATACGCATGAACTGAAGTTCAAAAATATAATGCTACTTTCTACAATTAAAATATATCTTCTGAGGTTGAGCCTTCATTTGGGCTCATGCACATGCACATAATTTATTTTAGGTAAACTCAGTGAAAATATGGTAGTTTCTCAGGCAATCTTAGTTGATAATGCAGAAACATTCTGGATAGAGCTTCCTTTTTGGCTTTTATCCCTGGATTTGAGTCTAAGAATGAGTGGGCTGATAAAGAAATTTTGCTCCAAATCCATGCAATATTGTTGGGAAGGAAGCCATTTGCTTCTTAGTCCTGTTGCGTTCTGACCCTCCACAGATGGCCGTTGAGCTATATCTTGCCTGCTTTGATTTTCAGGCACATCTCATGGCTTACCACCTGCCAAAATGCATAATTTTACAGTCGATGTTTGATTGTTAGACTCTACCCAGGGTTTGTCTATTTAAGAGTTTGTGATGCTGTCATGGCCTCTGGTTATCACACTGCATTTTGCTGGCCCAACCTCCAGTATTCTCTTGGTTTCCCTTTCCTTGTCCTAATTTTTCTCCCTATCTTGAGATTCAGGGTTCAGGGATGCCCAGAGGCTCTCACTGCATCCCTAACACTATTTCTGACTCATCTCTGCTCTGTTATCTGCAAACTCTGTTCTCATTAAGGACATTGGCTTGGTGTCTGTTCTGAAGTTCAGACTGCACTGCTGAAGTATTCTTTTCCACTGTAATGGTACCAGGAACTCCACCAGGCAGTGAGACTCAGAATGCAAGAGATGTGCCCTTTTTGTTATCAGAAATCAAAATTAAAGGGACAGTTCCATTGTTTTTTTTTCTTCATCTTCAGGTGTCAGGTGAGAGATGGGGAGGGGCAGGGGCAGGACACAGAAATAGACAAAATTCTTTAGTCTTTTTTTTGTTTGTTTGGTTGGTTGGTTGGTTCTTGCTTCTCTTCCAAATTTTCTTTTTTCTAGCACAGCTCAAATGGTTTCTGGTCTTGGGGCAGGGGTAGAAGCATGGGTGAGTTTTACCAAATTGCTTTTACTTTCCAGACTTTTTGGTCATATATTCAGTTCAGTTCAGTTCAGTCGCTCAGTCATGTCCGACTCTTTGCGACCCCATGAATTGCAGCACCTGAATTCAGTTCAGTCGCTCAGTCATGTCCGACTGTTTGTGACCCCATGAATTGCAGCCAGGCCTCCCTGTCCATCACCATCTCCCGGAGTTCACCCAAACCCACGTTCATTGAGTCAGTGATGCCATCCAGCCATCTCATCCTCTGTCGTCTTCTTCTCCTCCTGCCCCCAATCCCTCCCAGCATCAGAGTCTTTTCCAATGAGTCAACTCTTTGCATGAGGTGGCCAAAGTACTGGAGTTTCAGCTTTAGCATCATTCCTTCCAAAGAAATCCCAGGGCTGATCTCCTTTAGAATGGACTGGTTGGATCTCCTTGCAGTCCAAGGGACTCTCAAGAGTCTTCTCCAACACCACAGTTCAAAAGCATCAATTCTTCAGGGCTCAGCTTTCTTCACAGTCCAACTCTCACATCCATACATGGCCACTGGAAAAACCATAGCCTTGACTAGACGGACCTTTGTAGGCAAAGTAATGTCTCTGCTTTTGAATATGCTATCTAGTTTGGTCATAACTTTTCTTCCAAGGAGTAAGCGTCTTTTAATTTCATGGCTGCAATCACCATCTGCAGTGATTTTGGAGACCAAAAAAAATAATAATAATAATAAAGTCTGACACTGTTTCCACTGTTTCCCCATCTATTTCCCATGAAGTGATGGGACCAAAAATCTTAGTTTTCTGAATGTTGAGCTTTAAGCCAACATTTTCACTCTCCTCTTTCACTTTCATCAAGAGGCTTTTGAGTTCCTCTTCACTTTCTGCCATAAGGGTGGTGTCATCTGCATATCTGAGGTTACTGATATTTCTCCCGGCAATCTTGATTTCAGCTTGTGCTTCTTCCAGTCCAGTGTTTCTCATGATGTACTCTGCATATAAGTTAAAGAAGCAGGGTGACAATATACAGCCTTGACGTACTCCTTTTCCTATTTGGAACCAATCTGTTGTTCCATGCCCAGTTCTAACTGTTGCTTCCTGACCTGCATATAGGTTTCTCAAGAGGCAGGTCAAGTGGTCTGGCATTCCCATCTCTTTCAGAATTTTCCACAGTTTATTGTGATCCACACAGTCAAAGGCTTTGGCATAGTCAATAAAGCAGAAATACATGTTTTTCTGGAATTCTCTTGCTTTTTCAATGATCCAGTGGATGTTGGCAATTTGATCTCTGGTTCCTCTGCCTTTTCTATACCCACACTAATGCTTTCCAAACTAGAAGCCAAGAATCTAGAGTTTTTGCTCCCCAGCCCTATCAGAGAAGAGATTCTAGGTTAATGACAACCCCATATCTCAAGACTTATCATGGAATGAGCACAGGAGGAAAAGATGAATTGGTATCAAATGATTACCCTGACAAATAAGTATCGTTCAGGTCTAATGTGGCTTCTCATAGAATTCCTTCTATTCACACCTGTGCTAATAGTATCTTGTAGAGCACCCTAAAAAAGCATTCGAGCATCTCATACACTCCTCTGATAGAGAACCATCAATTCTCCTTGGAGGGGTATTCTGAGCTCATTTATTCCGCATGCATTCCCCTCTCTGTTATCAGGCTCCCTGTGGTCTCACAGGCTCGTCCAACCTTTCCTTCACTTTCCTGGTTCTTATCCCTCAGAAATAGGGTCAATTTCAACTGTCTCAAGACATCTTTCCCAAGCATATATCTTCTTTGATGAGCTAAAACTTAATTCCTTCTCTTTTCATCTGTTTAGGATTTGTTTCATGATTGTTACATTTTTTCATTCTACAAGAATATGCCACTTGAGTGTAATGATCATGCCACATACTCTATTTACATGCTATGAATTGTTTATCATGTTATTAGTACATGGTAGTGCTAAATACTGATTCATTGTTCTACACTGGTTTAAAAAGAAACGTGAAAGTTTAAGCAATGTTATAAATTGCTTCCTAAGTTTCAACAACACTTTGGTTTGTGTTTCCTGGACACATAAAAGGTTTCTGAAAAAGCAAAACTGAATAACCCTAATTTCCTAAATTTTTACCAAATGATTTACAATTAAATATTGATCATAGGTATGAAAGGCTTTTAAATTTTCTGAGGAAACAGTCTGGTTTGCTTCTGTGTATTTGTGATTACTTTTTTTCATCATGTTATGCTGTTTTCTGAGGCAGCTGTCCCTCCCATTTTAAAGGTCTCTTTACAAGGCATGGATAGAAAAATATGTTAATAAAGCAAAGAAAGACCAGTACACCATGAATATAAATATTAGAGGAATGATTAGATATATTATTAAAATCAACAATAATAATAATTTCTCAGAATGTCTTGTAGATAAAAATAAATTAACTAAAAATTCCAATGAATAGATCAGAACTATGTTCATTTATAAAGTTAACTAAATAATTGTATATTATTCTATTATTATTCTTTTTCTCTTACTAATAAGATTTGATTTTGTCAGTATTCCATCCATCTATTCATTCATTCAACAAATGATTATTAAGCACTACTCACTAGGTATTGAGGTTACAATAGTCTTTACTATCAAATAACTTAAAATTGTAGTTTCTAATTATATTGACCAATTTAATTTTCTATGTCAGAAAGAACTAGAATTGAAATTAGATTTTTTTCAAGGGGATTTACCTGGTAGTCTAGTGGCTAAAACACTATGTTCCCAATGCTGGGGGCCCAGTTCGATTCCTGGTCAGGGAACTAGATCCCACATGACACCAACAAAGAGCTTGCATGCGTCAACTAAAGGTCCTTTGCACAGCCAAATACAGAAATAACAATTTTTTAAAAAAGAGGGTTTTCCTGGTGCCTCAGTGGTAAAGGATCTGCCTACCAGTGCAGGAGACACATGTTCAATCCCTCGTCTAGGAAGATCTTACATGCAGAAAAGCAATTAAGCCCATGTGCCACAACTACTGAGCCTGTGCGCTAGAGCCCAGGAGCTGCAACTACTGAAGCCCGAATGCTCTAGAGCCTGTGATTTACAACAAGGGAAGCCCTGCAATGGGAAGCCTGTGCACCAGAACTAGAATAGCCCCAGCTCGCTGCAACTACAGAAAAGCCCGCACAGCAACAAAGACCCAGCACAGCCAAAGACAGAAAGCAAATAAATGACAAGAATTTTTTTCAAGCATCTTATAAACTCCCTAACCAGCATTATTTTTGTAAACACTTTTAGAAACTTTTAAAATAATTCATGAATATGTTTAAAAGTTAAAAGAGCAATAGAATTTTCTAAATACATGCCTATTCTAAATTTTGATTTAAAATAATAGCATTTTCTAAATACACACCTATTCTAAATTTTGATTTAAAATATGTATTTGCTTTTTAACTTCTGGCCAAGAAAATGCTTGTGATTTGTATTGAAAGAGGCAGCACAATGACTTATACTTTTCAAAGGTAACTGCCTTATGGGAGACTCTATGAGAGAAGAGCTTTCTTTGTGGCTCAGATGGTAAAGAATCTGCCCATGATACGGGAGACCCAGGTTTGATCCCTGGGCCGGGAAGATCCCCTGGAGAAGGGAATGGTAACCCACTCCAGTATTCTTTTCTGGAGAATTCCACGGATAGAAGAACCTGACGGGCTACAATCCATAGGGTTGCAAAGGGTCGGACACGACTAAGCAACTAACACTTTCTTTAACAGAAGAAATGATGCTCAGAAAGTCAGGCTCACTATTGCCTGAATCAAGAGGTTTGTTTTATATTAGCACTTAGAAGATATACACTAGCAGTGACCAAAGATGGTGGCGTTCACTGGATATTATCTGACTTTGAGTGGGTGGACAGAAAGAAACAAAACTGCTGAGAAGCAGAGGCAAGTAAACATTTGTGCCAGAAATAAACACGCTTACCATCATAACATCACCCCCACTTATCTGCTTTGGTTGATAAATAGCCATTCTATTTACTCTTCCCAGGAATATGACATTTGTAGGATAATATTTTCCTTTAGATAGCTTTCAGTAGGATGTGAAAGAGGGTACAGACAAACATACCAGGTATCTATCTAATAACTCTTTGGATAATTTAATATAGCCCTACCCAGCATTCTTCATGGCCAGAGGCTGTCCCTTGACAAAGCTACAGTATTATCAGCATCTCTGTTCTTGTCACTATGCTGTATTCTGCTAATGTCTGTGGTGCTTTGCTGGCCCGGGAGAGTGTGCTGAATATTAGGAATGACTCAATGCTCCATATTCCTTTTGACAAATGAAATACAGTCCTGGAGGGAAGAACAGACCATTTTCTGTTCCATCTTCTGAGCCAGCATTGAAAGCATGGTGCACAGAATCCCAATTACATTTCTTTTTCCTTTGATAGAAATGGCACATAAATCGCCAATCTCCCTTCTAAAATTCAAAAGTAATCCAACAATTAAAATGTATCTCTGTTTAGAAAATATTAGAGCCTAGTTGCTCAGCTTTTTTTACTTCAAAGCTGAACAATGTAGTTTTCAAACAGCGTTCTCTTTAGAGGAGATTTTTGTAAGCTTGCTTTGATTCTTTGCCTTTGATTCTTTGAATGCTCAGTTGGTTCCTGGTAGGGTTATTTTAGTTTGTTTAGTAAAGCTCACATTAGGATTTTTTCAGTGTAGGTAAAAAGTTCTAGTTAATTAAATCACATCAATCAATTGCATCCATCTCAATTACTTTTTGAGATGCGATATACTAATAACTGTTCCTTTTAAAAATGACATTAAATGGGTCATGAGTGAAGGCTAAACCACTTGAAACATGACTAAGTGAGGAAAATTTACCACTGGAAGGGGTTTAAAGATAGAGGGATTTTTCTTCATAAATACCAGTTAGGTTCTTTGGTGGAGAGTATTAACATATCAAGTTACAGAAGCCTAATTCACATGGGGTGGGGGTGTTCTGAATTTCTCATCCAATTTGAATGGAAACACAGGTAACTTTTATCACCCAGGTCTTCACTTTTGCCAAAAGTGAAAGAAAATCCACTTTCTCACATGGGAGAAAACCACAGTGTAAGTCAGGAAAAAGAAAAAAGTAGCTGAATAATCATTTTCCATTGTGTAAGTTGTTATGAGATTCTCTGTTTTTATAATAGACACCACATAACATAAAATGAATGGAAGAGAAATTGCCAAGGATCTCAGAAAATGTAAAATGAAAAAAGCCACTTAAAAACTTGCCTAATGTATCTCTCAGGACTGAAGGAACTATAACTATTTTAGGTCTGCCCTTCTGATCCCACTTTCCTTCTAGTGAGTCAACAGAATTCAATAATCAAATGCTTCGAAGGATGGCGAAAGGTCTGACATAATTCACAAGGAAATGATTGGAATTACTGCTAGGGGAAGGCAGAAACTTTAGGTGCATCTTTGTTGAGTCTAGATTTGATTCAAAACCAGAGGAAAGTCATACAAGCATCAAGCAAAGAAGACAACTGAATGTTTGTCCTTCCTATAGAGACAGTTCAGTTCAGTTCCTCAGTTGAGTCCGACTCTTTGTGACCCCATGGACTGCAGTCCGCCAGGCCTCCCTGTCCATCACCAACTCCAAAAGCTTGCTCAAACTCATGTCCATTGAGTCGGTGATGCTAGTCAACCATCTCATCCTCTGTCGTGCCCTTCTCCTCCTGCCTTAAATCTTTCCCAGCATCAGGATCTTCTCAAATAAGCAGTTCTTCACATCAGGTGGCCAAAGTATTGGAGTTTCAGCTTCAGCATCAGTCCTTCTGATGAATATTCAGGACTGACTTCTTTTAGGATGGACTGGTTGGATCTCCTTGCAGTCCAAGGGACTCTCAAGAGTCTTCTCCAACACCACAGTTCAAAAGCATCAATTCTTCGGCGCTCAACTTTCTTTATTGTCAAATTCTCACATCCATACATGACTCCTGGAAAAACCATAGCTTTGACTAGACAGACCTTTGTTGGCAGAGTAATGCTCTGCTTTTTAATATATTGTCTAGGTTTGTCATAACTTTTCTTCCAAGGAGCAAGTGTCTTTTAATTTCATGGCTGCAGTCACCATCTGCAGTGATTTCGGAGACCAAAAAAATAAAGTTATCCACTGTTTCCCCATGTATTTGCCATGAAGTGATGGGACCAGATGCCATGATCTTAGTTTTCTGAATGTTGACTTTTAAGTTAAATTTTCCCTCTCCTCTTTCACTGTCATTAAGAGGCTCTTTAGTTCTTCTTCACTTTCTGCCATAAGGGTTGTGTCATCTACATATCTGAGGTTATTGATATTTCTCCTGGCAATCTTGATTTCAACTTGTGTTTTATCCAGCCCAGCTATTTGCATGATGTACTCTGCATATAAGTTAAATAAACAGGGTGACAGTATACAGCCTTGACATACTCCTTTCCTGATTTGGAAGCAGTCTATTGTTCCATGTCCAGTTCTAACTGTTGCTTCCTGACCTGCATACAGATTTCTCAGGAGGCAGGTAAGGTGGCCTGGTATTTACATCTCTTTAAGAACTTTCCAGTTTGTTGTGATCCACACAGTCCAAGGCTTTGGCATAGTCAATAAAGCAGAAATAGATGCTTTTCTAGAACTCTCTTGCTTTTTCCATGATCCAAGGGATGTTGGCAATTTGATCTCTGGTTCCTCTGCCTTTTCTTAATCCAGCTTGAACATCTGGAAGTTCAGAGTTCATGTACTATTGAAGCCTGGCTTAGAGAATTTTGAGCATTACTTTGCTCATGTGTGAGATGAATGCAATTGTGTGGTAGTTTGAACATTCTTTGGCATTGCCTTTCTTTGGGATTGGAATGAAAACTGACATTTTTCAGTCCTGTGGGCACTGCTGAGTTTTCCAAATTTGCTGACATATTGAGTGCAGCACTTTCACAATATCACCTTTTAGGATTTGAAATAGCTCAACTGGAATTCCATCACCTCCACTAGATTTGTCCTCAGTGATGTTTCCTAACGCCCACTTGACTTCGCATTCCAGGATGTCTAGCTCAAGCTGAGTGATCACACCACCGTAGTTATATGGGTCATGAAGATCTTTTTTGAATAGTTCTTCTGTGCCACATCTTCTTAATATCTTCTGCTTCTGTTAGGTTCATACCATTTCTTTTATTGTGCCCATCTTTTCATGAAATGTTGGTATCTCTAATTTTCTTGAAGAGATCTCTAGTCTTTCCCATTTTGTTATTTTCCTCTATTTCTTTGCATTGATCACTGAGGAAGGCTTTCTTATCTCTCCTTGCTATTCTTTGGAACTCTTCATTCAAATGGGTATATCTTTCCTTTTCTCCTTTGCCTTTAGTTTCTCTTCTTTTCTCAACTATTTGTAAGGCCTCCTCAGACAACCATTTTTCCATTTTTCCTACAGAGACAATGGTAGTTCTATTAGGCTTCCAGAAGGTCTCAAAGCAAGTTTCTGGATTTTATCTACCATAAATTCCCTTCCTGAGACTCCTTGAGAAACCCACATTCAAGGACAAGGTGCTATGTAAAAAGATTTAATTAGGGACCCAGGAGGTGGCAAAGATTTAGCATTATGCAATCAAATTAAATATTCTTCTGAAGCTTTCTGTTTTCCCAACAACTTAGCAAAGTTACTCAGAATATAATAAATCCAATGGAGAATAAAACCAAGTAATTAATCAATAGTGGCAAACTCTATGACCTTTTCAGACGGTACTTGGTTTTCCATTTTTGCTTGAATCCATTCCAAGAAGAACTAACTTCAGAAATAACGTGGAAAATTATTTGATCCAGTGTCAAAAATTCAGGATTTGGTTAGAAAGGATAAAATTGTGCCTTTATGTCTGAGGATTTAGGGAGTACTATTTCAGTGGGTTCTTTACCTTTAAAAGTGTCCACTGTGGACTAGCTTCCCAGGTGGCTCAGTGATGGGGGAATTTGCCTGCCAAGCAGGAGACATGGGTTCAATCCCTAGTTTGGGAAGATCCCCTGGAGTAGAAAATGGCAACCCACTCCAGTATTCTTGCCTGGGAGACCCCATGGACAGAGTAGCCTGATGGGCTACAGTCCCCAGGGTTGCAAAAGAGTCAGATACGACTTAGTAGCTAAATA
Source organism: Bos mutus (assembly GCF_027580195.1). Classification (NCBI taxonomy): domain Eukaryota; kingdom Metazoa; phylum Chordata; class Mammalia; order Artiodactyla; family Bovidae; genus Bos; species Bos mutus. Next base: position 66,105,360 of record NC_091623.1, on the reverse strand, counting down.
TTAGACATAGTGGACTAACTGGGAAAGCACTGAGATCTCTGGTTCTAGCTTCATTCATTAATTTGTTTATTCATTCATTTACTCACTTCCATCACTCATTCTTTCCACAAATACATGTTAGAAATTACTATGCACTAGTAGTAAAGTAATGCTCAAAATTCTCCAAGCGAGGCTTCAGCAATACGTGAACCGTGAACTTCCTGATGTTCAAGCTGGTTTTAGAAAAGATAAAGGAACCAGAGATCAAATTGCCAACATCTGCTGGATCATGGAAAAAGCAAGAGAGTTCCAGAAAAACATCTATTTCTGTTTTATTGACTATGCCAAAGCCTTTGACTGTGTGGATCACAATAAACTGTGGAAAATCCTGAAAGAGATGGGAATACCAGACCACCTGATCTGCCTCTTGAGAAATTTGTATGTAGGTCAGGAAGCAATAGTTAGAACTGGACATGGAACAACAGACTGGTTCCAAATAGGAAAAGGAGTTCGTCAAGGCTGTATATTGTCACCCTGTTTATTTAACTTATATGCAGAGTACATCATGAGAAATGCTGGACTGGAAGAAACACAAACTGGAATCAAGATTGCCAGGAGAAATATCAATAGCCTCAGATATGCAGATGACACAACCCTCATGGCAGAAAGTGAAGAGGAACTAAAAAAGCCTCTTGATGAAAGTGAAAGAGGAGAGTGAAAAAGTTGGCTTAAAGCTCAACATTCAGAAAATGAAGATCATGGCATCCGGTCCCACCACTTCATGGGAAATAGATGGGGAAACAGTGGAAACAGTGTCAGACTTTATTTTTCTGGGCTCCAAAATCACTACAGATGGTGACTACAGCCATGAAATTAAAAGACGCTTACTCCTTGGAAGAAAAGTTATGACCAACCTAGATAGCATATTCAAAAGCAGAGACATTACTTTGCCAACAAAGGTTCGTCTAGTCAAGGCTATGGTTTTTCCTGTGGGCATGTATGGATATGAGAGTTGGACTGTGAAGAAGGCTGAGCGCCAAAGAATTGATGCTTTTGAACTGTGGTGTTGGAGAAGACTCTTGAGAGTCCCTTGGACTGCAAGGAGATCCAACCAGTCCATTCTGAAGGAGATCAGCCCTGGGATTTCTTTGGAAGGAATGATGCTAAAGCTGAAACTCCAGTACTTTGACCACCTCATGCGAAGAGTTGACTCATTGGAAAAGACTCTGATGCTGGGAGGGATTGGGGGCAGGAGGAGAAGGGGACAACAGAGGATGAGATGGCTGGATGGCATCACTGACTCAATGGACCTGAGTCTGGGTGAACTCCGGGAGTTGGTGATGGACAGGGAGGCCTTTCGTGCTGCGATTCATGGGGTCGCAAAGAGTCAGACACGACTGAGCGACTGATCTCTAGGCACTATGCTAGGCACTGGTGATACTCTATCAATCAAACTCAGCCTTTGTCCTTCAAAGCAAGAAGAAAACATGTTACCAAATGATGGCTATGCTATAAACTTCTTTAAAGGAACTTGATATTATGATGGGAGACCTCACCTATTCCGGGAACCAATGGAAGGCCTCCTTGAAGAAACAAGGTTTAAGCTGAGATCTGAAGGATGAGTAAGAAGATTTCACTATGTGAAGAAGAGGGAAGAGCATTCCAGGCAGAGGGACTAACATACACAAAAGCCTTGGGCAGGAAAGAGCATGATGCTCTGGGAAAGTTAAAGAAAGCCTAATGTGACTGGAAGCAGCAGCAACCCTAAGAGTTTGATTCTTGGTTTCTAAAGACTATGTTTCAGTAACCAAAACCAGGACTCCCTGGGAAAATGGCCAATTCCAGGACTGGAGAGGGAAAGAACAAGATGAGCCTCAAATACCTTGCTGTCAGAAAGTAACTAAGTGCTCAAAGAATAGAGAGGACTTGTCAAAATAACACTAAAGCAAAGCCAGCTTTAAGAAGGTTAAGTATTGAAATAAATAATGATAGTAGTATATTATAAAACAGTGAATTAAAATAGAAAATTATGAACCCATATCGATATATTTACTATACACAAATAAATTTCAAGTTTGGTAAGAAATGAGATATTTACATAGTCTCAAATTACTTTCCTACAAAATATTTTTTAATTACAAAGGGAAAAAGAATACTTCACAATGGAAGATCTTGGCAGACACCATGATCAAAATTAACTGAAGGTAGCAGGAGAAGGGGACGACAGAGGATGGGATGGTTGGAAGGCATCACTGACCCAATAGACATGAATTTGAGCAAGCTCCAGGACATGGTAAAGGGCAGGGAAGCCTAACATGCTGCAGTCCATGGGGTCACAAAGAGTCAGACATGACTGAGCGACTGAACAACAACAACAGTAATCATAAAAATAGAAAAGTGAAAGTGGAAGTCCCTCAGTTGTGTCCAACTCTTTGTGATCCCATGGACTATACAGCCCATGGAATTCTCTAGGTCATAATACTGGATTGGGCAGCCTTTCCCTTCTCCAGGAGATCTTCACAACCAGGGATTGAACCCAGGTCTCCCGCATTGTGGGCAGATTCTTTACCAGCTGAGCCACAAGGGAAGCCCATAAAAATAGAAATTGTATGTTATTTGATAGTAATCAATGAGAAGGAAAAAAATATCATTTCTCTGATATGCACAACCATCATGAAGAAAAACCAGACCAATCCAAATTCAATGATATTTTCCAAAATAATTGGCCTGTTATCTTCAAGTTTCAAGAAGAAAAAGGCAAGGAAAGGATGAAAAAATGTTCCAGGTTTAAGGAGACTAAAGAGAAGTGACAGCTAAGCACAATATATAACTCTAAATTGGATATTTGACCCTAAAGGATATTATTTCGATACTTCATAAAAGTTAAATAGGATTTGAGAGATGAATTTCATGTGAAGATTTTGATGGTTGTATGTATGTCGGTGAATGCTCTGCTTTGAAAGAGTTCATGTGATTAGGTTAGACCACCCAGATGACTTCTCTATCTTAAGATCAACCAATTAGTAACCTTAACTGTATCTTCAAAATCCCTTTTGTATAAAACAACACAATCATGCGGTGTAACACCAGGAGCCAAACATTGTGGGGGTCACTTTAGAGTTCTGCCTGTCCCAAGATGGAAGAGAGAAACGTACAATAATTGAGTCTTCTGCCAGACAATATATGTAAAGAACTGAAGGAGGTGAAAATCTGCTTCTCAGATTCATGAATTTGGGGTTGGGAAATTCTGGATTACGATCTTTGAGACATCTTCAGATGTCTCTTCAAATCATCTTTGATTTGTCTTTATTAGGCAATAAGAGCAGCCACAGTATGTTTCCGATTTACTTAGCTTAAGGTCTGGCATATAGTAGATGCTCAGTAATGTTGGATATGAAGAATAAATGCTGAGTGAAGGATCAGCTATGGCAACCAAAGATTTATTTCCTCATCTGAGTAATCAAAATCTTCAGTGCTAGTCTCTCAGTGAGTTATTCTTCCAGAGTAATCAGGTTAAAGAGAAATCTGATAGTTAATTTCCGGTTCCATTTTGATTGATGATATTTGTGTGTATATAGAATTCCAGAGGTGTTTTTCTTTCAAAAATACAGTTTGCCAAGAAGACTTAGAACATATTCATTTAGCAACAGAAGTAGCTAATATATTCAGACTGAAAGGATCTTACCATGCTGTGTTGTTACAGTTAACATGTATTATGATGAAAGTTTAAAACTTTATTATATAGGGATAGAGGAGGAAATTATGTTCAAGAATATTTTGGAAATAATTTTACTACTTTTTGTCATTATACAGTGTAAATATGCCCAAAGCAAAAAAAAAAAGAAAAATACAGAAGAGTATGAAAAATAAAATAAAGATTACCTGTAATCCCACAGTTCAAAGATAACCACTACTAATATTTTGATGGTATCTTTTCAGATTTTTTTCCTCTGCAACTATGGGTAAAACATACCAGCATATATAATATATATATACACAGTTCTATATAGATAATTCTATATGGAGTTATTTTTAATAGCTGCAATATGTTTTATCATGTGGTTCTAGTAACATTTTATTTATCCAATCCTTTTTGATGGCTATTTAAACAATCTATAATTTTTCTAGAAGTGTACATACCACCAAAATAAATATCCTGGTGTATAAATCCTTATACTTTGGCTTAATTATTTCTGTATAGTAAGTACCTAGAACTACTATTGATAATTTGATATGCAAATCTTTATATTACCAGACTGCCACCAGAAATGTTTAACCCTATAAACAGATTGTAAAGTACTGGCTTATCCTTACCCAAAATGGGTATTATTAAATATTTAGTATTTTCAAATTTGGCATATGAAAAGTAATATATTGTTTTAATTTGCTTTTTTAGTATACTGTTTTACATTTTATTTTTTCTTCTGAGTTTTAAACAGTATTTTAAGATGAGGTTGTTTGAATGGCTCTTAGGTGTTGTTTCTTCTTACTTTTTTGTCCAAAAGTGTATTTCTTACCCCATATAAATATTGAAATCCTTATTTAAATAAGTTCTAGAAGGCTGTGTTAGTATGACAGGCAGCCTCTAGGATGGCCCCCAATGGTCCCAGCCACCTGGTATTCATAACACCCTGAAATCCCCTCCCCCACTGAGTGTGCACTGTCCTTGTGAGTCCCCCTTTTGTATCTCCAAGAGAATATAGTAAAGGAGATGGGATGTCATTTCCAAGATCAGGTTATAAAACTCTGTGACTTCTACTTGTGAGCAGATTCTCCTATTGCTGTCTCAACTGCATACTTTGAAGAAATAAAATAAGCTGCCATGCTGGAGAGCCCACCTGACAGGGAACCTTGACAAGGCTCTGGCCAAGATCCAGCAAGGAACTGATCCTCAGTCCATAAGCCCATGAGGAGGTGGATGCTACCAACAGCCATGCAGGCTTGAGTGCATCTTTCCCCAGCTGCATCTTCAGATGAGACCCTAGGCCTGCCTGACATCCTGATCACAGCCCTGCTTGTAGCCATTTTATTGTACTATACTGTCTTGCAATGAAATGCCCTCTGTGGCATATTCTATCTCCAAAGTTTACAACAGAGTCTTTCGAATATACAGAATTGTGTCTTTAACATACTATATTTTATAGTACAGAGATCCAATGTTTATTTTGAGATTCCAGTATAAATGGGTTATCATATACTATATGGCAGTAAGTAGATTTTAGAACAGCCAAAAGGAAATTTGACCTCAGGATTATTTATTTTTGACACAGAAAGTTGACAACAGCTCTAGTATTTGTGCTTGTTATTTTTGTTCAAGATCTTATCGGCTACTTACTCAACATTTTACTCTTCAATTAGCAGTGGCATTCTTAAGAATATTCCTCTGCTTTGACTTCCCAGTAAAGATTGGAAATTCTATGACAATTTACTTACATGTACTTGTATTTATATAGATTTGAGCATCTGCTTATATATGTCCAGACTTGTTTAGATTCTGTGAAAGATAAATAAAATAAATATCTTCCTTGTTGACCCTGGGATGCATTTTTCCTTAGAAAATGTTTAGTGTGGAGAGCTCGGTATTGTACAAAGGCACATTCATTCTGCTTATGGAGATCAGAGGATACTTCTGTTGCCTCCTCTAGAATAATGTTTGCCACTTAGCATTTCTGTGTTACTGTGAGGAAAGTGTTCAAAAACTTAAGAGCATTTTGCTAATGTAAGTCATTTGCCTAAGAATGTCTCATTTGGCTCCCTGCTTACGAGGCATGGCCAGAGATCCACAAATTGTCATTTAGGGGAATATGGAAGGCCTCTCTTGCCTTCCTACCTTGCCTCTGCCTCCTTGGCTTTGCCTTTATCCCTTTAAATCCCACTTCAGGAGAGTCCTCTGATAGAGATGAGGGTAACATGACTTACTTCTACTCATTTAAATGTTTATTATTATGATAGAGGAAAAATTTAATAATTCCTTATAGAGATTCTATTTACACATTCACTAAGGAAAGATTTTCACAGAATGAGTAATTCAACAGTGCACAAAATATGTCTATGTTCTTATCTATCAAGTCTTCCCTTCTCATACAAAGGAAGGTGACAACATCAGAGTTAGATGTACACTAAATAGGCTGGAGAGAAAGGCCAGAATAGAGGAATGAAGGAGAAGGGGAAGCCTACCACCTCACTTGTAATTTTACCCTGGTCGAGTTATCTTTGAGTGACCACTGCACATTCTGTTTTAAACAAAACTGAGTAGTTTCTTCCCCTTCTGCCCAAAGTCAGAGTTTGTTTTCTTATTATCGGCTTTTACTGTATGAATTTGATCAGTTAAGAGAAGTCAAGAAATCTATGTTAAAAGTTCAGAGTTCCCGACCTTGGCAATTCACAAGAAATAAAATTCATGATGCCTCCCATAAAAGAGTTGAGAGGCTGTTTTACTTGCAGACTTCAGTTTATAAGTACAAAGGGAAAGATTGTTGTCAATGGAAAGTTCATATACATCTTAGCAAGAAGATGAGAACTGATCCACTAGAAACAGCTCTAGTACTATTCAGAGAGCACTTAAATAATTAGGTGGTAATTCAACATAGGACTTTCCAGGTGGCTCAGTGGTAAAGAATCTGCCTGCCAAGCAGGAGAGGCAGGTTCAATCCCTAGGTTGGGAAGATTCCCTGGAGAAGGAAATGGCAACCCACTCCAGTATTCTTGCCTGGGAAATCCCATGGACAGAGGAGCCTGGCATGCTATAGTCCATGGGGTTGCAAAAGAGAAAGACACAACTTAGCAACTAAAATGAAATTCAACCTAAGAGAAATACCTTACCTCATTTTCTCCAAGGAATGATTAGTATCTCAGGATGACACTTCCTCAGGGTTCCACCTCTACCTTCTGCATTTGGTGACTTTCAGAATGACCAGATAAGCCATACAGTGTGACAGAGAGACAGGACAGGATTTGGAATCAGAACATTTGGAGTCTACTCAGTATTTCTAGCTATGTGAGCAAGTCATCACATTTCTTTAAACCTCAGTTTCCTCATCAGCAACAATCTCATCAAGTTGTTCAGAAGTTCATTGAAATAAAAAGGGTGGGATATGTTGTTATATACATTACACTCATGATTTTTATTGCTATAGGTGTGTATAAATTCCAGAACATTCCAAGAGAAGCAGCATGACTTATTCAAACACAGATGTTATGACAGTAACATAATTGCCACTCATAAGCAGCATGAAAGATTCAAGTCTTCATTCTGTTCTGTTAGGATCCATCCAAAGATATGCCTGGAACAAAAGATCCCTGGGAAGTTCTCTCAGTAGACATAAAAAGATGTCTTTGAGGTTCATTATGTATATTTTTAAAATGAAAATAATTCAACTAAAATAATTTCTTCTAAAAGTATATATATTTTAAATTCTACCACACACACACAAAGTAAGTCTAGCCAGCCATTTATATAAATTACAATCCTTTCTGATGACAAGAGTTTTAAGAGAAACCAATCCTTAAGTTGCCATGCCTTTTTGCATTCAATAGAAAGTGGAGGCAAAAAAAAAAAAAACAACTGAAGTTGGAGATTATGCTAACTAATTTTTGTTCTTGAAAAGATGTGAGGCACTGAGATGGCAGGAAGGGAAAACTTTTTCAGTTTCCAGAAGTACCTGTAGTTGCTAGGCCTTTGATTAAATATTCAGCGGATGAATTTGAGTACTCTACTTCATGACTTAAAAATATCCATGGTAACATTTTTGACCAACCTAGACAGCATAGTAAGAAGCAGAGATATTACTTTGCCAACAAAGGTCTGTCTAGTCAAAGCTATGGTTTTTCCAGTAGTCATGTATGGATGTGAGAGTTGGACTATAAAGAAAGCTGAGCGCCAAAGAATTGATGCTTTTGAACTGTGGTGTTGGAGTAGACTCTTGAGAGTTCCTTGGACTGCAAGGAGATCCAAACAGTCCATCCTAAAGAAAATCAGTCCTAACAGTCTTATGGACTCTGTGGGAGAGGGAGAGGGTGGGAAGATTTGGGAGAATGGCATTGAAACATGTAAAATATCACGTAAGAAACGAGTTGCCAGTCCAGGTCCGATGCACGATACTGGATGCTTGGGGCTAGTGCACTGGGACGACCCAGAGGGATGGTATGGGGAGGGAGGAGGGAGGAGGGTTCAGGATGGGGAACACATGTATACCTGTGGCGGATTCATTTTGATATTTGGCAAAACTAATACAATTATGTAAAGTTTAAAAATAAAAGAAAATGAAAAAAAAAAAAAGAAAATGAAAAAAAAAAATCTGAATCTCCAGAACCACTGAACACACACTGGACACTGCTGTCCATTCCCAATGACTAAAATTTAAGTTAGAACTGTCTAACAGAAAAGGGGATTAAAAAGAATACATCAACTGAATATGGCTCAAGTTGTCAACTACAGCCATTCATTGTTAAACCAGATATAGAAAGCTTGCTGAGATTTCAGATAATTTCATCTCTCTCACTGATCTGAAATAATTATCATAATTATCAACTTTTAAATATTCTGTTTTATTTGCATTATTGTTTTAAACTTTGATAAATCTTTTAAAAACATACTTTCTAGTGAAGACCTAAAATTGTCCAATTTTTTATTAATAGAAACATTGTTCTGTGTAATTGCAGATATTCCTGTGACTTTAAATGACATACATGATGGTGTCTCCCTGTTGTTTTAGTGGAAATTGTGGCCAAAAATTAGTAGAAACTTTCTCCCTCTTGGGTCTATAATTATATAGTAGGTTCTTTTTATAATCAGGGAGTGAAATGTTCAGAACTTAGAGACAGATATCAGCGTGAGAGATTTTTCAACAAAACCTCCATTTGCCACTAGACAGAATGTAGCAACCAGCTATGACCCACTCGAATTTCTCTGAATTTCAATGATGAAGATTTTCTGCTTCAGGTTTCAAAAGTCTGAGCAGCACTGGAGAACATGCTACCCGATCAATCACCCAGCCCCTAGCTATCTCGCAAGGAGGTGGATAAATGAAGTTCACTAGCAATTAAGCTAATAGACACAAGCTTATAAGTCCTTTCTTCTATGGGTGACCTTCCTTCATTTATATCCAATGACAACAGTGATATCACTTGGGATGTAGAGATGGCTGATTCTCTAATGAGCTATTATAAAGTGGCAATCATGCAACAATGTTCATGACATAATAAAAAATATATAAGGAAACTGAAAAAAAAAAAAGAAAATCAGTCGTAAATATTCATTGGAAGGACTGATGCTGAAACTGAAACTCCAATACTTTGGCCACCTGATGCAAAGAGCTGACTCATTTGAAAAGACCCTGATGCTGGGAAAGATTGAAGGTGGGAGTAGAAAGGGATGACAGAGGATGAGATGGTTGGATGGCATCTCTGACCCGATGGACATGAGTTTGAACAAGCTCCAGGAGTTGGTAACGAACAGGGAGGCCTGGCATGCTACAGTCCATGGGGTCGCAAAGAGGCAGACATGACTGAGCAACTGAACTGAACCAAAATGAACATTTTGAGTGGTGATGGGCTGTAGAAAATACATATAGCACAGTGATGAAAAATATGAATTTTAGTAACAAAAAGACATGTATATGAATTTCAGGCTCTCTAATTCCTAGCCATGAGATCTTGGGTACATTATTTAACTTTCCCAAGTCTTACTTTCTTTATATGGGAAACAGCAATAACAACAATCACCACCACAGTGTTAAAATGAATAATGTAAATAGGATATATGTTTAAAGATAAGTTTTAAAAGATATAAAAGGTCTTGAAGACGTACACTGTAACTACTAGTTAGCCTTTAAAATTTCATTTCTGAAGTTGTCAATTAAATGGAGAAACGTTATTTTAAGGAGCGAGTGTCAGCCTAAGATAACCTGTAGTATCATCTCATTTGTGCTTTTGATCTCCTTTGCATCTCCAACTTCAACTAAGGGAGTCTGATTGTTTATTTTTATTTCATAAGCAAAATTCATGAGACCTCAATATGAGATTTATGTTTGCTTTTTTAAAAAATTGTCATTAGGTAAATCAAGAGACAAGTGAAAGCGGTTCCCGTAGTTGTAACTGAGCAACACCTCCACTGGCAGGAGTTTTGTTTGGTTGTTGCTCTGCTGAATCTGCCACGTGTGAAATGACAGGAGGATCATTCATGAAATTCAATCTACCCACAGAAAGCAGCCAAACATGACAGCTTATTTTGGGAACCACTCTATCATGAGGACACATTTGTTCTTGTAGCAGCCTCAGAAAGCCTGCCTTTTATTAAACCGTGTCTTGATTAAAGGAACAGCTGACGTCTACTACCTAGAGAATGGTTTTCTCTTGACAAAGTTGCCTTATCATCAACACATATTTTATTGTTGAATATTTGCTTATTGCCGGTTTCCAGCAGCACAGATTGAAAGATGGCTCCTGGAAGGCTGAGCACAGTCATCTCATTAATTACAAATAGAAAATTCTTAAATAGTGCACATGACATTTTAATCTTATAAAATGTATAAAACAATACACTTCTGAAAAAGCGGACATGGGAGTGGAACTGCTAGTTCTCTACTCTTTTTAAGTTTCAGACTTGTGGTATAGTTCACCAAAATTTATTTAGTAGTTAAAATTTAGAAATCAATTTAGAAGTTACTACATTTTTACCAGAGTCTTTAGGTGAAAGCAGAGTGACATTTGTTAAGGCACTTAATTGTGCTTTTTATTTCTCTTGAATTATTTTCTTAATTTATATTTTCTACCTGTAATATAATAAATTAACTATAATCTCTACCCAATCTTGGGATTTACAGTTCATGTAACTTCTTTTACTAATGCAACTCCAAATGGCCAAAATAATCCCCTGAATGATGAATAATAAGTGTGATACCTTGAAAGTGGGAAGGTAGCTCCATTTTACCAGTTTCTAGGACTTCACACTCTGTTTCATTTATTTTAGATTCAGTAAGCATCTCACAAACTGGTTCATAAAATAATAATAAAGGCTTATCGGGACAAATAATAATTCACTGGTTGAGGAGTGTCTGGTAGATTGTGAGCATTTTTTCTCCCTGGGTGGTATAGGTTGAGTGTTCTTAAAATTTAGAACACTGACAAAATTGCTTGCCTTTTTAAGTTACTCTATTTAAACTTTTTGCCTTATTTTTGAGCTGCCACACATAAACCAGTCCAAGATCAAATTTCTTTTCTTCAGATTGCAGTTAATAATTAATTTCTTCCCTAAAATTAAAACAATAAATACAACATTCTCAATGCTTTTTAGTTGTTTCCGAGTAACTGATTTTTGAATAATTTCTGTATGTTTTCTGTGAAACACAAATACTGTCCTGTGCTGAAAAGGGCAAATAGATTCTAAGAGGAATTGTTTCTCTACCACATTGATAGCTTATGATGATGAATGCTTCTAGAATGGCAAAACATCCCCTGCTTTGAATGAGTACAGATGGTGCCAACTGTCTTTCCTATTTGTCATTTACTTTCAACTCACATTCACATTAAGTTCCAAAGTGTTGTTTTCTTGGTGAAGGATAATGATGAAGATGTGACTTCCAGGTTAAAGAGGTGACTTGTCAGTCATATTCAGATTCTCATAGTTGGAGCTGAGACCTCTTTCCTGCTACTCAGTGGCCTGATGTTAGTCTTTTTGTAAGGGAAATGTGTGTACTTCTCTCATATTGCTGTCTCTCCTGTCTTTATTCCAACTCTGAATCCTCTGATCTCTCCTTCAGTGTTCTAGGCACTTCAGGGAGAGTATAGAAGCCTCTCAAATCCTTGTCCACTGTACAAGTAACACACACACACACTTTCAGTGCCTCGAAGTGCCTGGTACAGGCTGAGTATTCAATCAAGTGAACAAATTCAATGAACGGTAGAAAAAGTGAAGGAATAATAATGAAATGAACTATGAAGGAAGATTGAAGGGAATATGAAGGAAGATTTTATGAATTTTTGACATCATCAAGATGTTTTGTTGCTGTTTCTATGAGAGTAAAGATGCAGTTTTATCATTCTTGGAATAGAGAGATTAAAATGAATGTCTTAAGTTAAATAAACATATCATTAGACAAAATCATTTCAAAATAATTTCTAATCTATAGCTACAAAATGACTGGTAGTTTTATGAATATAGTAGGGTTAGTGAGTACAGTGTATTTTAAATAGAAGTATTGTATTCTGAGGATAAATGATATATAAATTACTATAGGGCTACTGTTTATAGTTTTATCTAAAAGAGTGATTCTCAAATTATATTTGAGATAAAAATATTAAGTGTTCTTATCCTTTAATTTTTTGTTTCCCTTGCTGGTATATGCCTCAGTGAGGAAGAAAACACAAAAATAGAGAAGTAATGACCTTAAGGATTATAATAGTAAATTAATCTTACTGAATATTTTCTTGTCTAGATAACATAAAAAATATGTAAATCACTTATATGGCAACCTCCTATATTAATAAGATATCATTGTTATTTCTAATATAAAATAACCAAATAAGAAATGCATATGCAAATTATATAAAGATTATGTGCAAATATATGCCTGCATTGGATGGTTAAAGCCTCCCAAATATATTTCATCCTTCCTCACTATGTAGTAGCCATGGGATTTGAATGGCATTGATATCCCACCCTTAGTCCTAAAAGGTGGGTTCTCCCAGATCCTTTCCTGTTGCCACAATAGTTGGTTTGACAGTGGACATATATTTCAGATTTAAGTTAATCACATTTTCCAAGTCAGTGCAACTCAGCTACTTAGGATCACTCAATTAGAACAAAACAGATGACTTTTGTCTAAGATTAGGGAAAGCAACCCTCTTTCTCTATCTGTAGCCATGAACAGTCACCTGGAATCACATTTACTACTGGCAGCCATTCTATACCCACGAGGAAAGTAAGTCATCAGAAGAAGCCAATGCTGGTAATAGAAGATGGCAAGATGGAAAGATACTGTGTTCTGATACCATCTCTGGTTAACCTTGAAGTACTTTTAATCTCTGAACCTTCTACTCTCATGAGCCAGCAAACTCCTTTATGAGTTAACTGCTATGAGTTGCCTTTTCTGTAACTTGTAACCAAAAGTATTCTTCACAATACAATATCCATCAAAACATGTTCATTTATTTGGCCGTGAGCTATGAAAAAAATCCTAGCAGAGAAGATGATTTTCCTGAGAAACAACTTCTTAAGATTCCCTACTGTCACCTACTTGGGTTTTACTTATTTGAGTCTAGATTCTTTATTGGAAGTATAAAAAAACCATTAGAGATGAAAATATAATATTTAAATAAATTATATTTAATTTTACAGCTAACCTGCAAGAAATTTTAATAGAGATACAATTAGAGACTCTAAATAGATTCAATAGAACCTAGTGTAGCAAAGTATTTGGGAAAACAGGAAAAATATTTTAAAATATATTAACCCAAAAAGAAATTTCTTGGAACCATTGCTGTTTTTACCTATGTCTAACTCCAATATCTTACACTGTGATAGGAACATACATGATAACAAATGTTTTTAAATAAATGAGTGATTTACTCTCAAGAAATAAATAACTATAAAAGAAGTTTGTCAATCATAGAAGGAACACAAATATGTCCTCAACAAGACAGTATAACAGTTAAAAGAAAGCAAAATCATGAACGAGGACTGGGCTGTACGTTGAACAATTGGGTTTCCTGAATAAAAATCAACAGGAAATAGAAAAATTGAAGTGCATGAATTAGAGTTGGGTTCGAAGCAACAGAAACCAATCTGGGCTAAGAAAAGAAAAATGGAACTAACTGGCAGTCTATCGGGGCTCATGACATCAGCAGAGTTTGCAGTTAGGGTTGGTTAGGAAGGGACAGCAACCAAGGCCATTCCAGAGACTAAGAAGCAGGGCTCGTAATAGGGAAAGTTTAAGTCAGGATGCGGCTATGTAAGGGCGATGACAAAGTGAAGGTTGTTTGTGGCCTGCATGAAAGCCGTTCCAGTGGATACTATGAATAGTTGGAGAAGACTGAAGAGAGATGGAAAAATAAGCAACTTTTTGGATGAATTTTTCTGTGAAGGGGAGCACAGAAAGACATGAGGCCGGACAGGTTTTAATGCTGCTACTTAGCGTGTTTCTACGACAACGGGATAGGACTGAACCCCTGGCCAGAACACTTCCTTGCGAACATCCCTAGGCTGCTCTTTCCTACCCTTTGTGTTTCAGTTCTATGCTGTCTCCTGTTCCTAGTTGTACATTCTTGTTTTATTCTTTCTATAGCACTTGTTTCTATCTGAAATTATCTTCTGTAATTTTTTTTATTGACCCTACCAACTAAAGTATGAAATTTATGAGGGTAGCAACTTTGTCTTGCTTTTTATCACTATATCACCAGCATCTAGAAAAGTCCCTGTCATGTAGCAGAGCCTCAATAAGTACTTGCGGGAAAAAAATAAATGAGCGTATGGATAACTAGAACTTCAAATGCTTATTTTATTTTTATGTCACTTGTTTGAGATTCTAAGTCCCAGGATCCAGTTGCTGAATGGCCAATTTCAGATGCTATGCAGTTCTTTGTCTATATAAGTATTTGTCCTTTCTTGGGTTATATGGTGAGTGCTGAGTACATGAATTTATTGTCTCTCTAAAACTGAACACAAGGGACAGAGACAATTCTTATAGGGGCATTAAGAGACTATTTGGGATTCCTAATATGACAAATGTTCATGTAATATACAATTGTGAGGAAGGAAAAAGAATATCAACTTTCTTCCATTAAAAAAGCCAGAGATGAAAAGTTGACATTTCTGCTCATCAGCTAACAGCTTTTAATTTTATTCCTGTTTTCGGAGCAAAGACTTTAGGACCAAGGGGTAGGCAAGCCTCTCTGCTCACCCAGATAAACAACCCTCTTCATTAAAGCATGCTGGAAGCCTGGAGATAATTAGACCCACTGTGTCAAGCAATCAGCAACACAGGGAAGGGGTCACAAAAAACAATGACAAGAGAGCTGGCTAATTCTTGAGAGAAACACAAGGAAAGCTGCTGCAATCAATTATAAGATGTTTGGGTTGTTAACAGTTCATGGACTGAGGACAAGAAGAGGGGTACTTCTTGTGCCCCTTGTCCTCCCCCAGGTCAGACTCACCCCAGCTCCCAGCCACGGGCACTGACACGTTAGGTCTATTACGATGAAAACACAGTTAAACTCCCTAGGTCAACTCTGTGAAAAGTGGTCATTAGTCCCCACAGAATTGTGCCTCCATGGGAGGAATATCTATGAGGTACTTCTGCTTGTTTTTATTCATTTATTCTTTCTTTAGGTGCTTGGGATTTGTTAAGCTAGGACACCCTTTGGAACATCCAACACTTTCTTCATTTACTCTTTTTCTAATAGAACATTCATGGCTATTAGAATGACAGCCTTGATAAAATGATCAGTTCCAAGGGTATGGGGACCAGTATTGATTTTATTTATGCCTCACACCATGCTTAGTGCACAATGGGTCTTCAACGTTTGGTGAATTAGTGAATTGAAAGTGAGTGGACAGATAAAAGCCAAAGGGCTCTTTCCCTGCAGCTTTGTCTTCTCTCCTCAGCCATTCTAATTCATTGTAATCTACTATCTGTTCCATCTTGCTCTCTGCTCACTGTATGTTTCTTCTTCTACCTTCTTTTCTGGTCTTATTTCTTATCTTATTTCTTCTCTGACCTAAGTTTAACAAGAAATCTTGATAAGTATTAGGAAGAGAGCACATAAATTATGTATACTCCTTAGGATTTTTCTTTGTTATATATACATATATGATTTCTGATTCTAAAATAAGATCTACTCCTGACAGACAAGTAAGTTTTCAGATTATGCAAAGTGGTCTTTAAGAGCCCTGATGAGCTTATGATTTTTTTTTCTAATTTAAAATGCTGTTAATGGAGGAAGTGCCAATGATTTATATTTATTTCTAGAAATTTTTAAAATACCCCTTTTCCTTTAGTCTAGAGGGAAATTTTGTAGTTTTTCCTCAAGATTTAGTCCATCTTTTAAAAATTAGTTCATTTCAATGACTTTCATTAATAAGTTTTTTTCCTTCAACTTAACCACAAAAGGATAGAATCATTTATTTCATTATTTAGCCTGTTCAGTCAAAAATTCTGTAGACTAATATGTCTTCAATAAACCTGCTAGTTTCTTTACCACTTCCTTCTGAAATCCTTCCCTGTAGCATTCATTTAAGGGGAAGTAATAGTGGAAAGGTTACTTTGTTTTTCAAGGACTTTTTGAAAGTCTGTTTTTGTACCAGCCATATCTCCTCACCTCTTTTTGATCATGAGATGTAAGATAAGATTAATAAGCATTATAAATAATTAGTGCTTACACTGCCTTTCACCAGCCATTACTGAGATGACCTTCTTTCAAAAACTGGTATGAATCAACCACGCAGTGAATATCTGCACATTCCTCTAAAAGGCAGTAAAGTGTAATCCACTCTGTGGGTTTTTTAATAAGATGGGCTAGGGAAACAGAACAGAATGTTAAAGCTGGAAGGGTGACAGAAACAACTCAAGTTGAGTCTTTTATATAAAAAAAAAAAGTGATAAAGAGGTAAGATGATTTTCTGAATTTCACACAGACTGCTAACTAGAGGCAAGGCCAATACCCCAGTTTTTATCTTTCCACATCCACCTAATTAGTGTTGATTTTTCCTCCTACAACACCAACTGTTCATTGGTTCATAACTTTAGTTGTAGCATTTACTTGTTTTTACCAGGGATCTGGGTGACAAAGTTCTGTTGGAGAAGTAAATGCTTATTATACTCTTTAGTTGATAAGCTACCACTGATTTCACATTACTTTGCCAACAAAGGTCCATCTCAAAGCTATGGCTTTTCTGGTAGTCATGTATGGATGTGAGAGTTGGACTATAAAGAAAGTTGAGCACTGAAGAATTGATGCTTTTGAACTGTGGTGTTGGAGAAGACTCTTGAGAGTCCCTTGGACTGCAAGGAGATCCAAACAGTCCATCCTAAAGGAGATCAGTCCTGGGTGTTCATTGGAAGGACTGATGCTAAAGCTGAAACTCTTAATACTTTGGCCACCTGATACGAAGAATTGACTCATTTGAAAAGACCCTGATGCCAGGAAAATTGAAGGCAGGAGGAGAAGGGGATGACAGAGGATGAGATGGTTGGATGGCATCTCCAACCTGATGGACATGAATTTGAGCAAGCTCTTGGAGTTGGTGAAAAACAGGGATGCCTAGTATGATGCAGTCCATGGGGTCACAAAGGGTCAGACACGACTGAGCGACTGAACTGAACTGATTTCACTACTCTTGCAGTTATCTGGTCTACATGCTCCATCCCTAGAAATAAACTGTGATTAGAAAAATTTCTCTCCTACCAATCTAATTTATTTTGGATGCACTGTGTGATTAGGTTTGTGTGAGCCCAGAAAATAAGAGTTCAAAGCCCAGGAGTGATTCTGTCTGTAGACTGCAAAGGTCCTATATGTACTTCCTGCCAGGGCAGGAAATGGAGTGAATGCAAGTTGTTCTGGGTCCACAAACGCATCCAGGGAGAGATGTAGCAACTGGCTGGAGAAAGTGGCTGTGTTTTTCCAACAAACAACAAGGAAGAAGGAGCAGTGGCTACAGATGATTTGTGACAGTGAGCAGATCACCAGCTAATCAGCATAATTTATCACTTCTGCAATCCGAAATCAGGATAGAAGCCTTAATTAGGATGTGGCCAGGTGCAGTTTTCTGCCTGGGGCCTATGGGTCCCAGGAAAGGAATATTATCACAGGGGGAGGTGGTCTGTGGCAAAAACTACTGGCAGCCTGTAAACCAATCCACTTCTGTGACTACACACACTCAAACAGTGTGACTGTTTCCTTAGCACTGGCTCTGAATGTAAACATGTCATGGTTTGAGCACAAAAATCATTGCTTGTGGCCCACTTTGAGTGCATTTTCCAGAAATGATGAATACATAGTGATTTTCATCTACACTCCTGCCTGGATCTGATTTGTGAGATGTTTTTAGAGGTTACTGTGGCTTTGTAATTGAAACTTTTTCTCTGGGAAGCTAACGGTCCTTTCCTCAGCCATTGTGGTTGCCTAGTAACGGGGACAGCAGAGTAGTAACAGGGATTCTAAATGTCTAAGGAATGGGGATAGTTGATGTCTGTCTCACGGACAGGGTACCTCAGGGGGCCCGATTTGAGATGGGAGAATGTTACAGCAGGACATCTGTGGCCCCAGGGTGTGAAACCCCAGGGAGAAGCAGGTGAGTTCCTAACTACTCCCATTCCAAAAGAATTCATGGGAATTTATAGATAAAGTAGCCTTCACTTGGTGCTTCAAAGAAAACCTTTCCTTCATGTCTGGGGAAAAATATCAGATAGACTTTTTCTCCTTTCCTGGAGAATGATCCCTTTCTTTGAACATGGATGCCTTCTCAGATCACAGGGCAGGGTCTGATATGCAGAAGGTGTTAGGTAAATGTTTGCTGAATGAATAAAATGTTCCTCACTTGTTCTTCCCAAAATCACATACTCACCCCAACCATTATACTGGTGTGAGAAGGGGAAGTTGAGGTAGCCCGTTTTTAGAATCACTGGAATGAAATGTCATCTTTACTGCTCCCTTGCCAAGAGATATACACAAAAGAAGTTAGGTCATTCCAACCATATTCAAACAGAAATCCAAACCAACTCTGGCTATAAATATCAAAGTATGGTTCCCTACTACAATCGATCTATAGTTAATCATTAGAAAATATGCATGTTGACACCATGTTTCTTTCCCCTTAAAATGTAGATATACCTTCCACTTAGAATTTTCTTTTAAACCTTGTAAGAGAGATGACCAGAACTTTTCTGTAGAAAGAGCTATATCCTAGAAAATGACGTCCTTGTGATATGCACACATGTAACTCTAGTCCTGATTTATTAAGATTTAAAATGTATTTCATTACATGAAATGTGTGCTTACTTGCTCAGTTGTATCCGAGTCTTTGCAATCCCTTGGACTACAGCCCTCCTATGGAAATTTTCAGGCAAGAATACTGGAGTGGGTTGCCATTTCCTTCTTCAACATGAAATGTGTGAGCCTTGCTTTTATTTCCTTTTAACCTATGTCTATGATCCATAAATGAAATGAGAAATTCACAAATTCTCCTGTTTGTGAGAAACATTTCTACATGCATAGGAGTCCGTGACTCTCAAAAGACTGACAATCTTTTGGGGGAAGGAAATTTTTTGAAGGTAGTTTCTGTTAAAGAAAATAAAAATCTAGCAAACACTTGTTTTCATTTCTCTGAACATGGCACATTTAGAGATGACATGTCAATGTGCTGACATTTGGAGAAGTGAATGCAATGTTACCAAATGGAGGAAAAATGGCCTGTGATAAAAACAACAACTTTGAAAGGAACAGCCCAGGGTACCATCAGAAGGGAAGTCAAGTGGAAAGACGGGCTTTGCTGTCACTGTAAATCATCAATGGTATGCCTGTTTTTTTTGGTATATGGAACAGAGTCTTCTGTGCAAGCATGGAGCATGGCTCTGATGAAGGAGACAGTGGATGACCATGAAACTCCACTTCACCTTTCAGTTCAGTTCAGTTCAGTCACTCAGTTGTGTCTGACTCTTTGCGACCCCATGAATCACGGCACGCCAGGCCTCCCTGTCCATCAGCAACTCCCGAAGTTCACTCAAACTCATGTGCATCGAGTCGGTGATACCATCCAGCCATCTCATCCTCTGTCGTCCCCTTCTCCTCCTGCCCCCAATCCCTCCCAGCAGCAGAGTCTTTTCCAATGAGTCAACTCTTGAGGTGGCCAAAGTATTGGAGTTTCAGCTTTAGCATCAGTCCTTCCAAAAAACACCCAGGACTGATCTCCTTCAGAATGGACTGGCTGGACCTCCTTGCAGTCCAAGGGACTCTCAAGAGTCTTCTCCAACACCACAGTTCAAAAGCATCAATTCTTCGGTGCTCAGCTTTCTTCACAGTCCAACTCTCACATCCATACATGACCATAGGAAAAACCATAGGCTTGACTAGATGGACCTTTTTGGCAAAGTAATGTCTCTGCTTTTCAATATGCTATCTAGTTTGGTCATAACTTTTCTTCCAAGGAGTAAGCGTCTTTTAATTTCCTGGCTGCAATCACCATCTACAGTGATTTTGGAGCCCCCCAAAATAAAGTCTGACACTGTTTCTACTGTTTCCCCATCTATTTCCCATGAAGTGTTGAGACCGGATGCCATGATCTTAGTTTTCTGAATGTTGAGCTTTAAGCCAACTTTTTCACTCTCCTCTTTCACCTTCATCAAGAGACTTTTTAGTTCCTCTTCACTTTCTGCCATAAGGGTGGTGTCATCTGCATATCTGAGGTTATTGATATTTCTTCCCTTTTAGAATGGTGCAATTCAGCTCTTTCACTTCTAAGCAGGAACAAACTGGCCCCATGTATCTGCTTGCCTTAATTTCTCTCCCCTCGTCTTCCCAGGCCCTTGAGACAGACCTACTTCACAGTGTATATAGTTGAAACCAAATGGGAACTTGCACCTGTGTTGTCTAAGCCAGGGATGGTTAGGCGCTGGATGCAACTAACCTAGGAAATGAAACAAAGCTCTTTATCCTCTCCTAGAAGAGACAAGGTGCTCAATAGGTGTATTTCCAAACGAATTTTATTAAAATATTTATCCACTTGGACCAATTGGTGAAAAAAAGGAGGTAAAAACTTGGGAGAACAGATATAGAGACTTTTTTTCACTGAAAGGAATGAAATATTTATGTCCTTATTAAGTACTGGAAAAAGCAACTATAAGGCCTATATGTCATATTATTACTTCCTGCCAAAAGAAATTTGAAGATGTTTTTTCAGCTCTTCTATAAACCCTGAAGTAAGAAATCACTGCAATAAAACAAGCTTCATAAATATATTTGTTAATTCTAATTTGTTTTCTCTCCAGGCTAATAGGCTTTCTAAAGCTTTTGTTCCCTTAATTATGGTACAATATGACTTGTCCTGTGTATGCTAAGTTACTATGGTTACCCTGAGGCCATGACTCATGACCTTTAAATATTACTGTCAGGCAGCCAAATTTGCCTTTTAAACCAGTAGTTTTGTTTCAGGCATTACTAAAAGAAATTAGCTTCAAACAGTACTTTTTCTTGTATATCTGTGTCACATCTGAATATGCACATGTATTGGACTCAGGTTTTTTTTTTTTTTGGTTTGGCTTCCTTCAGTGATTGAATATTAATTTCTTGATTAAGCACAGTCCTTGTCTTCTGGGAGGTGTCATTGAGAAATGCAAAAATAAAGGTAGACAAATAGCTGTACAACATCATGAAATGAAATAAAAGCTATAAAAGACAGACATCCAAAATCTGCTTGTGGACACAGAGGCAAGAAATGGTTCTGACCAGTAGAACTGAAGAGGCTTGGGGGTGGGGGAGGTGGGCAGGGAGCAGCATTTGACCTGTGGTATGAGGAATGAGAATGACAACATACTCCAGTGTTCTTGCCTGGAGAATCCCATGGACAGAGGAGCCTGGAGGGCTACCGTCTCTGGGGCCGCGAAGAGTCAGACACGACTGAGCAACTAACACTTTTACCTTTCATTGTCATGAAGAATAGGTATGATTTTAACAAACAGAGATGAGAGCATGAGGAAACAATCTAAGAAAAAGATAAACACATGCCCTGGAACTACAGGGTAGTAAAAATCAAGTTTGGCAAAAATATCAGTTTTTGCGAGATAGATTGATAGAAAGTAAAATTAGTTAAAAGGCCAGCTTATTAAGGTCCTTCAAATGGTTTGCTGTTTTGCCCAGCAACTGTGATGATCAAAAGCGTGTTTTCCATTTCATGATAAAGAGGTACTGTCAAGTAGAAAGCTGATTTAGGTATGATGCAAGAAAAACAATTATATCTCTCAGAACCCCAGTGTGTCCTTCACTAAGTGGGAATTTAATTAATTTTGTTCAATAGTCACTGATTACTCTGTGAACATTTTAAATGGTTTGACTTTTTAAAGTAAGAGATATGCACAGAAATATGGGAATAAAAATAACACACTCATTAGGGAGATAGTAAGATAGAAAATAATAAAAGTGCCCCAGTATTGTAAAATAAGGCTTGCTGGCTGGTAACAACAGAATGACTTATTAAGATTGGAGGTTTATTAACTCAACGATTCATTTATTCGTTCAACAAGTTTTTACTGACCATCCTAGCCCTTTTGAAGATGTTAGGGATAGAGTAACAAAATAACAGCACAAAAAATTCCCTATCTTTAAGGAATTTGTATGTTCAGTTGAGAGGAAACACAATGGATATAATAAACATGCAAGTACATAAAGTGTTAGAAGGTGGTAAACTGCAGAGAAAAATCAATCATGGTAATTTGGATGGACAGAGGAGTGAGGAGCTTAATTCTAAATGAAGTGCATGTGGTAGGCTTGCCTGAGAAAGGGATATTTGAGCAAAGAAAAGAAGGAATTAGTAAAAAGCCCGGTGGACAAGTATAGATGAAAACTTCCTGGCATAAGTAATGGACGAACAATAAGAAAGCCAGTGTGACTCAAAAGGGAGGAGTTGAGCAGAGGAATATGTGATGAATTCAGACAGGTAAAGGGGAGGGGGGTATGTTTGGGAGGAGAAGGGAATGGAATGGAATCCTACAGTATGTGGAAAGGTTGAATGGCAAAGACATCTTTAGGAGTTTGTAGGTCATTACATGGCCTTCGGCTTTTATTCTAAGTGAAATGGAATCATTTATTGGAGATTTTTGTTTGTTTTTAGCAGAGGAGTGAAATAATATTTTTACAGTTGATGTGTATTGAAAACTGAAGATAGGGGGCACAAGTGAAACCAGAGAGAGCTATTTAGGAGGTTAATGCAACAGTCCAGGTAAGATCTGATGTGGCTTGAGGTTTAAACCAGGTTGTTAGCAATTAAGATGGTGAAAACTGGCCAGGTACCGGATGTATTATGACGGTAGATCCCCAAATTTCCTGTTGGGTTGGATTTGGTTTCCATGACAAAAAGAAAAGTCAAGGTTTTGGCCTGAGCAACTGGAAAGATAATGTCATCATCAACTGAGATGGAGAAGACTGCAAGTAGAGCAGATTTGGGAATAGGAATTAGGAGTTAGATTTTAGAAATGTTGAAAGTGAGATGTCTATTAGACATCCTGGTGGAGATGTCAAGAAAGCAATCGAATGAATGAATCTGGATTTCAAGGGAGATGTCTGCACTGGAAAAATGTATTGGGGAGTGGTCAGCATATTGTGTTAGTTGCTCAGTCATGTCCAACTTTTTGCGACCCCATGGGCTGTAGTTTGCTAGGCTCCTCTGTCCATGGTTTCTCCAGGCAAGAATATTGGAGTGGGTTGCCATTCCCTTCTCCAGGGGATCTTCCTGACCCAGGGGTTGAATCCAGGTCTCCTACATTGCAAGCAGATTCTTTTACTGTCTGAGCCATCAGGGAAGCCCCAGCATATTAATAATATTTAAATCCCCGAAGCTGGGGCAGCTCACCAAGGGAGTGAATGTGAGTAGAGAAGAGAACAGGCCAATGTAGAGAGTTGAGAGAAAGAAGAAACAAACATCAAAGGAGACTGAAAAGGAACAGCAGATGGAATGGGAAGAAAGTCTGGGACCTTAGGATGTCCTGGGAGCCAAGTGAAGAATGCATTTCAAGGAGGGAGTCTTGAATCATGTCAAAAGTTGTTAAGATGAACTGTGACACATGACCACTGGTTATAGTAATGTGGACTCACTAGTGAATTCAGTAAGTGCAATTTCTGTGGAATGATAGTTGTAAGAGTCCGAATGGAGTGTTTTTAACAAAAAATAGGAAGAAAGGAATTAGAGACAGTGACAATATAGTTTTGCTCTAATGGGGATCAGAGTAATCAAGCAGAAACTAAAGGGTTAAGAGGGCTCAAGATGCACTAAATAACAGCATGTTTGTAAACTATTGGAAATAATCCAGCAGACAAAGAGAAATTGATTGAGAAGCAGTGTAGGAGACAAAGAATTCTCAAAGTCTGCTGTTTCATAGGTTATGTTTTTCCTCTCTTTTTTTTTTTTTTTAGTTGAAATAAGATATTTTGCAGGTTTTCAGAACAGATTGTACTGTTCAGACTGCTTATTCTCAAGAGGACCTTTAAAGGCTATTTTATCTTCTTCAAGTAAAGTTTACATTCCCTACTTTTGACTTCCTTTAAAAATGTTCAGAAAATGACATTGGGAGGAAATACTTTAAAAGATACATCTTCAATGTTACAGCATAAAGATCTATTAGATATGGGGTGTGTATGTGTGTGTATGAGTGTGTTCATGTCTGAGAGAAAATTTTGGAATTCTGAACTCTTACTTTATTTCAGCACCACGTCTGGAAATTCAGCGTCAAATACACAACAAAGAAACACAATACCGGTAAGAAAAGAGGTTTTCATGAGTTTCTCTTTTAAAAGCATTACAGTTCATGAAACTGTAACTTCTTTAATTAATGTAGAGATTTTTTCTAACAGAGTTTCTCTTTCATATTTTACTAGTACACATTTTAAAAAATAAAACATGTACTTTTTCAAGTAGAATGTGTTAAAGTGGGCAGGGTATCAATGAGAGGATGCTGCTGGGGAGGAGGGAAGTTGGTATGCAGTGGCTGTGATCACGTTTTTCCTTGTGATCTCACACTGCTCTCTGGGGTCCTGCACAAGCATAGACATCCTGGGTTACTTCAAAGTATTTGCTTGTATATGAGGAAACTCTGGAATTTAGACACGAAACAGATTGGGTAACTCATCTTACTTGGTTTGTTTGGGTTTAAATCACAGTCTCTTCCCAATATTCTCAGTTCATTCCTCTTCAAGTCATTCTGGGGCAGCTGGGTCCTTTCTACCTAAGCCTCAACTAGTCCCCCCAGAGGCCTCAGGTGACAATTGGGTAGGTCGGTATTATAGCTGTGATGAGTTCATGGAGACTCATTATACTAGCTTTCTATTTTTATGCAAGTTTGAGGATTTCCCTTAAAAAAGAAAAAGAATGAGCGATCTGTACACCCTTGGCTCAGTTTTAGTAAGGATCCACTAGACTTTACCCACAGACATTTCTGGAACAACATTTCCAGCTCTAATGTAAAGGCAGTGTGGTAGAGAAGAAAGATTGCAGGACTAGGAATTAGGCTGTAATGCCCCAAGTCACTTAAACTCTCCAAGCCTTGTTTTTCATCTGTAGAATGAGGATGATGAGACTTTAATAGTCTATTTGATATAAGATGTTTGGGATATGACAATGGTTGGGAAACTATCTGCAAGTGTACAGTGGTATAGCTGTTAGGAATAGATTCATTTCAAACAGACTACTCTGTGCACTGTGGGACCTTGCCCTTTGGTTTCTCTATTTCTTTCTGGATTCAGCATTCTTTTTCTACTCATGACCGCCCCCACCCCCCCATCATCAGCAGCTAAGAACATTTGATCTAGTGAGGTACATATTCAGAACCTTACTTCCACACAATTACTTTTGTTCAGTGTTAACATCTAAGAATTCATTTATTCTGGGGATTCCCTAGTGGCTCAGATAGAAGAGAGTCTGTCTGCAACTCAGGACCCAGGTTCCATCCCTGGGTTGGGAAGATCCCCTGGAGAAGGAAATGGTAGCCCACTCCAGCATTCTTGCCTGGAAAATCCCATGGACCATGGAGCCTGGTAGGATACTGTCCATGGGGTCGCAAAGAGTGGTACACGACTGAGCGACTTCACTTTCACTTTCACTTCTCAGACAGACTGGACGTATGTCTCAAACCCACAGAAATTTTTAGGAGGTGGGTTTTTGATGAAGAAATAGAAGTCAAAGGGAAACTAACTTAGATTAGAATATGATTTTAATGAAGAATTTTTCTACCTCTAGTTATCACTGAATATTCTATTACGATTCTTCAGTGAGTTTTTAACTTATGTAGTAGAGTTATTTACGGTCTTATTGTCCAAAGGAAGAATGTCCCTCACTGGCACTATATGAAAACATTCTTCCTCTGGTTAGTTGTAACCCTTGAGCTAGTAGTTAAATTGGAGTTTTGGAAACGGGAGCTTCAGCCTACCAATCTCTGTTGGCTGCCTTTTCTCTATCAATGCTAATCAGTTAACACCCTAGAGGTGACCCTCTCACTGGCTGTCTAAGACACTGAAAAGGGCAAGGTGCCAATTACTACATTTAGGATTTCTGCCTAGGGCTCCCAATTAGCTTCCAGGAGTTCAGAATCTATCTTCTTTCAATTTACATTTCACAGAGTTGAGAGCCCTGGGGGCTTGAAGTAACTGCTTCTACTTTAGTTACTGAATTTTTACATTTCTAAAAGAATACATTTAGCTTGAGGTGGCAGTTAGGATTAGAGACTTGAAGGCCATAGGATGGTCACAATTAGTGCTGCCGCCTCAATGCACAACCCCCTTCAAATCTTGGAACTCAAAGGATGATTATTTAACAGACCAGA
The DNA here is from genome assembly GCF_027580195.1 of Bos mutus. NCBI lineage: Eukaryota > Metazoa > Chordata > Mammalia > Artiodactyla > Bovidae > Bos > Bos mutus. The sequence continues at coordinate 66,078,865 of NC_091623.1, read as the reverse complement.
TTCTGCTCTGTACTACAAGGAACCAAATTGTAGGTGGGTCTCAGATGCCTCTTTTGAATAGTTGTGGTTAGCTTTGATAGAGAACACACGGATGAAGGATAAAAACGTCTTTAATTCTGTGAAGGCATCTCAAGCACCAAAGCAGAATGAAACACACTCTCCCTTTGTGGCATGTGGCCTCTGAACAGTACTTTAACATCTTGACTTTCCTGGTAAACTGTGCATTCTTAGAGTCTTTATTCATCTCTGCAGCTAAGTGGCTTCAGTCATATCTGACTCTGTGCGACCCTATGGACCGTAGCCCACCAGGCTCCTCTGTCTGAGGGATTCTCCAGGCAAAAATTCTGGAGTGGGTTGCCACGCCCTCCTTCAGGGGATCTTCCAAACCTAGGGATCGAACCCTTGTCTCTTATGTTTCCTGCGGTTTCTTTACCACTAGCACCACGTAGGAAGACCCATGCATCTCTATGCCCCTAAAAGAAAGTTTGTGTTACCAAAACGGCATTCAATCAATACCACCTGAAACAGAACGACTGGACTGAGTTCCAGGCAAAGCCCTAGGTGACTGACAGATGGCTGTCTCTCTGAACTGTCACAGCAGCAGATGGGGGTGGTTTTTTTTAGAATCATCACGATTGTACTTTTCTTCTCTTCCTCCTCCATGAATATTGTTATTATCACCTTAGAAATTAAGAAATTTAGAGTCAAGGAGATTGAGGGAGAGTCCAGCTGTTAAGTGATCGATGAGTCATATGTTAACTGCAGAGCAAGAACATTATGGTATAATCCAGTGAGAATTTACGTAGATCCACTTTGCAGGTGCCAGGTCACCCCTGTTTATCTGGGCCATATTAGAATGTTATTTGAGCTGTTGCCTTTGCTCCATTTTAACATCCTCTGACAAAGAACAGCTAGTGCTTATAAATCATCTCATTTAAAATTGTTTAGGAGATAAAAGTTCTATTGCAAGGAGGCGTGACCTGAACCAGATACCTGACTCAGGGTTTCTCCCTGTGAACTATTCCTGAAAACTGTGACACATAGAAACAAACAATGTAAAAACATCACATGACTTTTGGTTATGTGGAGTGGCACATCCAAAAATGAGAGTGTGGCTGTGAATTCATTAATGCTAGAATATGTATGAACTTTTTCACTCATTTTACAAAACTAGGTTTACTATAAAACCTCATAAGCCATTTAGGGTTCAAATTGTAATTCAGTGATGACTTCATTAAAGAATTATTAAGAGCCAAAAATATTAAAGCATTGTAAAATTTTTTAATTCATAAGGTCAAGTTCATAGTGCACTATATAGGAAGTCAACTTTATAAAAAAAAAAGCTTAAATTAGCTTTTAAAATACTACATTTGACAAACCGGGAAAGATAAGAATGCCTTAAATTGTGTCAAATTGTATAACTTCTATTCTTCTAGTACTAGGTATAACATAGCATTATTTTGCAGGAAGCATATATTTGGTCACATTTATGATATTTCTAAATTTTAGCATTCTGAAATAGCTTTCAAAAGATTCTTCCCTTTGACAAGCAAACTTTCAAATCACTAATGAATTACAGTTGTTAAATACTGCTTGTATTTCAAATGAACATTTTAAATGATTTAAAGGAGACATTCTTACTTATCTTGAAATGAGATCAATATAGAATTGCATTTCTATGTATATTTAAATATAAAGACTTGTTGCTGTTATAATAGGTTATTTTACCACTCTAATATGTAAGAAATGATATCTCAGAACTGTTTTAGATTTTTGTTTCCTTTCTTTTCCTTTTATTTTTTCTTTCTTCTTTCTTCCTTTCTCTTTTTTCCTTAAGCAAACTTGACAAATATAATGTGTACAAGTTGATGAGTTTTAACATATGTATACACACGTGAAACCACCATCACAGTCAAGATAATGATCTTTCCATCACTCCCAGAGCTTTCTCGTGCTTCTTTGTGATCCCTCCTACTCATTCCTTCCCACCTTATTTCCAAGGAAGTGCGTTTCATGTCATTATGTATTGTTTTCATTTCCTTGAGCTTTATACAAATAAAGTCATACAATATGCAACTTTTTACTGACTTTTTTCACTCAGCAAAATTGTCTTGAACTTCATCCACATTTTAGTGTGCATTAATAATTAATTTTTATTGCTAAATAGTATTCCACTGCACTGAATGCACCAGTTCGCTCATGCCTTCACCCACTGACTGGCACTTAGATTATTTCCAGCTTTTGACTTTTTACAAATAAAGCTGCTATAAATGTTCATGGACAAATCTTGGTATGGACATATGCTTTCTTTCCTCTTGGGTAAATCCCTAAGAGTGAAATGGTTGAATCACATGGTAATCTGTATTTTTAACTTTCTTAAAAACTCTCAAACTATTTTCCAAATTTGTAGTATCATTTAACATTCCCACTAGCAGTGTATGGAAGTTTTAGTTTATTCATATTCTCTCTGATTCTGGTAAGATCAGCCTTTTAAGTTTAGCCATTCTAATAGGTGAGGTGGTATCTCATTGTTGTTTTAATGTTCGTTTCCTTAATAACTAATGGTGTTTGAGCACCTTTTCATCTATTTGCCATCCTTCTATCTCATTTGGTGACATATCTATTGAAATGTTTTGTTCAACACAAATTTTTAAGTTGTTTGTTTCTTATCATTGGGTTTTGAAAGTTCTTTATATGTTCTAGATACATATAATTTTTCAGATGTGTGTTTTGCAGGTGTTTTCTTCAGTCTATGGTTAGTCTTTTCATTCTCTTAGCAGTGTCTTTAGAAGAGCAGAAGTTATTAATTTTGATGAAGTCTAATCTATCAATTTGTACTGTCATGGATCATGCTTTTGCTATCTGATTTAAGAAATCTTTGCCCAAGGTCACAAATATTTTCTTTTTTCTACCAGAAGGTTTATCGTTTTAGGTTTCACATTTAGATCTATGATTTACTTTGAGCTAATTTTGCCTGAGACGACCAGCAGCTGAGCCTATCACCAGGAATCTTACTTGGAGGAAGGCACTCCATTGCTCCAAAGTCCTCCCCATTCATGGGTCAACCTGCATCCAGTGACTAGTTGATGCAGGGCTGCAAGACCTGGGTCCCTTTTTTTGAGGGCAATCCTGAAGGGCCGGGCCAACTCGCTAATGGAATCAGCTCAGGCCGCTGTTGCATTTCTGCTTCTTTTCTTCTGTTATAGGTGTTGCTTATAAGAGCCATCTCCAATAAGCCCTCTGTAGCCAAATCTCTGAGAGTCTGTAACCCTGGAACTCTAACCCCATAGAATAACACAACCAGAATAAGTCTAACTGAATGAATGAGGTTTTGCGAATGGAAATTCACAAGAAATGCAAAGCAGCCATTGTGCTGTAACTGAGGGCAAGACAAAAGATATGAATAGAAACTGTCTCTGTAACTTTGATCATCCTTCAGACAAATCTTTCTTGATGTGAGAGATTTAATGAAAATCTGCAAACTTTAAGGAAGTAAAACATTTAATAAAGCATGGTAGAGCTTCTCTGGTGGCTTAGTGGTGAAGGATCCACCTGTCAATGCAGGACATATGGGTTTGATTCCTAATCAGGGAAGATCTCACACGCCTAGGAGCAACTAAAGCTGGTGTGCCACAACTACTGAGCCTGTGCTCTAGAGCCCGGGAGCCACAGCTACTGAGCCCATGTGCCCTAGAGTCTGTACTCCACAAGAAAAGTCACTGCAATGAGAAGCCCGTGCACTGCAACTAGAGAGTAGCCGCCCATTGCCGCAACCAGAAAAAAGCCTGCACAGCAGCAAAGACCCAACCACAGCCAAAAGGAAATACACTTTTAAAAGCATGGTAAGTTTCATGGTTTCAAACTAACAGTTGGCTTTTTCCCGCCATAAAAGAACATGAATAGTATAGAAATCAAATCTGCTAGTTCATCTAGATAGTATCTAATATTACCAACATTACTATATCTGGATGGGTAATGTTAGCTCCCCAGATGCTGGAACACGAGATGTTAGTCTGAGTTTCTACACACTGTTCAACCTCTCATGCCTCATTTTTATATCGGTATCTTGCAAGAAATGAGGTACTGATCCAGGTCAGGCTTTCCTGCTCCTATCCCACTGTTGTCCCTATATAATCATCTCAAAGTTCAGCTAGTTTAGTAACCTGGATTCTACAGGCAACAACTTCAACAGAGAGTTCAGGTCAAACAGTACATAGAGAGGTGGTAGTGATGGCAACATTGGTGAGAAATATATTTCTTTTTCCTTTGGCTACTATCAAGAAATATCAAAACTTCATTAAAGTTTTGGAAGGAAATTAGCTGCAATTGGCTAATGGCTTATCTTCATATTATATTTATCTGAATGATTCATTTCTTCTTCACAATAGCCGTCCACACTGGGAGGCAGAGGGACACTGTTGATCGTTGTTACTGAGGGGCCTCTGGATGGGAGCCTTGCCTGGGAGCGCCCTCCTGCGATCCAGGCAGGCGGCGTTGGGAGGAGTGTGCAGAGAGTGCTCAGCCTGGAAGTGCAGACACACCGTGTCTCCCCCTTCTTCATTAGCCAGAGAAGTCACATGGCCAGAAACAACTCCAGGACTGGGCAAGTGAAATCATATCGTGTGCTAGAAGAATTTTCAGAAATATTTTGGTAGACAAAAATTATAGCAATACTGGGGACCTCCCTGGTGGTCCAGTGGTTAAGAATCTGCCTTCCAATGCAGGAGACACAAGTTCAGTCCCCGGTAGGGGAACTAAGGTCTCACATGGTGTGGGGCAACTAAGCCCAGGAGCCACAACTACTGAACCCGCATGCCTAGAGAAGCCCATGCACCAAAAAGAAGAGCCTGCATGCCATAACTAAGAACTGATGCAGCCAAAAACACACAAACAAAACTACAGCAATATAAAGCTAGACATAAATAAGAAAATAATTAAACCTAAGAAAGGAAATACTATAGTTAGATACAAAATAAAATGTTACCTCCAGAACTTTTCATTTTAATAATAAGTTCTATCCAACTTAAGAGTTAATAGAGAGTTAAAAAAGAGTAGTTTAAAATAAGATTGGCCAAAGAACTAGGAAGTTTCCTTTACAAAATGCTCCTTCATAAGCAGTTAGGCAAGATGACCTGTTTTGTTTTTAATTTTTCTAACAGAGTAAATGTATAAGAAACAAAAGGTCCTGTTTTCACATGCAAATTGTTCCTTTTAAAAAATGTCAACAGGCAAAGAAATTTAGCCAACACGTGGCCCTGAAACAGATTGTTTACAGATAGACTGTTTTCCAGAATGTCCCCAAGAAGCATCAGTGGAGCAAAGGACCTCTGTAAACTGAAGTATTTGAGTGTCTGCAAATTTGTTTCATCAGATGCCCATGACATTTTTTTTCTCTATTTGGCTTCTTCAAATGGCAAAAAGTTCCAAACAACAGGCATTATTTTGGGAGGAAAAAACTTGGTACTTTGTGCTGACTTTTTTTTTTTTTTTCCTGTGAAAGTGGAAATGTTAAGCAGTACGTGTATACACACAACAGGAAGTTTTGAAATGTAGAAAGGGGAAAGAAGTTAAATATATATATATATATATATATATGACTATATAAAGGTTAAATATATTAGTTGAATTTAAGGGTTACTCTGAATAAATATTCTGGATAAACTCAAGTTTCATGTATGTGTCCTCAATCGTGTCTGACCCTTTGTGACCCCATGGACTGTAGCCCGCCAGGCTCCTCAGTCAATGGAATTTTCCAGGCAAGAATACTGGAGTGGGTTGCAATTTCTTCCTCTAGGGGATCCTCCTCACCCAGGGATAGAACCCATGTCTCTTGTGTCTCCTGCAGGCAAATTCTTTACCACTGTGCCAGCTAGAAAGCCCAAGTTTCATGTATAATTTGCTCATTTTCTGAAAGCTGAATGTTCAGATCAGAAGAAGACAGGGCAAGGGAAAAATGTGCTTTGGGGACCACGGAATCAATCAGTCTGACTATGAGAGCACACTTCAACTGCTGTCATCTGAAGAAAAATACTTTCCCAAACTTCTAGATTTCCTTGAGAGAGACTATCCCCTGAAGGGTTCAAGTCAGACTTTGGATGCTTGGAGAGAAGTTGGCAGAGAGTGGGGTGACTGGGGATGAGAAGCACAAGGATGCAGGCTCTCAGGGATAAAGTCTGGCCTCTGGCTGCCCTCAGTCTCATCAGGCAGGTTGGATAACATCAGCTTAATTTATTTTGATGGTTTTGTAAACTGAAATTTTCTGCTGGGAATAATAGCTCCAGGTCATCATGTCAATAGCTGAGCTGTTTAATTTAGGTAAGGTATCAGAGTGAATCAGTTATTTCAAAATATGTCTAATAATTTGAATCAAAGTGATGTATTATCTGTACTTAATGAGGTTCAGAGAAATGGAATGTTTCTCCAAGTTTTGATTAGATTTTGCTTCTGCAAAAACTTCACTCTCCCCTCAAAGTTATGCATTAATGCATAAAGATGAAAAGATAATTGAGTCTCCAGAAATTCTATATCTCATAAGAAAGTACACCACTATTTTAACCCATATAAGAAGTATTTATAAATATTCAAAATAAGTATTAGTACATATTTGTAGCATCTATTACAATATAATATCCTTCATATATTAAGGTCTCATATAAATCAATGAGGAAAAGATTAGCCCTTAAATTGAAAATGGACAAAGAACAAAATTTCCAATTTATAAGAAGACATACAAATACCCAGTAAGATATCCAAATGGAGACAAAGAAATAAAAACATTTGAATTTAGATATCATGTTTACCTATAAGTTTGACAGACATAGAAAGTATTGAAAATATTATTATTGTCAAGGGTGTAAGAAAAGTTTGATTCTCATGTCACGGGTGGGAGGATGTAATCTTAAATATGTGTCAAGAATATAATCTTTAAAATCCAGTAACCACTTTTTCCCTTTATACTATTAGAAAAACAAGGTCACAAAGATGCACATATATGCTTATTACAGGTTTGACGAATAGTGGGGAAAACTGCCTGTGCAAATAGTAAAATTTATTGTGAACGTTCAAAGTTATGATAGCTTTTAAAGCTAAAATTTGAGGGAAATGAGATTTTTATTCAAATATAGATACCTATGAAATTCTATTAACTGAAAATGATAAGAATTTAACCACAAGGATGAGATGGCTGGATGGCATCGCCGACTCGATGGACGTGAGTTTGAGTGAACTCCGGGAGATGGTGATGGACAGGGAGGCCTGGCGTGCTGCGATTCATGGGGTCGCAAAGAGTTGGACACAACTGAGTGACTGAAGTGAACTGAACCACGTATTATGGTATATTATGAATGTTTTGTATGTTATTCATCTTCAAGTACACACACACACAAGCCTAGAAGATTATACACCAAATACGAAGTTTAAGTCTGCTCAGGCTGCCATAACAAAATACCACAGACTGGTGGCTTAAAACACAGACACTGATTTCTCACAATCCTAGAGGCTGGAAAGTCAGAGATGAGGGTGCTAGCATGGTTGGGTACTAGCTTGCAAATAGTTGCCTCGTTGCTATATCCTCACATGGGTGAAAGGGGGAAGGAAGGGAGAGAAGGTAATAGAAAGAGAGAGTTCTCTGATTTCGTCTTACAAGGGCACTATGGGATCATCATAAGGACACCACTTTGATGACTTCATTGAAATCTAATGACTTCCCAGAGGCCCCATGTCCTAATTCTGTTACACTGGGTAATAGAGCTTCAACATAACGAATTTGATGGGACCTGGAACACACACCTTCAGTACATAATAACATGTGGCAACCTCTGGGTGGTAAAATTCTGGATGATTTTCACTTTCATTTTTATATCTTTTATATTATCTAAATTTGGGGGACATAGAATATTGAAAATTCATGGCCCAGTGATGTCACTCAATACATGTCTTTTTCCTTTCTCCTTTCTCATCTCTGTAATATTGGAGTCCACTTATCTGAGTATCTGTCCTCCCTTTCTCAACTTTTTTCACATTATGAGCTCCTGAAGGGTAGAAAATTTGATGAATTCAGCTTTATCTCCAGGCTTTAGCTCTGGACCTTACCTATCAACGGCAGTCAGTCAATACATGAATGATTCTCATGTGTTTGTTATTGAATAGCTGGTCACATTTTTCAGTTAGGGAAGAAAATGTTCTTGAATCATATAGTTAATGCAAAAGAAAATTAAATTGTAAGATATTTTAAAATTAGATGCAGTTCAGAAACATTCTTTAGAAAAAAGTAATCCCTGTTTTGCCTGCCTCAAATGCCTAAGGAAAATGCTATAAATTCTAGAACAGTCTGCTTTCCCTAGGGGCCATTTCTACTTGGAATCTTTCTTAAAATAGAAATATCTATGTCCGTGGTGGTAACTATATTCTGAATCTTATTAATTTTTCTCCTTCTGAGTAAAGCTGCATTTGGCCTTTTGCCTTCAAATGTGTTTTATATTCTTTTCTGACAATTATGTTCTGAAAATCTATAAAAATCTCCCATAATAACTTTCTTTGTGACTGCTTAACATGTAATGCTGAGATCTGAATGGTCCAATTTCAGAACTGCTTTGTGGTAAAAACAAACAAGCAAACAGCCTAGTACCCATAAGGTAACTTTCAAATTACTCAAGTTCTTAACATTCAGTATACTAGGAAAATAATCATCATTACTGACCATCTGGATTATATAAACTCATCTAAATTTTTTTCATTTTTAAAATTATTTTCAAATAATTGACAGAAGAATAAAGGCATAGCGGATTCATTTCGATATTTGGCAAAACCAATACAATATTGTAAAGTTTAAAAATAAAATAAAATTAAAAAATAAGTTGGAAAAAAATAAATAAATAAACATAGCAAATATACCTGTTACCAAGTAAAACTTCTGGCACATCATTGTTATAAAATACGGCAGAATAGTGTCACACATTTCCTTAACAAAGTAGGAAAGTCCAAGTTCTGTCGCAAAATTCTGTGTGATATAGCTTGTCCTGTATGAGAGTCTCCTTTTTTGTCTTTAGAGGTGTGTGTTTCATTTACTGATTCATGACCGAGGACATTCACCTGTCTCTCGGAAGTCATGATCTGAAGATGCTTAGTCTGTTTCACTTACATGATTGATTCCACCACTTAGAGCTGCATTGTCTTATAGAAATACATAATTTAAAAGTCAAATATCTAATTTAAAATGTTCTAGTAGCCACATTAAAGTTTTTAAATAAAAAGGTAAATAAACTGTAATACTGTATCTTCTCTAGGGCTTCCCCAGTGGCTTAATGGTAAAGAATCTGCCTACAATGCAGGAGATGTGGGAGATGGAGAAGGAAATGGCTTGAAGTGGTTGAAATGAAATGGAAATGGCAACCCACAATCCAGGTCTCCTGCATTGCAGGCAGTCTCCTGTGTTGCAGGCAGATTCTTTACCGGCTGAGCCACCAGGGAAGATGCAGCTACATAATGCCAATGCCACCACAAATACTAAGAGTTTCTGATCCTTATGGTCAAGAGCTCAGGCTCTTTCCTTAGCTGTAAGTTCCCAGGAGCTATACCACAGAAACATAAAATCTAGAGCTTAAAAAGATGATTAAAAAAATAAATAAATAAATAAAGCAACTTCCCTCTATGGGTCAAGCATTATGCTAAGCATTTTTCCACATGACCACATTTAATCACCACGGCAGCCCTCAGTAAGTTAGCATTTCCTCCATTTTTTAGAGAGGAGGAAATAGAGGCTCAGGATAATTAAATCACTTACTTAAAAGTCAAACAAACAAGTAATCAGTCAGATTCACACTTGAAACGAACAGAACCCATTCCAGTTAGTATTCAGGAGAAAATGGATTTCAGAGGATGCCTAGGAGAGTCAGAGAATCGGTCTCGGAGACTGCACCCAACTTCTCTGTCAGATTCTGGTAGAGAACCTATTACTGCCGCCACTGGGCAAAGGCTTCACAGCCCCTCCTACTTCCTCTAAGATGTTACTTTTTTTTTTTTTAAGATTTTTGATGTGCACCATTTTTACTTTTTTATTTTTTTAAATTTTATTTTATTTAACTTTACAATATTGTATTGGTTTTGCCATATATCAAAATGAATCTGCCACAGGTATACATGGGTTCCCCATCCTGAACCCTCCTCCCTCCACCCTCCCCATACCATCCCTCTGGGTCGTCCCAGTGCACCAGCCCCAAGCATCCAGTATCGTGCATCAAACCTGGACTGGCGACTCATTTCATATATGATATTATACATATTTCAATGCCATTCTCCCAAATCATGCCACCCTCTCCCTCTCCCACAGAGTCCAAAAGACTGTTCTATACATCTGTGTCTCTTGCTGTCTCGCATACAGGGTTATCATTACCATCTTTCCAAATTCCATATATATGTGTTAGTATACTGTATTGGTGTTTTTCTTTCTGGCTTACTTCACTCTGTATAATAGGCTCCAGTTTCATCCACCTCATTAGAACTGATTCAGATGTATTCTTTTTAATGGCTGAGTAATACTCCATTGTGTATATGTACCACAGCTTTCTTATCCATTCATCTGCTGATGGGCATCTAGGTTGCTTCCATGTCCTGGCTATTATAAACAGTGCTGTGATGAACATTGGGGTACACGTGTCTCTTTCAATTCTGGTTTCTCAGTGTGTATGCCCAGCAGTGGGACTGCTGGATCATAAGGCAGTTCTATTTCCAGTTTTTTAAGGAATCTCCACACTGTTCTCCATAGTGGCTGTACTAGTTTGCATTCCCACCAATAGAGTAAGAGGGTTCCCTTTTCTCCACACCCTCTCCAGCATTTATTGCTTGTAGACTTTTGGATTGCAGCCATTCTGACTGGCGTGAAATGGTACCTCATAGTGGTTTTGATTTGCATTTCTCTGATAATGAGTGATGTTGAGCATCTTTTCATGTGTTTGTTAGCCATCTGTATGTCTTCTTTGGAGAAATGTCTATTTAGTTCTTTGGCCCATTTTTTGATTGGGTCGTTTATTTTTCTGGAGTTGAGCTGTAGGAGTTGCTTGTATATTTTTGAGATTAGTTATTTGTCAGTTGCTTCATTTGCTATTATTTTCTCCCATTCTGAAGGCTGTCTTTTCACCTTGCTTATAGCTTCCTTTGTTGTGCAGAAGCTTTTAAGTTTAATTAGATCCCATTTGTTTATTTTTGCTTTGATTTCCAATATTCTGGGAGGTGGGTCATAGAGGATCCTGCTGTGATGTATGTCGGAGAGTGTTTTGCCACTCCTCTAGGAGTTTTACAGTTTCTGGTCTTACGTTTAGATCTTTAATCCATTTTGAGTTTATTTTTGTGTATGGTGTTAGAAAGTACTCTAGTTTCATTCTTTTACAAGTGGTTGACCAGTTTTCCCAGCACCATTTGTTAAAGAAATTGTCTTTAATCCATTGTATATTCTTGCCTCCTTTGTGAAAGATAAGGTGTCCATATGTGTGTGGATTTATCTCTGGGCTTTCTATTTTGTTCCATTGATCTATATTTCTGTCTTTGTGCCAGTACCATACTGTCTTGATGACTGTGGCTTTGTAGTAGAGCCTGAAGTCAGGCAGGTTGATTCCTCCAGTTCCATTCTTCTTTCTCAAGATTGCTTTGGCTATTCGAGGCTTTTTGTATTTCCATACAAATTGTGAAATTATTTATTCTAGCTCTGTGAAGAATACCATTGGTAGCTTGATAGGGATTGCATTGAATCTGTAAATTGCTTTGGGTAGTATACTCATTTTCACTATGTTGATTCTTCCAATCCATGAACACGGTATATTTCTCCATCTATTAGTGTCCTCTTTGATTTCTTTCACCAGTGTTTTATAGTTTTCTATATATAGGTCTTTAGTTTCTTTAGGTAGATATATTCCTAAGTATTTTATTCTTTTCGTTGCAATGGTGAATGGAATTGTTTCCTTAATTTCTCTTTCTATTTTTTCATTATTAGTGTATAGGAATGCAAGGGATTTCTTTGTGTTAATTATATATCCTGCCCCACTTCAGTACTCTTGCCTGGAAAATCCCAAGGACAGAGGAGCCTGGAAGGCTGCAGTCCATGGGGTCGCTGAGGGTCGGACACGACTGAGCGACTTCACTTTCACTTTTCTCTTTCATGCATTGGAGAAGGAAATGGCAACCCACTCCAGTGTTCTTGCCTGGAGAATCCCAGGTACGGGGGAGCCTGGTGGGCTGCCGTCTATGGGGTCACACAGAGTCGGACACAACTGAAGTGACTTAGCAGCAGCAGCAACTTTACTGTATTCATTGATTAGTTCTAGTCATTTTCTGGTGGAGTCTTTAGGGTTTTCTATGTAGAGGATCATGTAATCTGCAAACAGTGAGAGTTTTACTTCTTCTTTTCCAATTTGGATTCCTTTTATTTCTTTTTCTGCTCTGATTACTGTGGACAAAACTTCTAAAACTATGTTGAATAATAATGGTGAAAGTGGGCACCCTTGTCTTGTTCCTGACTTTAGAGGAAATGCTTTCAATTTTTCACCATTGAGGGTAATGTTTGCTGTGGGTTTGTCATATATTGAAAGAAAATAACCTACAGCCCAGATTATTATACCTAGCAAGGATCTCATTCAAATATGAAGGAGAAATCAAAAGCTTTACAGACAAGCAAAAGCTGAGAGAATTCAGCACCACCAAACCAGCTCTCCAACAAATACTAAAGGATATTCTCTAGACAGGAAACACAAAAAGGGTGTATAAATTCAAACCCAAAACAATAAAGTAAATGGCAACGGGATCATACTTATCAATAATTACCTTAAACGTAAATGGGTTGAATGCCCCAACCAAAAGACAAAGATAGGCTGAATGGATACAAAAACAAGACCCCTACATATGTTGTCTACAAGAGACCCACCTCAAAACAGGGGACACATACAGACTGAAAGTGAAGGGCTGGAAAAAGATTTTCCGTGCAAATAGGGACCAAAAGAAAGCAGGAGTAGCAATATTCATATCAGATAAGTCTATTTCATAGACTTTTATAGAAATAAAAGTCTATTTCACAAAGGCTGTGAAAAGAGACAAAGAAGATCACTACATAATGATCAAAGGATCAATCCAAGAAGAAGATATAACAATTATAAATATATATGCACCCAACATAGGAGCACCGCAATATGTAAGACAAATGCTAACAAGTATGAAAGGAGAAATTAACAATAACACAATAATAGTGGGAGACCTTAATACCCTACTCACACCTATGGATAGATCAACTAAACAGAAAATTAACAAGGAAACACAAACTTTAAACGATACAATAGACCGGTTAGACCTAACTGATATCTATAGGACATTTCACCCCAAAACAATGCATTTCACCTTTTTATCAAACACACATGCAACCTTCTCCAGGATAGATCACATCCTGGGCCATAAATCTAGCCTTGGTAAATTCAGAAAAATTGAAATCATTCCAAGCATCTTTTCTGACCACAATGCAGTAAGATTAGATCTCAATTACAGGAGAAAAACTATTAAAAATTCCAACATATGCAGGCTGAACAACACGCTGCTGAATAACCAACAAATCACAGAAGAAATCAAAAAAGAAATCAAAATTTGCATAGAAACGAATGAAAATGAAAACACAACAACCCAAAACCTGTGGGACACTGTAAAAGCAGTCCTAAGGGGAAAGTTCATAGAAATACAGGCATACCTCAAGAAATAAGAAAAAAGTCAAATAATCTAACTCTACACGTAAAGCAACTAGAAAAGGAAAAAATGAAGAACCCTAGGGTTAGTAGAAGGAAAGAAATCTTAAAAATTAGGGCAGAAATAAATGCAAAAGAAACAAAAGAGACCATAGCAAAAATCAACAAAGCCAAAAGCTGGTTCTTTGAAAGGATAAATAAAATTGACAAACCATTAGCCAGACTCATCGAGAAACAAAGGGAGAAAAATCAAATCAATAAAATTAGAAATGAAAATGGAGAGATCACAACAGACAACACAGAAATACAAAGGATCATAAGAGACTACTATCAGCAATTATATAGCAATAAAATGGACAACATGGAGGAAATGGACAAATTCTTAGAAAAGTACAACTTTCCAAAACTGGACCAGGAAGAAATAGAAAATCTTAACAGACCCATCACAAGCATGGAAATTGAAACTGTAATCAGAAATCTTCCAGCAAACAAAAGCCCAGGTCCAGACGGCTTCACAGCTGAATTCTACCAAAAATTTAGAGAAGAGCTAACACCTATCCTACTCAAACTCTTCCAGAAAATTGCAGAGGAAGGTAAACTTCCAAACTCATTCTATGAGGCCACCATCACCCTAATACCAAAACCTGACAAAGATGCCACAAAAAAAGAAAACCACAGGCCAATATCACTGATGAACATAGATGCAAAAATCCTTAAACAAAATTCTAGCAATCAGAATCCAACAACATATTAAAAAGATCATACACCATGACCAAGTGGGCTTTATCCCAGGGATGCAAGGATTCTTCAATATCTGCAAATCAATCAATGTAATACACCACATTAACAAATTGAAAAATAAAAGCCATATGATTATCTCAATAGATGCAGAGAAAGCCTTTGACAAAATTCAACATCCATTTATGATAAAAAAAACTCTCCAGAAAGCAGGAATAGAAGGAACATACCTCAACATAATAAAAGCTATAGATGTGCACCATTTTTAAATATCTTTATTGAATTTGTTACAATATTGTTTCTGTTCTGTTTTGGCTTTTTGGTTGCGAGGCATGTGGGATGTTAGCTCCCCTACCTGGAATCAAATCTGCACTCCCTGAATTGGAAAGTGAAGTTCTTAACCACTGGACTGCTAGGGAAGTCCCTGAGATGGTACTTCTAAGTCTCCTGTCACTGCAGCCTCTGAAAACAGAATGACCCTGCTCACCTAGCCAGATTCCATTCTATTTGGTACCTTTCACATCACTCTCATTTATGCTGAATCCTCAGGCTGCTGTGTCAGATTTGGGGAACCTAAGTCACATGCCTACAATGGGGCATGGAGGGGCAAAGGAGGCTGGAGAGGGAGCTCCTGGCTTACTCTTTGGGGAGATGGGATTCATGACGTGGGAAAAACTCCAAACAGGGAAAGACATGGCCTAACAAATGGCCACTGCAGAGTGCAAGATGAATTAGATGTAATGGTCTCGTCATTTCACAAGCAACTGTGTCCCACTGAGCAAGCTCTGCCATCTTCTCTGCCATGCCTCTTAGTAATATTTTGACTGGGAGACCTTAAAAGAAGTGGAAATTTACAGCAAAAGAGAGCTCTCTCATCTGTCCTCTGCTTACCTTATCACAATGGAATGTACTATGGAAATTGTGGCTACACTTTTATCTGATCCAAAAGGATGCATAACACATTTCTCCTTCAGATCTTGGTAGAGAGGGGAGCCTGAGCAAATGCCAGGCTGGGTTGAAGGAGGGGGAGAGACTGATCATGGAAAAGGTTTCTCATGGAACATCAAGTTCAACTAAGGATTTCCTTGCTAGGTTTTGGAAACAGCATCATTATAGTCTTCAAGTTTTTAATCACTGAAAGTTAACTTTTAAAAATTTTTTGTAAAAGTTTACTTATTTGGAGTCTAAAATTCACTGGTAGACAAAAGATTACCTTCACTTTGAACAATGTTAATCATAAATTATTTGTTGTTGACTATATACAGAATAGCAAAAATTTATTCACAAAACTAAATTTGAAAAACTTCAATTTGAGCAATAAAATTCTATCACACATAAGCTGAGGTGAAAATCCTTCTTAGAGGCATATACATTTACTGAAACACTGGGATACACTGGGAGGATGAAAACATTGTTGGTCAACATACCTAAATATTCAAAATCCAGTTGGAAATGATGTCTGAGAAAATAAATAATCCTGTCACTAAAAACTCAGTTGTACAAAGCATTATCCTTACAAACAAGGGAAGTATTTGCATTATTAAATGTCCCACTAAATCAAAATTTAAGACAAATAATATTCGGTAAATGTTTTAAACTAAAGGAATCAAAATCTTTTCCTTCATGAGAGTATTTTACTATGCTTTTTCCTTTTCTTAAATTTCACAGTTTTTATTATGTGCAATCTTTTTTGCAGTTCTTTTTCACAACAGTATTAATCACAATACTAATTCCTTCATGCCATAACTTATCTGCTCTATACATTTGTTTTATGTTATTTAAAATTTTATCTGTGATAAATATATATATGTAACATAAAATTGACCATTTTAAGCATTATTAATTTACAGTTAAGTAGTGTAAGGCATATTCATGATTTTGTGCAACTGATATGCAGAACTTTTAATTTTGCAAATCCAAAACTCTATACCTATCTATTAAATAGCAATTCCTCATTTCATCCTCTCCTTTATTTAAAAAAAAATTAAAATCATTTTTTCTGAACCTAATCAAACTTAAAAACTTTTTCACAGCAAAGGAAAACACAAACAAAATGAAAACACAGCCCACAGAATGGGAGAAACTATTTATAAATGAAGCAATCAACAAGGGATTAATCTCCAAAATGTACAAACAGCTTATGTAGCTTAATATCAAAGAAACAAACAATTCAATCAAAAAATGGGCAGAAGATCTAAATAGACATGTCTCCAATGAAGACATACAGGTAGCCAAAAAACACATGAAAAGATGCTCAACATCACTAATTACTAGAGAAATGCAAATCAAAACTATAATGAGGTATCACCTCACACCAGTCAGAATGGCCATTATCAAAAACTCAAATTACAAATGCTGGATATAGTGTGGAGAAAAGGGAAATCTCTTTGGTGGGAATGTAATTGATACAGCCACTACAGAGAATAAGACAGAGGTTCCTTAAAAAAACTAAAAGAAGAGCTACCATATGATCCAGCCATCCCACTCCGGGCATATATCCAGAGAAAACCATAATTAGAAAAGATAACATATACCCCGATGTTCATTGCAATACTACTTACAATAACCAGGACATGGAAGCAACCTTTCAATTCATCAACAGAGGAATGGATAAAGAAAATGTGCTACATATATACAATGGAATATTCCTCAGCTATAAAAAAGAAAAAAAAATACCCATTTGCAGCAACATGATAGATTTCAAGACTGTCATATTGAGTAAAGAGAGTCAGAGAAAGAAAAATATCATAGGATATCACTTCTACATGGAATCTGAAAAAGGGTATAAGTGAGCTTATCTGCAAGGCAGAAACAGACTCACAGACTTAGAAAACAAACTTATGGTTACAAGAACCAGGCTTCCCTGGAGTGTATGTTACTTGCTCTACTGTCCAAAGAGAAGAGCCATTCTGATTTTTTTGAGTCTGGGGCATGTCTCTAGGAAGAGCAGATTATTTGCTTGTTTATCTGCATGATTTACAATAGAGGCAACAAATAGAAGGGAAGTTAGGGGTGGGATGAACTGGGAGACTGGTACTGACGTATATACACTACTATATATAAAATAGACAACTAATAAGGATCTACTATACAGCACAGGGAACTCTTCTCAATACTCTGTAATGACGTATATGGGAAAAGAACTTAAAAAAGAGTGGATGTATGTAAAACTGATTCGTTTTACTGTACACCCAAAACTTACACATTATTGTGAATAAACTATACTCTAGTAAAAATTAATTAGTAAAAAGAGATAGCAGCAAATGTTATAAACATTGAAGCAATTTGAAAAATGGGTCAGGGTATCCACAGACAGAGGGGGAAATTATGTTTTAAAGTCTCTGAAAACATTCTACTAATGTTTTGGTAGATGCCTATAGCATGGATAAAACTCAAGACAAATTGTTCATAAAACTATACAATACATAATGTTTTAATACCTACCAACATCGGAAATACATTCAATCCTTCTCATTAGCAAGTGCTAATCAATGAGGAATAATCAAAGGTTACAGTTCTCAAGATATTTCTTATACACCTTGATTATTAACCAAGAATCACCGAAAATACCCAGTGCTGCTTGTTTTTCTTTCAGCAACATCTAACACTAATTCAGAATTACTCTCCCTGCTCCCAGTGATTTCCGTACAAACCCAGTCTAAATTGATTTATTGGGGAAGATCAATCAGCAGATGTTTGGCAAGCGGAAGGTGCAATGTGCACTGGCCCACCTTGATCGTGCAGAAAAGACAAAATAAGACAATGCACACAAAGCTGTTGACTTTAGCCCCCGGGTTTCAAAGATACCATCTCATGTGAAGACATGAACTCATTACTAATGCTTAACAGCTGGTTTCATCTCTGATGTTGAAAAAATGCTTTTTCCCTCTGACAGTAAACGAACTGGAAAGAAAAGCCATTATAAATATAAGATAAATCACATGAAAGCTCTATGAAAAGCTTACTTATTCCAGAGTAAAGAAATTCACATCAATGGCAAAACAACTGAAAACGTTTATCAGCTACGTGTGCTGTTTGTGGCAGACCCTATTAGCTGCCTCCCCAGCCTCTCTCGTCACCTCTTCCTTGCTGATAAAATATGTATTTGGTTGTTTATAATGAACTGGAGTCCAAGAAATAATCATGATTTATACAGAAAAAAAAAATCACTTTTAACAGCAAATCACCTTGCTACATCCTTTCTCTTTTTCTATTATGAAAGAAATATATTCTCATTATTAAAATCTTTACTTCACAGTCAACATGACAAATTTACTAGTGTGGCTCAGTTACAAGAACCACGCTTCCCTGGAGTGTATGTTACTTGCTCTACTGTCCAAAGAGAAGAGCCATTCTGATTTTTTTGAGTCTGGGGCATGTCTCTAGGAAGAGCAGATTATTCGCTTGTTTATCTGCATGATTTACAATAGAGGCAACAATAACATATTCATACCCTCATTCATTAACATGTTATTTTATTTTAGGATACAGAGTAAAGGTGCTGGAATACACTATTCCCTCTAAACAAGGAATTTATAATTTGGGTTACACAAATAGCATTGATAAAAACACTTAAGCAACTTGAAAGTAAATGCAAAATTGTGTACTTATCGTGTGTGTGTGTGTGTGTGTGTGTGCGTGCGAAAGCATGTACAAAGGCTTTTTTTTTTTCTGGTAAGGAAATTGATAGATATCATTTGTTAGTCAAAGAGGTCTGTGATACCCAAAGTTTTAAGAAATCCACCCATGAAAATCAAAATGCCAGAGGGCTATTTTAAGTCACAGAACACATTCTGTAATATAATATGAACCCAAATTCAGGTCTCCTGTAACCCAGAACCTGTTTTACTGCTAATTTTAATTTAAATGATAAAAGATACAAACTATTTCCTAGGTCCCTTTTCTCCTCTAATATTATCCGTTCACAGTCTGTGAGAACTTATCAAGCACTATTGTTTGAGATAGACCTGGGGTATTTGAAAATAAGTTAGAACTTCTCTTACCTCCTCCTAACATCTGCTAGAATCCTCATCAAGGAGAAAAGAACAGGCCCCAAAGCACAGAGTAATATATTATGAGTGAGCATAAAAATGTTCAATTAACCAAATTTTTGACATTCATTTTCACATAAAACTAAATCCAGGACTTTTGTATTGGAGAGAAATTCTAAACTGAGTGTCTGGTGAGGGTGTTAATCCTGAATGTCTGGTTACAACCTATTTCCCCATCGCTTAGCACAGTACCTGGCAAATGGTGAACCCTCAGTAAATCTTTTTTGAACTTAAATGAATTGAATCACTTTCAGTTGAACTAAAATTAGTTGGCCTATTAAGAGTTTTAGGTAAGCCATTATTTAAAGTTATATTTATGAAGCTATCATATGTTATATGGCCATTTCTCTTTAACTTTTGTGCCAACAATCTTTTTAAAAATTAAAACCTGAATCAACGATTCCTTTCAAACACCTTTTTCTTCTGCTCTATCGGTGATGCTATGGAAATGGAAAAGAAGTTAACCTTTCACAGGTTGTAAAGGTCGATCTTGTAAAAGGTCGACCTTTACAAGTGTGGGGTTTTGTCCAGAATAACAGTATCTTGGAACTGTGCTAAAGTGACTTGATATTGAATTCAAGTCCATCTTGGACTTAGTCCAGGGGAATTCAGGGAACATAGTTCTGGAATAGCCACCTGACAAAACATTCAATGTATAATTTATCAGAGGTCACTTAGATAGAAGGTCTCTATGCTTTTAGATTTTATAAACCAGTAAGAATTTCCATCAAAAAATAATTGGTTAGTTCTTGTAGGACTGCCAATTTTTCCATTTTTTTTCAAGACAAAAAAAAAAAAAAAACAAAGAGTAAAACACAGTAATTCCCATGTACTATCACTGCCATTTGTTAAAGCTACATCAACACAAACATATACAGAACGATCATAATCTCAGAATAAAGGACAGTCCTCTAAATAGAATAAACCTGGCTTCATGAAAAATTCACAAAGTCTTTTTCAAAAGTTTGCTTTCATCCGTTTCTTGCTGACTGGTGAAAATGTTATCACAAATCAACACTGATCTATGGGCTGGCATTTGGGAACCACTAACAGAATTAGACCCTTTCAGCCTGAGCTTTCTTTGGTGCTCCCTCCATATCCACTCTCCACACTTGCCCCACTTGCTGTTTCCAGGGAGCTGGTCCCTCTGGACTTGCTGTTGAGGTCCTCTTGCCCTCTGGCTTCTCATTGGGTTCAGCCCAAGGAACATCTAGACAGAAGTACAGCAGGTGAGAGGAGAGGAGGGTCAGGCTATTTATCTCACTGGTCCACACACCACCACTGCCTAGACACAGGTTGGCAGCAGCTGTATTTCTCTGCCCAAGACCTCAGTGTACAGGATGGCCCTCCCTGCAAGCTCTCTTTCTAGATCCTG
This sequence comes from Bos mutus, assembly GCF_027580195.1. Lineage (NCBI taxonomy): Eukaryota > Metazoa > Chordata > Mammalia > Artiodactyla > Bovidae > Bos > Bos mutus. The sequence continues at coordinate 66,057,989 of NC_091623.1, read as the reverse complement.
TGACAACACTCCTACATTACCTCTCCCCCTACTCTTCAGGTCAAGGTAAGACAGAGTCTCTTCGCATCTGGGTAAGGGCAGCAGGGGGTGGAGGGGCTGTCTCTCCATCCTTGGTTGACCCTTACCTGCACTCTCACCATTCCTTTCATCAAACTACCCTCCATCTCTTTAACTATGTTTCCTTCTGAAACCTGACCAATGCACTTAAAGACGAAAAAACTAAAGCCTTAAGAATGGGCTTCCCTGGTGAAGACGCAGGAGTTGCATTTTCAATCCCTGAGTCGGGAAGATGCCCTGGAGAAGGAAATGGCAACCCACTCCAGTATTCTTGCCTGGAAATTCCACGGACAGAGGAGCCTGGTGGTCTGCAGTACGTGGCATCGCAAAGAGTTGGACATCACTTAGCAACTAAAGAAGTGAAGCCCCAGAGTCATATAGCCTGGGTCACAGTCAGTGAGTCAGGTTAGTTCTACAACTCCAGTGTGGTCTTCCAGATTCCAGGCAGAGTTCTCCTTAGTCAGAGCTCATCCATCATCCTCCCATGACCATCTCCTCTGAGGTCATACAGATGAGCACTTTCTAGAAACTCTTTCCACCAGGCTTGGACAATAGATGTAGTTGGTTCATGTTTCAAATTTAAATATTTTATTTAGTGATTAATGACACAACTTCAACCACAGAGAAATACTGTTTTCACTTCATAGTTGGAATCAGGAAAACTGAATTGTTAAATAGTTGCCTAAATCAGATCAGATCAGATCAGATCAGTCACTCAGTCATGTCCGACTCTTTGCGACCCCATGAATCGCAGCATGCCAGGCCTCCCTGTCCATTACCAACTCCCGGAGTTCACTCAGACTCATGTCCATCGAGTCAGTGATGCCATCCAGTCATCTCATCCTCTGTCGTCCCCTTCTCCTCCTGCCCCCAATCCCTCCCAGCATCAGAGTCTTTTCCAATGAGTCAAGTCTTCGCATCAGGTGGCCAAAGTACTGGAGTTTCAGCTTTAGCATCATTCCTTCCAAAGAAATCCCAGGGCTGATCTCCTTCAGAATGGACTGGTTGGGTCTCCTTGCAGTCCAAGGGACTCTCAAGAGTCTTCTCCCACACCACAGTTCAAAAGCATCAATTCTTCGGTGCTCAGTCTTCTTCACAGTTCAACTCTCACATCCATACATGACCACAGGAAAAACCATAGTCTTGACTAGACGAACCTTTGTTGACAAAGTAATGTCTCTGCTTTTGAATATGCTATCTAGGGGTCATAACTTTCCTTTCAAAGAGTAAGCGTCTTTTAATTTCATGGCTGCAGTCTCCATCTGCAGTGATTTTGGAGCCCGGAGAGATAAAGTCTGACACTGTTTCCACTGTTTCCCCATCTATTTCCCATGAAGTGATGGGACCGGATGCCATGATCTTCGTTTTCTGAATGCTGAGCTTTAAGCCAACTTTTTCGCTCTCCACTTTCACCTTCATCAAGAGGAACCTTGAGTTCCTCTTCACTTTCTGCCATAAGGGTGGTGTCATCTGCATATCTGAGGTTATTGATATTTCTCCCAGCATTCTTGATTCCAGCTTGTGTTTCTTCCAGTCCAGCGTTTCTCATGATGTACTCTGCATATAAGTTAAATAAACCGGGTGACAATATACAGCCTTGGCAAATTAGCCTAAGAAGCTATCGCAAAAGCTAAGCACAGAAGGGCATGAGAGGGACCAGCTTTCCACTGTAAAATGAATTCTGATGACTACAGATTGAGGGAGGAGTAGAAAAAAATCTGCCCGGAGGTAAGGGGCTGAGTTGAGGGGCTGAGGGAAGACTTTAATCTATGTGAGAAATATAAGCAGGTCCTAGAAGGGTAAGGCAGTTTAGGGCGCTTGTTGCTTGTCAAGCTGTGGGAAAGAGGAGTAGGGCCACAGTAATAAATAACACAAGACATCAAGCAGGAAGCTTAACTGTTGCAGAATGTGTTGAAAGCATGTTTTATCTGGCAGGAAGTTACTGGACCACTAGGCAGGGGCTGCTGCTAGAGCCCTGGACGTTAGTTGCTCCAGATTGCTAGAAACATTTAATTGTCTTAAACTGACTCACTGCAAAATGCTCTTCTGTAAAGGCAGAAGGCCATAACCACATCTTTATTTAGCAACTTTGCTTTTAAAGAAATGCACTCACATATTTAATATATTAACTTTGTTCTAATTGCATACTTGACTGAATTTCCCACTGCTGTGGTTTAATCATTTGCTGTTACAGAAATGTCTTAATGGGAACTTTCTTTTGCTAGGGTTTAAAAATTAGTTAGAAAGTTTTAAACATCAAATGATTCTCTCTAGAGGAATTAGAATACAATCAGTACTAAGAATATTAATTGAGTACTTCATCTGTCCAAGCAGTTACCTGATTTATGTCATTTAATCCTCACATCGACCCTGCCATCATCACCCAACCCACACCCACCGCCTAGCCCTCTGCTGTGCCGTCTGGGCCCTGACCTTGGCATGCAGACTTGATCTGGGGCTCTCATCCCAGTCAGTGTTCTAAGCTGGATACTTGGAAAGTACTGCTCAAAGGAGTCACTGTTACAGCCTCTCAGCATGAAGGACTGCTCCATCTGGTGCGGTCACCTTCTCTGACTGCTGAGCCTTCAGTCAATCAACAACTCTTTATTGAGTTCCTAGTAAATGCTCAGGGTAGTGCTATCTGGCTGTTGCAGGCGGGTGTCTTTCTAAGTGCTGCACGTGGATTCAGAGGCAGGTGAAAGATTTCAGTGAATCAGAGGTCTTGAACCAGTCCTGAAGGGTGAAAGGGGTCTCTATGGCTGAGGAAGATCAAGGTCATTGTAAGACAGAAACATAATGACTCAGAAATAGGGACAGGAACAATGAAAAGATACTGAGTTGGGTTAGAGAAATCAAGAAAAATTAAATTAGAACAAAGGATAGGTTTTCCTCCAAATTCTCAAATGAGGAACCTTTGTAGCTAAAAAGGAAATTTACTCTTACAGTGTTGCAGAAGGTTCCTCATCTAGTATACTGTCCACTCTAACACAAGAGCGTAATAATCAAGTGTCTTGACTGTAACCAAAAGTTCATGGAATTTTTAATATTCTGTAATATTCTTTTACTTTGACCATCCTGATTATCTTAGGTACATGCACTTATATTACTGATAGATATTTAGGTAGAAATTTTTAGGACAAAGAGTAGAAATTAAAGGCTGGAATACCCATTGAAGTGCTGGAGTTTACCATTTGAAAATCCACAGACAGACTCAATCCCCAATCACCTATATATATATCATACATTTTTACTTTTGATTAAAGTAGTTGATGAGGGACTCATATTAATCACCAAGGCAGTTTTGTGTTCATAAGAAACATAAATTGCTTTATATACAGTGTGTCCACATGTACCTGAGGAGAAAGAACTTAATGATGTAAATCCCACCTTTCTGCTCTTATATCACTGCATCCTGCAAAACAGGGACAACGACCAACTACACCTGTTTACACTCCCTGAAAATAGACATCTACCTCCAAAACGCCCAACCCCAGGTATTTACTTACTTCTGAGATTCCTTGTGTGCATGCTCAGTCCTGTCCGACTCTGCAATTTCATGGAGTATAACCTACCAGGCACCTCTGTCCTTGGGATTCTCCAGGCAAGAATATTGGAGTGGGTTGCTATGCCCTCTTCCATGGGATCTTCCTGACCCAGGGATCAAACCATGTCTCCTGCTTTGGCAGGTGGATTCTTTACCACTGAGCCACCTGGAAAGCCTTATTTCTGAGATTATTCTTGATTTAATCTGTAGTCTTTTGTTTCGTTAATGGAGGTGTCTCCTATTAAAAAGTGCTTGACTTTTTGTAAGCCATTTTTACTCCAAAGTAGGTACATTCATGGCTCTTTCCCTTAAAGGAGAGGGGGCAGGAAGGCAAGTCAGGGAATGGGGAGTGACGACTGGGGTAAAGGTACAGAAGACACGCTTTGTACTCCTCACAGTTTGCTCAGGACGCTCCCTGTTCTGTAACATACGATGCTGTCTTAAATCTACCTGTACAAAAAGCCCTATGCTATTTAATAACAGTCCCCAGTCAAACCTGTTTCATTTGGCTTTGACTTGTAATGGTTTTGTTTTACTGGAAATGGTTGTCCTTTCTGGCAGGGAAAATTAGGGATGTTTGGAGAAAAAGACCTAGAAAAGTAGATTAGATGATCTTGCTGGGTTTACTCATAACGATTTTTAAAACTTCCTCTTGAGGTCAAATACTAGACAAGAAGATTCTCCTTGGAAATAGTGATCTAGATCAGGGACCCTTAGTTGTTTTTTTTAAAAATAGTTTGGACTCTCAACAATTTCCCCTTTAGGCATAAAATGTTTTGCTAGATAAACTACCTAAAAGTATAAATACACAACAATTTTGTTTTGCAGGTCATGTTTTGAGATGTTTTAGACTGACTCTTGAAATTATTAGAATCATGTATGGGAGACTGAAAGTTATTGGTTCATCCCTGAATAGATAATATCACTGTTCATCTATTAGAATATCACTGTTCTCACCCAAAATGTTTACTCACCAAAGGCTGACCTGGGGGAAAGTATACAGTCTTGTGCGACTTAGGAGCCATGCTCTTTTTGAGACAGAACATTTTTTTGCCCCTCATCCCATGTAGTTTCAGTTTTATTAGAGGTCCATGGCAAGGCTTTAAGGTTCGGAGGATGGTATGAACAATTATAGGAACTGAATGAATGCCTTATTTTTATGGCTGGTTCCATTTACCACCAGATGGCTCTATTGTATCGTCAGGAAATGCACATATGTGTAAAATTGGTGGGCTCCTAGACCAAAGGGAAAATAAAGCAGCAGTTTTTGGGTTTTTTTTTTTAATATGTAGGAACACAATTCTTTCTTTACTCTGGAGATAATTGGAAGCAGCTGCAGCAGCCTGAACATTCACAAGAAAACAGGACATACCCAAGGATATAGGAACATCAGAATCCTAACACCAATGGGGTTTTCCTTTGACATTTCCACAGTGCTGTGTATTTATTAATTAATTGTCTCAATGGCCAAAGAGTAGTCAGGAAGTGCCCTAGCCTTAGTAGTGCTAGTAAGTGATAATTCCATACCAACTTTGCATACTCTTTGCTTGTACATGAGAAACAGCGACTTTAGAACAATTTTGAGAGACAAAGACTACACATCTGGTGATTTGAGTCATATTAGCAATGATCTGGGGATGTATACTCTGATTCTAAACCATGTGGTATCTTTGCTTTAATGGAACGTGTGATAAGAAGGTGATAATCAAAGGAAACAAAAGTTTCCCTGAGTTGAAATGACTAAGATAGGTGAATGTTAAAAAAAAAAAAAAAATGTAGGCATACTAGGTGACATCTCTTACTGGGAATGTGAAATTTGGTTTTAACCTCTTGAAAAATATTTATATCAGAAATAAAAGTTGCACATTAACCAAATTTCAACATGGATATTTTATTCTACCTTTGTAACCACAACTTTACAAAGGTAGAATAAAATATCCATGTTGAAATTTGGTTAATGTGCAACTTTTATTTCTGATATAAATATAGTTGTTCATTGTTCATTAATATGCACTTTTTAACTCTGCCTTTAGACTCTAAACTGTTAAATAACACTATTGTCTTTATAACATTTCATTATTTTATTGCTATGTTGAAGAAGAAAAGGAGATGATGTATGTGAGTTTATTAAGCCTGTCCTTAGTCCACAGAGTTGTTTGAGATGCATTCAGGAAACCACCCATGTCAAAAAGTAATACTTGGTTATTGTTTTAAAGAAAGGGTCCCTGGAAACTGAACAGATGGCGTTTACTTTGGCACAACTCAAGACCTTGGAGATTTGCCTGAAGGAAGCAGAAGAAAAGGCTAAAGTCTTATCCGAACAGGTAATACTTGTCACTGGGACTGGAAATATACGTTCCTCAGTGTGCAATAGAGCGAGGAAAATCTAAATACGTGTTTCAACCTCTGTACCTACTGATACACACACACACACACACACAGCATTTCATTCAGTTCAGTTATTACAATAATCACTTTAATCTGTATGGACCTTTTGAGCCTTTAAAACTTCTCTTACATTTTTGTATTTTGTTTTCATTCACCACAGCCCATGAGCTAGGAAAGCCATCTTTAAGCGAGTAGACTTCTGAAATAAGTGAAACATATTTGTATTATAAACAGATAAAACCTATAGGAAACCCACAGGAGCAACTTTTTCCAATTATGTGAAGAAAGAGAGTTTTTCAAATATTGGCATCCCTCTTAGGTTTTGAAAACCACAGAGGCAAAACAGATAACAGGTGAAGCATAGCTTCGTCTGGGCAGTCAGGTAGGTCATCAGCACACTCACCAGGTCTATTTCAGAGACACTGAGCATGACTATCAGTAAAGCTCAGACCATTTCCTGACACCGTTACGCTTTGCAAACAGTATAGTGTATATGGCACAAATCCTGCTGTTACTCTGGCCCTTCCCCTTGGGGAGAGGGCACTGGGCCAAGAGTCTGGGTCCTCCTACAGGGCTCTGGTGCTCACTGTTGGTGGCAGTCAGTGGAATAAAAAGGACAGAGACCTTGAAATGTTACATTGATTTATCATGGATTGAGCCATTTTGCTAGTAAATTTTTAGAAACTTTCAAAAAACAATTTTGAGTTTTTAATAACAAGGGTCTATACAGCAAAAGTTGAGTACAATAGAATTTTACAAGAATTTTTGCAGAGACTAGGGGAGAAATGTGTTAAATACAATTAACATGTAATGTAGAAAGTGAAGTGAAGTGCTAGTGGCTAAGTCATGTCCAAATCTTTTGCGACCCCATGAACTGCAGTCTGCCAGGCTCCTCTGTCCACAGGATTTTCCAGGCAAGAATACTGGAGTGTGTAGTCATTCTCTTCTGTAGGGGATCTTCCACCCAGAGATCGAACCTGGGTCTCTTGCATTGCAGGCAGAATATTTACCTTCTGAGCGACCAGCGAACATAGGTAATATAGGGATACGTGCATAAATGGCCTCCATTTTTTTCTACATACCAAAAATGTACTCTCTTACTTTGGAATGTGTTAACTGCTGGCTGCCTAAATGTGATATATGCAACGGGTCACAGGAGCCATCCATCAATTAATGAAACAGTGGTATCCCCAGGCCCAGTCCCACTGGGGAGATTCCATCTCACTCACATGCCTTAACCTGGCTTGCCAACTGGTCTTCTTTTTTAAACCACTCATAAAAAGCAATGGAGAATGAAACAGCAACCCACTTCAGTATTTTTGCCTGGAGAATCCCTTGGACAGAGGAGCCTGGCAGGCTACAGTCCATGGGGTCAGAAGAGTCGGACACAACTTAGCTACTAAGCCATAAAAAGCAAGCTTCAAATTGTGGCAAAATTTGAATTACAAAGATTTTTTTATAGTGCTAAACATGAGGTACCATTGCAAAGTATAAAAAGCAAGGATTTCAGAGCATGCAAACCTGGAAGAAACTGGTAACAGCGAACTGAGGGCACCCTTGCTGGCATTAGGTTTCACTAAGAAGATGTACTTTTACTTTGTAATTGAATGTCTTTTAATGCTTTTAATAATTTAAATCAGTAAAATTCAACTCACCCATGAAAGTCCTCATCCCTTTTGTTCTTTATAAAATATCTTTATCCAATGCAACTAGTCCCTAATATTTAAGATTCTTAACTAGATGATCCCTTTATGTAACATCAAACACTCAGATACTTCTGTTCAGTGTTTAGCAGATTAATTGTGTAAAATGGAAACTGGATTTCACCATTTCTTTGTAACTGCCATGAGTGAGTTACCAGTTAGCTGTTTGGGGAAAGAAAGATATGCAAAGCTTTTCTACCCTAGTAGCTCACAATCAAAAGAATCACAGTAAGGGCTGGAGAGTGAAAATAGGTGTTTGTCTGGCTCCCACATAGACTGCAAAATAGCATTAATATGCAGGATCTGTATGTGTTATTTTCCTGAAGTATTGCCCCTGGAGTTGCCAAATTTGTATACAACCAAGGGAATTTAATTGGAAGTTGGCAATGGTGTGAGGCAAAGGAGAACATTACATGTGAAAAAAAGCCCATTACAGGCATTTTTAATATTACATTTTTAATTAAGTTGAGTATTTTATTAGATTTGGCTGTCTCCACTGTTGCTGTTGAAACAGGTTAATCAAATGCAGACACTAGTCTCAGAGGATTTACTCCTGAAATTTTTGCTTTCTTCAGTGTTTCCGTTTACTCTTATTCTTGATGAGTTAAAACTGTAACAACATTTGCTTTCCCCCTATTTTTAAATTCAGTAGACGTTTTAAAAATGGGATGACAGAAGGATAGGGAAAGGTAAGAGTACCTTTCTTAAAGCTGAGAGAGGAGGAGATTTCTGAATGGGACACCTGTCTCAAACAATCAAACGTTTGTCCACTGGGTGCCACTGTCTTCCTTGCCAGGCTAGGCCACTTTGTGGTTGCAAAAAGAGAAATTGTCTTTAGTGGTCCAGACAGTGGGGGGTGTGTGTGTGTATGTGGAGTATATTTTTCCTGTTTACATGTATACATATTAAGTCTTCTTTTAAATACCATTAATTTAGGATTTGTCACAAGGAAGGCGGGAACACTAGCTAGCTTTCATTGGTAATCCAGATCATTTTGTCAGCCCTGTGGTTGGACACTGGCCAGATGGGCTGGCCTGGTGGGCTAGAAACAAATGGGGAGAGGAGAGGAAATGTTGAGGACAAAAATTTGTGCTGAAGCTAAGGAGTGGAAGCTTGTGGTACTGTCAATCACTGGGTCCTGCCTCTGAGAAAAGGGTAGATGTTGATGTTATTATAGTTTAATGCTCTTAGCGTTGCACATAGTACCAACCCAGACAGATGCCTCAGAATTTATCTATACTAAGCACGTGAGTCTGAGTGAACTCCGGGAGTTGGTGATGGACAGGGAGGCCTGGCGTGCTACAATTCATGGGGTCACAAAGAGTTGGACACGACTGAGCGACTGAACTGAACTGAAGCACTTGTAGGTCCTGGGTCTCAGTTTACTTAAACTGAATCTTCTTAGGGTCACTTCCAGTAAGACCTCTGCTGGTTCACTATGCAAAAGAAGAAACTTAGAAATAGTGAGGAAGAAAGGAGTTTGTGGCACTTCCTCTGTGAGGTCACACAGAAAACAGACTTCTTTGTTGGTTTCCCTTAGCTAACAATTATTCTTTATTTCTCTTTAGTCATGTCACTAGTGTCAAAAGAAATATGAGATCAGGATAATTTACAATTAGACTTTTAATCCGGGCTGTTCACAGCTCTCAGAAATAAGTTTGCAGCAAGTCAATGGGCCAGAGGGAGAAAGGGACATAAGAATCCACCTCTTGTCCTGGGTAATAATGGTAAGTAATTCAAAACATTGCCAAGTTTTGCTAAAGAAAACACTTACTTAAATTTTCTGTAGGTTACGATCAGTGGGAGGAAAGGTCTGGAAATTAGGTAGTATATAAAAGACTAGAAGGAGGAATGGGAGTGAAGGAAAAGACTTAAGGAGGAGAAACGAAGAGTAAAAAGTTTTCAGGAAAAACTCATAAAAGAGCAGGTTTTGCCTGGGTGCTGGTTTCTATCAGCGATGCACATGAGGAGGGACAAAAGGAAAGGGCTCAGGGGCTGCAATTTACAACCACACAGGAGCAAAGAAACCCCATAGCTTTTATGCTAAGAAATTGTCAGGAAAAGCCACAGTTTCACAATGGAGCACAGATCCAGAGATCTCAGAGCACAGAGGGACGCCGCCGGCCAGTTCCTGAGCTGCTTCCTCTGGCAACAGCGCTAGTCCCGTCTCTCATTCATCATCAGTCTCTGGTTCCCGGCTTCCAGCAGCAGACCCAGGAGAGTTCGGGGTTTGCTTCTGCTCCACTACTTGCTAGCTTTATAACCTTGAGCAGTTCACTTAGTCTCTCTGAGTCAAAGCTATCTTCTGTAGAAGAAGGTAAGCACACTGGTTTCATCGGGCTGTTGTGAGCTTTGAGTGACTGTACCTGGTTCTTAGTAGGTTCTCAATAAATGTTGATTATCTCTACTCCTCATAGTGGTCATAACAGAACTGTGTGAACCTCTGAGTCATGGGCTAATGTGTGTGTGTGTGTAAGTTGGCTCTTTTACTGGCGTCTCTCAGAGTGTTTGAAAGACACACAAATCACAACACAGTGATTTGTGTGTCTTTCAAACACTCTGAGAGACGCCAGTAAAAGAGCTTAAGAATATCAGAGTCTTTCAACCAGGAAAGACCCCATCCCCACCCCAGCTCCTTGGTCCTAGTTGGCTTTTCCACTGCCTCGCTTTCTTTTCTCCTCTTCCTCAGCTCCTTGTTTGGAAAAGGGACTTCTTTATTACTTTAACCTTCTTTCCTTCTGCTTCATTCTGTCCATTCTCTATATGATTTATATATGATTTTCTTCTATGGTTTTGCCCAGATGGGGAGCTGAATGGACAGTGCTGGTACCTGGACTTTCTGGGGTTTCAGGGACAGAAAACTCAGGAGTGGAGAAAATTTGTGATCATTTTCTTACCAAGGAGGTGAATCCAGCAACAATTATGTAGTCAGAATTAGCTTTAGGTATCTTTTGGATACCATACTTAGCAAAATATCAGTTACATGTGGTGTGTGGCATAAAAACCAATTGGGAAAGAAATGTCATGCTTTGAAGCAAGCGCTTGGAGGTGGGAGGCTTGATGGAGAACTTGACCTTTTTTCCTATTGTTTTTTCCACGTAGGAAAAGGATATACACAAGACACAGTAAGGGGCCCTTGATGATCTTTTGGAGCGTAAATATAATTTTTCCCCTTTTGTTTTCATAAAGAGAGATTTATTGGCAATACTCAAAACGCAGAGAAATTTCAAAGGAGAATATGGTAGTTTTATTTCTCAACTTTTTCAATAAAGCACATGGGATCCTTTTTTGTACTTAGGAATAGCTAACATGCCAGTTAATTTTTCCCTTACCCGATGAGAGAGACATTTATGAAAGCTCAAAATAAAATTACTAATAGCAACTTCCTATGTTCTCACTTTTTACTGTACTTGGCCAATTATGTTATATTCAAAGGCAGTTTCTTCACTTTTTTCACCTAGAATCTCTCTGCCTGAGGTTACCCTCGATCTTAAAGAACATCAGAAGCTACAATGGAGGCAATGCTTGAAAGAGGGCACAGCTGGGGGGTGGTGTCTAAGTTCACATCCTGCAGGGGTGTAGGCCCGGTCCCAGACCTCTGCCAAGTATTACCAATGGTAGGCAGAGAGTGGAGGAACTAACATTTACTAAGCACCTATAGTGTTTCAAGTACTCTGCTTAGACTGATAGACATTTCATCTGCCCCACATGAGAACCTTAGGAGGGGCGCTATTATTATAATCCCTGTGAAGAAAACTGAGACTCAAAAGCATGTCAGTTTCTCAACACTATGCAGTTAATAAGCAGTGAGGCTGATATTAGAACATGAGTATTTTTAAAATCCAAAGACTCTGTTCTTAAGAACATGTGATCATAGATCAAAGCCATTTAAAGAAGTTTCTTACTCAAGCAGCACTGAACAGAAAGAACTCACCTTGGTTCCCAAACTAGAACCTAGAAAGCTTGTTAGACAGATTGTGGGGTCCCACCCCCAGAGTATCTGATATGTTCACCTGGCATGGGGGTCAAGAATGTGCATTTCTAACAAGTTCCCACTCTACACTGAAGCTTCAGCCCTAACTCAATCCAAAGGCTGAAGGGAAGCTGTCATCCCTGTTCTGTGTCTCCCAGCTGCACAGTAACTAAGTGAATCAGTTAGGATTAGTCTGGGATGCATGAAACAAACAACCCAAATAAGAGTGGCCTAAACAAGTAACAGAGTAAGTCTGGCAGCCCTCTCAGGGCTCCGCAGCCCTCCGAGGCCTGAGCTTGGTCTCCATGCATTCAAACATGGCTTCCATCCTCAGGGTCCAAGAGGCACCTGCAGCCATTCATAGAGTCAAGCAGCATGCAGATGGAAAGACCAAGTGCAAAACAGAGATGGACAACTGAGCAGCCTCTTTGAAGAGCTTTTCTCTAATACTTCCCTAATGAATTCTTACTTATGCTTGACCACAGTTATTACCATTGGGGCTAGGAAACATGGATTTTTAGCTGGGTACATTGTCACCCCAAGAGTATGAAGACAGTTTTACTAAGAAGGGGAGAATGGATATTAGGCTGCCAAATATGTCCTTTGCTCATCCAACCCCTTGACAATTCTGTTGCTTTGTCCTGATAACTTCAGTGTTATTTTGCATGTGAAGATCTGGTTTCCCCATTTGTTGAAGAGACAATGTTTCCCCACTGAATGGTCTTGACAGCCTTGTCAAAAATCAACCATTCATAAATGCAGGACTCTGTGGACTCTCAATTCAATTCCAATGCTCTGTAACAGTGTGACTTTCAGCAGGTACTTCTGGTTGCAAATCCCAGGTAAATTTTTGAGCTGGAATTAGATTCGATCTTCTTGGTCCTTTACCAATCCTCTCTTTTAGTGTAAGGAGTATCGTGAACCCCTCTGACTTATGGAGTAGTTTCTGGGGATTGAATGAGACATCTAACTGATCTTTTTACCTTTAACACTGAGCAAAGTAAGCAAACCAATAGAAAGACAAAGACTCTAATAACTAAAATTTATTCATCACTGTATATCTCAGGCTGTAAAATAAACTCCATTGTTTGCCTCTTAGTGTTCAATCTGTTTACTTTACATTTAGCAATAGAAAGAACATAGATCTCCAGCAAATTTTTAGATGCCGATTATGTGTATGAGTAGCTAAAAGTGATTTGATGCATACTGAGATTGTCTCAAAAATGTTCTGGTTCTTTTTTCATTGTTTAAATGCAACAGTGGATCCCTTGATGTCAAGTTTATTTGAAATAAGTAATGTGCCCTTGGTAGGAGTATTCATTTCTGCAAACGCTCAGGAATTATGCTTGATATGCCAAGCTGAAATCATGAGTTTTTGTGAATGAGTTTTTGTTTTCCAGTCTGTTTGGAAGTCTACTTTAATGCCACAAAATCACAAACAGCTTGTTTAACTTGGAGAGTCTTTCCTAATCACCATGAAACCTAGTAATTGAGAATTTTGTTAAACAATTTGGTTCTAGTTTATTTTATTACAGAAGATTTCCCCCTTAACACACACACACACACACACACACACACACACACCCTTGTATCTAAGCAATCCTTAATTTTAACCCCCTTACTGAATTGTTGCGCATTGACTGGGAACCTCAGAGAATGTAAGAAAAGACTACAAGCTGGTGAAGAGATGTGTTGTTTTGAGTAGAATCAAGCATAATGACAAATGGGCTTCTGTTGTCATTGTTATAGGAGGGACGCATGGATTTCTGGCCTATTACATAACTAAAGATTTCCTTTTGCTTGTAAATGTCAAGATCAAACTGAGGTCAGCTTTAAATAGCTGACCGAGTACTAATAAATGTGACTTTCTTGTCTAAAAAAAAAAGCAAAGTCCTCTCTCCCTTCTAAGTCTTGGCTCTGCTGATAAGTGCAGGTGTCTTTTTCGCATGGGCATAACCTTCCTTTTCTTCTTAAGACTGTCTCAGTGATGGCAAGCTAACTTTCACTTTGCTTAATCTCTACAAGGAAATTAGTAAATTAGGTGTATAATTTTGTTAAATTATTCATTTATTCATTCAATAAAACATTTGTTGAACACTTAACTGTGAACTAAGCACTCTGCAAGGTACTCCTATGTATTTTAGCCTCCTGTATTTCTCCCACTGGCCCTGGAAATGTGTATTCCCATTTCGCAAATGATGAGAACCCTTTTGTGGGATTGCAGCCCACTTGTATGCTTTTTCTAGACATTCTCCCTTGATGACTTGCCTTCAGAGCACACAACCTATCAAAAAGAACCAAGTCTTCCTCCTGATCCCATGTCTGAACTTCCAACTGCCTACTGATAGGTCCACCAAGACTCTAAGAGGCAACTCAAGCCCTACCTGCCTATTAGCTTCCTGTCCCAAATCTGTTGCTGCTCTCACATCCCCTAAGCCAAGGATAGCTGCCCACAGTTCTCTTGTGGCTATATCAGAAATCTGTGCTGCTTTGATTCTCTCCTCTCCTCACCCCACACATCCAAATGCTGCTGCTGCTGCTAAGTCACTTCAGTTGTGCCCAACTCTGTGTGACCCCATAGACGGCAGCCCACCAGGCTCCCCTGTCCCTGGGATTCTCCAGGCAAGAACACTGGAGTGGGTTGCCATTTCCTTCTCCAATGCATGAAAGTGAAAAGTGAAAGTGAAGTCGCTCAGTCGCGTCCAACTCTTAGCAACCCCATGGACTGCAGCCTACCAGGCTCCTCCGTCCACGGGATTTTCCAGGCAAGAGTACTAGAGTGGGGTGCCAGTGCCTTCTCCGCATCCAAATGCTAAGTACTATGAATGATGCCATCTTCTTTTCTCTCTCTCTATCACCACTGCCCTTGTCCAAGCCACCAACTCCAGAAACTTCTCCCTACTTTACTTTCATTGTGGTGCTTATTGATGGCTCCTCAACACTACAGCCAGAGGGAAGATTCTGCAACACAGACCGCATATTTTTCCTTACTTAGATCGTAAATTAGCCCCAATTTACTCTCAGGATCAAACATATACTTCTTAACAAATTTTACAATCCTTTGTGATCTAATCCCCTGTTTGTTTCTCCAGTTTTATGTTACACCACTCCCAGTATATTACTATTACACCCACCTTCAATTTCTTAAAAAGTAGTATATTCGCTATTACCTGTCTCATCTATTAAAAAAAAAAAAGGCTTTGTTCCTTGTGCACAGTCATGTTTTCCTCTTTTGTGACCCCATGAACTGTAGTTCACTGGCTCCTCTGTCTATGGGATTCCCCAGGCAACAATATTGGAGTGGGTAACCATTTCCTACTCCAGGGGATTTTCCCAACCTAGAGATTGAACCCGAGTCTCCTGCATTGACAGGCAGATTCTTTACCACTAGCATCCCCTGGGAAGCCCCTTGTTCCTCATAGTCAAGTTTTAATTAACTCATCCCTTTCCCTCTGCTTCTGCAGAGAATTGCTCTGCTCTGTTCCCATCACCACCTCTCATTCCCTTTTCTGTTATCCAACACAATTCAACAAATTTCTCCTTTTGGGTCTTCAATTAGATGGCCACCTACCCCAAAATGTTTTTCTTCCTCTTTCAAGTTTGAGTTAGATGTCCTTACTAGGTGCTCTCATAACCCTTCTCCCATTTTACCACCCCCACCTCTGTCGGTTGTAACTATTTGTCTGTATCTTCCACCACACCACATGGAGTTGAAGTACAAACAGCGACTTCCCTAAGGTCTCAAATCAAGTTAGAATCTATCCATTTGTCTCTCTGATGTCAAAGCTCATGCTCTTTCCATCAAAACATTCAGAGTTGACCTATAGGCAAAGGGGAGACATTAAAGGGTTTGAAGGGTATTCAGATTTGCCTTCAGAGAGAAAATTCAGAGTCTACTGAGAAGAACAGATTTATTAGAAGACCAGAGTCAGGTATATCAGTGTATAGGCTCTTGCAAAAATCCACTTTAGAAATGATAAATGCCTATTAGTAGTGAAGAGAAGAAATAAACAAGAAATATTTAGGAGATGGTTTGGTAATTAATTAAATGGAAAAGTAGTATTCAAGACTGATCCCAACCATTGCATCAAAAAAAAAAAAAAAAAAAAAAACACCCTAAGGAAGCAATAGACCTGTACTCTAAAAACTAAAAGACACTGATGAAAAAAAAAAAAAAAGACAATACAAACAGATGGAAAGATTTAACATATGACCCACAGGACATATTTGGAGATTAAATGGATCTTAGGAATCTCTGCCTGGATCCCTAACTTTGTATTTTAAACATCAATTGACTGCACTCTGAAAACTATTAGACACTGATTTAAAAAAAAAAAAGATACAAACAGATGGAAAGATTTAACATATTGGATTAGAAGAAAATATTATTAAAATGATACTATCAAAGACAATCTACAGATTCAATGTTCAGTCAATTCAGTTGCTTAGTGGTGTCTGACTCTTGGAGACCCCATGGACTGCAGCATGCCAGGCCTCCCTGTCCATCACCAACTCCCAGAGTTTACTCAAACTCATGTCTGTTGAGTCGGTGATGCCATCCAACCATCTCATCCTCTGTCATCCCCTTCTCCTCCCACCTTCAATCTTTCCCAGCATTGGGGTCTTTTCAAATGAATCAGTTCTTTTCATCAGGTGGTCAAAGTATTGGAGTTTCAGCTTTAGCATCAGTCCTTCCAATGAATATTCAGGACTGATTTCCTTTAGGATGGACTGGATCTCCTTGCAGTCCAAGGGACTCTCAAGAGTCTTCTCCAACACCACAGTTCAAAAGCATCAATTCTTTGGTGCTCAACTTTTTTTATAGTCCAACTCTCACATCCATACATTTCTGGAAAAACCATAGCTTTGACTAGACTGATTCAATGCAATCCCTATCAAATTACCCATGGCATTTATCACAGAACTAGAAAAAAAATGTAATTTGTATGGAAACACAAAAGGTCCCCAAAAAGCAAAACAATCTTAAGAAAGAAAAACGGAGCTAGAGGATTCATGCTTCCCTCACTTCAGACTATACTTAAAAGCTACAGTAATCAAAACACAAAAACAGACATACAGATCAGTGGAACAGGATAGAAAGCTTAGAAATAAACCCATGCACTTATGGTCAAATAATCTATAACAAAGGAAGCAAGAATATACAATGGAGAAAAGATGGTCTCTTCAAGTAGTGGTGCTGGGAAAACTGGACAGCTACATGTAAAAGATTAAAATTAAAGCATTCTCTAATACCATATACAAAATTAAATGCAAAATAGATTAAAGATCTAAATGTACGATGAGATTAATTTCCAAAATATACAAAAGGTCATAGAGCTCAATATCAAAAAAACAAATAACCCAATTAAAAAAAAATGAATGAAAGACCTAAGAAGACATTTCTCCAAGGAAGATATACAGATGGACAACAGGTCAACACTGTTAATGATTAGAGAAATACAAGTCAAAATTACAATGACATATCACACCAATCAGAATGGGCATTGTCCAAAAGTCTGCAAACAATAAATGCTGGAGAGGAGAGGATGTAGAGAAAAGAGAACCCTCTCAAATCGTTGGTGGGAATGCAAATTGGTACAACCACTATGGAGAACAGAATGCAGGTTCCTTAAAAAACTAAAAACAACGTTGCCATATGACCCAGTAATCTGATTCCTGGGCATGTATCTGAGAAAAACAAAAACTTTAGTTTGAAAATGTACATGCACCCCCATGTTCATAGCAGCAATATTTCCAATAGCCAATACATGGAAGCAACCTAAATGCCCATCGACAGATGAATGGATAAAGAAGATGTGATAAACGCACATACACACAAACACACACACGCACAGGAACATTACTCAGCCGTAGAACAGAATGAAATAATGCCATTTGCAGCAACATGAATGGACCTAGAGATTGTCCTACTAAGTTAAATAAGTTGGGCAGAGAAAAAATACCATGTGATATCACTTATACTTGGAATCTAAAAAAAAAAAAAAAATGATGCAAATAAACTTTTTTAAAAAACAGAAATAAACTCATAGACATTGAAAAGTTACATATTCATATGACCCAGAGGACATATCTGGAGATTAAATGGATCTTAGGAATCTCTGCCTGGATCCCTAACTTTAGATTTTAACTATCAATTGGCTTTTTGGTGAATATTTGTATTTTCATTCAGAGTTTAAATAAATGTTTCTTCACTCCTCAGAGTTCTCTGCTTTGCCCTACCCCAACTTGGGGGTATTACGGTTAAATTTGGTCCCTTCCAATTTCAAATGTTGAAGGTCTAACTCCTAGTATCTCAGAACACAACGTTATTAGTCAATATGGTTTTTGCAGATGTAGTTAGTTAAAATGAGGACATGTTGGAGTAGGATAGGCTCCTAATCCAATAAGGCTGCATCCTCATAAAAGTAGAAATTTGGACACAAACATACAGGGAGAAGTCATGTAAAATGAAGCTGTAGAGACCAAAGTCATGCTTCTAGAAGCCAAGGAATACCAAAGATGGCCAGAAGCCAGAAAAGAGACATAGAAGAGATGCTTTATCACAGCCCTTAGAAGGAACTAACCCTACTGACACTTGATTTTGAACTTCTGGCGTCCAAGGCAGTGAGATAATAAATATATATTTAAGCCACTCAGTCTGTGGTACTCTAACAGCAGCCCCAGCAAACTAAAACAGGGGGTAACCATGCTTCTAAATTATAGACTTGGGAAGTCTATTTTAAGATGTACATAAACCTAGGAATGGCTAGAAATAACTTGTTAAAAGCAGAAATGTTAATAAATGTAAAAGTCTGTTTTGTCTAGGATGGGGGTAGGATGAGGAATTTGTTGTTTGTTTTTAGCTGTAAAACTGAAGAGAGACCAAACCAGTTCTGTGACCTGAAAGTATCTTCAGACACAGGGGTTCTTGCCCATCCACAGGTAGGATAGGTAATTTTTACAGTGCTTGCCTCAGTTATTTATTGCCAAGGAATTTAGTAGCTTGTAGTACTTGTCCAACTCAGCTTGCAAAACTTTTAGCACAAGCGAAGCCTGTGTTTTTAAATAGTCACTCCTCTCTGTAGCGTGAGTTCTGCAAGGACTGCCAAGACTCAATTTGTTTTTGAGTGGTTTTTGAGTGACACTGGAAACCTCTTCTACAATATTAATTGCTGTGTATATGGGTGTGGATTGTGAAGGAGATGATCTAAGAGAACCAACAAGAGGAGATAAACATAACAATTCACATTACTATGAGGTGGTTTTAATAATTGTCCTCTCCAGGTTTGATGCAGGATACAGGATGCTTGGGGCTGGTGCACTGGGACGACCCAGAGGGATGGTATGGGGAGGGAGTTGGGAGGGGGGTTCAGGAGTGGGAACACGTATACACCCGTGGCAGATTCATGTTGATGTATGGCAAAACCAATACAATATTGTAAAGTAATTAGCCTCCAATTAAAATTAAAAAAAATAAAAAAAAATAATTGTCCTCTATGAAGGATTGGGTAGATGGTGAAAGAAAGAGCTTTAAATATACTTGTGGCTTAAACATATGGATGACTGGTTCCATTTATTAAGAAGAGAGAAGTCCTGAGAAGCTATAGAATATGAGGAGTTAATTTTGAATATATTCATCCTTTCTTAAAATTTATTTTATTGAAGTATAGTTGGTTTACAATGTTGTGTTAATTTCTGCTATACAATATGATTCAGATATATATGTATATTCTTTCCATATTCCTTTCCATTATAGTATTGCAGGATATTGAACATACTCCCCTATGCAATACAGAAGGACCTTATTGTTTGTCCATTCTATCTATAATACTTTGCATCTGCTAACCCCAAACTCCCCACCCATGCCTCCCTCACCCCTTCTCCCCTTTGGCAGCCACCGGTGTGTCTGTGTGTCTGTGGGTCTGTTTCTGTCTTGTAGATAAGTGCGCTTGTGTCACAGTTTAGATTCCACATATAAGTGATGTTACATGGTATCTGTCTTTCTCTTTCTGACTTAGTATAATAATCTCTAGATGCATCCATGTTGCTGCAAATGGCATTATTTCATTCTTTTTTTATGAAGGCATTAATTGTTGGTTGCCTAGTAAGTATTCAAGCACAATATTAAGTAGGTTGTTGGATATATAAGTTACGTGGTACACGTAGAAAAATTGGGAGCCATAAACAGGTGTATGACTAGTGTTTCAACCGTGGCACTTAATGAGATCTGCGAGGACTTTCAGATTTTGATATTTAGAGGGAGTGGAAGAAGATGAAAATCTAGCCAAGGGAACTAAGAATCAGGAAGAAATCCGGAGACTCGTGTGCTGGAAGCAGTAAGAAGTCAGTGTTTCATGAGGCATGGCATCCTCAAATGTGTAATATTTTACTGGGCAATTGAAAAAGATTGCCCAAAATGTGTCCATTGCATTTGGAAAAATGAGACTCATAGGCAACCTAGGCACCATCAGTTTTAGTAGAGTAGTGGGGGCAGAGGGCAGAGGCGAAGAACAGAGATTAGGAGAGAGAAATAATCCAGGGTAGCCCTCTTCACAGCCACGGGGAATTTTTTCCCTGTAGCATAAAAAGGAGAGAGGTTAGGAGAGAGAGAGGGAGGGAGGAAGGGAATTCTGAGAATCTAATTTAAGACTCAGAATTTAAGGGTGCCTCTACTTTTCAGTTAAATGAACCAATTAATTATCTTTTTAATGGAAACCAATTTGCATTAGTTTTCTGTCATGTAACTGAAATGGTCTTGACAAATAGAGGAATTAGTGATACACCCAAAACTAAAACATAGTACACCCCCTACCAAAGGCATGCCTTCTAGCCTTTTTCTTGACGGTGACCATGGAAGAAAAGGACAAAGAAAGCTCCCAGAGGTTAGAAACAGAATCAAACAGACCAGAAACCTCCACCTCCACTCATTGCATCACCAGGATAGGCCTCATTATTGCTGAGAGAATGTGATGCTCGCACTGGCCTATGACAACTGTAAATTGTTTCCCTTCCCTGCTCCTTTAAAGGAGAATAATACTGTGATTATCCTGTTTTCCCTGTATTTTAGACGTATTAGGGAGGGTGCATTAAAAATTGTCTCATGCCTGTATCATGATGAGGCTCATCTGGATTTGATTCAGAGAGATATACACAAAATGTGAAGCCAGATGTAGGAACTTGACATGACTGTAGGTTGTCTCCTTTCGAGAGGGAAAGTACATTTTGGATTAATGTCGAATAGACACACTGTATTAGGCAGGAACACTTGGGGGAAAGCACATCCTCATGAGCACAAGGATGTAATTGTGCTGAACACAGAGGGTGAATTTTAATTGGCTTCTGTTTTATGTTTACCTTTTCTGGAGAATAGTTCCTTCGGGCTCCAATCTTTTAATAATCCTGGGACTGTCAACCACAATATTCCTTACTAGAAGGAATGGGATTGAAGCACATGACCTAGGTCCAAACAGTTATGAGATCCCATTTTCCTGACCATAAAGATCTACCCAGGAGTGGCCATATGAACACAGGTGGGGCAAATACAGTTCTTTTCCATCTTGTTATCTGAGGACACGCCGTTTTACTATTGAGGACCTGAACCTGGAAGGTGACAGGTAGCATCTTCCCCAATGTGTGAAGAAAGCTTGTCTGCCCTGGGAAATCATGAAGCCAACACATAGGAACACTACCAAGATGGAGAGGTAAAAAGAGAGCACTATGATTTCTTTGGAGTCTGTGGAAGTTGCGAATGAAACAGAAATCTACTGATTCCCCAGTTATATAAGCCAATAATTTTTTTTTCCTTCAGAAAATAAAAAAGAGTGAGAAGACTGTAAGAAAGTGATAACGGTGTGGGTAGACAATCATCTTAAGAAGCTTGAGTGCAAATCAAAACCACTATGAGGTACCATTTCACGCCAGTCAGAATGGCTGCAATCCAAAAGTCTACAAGCAATAAATGCTGGAGAGGGTGTGGAGAAAAGGGAACCCTCTTACTCTATTGGTGGGAATGCAAACTAGTACAGCCACTATGGAGAACAGTGTGGAGATTCCTTAAAAAACTGGAAATAGAACTGCCTTATGATCCAGCAATCCCACTGCTGGGCATACACACTGAGGAAACCAGAAGGGAAAGAGACACGTGTACCCCAATGTTCATCGCAGCACTGTTTATAATAGCCAGGACACGGAAGCCACCTAGATGTCCATCAGCAGATGAATGGATAAGAAAGCTGTGGTACATATACACAATGGAGTATTACTCAGCCATTAAAAAGAAAACATTTGAATCAGTTCTAATGAGGTGGATGAAACTGGAGCCTATTATACAGAGTGAAGTAAGCCAGAAAGAAAAACACCAATACAGTATACTAATGCATATATATGGAATTTAGAAAGATGGTAATGATAACCCTGTATATGAGACAGCAAAAGAGACACTGATGTATAGAACAGGCTTATGGACTCTGTGGGAGAGGGAGAGGGTGGGAAGATTTGGGAGAATGGCATTGAAACATGTGAAATGTCATGTATGAAACGAGATGCCAGTCCAGGTTCAATGCACGATGCTGGATGCTTGGGGCTGGTGCACTGGGACGACCCAGAGGGATGGTATGGGGAGGGAGGAGGGAGGAGGGTTCAGGATGGAGAACACATGAGAAATAAAGGAATAAAAAATTAAAAAAAAAAAAAAGCAGCTTGAGTGGGAAAAGCAGCATAGAAATGGGATGATGATTAGAGGAGGAGCTGGGGGAGAGTTCAACAGACAGCTTTTGTTTATCGCAGTTATTATGACATGTTTATACGCTAAGCAGAATCATCCAGAAAGGGTAATAGTGAGAAAGAGCATGCAGAAATGGAAGGGGACTGGGAGGCTGTGGAAATTACAGGAGCAAAGGCTTTTGACAGATTAGAGAAGATGAGACTCAAAGCCAAGTGAAAGGACTGGCCTTTGATAGAAGAAAGCTTCTCCATTTGTTAAGTAAGGGTGCTTTTTCCTTCAACAGAAACCCAATTAAACTAATATGTTAAGGCCAGCTATCATCGCACATAAGAGTAAGTCCAGAGATGGTGCAGTTCCAGCATTTGCTAATTCAACAACTCAAGAATGTCAACAAAAACACAGGTGTTACCTATCCTTTGCTCTCCCATCCTCAGTGTTGACTGTCTTACACAGTAACTGCAACAATTCCAAGCATTATATGCAGTCAGAACATCCTGCAAAAAAAGAGATGTTCTTCGTCCTGTATATCTTTAAAAAAAAATCTGGTCAAGAGCCTTTTCCTCAAGGCTCAAGGGGCCTCTACTGGATTGCAGGCTCATGCCTAAAATAATCTTTTATACCTGGGAACGGAGCCCAACAGGGCTGGCTGAGCAACAGTGATTCATTTGCTGGAAATGGACAAGACCAAGCTTCCCTAAACACATGGCTGCTGGCTAATCCAAATTGGGTGTCTGGTAGAAAGGGATAAATGGGGAGACGGTCATTGGGAAAGAGATTAGTAGAGTCTGCTGCAGGAAGGTTTATATATTGGCTGATGAGAAAGTGAGGGAATAGCCATCTGGCAGCCTCTATTTTTTTTTCAGTGAATTATTGATGAGGTGATCATTTGGGATGAAGGTGGAATTTTGATGAGAAAGAAAGTATGAAATGATATTTGAGGAAAGAGTGGAGAATAATAAATAGTTTTCTCAGAGAGGAAGAATGCATATTTCCCAATAGGAAAATATAGTATTTTGATGTCAGAGGAGTATTGAGTACCTATGTGAACTTTGAGTTCATTCATCCAAAATTGAACAGTGAAATGGACATAATGGTGACAATTTTCTTAACCATTTTCACCAATCAGAAACTCATTTTCTTTTAAAGGAGGTGAAATTCACATAAATACAATTAACCATTTTTAAATAGATACAGTTCAGTGGCATTTAGTGTGTTCACAATGTTGTATAACCACAACCTGTCTTGAGTTTCAACATTTTTCTCCATCCCAGAAGAAGAATTACTTCCTACCCATTAAGTAATGATTCCCCATAATCCCTTCTACCTATCTCCTGACAACCAACCACTAATCTGCTTCTGTCTCTATGGGCTTATCTATTCTGGGTATTTCCTACAAAAGGAATCATACAACATGTGATCTTTTGTGTCTGGTTTCCTCCTGTTAGCAAAATCTTTTCCATATTCATTCAAGTTGTAGCAAGTATCAATAATGCATTCCTTTTTATGATTGAATAATATTTTTCATTGTATGTATACAACACAATTTGTTTATTCATTTGTTAACAGATATTTGGTTTCTACCTTTTAGCTATTAAAAATAATGCTGCAATGAACATCTATATACAAGTTTCTGTGTGGATATATGCTTTCATTTCTTTTTGGTACCTACATACCCTAGGAGTGAAATTGTTGAACCACATAATCCGTATAATAGTAATTCTATTTTTAGCTCTTTGAAGAATCACAAAACTGTTTCCCAGAACATCAACACCATCAATATACAAGGATTCTTATTTCTCTACATCTTTACCAGTACTTTCTATTTTTTAAATCACAGATCTATACGCATGCTATATTTGAAACAGATAAGCAACAAGGACCTTCCATACAGAGAACTCTGCCCAATATCCTGTAATAACCTAAATGGGAAAAGAACTTGAAAAGAATAGATACATGTATATGTATAACTGAACCACTTTGCTGTACACCCGAAACTAACACAACATTGTTGATCAAATACTCCAATATAAATTAAAAAAAAAAGCCATAATAGTGGCTGTGAAGTGAAATCTCATTGTGGTTTTTATCTGCATTTCCTTAATTAATGACTAATTATGTTTGAGTTTTTTTAAATTAGGAAGTGCCAAATTTTATTCACACAATCATTAATCACAACTGCAAAAGCAGATTTATAGTGCCACATATCAATAACAAAATGGGAAGGAAATGAAATATTAGAGACATCTTGTAAAACTGCAAAGAAATATGCACTAGGCTAAACACCTTTAGTTAAGCCATGGTTTCACAACAGGTTGTTTCACTTTTTCATTTTCACAATAAGTTATTCCTTATAGTTATTTTTTCTCTTTTCAAACTAATTCAGATACAGCTTTGTGTACAAGAATTTTTTTCTTGGTCATTGGTTTAATTCTCTTGAAAACTACCTTGCTCTGGTGAATACCCATAAACAGTAGTGAAATTTGCCACTATTCCTCTGCTCTAATCACCCCAGGTACAGGTACCATACAAGTAGGGACAACCTCAGTGTTCCGGAGCCCACTGAAATTATCCAAACTAGCTAATCCTAACCCTGATTATCTTTACTCATGTGTTCCTTCCCATGGAAGCTACAATAAATGTTCCTGCCCACATTTTCCCCTTGCTTCCTCTACTCCTGAATGACCCTTTAGTTCATATACGTCTGCTCTATATCATTACCCTCCTCATGGTGTGTCATGCCCCTCCTCTTTGGGACTGTAACAGACTATCTTTCCAATGGTGATCAACTCCAGATCTGTTAACCTCACTACACCTAAATAATAATTAGTCTACATTTTAAAACATAGGTGTTCAGTTCAGTTCAGTTCAGTCGCTCAGTGGTGTCCGACTCTTTGTGACCCCATGAATCGCAGCACGCCAGGCCTCCCTGTCCATCACCAACTCCCGGAGTTCACTCAAACTCACATCCATCCAGTCAGTGATGCCATCCAGCCATCTCATCCTCTGTCGTCCCCTTCTCCTCCTGCCCCCAATCCCTCCCAGCATCAGAGTCTTTTCCAATGAGTCAACTCTTCACATGAGGTGGCCAAAGTAAAATGAAACTCCAGTGAAACTCCAAAGCTGGACTGGTTGGATCTCCTTGCAGTCCAAGGGACTCTCAAGAGTCTTCTCCAACACCACAGTTCAAAAGCATCAGTTCTTCAGCGCTCAGCCTTCACAGTCCAACTCTCACATCCATACATGATCACAGGAAAAACCATAGCCTTGACTAGACGGACCTTTGTTGGCAAAGTAATGTCTCTGCTTTTGAATATGCTATCTAGGTTGGTCATAACTTACCTTCCAAGGTGTATAATAACTCAAATTAATTTTTATATGTTTATCTTATACCCTGAAACTCTACTAGATTCATTTATTAGCTCTAGTAGTTTTTCTTGAGGATTGTTTGAAATTTTCTATATACAGAATCATGTCATCTTCATACGGAAATAGTTTTATTTCTAATTTACAGTTTAGATTTTTTTTATTGTTCTGGCTTATTTGGTCTTATTTGGCTTATTTTGGTGGAGAAAGCAGGCATTCTTGTCTTGTTCTTGATCTTAAGGGGAAAGCTTTCCATTTTTCAACATGGAATATGATGTTAGTTGTGGGTTTTTTCATAAACACCCTTTATCACATTGAGAAGGCTTTCTTCTATTCCTAGTTTGCTGAGTACTTCTATTATATCATGAATTCTATCCAATAATTTTCTGCATCTATTGACATGAACATATTGTATTTTTCATTTATTCTATTAATGTGTTATGTTGTAGTAATCATGGATTTTTTAATGTTGGTCTGCCTTAGCATCCTTGTGATAAATTCCACTTATTCATGATGCATACTCTTTGTAATGAATGTCCTTTTGGATCTAGTTTGCTACTATTTTGCTGAGGGGTTTTGCATCTATATTCTTAGGTAATATGGATTTATACTTTTTTTTAACAGTATCTGTGTGTGACTTTGATATTAGGGTAATGTATTAGGAAGTAGTCTACTTTTCTGGTTTTTAAATGAGTTTGTGTGAAATTAGTGTTTACTGTTCTTAAAATGTTTGATGAATCTACAGTGAAGCCATCTGATCTTAGACTTGGATGAAAGATGTTGATTAAAGATTCAATCTCTTTACTTGCTACAGGTCTATTGAGATTTTCAAATTTTCTTGAATCAGTTTTGGCAATTTATGTCTTCCTAGGAATTTGTTCATTTCATCTAGATAATATAGTTGGTTTGCATCCAATTATTCATAGTATTCACTCATAATCTTCCAAATTTCTTTAAGGCTGGTAGTAATTTCCCTAGTTTTACTTGTTTTTAGTTATTTTTTTCTTTTCTTTATTTTCTGTGAATATAATTAAAGATTTGTCAACTTTGTTGATCACTTCCAAGGACCAATGTTTTGGTTTCATTGATGTTTTTGCATTCTGTTTCATCTCTGACTTAATATTTATTATTTCCTTCTGTTGACTCTGGATTTAGTTTTCTCTTTTTCTTCAAGGTATGAAGTTAGGTTGCTGATTTGACATAGTTCTCCTTTTTTTTTTTTTAAACATTGGTGAAAGAAATCAAAGAGGACACTAATAGATGGAGAAATATACCATGTTCATGGATTGGAAGAATCAATCCATGATTGTGAAAATGAGCATACTACCCAAAGCAATCTATACATTCAATGCAATCCCTATCAAGCTACCAATGGTATTCTTCACAGAGCTAGAACAAATAATTTCACAATTTGTATGGAAATACAAAAAACCTCAAATAGCCAAAGCTATCTTGAGAAAGAAGAATGGAACTGGAGGAATCAACCTGCCTGACTTCAGGCTCTACTACAAAGCCACAGTCATCAAGACAGTATGGTACTGGCACAAAGACAGAAATATAGATCAATGGAACCCAGAGATAAATCCATGCACCTATGGACACCTTATCTTTGACAAAGGAGGCAAGAATATACACTAAAGACAATCTCTTTAACAAGCGGTGCTGGGAAAACTGGTCAACCATTTGTAAAAGAATGAAACTAGAACACTTTCTAACACCATACACAAAAATAAACTCAAAATGGATTAAAGATCTAAATCTAAGACCAGAAACTATAAAACTCCTAGAGGAGAACATAGGCAAAACACTCTCCGACATACATCACAGCAGGATCCTCTATGACCCACCTCCCAGAATATTGGAAATCAAAGCAAAAATAAACAAATGGGATCTAATTAAACTTAAAAGCTTCTGCACAACAAAGGAAGCTATAAGCAAGGTGAAAAGACAGCCTTCAGAATGGGAGAAAATAATAGCAAATGAAGCAACTAACAAACAACTAATTTCAAAAATATACAAGCAACTCCTATAGCTCAATTCCAGAAAAATAAATGACCCAATCAAAAAATGGGCCAAAGAACTAAATAGACATTTCTCCAAAGAAGACATACAGATGGCTAACAAACACATGAAAAGATGCTCAACATCACTCATTATCAGAGAAATGCAAATCAAAACTACTATGAGGTACCATTTCATGCCAGTCAGAATGGCTGCAATCCAACAGTCTACAAGCAATAAATGCTGGAGAGGATGTGGAGAAAAGGGAACCCTCTTACTCTATTGGTGGGAATGCAAACTAGTACAGCCACTATGGAGAACAGTGTGGAGATTCCTTAAAAAACTGGAAATAGAACTGCCTTATGACCCAGCAATCCCACTGCTGGGCATACACACCAAGGAAATCAGAATTGAAAGACACGTGTACCCCAATGTTCATTGAAGCACTGTTTATAATAGCCAGGACATGGAAGCAACCTAGATGCCCATCAGCAGATGAATGGATAAGAAAGCTGTGGTACATATACACAATGGAGTATTACTCAGCCATTAAAAAGAATACATTTGAATCAGTTCTAATGAGGTGGGTGAAACTATTATACAGAGTGAAGTAACCCAGAAAGAAAAACACCAATACAGTTTACTAACATATATATATGGAATTTAGAAAGATGGTAATGATAAGCCTGTATGAGAGACAGCAAAAAAGACACAGATGTATAGAGCAGTCTTTTGGACTCAGGGAGAGGGTGGGATGATTTGGGAGAATGGCATTGAAACATGTATAATATCATATATGAAACCAGTCACCAGTCCAGATTCGATGCATGATACTGGATGCTTGGGGCTGGTGCACTGAGACGACCCAGAGGGATGGTATGGGGAGGGAGGAGGGAGGGGGGTTCAAGATGGGGAACATGTGTATACCTGTGGCAGATTCACGTTGATGTATGGCAAAACCAATACAATATTGTAAAGTAATTAACCTCCAATTAAATTTATATTAAAAAAATAATAAATAAATAAATAAATTTCATGTGGAGTTTGAGCCAAGGAGGAAAATGCACTTATGATGCAAGTATAAAACTTGGTTAAAAAATAAGGAAAAATGTCTTGCCTTTAAAACTTCTGTGAAAAATATATGCTTCCAAATAATAAATGGAGCTGTTGAGGTCAAAAAAAAAACAAAAACAGTTCTCCTTTTTTAATATACATGTTTCATCTATAGGTTTCCCTCTGGCACTGTCTTCACTGCATCCTCTAAGTCTCAGCATGTTCTTCTTCTGTTTTTCTATTTATCTCCAGATATTTACTTTCCCTTGTTATTTTTTTTTCTTTGACCCATTGATTCTGTAAGAATGTGCTATTTCCATTCATTTTCAAATTTCTCAGTTTTCCTTTTGTCATTAATTTCTAGATTTATTCCATTGTAATTGGAGAAGTTACTTTGTATAATTTCAATCCTTTTAAACTTATTTAGAATTATTTTGTGGCCTAATATATATGGTCTATCCTGGAGAATGTGCCCTGAGCACTTGAGAAGACTGTGTATTCTATTGTTGGATGGATTATCCTGAATATGTCTGTTAGACCTACCTTATTTGTAGTGTTGATTGATTCTATTTGCTCTTGATCTTTTGCATACATTTTCTATCCATTATTAAAAGTAGGATATTGAAGTCTCTACTCTATGACTATTTATTACCATTTATTTCTCCCTTAAATTCTGTTAACGGTTTCATATATGGGTGGGGGGGGTCTATTGTTTGATGTATATTTATAATTTTGATAAATTAACCCTTTTATCAATATATTATATCCCTGTATTCTGTAAAAATTTGACTTGGCATCATCTATTTGATGTTCTCTGATATTAGTATAGCCATGCCAGCTCTCTTTTGGCTACTATGTGCATGGAATATCTTTTTTTCCTTTCACTATTTGTTTCTTAGAGGTGGAAGTTACTCTATTATAAGTGGTGTATACTTGGATCACATTTCTTAATTCATTTTTCTAGTCACTGTCTTTCATTTGCTGGGTCTAATCCATTTGCTTTTAAAATACTACTGATAATAAAGGACATAATTCTGCCATTTTGCTATTTGTTTTCTCTGTATTTTACATCTATTTGTTACTCACTTCCTCCATGCTACTTTCTTTTGTGCTTGATTTTTGTGTACCATTTTAATTCCCTTTTCCTTTTCTGCATCTTCTTCAGCTATTTGCTTCTATAATGTGTATGTTGGTATACTCGGTAGCTTTCCATAGTGTCCATAAATCTCTTAGGCTCTGATCACTTCTCTGTATTCCTTTTTCTTCCTGCTGCTTACATCAGGTAATTTCAGTTGTCCTGTCTTCAAGTTTACTTGATTCTGTCATCTTCTAGCTTATATCTGCTATTGAACTGTTTCAGTAATTTTTTCAACTATTTTGTTTCCTAAGTTCAGAATTTCTACTTACTTTTTATAATTTTTATCCATTTATATATTTTCTACCTGTATATGTATCATTCTTATTTCATTTACTTCTTTGTCCATGGTTTCTTTCAGCTCTTTGAGGATATTTAAGACACTTATTTTAAAGTATTCATTTATTAAGTCCAAAAGTTCAATGTCTAGGCTTCTTCGTGGATAGTTTTTATCAATTGATTTTTTTCCAATAAATGAGTCATACTTTACTTGGTGATCTTTTTACTTGTTTATTGAGAACTAGACATTTTGAATATTATAATACAGTAACTCTGGAAATCAGATTCTTTCTCCCTCCCCAAGACCATGTACAATTCTTCCCTCCTCTACAGTTTATATGTTTGTTTAGTTACTTTTCCAAACTAATTTTGCAGAGACCATATTTTTTGTCTCATGTGGTTACTAAAGTTTCCAATTCCATTGCCTCTGCAGTTAGCCAATGACCTTACAGAGATTTCCTTGAATGCCAGCATCTTTGTTCATCCAGCGCTTTCCTGGATACTGAAAGTATTCCACTGGAATCCAGTGCTAATAAATGGTTGGTTCTGACAGTTCTTGCCAGCTCAAAAATTATTTAAGTGGGAGAACCAATTCCTAGAGCTTCTTAATCTGCCATGATTTTGAAGTGCAAGTCATTTTTTTTACTTTCATCTTGAATATTAATATGAAATGTATCAATACACTTTCTTGACTGCATCAACAAGCTGTGCAATGAATACAGTTTATTTTCCTTTGACTTTTAATGATATTGCATTACATTTATGATGATCTTCTATTGAATACCGAGGTATATATTAAAGTTGAATATTTTAGTGGATTTATACAGCCTCAAATGTGTAATATGAAAGTTGTTCCTTTGTTTTACATAATTCTTATGACAAATATTGTCCATGCTTTTAAAATCATCTCCTCCGCCTAAATTTGTTAGAATCAGGCAGAGGGGAAGGGGCCAACTCTCCAAAAATCAAAGGAAGAATATTAGCCTCCCAACATCATGTGAACCATATGTTCCAACACAGATAGCTGGTTAGGAAATATAGAAATTGATTATTTAAAGAATAATGCATTTATACTCTCTTTATAAGCAGATATCTGATACTAAGTTGGACTGAGCTTTTATCTTTATTCTCTTTCAAACAAGTAACTATAAAACTAAGCAGTTCCTATGAAAAAAGAAAAAACAAAAGCAATAAAAAGGAAGTAGTGCCCAAGGCCCCTAGAGTTTTTAAATTCAATTGAGATATCTTGCAGCTACTAACTTAGATTTCCTCTTACTTTCTTTGATACCTTGTCTTCTATCCTATAATTTGAATTTGAATTTAAGCAGCATTCCTAAGAGCTTCCTGAATTGAAAATTAAATTTTGAAAAGTTCTAAAACTCCAATCAAAACAATGGAGTGAATTAAAAATGGTAGCTATTATCTTGCAACTCAGTAATAGAGTATATTCTTTTATTCAGTACTTTAAAAATACTTAGATATATAATTATGTTATTTCATTTTCTTTTCTTTCATTTTTTCTGTTCTTTCCTTTTGGATTATCCGTCTTATCTGATAGGTCATTTTCAAAAGGGCTGGGGCAATATCAGTAGTCTTATGCTAATAAACAGTTTCATCATTATATAATGCAATCCAACATTAGTTCTTGCCTCAATGTATCCACATGAGGCAGAGATAATAAGATCCCTTTATCCTGCTTTTGTGAGATTATGAAACATATGATAAAGAAAACATCATTTAAAAAGTGAATAAATGGAATATTTTTAGCAAATATTATTTCTGGCCAATTTGACTGAATTTTGTTACAAGTTTTGACAGAATTCTCCCCATCCATCCTTCTGGGAAATTTACAACCTAGTTAGAATACACATGACTGGAGAACCACCCTGTAAAAACATAGCAAAGTGACATTGTAAAATTTTATTATGGGCTCATAGGTCATAACATCAGAGGGTTGTGGGGTCAGGCCTAAAATATAGATATTGTGATTCCATGTCAAGATTTGTTAGAGATAAGCTGAATCTGAGCTAAACATATTTGAGCCAAAGGGATATTCAGACAAATTTATTATAAGAGGAGAGCAAAGAGATGGGGTTGGTGTGTATATAAAAAGGGACTGAGATGGCAGGACAGACTTTTCTCAAGTCTTAGGAAAAAGGAAAATACATTTCCTTCATGTAAATAAGTGAACACACAGAGAAAATGTGCTGAAAGCCACATGATCGGGGGAAAATCACAGACCTCATCTTTGCAGGCAGTCTCAGAGTTAGGGTTTGGATATACTACAGAACCCAAAGTGGGAAACAGACCAATGTAGATCCCAATCCAACCTGTTCTTATTAGCTCTGGGAAAGCCCCTAAAAGCACCTAACTTCCAGTCTTTAAAATAGTCACAACAACAACAATATAAACAAAATGTGTGGTGTGCTGTAGCTACCAAACAAATGTTAGTGGCTATTTTTCCATAGATCTTACACACTTATGGTCATGATTATGCAATTTTGGAATCAGACAATTTATCAGCAGAATGCTTATGGTAGCAAATAAGAGAAAACTCAATGTCTAATCAATAAGGAAACTCATAAACTCACTAAGGGTAAGTCCCAAGGTAGGAGATGCTTCAAAATTAATTGAAGAAACATTTCAGTAGTGTCAACGAGGCCCAGGTTTGTTCTGTTGTCCACACTTCCATCCAGAGAGTGGCTTTGTCATATAACCGGTTTCCTGGATGTTTGTAGGATGGCTATGGTAGCATTCATGTCTGTGGATAAGAGAAAGTGCTTCTCCAAATCATTAGAGTTCCTCCTGGCCAGCGTGGGTGGTGCAAACTAGGTCATATTTCCTACATTAACTGTTGCCAGAGAAGATCCAGGATCTGATTGGCTTAGGCCTTGATTCCTAAACCAATGGGAGGAAAACGGATGGAAGGAAAGAGAATGGGATTGTCATGATTATCAGGCCCCATTTCTGGGGTCAGACTTGGGCTTAGGGAGTCACACCTAATGTCCACTACTGAACACTCCAATATTCACTATCTATGTCCTTAGACAAGTTATGCAACCTTATTGAATTTCCTTATCTGTAAAATGAATATGAAGCTAAACTGAAATAAATATGAAAACAAAAGGTTCTCAGAATATCTGATATGTACTAAGTACCCAGTAAGCATTTAAGTAGTACTAATATTATTACTCATCTATAGACTTTCACGGAGAAGGCAATGGCACCCCACTCCAGTACTCTTGCCTGGAAAATCCCATGGACGGAGGAGCCTGGAAGGCTGCAGTCCATGGGGTCGCTGAGGGTCGGACATGACTGAGCGACTTCACTTTCACTTTCATGCACTGGAGGAGGAAATGGCAACCCACTCCAGTGTTCTTGCCTGGAGAATCCCAGGGACGGGGGAGCCTGGTGGGCTGCCGTCTATGGGGTTGCACAGAGTCAGACACGACTGAAGTGACTTAGCATACACTTTCACATTATGGAATAGTTTTTAAATTGTCTGCTTTTCTGAGTAAATTTTGAAAATACAGACAATATCACCTTTATTTTTTACCTCCAAAGCTTACATATAATAAAGATCCAACATATTTATTTAGCAATGAGTGAATACATTAATATCTGTTGAGTAAATGAATAAAGGCCTAAAAACAATAGGAGATAGATTTAAAAGAAAGATAACCAAATGGTGACTGGATCAATCATTCAGGATATGGGAACAAAATGGGACAGACTGAGAAAGAATATATTTGAGATTTAAAAAATACATCAGACTTAGAGAGGACTTTTCCCTGAAGACAGGAGTGGTTACAGGAAGTGAGAAAACCAAATATAAATTGAGTTTAGGGTAACCAGCTCGTAGAGGCTGTGACATCTTCAGACACTTTATTTTATAATTTGATAAATAATGAATATTTGGATAAAACCTATGTGAATGCTTACTGCAGTCGAGAGGATGTAGAAGAAATAAAAATAGAACTACTGAGTGTTTGATGTATTCCAGGCATTGTTTTAAGTGTTTCTCTTGTGTAGACTCATGTATAAACCTCAAAACAAATGCAAGAGATAAGTACTATTCCTTTTATCCTCATTCCTATTTATAGGTGGGAAAGTCAAGCCGAGAGAGTCTGAGCAACTTGTCCAAATCACAAAGATAGCAAGTAGCAAACTGAGAGTTTTACCCAAAGTCTCAGAGTCTGTGTCTTCAGCCATTACACTCTCCTATGATAAAATGGAAGGGTGCTCGGAGAAATCAGACTACATTTCCAAACCATCATGCACCCAAGAGTCAGATGTATTAGTATTCACGCAGAGTACGTCAGGCCTCCCAGGTCACTGAGAGCTGAAAGGCAAAGACAACAGTTCACGGCACATGTACTCCCTCTGACTCTCCCTTTTGGGCTTCACTTGTGACTCAGCTGGTAAAGAATCTGCCTGCAATGTGGGAGACCTGGGTTCAATCCCTGGGTTGGGAAGATCCCCTGGAGAAGGGAAAGGTTACCCACTCCAGTATTCTTGAGCTACCCCTGTGGCTCAGCTGGTGAAAAAATCCTCCTGCAGTGTGGGAGACCTGGATTCGATCCTCAAGTTGGGAACATCCCCTGGAGAAGGGAAAGGCTACCCACTCCATTATTCTGGCCTGGAGAATTCCATGGACTGTATAATCTATGGGGTCACAGAGTTGGACACGACTGAGCAACTTTCACTTTCTGACCCTCTTGTTGTGCTTTCATCATTCTCTGCATATAACACAAGGGCTGCAGAGAGCCAACTAGACAAATACTTGTTGAGTGAATGGTTATGTGCATGGATGGATGGATGGATACCAGCATACGTGATGTACCCAACTTATTTCCATGGCAGACTAACCTCTCAATGCCTTTCCATTTGGTAAATGTCTCTAAATATTTGTTGCATTTTCCAAGATGAGATGGTATGCTTTGCAATAATTCTTGGAATATGAAAAAGATACTTAGAGATAAGCCATGCCTCAGAGCCCGAGATCTGGAATGAACACAAAGTTGTATGTCCCTTTCCAGGGACTCTTTCAGAATTGTTGCTGAGCTAGCAAGAAAAATCACAAGGGACTCTCCAGGGAAGCTAAGGGACCAGGGATTATCCCAGTACCACTCTCCTCAAGAGAAATCTACAAACAGGAAAACACTCACCTTGAGACATTTTATGGTTATGGTTAGCACAGATCTCTCCTGGAGAAGGAAACACAACCCATTCCAGGATTCTTGCCTGGGAAATCCTATGGATAGAGAAGCCTATGACAATAACCAAAGCCCTTGATCATCTGATTTTAACTAGAAATTCCTGCATTTCCCTTCAGCTCCTTCTATCCTGCTGCTGCTGCTAAGTCGCTTCAGTTGTATCCAACTGTTTGTGATCCCATGGACTATAGCTTACCAGGCTCCTCTGTCCATGAGATTCTCCAGGCAAGAATACTGCTCTGGGTTGCCAGGCCCTCCTCCAGGAGACCTTCCCAACCCAGGTATCGAACCTGCATCTCCTACTGCTCCTGCACTGCAGGCAGATTCTTTACAGCTACACTAAAAATTCAAGGGAGGGAGTCAGAATTCCTCCTCTTTCTAGAGAGCTGTGGCCTCCCGTGGGGTCACAAAGGGTTGGACATGACTGAGTGACTGAGCACGCATGCATAACTAGCTAGTATTTTGGGGGTTTCCCAGGCGCAGAGGTAGAGAATCCACCTGCCAGTGCAGGAGATGTGGGTTCTATCCCTGGATCAGGAAGATCCCCTGGAGTAGGAAATGGAAACCCACTTCAGTATTCTTACCTGGAAAATCCCATGGACAGAGGAGCCTGGTGGGAAGGCTACAGTCCATGGGGTCACAAAGGGTTGGACATGACTGAGTGACTGAGCAGATAGCCTCCAAAGAGTTAAGTTTCAAGAACCCTATCTAAACCACAATACAGATTTCAGATTCAGCTGTACAAATAAAATACAGTGTTGAAACATAATAAAGATGAGTGTTGAGACTGTTGTACTGGACATCTCTCTGCCTGCTGTAACTATGTTGTCTCATCTCTTGCCCAGAAAGATCTTTATTATTAAAAATAAATAAAATCAAAATTATTTCCTTATCTCTCTTTACTAATCATTTGTCATCTATGAGAATGTTTCAAAAGCCATTTTCATATTTAATAGATATTGATGGAAGGCAATTCATTTGCAAATTGGACTTCAATAAAATAAGCTTTAAAAAAGTCATTGTACTTCCATACCCTTACAAGCACATTTCTTCAGCTTGCAGTCTCGGAAGGAACAAAATCAAAGCTGCTTGAGCAAGTTTCCTGGCTGGAGAAAAAGCTAGAAGCTCTGGACTGTAGGGAAGACAGTGGAGAACCATACAAAAAATTGGTTCTTGCAAAAGACCAGGTATGTCATAGAAGAAGAATAATATTTATTTTAAAAGTTACCTAAACATATGAGCTGACAATCCTGTAGTTATTTCTGGCTGGGCTAGAAGTTCATATTTAAGTTCAAGATGGTAAATCACAGTTTTTGTATTTGCTCAATGTAACTGTATTTCCTGATAGAATATTCACATACAAAAATAAACTTTCTTGGTGATATTTTTAAGTTTGATATGTATTCTTTTGAATCATATTAAGTGAATATCCTATTTATTTTATAAGTGATACTGACTATACAAATACTTCATAGTTTTCAATTGAACTTAATCAAGCAATAGCTTCTTTCTGGGTAGTGAAAGAAGTTGATCAAAACATTTTTCATAGACTTTTAATAAATTACTTTATAAGAAGTAACCAATTTCTGAATCTTAGGACATTTATATATGTGTCATTATGTAAATTTATCTCTTGTTCAACCCATGTTGTTTTGTATCTGCTTTTGTGATAGAGGGATGGATAGATAGATAATCTGTATCTATATATAGGTATATATATCTTCACATTAAAATATATCCATATATTCCAAAGGCAGATACCAATTCATTGGGTCCCACATGTATGTATACATGATGTGATATAAGATAGGTTAACTTTATTTTCAGTACATCAAGCGAATATTATTTTTCCCAATCATGACCTAGTTTTTACTATATTCATATACTTTGTTGATGTGTTCTTCCATGGAGTAGAAGAGAGAAAGAGATGGGAGCGATGATCTATTTAATGATGATATTCAAAACATCTAGCTAAGATAATGCTCCCATTTGTAAAATATGAGAACCAGTACATATTTACATCTGGAACACTTTGAATATGTAAAAGGAAGAGTTACACACTTTGTTTCTAAACTCTACCCCTTTTCAGTGCATTGAGAAATTACAAGCTGAAGTAGAAGCTTCCCAGGAGCAACTTGCAGCCTATGTAAGTGTCTTCCACTTTTTTCATCCTTTATTTTATATCATTGTTATTCTGCGAATGAACAGAAATGTTTCAGAAGTTGTAACTATAGTCTCTCCACTGCAAACCAGTCACAGGGCTAAGAACCAGCATTTTTACTGCCTCTATAGACTTGTTTTCCATAAATAGAATTCTGATTTACACTGATGATAAAAATTGCAAGACTGAGTTCTTATATATAACCAGATGACCTAGTCAGATATGATCAGGATAAGAGAACTGGAAACTAAGGGTAGAAAAACAAGCAAGCTGGGGTAGTTGTGAGTGAATAGAAGTGGAAACTTTAGACACCTCTCCTATAGGCCTAGGACAGTTCTTCTTGAACTTTTGTACATGGAGAAGTATCTGGAAAACTTTTCAGAACAGTTTTCTGTATGCCTAGGATAGGACCTGAGAATATGTGCCTCTAGGGAATGCTGGATTCAGATGCTGCTGCTGCCCATCTTTAGACCATATTTTGAGCAGCATTATTTTATATATAGTTATTTTGCCCCAGTCTTCTGGTTTTTAGGCTAATGACCATATGAACAAATCAGATAATGAACTGCCAATTTTCTGCTACAAGTCTTCCCCGAGAGAGAGAAAGACCCTCTGAAGTTCCAGGGGAAATTTCATTTATACTTTACCCTGTCTTCACTTAGAGAACAGCTTAATGAACATCTCCTGCCACAACAGCCTTGTGGATCCATGTGCATAAACCAATGGCTGTGGTCCTGTCACTGCCCCTTCTCAAGGATCTGAGAATGCCGGGAGTGTTTCCTCAGTCATTCGCCATCCTCTCAGTTATCTCCTCCATCCACATCCCGCGTACTATGGAATGACTTATTGATTAAGAAGAGTGGCCAGTCACCTTCCATGGCCAGTCTGAACAACAACAAACTCAGACCAATCTGAGAGACTGAAGCCCAGAAGTCCTGGAGAAAAGACTGCAGAATAGTATATTCTGATCACCAGCCCTTTGAGGTTTGCAGTGATCTGATTTGGATAAAAACCACAATAGTTTCCCCAGTTTTTGTCCTGGGGTAGAGAGTACTCTTGCCTGGAAAATCCCATGGATAGAGGAGCCTGGTAGGCTGCAGTCCATGGGGTCGCTAAGAGTCGGGCACGACTGAGCGACTTCACTTTCACTTTTCACTTTCATGCACTGGAGAAGGAAATGGCAACCCACTCCAGTGTTCTTGCCTGGAGAGTCCCAGGGACAGAGGAGCCTAGTGGGCTGCCATCTATGGGGTCGCACAGAGTCGGACATGACTGAAGCGACTTAGCAGCAGCAGCAGAGAGAAGCTAATCTGCAGTGGCAGTTAGCAGAGTTTTAGACTAAATTTAGATTCTTTTCTGGCCTTGTGTGCTCAACCGACCAAGACTGAACGTGACTCAGGCCTACACTGATGACACTGTGACTGATTCAGATAGAAACATCTCTCATAGCCGAGCATTCTCTCCCTGACGCCTCCCCCCTGGCCTGCCTTTCAGGGTACTGGATAATGACTATTGTCAGAGGATGTCACCTCACGCCAGGTGGATCCCTACAGCCATTCACCCAGGGGGTTTGTAGCTCAGAATGTTTTAAGGAGAGAGATTTGCTAAGGTTCGGTTATTAGCTTCCAGCATCTCTTCACGAAAACCATGAAAAATCATGGTCATGGGAGCCTTCGGGCGATTCCTGCGGTGTCTTCTTCCACTATGTAGCTTCTGCAGCCGATTCCTGTTTCATGCTGGTCCTGCCCCAGGTGTGTCTGAACTGGGAGTGCTCCCTTGTGTTAGGGTATTGATACCAACCAACGAGATTTCTCCTGTGCAATTGTCAATGCTCAACTTATAATATAGCAGATTAATCATTAAAGGTTTGCTTGCTCATCAAGAATATTTAAATGAAAATCATGTTAATAATAATGTTTACTGAAGCGGACCATGTGTTCCCTAGGTGATAGGTGCTTTATGTATTACCTATTTTACTTCTCAATACAACTCAAAAAGGTGAGCATTATTTTTCAGATAAGAAAACTGAGTCTTAGAAATTAGATCATTTGTCACACACATGTTGATTGTGAAAGCTATGCTTTTGCTCTCTCAACTTGCTACCTCTCTAAATTGTATTTCCCACACACCATTGGAAGTGTCAAACATGTTGATAAACCTTCTATCTTTAGTCTCCTTTCTCTATCTACTCTGAGTGATTAATCAGTTCATAATTCTTCAACTCTTCCTTCCATGCAAATAAGCATACCTTCCTCCTCTACCAAGTTCTATCTTAATAATCTTCTGATCACAGCTCCTTAGTGCTATAATGAGCATTTCTTAAAACACTGTTCCTGGAAAAAAAATTTAAATTATGTTAATAGGTATTCTGAAAAAAAAGAGAGACAGGCATTGGAAATAAAGTTAAATTAAATATGTTCACTTCCTGCAGGATTTATTAGTGTATAATCAATCTCCAAAACAGGGCCAGAGTATGTAATTTCCCAGTGGTGTTTGTCCTCGAGTGACATTTTAAGCATACAACCTTGGAGATTGCTGGTATACTGCATTGAATCAAAACTCTAGGTTTGCTAAATACAACCTGAATATCTGGTGGATATCCTAGGTTCAGCACATACAAAGTCAAATTTATCATTTTTTATTCTTATCTCTTCAGTGTGTTCGTCTGTGTTCCCTAGGCATGGTGAATAATATCACAGTGTTATTATATACTGTAGATCCAAACTTAAAACAGTATTAAAATCCCACCTGTTTCTGCTTGTACCTCATATTTTGCTAATTGTTGCCTCTGAGTATACTTTTACAAGTTATCTCACTTCCATGTCTTTGATTCCATTGTCCTGCCAATCCCTAGCTCTTTTTGACCATCATAGATCTCAATTATTGCTACTAGCCCCAAATTATCAACATATTCAAGTTCAGAGCCCCCACTACCCCTGCCTACCACCTCACCCAATCACAGTGTAGCCCACTTGCTCTCACACCATCAAGCCCTGTTTGCAGAAGAGAGAAAGGATAAAAAACTGTATGAAGATTTGATGTGGGGGCAGAAAACCAAACAGAGCTGGAGGTTAACACTCATGGGAGAATGAAATGTCCTGGAGGATCAGAGAAGAGAAGGGGGATGAATGGACCAAGGTGTGGGAGTGGAGCCCTGAGGATGCAGTGAGGAGACACGACATCAGAAGGCTCCTGGGAGTGCTGGAACGTTCAAGATTAAGAAGTAACCAAGAGTATTAATGAGTTTTTCGAGCAGTTTGGACTTACACCACCTACAGTATGTGAGAGTCACATATAGAGTCTAGAATTTCTGTCTGGCTGTGCCTCCCAAGTGTAACCCTTCTGCAGGATGTGACCACCACCAGGCTCTCCTGGCTTCCTGCTACTCTGGAAATTTTCCCACAGGACTGTCCCATGCCTAGCCTTCATTTCCCTGTTCTCTCTCACCCCTCTCTCTGCCTCAGTCCAGTAAGCTAGTAAAATAGAGCTGTCACCTTTCTCTACACAGCCAGAGTCTGTCGGTGCCCTGGGACTTTGCTCTCTGCGCTCTCACGGTCCGAGCTATCCTTCTCTCTCCTTTTTCCAAATAAATGTTATTCTGTCTGTAAGACTTGTCTCAAAGACTAACCTCTCCCTTAGCCCCCAGGGTACCTTCTCTGGGCTCCCTAACCTCCTGTACACCATCTATTTTGGCTTGAAACACTGTGTTTTATCTATTTATTTTTATTGGGGTATAGTTGCTCTATGGCTTCCCTCATAGCTCAGTTGGTAAAGAATCCACCTGCAATGCAGGAGATGGTGGTTCAATTCCTGGGTCGGGAAGATCTGCTGGAGAAGGGATAGGCTACCCACTCCAGTATTCTTGGACTTACCTTGTGGCTCAGCTGGTAAAGAATCTGCCCACAAAGTGGGAGACCTGGGTTCAATCCCTGAGTTGGGAAAGGGAAAGGCTACCCATTCCAGTATTTTGGCCTGGAGAATTCCATGGACTATAGTCCAAGGGGTTGCAAAGAGTCAGAGATGATTGAGAGACTTTCACTTTCACAGTTGCTCTATAGTTTTGTTACTTTCCGCTCACATTTTACTGATGCTCTCTGTTTACATCTCTGTCCACCACTGGACATGAAGGACATTGAGGGCGGCACCAAGAATGTGTGGGCTCACTGCAAATCACTCAATATATGTTGCTTAACTGAATTTTACCCTGATCGTGTCATTTCCCCTGTTCCAATGCCGAGTACTATCACAGTTGCCCATTTTCCCAGAATAAAGTCCAACCTCCTGACTATGGCTTTTATCACACTGAAAATGAGGGGCCAATCCCTTCTCCTGTCTCCTCTCCATCACACATCTGTGATCCCTGAGTATGGCCATGAATTCCTGCCCTGGGACCTTTGCTCATTTGCAACTGGAATATGTCCCCATCCTTGTGTTCACCAGATTTTTCCCATGCTTTATCAAGATTGTTCCTTCCAGACACTTTTGTCTGACCATCAAACTGGAAGTGATCTCTCCTTCCTTGGTACTTTCACAGCCCTCCTCTGCACCTGTCTTCTGTCATTTGTCACACTATGACCCACAACAGAATTATTTGATGGGCCCAGCTCTTCCCCAAGACTGTGAGCACTTCAAGGATAGACAGCAAGTTTGTTTTTCTTTATGCCTCTCACAGTGTCTGGTTCAATGCTTTGTACAGATTTCATTGAAATGAATTGCTAAAATGGATAAATTTAAAATAAGGTTATTTCGGAATTTATAATAGCTCACTTTAAAATCTCTGGGAAAGTTATTTAATGCAATGTGATTCCTTAGAAATGCCAGTTACATAAGGCATTACTTTAATCTGAAATTGATACTTTCAAGGTACAACATGGAAGGGACAAAAAGGTAATGATTCCTTAGAGTGAAAATAAAAGGAAAAAATAGCAGAGAAAGAAAAAGTTGTAAGAAACCTCAATTTCAGAAGAAGTAAGAAGAGCAGATGAAGGACACTATGGTCTTAACATGAAAATTAACAATCCAAGGTCTTAGTTTCTTTTTATTCAGGATTCACTCTTCTAGAAACCAATAGTCAAATTATATTATTATATAATTAAATTGATAGCTATGCAATGTGGAAAAGGTACAAGCCTCAACATTTCAGAGTAAAACTGTCACTGCTAATATTTTGAAGATTAAAATCTCATCCCATGAACTTTAGGAAGCCTTGTCACAGCTTACACTTTTAAAAGATTGCCAAGAACTGCCCCTCTCAGCACACACGTGGACACCCACTTGAGCCACCCACAGGACTAACTTGCCCTGGGCATTTTCATTACTCCAGTCTGCATGATTTTATCTACTTAAGAGACCTATATGGGATTAAACAAATATTTCAACTGAGTGTTTATAATAACTTAAAGATTATTGTCCATATTAGGGCAATTTGAATCAGGACTATGAGTCTTAAAGGAGGGGGAAAAAAATCTTTTAAAATGAATGCCTTTCAAATTGTTGAATTCATTGCTTGCCTACTTGTAGTATTTGGGAAATATAATTACTCATCCTTGTTCATTCTCTCTGCCATCGACAATGTGATTGCCTGCAGTAGTCCAGAGGTTTGCTTCCCCTCACCCCTTACCTCCATCCCAATGGCTAGTTCATCTCTTGGTCTAGCTACCACCAAGATTCGACCAGAGCCCAGAGGTCTATAATATTCCATAGGATTATTCCAAAAGAGAAGTCTAGACGACTGGATGATAAATGCTTGAGTGTGACACTGTTCTTTATTCTGTCCTGTATGCTTGAAATAATTCATGATAAACAGTTACAAATATCCAGAAGAAGAAACCCTTCCAATGAATTACACAGGGTGCTTCAAGCTGTAGGCTTCCCTGGTAGCTTGGACGGTAAAGCGTCTGCCTACAATGCGGGAGACCCAGGTTCGATCCCTGGGTCGGAAAGATCCCCTGGAGAAGGAAATGGCAACCCACTCCAGTATTCATGCCTGGAAAATCCCATGGACCGAGGATCCTGGTGGGCTACAGTCCATGGGGTCGCAAAGAGTCGGACACGACTGAGCGACTTCTCTCTCTTCTTTAGATACATGTGTCTTTGAAATCAGAAGCTCCTGAACTTTCTAAAGTTTCTAAAGACATACTTAGACCTGGAAGCAACAGTCCTGATACTCAGAGTCAGAAGCAGAGGGCATGGAAGGACCACCATGAGTACCATGTCAGAATTTTCTCCAAGAATTGGTTTAATTGCTTCCTTTCCTTCTCTAAAGAAGCTATCAATTCCCATTTTACTTTCCAAAGTAAGGATCCACAAGAGTCACCAATTTAGATCCAGTGCGGACTCCTCTTCCCTAGAATTCCAGGCCCTCTACTAATTAGTCTTTTCCTACTATGATAGAGAACATGGGCCATTTTTGTTGCTGCTGTTTTTTGGCTGCCTAAGCATTCATTAACACTCCCTCCTCAGCAGTACCTTGATATCCTTTCCAAATATGTCTCTCTCATTGTGCAGTCTTGGAAGGCCGATAACTCAAAGTACCCTGTCAGCTACTAGCTGGGAATAGGTATGTTGCCAGTTGGACTCTGAATATTAATTC
Source organism: Bos mutus (assembly GCF_027580195.1). Lineage (NCBI taxonomy): Eukaryota > Metazoa > Chordata > Mammalia > Artiodactyla > Bovidae > Bos > Bos mutus. The sequence continues at coordinate 66,013,801 of NC_091623.1, read as the reverse complement.
AGGGGAAGCAAGAGAGGAAAGACACAAGGAACTGATATACCCTACCAGTGACACCCAGGCGTCACGGCGCCGAGCTTGAGCTGCTGGGCCAGGATTGCTCTAGCTCCTTTCTGTTTCTGAATCTGACTCCTGTCCATTTTAGGAACCACCAAATAACCCTAACTAGCTTGAAAAAATTTACCTATTTCTGTATACTCATCAGAATCAGATTTGATTGTTTACAGCTGAGATGCAGTAATTCTTATACTATCCAGATTGTTCTCAAAGTGTGGCCCCAGGACCAGAAGCATGAGAGTCACCCGGGACTTGAAATGCAAGTTTTGAGGTCTCATCGCACACCTTCTGAATCAGAAGCTCTGGGAGTGGGATCCAGCAATATGTTTTTCAAGTCCTCCAGTGATTCTCACGATGGCTCGTGTCTGAGATCACTGCACCGTCCAGCACAATCCCCATCTCTTTCAGCCTAGACTCTCCACTCTCCCCAGTACCATTGTCCCTGGCCAGCATCTCGATGTCACCCTCATAACTCCTGCCTCTGGGAAGCATCTCCAGGCCTCGCTCTTAGTATAGCAAGCCGGGACCATGGCATATGGGACACGTTTGTCCAACTGACGAACCAAAGGAGAACGGTCTTCCTGCTCCTTCCCCTCTAAAGCTCACACTTCTGTGTACTCTAGAAGTATTACCTTGTTCCTGCAGCTTGTCATGACTAATTTTAGGATAATGTGACAGTAATTAATACCTTAGAGTCATACAATAACCTGCACTTTTCTAAATGCTCCCACCCACATTATGTCATCTGTTTTTCACAACAGTCCTGTGAGGCAGGGAGTACTCCACCTTTATCAGATGAGGAAAGTGTGTCAGAGAAGCCTGCTCACAGAAAATAGCTTACATGGAACAAAGCAAAGACCTGAGTGTAGATATTCTGACTCCGGGGCTCCTGTTTCATAAGCATGATTTCACTTTCATTTGAAAATTTTTGCTAAATATATGTGCCAACACAGGTGCTGGTTGTATCAATCAATAAATTAATTATTAATTAATATCTAAAAATTAACGTATTTATAATCTTTTAACTTTATTACCATCTATAGACCTCAAATCAGAGTGAATCAGCTGAGAGACTTTGCTAATGGGATCTGATAGAGTCCTACCTGGAGCCAATGAGGAATGGGGAAATTCCTCCCCTGTGGGTCTTTCTTTTTGAGCCAGACATGTTAATCCAAATGGAAAATTCCTCAGTGATTGTTTATGAACAGAAGCCATTGTTACTAAATGGCGAGTGTGGGATAAATCTCAGAAATATGTTTATTGCATTAGTTGATTATAGTTAACCCTATCTACATCCTACCTTCGTTGGTTAGGTTATCTGGGCTTAATGACTATTTTGAACTTTCATTTGAACCCTTCATGTGGTTATCCCATGGCGCATCTCCTATGTGCTTGCACTGGAGAGATGACATTTCACTGAAGTATGACAGAGGCTTTCCAATCCCACTGGTGAGTGTTGCTGTCAAACATCTCAGTGAGCACGGAAGAAGAGAGTCTGAGCTCTCACTTCACATCAGCAGGTTGCTCATAATCTCTGAAGGCAGTACCCTCTGAATTATGAGCCATTACATAGCTCTCGCCCAGCAAGAAGAGGTTAAATAACTAATAGCACATGGATGAGGCAATATCAGTATAAAACTTTGGAATGCCACCAGGACCTTAATTAAAATTACCTTTTTCTCTCTTTTTCTCTTTCTCCCCTCTCTCTCTCTTTTTTTTTTTTTTTTGGCCTCAGAAAGCCAAGGCACAAAATGTTGCTGTGAGAGCCACTCATATTAGCTGTAGGATCCTCTACTAGTGAAGGCAGACTGAGAATGCAGGGACCTGAGGCCTGAGTTTGGTCACTCAGAACAAGCAAGCCTGGATTCTGTTGATAGCCAGGAGGCTCATTTTCCCTTCTCTAACTGGATATGGGGCCTGTTTGCTCACTCTCCATAGGTGATGAGTAAGTTCAAGATGAACAAACCCCCAAGGACAATCCTTGTCCCTCCAGCGACTTTAGAATCACGGCATGTGTCTGATTTTTGTTAGTCACATACTTGGACACATAATCTAATCCACTTATTCTGTGAATACCTATTAGCTGACTATGCATTTCTTCAAACGTATATTTCATTTACTTGATAATCTTGGACTTACACCAACATCCTCTCAAAAGAATTATACAGAGTTTAGAGGCCCAAACATTTCAATATATTCATACATTTTTGGTATACTCTCTAATTGCTTGTCAAAAAATCAGGTGGGAACAACACAAGATTGTTCCCAGCACTTTCCTCTTTGCTCCTGAGCTGCATTAATCTTTATAAACCACCAGCCATTAATGCTCACACAGAACTCACTCTATACTATTATTATCAGCAGCTACTAGAAATCATGTTATTTGTTCTCTTAATAATTGAAATCACTTTAAGATGAGTGAGAGTCATACCTGTCCATTATGAAGAATAGAGAGATAAGCTATAGATATGAATCATGAGGGTTTTGTAAAGGCCACTGGGCCTGGTATTGGGGCTTCCCTGGTGGCTCAGTTGGTATAGTCTCCCCGCAGTGCAGGAGACCCAGGTTCAATCACTGGACTGGGAAGCTCCCTGGGGAAGGAAATGGCAATCCACTCCAATATTCTTGCCTGGGAAAACCTAATTCCTGCCGGTATAAGAGCAGTAACGGAGAGCTAGTTGCTGGGTTAGGGACTTAGCCCTGCTACCCAGCTGCATGACTGACAAGGGTTTCTAAAGTTCTTCTCTTCCCATTTGTGTAATGAAGCTAGTAGCATTCTTTAGCCTCCTAGGGTGCCATGGAAGATACATAAACTGGCGAAGTGAGGTAATGCCTATGAAGTAGTTGGCAGAGTGCCTGACACATACCAAGGTTCAAAAAAGTTATTAACAGTTATTCCAAAATGGACCGTTGCAGTAACAGTTCCACAATTTTATGGGGTTGTCACAAATAATCTGTTGGAATGAGTACTTCATTTTCGCTGCCAGTTTGTTTATAGAGAGTGCTAGGAAGCTGATTAATCAAAGACTCAAAATTAATTTCTGAGGAGAATCCTGAGTCCGTTAGTACTTCCTTAGCTCATTTCTCCCCCCTGGAGAATGTCTTCTGAAGCCTTTTGTAGAACTATCTCCTTTTGATTTAATTGTGTGTCTGTCTTTATCTCTGATTAGACTGTAAGTTTCTGATTCATGGTGTTTGCCCAGTAGTAGGTTCTCAATAAATATTTGTTAAAAAAAAAAATGAATGAATCAGTTAATCAGCGAGTGACTGAGTGAAGGAAGGTGAGCAGCCTTTTAATTTAAACAGTTATTTCAGGCGCCACAATTTCTAAAACCAGATGTTAGTTCTAGCCCCAACCCAGCTGACCATTTCTACCAGACAGTTCTGTGCTTAACTGCACTCCAAGAGTGATATTTGAGCTCAATATTTAGCTTTGAAAAGCTGGGATGAAAGGAAGCATATCACAGAAGAGTGCCTGAAATAAAGTCCACTTTTCCCTTTCAGATAGATACCCTAAAATCCTTCCTGAATTAAGTGAGATTAGCAAAAAGTCACATTTCTAGACTGCATCAAGTTGTCTTGCTGCTGCTGCTGCTGCTAAGTCGCTTCAGTTGTGTCCGACTCTGTGCGACCCCATAGATGGCAGCCCACGAGGCTCCCCCATTGCTGGGATTCTCCAGGCAAGAACACTGGAGTGGGTTGCCATTTCCTTCTCCAATGTATGAAAGTGAAAAGTGAAAGTGAAGTCGTTCAGTCGTGTCCAACTCTTAGCGACCCCATGGACTGCAGCCTACCAGGCTCCTCTGTCCATGGGATTTTCCAGGCAAGAGTACTGGAGTGGGGTGCCATTGCCTTCTCCATCAAGTTGTCCTAGAATTGCTTTTATTGAATACGAGGGAGGTAGTATAGCATGATGCTAATGACTTAGTTTGGGAAGATTTTATTTAAAAAAAAGTTGCCCTATGGAGTTTTTCAATATACTCACTGTCAGATTATTGTTAAAGACATTTATTATTGTACTAGAGAATATGTCTTTCTGTAATTTCTGTATCAGGAATATTGGCACTTCCACTGAGCATTGGACTTGCTTTTACTCCATGGATTCTGTGCTTCTATTAATAGTTATTTTGACTATCAGAAAGGCTGGAGCCAAGTCCTCTATACCTTGTCTCTAGAAAGTGATAATGTAGGATGTCAGGGCATGAGCTGTATGAACCAACCTTCCCACCTGCTTCCCTACCCTTAACTCCTTCTTAATGTATCTTTCAAGTTCTTATTTTAGTGACTTCTAGTTCAATTTATTTACCTTTTCAATCTACCCTAAATTCTTTCTGAAATGCATCAATAGCAAATTAAACAACAAATCATCAGAAAAGTATCAATAATAAAACTGATTCTATAAAAGTGCCCTGGGCAGTTCTCCCAGAATCGGTACCACTGACTAGAGATATACCATAGATTGGAAGAATCAATATTGTCAAAATTACTATACTACCCAAAGCAATTTATAGGTGGAATGCAATGCCTATCAAATTACCAATGGCATTTTTCATAGAATTAGAACTAACAATTTGTATGGAAACACAAAAGCCCCCAAATAGCCAAAGCAGTATTAAAAATACAGCTAGAGGAATCAGGCTTCCAGCTATCCTACAAAGCTACAGTAATCAAAACAGTTTGGTACTGGCACAATAACAAATACAGATCAATGTAACAGGACATAAAGGCCAGAGATAAACCTATGCACCTATGGTCCTGGGTGTTCATTGGAGGGACTGATGTTGAAGCTGAAGCTCCAATACTTTGGCCACCTGATGTGGAGAGCTGACTCATTTGAAAAGACCCTGATGCTGGGAAAGATTGAGGGTAGGAGGGGAAGGGGACAACAGAGGATGAGATGGTTGGATGGCATCACTGACTCAGTGGACATGGGTTTGGGTGGACTCTAGGAGTTGGTGATGGACAGGGAGGTCCGGCATGCTGTGGTTCATGGGGTTACAAAGAGTTGGACACGACTGAGAGACTGAACTGAACTGAACGGAACTGACCTATGGTCAACTGATATATGACGAAGGAGGCGAGAATATACAATGGAGAAAAGACAGTCTCTTCAGTAAGTGGTGCTAGGAAAATTGGACAGCTACATGTAAACAAATGAAATTAGAGCATTTTCCAACACCATACACAAAAATAAACTCAATATGAATTAAAGTCTTCAATGTAAGGCTGAATACTATAAAATGCTTAAAGGAAAATATAGGCAGAATACTCTCTGACATAAATCACAGGAATATCTTTTTCAATCCACTTCTTATAGTAATGAAAACAGAAACAAAAACAAACAAATGGGACCTAATTAAACTTAAAAGCTTTTGCACAGCAAAGAAAACCATAAAGAAACCAAAAGACAACACATGGAAGGGGAGAAAATATTTGCAAAGAAAGTGACTGACAAGAGATTATTCTCCAAAATCTCCAAAAGCTCATGCAGTTCTACATCCAAAAAAAAAAAAAAACCAAAATCAAATCCAAAAGTGGGCAGAAGATCTAAATAGACTTGACATTTCTCCATAGACGACATACAAATGGCCAAAAAGCACATGAAAAGATGCTCAACATCACTAATTATGAGAGAAATGCAAATCAAAACCACAATGACTTATCACCTCACACTGGTCAGAATGGTCATCATAAAAAAATCAACAAACAATGAATGCTGAAGAGGATTTGGAGAAAAGGGAACCCTCCTACACTGTTGGTAAGAATGTAGATTGGTGCAGCCACTCTGGAGAACAGTATGGAGGTTCCTTAAAAAAGTTAATATAGAACACCATATGACCCAGCAATCCCATTCCCGGGCATAAATCTCAACATGCAATCTCAATGTTCATTGCAGCACTATTTACAACACCTGCGACATAGTAGTAACCTAAATGCCCATCAAAAGCAGAATGGATAAAGAAGACGTGGTACATATATACAATGGAATATTTCTCAGCCATTAAAAGGAACACATTTAAATCATTTCTAACGAGGTGGATGAACCTAGAGCCTATTATACAGAGTGAAGTAAGTCAGAAAGGAAAAAACAAATATATACTAATGCATATATACGGAATCTAGAAAGATGGTACTGATGAAATTATTTGCAGGGCAGCAATGGAAATATAGACATAGAGAACAGACTTATGGACATGTGAGTAGGGGGAAGGAGAGGATGGGATGCATGGAAAGAGTGACATGGAAACTTATGTCCCATATGTAAAATAGATAGCCAATGGGAATTTGCTGTATGACTCAGGGACCTCAAACCAAGGCTCTGTAACAACCTAGAGGGGTGGGATGGAGGGAAGAAGGAGGGAGGTTCAAGAGAGAAGGGACATATGTATACCTATGGCTGATTCACGTTGAAGTTTGACAGAAACCAACACACACACAAAGATAAACTTTCTAAAATGTGAAAGAATAAAAAAAGAAGATGTAGTACATATAGAATATTACTATAATATTAGAATATTATAATACAATACTAGAATATTACAATAGAATATTACTCAGCCATAAAAGAACAAAATAATGCCATTTGCAACAACAAGGATGGAGCTAGAGTGAAGTCAGTGAGACAGACAAATATCATATGATATAGCTTATATGTAGAATCTGAAAAAAATACAATATAAATGAACTTATTTACAAAACAAATATATTCACAGATGTAGAAAACAAACTCTTGGTTACCAAGGGGGAAAGCAGGGAGGGTTAAATTTGGAGACAGAGATTGACATATACACACTGCTGTGTATAAAATAGATAACTAATAAGAACCTATAGTACAGCACAGAGAACTCTACTCCCGACACTGTAATGACCAATATGGGCAAAGAATCTTTAAAAAAAAGTGGTTATATGTATATGTATAATGGATTCATGTAGCTGTACAGTAGAAATTAACACAATATTGTAAATCAACTATACTCCAATAAAAGTTTTAAAAAGAAGCCTTAAGAGAATTAATAAGATTGATTCCATAAAAGCATCCTGGGCAGTTTTTTCAGAACTGGTTCCATGGACTACAGAATCAGTTACATGAGTCTTACTTAAAACTCTCACAGGCTGCTCATTGACGGCAACAGAGTCAGTAGCTATCATGGCAAGCAAGGACCTCAGCCAGGTCCCTACAATTTTCCCTTTGCCAGCTTCATCTCCTGACCTATTCCTCCATCCCTTCCCTTTGAGTATCTTGATACTCAAAGATAGTGCTGATTTGAGGGTTTGGAATTCACTGACTTTACCTACAGGCCTCCATCTCTTCACGAATTAGGCTCTTGCCCCTACTTCAACCTCTACTGGCCTTTCAACAAGCTTTACACAAGTCCCCGGGAAAGAATCTCTGCTGACTCCTCAGACAGAAACTCACCTTCCCTCTAGTCTGCATTCTATGGATATCTCTTTTAGCCTTTATTCTACTCCATTAGTTGAGTCCTCAAGTTCTAGAACTTGACTTTATTCACACATAGTTCTTGACACAAATAGCTGTTCCATAGATGCTTTGTGGAGTGATTGGACAAGTAAATGAGAGAACATATCTGTCTGTAGATGATGGCTGCTTTTTAATGTTAATTTTTAAAAATGAAACAACAACAAATCATGTCCCTCTAGTTAGCAGCAAATGATCTAGAAATACCACGAAATTCTTTATAACTTTATCCTATTTTCAAAAGGGAAAAATAATAATCAAATAAAAATTTATATCTTAAATAAATATAGCCTGGCATTTATGAATATTCAGCTTTATCTCTTCTCTTGATATAATTTATACTGTTATTAAACATTAACTATAATGTTTAATTTAACCATACTTATTTATTTATACTCTAATTTCACAAAGAATTTGAGATGGTCTATAAAAATACAAGGATGAAATAGTTGAATTTTTTAAAGCATATAAATAACCATAATTGAGAAAATATATATTGAAATAAAATAGCAATAAAAGAAGAAAAAATAGAGTATTTCAGTTTAAGTCATGAATTTCCTTACAGTACAGTTGCAACAGAAATATAGCTTTGGTCTTCTGAATGGTCAAAGGCAAAACAGGGAAAATAATCAACTAGTTCTTATGGTATTAGGGGGAGGAGAGGTTATTACTTATTTTCTAATGAGTTAATTCTGAAATGAGTTTTTGTTGGATTTCATATAGAGGATATTGAGAGATATAGTGAAAGGGAAAAACCCATCAAAAATATCAGATCAGCAAGTATATTAATAGATTTTATATGACTGTTTCTATAATTTCCATTAAATGAAGCCAAGGGCATAACATGCAAATAGTTAATCTTTACTCATTGTAACTATAGCTGGTTGGAGTGCATATTTTTTTAATCCCCAGCTATTTATAATAACACAAAAAGCAAATTCAACTGCATTCAAAGGCCAAGTAAGTAATGCGAGAGAGGGAAGATGGCCAGGACAAGTCATATGAATCTGGAAAGTGCATGATTTACATAAAAGTGAGAATAAAACCCAAGTTGGCCAAATTATCCAATTTTTCAGAAGATGAAAATCCAAATTTTTAGTGAAATTTTTTTCATAAATTTAGGCAATTATTTCAAATAAAATAGAATGCTCTGTATGGCAAACAAAGCACATTTATAGGCATCCTAAATAAGAACTTGATAGTGAATTTTAAATTTAGACATCTATTTCATTACCTCTATCCTATAATTTTGAAGTGTTTATTACAGAGGACATGACTGTGTGATTACACATGAGGGGAGTTAGCTTGTTTTTATGGTTGCTGTTTCAGTTACTTTGATTTTATTAATTAGGATACAACTAGTATTGTAACAGAGAGCCCAGAATTTTGGTGACTTAACACAACAGAAGTTTATTCCCTGCTCATTCTGCTGCTGCTAAGTCACTTCAGTCATGTCTGGCTTTGTGTGACCCCATAGATGGCAGCCCACCAGGCTCCCCCGTCCCTGGGATTCTCCAGGCAAGAACACTGGAGTGGGTTGCCATTTCCTTCTCCAATGCATGAAAGTGAAAAGTGAAAGTGAAGTCACTCAGTCGTATCCGACTCTCTGCGATCCCATGGACTGCAGCCTACCAGGCTCCTCTACCCATGGGATTTTCCAGGCAAGAGTACTGGAGTGGGTTGCCATTGCCTTCTCCAGCTCATTCTAGTGATAGTCTATTTTGAAAGTTCTTGTTGGTGGGCAGGTTCTGTTCATTCATCATAACTCAGTGTCATTCAAGACTGAAGGCACCTCTGTCATCTTTGACATGTAGGTTTCCAGTTACTTTGGGATCCTCTCTATTTCCATTGACAGAGAAAAGACTGTGGATGTGTTTGCTTGGAAGGTATAACAGGCCATATCTGGAAGTGAAGAACCTAACCTCTACTTGTATTCCATTGCCTAGAACTCAGTCATGAGGCCACACTAACTGCAAGGAATTCTGGGAAAGGTAGTTTAATTGTGCATGCAAGAAGAAGAGGAGAGAGTGGATTTTGATGAATGGATATTAGATTCTGCTGCACTAGTAATTTAAGTCATTCATCTCATCTTATATCTATAGGTATCCAGAACATGATCCCAGAGTGAGTGACATTAGAAATTGATTTATAAAAATTATCATGATAATTATTATTATTAAACCAAGTAAAACTTGAGATTAAAATTTATGCAATAAATTCCAGAGAATCAAAAGGTATGAAAGAGAACATAATTATCCCTCTACATCTAGTTCCATGACATTCAATGGACAAAAAAAAAATATCAAATTGCTTTAAAAAAAAATGTATATATATATCTGCCAAGGCCTCCTTTTATCATTATTAGCAGGAAATTTGGTCTCAGACATTCGGCAGGAAGACTGGTGTCTCCTGCTCAGAGTCTGCATAGGAACCCCAGAGGTTTTACCATCCCAAGATTGAGGGGCACAATTTTCTAGTTAAGTGTGGCTGCTGTTCCCTCTGCTCCACACCCATGACTATTGGCCCTTCAAGGACCATGGCCCTTTTTGTTCAGTGCTAAGCCTTACCATAAAATTTGTGGGGGCTTCTGGTCTATATAGAGCAGTCAGAATTCAGCCTCTTTTAACATACATACCTATTTGAGTTCTTACTAACCAAAGAACTTGGGTAGAAATGGAGTATGGTCCCTGTCATCTGAAGAACCCCCAGTACCCCCATCCTCTTTATTTTGAATGAGCCAGCTTCCTCCCCTTGAGTTTGTTTACATTCTTTTCCTTCTCAAGACAATGCACACCACCCCCACCCCCTACTTATTTTTAGGTTCTTACATTAGTGAGGCCAGGACTCTCAACCATGGACAGGCTTTCCAGATGCTCAACACTCCATCAGCAAATGTTAATTTCCTCTCCTTGCCTGAGAGAGCAAGTGGGTGGTGTCAGTGTTGAAGCAGAGGCAACTGCCCTTCATGATGGTGAAGTTTCCAGTTTGGATTTGTTTGAAATTTAAGGGATTATCTAACAAGTTAGGTAGAAATGTGTGCTTTGATAGTTGAGGAAAAATAGGATATATTTTGCAGTTAATGTGAAGTATGAAATTATTAAGTAAAATAAAACCTAAGCTGTTAACTTTAGCTGAATTAGCATTGAAATTGATTTTGACCAGTCATATGTTAGATAGCTTCTAATCCCCAATGATCAGTCTATCATCACTACCAGTTTACTAGGCAGTAACATTCATAAGAGGAAATGTGAGCTCTCACACCAGTGATCATAAGGTATAAGAGTCATTGTCAAGGTCTGAGAAGAAGAAGAGATGGGGGAAAAGACCTCTATACCTGCCTCAATCTCTTCTTCACAATACCCACACACCCACACATCCACCCCTGCCCCAGAAAACTGGGCAAGTTGAATAAATGTTTAAGAAATGCTTGAACATCAACTGCTTGTATCAGACATTTTTCCCTCTGAACATTCTAGACAGACAGTGGGGTGAGAGGCCTGCTCTCCTGGCTCATGAGCTGGGTGACCTTGAGCAGATTGTTTGATTTTCTGAGGCTCAAGTTCCACAACTTCAAAATGATGATAATGTGTATCTAGTTCACATGGTTGTCATGAGCATTAAATGAGAACACTTATCAAGTTCTTAGATCAGTACACGCACACAGTACACTTACCTAAGTGCTAGCTATCTAATACAACAAAACAACAACAAACCCAGCAAACATCCCTACAACTCTGTTCACTGCTAACTTTAATAGCATCCTTGGTAAGAGAATGTTCTGAGAATTCTGCATCATGGTCATCTGTGAAATAGGATAATCCTAGATCCTACCTCAGTAGGGCTATTGTGAGGACCCGTAGGGATGATACAGGTAAAGAAGACAGCGCTTGGGACAAAGCCAGCCCTCATTAATCTTGACATTAATTTCACTGTTGCTACCTTATCTTGATCATCATTTGCAATAAATGCTTGGACATTTCTCTAACAGTGTGAAAGCATCTAGTTGTCAGTATTTGATTGCCTTTTATTGAGTTTGACTCTTAATTACTCCCTGTCTTCACAATAAATATATGTCCCTGTTGAACCTAAAAAAGTGCTTATTGTTATAAGTACTTATTCTTTTTGCACACGAGGAGAGCATGAAGAACACTGTCTACATCTGCCAAAGGAGACACAGAGGAATAACATGGGTATTTTTGCTCCGAGTCACCTGAGTAAGAATACGTGATTGCATTAGGCAGCTGTCAATGCTGTGGGAAATGGAAAACTACTGCTGAGGAGTTTTATAACTGGTAAAGATCATCTTTGATGCTAAGAGGCAGTTCTGACCACATTCCTGTCCCTCAAAGTTTGCCTTCCTAATCTTTATCTCTTTGACCCCCTTGGAGAAAGTTATCCTACCTGATTCTGATTCTTGCTTGACCCTGTAAACAAACATCCCAACTGGGAGGTCTGATGACTCATATGCCCCCTGCGTAGTGCTAAATGAAATGCAGCTGACTTAGCCAAAGTTTCTTTGAAATTCTTTTTTGGATGCACATTTCTGGAACCATCAGTGTGCCTGTGGTTAGAGAGCCACTGCAGGATCAGCTGCATACACCTTTCCACGTCCCTATTTTGTTCTTCTGGACTTCTGCTTCAGCCTCTGCATTCTCAAACACCATCAGGAATCCCTCTAGAATAGATGCTGCTGCTGCTGCTGCTGCTGCTAAGTTGCTTCAGTCGTGTCCAACTCTGTGCAACCCCATAGACGGCCCTCAGTTGAACCCACCAGGGAAACTCAGAATGGTCAAGAATTTACTTTTTAAGCAAATATATTTTCATATCTTTTCCTAGAAATCATTGAAGATGTCAATCTCCTCTTTTGCAAAATGGGAAAGGGACTGCTAAGTCACTTAAGTCGTGTCCGACTCTGTGCAACCCCACAGACGGCAGCCCACCAGGCTGCCCTGTCCCTGGGATTCTCCAGGCAAGAACACTGGAGTGGGTTGCCACTTCCTTCTCCAATGCATGAAAGTGAAAAGTGAAAGTGAAGTCGATCGGTCGTGTCCAACTCTTAGCGATCCCATGGACTGCAGTCCACCTGGCTCCTCCATCCATGGGATTTTCCAGGCAAGAGCACTGGAGTGGGGTGCCATTGCCATCTCCGTGGAAAAGGGAAGTTGTTTCTAATTTTAAATGTTAATTTCAGTAACTGCTTAAGTGCAGATATTTATCATTGGTAGTGTTTCAAACATAAATCATCTTATTTTTTACCCAATCTCTTCCTCTTAAGTCCTATTTATTGAGAACTGACATAAACTTTACTGGAAGACTTTAGGGAGACAGAAGGGTTAGGGGGAGTTCTCTTGAGCCTTAATAAATGAAAAGGCACTGTCGTAGCCTCAGAACCTATAATAATAATCAGCAACCATACAACGTAAATGGTTTAAACAGACTTGTTTAGACGGGTGTGATTTCTCAAAGGAGGGTAACCAGTCAGAGAGTCGACAGATGCTTTAGATATGAGTCACCTTAAAAATGAAGAAAGCCTAAAATAATAACTCCACACCTTTTTAACTTTTTTTTTCATTAAAAATGTGTGGCAATATTGTGTGGCCAGGACTAAGGAGAACTTGAGCTTCTCACAGAAAGGATAGAAATCATTCACAAGATTCCAGGAAGAGGTTAAGGAATACAAAACCAAAAGACATCCTTATTAATTGTTCATTCTTCAACTATCTGTGCTGATCCTAACAAGCCAGGCTCTCATCCTCTGGGCTTATTGGGTGCGGGGAGATTTGATTGTCAATTGTTATTGTCTGTCTTCACAGAAGAACTGGCTAGGAGGAAGTGTTAAGAGGAGGAGCGGGAGGAGGAAGCCTGGTGATCAAACAGGGAGGCTGCTGCTGGAGGAGGGGAGAATGCCTGGTGCACAAGGGTGGGGGTGGGAGCAAAAACAATGCAAGCAGTCAGAATGCAAGTTCAGAAGAGGGACTAGGCGGAAATGAGAATAAGAGGCATTATGCTGCTTTATGGAATTGCTAATGAGAATACTGCCAGATATTTAAAGTAAGCCTTAAAAACAAGTTATGTCCAGCTTGAGCTCATGGGAATGTTCCCCCCCTGAACACTCTTCCACGCCTGAAACATACCCATCCCCAGAGACAGAGCTCATGAGGGAGCAAAAGTAATTAAGGAGCTGTATCACAGTAACCCTTAAAAGGCTGCAATGTTTAGCTAGTCATTGCTGTAATGGAAAGTTACATTGGATAGAAACCTAGGATTGAGGTGGAATTCAGCCTAACCATGAGCATGTTAAATGCTCATAAATGTGCAAATTTTTAGTATATTGGAATAGTTCAAGTTTAGTCAGAGAAAGACTCAGTTAAGGATAGTTCCATGACTTCTCCAAAAGTGTGTTGCCTGCGGTGTTTACTTTGTCTTTCAGCCATCGATCTCAGGATATGAATTTAAATTTCAAGATGACTTCCTAGCAAATGGATCTTTTGCTAGTCAGTTTCAAGTGTGATTCCTCTGGGAATTCACACCAATAAAATTATATGCCTCGAGGCTCTCACTGCTCCCCCATTCAGGTCTTGTGTATCTGCATTGTCTTAAACATTGTTGAGAATAAATGATTGTATTCAGTAATCTTTAAATATACCAAATTAATTTTCTTAGGATACTCTGTGATTAGTTTTCATGGATGGGTTTTTATTTTTATTTTCAAGATCATATGTTTTGGGAAAATTTTCTATCCTAAAATATAATTCTATACAGTCCTCATGGACAAACTTTATGTTAACAAGGTCCCTCTTTTTGCAATGACTATGTGTTGCCTTAAAAACGCACAGTCGTAAGACTCCAGGCTGGTGTTTCTCAATCTGAAATTATAGGTTCACAGATATATTCATAGGCCTATACGGGGTATGCATACACTGCTTGCCTTGGGAACTATTGTAGACATCAACTTCAATATATTTTAGAAAGTATCAACTGAGATTTGTGACATTTTCTGTGGATGCCCACATGCTAGAGCAAACCAAACATAGAGTAGATAAAATGTCAAAACATCCACTGAAGCACCGCTTCTAGCTTTCATTTCAGAGTGATTTAAGAAACTCAAAACTTGGTCTCTTCCTTATGTGCAGTAACCTATTGAGGATGAAGGGTGTTAGGGAAAGAATCCAATTGAACATAAATGATACATTTAAGAATATTCACAGCTTATTGCCTAGAATTTATCTTCAACATCACAGAAACCATCCTCTCCTAGGTCTCTCAGATGGCCCACTAGCATCTAAGGAGTCTCTTTATATCAAAAAGTATAAGAAGGAATTTGTTGAGAGCAATGGTTGACTATGTTCTTGATTAGGCATTAAGTGTACAACATGTACAAACAAAGTTCAAAAATCACAAATTCGTATTTTTCCTTAGAACTTTCCATTCATCCTTGATGATTAGATAAGGCTATTAGACATTGAACTTTAAAGCTGTTGTTGTACATGAATATGTGTCAAAGAAAGTAGTAGGGCAGGGAGGTTGATTAATAAGACCACCTAAACCATTAGACTGATGGACTTGGCAAAGAGATAATGATTCCAAGGTAGTGTTCTACAGAGAGTACCTTAGAAATCAGCATAGTAAATAAATGCTTTATAATTAGTGTCAAATATCACAAAGGATTCATATTGCATCAGTGAAACTTCTTACACTATAAATGGTAGAGAGGATTTGCCCAGTCGAACCTAAAAAGGAGGGCTTTTCTGAAAAAGAGATTTGCCAGGGCTCTAAAGCTCACAAGTGAATTTGGGGCAAGCTTCTACTGACAGTTCAGCATTAGTGGGACCTCTAAGGTAGAGTCCTGTGTTAGCAATTGTATTCTTGTTTAACAGAAATACATCCCAACAAATTTAAGCAGAATAGGACTTAAATGAAGATTTATGAGTGACTTCCAAACTCTCTAGGAGGGTCAGAGGGCCACACTTGGAAACTTAAGCTGTAAATGATGCTCAAATTACTCAGGACTGTCCCAGAAGAACCATCTGCCACCACCACTATTTGCCCCAACTAGTACTTCTGATTCTAGTCCTGAAGATTCGTCTAGAACATCTGCCTGTGTGCAAGGTGTTTCTGCTCTGAGTGGAGTGTACCCCAAAAATGTTTTGATCTGAGTTCTGGCATAGATGATTTTGACTGGTGGAGAGCAGGGCTCAAGCATGCACTTGAGGATGCAAGGGAGGTAGAAGGGAATTTTAGGTGCCTACCTTGAGAAAGTAAAGACTTGTAGGTAGGGAAATCTCCAAGTTTAGGATAAGTGCTCAAAATGCTTGGAAGGCAAAGAGAATGGCGTATTTCCACCACACCCATCAAACTCAGAATCTGGTTCACAGGGCGAGCCTCATGAGGTAACCTCCTGGTTTTCAGACAAAAATAAATCAAGGCAAATTTAACTGTAACAGCCTAGGAGAGTACTAGAGTTCATAATGATTGACTTACTCCTAGCTATTTGTTTCTTTACACTTTGTTCTTTACTAAGTCTGGATTTGATTTGTCAAATGAAGGCAATAATGTGATATTGTTGTTGTTCCGTTGTTCAGTCATGTCTGACTCTTTGTGACCCCATGGACTGCAGTACTCCAGGCTTCCCAGTCCTCACCATCTCCTGGATATTGTTAGTTATTTATACTAATTTAGTAGGTATCATTTTATTTATGAATGATCACATATTGTGTGATTTCACTGATATGAAATGTTCAGAGTAGGCAAAATCATAGAGACAGTAGATTCAGTTCAGTCACTCAGTCGTGTCTGACTTTGCGACCACATGGACTGCAGCAAGCCAGGCCTCCCTGTCCATCACCAACTCCCAGAGCTTGCTTAAACTCATGTCCATCGAGTTGGTGATGCCATACAACCATCTCATCCTCTGTTGTCCCCTTCTCCTCCTGCCTTCAATCTTTCCCAGCATCAGGGTCTTTTCCAGTGAGTCAGTTCTTAGCATCAGGTGGCCAAAGTATTGGAGCTTCAGCATCAGTCCTTCCAATGAACATTCAGTACTGATTTCCTTTAGGATTTACTGGTTGGATCTCCTTGCAGTCCCAGGGACTCTCAAAAGTCTTCTCCAACACTACAGTTAGAAAACATCAATTCTTCAGAGCTCAGTTTTCTTTATAGTCCAACTCTCACATCCATACATGACTACTGGAAAAACCATAGCTTCGACCAGATGGACCTTTGTTGGCAAAGTAATGTCTCTATTTTTTAATATGCTGTCTAGGTTAGTCATAGCATTTCTTCCAAGGAGCAAGCGTGTTTTAATTTCATGGCTGCAATCACCATCTGCAGTTATTTTGGAGCCCAAAAAAGCAGATTACTGGTTGCTATTGGCCTGAAAGAGTGGTAGGTGGCGGATGGAGAATGGGTACTAATGGGAAGAGGCTTCTTTTTCTGTTGGTGAACATTTTCTGTAATTAGATAGCGGTGAGAGTTGTACAATTTTGTGAATATACTAAAAACCACTAATTCAACATTTTTAAAGGGTTAATATTATAGTATAGGAACTACATTTCAATGAAGACAGGAAAGATGCAAGGATATTTCTCAATTTTTTGTCAGATAATCTAAATGTAGGTCTGGAATGGAGTCTGGAAACATATTTTTAATTTGGAGGCAGCTGGCCTATGACCCACACTTCGAGAAACTTTATACCCGAGCATTTGTTACATGCATAACCCCTAAACTATAATACTGCAGAAGTACTCATAGAATTCACAATTCTTCCAATTATACTCCCCATGGACAACACCGTCATGGCACCTTCCTTTCTTGCATTCGAGGAAAGGCAGCAGTTTCCTAGAACCCTGCCATCAGGGACTCACAGTAGAATTCAGCTGTGCTGGGCTTTTCCGGCACAGTTATTAGCTACTTAAGTGGATCCTTGAGTTGTTAGTTTTGTAAAGGGTTTATACACGTTTACTCACATCAACTGCAAAGTGACTTTTCCCAGAGTGCTAAAGCCCATGTCCCAGATAAAGATCCTCTGTCATCCCTCAATTAAGTAGTCACTGAACAACAGGGAGGACACACACTAGACGACTGCTAGGAAACAAACTAAAAAGGAATTTTCTTATGGAGCAAGAGGTGCCTGTTTCTCTCTTATCCATAATAGATCTCTGGGCGTTGGATAGTTACCACCTCCTTATGTCAACAGACCATGCTTTGGGCTCCTAGCCCTGTACTCTTATTATCTTTAAAGTCTGATTACCAGACAAATACAGGTGGCTCTCTGGTAAACAATCTGTGTGTTATGTCCAGAGAAATATTTGAGGCTGTAGGGTGATGGTCTTTATCTGATGTGGTGG
Organism: Bos mutus; assembly: GCF_027580195.1. Classification (NCBI taxonomy): domain Eukaryota; kingdom Metazoa; phylum Chordata; class Mammalia; order Artiodactyla; family Bovidae; genus Bos; species Bos mutus. Next base: position 65,995,924 of record NC_091623.1, on the reverse strand, counting down.
AGTCAGTGTTACGATAGTATATGTTATCTTCTATTGAGTCTGAGGGATCACGTCTATAATGATCTGGAAAGAGCTTCCGTCTCAGCAAAGGTTTAATACCCCAGTGCATGTTAGCACAGGAGCCAGGCCTTCTGATGGCTTTTCTTTTTACATATCTCTACTGCCAAGCTGTGTACACTGCAGCGTAGCTTCTGAGATCCTCTCACAAAGTTTACTTTCTCCTTAGGAGATTTGTAGGGAGATTCAAGAACTGGTTCAAGGTTAGAGTCCGTGTGTCTTACTTGGAACAGGTGGAAAGACACTTAGGCTCCAGTTTCTCAGCACAAATGAATAGCCCATTGTCTGCACGGTGCCTGTATTTGTCCAAACAGTCTTGCTCTCCATTTTCCGGGATGGCTTTATCCTTTTTTGTTTTCACAAAGTATTTTAAAGCACACACAAGCATACACACACCCTCTGTAGTATCTTTCATTTAACCTCAACATTTCATGTACAATCATACACTAACTGATTTGCATTATTTTAATTTTTTTCCTATTTTGAGTATCTAATGCTGCAAATGTTGTGTGTGGAACTGAATGAAGATTATTTACCTCAAAAATTTTCATGTACATTTATGACATTTCATTTATGTTACATTTTTAAATAAGCCATTCTTTCAAAGTCATTTTGCTTGGTCCTTACTCTGTAACTCCAAAATGTAATCAATAAATACTTGGCCAAAGGTCAATAAAACAAAAGTATATGAATTTTAAAATTTCCCTCTTTTTTTCCCTACCTTTTCACTACTTATGTCAATAGCACTTAATTGCTATAGCCCATAACATAGAAAAACACATGTACACATGTACACTGCTTAGAGTTGGGATGATTTTGTTTTTACAAAAACATGATCTTTTATATGTATCACTTTCCAATTATATGTATCACCTTTCTCCTCTTATCAATAAATCATAGGCATCTTTATAATTTTTTAATGATACACTCTTAAACTAGTGAATTTTTCAACAAGAATTATTTTAATCTAAATATATTTAACATTAAAATGTCTCATTATCTTTCATATCATACTTCTCATGCCCTCTGGTCACCATATGGCTGAAATTTTTTCAAACATCCTTTTATCCTCTCTTCCCTATAATACAGGTATATTACATATGTCTATACACACACAAAGTCCAAGCAGGCAAAGTGCTCACACGAACATTAAGTGATGACTAAAGGCTAGTGGTGTACTGGTGAATGTTTACCTAACAGCTCTTGGGAGAGGGGGAGAACCCCAATTTATAGTGTTTGCCTATTTCAGTGTTTTAAATAAGTACTCCCACCTACCTTGGCCCTTTTATGCTGAAATTTAACAACGTGCTCTCTCAAGCCTATGTGAGCTGGCTCCAGAATGCCACTGACGAGGCCACAATGCTAACAGTAGAAGGTGCTGGAACTTCTGTAGGGCAACCTGAGGCTAGTAGAGAGACTCCTCTAAGGACCAGCCTCTTAAGAAATCCAAAAATCTTCTTAGCCCCTTTTCTTGATCCAATTCTACAGGAGGTTAGAGAACTCATCTTTCTAAGGCTTCCACACACCTCTTCTAAACTCCATAAGGATCTTTAATGTGGGATTGGGCAACCAGGTTTTCATGGACTTTATGGGTTTATCTCCATTTTACCAATGTTGGAGCTAAAATTTTATCCATGTATCCTGTAGGAAGTCATAAAGCCTACTTCAGAACCTACCGTACCTGGCATCTGTAATTCAGAGTGATAGACAAGAAGGCAACTAGAAAGATTAGGTATCTCTTATACAGTCCTTAAGCCCTCTGGTGTTTAAAGAAGCTTTCCTAATGGCTATTTCCTCCATGGCAGCATAACTGCCATAAGAGATTTCACATGCAAGATGGTACCCAGAAACCACAGAGCAGGTGGGCTAGCACAAAATTCAGTCAATTATGAATCATACTATATAAAACTTAATTTTGAAACAACTATACATATTTCCCCAGCTCTACTGGCTATCTTGGTTTCAAAAATGTAAATCAAGGGATGGTTAAGGGAAGATTTAAATAAATTGAAATCTAGAGACAAGCCAATCCCTCTTGGACTCTGGCATTTTCTAAACCACATTTGAATCACTTGTTCTGATGCTTTTCCACTAAGGATAAAAAAATCGCCAGTGCCACTCCAAGGACAATACTGAAAGCATGGTAGGACCCCTCACTTACCACCTAATGTCACCTGATTAAGAAACACTGCAAACTGCTTGTTTCCTTCTCAGAGTGAAAAGTCTTTCACTTTGTTCCTTGGGTACACTGTTTAACTTTTATACCCTGGCCCTATTCAGGTTACATCACCTGCAAAGAAAAAGAAAAAAAAGCTTTTCCCATCTGTCATTCCCTTGATGCCCAAACTGCCTATGAGTCTGAGGAAACTGAGAGAAATCAGAGTTAAAAGTTCTGCTTAAGACCTCACTCATTTATTTCCCACGTATTCAAAAGGCTGCTTATGGTAAGAAATGGCAGTCAACAAAACAGACTAAATCCCTTCATGGAACTTACATTGTAGTGGAGTGATAAAGGCAAAAAAAACCCAAAAAACTAGTAAGTGTTTAAAATGTCATATGGTGCAAAATGGCTTACGACAGAAGTGGAGTAAGGGGATTGGGCGGATCCTAGGAGAGGGGGTTATTTTATACACAGTGATAGGGAAAGGTCTCACTGTAAAATGATATCAAAGCAGAAATGAGAGGGAGCGAGGGAATGGCCTCTGGCAAGGTCTGGGGAAGGACACTCCACCAGAGCTCTGGAAAAAGCAAAGCCCACATGCCTAGTTTCAGAGCACAGATTTCTGCAAACGAAGAGCTCTGAAACAGCAAGACGGCCCTCAAGCACGAGGGGCTGCTACAGGGTTAGATGCTCTACCAGGTGCCCAGGGCCCTGAGGCACAGTGAGTGATACCTGGCTTCAGGGTTAGACTATGTCTGTGTTGCGGCCTAGATACCATCTTTGGTGCCAGGCCTCAAGGCAAGATGTCCAGGGAGAAAAGGAACCAGTATCCCTCAATGCTCTTCACGAAGTACCCAAACCCAGAGAAATATCTTGCGTATCAGCTCTGCAAAATTCCAAGCAAAACTGCCCCTCCCCTACCGGTGCCTATGAGGGCATTTGGTGGTTTTTGTACTTGTGCTCTGAATTGTTACCACAGCGCTGGTGCAGATGGTAATCCCACCACACAGGTATTTCTCCCACACTTTGTATGAGGAAAGTCTGTCTTTTCACATCTGCGGGTACAGCTGATATTGACAAAGCCTAGGGCTGTTTGCAACCACACCTCTTTCCCCTACCATCTGCCAGGCCTACCTCTGTCAGAAAGAGGCCCTTGCTTTTTATTACTGAGCACAAGTTTGACCCATACGCCCTTGGAAGAGTCCAGAAGCCTCCATATGCCTCCTTGTTAGAATTCACATTTTAATATGTTCTTAAATGTTAAATATGTTCTGCTCCTCTCTCTACTTATTTTCCCAGTTCAGTTCCCCACCCTGAAGATTATTTTACTAGTGAACCAGCCTCCCTCCATCATATGGGTTAAAGGCCAACTTTTCCCCATACTGGCCAATAAATTCTATTCTCAAGTCTTGTTGAGGTCTCTGCCTTACTTCTAAAGCAGCCAGTGAAAACACGATACTCTCTTTGGAAAGAGCCATCCCCAAGGTGCCATTTGTCTCTGACCTCTAGGGTCACCCTGAGAGTCCTTCTTATATGTTCCAAAGAGGTCATAGGATTTCCCCCAATGCTCCTTTATAATCATGTTTCAGAGTTTTTATTAAAATTGGTGAAAGGCTTTCTGTTCCATCTATGCCCACACAAAAGAATCATTATTGATCTGCTCTAATTGCCAACTAGTCAATTTTTTCTATGCTGATGGAAATCATGGGCATTTCCAAAATGCTCAGTCCTCATGCCACCTGGCACACCAGACCAACGAGGTGGTCACATCAGCATGCACTTCCAGCCAACAGCAACATTCCTAACCATGAACATATTCAGGAGAGGAATGAGAGCCAACAGAAGAATTGAGATGTCCGTTACCATCTCTTGCTCTTTGAGAAATTCTAACACCTAAAAGAGCCTATCTTCAGGGACGTGACCAAGGTGGAAAGCTGTGCTTCACCTAAGAAAAAAACTTAGCAGCTGTAGGTTTCTTTGAAACATTAACAATAATATCAACAGCTTCTTTCCTAGGCACTCAAAAGGGAAAGACAGAACAAATAATATAACCTTTAGTTTTGATTGAGAAAAGGACTGGAATTGCTCAATGTCCCATGAAATTTATTTCAATGGATCCTGTTTAAGTGTGCCAGCTGGAAAAAGTATTATTTATGAGAGCAAACAAGTAACTTTCAGAAAGGAAGCCGGACCTGTGAAATAATGTGGAAAATGTTTCTTTCAAAACCCCTGTTCTTAATGTTTTCCTCACTGGGGGTTCATAGAAATTCAACAGGTTTTGTTTGAGCATTTCCAAAACTGTCCACATCTTTCACTGAATGAAGTTCTTTCTGAACACTTTTCTCATGGAATTTCACAGACGCAAGGACAAAGATACAGTTGCCTAGATTTTAGAGAGCATTCATTTCAACACTGTCTAAGATCGATCAAGATGAAATTTGTCTGTGTTAAAAAATCAATTGTGATTCATGGAGACGGGAGCCCTGAGTGCTCTATAGAAAGCAGGATCACCGCATAACTCACCCACCTTCTCTCCTCCTGCCCCGCGGGAGATGTTGTCCTCCAGTCAGGGCCACTCTGTCTTGGAAAAGAGAGCGTTCAGGAAGTCACACAGCTTCTTACAAAGTAGCTATTTTTCCACCACCTATGTTAAAATAAACAAGGCTGCATTGGTGCCAAATCTTTGAACTCAAACATATTTGTTTCAAGACAAACAAAGCAAGTTTTCATTAAAAGGCTTTAAATGCGAGAGGACAAAACTGGGTAGTTTTCAAGTCCATGAGCTGACCTTTAAGAGAATCTGGATATCCAGACAGGAATACCACAGTAGAACGGTCCCGCTCTTTGACCAAATTTTGATACTCTTATAAAACTAAAGATTCATTAAGTGTTTGCCTGAAGAGCCATGTGAAGGACTAAGAATGCATGGTCACTCGGAAAGGGATTGCTAATAGTACTGCTTCTGTTTTATCTGTTAAGACTTATTCCCAATTTAAAACGAGTATAAAAACAAGTTATTCACAATAGCATCAGAGGAACGGTTCTAAGACGTAGCCCAGAAGCCAGCAGGTCGTATGTGTGGTATCTCTCCAGAACATAAAGAGTACTGTCTTTGAAATAAACTGTATAGCAAATAAAGCTCTGAGCAGAAACATGTGGTCATCTCATCTGCCATAAATAGTGACTCCCAATGTCAGCAGGACCCTTGGAGGCCATCTGGTTCAAAGCCCATAAGCAGCTGAAATGTCTCAGCAGCACCCCGGTCCTTGAAGCACGGCCAGATATACCCCATCAGGCACACTTCTGGCTCTCAGTGGTTCACCAGCCTTTCAAGTTACAGCTCAGGAGGCCACAGCTCTTCTAGGTTTGGTATACCTAGGTTTCCAAAGGAATAGCCCACAGTCCCTGGTTCTTTTGAAGGCCTCCTGAAGGCCTTCAACCAATCCAAAAGTACAAGCCCTTTCTTCTATTTATTGCCAAAGATATATAGTTTCACACACACTTTCACTTTTATGAAAAACTAAAGATTTTTCTGATAGTTAAATAGAAGATAAGTTAGTACTCATGACCAATATTTGAGGTTCATAAACTAAACTTGGCACATGCTAGAATTTCAGGAAGAAGGTATTTTATAAGTATTCAGTCTGTGACAATGTCTGCAATGCTGGAGAGCTGTTGGAATGCCTGTAAACAACCAGTGTGCTGTGTTCTCAGGGCTTCATCAACCTTGTGACTTATCTTCGCTTTGTAATTACAAATTAATGTCAGTTTATCTTCATACTTTTCATTTATTGAGGATTTTCTGGTTCCTGAGGATCATTTGGTTAAAGCTTACTTGGTTATTGTTAGTGAATATTTGCATTATTAGCTTATATCTTTCAAAGAACTACTTATTAGAATATGCACATATTGAAGTTTAAATAGGAATCACCCAAGTCACTAATGCTAGAGAAAATATATACGACCCACACGTCACCGTCTCAATCCACCTCCATGAAATGGCTACTTACATGCACCCTGTTGGTAAGTGTGCTAATTGACTTTGTGCAGACTAAGTGAGTTACAACACACTATCAAGACAAGTGTGATAAAAATACATGTATTATTTTTTGGTTTAGAGGGCACTGTTTAGAGCACATGTATATAAGCTCAGACTACAAATTGTTTCTTTTTTCCTTCTTTGTTATCGCTGAGTTCTTTTTAATTGAAAAGGAGAAATAAATAAGTAGATTGACTAGAGATTTTGGCTTTCTCCATCTTCCTTCACTAAAACGGTTTATGATTAAAAGAAAAATGTAAGAACCAGTGCTTTAAATCACAACATACTCTGAAATGTATTAAAGTCAGAGAGGTATAAACATGAGCCTTTTATTTTTTACTGGGGCACAGCTGACTCGCCAAAGAAACAATTTTAGCATAGATTAAACTAAACAAGTGACAAATTCTTATCTCCTTTTGGCTGTCCCATGTCCAGTCTGTGTGTTTCTGAACCACAGATAAAATGCACTCTCTGTTTACCTTTTAAGAGTACTTTAAGACTTTAGCCAAAATTTGGCTTTAAGAAAATCTGGAATTTGTGTCTTCAAAAGACAATTGTCTCCAATTCTTCTGTGGTTTAAACCTAGTCATTCTTCTCCTTGCTGAGTTTTGACCCATCATGATCTTGAAATAAATTTTGTAATGCACTTAGAACTAAGTATGTTTTACTAGAAAACAAGAATAAAGACCACATCTCAGGTTTTTCTACCTCCAAGTGTCCTGATGATATCGTGGTGATACTTTTAATATTTTTTTTAAAAGAATCATGTTTTTTTTTACCTTTCTACAGATAATTTGAAGTCAACTATTAAAACATTTATACTTATTTTTTAAATATGATAGATCAAGAGAAAACAGAAATGCTGAATAACACATCAGTGAAGTGGATGAATTACGCCGCTTAGGTTGGCTCTCCGAGGCCTGTGTTCCAAGGCATTGGCGGTGGAAGAAGCAAAATATGAGGAGGACTGGGCAGGCTTTACAAATTAAGCCCTGAAAATTCCCAGAATGCAGAGCCCTTTCTAGAACACTTGAATTGTGTTTTCATTCCTTCTAGGAAGAGTAAAAGGAGTACAGGTTTTTCCGCAGGCACCAAATACCCATTTGGTCTGTCACGACTCTGAATCTTGGTAGTAAACTTCAAAGGCAGTTTTGAGCACTTTCTTCTAACACCTACTTTTGGAGGAGGGGTGGGATATAACATTCACTGTGTCCTTTGGGAATAAATCCTAAAAAAAGAAGAATGTTGCCCTGAAAGTCTCCCCCACTTTAGATATGCTTGATGGCAGCATAGAAAAACAGTTTCAGTTTAGAAAATTTTTATCATTCTCATGGTGAATGATTAGCCCAAAGTCTTAGAGCTGTCTGACATTTTCAAACTTTGATTTACATTGGCATGGTTTATTGTCTTTAAATACGGAAGCTTTTGGTTCTTAAATATTTAATCAGTATAAAAGTATTAGGCACGGTCAGCAGAAGAACTCTTTGTGCTGCTGTCATTAACACTGGCAACTTCTCCTGCATCGGACACAGCTGTGCAATGTACAAGGACTTTATTGAAATACTGGACCAACATATTAAATGTCAAAACAATAAAGGAGCTCTTTCCTCCAACTTGATCTAATCTGTCAGATAGTAACTTCCTACTCCTTTGGAGTAGTCCTAGTAGTTTCTGGAAAAGAAAAACAAGAGGCGTACATATACCTGGACTCTCCCTGTGTAAAATCTTTGACCAAGCTCAAGGATTTCCCACCCATTATTTGCTAACAATTTGCAGGTCTGATTCGTTATTTTAAAAATCTCTATCTAATGTTTTAACGAAATTTATTCTTCACTTTTGATGCATGTACTCTGGGGGAAAAAGCTAGACTTCTTTTGAATAATTAGAAACCATTGGGAAGAATACATTACACTTGAGAAGAGCAGTGCGTCATGGTGCTTACTTGTTTGTTCTTTTATTAAGTAGCAGGAATGGACAAAAGAGTCAATGTTGTGATCCGTTTGGAATCAGAACCATTTAACTTTCTTCCCTGTCACCACACTGTCCTTGAGACTTGTATGAGGAATAAGGACTAATAAGGAAGAAGACTCCTTATGGGAATACCTTAATTCTCATAAGGAAATAAGATAAATGTTCCTTTGCTTCCCTGATGGCTCAAATAATAAAGAATCTGCCTGCAATGTGGGAGACCAGGGTTCAATCCCTAGGTTGGGAAGATCCCCTGAAAAAGGGAATGGCAATCCACTCCAGTATTCTTACCTGGAGAATTCCTTGGACAGAGGAGCCTGGAAGGCCCCAGTCCATGGGGTCACAAAGAGTTGGACAGAACTGAGTGATTAACACTTTCACTTCGCATAAGATAACCTCTGGATTTTTCAAGCACATTTGAGTAATCTGTTACACTTCTAACAAACAAAAAGACAAAACAAGGGGTCCGTCAGAAATAGTGTGAATTTTGTTTTCTCATTACTTTTTATCTGTTCATTTAATAAATACTTATTCATCATCAGTTATGTGCCAGGCTCTGTGTTCACAGAACAGTGAATAGCATAAAGATTGCCTCTGTCCTCTGGCACTCTCAGACTGGTGGATGACTGAATCAAGTTAAAAGGCATTTGCAAAGCAGCATGACCCCTAAGGTAGGGGTAAATACACCTCTTCATGACAACACCTGACAAGAGTCCTTAACTGAGGCTGGGAGAAGGTGAGGGGTTTTCCTAGAAGAAATGACATATAAATTGAGACCCAAAATACGCATAAGAGTACAGGTGAGCGAGACTATCAAGCAAAGGGAAATAACCTTCATTTATTAAAAAATGAGCACAGGCATATTTTGGAATAGAAAGATGTCCAGAAATAAGTCTAACAAGGTAAGTATGGCTAAGAGCAGATGGCAGCCACTGAATGGTTGTAGATATAATCAAGTTGGTATTTTAGAAATGTCAAACTGAGGGCAATGTAGAAAATGAACTGGAGAGGATGGACCCAGGATACGTACTGCAGGAACCTGGGTCAAAGGTGATGGAGACGTTTCTGTGGATGGAGACAACAGGGAAGGAAAAAGGAAGGTCGACTGTGAGAACTGGCGACATGCAGAGGGAACGGGGAGAACCCCATCAGATGCAAAAGCTTGAGGATGGAGTGGAAAGTGAGTGACATTCCCAGAGGGATGAAGCTATTGAAGAATAGGTGGGGGAAAGAGAATCAATTTCATTTTGAATACACTGCCTTTGATTTGCCTAGGGGGCATGATAAGTACACTTGGTTAGAAGTAAGTTGAAACTGCAGATCTGAAGTGAAAAGTGAGAGAAGGGTGGGTTGGAAAAGTCTCAAGTGCAAATCAAGCGAATAAAATGGGAAATTTAGATTCTCCTGCACAAGGTTTTTTTTTGGGTTTTTTTGTTTTGTTTTTTTTTTTCAGAATTGTTTTATGGTAGCTAACTTCATAAACATTTTCTGGAGTCTGCAAAGAAGAAAACGCAAACTACCTCCCACCTTTGTTCTTCAAATATGTGTGACAGCACTACAAATTCTAAAGCGTTTATTTATTTTTAACATCGCTGCTGGAAACCAAAAAGAAGAAATAGGAAGGAACAAAAGAAATTGCTGGAGGAGGAGCTAGGTGAAGAATAGCAAACACCATGAAAATGTATTTTTAAAATTATCAAAGTAAAAATTGTCCAATTTCTTAAAATATCTGCAATAAAAATTAGATTAATGAAGAAATACACTGTTTTACTGGGTTTTTATTTTTAGTTTTTTTAAAGGTTATTTTACTTCTCAGATAAATAATCTCCAGAATCAGGGCTTTGTGTCTTTGTTGATTTCTATGTTGTTGCTGTTGTCATTGTTCAATTGCTAAGTCGTGTCTGAGTCTTTGTGACCCCGTGGACTGGGGCCTGCCAGGCTCCACTGATTTCTATAGAGGCATTAAATACTCTTGAATATAGTTGCAGTCTGGTTTCCCCAGCCGTAACCCCCGCAACTGTATACTGATGGCAGAATAGACATAGACAAGGATCTCTGGCAAGTGAGAAAACATCCTGGTGGTTTTACCAGGCAGGAAGGGAAAAAAGTGTACATTTTTGCAACAAATTATCCATTTCCCTGGGAAAAAAATCTGAAGTGGAACCAAAAAAAATGTGAATTCCTATTTCTTACCTACCTTTTATTTATATCAAATTTATCTCTCAGACTGTTTTTTTTTTTTTATATTCTATATAGCAAAGAAATACAAACAGCAAAATGCTCACATTCAAGAAATATTCAGTTGCCTTTTCAGCCTCTAGAAAACAAAGGTTTCCTCTAGTGTGCTGGTGTGTTTTGTCTTGTTAATTTTTTGTCAATGGATACATTCTTGTCCTTCCCAGGCCTCAAAGACTAGCAATGAAACTGAACTCTGGCAGGGATTTCCACTAATTACTGTGGAGACTGAAGAAAAGGAATTATTACTCTGGTATTAGTTTGCTAAGGTTGCCATAACAAAATACTTCGGACTGGGTGGCTTAGATAACAGAAAGGTATTTTCTCATACTTCTGGAGGCTAAAAGTCCCAAATCAAGGTGTTGGCAGGGTTGCTTTCTCTTGAGATCTTCCAGGCTCGAAGACAGCTATCTTCTTGCTGCGTCTTCATGGCTCTTCTTTTTTACGAGCGCACGTTGTTCTGAGGACGTCAGTCACACAGAGTTAGGGGCCACACTAAAGATCTCATTTTACCTTCATTACCTCTTTAAAGACCTTATCTCCAAATATAAAAGGCTACATATTGAGGGTTAAGACATCAACATATGAACTTCTGGTGGGGAGAGACAATTCAGCCCATATCACCAAGCTCAAATTCATAGGGTCAGAGGGTTTGGGAGGCAAAGGAAACGGACACTGCTTCCCCCTACTCCTATGACTTTATAATCCACAAATGAACTTAAAAAAATTATTCTTTATGGAAAAGTAAAAATTTTAAGTTATCTAAATATAGAATGCTAAATGATAGTTTAAGAATGTAGTTTGGCAACCCACAGAAATCATAATTGAGTATCTGTTAATCCACTGTTTTTAGTAAACTCACCTAGCAAGCCTGGCTCAAAGGCAAAACCTCCAGGGCTGCTGAGTTGTTTACAATTAATTCTGAGGGATGTCACGTCTAAATTTGTACAAGCTGACATGCGTGGTTTTTTTTTTCTTTTTTGTAAAAGGGATAGAGGTTTTCTAAATCTAATTTGACAGTTTGGAAAATAAATCCTAATAGCAAAATGAATGTTTTTCCCCTAAAACCTCAATTATTTCTTCTGTCTCAAAGTTTTTGTATTTATGCTGTCAAAAATTAATACTGTATTTTTTAAAGTTCATAAGCATTTAGCACTAACTGTAGTAAAAAAAAAGAAATGAATTTAAAATCAAATCTGTAATTATAAAAATGAATCATGCTTTAGAATACTGTATGTGTATGTATTCACACATATATGCCTACGTATACATATATAGATGGGCAAACAGTGGAAACAGTGTCAGACTTTATTTTTCTGGGTTCCAAAATCACTGCAGATGGTGATTGCAGCCATGAAATTAAAAGACGCTTACTCCTTGGAAGGAAAGTTATGACCGACCTAGATAGCGTATTCAAAAGCAGAGACATTACTTTGCCAACAAAGGTTCATCTAGTCAAGGCTATGGTTTTTCCTGTGGTCATGTATGGATGTGAGAGTTGGACTGTGAAGAAAGCTGAGCGCTGAAGAATCGATGCTTTTGAACTGTGGTGTTGGAGAAGACTCCTGACAGTCCCTTGGACTGCAAGGAGATCCAACCAGTCCATTCTGAAGGAGATCAGTCCTGGGTATTCTTTGGAAGGAATGATGCTAAAGCTGAAACTCCACTACTTTGGCTACCTCATGCGAAGAGTTGACTTATTGGAAAAGACTCTGATGCTGGGAGGGATTGGGGACAGGATGAAATGGGGACGACAGAGGATGAGATGGCTGGATGGCATCACCAACTCGATGGTTGTGAGTCTGAGTGAACTCCGGGAGATGGTGATGGACAGGGAGGCCTGGTGTGCTGCAATTCATGGGGTCGCAAAGAGTCAGACATGACTGAGCAACTGAACTGAACTGAACTGTTACATATATTAATACAACTCCAATTATAGAATTAGCAAACATTGCATGTGACATCTTTATAGGGTCTGAGTTTTCTCACATAACTTTACTACCATCAAAATCAACACTCGTATGCATGGGTTTTTTCAGATAGTTGTTATTAGGAAATCAGATAATGCCAAAAAGGAAGTGATTTCTTGAGGTCTTAATCACTGAATGTAACATACTGATTTTTAGGAGTCATTAAAATAGTAACTATATAAAAGTAATTCCTAATGGTAGAATTTCAAATATTATGACATAGTGGTAGAAACTATATCCTTGATATTCTTTGTCAGACAGTGACACTGTCAAACTTCAAGGTTTTTTTTTTTTTTTGAAGATTTATCTTCATTAAAAAAAAAAAAAGATTGAAGTAGTAAAAATGGGCATTATCAAATAAGAAGAAACTTATTCCACCTTAGAATCAACTCCCTTAGCAGACTTTTGGGTAAAGAAGTAACCAGAAGTGAAAACAAAGGACAATGACCCAGGACTTTGCACATTTAAAGAAGACGTATCATGCAGGAACTCTCCCAAGCTGCTGTGAAGATGTTGAAATGTTGGGTTACAACAATCCCCCCGTCCCATTTTAAAAAACCTTGAATATATAGTCCAAATTGGAACTAAAAAAAAAAAAAAGGAAATTTTCAGATGTCAGGTGTGCAGTATAACTCAAAGTGAAAGTGCTGAGCTGAAGCTGATCCCAAAAAGCTCAATAGAAATTAGGAACAAGTTATCAATAAATGGCTGAGGACTTGGATTACTTGCAGAAGATAAACTAGACCATAGGACTCTGGGAGCAAAGAGTTAGAATTGAACCTTCATGTGTAAAGCTAGGGGTCAGGAAAGTCTGTTTCACAAATGAAATGGAAACAAGAAATTTCTGGAATAACTAGGAGGAAGTTTCTATCCACAGTTGTATGTTGAAATATAATCAGACACAAGAAATTGAAAACCTAAGCTTGCTCTGTTCATGGATAGAGGTCTGACTATGTGTGATACACAAAGCCCTATATCCCCAAGCTGGGAAATTAACATTAAAAATCCATCAAAGACTAATGCAAATGGGACTACCACAGAGATAAACTGCAAGAAAGAAGAGATTATAACATGATGACTACGCTGAATAAAGAGTGAATTGGCAAATAAATGGAGGATTTGCATAGCTTTCTGGGAAAGGAGATAATGAAGTAATTTTAAAAGGACTTCAAATTATTTACAATGTTCAAAAAGGAAAGGAAGGAAAACATAAAACAAAGGCAAGGTGGTATGAAAAAGAATAAGAAGATCTGAAAAATCACCTAACAGAAATTCTAGAAAGAAAAAATACAGTAATTAAAATTTTTAAAAGCTTAAAAGAACAAATTTAACATTAGATTAACAGAGAGAGATAAGTGAATTGGAAGAGAGAAGATTCTCTTGGATCACACAGAACCCAGCACAGAGGGATAAATAAATGAAAAAATATGAAAGAGAATTTAAGACATATGGAAGAAAAAGAATGAGAAGGTCTCAGAATACTGACAGAGAATAGAGGAGAAGAAATATTCAAATAATGAATGTGCATATTCTTGTATATAAGAAACATAGCTCCAGATTTAAGAATTTAATCAAGTTTCCAGTAGAAAAAATGTAAGTAAATTCACATACAGGTACACTGTAGTAAAATGTCAAACAGTAATAATGTAACAACAAAATTCTGTAAAGCAATTATCCTTCAATTAAAAAATAAATACATTTTTTTAAAAAAGTAATAATGTAACCTTTTGATGATCAATGCCAAAAAAAGAGAAAATCTTAAAAATCCACCAGAGAGAAAAGATATATGCCTGTAAAGAAACAAACTGATGGCAGACTTCTCATCAACAACGAGTATTGGCAAGAGACAATGGGAAAGAGTCTTCCTAGGGCTGAGACAATAATATTCATCCCCAAACTCCATACACAACTAAACTATCACTCAGATCAAAGTGGAATAAAATAATTAGATAAATGGAGCCAGAAAGATTACACTGTCTTCTCATGGAAAGAATTTCTAGTATTTGTCATCAAGCAGGAAATTGAACCAATATAGCATAGTAGCTGGATGCAAAAATTAGTGGCAAGCAAAAAAAAATAAGTAACAGAGTTCAGCAAATATAATTTAGTGTTGACTATTTTGAAATGTTTTTAAATAGATTCAGTTAGAGAGCTTTAAAAGTGAGGTAAGATCCCACTATACCCTCCCCAGAATGCCTAAAATGTAAGCAAGTAATAATATTAGGTATTGGCAAGGATAAGGAGTAACTAGAACACTTAACCACTTGTGTGGGCAGGTAAATTAACACAGTAACTCTGAAAACTGAACTTGGGCATATTTTGTCACCTAGCTATTCTATTCTGTTGGAACATTTCCAACATAAATGAAAATTTAACCAGAAGAAATATACTAGAGTGTTTACACAATCTCTATTTATAATATCTCCAATGTAAACTGCCCCTAAATCCATAAGAGAATGGATAAAAATCATTTATATATTCATACAACAAAATATTAACAGCAAGAATAATGAGCAAAATTAAGCCACCATACGATACACATGAGCCTCACAAACATAATCTTGAGTTAAATAAACCAGTCATGAAAAGGACATCCTGTGTGATTAGGTTTAGTTACAGTATAAAATAAGATAAAAATCAATTTATGATGTCAGAAATTCAAATAGTAGTTACCTACGAAGAGCCAGAAAGAAAGTATGAGGTGAGTTTCTAGAGTGCTGATGTTATTATATATCTCAAGCTAGAGGCTGATTATTTACATGGATGTATTCAGTTTGTAAAAATTCACTGAGCAACACACTAATGATATGTATGCTTTTCTGCACATAATATGCTGCAAAAACCAGAAAAAAAACAAACAAACAAAACTAAAGGAGAGGTGCCCCTACAGATTACTTATTAATTAGAAATGGGGAAAAATGAGATTTACAATGGTGCTATCTGGAAAACACCACCCTGGTCAAGTGATCCAGCCTAGCGTTATTAGGACATTCACAGGACAACATGTTATTATATGCCTCCTGATAAGAGGTATAAAACATAAAGAAACACAAGCTGGAATCAAGATTGCTGGGAGAAATATCAATAACCTCAGATATGCAGATGACACCACCCTTATGGCAGAAAGTGAGGAGGAACTCAAAAGCCTCTTGACGAAAGTGAAAGTGGAGAGTGAAAAAGTTGGCTTAAAGCTCAACATTCAGAAAACGAAGATCATGGCATCCAGTCCCACCACTTCATGGGAAATAGATGGGGAAACAGCGCAAACAGTGTCAGACTTTATTTTTCTGGGCTCCAAAATCACTACAGATGGTGACTGCAGTCATGAAATTAAAAGACACTTACTCCTTGAAAGGAAAGTTATGACCAACCTAGACAGCATATTCAAAAGCAGAGACATTACTTTGCCAACAAAGGTTCGTCTAGTCAAGGCTATGGTTTTTCCTGTGGTCATGTATGGATGTGAGAGTTGGACTGTGAAGAAGGCTGAGCGCCGAAGAGTTGATGCTTTTGAACTGTGGTGTTGGAGAAGACTCTTGAGAGTCCCTTAGACTGCAAGGAGATCCAACCAGTCCATTCTGAAGGAGATCTGCCCTGGGATTTCTTTGGAAGGACTGATGCTAAAGCTGAAACTCCAGTACTTTGGCCACCTCATGCGAAGAGTTGACTCACTGGAAAAGACTCTGATGCTGGGAGGGATTGGGGGCAGGAGGAGAAGGGGACGACAGAGGGTGAGATGGCTGGATGGCATCACTGACTCAATGGATGTGAGTCTGAGTGAACTCCGGGAGTTGGTGATGGACAGGGAGGCCTGGTGTGCTGCGATTCATGGGGTCGCAAAGAGTCGGACACGACTGACTGACTGATCTGATCTGATATACTCTTCTGGTCCAAAAGGTTTAACCTAATTATGTGAAAAAATATAGTTGAATGAATCCAGGCTGTCAGACATTTTACAAGACAATTTATGCTGAACTCTTCAAAAATATGATTATGAAAGAAAATAAAAGGCAGCGACTTATCCAGATTAAAGTAAAGAAACATGATAACAAAAGGCAGTGGGCATATAATCCTTGGAATGATGTGAACTTAAAAAGAAAAATATACAAGAGCTATTTTCAGAGCCATTGAAGAAATTGAAATGTAGACTGGCTATTAGGTAATGTTCTTGTATGAATATGAATTCTGGGGGTGTACAAAAGGCATTGTGGTCATAGAGAAGAATCATGTTTTCTTAGAAGATGCTTGCTGAAGTACAGGCATACTTTACAGATATTGTGAATCTGGTTCCAGACCATAGCAATAAACTGAATATCAAAATAAAGTGAGTCACATGTACTTTTTGATCTCTTCGTGCAGACAAAAGTTATATACTGTAGTCTATTAAATAACAATGTATACACCTTAATTAAAAAAAATACTTTATTTCTAAAAAAAAATACTAACCATCATCTGAGTGTAATGAGCAAGTCAGTCTTTTTTTACTGGTAGAGGTTCTTGCCTCCATTTTAATGGCTGCTGCTTGATCAGAGGGTCATTATTGAATGATGGGGTGAATGTGGCAAATGCTTAAAATAAGACAACAATGAAGCTTGCCATATCAATTGGCTCTTCCTTCTACAAACAAGTTCTCCATAGTATCCAATGCTGTTTGATAGCATTTTACCCACTGTAGAACTTTTCTCAAAACTGGAATCAGCCTTCTCAAACCATGCTGCTGCTTTATCAACTAAGTTTAGGCAATATTCTAAATCCTTTGTTGTCATTTCAACAACAACATTCACAGTATCTTCACCAGCAGTAGATTCCATCTCAAGGTATCAGTTTCTTCGCTCATCCATAAGAAGCAACTGTTCATCTGTTACAAGTTTATCAAGAGATTGCAGCAATTCAGTCACATATTCAGGCTCCACATCGAGTTCTCTTGCTATTTTCACTACACTTGCAGTTACTTCCTCCACTGAAGTCTTAATGCCCTCCAAGTCATTGATAAGGGTTGGAATTAACTTCTTCCAAATTCCTGCTAATGTTGATATTTGGACCTCTTTTCATGAATCATGAATGTTCTTCTTGTTGTTCAGTTACTAAGTTATGTCCAACTCCTTACAATCCCATGGAATGCAATCTACCAGGCTTCCCTGTACTTTATTCTCTACCAGTGTGCTCAAACTTGTGTCCATTGAGTGAGTGATGCTATCCAACCACGTCATCCTCTGTTGCCCTCTTCTCCTCCTGCCCTCAATCTTTTCCAGCATCAGCATCTTTTCCATTTAGTTGGCTCTTCACCTCAGGTGGTCAAAGTATTGGAGCTTCAGCTTCAACCTCAGTCCTTCCAATGAACATTCAGGGTTGACTTTCAGGCTTGACTAGTTTGAGCTCCTTGCTGTCCAAGGGACTCTCAAGAGTCTTCTCCAGCACCACAATTCAAAAGCATCAACTTCTGGCACTAAGCCTTCTTCAAGGTCCAACTCTCATATCTGTACATGACTACTGGAAAAACCATAACTTTGACTATATGGGCCTTTGTCAGAAAAGTGATATCTCTGATTTTTAATATGCTGTTTAGGTTTGTCATATCTTTCCTTCTAAGGAGCAAGCATCTTTTAATTTCATGGCTGCAATCACCATCCACAGTGATTTTGGAGCCCCCCAAAAATCTGTCACTGTTTCCACTTTTTCCTCATCTATTTGCCATGAAGTTATGGGACCAAATGCCACGATTTTATTTTCCTGAATGCCTAGTTTTAAGGAAGCTTTTTCACTCTCCCCTCTGACCCTCATCAAGAGGCTCTTTAGTTCCTCTTCACTTTCTGCCATTAGAGTGGTATCATTTGCTTATCTAAATGCTCTTAGTGACATCTAGAATGGTGAATCCTTTCTGGAAGGTTTTCAGTTGACTTTGTCTGGATTCATAAGAGGAATCACTATATATGGCATGTATAACTTTATGAAATTTCTTAAATAATAAGACTTGAAAGTCAAAATGACCTCTTGATCCATGGACTGCTGCTGATGCTGCTGCTAAGTCGCTTCAGTTGTGTCCGACTCTGTGCGACCCCGTAGACGGCAGCCCACCAGGCTCCCCAATCCCTGGGATTCTCCAGGCAAGAATACTGGAGTGGGTTGCCATTTCCCTCTCCAATGCATGAAAGTGGAAAGTGAAAGTGAAGTTGCTCAGTCGTGTCCGACTCTTTGAGACCCCATGGGCTGCAGCCCACCAGGCTCCTCCATCCATGGGATACAGAATGCATATTGTGTTAACAGGCATGAAAACAACCTGAAATTCATGTTTATCTCCATCACAGCTCTTAAGTAACCAGGTACATGGTCAAGGAGTAGTAATATTTTGGAAGGAATCTTTTTTTTTTTTTGAGCAGTAGGTCCCAACAGTAGGCTCAAAATATTCAGTAAACGATGTAAACAGATGTTTAGTCATCCAGGCTTTCTTGTTCCATTTCTAAAGTACAGATAGGATAGAGTTAGCATAATTCTTAAGGACCCTAGGATTTTCAGAATGGTAAATGAGCACTGGCTTCAATTTCAAGTCGCCATCTGCATTACCCTTTAATATGAGTGTCAGCCTGTCCTTTAAGCCAGGCAGTGACTTCTCCTCTCTAGCTCTGAAAGTCCTAGATGACATCTTCCAACAGAAAGCTGTTTTGTTTACCCCCAAAATCAGCTGTGTAATGTAGCCACCTTCATTCATTAACTTAGTTCGATCCTGCAGCTTCAACATCAGCACTTGCTTCATCGTGCACTTTGATGTTATGGAGACAACTTCTTTCCTTTTCCTTAAACCTCATGAACCAGCCTCTACTAACCTCAGAGTTTTCTTCTGCATCTTCCTCACCTCTCTGAGCCTTTATAGAATTGAAGAGAGTTAGGATCTTGCTCTGGTTAGGCTTTAACTTAAAGGAATATTGCGGCTGGTTTGTTCTTCTATGCAGATCACTAAAACTCTCACTACTATCCATAATAAAGCTGTTTCACTTTCTTATCATTAATGTGTTCACTGGAGTAGTACTTTTAATTTACTTCAAGAATGTTTCCTTTGCATTCACAACTTGGCTAAGAGTTTGGCACAAGAGGCCTACCTTTTTGTCTATCTCAGTTTCCCACAAGGTTTCCTCACTAAACTTAATCACTGACAGCTTTTGATTTAAAATGAGAGATACGTGACTCTTCCTTTCACTTGAAGGCCTTTCACTTAGAGGATATTGTAGAGTTATTCATTGGCCTAATTTCAATATTGTTGTGTCTCATAGAATAGGGAAGCCCAAGAAGAATGAGAGAGATGGGAGAATGGCCAGAGGGGCATTCAGAACACATACAACATATATCAAGTTTACTGTCTTATATGGGTGTATGGGCACAGTTAGTGGCATCTCAAAACAATGACAAGAATAACATCAAGAATAACAAATGTAACAAATATAGTAATTAAAGAGTTTGAAATAGTTTGAGAATTACCACAATGTGACACAGAGAAGTGAAATTAGTAAATGCTGTTGGAAAAATGGCACTGATAGATTTGCTTGACACAAGACTGTCAAAATCTCAGTTTATAAATAAAAATGCATAAAATATTATGAATCAACTATACCCCAATAAAAATTAATCTAAAAATATGCACATGTGTGATGTGCAATAAAGTAAAGCACAATAAAAGCGGCCTGTATGTAGGAGTGCTATGCCATGATATTAGCGACATAATTAAGAGAGTGATAAAGCATGGACGGCGGAGCCTGGTGGGCTGCAGTCCATGGGGTTGTGAAGAGGGGGATACGACTGAGCGACTTCACTTTTCACTTTCATGCATTGGAGAAGGAAATGGCAACCTACTCCAGTGTTCTTGCCTGGAGAATCCCAGGGACGGCGGAGCCTGGTGGGCTGCCGTCTATGGGGTCGCACAGAGTTGGACACGACTGAAGCGACTTAGCAGCAGCAGCAGCAGCAAAAAGTTTAACAGTTTCTGAATCTAAATGAAGGCTATATGGTGCTTATTGTACTCATCTTTCAACTTTTTTTAGGGTTGATGCTTGTCAAAATAAAAATATTAATGATGGTGTAAACTTAGATGCAATTATCATTTTATACAACCTGAACATGAAAGGCTGTAGACACTGGAGGGAGATCTGAGTTAAAAAAAAATTTTTAATGTTCAATCTTCGACAAAAGAGGCAAGAATGGGAAAAAGTCTCTTCATCAAGTGGTGTGGAGAAAGTTGGACAGTCATATGTAAATCAATGAAGTTAGAACAGCCCCTCTTACAAACACAAACTCAAACTCAAAATGGCTTAAAGACAAACATAAGACACGACACTATAAGACTCCTAGAAGAGAATATAGTCAAAACATTCTCTGACATCAATCGTATCAATGTTTTCTTAGATCATTCTCCCAAGGCAATAAAAACAAAAACGAAAACAAACAAATGGTACCTAAAAAAACTCACAAGCTTTTGCACAGCAAAAGAAACCATAAACAAAATGAGAAGACGACCTAAAAACTGGGAATAAATATTTGCAAGCAATGTGACTGATGAGGGCTTAATTTTCAAAATATACAAACAGCTATACAACTCAACAACAAAAAAAACAAACAACCCAATTGAAAAATGGACAGAAAACCTAAATAGACATTTCTGCAAAGAAGAAATACAGACAGCCAGTAGGCACATGAAAAGATGCTGTCAGCAATTATTAGAGAAATGCAAGTCAAAACAACTAGGTACCACCTCACAGCAGTCAGAATGGACATCGTTAAAAAGTCTACAACTAACAAGTGTTGTTTTATGTATTTTTTTTTATAAAAGGAAAAACAGCATGGTAGATCCTTAGAAAACTAAAAGTAGAATTAACATATGATACAGAAATCCCACTCCTGGGCATATATCTGGACAAAACTATAATTTTAATGCAACCTAATATAATTTAATACAAATTAAAGTGATACTCAGAAGGAAAATCATAACCTTAACTGTATTTATTTCTCAAAAGTTGAAAACAAATTTAATTGCTAATTTTAAAATGCTAAATAAAGAATCAAAGATTAAATTCAAATAAACAGTAATGAAATAAATGGAAAAATATGAACTTTTATATATCATTTTTTAAAACAAAAAGACAAAATCAGCAAGATATGAAAAATAAAAGCATGAAAAAGTAGAACTCACGAGTGAAACAAATGTCTGATAAATATATGAAAATATCTTTAATCTTACTAATAATCAGAAACATGGAAATTAATACAAGGATACAATGTCATACTTATTTGATTGGAAAAAATCAAAGAAGCATCAAATATTGGAGATGATGTGAGAAACGGAAGGTCTTACAAAATGGTGGCATGAGTTGTTTATTAGCATATTAACTCTAGAGCCATCAGGAAACACCTAATACAGCTGAAAATGCACTGTCCTATATCCCTATAATCCATGTTTCAGTATTTTCCCTGAAGAAACTACACCAGGATAATCACTGAAGACTATTACAATATAGACATAGATGTGCTATTATATATGTTATCTATATGCTATTATATAAATATATTTCTATGGAAGGAAAGCCATGACAAACCTGGACAGCATATAAAAAGCAGAGATATAATTTTGCCAACAAAGGTCCATACAGTCAAAGCTATAGTTTTTCCAGTAGTCATGTATGGATGTGAAAATTGGACCCTAAAGAAGGCTGAGCCCCAAAGAATTGATGCTTTTGAATCATGGTACTGGAGAAGACTCTTGAGAGTATTTTGGACAGCAAGGAGATCCAACCAGCCAAGACTAAAGGAAATCCACACTGAATATTCATTGGAAGGATTGAGGCTGAAGCTGAAGCTCCAACACTTTGACCACCTGATGCAAAGAAGTGACTCATTGGGAAAGACCCTGATGCTGGAAAAGATTGAGGGCAGGAGAAGAAGGGGGAATCAGAGGATGAGGTGGTTGGATACCATCACTGACTCAATGGACATGAGTTTGAGCGCACTGGGAGATAGTGAAGGACAGAGAAGCCTGGTGTACTGCAGTCCATGGGGTTGCAAAGAGTCAGACGTGACTTAGTAACTAAACAACAAAATGCAACTATAGATGGTATGACAGCATTAATGTAAAATTTTAAAAATATGTATGAAAAAAGGAAGGCATAAAAACATGTCTATAGTAAGAATACATGTAAGAGAATCTATAGAACAAAATAGACTAATAAAAAAATTTTAACCTGAAAGAATTACTCAAAAATTCAAAATAGCAGTTGCTTGTAGGGAGAAAAGAAATTTGGGAAACAGAATTGGGGGTTGGAACAAAGTGGATTTCAAATTTATTAGTAATTTGAAATTGGATTACTAATTCAACAGGATAATAATTTATACTGCCTCTGAACCAAGTCATCCAAAACCAAACTACATATTTATATCCTGTTGTTTTCTAGATAAAACCAAATGAAATGAGAGTACCTCAGAGCCTGGGAATCTGTGAATTATCTTGGCGCACACACGCGGCATCCTAATTGTGCCAGCAGGTCCTGTCCAAGCCCCAGGCTACTGTGGACTCTCATGGGGCTTGAACCTCTCCTGATAGTTGAAATGGTAGCCAAGATAGCTAATCTTTTTAAGCAATTATTCTCAACTTAGCCAAAGAAAGGGGTGATTCTGCAAGCTGATAGAAATTGAGGGAAACTTTTAATTATGGATGCATTAGAAAGGCTTGGCTCTCTTTTTAAAAGCAAATCTTATTCTTTGGTTGTCCCCTATATAGTTCTTACTCAGAAAATACTCTTGGAGTAAAATCCAAGTGTTAAGATTCTCAGGGCCCATCCTTTTCTCTCATTTCACAGTCCTGCCTTGTTCACGTTCACTGATGAGTTGACAACAGATAATCAGTTAATGAATTCTCTGATAGCACACAATTTATATCTCTATTCTAGCAGTTTCATTATCTGACTTATTATATTAAAATTGTATTGTGTTAAAATTATTTTAAGTGAGCATCACTTTCAGAATTATTTAAGCTTTTAGTTCACTGTTCTACTTTCTAATCCAGGCACATTCAGTGCTCAATAAATATATAATGATTTGAATTTTGATTTATTTCTTCCAGTCTCTGTTTATACTACATCATAAAGATAAAATAGTAAACTTCTTGAAAGCAGGAATATTATCTTCTCTGTACTCTGCTTATACATTTTACTATTCCTTACTTATTTATCTATAGGAATTGCTTTGCATTTATTGCTCAAATGATTAAGAAGAAGAATATTTTAAATGTATTTTTCCTTACCAAAGCAAAACTCTCTACGAACCTTCAGAGACTTCCAGTGCTTGAAACTAGTATTCTTTTTGTAGATAACCTATTGCTTGTGTTCCTAGAATAAACCTTTGTAATAAAAAAGCAAATATTCTAGCTAAGCAAGATCGTATTACTGTAGTTGGGCATAGTGGTGTTCGAATAAGCTGTATAAAAACAATTACATTGAGTTCTTTGTCTCTCAGGAACTTTCTTCATATTTCCAACCAAGGCAGAGACCTTGAAACTGTCTCTTTGATCACACACCAAAAATCTTACACATATTTTAGTATCCATCCAAAAGAAGTAATTTGAGATCAAGTGAAGAGAAGGAAAATCACAATAGCAAAAAGTGAAACGTTAATATGGCTTTGCTATAGTGCTTAAATGAACTTTATAAATCATACAAATCTGTTTTATATTGTGACATGTAATCATAGCATCTTTTCAGGCAAAGATTTAAAATTGAAAAGCCATCTAAAATCATCACGAGGAGAATTTTTTTTAAGGGAGCAACTGTTTTGTTCAAACAACTAGCTCTCCTGGGTAGAATCAAGCAATCCTGTCCCTCAGGGCTGCCTACTAATTGCTTCAGCCTGCAGTGAAGGTAATACAGCTGCGAGTGTCTTGGACCAATAAAAACATTATCATCTAATGAGTGAAGAAAATGTGATTGCACAATAACAAAATGAGGGTTGATGTGTTGTTCAGTGCTCCAGGAGCCTACAAGGGCCAATGTATATTTTCCTTTCACAAAACAGAGAAAAACAGAGTTTAAATTATTGGAAAATTGGTATAAAAATTAAAAACTACACAGTTCCAAAAACTTTGCTTTGTCAGCCAAATTCTGTCAACTGTCTCAGAAAGTATATGCAACCTGAGAGGAAAGATTAAAAATAATGGTCATGTCTTTAAATTAAGCTAAGAGGTATGATTTTAAAGGCAAGCTTAGTTCTTTCTACTTGTTCTATGGTATGTACTGGATACACATACATCCGTGCTTGTGGGCTAAGTCACTTTAGTCGTGTCTGACTCTTTGTGAAGTCATGGACTGTCGAATGCCAGGCTCCTCTGTCCATGGGATTCTCCAGGCAAGAATACTGGAGTGGATTGCCATGCCCTGGGATGTATGTGTACCCAGCACACATACATGTCTACTGGGCACATATACATCCCATCTCATTTAATAAGAAATTCAGAGGGATTCTCAACTAGGTGGCATATTTACTTAAACTGAAAAATGATGAGAAAATTAATCTCATATACCAGGAAGTAGCTCACGTTTTTCAGCTTCAACCCAGAATCTGCAAAGTTTCCCAAATTCACTTTAATAGTTTCCCTTTGGAGCCTCTTATAAAATTCCTTTTGCCCAATTTCTAGGGCTAAATTCCTAATCAAGTTTAGTCAAGTCCCCAATGAACCCTTCACCAAAAGTTTTCTCTTCCTTTGAATGCTGGGTCTTCTTATGACCCTCCTCAGTTAATGCCCCAGGTTACGGTGATTCTAGAGAAATATTTTTCTCCCTTATTTGAAGACAAATGCTCTGTGCATAGGGATTATGCTTTAGCTCTGTATTAAGAAGCACCCTGAAAAATGGCACCCATTACTATCAAAACAAATACTCATTATTTAATAATGAATAAGAATTAGCCCAGAATTCATACTGAATTTCTGAAATTGAACTCTAGAAAAGCATTGGTTATACAAATATGTTATCTACTTGAGTCACCCCCACTTTGACTCTTCGATTTCATCTCCCTGACACCTAATAGACTGTCAAACTTTGTCTCAGTTGATAGCACAGAGAAAGCAGTATTTGCATTTGGTTGTCCCTAGAACACTTTACTGGAGAAGGCAATGGCACCCCACTCCAGTACTCTTGCCTGGAAAATCCCATGGGTGGAGGAGCCTGGTAGGCTGCAGTCCATGGGGTCGCTAAGAGTCAGACACGACTGAGCGACTTCACTTTCACTTTTCACTTTCATGTATTGGAGAAGGAAATGGCAACCCACTCCAGTGTTCTTGCCTGGAGAATCCCAGGGACGGGGGAGCCTGGTGGGCTGTGATCTTTGGGGTCCCACAGAGTCGGACACAACTGACGTGACTTAGCAGAACACTTAAGAGATTGTCACACACATAGTTGACAGGTAGCAGGTACTGATGAGCACAGAACAGTCAGACAGTAGGGTGCTTTACTTTCACTTAGAAAAAATTATGATTAGAAAGTTCTGTGTGCTTGGTGACTCAGTTGTGCCACCTCTTTGTGGGATCAAACCTGCGTCTCCTATTGTCTCCAGAACTGCAGGCAGATTCTTTACCTGCTGAGCCATTGAAATGATTACTTAAAGGGTTCTAGATTGTTTAATTGAAAATCACAAGATATTACTGAAGACTTTGAGGATACTGAGAAAATATCCCTGTCATCAAAAGACATTAATTTTCAAGAAACATTCTAAACACAATAGTAAACATAAACATGTCCAGGAAATAAAATCCAATTGACAGTAGTTCTTTTTTGAAAGTAGGAAGACATACAAAGTTGCTTTCTGGGGATTAGTGGATGAGCTGTCAGGAATCTGAAGTCTTCCCAAGGGCTCTCTTAAAACTTCCTTTCTATGGTCCTCTGTGACCTTTTTTAAAGACTAAACTCTGCTGTATTGATTACTTGCTGAGTTTCCCTTTCTCTTGTCAGTAGTGAGAAGAGGTAAAAAGAAAATGAGACTAAGAAAAGGAACCCTAAAAGTGTTAAGACTAGATTTCCTAGTTTCCAATTCCCATTACCACTGTGCCCCAAACCCTACAACCCAACACTGTGAAAGCAATGTTTATTTTGTAGCCTCCACCTCAATCATGTGACCAGAATCTGTATAGCACAAATATCCTATTGCTATGGTAACTCAACTTCAAACACTCTGACCATCTGAGCCTTTTCTACTGCTGCTGCTAGGTTGCTTCAGTCACGTCTGACTCTTCCCAATCCTATGGACCACAGCTTGCCAGGCTCCTCTGTCCATGGGATTTTCCAGGCAAGAATACTGGAGTGGGTTGCCTTGCCCTCTCCTCCAGGGGATCTTCCCGACCCAGGGATCAAACCCATGTGTCCTGAGGCTCCTGAATTGCTGGCAGATTCTTTACTACTAAGCCACCAGGGAAGCCCCCTGGGGCTTTTCTAGCAAGGATAAAACCTTCTCCCAAAGAGGTTGAATAATGCCAAGTAGCAGCTCCAGGGAGAAGGCAATGACAACTCACTCCACTACTTTTGCCTGGAAAATCCCATGGACGGAGGAGCCTGGTAGGCTGCAGTCCATGGGGTCGCTAGAGTCGGACACGACTGAGTGACTTCACTTTCATTTTTCACTTTCATGCATTGGAGAAGGAAATGGCCACCCACTCCAGTGTTCTTGCCTGGAGAATCCCAGGGACGGGGGAGCCTGGTGGGCTGCCGTCTATGGGGCGCACAGAGTCGGACACGACTGAAGCGACTTAGCAGCAGCAGCAGCTCCAGAGGAAGCCACTGGTGTTCTCTTTAGGGAAATGTCTCCCACTTGAGCTCTGGATTTTTCAGCTACTTCAAGCTCACAGCTCTTCTGTGCGGGAGGCACATACTCTTTTAACTCTATTGATAAGCTAAGGAAACCTTTATAAATCAAAAAGAAGTATAAACAGATCTTGGAATTTTTAGATAGTAATAAGGTTGCCCATCACATGTACTTATAGTGAAAATGTTAGTCGCTCAGTCCTGTCCAATTCTTTGTCACCCCATGGACTGTAGCCCATCAGGCTCCTCTGTCTATGGAATTCTCCAGGCAAGAATACTGGAGTGGGTAGCCATTCCCTTCTCCAGGGAACCTTCCTGACCCAGGAATTGATAGGTCTCCTGCATTGCAGGCAGATTCTTTACGGTCTGAGCCAAACTTGGCAAAAACACAAGTGTTCAATTATAGTTCAACACTACAACAAAAGTTAGATGACTGTTGAAAGTGTGCTTATAAAACATATAAAACCATGGGGAAAAGGGCTTCCCAAGTGGTGCTAGTGGTTAAGAACCCACCTACTAATGCAGGAGACACAGGAGACTCAGGTTTGATCCCTGGTTTGGGAAGATCCCCTGGAGGAGAGCATGGCAACCCATTCCAGTATTCTTGCCTGGAGAACCCCATGTACAGAGGAACCTGGCAGGCTACAGTCCACAGGATCACAAAGAGTTGGGCGCAACTGAAGGAACTTAGCATGAATGTATGTATCATGGGGAGATGCTCATTGCGTAGTGCTAAAACAGAGGGATACAAAACTACCTCATTGGTATGCTATACATATGTAGTTGATCCTTGAACAACATGGGTTTGAACTGTGCTGAGCCACTTCTACACAGGTATTTTTCAAAAATAGGTACAATAGTAATAGTAGTGATTGGTTGAACCCTGATGAAGAACCAGAGATACAAAGGAACTGGGGATACTGAGGACCAACTATAAATTATATGTAGATTTTTGACTACACAGAAGGTCAGCACCACTAACCTCCAGGTTGATTAAGGGTCAATATGTGAATGTGCCTAAGGCGCCAAAAACCTGGAAGAAATATATCAACATGTTGGCAATACGACTATCTTTTAATATTCACGGTGATATCTATTTTGTCCTTAAATTTTATGCTCTTTAAAGTGTTACAATGAATATGTGTTCACTTTTAGATTACAAAATGAAAATAACCATTGGTTTTTTACAAATTGTATGTTTAAATCTGACTATGAAAAGGAAATGACGAAGAAAAGAAAATATCAAGGATCACTGCCCTGAGTTGCAGAGTAGTAGTTAAAAGATTGGGCTTTGGAATAACACTGCATGGATTCATGGTCTTAAATTAACTTCTCTAAGCTTGTGTTTTCATGTAGTTGGATGCGGATACTATATTTCATCAAATCTAAGATTCCACAGCTTGTAAAATATATACCCCTTCATTTTGTGTGCCAATAAGATTCTTCAAGTGCTGCTAATACTTGATTTTAAGACACATTCTATTTCAGAAAGTGAAATAAACAAGTCAGAGAATTGATGAATTATGGTAATAATTGTACCTACCTTCATTAGCTTTTGTGAAGACTGAAGAAAATAGTCTATGCCAAGTTCTTGGAAAAGTCCATAACCCTTAATAAATGCTTAACACATGTAAGCCATTATGGCAGATTCACTTGAGATGGCTAAGACAAACCCTGAGGGTGAAGGTGGAGATTTCAATTTGAGAGGCCTGAGGAGGGCATATCAATGGACATTTAGAACAACAGTGAAGGTGGGCAAGAGTGACCCTAGTCGTGGAGACCTGAGGCCATCCTGTTGTTTCTCAACTAAGTATGAGAGCCTTGGGTAGAAAAAGCCTACAAGAGGCAAACGTTTCTGAAAATATGGACAAAAGGAACCGTCATACACTGCTGGTAGGATGTAAATTGCTGCAACCACTATGGGAAACAGTATGGAGTTTCCTTAAAAGATTGACCTGTTAACTTAAGACCATATGAGCCAGCAATTTCACTTCTAGGGAAAAAAAAAATCCAGAAAAAATGAAAACACTAATTTGGAAAGATATATGCACTCCAATCTTCATAGCAGCAGTATTTCTATTAATGAACAATTGAATTAAGGAAATGTGAGACACACACACACACAAACACACACAATGGAATATTACTCAGCCATAAAAAAGAATGAAATGTTGCCATTTGCAGGAATGTAGATGAACCTAGAGAATATTATGTTTAGTGTAATAAGTCAGACAAAGACAAATACCATATAACATAAAGAATGTAAAAAACAATACAAATAAATGTATATGTGAAACAGACTTACAGATATAGAAAACAAGCTTGTAGTTACCAAAGGAAAGATGGGAGAAGGGGAGGGACAAACTAGGGGTTTGGGATTAACAATTGCTATATATAACATAGCTAAGCAACAAGGATATATACTGCATAGCACAGGGGACTATACCCATTATCTTGTAATAACCTATAGTGGAGCAGAGTCTGAAGAAAAAAGAAATTCAATCACTATGCTATATACCAGAAACTAACACAATATTGTAAATCAACTATACTTCAGCAAGTAAATAAATCAATAAAAAAGAAAATAGAGCCATTGTTTTAGAAATCAATATTACATAGGGGGGTCCTAAAATGTGAAATCCTCAAGTAACTGAGTGAGAAGTTAAATGTTGAGGGCTGAGGAGAGAAAAAGAGGAAGAGGAAGAAAGTTTGAGGTTGAGTGGCTTCAGTATTACAGTCATCAAATGATCTCATTTATCTCTAATGTCTACTGAGTAACCACAGGATACAAAGAACCCTAGAGTTGCATGGGGGTAGTGGAAATGGAGTCATAAGGAAAAGCCACATTTGCAGTCTCTTTTTAAAGACTTTTCGAACAAGTGAACAAAATAAAGACACACATGTGCAGTGTTTGTAATTTGCATGCCTGTAACAGTATACATAAATTATAGTAGAACTGAATAAAGATAAATGCAAAAGTTGGGCATGCTAATACAAAGTATCATTAAATTATTTCATATTTCCTGAACTACAACAAGGCTTGAGGAAATTAATATTTTTCTTCAAGTGCTTTTTATAAAAGACCTATTGTAACTGAACATAAAGCATGCATATTTATCTTTGCTTAAGAGCAACAATAATAAAAGAGAGTTATTAAAAGCATTAAAAAGCAATATATTTATTATATTGGTCACTTAAAGAATAAATCTATTATGTTTTTATTTATTCATGTATAAAGTACTCACCAAATATTTACTATGTGGGTGCTTAAGTCAGATGAATGCAAAAGTACTGGCAAAGGCTACGGCTAGGAAACGAAGTAAAGAATGTTGACCAAGTGGGGAAATCCAGTGGAATGAGTCAACCAGAACCCTGACCAATGAACCTTTTCAGGTTTCGTATAGAACAAATCTTGAGTAGAAACAGACTTGGGTTGGCCTGAAAAATGAAATACTCTATGGTGCCCAGAATTGCATGGAGGTCAAACAAAGGGAAAAGGAACTGTTGACAGATTTTCCTTTAGATTTTATGCAGTCTAAGCAGGCAAATCCGTGTTAGAGTACAGAACAGTGCTGTTGTAGGGTCTGTAACAAACTTCAAGCTTATAAATTCTGAAGCTCAAGAGAACAAAGCACATCATTATGGAATCCATTATTATTCAGGAAGAGCAAAGCCTGTTAGATTTATCCTCCAAAGAGCATGATTTATTCTTTTCAGAAGAAAGATTCGTCAAAGTACATCAGGTGGGGTCAAACGGAGTGACTGATAGCTAACGCTTTGCATAGGCATTAATTTTAAAAGAGAGACTTTTTTAAAGTAGCATTTGTGGTTGTCACTTTTTGTTTTAGCTTTTAGAACAAAATCTTTTCGGTTTTCAAAAAATGAAAGACTTCTTGACTCCTAGAGTGGAAGAGGCTTCATCCATCTTCCTGTCTTGCTCTGGCCCTTGTAATCCTTCTGGAAGAGGCAAGGCAGGTTGAGGTCATGCCAAGCTACTTCTTGACATGTGCTCACCATCCTCCCTTAACTGTACTGTCTTAGAACAGAAAAGGTTGTCCAACCTGTGTGTGGGTGAAGTCTGCTTTCAATGAGCATTAAGAAGAGCCTTGCAGTGGGTCAGTGTCCCCAGAGGGGAACAGTAAGCATGTCTTTCTATGGGCAGTTATATCCTTTGGACCAGAGGGCTCAGACTTGTACTTTAACGGGGGCCAATCAAGTGGTGTATATGGTTCAGTGAAGTCAAGGTGAAAGAAAAAACACCAACTGAGCAAGTGCAGTGATGAATGTTGACTGACGCTTGACTTCATTGTAGGAGCTAAAGGGAACGATGGAGGCTATGATGACTGAGCAGGCAGGCTCCATTTTAGAGCGGTAGCTGGCATTCGGCTGCCCCTGATTGCTATCTGAGGAACATGGGCCCAGGGGGCGAGCTCCTCTGGATTTTCATGGGCTGCTAGCTTCTTGGGCAGGTCAGTTATGGAGGCACATCAGGTCTGTACTTAGACGGGCCCACACTTGCTCTCATGCTCCGTTGTCACTGTCATAAAATTCTTAATCGTTTTTGAACAAGGGTGGCTGCATTTTCATTTTGTATTAGACTCCCCAAATGATATAGCCAGTCCTGTTTTCAAAAGATACTGTGCATCTACACTTTTCTGTGATACATTCCCATTTTTAAATACTGTCAATGAATTCAAATTTTAAAACGTAGTGAATGGTACACAATTGCAAGCTAACTGGCCTAAGAACAGGCGACACATTTCAACCCTGTGGATCATCTCAGTGAACATCCTGGAAGCTTCAAACTTGGAGCTGTGAGTTCTTTGCTGTAACTTGGCCAATCCCCTTATCCTCTGAATGAGGGAAGAGTCACAAGAAATAACAACAGGAACACTGGCTTTCATATACAGCACCTGCTCCACTGGGCCTGTGAGGAGCAGCTGTTCCTGCACAGACTCCCCAGACAAGGAATCTGAGTTTTATGGCATCTGTGACAGTGTGTGCTTTCTGCCTCATCATTTTAATTTTGTGGATGATGGATCTGCCAAGAAAGTTTCTTTCATCTTTTGGTGACTTATATTTATTTTCCCTAGTGATTGTAAACCACTGTTGATTTTACTATGATTTACACAGTAATTATCTGAGTACTATCTCTTGAATGAGATGGTTGGATGGCATCACTGACTCAAAGGACTTGAGTTTGAGCAAACGTGGGGAGACAGTGAAGGACAGGGAAGCCTGATGACTGCAGTCCATGGGGTTGTAAAGAGTGGAACATGACTCACGTGTTACTCACGGCTTAGCAACTGAACAACAAAAAACAACTATCTGTTGACCTAGTCAGGGACCTGTACATTGCTATGGCCTAGTCAACTGCAGGCACTATATTATCAGGTCCCACCCAAGTCTTTTATGTGAACCATTTCTTTCTTTCCTCCTTTTTTCCAAGACGCCACCTTTAGTAACATGTTATGTGATATAAGGGAAAAAATAGTGTGTACTAATGTGTAATCATATTCCAGCATGAGTGTTTTAATCTCCTTAATCTTTAGTATATTAGAAAAGTATGTGTTCTTGGTTATAAGACATTGTAAGGACTGGCTATCTTTAAGATATTTACTTTTGTGTTGGGGTTCTCCGGTGGCTCAGATGATAGAGAGACCTGGGTTCGATCCCTGGGTTGGGAAGATCCCCTGGGGAAGGAAACAGCAACCCGCTTCAGTACTCTTACCTAAAGAATCCCAGGGACAGAGGAGCTTGGTGTGCTGCAGTCCATGGGGTTGCAAAGAGTTGGACATGACTGAGCGGCTAAGCACACAACTTTGTGTTGTACCTACCTCAATTTTTTAAAGAATGTGAAATTAAAAATACAGTCTCTTTAAGAGTCCCAGCTCATATTTGTTTGCCTTTCTGCCCGCATTTCTGTTCTCTGCCCTGTTCTTTGACAACCTGTGGCCTCAGAGAACTTTGGTGGTCTATCAATAACCGAAAATGTACTTTCACAGATCCTGGAGCCGACCACGACATTGCATTTCTAATAGTGAAATTTTATACCTGAAGCTCTTGTATAATCATTTCATTCCTCTGTGCCTCATAGTCTCATTTTCAAAGTCAATAAAAAAAAATAAAAACAAAGTCAATTAAATTTTTTAATGGAGTAGTAGGATTTAGAGACAACTTAATTGAGAGATATTGTGATGATAAGACAGGTGTTAACAGGAGTGGATTTGACAGACAACAGAAGAAAATGTCAAAAGCAAATAGCCTGTGCCTTGGAAATAATGGAGCCTTAGTCCCATCTAGATTAAGGGTTTGTTTTAACTTAAGCAGGTTTTTTTTTTTTTTTTGGGAATGCTCACCCTGCCCTGCGAGGGTGTCTGTCCTTCTCTAGGTCACTCCAAGTGGTTAGTTGATCTTTCACAGCCAGGGCGAGACTGGACTGGATTCCACTCTTGCGGAGACAAAGGCTAGAGAGGGAAGGACACGTGGCAGACAAGTGTGATGTTTTGGGGACGCGGTAGGATGTGGATGGCGTGTCTGCTTGCCATGCCTTCGTGATGGCAGCCTGCCGGGCTGCTGGGCCAATAGTGCCCTGGGTTCGCTCCTTTGTAGTTTCATACCCTTTGGTGCCAGCAATGTTCTGGCAGCTGATACCATCAACAGGTGCCCCTAAAATACCCAGTAGCCCTGGGAAGACAGGAGGAAGTAACTTTTGCAGCCACATAGGGCCTTGTGCCACCAGTTCACAGGGCATTGGCTTTTGTTACTTGTTTATTATTTTTAAACCAAAGGGTGCCGCCCTTTCTCTGTGGTTCTTTGAAGACAGCCAGATGCCATTGCTTTTCTCTGCTCATAAGAAGGATCATATGTGAAAGATAAATAACCCCAAGATAATAGGAGGGAGCTGGACTGACTTGAAACAGCCACAGTTGTACTAAAACCAGGAATGCCACAGTCCAAGTGAAGCAGGGAAGATGGGGTTTTCACTTGAAGAAAGAGCGGCTGTCATCCAAAGAAATTATGTGACTCATGTAGGATATGTTGGTGTATCCAGTGTGTTATTCTTCACTGATGCATGGTGTTCACAGGCATTCAGCGAGAAAGACTGCATTCAGGATCTGGCTCCAATAAGCAGACCTAAGTCATTGTGTACACGACCAGCCAACTCTTCCTATTTTCCTACATGTTTCAGCCTTCTTCTGTTAGAGGAAAATACTGTAGCTCCAAATAAGAGTACCCTGCGGGCACATCTATGACAGGCAGGGACTTCTCAGGAAGTAATAGCTCTAAGATAGAGCAGTTTCAATCATCCACAGTCCAACTCCATCTCCAAATTAACTTTAAAGTATTGGGTCTGTGGAAGAGTCATTTTTTTCAGTCAGAACTTGGTCTATCAAAGAATGGCATTTCCTTTTTTCCTCTTGACTTCACTGAAATGATCAGTTCTGAGAGAAGAAATGCTTTAGATCAAAAGAATATCAAGTGCTCAGGATGACTTCCCCAATGTAAATCATTCCCCCCAAAGCATGATGTTTTATGTACTTCACATTGAAAACCTTCTTAATGTACATTCTTATCAATCTGAGAGTGCCCTGGGATATTTAATTTCATTCCATCCATCAGTCTAATGTATTTTTATTTACTAAACACCTTTGGATCAGACATACCGACTGGAGCCATTCTGGAGAGAGCTGAGGAGTGAGTGGGAGATGACACTGGAGAACACTGATAGTGGGCAACTCCTTCAAGAAGTCTGGTTGTGATACAAACAGCTCATGCATCTCAATATTCCAAAAATAGCACAATCAAAAAAATTAGCAGTTCAGTTCAGTTCAGTTGCTCAGTCATGTCTGACTCTTTGCGACCCCATGGACTGCAGCACGCAAGGCTTCCCTGTCCATCACCAACTCCTGGAGTTCACCCAAACCCACATCCATTGAGTCAGTGATGCCATCCAACCATCTCATTCTCTGTCCCCTTCTCCTCCTGCCTTAATGTTTCCCAGCATCAGGGTCTTTTCAAATCAGTCAATTCTTCGTATCAGGTAGCCAAAGTATTAGCGTTTCAGCTTCAGCATCAGTCCTGTAATAGACATTTCTCCAAAGAAGACATACAGAGGGCCAATAGGCACACGAAAAGATGCTTATCATTGGTAATTATTAGAGAAATGCAAACCAAAACTACAATGAAGTATATCACCACACACAGGTCAGAATGGCCATCATTAAAAAGTCTATAAATAAAAATTGCTACAGAGGGTGTAGAGAAAAGGAACCCCTTCCATACTGTTGGTAGGAATGTAAACTGGTGCAGCCATGGCAGAAAACAGTCTGGAGGTTATTTAAAAAACTAAAAATAGAGCTATCACATGATCCAGTGATCTCACTCCTGTGCGTATAGCCAGAAAAGATGAAAACTCTAATTCAAAAAGATACATGCATCCCTGTGTTCATTGCAGCACTATGTACAATAGCCAAGACATAGAAGCAACCTAAACACCCACTGATAGATGAATGGATAAAGAAGATGTGGGGTGTATACACACACACACACACATATATACAATGGAATATCACACAGCTATAAAAAAAGAATGAAATAATGCCATTTGCAGCAACATGGATGAACCTAGAGATTTTCATACTAAGTGAAATAAATCAAACAGAGAAAGACAAATATCACTTATATGTGGAATCTATATGAACTTATTTACAAAACAGAGAGAGATTCACAGACTTGGTGAGCAGATTTGTGGTTGCCAGGGGATGGGAGAGGGAAGGATAGATTGGGAGTTTGGAATTGACAGATACACTCTACTAATATAAAATGGATGGACAATAGAGACCTATCGTATGATGTACAAAGTAGGGAACTGTATCATCTTGTAACAATCTATAATGGACAGAATCTGAAAAAGAATCTATCAATCCATCTCTAAGTCATTTTGCTGTACACCTGGAACTGGCACAATATTGAGGATCAACTATAATCAAAAAAAAAAAATCTGATTATGAATGTAAGTTGAGGGTGATAGCTGGAGGGGGATGGGGCATGAATAAGGTGGTTCCTTTGTCAATTTGTTTTTTTTTGTTGTTGTTTTGTTTTTTTTGTTTTTTTTGTTTTTTTTTTGTCAATTTGTTTTTAAGAAAGGCTTACACATATCTGTGGCTGTTAAGAATGAGCCTCAGGGGGACAGTATGAAGATGTGGAAAAGCAGATGATATGATGAGCAGGGAAAAGTCCCTGGAAAGGTAGGAGAAAATAAAACCCAGATCATAGAAGGGCAAAAGGGAGGGGTGAGCCATGTGCAGAAGGAGGGCACTTCTTCCATTGTGACAGCAAGGGATGGAGAGCAGGGCAGAGGCCAAAGCAAGTGACTCTGTGCACGTCAGGCTCGGAGTCTGAGGAGCTCCTGTCTCAGCTGTGTACCTGAGTGAGTTCTGTTATTTGGGTCTGACTGCCAAGAAGGAGAGGAAGCTGCAAAAGAAGTGCAAAAGAATTGCTAGGCCCTGCGAAAACTCAGTTTAGACCTTGATACAAGACAATACAATGCCATTAAAAGCAAGATTGTGAGAATTTTCTCCCACAGAATTCAGTCCCATCAGTGTTGGGTCCAGAGGGACAAGGACCACGGGAAGCCTGGGGCAGAAGGTGGAAGGGTGATGAAGGAACCCTGTGCAGGATACTGAGAAGACAGGTGAAGTGACAGGAGAAAAAGTCACAGTGGACAGACTTGACTGGGCTCGTGGAGCTGGCGTCTGAGATCAGTCATACCACCTCGCATAGTTAACAGTAAGGAAACTGAGGCTCAGGGAGGTTATGCTTAACACTGATTTTTCTGAAGACTATGTCAACAAACAAATCGTTGTAATGTGTTTCCTAGTTACCCGCATGAACTTTGTAATAAATGAGGATTTCATTGTGGGGCAAAACCTTGGCTTCAAATGGATAAACAGACACAACAGTATGTAATAAGAGAAAATAAAGCTATTAATCTTTATATTTTAATTTACCAAAATTATGCTGAGTCAATGGGAACATATATGTGTTATGCATATTAACTTTACAAAAGGCTTTCATATAACTCAGTGTACCCAAGGAATAAAATTTAATTCTTATGCATCATAAATTTGTTCTGACATTAATGTTCTAGCTACTTTCCCTAGAATATAACCCCTGTAAGAATCAGAATTTTATCTTTCTTACAATGGTATCCCCACAACCAGAACAGTACCTGGATGAGTAGGTATTCAATAATATTTGTTGAAAAAATGAGTACATTAAATGGGGCTGACTCTTCCCCTTGACCTCTTTACAACACCTTTAAGTCAAAATTAGATTCATTTTGTGCCCATTCTCACCCCACATGCTCCCATCCCCACCAAAGAATCTGATCTTCCTTTGTATGGCCTACTTCAGTTAAAGAAGTTTCCATTTACCTAGACAATAAAGTGAAAAACCAGGGAATCAGCTATGATTGCTCCCTCATCTCCATTTCTAAGACTAGCTGACCCCATATCCTATCACTTCTGTCTTGGAAGAAGTCTGATCAGTGTTTTCTCTCATCATTCCTACAGTCCTGCACTGTGCAAGGCTTTGTCATTTCTCAACCAAGTTATTGTGCTGGTTCTCTATTTAGGTTCCCTGACCCAAATTTCCTCCCCAGCGGTCCAGTGTTATTTCTAAATGTCCATCCACTGGCTAAAAATATGACCCATTATCTTCTTCTGAATAAATTTCCTTTGCATGGCCTTTAAGAGTTTCACAATCTAATCCCTTGCTAGGCTTGGGGTTCTGCCTCTTTCCACTTTGCACATTTGCCACACAGGACGGGCCCAATCCTTTTTTTTTTTTTCATAGTCTTTCCTCATATAGATGTCCCAAAATTCTCATACCACAGAGCTTACGGGCTACTCTAACTTTCCTCTCTTAAACCCAGGTAGAGTAGACCCTCCTGCCTCTCCCTGGACTAAAGTTTAGGTTCAACTCTCCAACCCATACTTTTAATGTTATGCTTTTTCTCATACTTCTGCTTAGAAACTCTTGCTTCCTAGCCCATCTCATAAAATCATAATTATCCTTCTCATTTAATTCTATTATTAACACATCTTCCAATGAGTTTCTTCACTTGAAATTAAAATGGTGACTAAGCAGCATCTTCTGCTAATAGTATTTCTCAAAAAAACCCTCCAATTTTAAAAAGATATAGAACAGCATTAGTGATATGAGTTTCATAGAAACCAGCAAAATTAAATATTTAAACATTATATAATAATAGACATAAAATATTTTAAAAAATCTTTTACTTCCCTTGTAATTAAAGTAAGTCTAAATAACTATGAGATTTTTAATGCACCATTTTAAATAAATAATAGACATAAATATATAAAAAATAAAATCTTTTACTTCCCTTGTAATTAAAGTAAGTCTAAATACTATGAAATTTTTATGCACCATTGTATTTAGATTAAAATAAGTCTATATAACTATGAGATTTTTATGTACCTTTCTGATTGGCAAAATATAAAAGCTTGATTTTAAAAAAACAGGATAGGCTGGGCGATAAGCACTCAAATACCTTCTGAGACTGAGTTGGTACACCTTTTGTGATCACATCTTTCAACATCGCTCATTATTAGAGAAATACAAATCAAAACTACAATGAGTTATCACCTCACACTGGTCAGAATGGCCATCAGCAAAAAATCTACAAACAATACATGCTGGAGAGGGTGTGGAGAAAAGGAACCCTCTTGCACTGTTGGTGGGAATATAAACTGATAGCCCCACTATGGAAGATTGTATGGAGATTCCTTTAAAAACTAGGAATAAAGATATAATATGACCCAGCAACCCCACTACTAGGCATATACCCTGAAACCAAAATTGAAAATGATGAATGTATCCTAATGTTCACTGCAGTACTACTTACAATAGCTAGGACATGGAAGAAACCTAGATGTCCATCAACAGGTGAATGGATAAAGAAGCTGTAGTACATATGTACAATGGAATATTACTCAGCCATAAAAAGGAATGCATTTGAGTCAGTTCTAATGAGGTGAATGAACCTAGAGCCTATTATGTAGAGTGAATAAGTCAGAAAGAGAAAAACAAATATCGAATAGTAATGGCACCCCACTCCAGTACTCTTGCCTGGAAAATCCCATGGATGGAGGAGCCTGGTAGGCTGCAGTCCATGGGGTCGCTAAGAGTCAGGCACGACTGAGCATCTTCACTTTCACTTTTCACTTTCATGTATTGGAGAAGGAAATGGCAACCCACTCCAGTGTTCTTGCCTGGAGAATCCCAGGGACGGGGGAGCCTGGTGGGCTGCCGTCTATGGGGTCGCACAGAGGCGGACACGACTGAAGCGACTTAGCAGCAGCAGCAGCAGCAAGGCACATATATGAAAGATGGTACCGATGAACCTGTGTGCAGGGCAGCAATGAAGATGCACACACAGAGAGATTTATGGACACAGGGGTGTGGGAGGAAGGAGAAGGTGGGACAAATGGAGAGAGTAACTGGGAAACATATACACTATCGTGTATAAAATGGATCGCTAATGCGCATTTGCTGTATGACTCAGCGAACTCAAACAGGGGCTCTTTCACATTTTTAAAGACAGGTACCAATTGGCATTGACAAGACTGTTTCTTTTGTGGGTCTCTTTGTTTTTAACTCTTCAGTTGTCCCCATTTTCATTTTCCCATTAGAAATTCAGATTCAAACAGGAGTAGGATCCTAATAGGAATGGATATATACTTAAATACATAAATGTTGTTCATTTTGGTTTTGTGCCATGAATTTGTTTCTTCTGGACAATGTGTTTTGTGTTTCTGGAAAAAAAAACCTTATTAAGGGTTCAAGTGAACAAGCTGTCTACAGCTAGAGCATTTGGAACGGCTGGTCAGGAAATGTGAAACGGTATTTGTCTTTGGGCAACATGCGTTTATACGTATGTTCTGAACTTACTAGAGAAGATTTGAAGAAAGCGGTTGGGAGGCTAGAAACATTTCTTCTGCAGTCTGCTTGCTTATCAGTGACAGCAGCAAAGGGTAGCTTGGAGAGCAAAGTTCCCTCACCCCGCCACGCCACCCAGATAAAAATATGAGCTAACAACACAGTGTGCTTTCCATACAAACACAGGTCTAAACCAGTGCCCTGGCCCCACCCTGCCAGCTGGATTACTTGCCCCAGAGCCTCTTGTCTAGAAATTCTGGAGCCACTACTGAGGCTAATTAAGACCTGAGTTTTACATCTCTAACATCACGGGAGGATCAAATCATAGGAAGTATGAGGGACTGAACTGAACTGAACTGAATAAGAAGTGAGTGAGGGAGATTCGGCCTTTTGAGCTGTGTTTTATTTTTAACTTGAAGAGGACAACATACACTTGTAATTGGTTTTTAATAACCCCACTAAACACATTTATTCCTTTTCATTTTAAATTGATTTTCTTTTTCCATATATTGGATGGTCAAACTGTTGAGTAAATATTGGAAGTAAAAGCAAAAATAAACAAACGGGACCTAATTAAACTTAAAAGCTTCTGCACAACAAAGGAAACTATAAGCAAGGTGAAAAGACAACCTTCAGAATGGGAGAAAATAATAGCAAACAAACCAACAGACAAAGAATTAATCTCAAAAATACACAAGCAACTCCTGTAAATCAATTCCAGAAAAATAAAAGACCCAATCAAAAAGTAGGCCAAAGAACTGAACAGACATTTCTCCAAAGAAGACATACAGATGGCTAACAAACACATGAAAAGATGTGCAACATTACTTATTATCAGAGAAATGCAAATCAAAACCACAATGAGGTACCATTTCACGCCAGTCAGAATGGCTGCAATCCAAAAGTCTACAAGCAATAAATGCTGGAGAGGGTGTGGAGAAAAGGGAACCCTCTTACACTGTTGGTGGGAATGCAAACTAGTACAGCCACTATGGAGAACAATGTGGAGATTCCTTAAAAAACTGGAAATAGAACTGCCTTATGACCCAGCAATCCCACTGCTGGGCATACACATTGAGGAAACCAGAATCGAAAGAGACACGTGTACCCCAGTGCTCATCACAGCACTGTTTATAATAGCCAGGACAAGGAAGCAACCTAGATGTCCATCAGCAGATGAATGGAAAAGAGAGCTGTGGTACATACACACAATGGAGTATTACTCAGCCATTAAAAAGAATACATTTGAATCAGTTCTAATGAGTGGATGAAACTGGAGCCTATTATACAGAGTGAAGAAAGCCAGAAAGAAAAACAGCAATACAGTATACTAACACATATATATGGAATTTAGAAAGAAGGTAATGATAATCCTGTATGCAAGACAGCAAAAGAGACACAGATGTAGTGAACAGTCTTTTGGACTCTGTGGGAGAGGGCGAGGGCAGGATGATTTGGGAGAATTGCATTGAAACATGTATATTATCATATGTGAAACAGATCGCCAGTCCAGGTTTGATGCATGATACAGGGTGCTTGGGGCTGGTGCACTGGGATGACCCAGAGGGATGGGGTGGGGAGGGAAGAGGGAGGGGGGTTCAGGATGGGGAACACATGTACACCCATGGCAGATTCATATCAATGTATGGCAAAATCAATACAATATTGTAAAGTAAATAAATGAATTAATTAAAAAACAAACTGTTGAGTGACAGCTGTTTTCTTGCTCCTAAGCAAGACATTGGCTCTTTCTCATGGTTACAGTCTAGCAAGCATTTCTGCATCCTCTTTGAATTGGTCTGTAGTAAACCCTCAACATAGTCATATACTCTCTGTTCTTTTTTTCTGAGGGTCATGAAAGAACTTCACAATAGATGGAATACAGAGGAGTTCAGTCTTTGTCCAACTCTGAATTCCCTGGTTTTCTGAGTCTGTTTCCACATCTATATTTTTCCTTTCTCAATCTACGTTCACCTCCTCCTCTGGCTGTTCATATCTGACCCTGCTTCTCTGGCCTTCATCCTTTTTCCCTGGGTAGTCTGGGTCACTTTCCTTTCTGGAGCCATGGTGGCATAGAAGAGTCCAAAGCCGGAGTCAGCCTCTGGGATTCAAAATCTATGTCTACCACTTAGTAGGTATGTCCTCTTCCCTAAACTCTGTCATTCACACTGGCCAATCTTTTGTTTCCTCAACTGCAAAATAAGGATGTTAATAAGAGTCCCTACCATGTAGAATTCTTACAAGATTCTCAGAAGTTAATATGTGTAAAGTGCTCACATGGGGAATAGTACCTCACATGGAGAAAACACCAGAGTCAACTCTCATCGTGACTTGAGAGACAGTTCATTTTGGGAAGAAAGGCAGTGTCCATTGTGGAAACTAGGAAAACTTCAGTTACGTAAATT
The DNA here is from genome assembly GCF_027580195.1 of Bos mutus. NCBI lineage: Eukaryota > Metazoa > Chordata > Mammalia > Artiodactyla > Bovidae > Bos > Bos mutus. The sequence continues at coordinate 65,953,301 of NC_091623.1, read as the reverse complement.
TCACGTGGCAGCTGGAACATACAGTAGAGCAATTCACAGCCTACTCTGAGATAAGAGCTTCTATGTAAACATTAAAAATACTTATTTATCTCTTACCTTGAATTTATTTGGAAGTCGTAAGTGCAGATTGCCTTCTTGTGCCTAGCGTTTGAGCCAGGATTTCTACCTACTATTTCACCTTCATGGCACTCCCGGCCCGGCCACAGCCCAACCACAGGGGCTGGACGCTAACTGCATATGGCTTATTACTAGGGGCCCACTCTGACCTAGGCAGTCACAGCCGTGGCTCACCTCTGTTCTGGAGACTTTATGGAAGACAGTCAGCCTCAGGAATACGACAATACAGAAAGAACTGGCTTTCCTGGGAAGTTGTGATTTCACTAGCCCTGAGAGAACCTTTCTCTTCTTCCAAGCAGTGCCTAATTTCCATCATTAAAGATTCATCCTCTTGGCCTTAAGTTTCTTCAGCTTGTAAAAATCAAAGTGTCACCAAATGATTAATTTATGACTTGGGTTAGAGAAACACAAGACCCAGGAGAGGTGGGAGAGAGCCAAGGTGGAGGGAGAGGAAACGTATCTTCATCTCCTCAGTAATTCATTTTCCTAAAGTCAGTCCTATTCCCTACCCTGAATCAAAGCTGACAGCTAAGGATTTTCTCAGCTAACAAAATTTTCTTGTAAACAATGTCTCAAGACAGGATTCCAAAAACCCAAATAAGACCCTTCAAATCTTGAGTCAAAATAAGATCACCTGAACTTTTTACAGTTGGCCAGACATCTGCACTTACTCAGAAAATAGCAACAACTAGAGAGAAAAAAGGAATTTTATCCACCTTTTCTGATAACATTTGCCAACTGACTGTGAAGCGAAAGTTTATGGCTTTAAGGCTGGTTGTAAAATAAAAGCCTTGTGGATTATACAGTGTAGGATCAATACTACTGCCCAAGTCTGCCTCTTCTGTGATGTAGTTTCATGGTCGCATTTAATCCCCTTATCTCTGGCAGGTGTAGAGCCATCAGGAACATTTCATGTAGTTGGGCAGGTTATTCTGTGAACAAGGACTTCCAGCTGAGGGGAAGTGTGGACTAGTATCCAGATACATCCTGCTCACCTGGCTGAGCACCTTGACTCAGGAAAGGGTACTTTAAATATTATCTCAAAAGAATACTCTCATGGCTAACATAAAGATGCCATTATCTCCGTGGGGCACCTTTTACTAATTCCCACAAAGGTGCTCCACGGGATGCAGCAGCAATCTCGGTGGGAATTTTTGAGCTGCCCAGAGCTCCAATCCCTTTACCTAAGCTGAGGGAATTCTCCATTATGTAGGAAGGTCTTCAAGAAAAGCAGGGTGGTGCAGTGATTGAGAATCTGCCTTACAATGCAGGTTTGACTCCTGTCAGGGAATTAAGATGCCACTTGCCATGGAGCAACTGAGCCAACGCACTGCAACGAACGGCCCATATGCTCTGGAGCCTGTTCACAGCAATGAATGACTCCGCTTGACCCAGTGAAGATCCCCAGGGCTGCAACTAAGACCCGACACAGCCAAATAAATGAATGAATAAGTAAATTAAAAAAAAAAAAGAAATGAAAGGAAAGAAAAGCAGAGCCATTGGGCCAAGCAGGCCAGATAACTTTCCAGGCTCACATGCAGCCAGAGTGAAGGAATATGACCAACAAGATGCATTCTCTGCACTGTCAATTGGGAGTTGGAGATGCACAGAAAAGATCAGGGATGGTTCCTAGAGGCAGGAGCAAATTCTGATTTCCAAAGCAGCATAGGCAGAGTAGCAGAAGCTGTATGGAGCATCCATCATTCAGTGCCACAGTGAAGGGCTGCCCACGACTGTGAACTACTTCTCTCAAGTATTTGGTTGCAGTTCTGGCTGCTGCAAAGTCTCCCTTGTGTCTAGTCAATTTAATTCTCCAAGTTTCTTGGCAGTAAATTCTTTTTGTATTTAAACTGGTCTTAGTGGTTTGCAAATAAGACTATACATAGGGATTAGCACTAGGGAGTGCTTTGATTCCTGTATTTCCCATCTTTTAGAGTTAAAAATTATTCTAGAAAGGTTATCAGACTCTTCACCTTCCTACCACCACACACATAGGTGTACCTATTTCTGGGTTAAACACTCATCTGGTTTTGGATCCAATTCTCTCTCAGCATCTCAGAATCTCAACTACTCACTGCCCTCTCACTAAATCCTTCCTGTCAACATTTCAATATGATCCCAGTTATATAAAATGGTTTGCCCTGAGCCCACATGCCTGTGTAGCTATTGCTACATCTCACAGTTTACCAACCAGGAGGCCAGAGAACTCTGCGTCCCAAGAACAGGTTCTAGGTTTGTCAAGAGATTCTGAAGGTTATAAATATTTACAGTATCAACAATAAGCATTTGGTGAATTAGAATCTCTAGGAATAGGACCCAAGACGCCCATTTTTAACTTTTCATACCAGAACTCAAAGTAATTAAGTCTAAAAAATTGCATCTTAATTTCTGGAAATTTTTCCACCATTTTTCAGGTACTGCTTCTCTTTCATTCTCTCTTCTTTCTTTCTGGAGAACATGTTAGACTTACATTCAAGAAGAAATGATGGGACACAAGGGTTTCCAGAAGAGGCAAACTTGGAACCGAGTGTCTGGAGCGCTTGTGGAAGCCATTCCCGTTGAACATAAGCTCGTAGACCAAAATCACAAAACACAAATCACTATGTTTCTTAAGCTTTCTTCTATATTTCCCATCCCATCACTTCTGTAAATTCTCAAGAATCCCAAGATTGTCTATCAATGTACTAAGTCTCTTATCTGCTATATCTGTTCCATAGTTATAACATACACATTTTTCAATGATCATAGTTTTTATTTTCAAATTTTTGCTTGGTTCTCTGGCATACTTTTTTTCTTTTTCTCTATAATGGTTTATTCTTGTCATAAGATTTTCAAACTTATTTTTGAACATTAAAAACCCTTTGATTGCTCTATTATCAATAATTCTGGGGTATGAGTTCTATTTGTTGTGTACACTGATGTCCTCTCTCTCGTTGCAGTAAGTCAACTTCTGTGCTTTGTGATTTCACCAGTGAGCGTCCCAGCTTCAGTGGGAATGACTTCCATGGGGGCTCCAAAGACTCAGTTTCAAGTTTGTCTCTTGGAACTCATTATTTCTGAACCATGTACAAAATATTTGTGGCTAACAGCTTCTGCATGAGAAGATAAGTGTGAATCAGAATCACACAGCATACATGGATGCTGGATTTGAGGTCCATATTTCTCCAGACTATCTCTTTGACACCCATTTCCTACATTCTTGCATCGTCCCTGAGTTGGTAGGTGTGTAGCTTTAGCCATTTTTCCCAATTGAAAAGCCCCTTCTAGCTTAAGGGAAGAAGAGCCTCATTCTAGCTCCTTACTGTGCACAAGCGTTACAAGGTTTGACTATTTCTAACTGACAATGACAACTCCCACCCCTAAAGTTTATGTCTGTTTCATTTCCACTCCTGTTGAAGATCAGTTGCTTTGACTTCCCATTGCAGTTTTCAGACCCAGATATTTCACTTTTCTGATTTGGAACTTTCTATATGTGTTTTTATATCTGTAATGTATTTTTCTGTGTTAACCATATGACTTGAGTGGCAAGAACGTGTCCCTGGTTCAATCTGTCATCTTGATCCAGTCTGGATTGCTATTTTAACAAGCTCACTAGGTAATTCTTACCAACGCTAAAGTTTGGGTGTCAGACATCACACCTGAGTCACTGCATTATGGAATTTGATACTTCTGTTTCCACCAATGCCCCCACCCCAAACCACCCCACAAACACAGAGTCAATCACTTGAAGTATTGCTTCCTAAATACTTTTGTCTTCCTGTTACTCCTTAGTTCATTAGGGCCACTGAAATGCTTTTCTACTGAAATCCCTGTATCTACACATTCTCCCTTAAAATTCTACTCACCTCAGGCCATGAGGGTGATCTATAGCTTGCATTTGTCCAAGCCTAAAATTCTTTCATTCTTTGGAAGATAAAACCCAAATTTCCCAGAACGACATAACAGATTATCCATAATCCAGCCTGTCCTTCATGGTTTTAACTTGATATCTTGAGCTTGACTTCATGAGGACTTCCATATAGACAATGTTTATGAACCTCAGTCTTGTAAATAATGGAATGCCCTTTTTATGTACCCCTTTCTTCCTAACTTATCTCATTCCTATTCATGTTTTAAAGATTCAGTTAAGGCAACGTATCTTCTAGGCAACTGTCTTTGGCCCTCCAGGCAGGGTTAAGGGTCCCTCCTCTGTACTCCCAAAGGATCCTATACATACTCTGTCACTAACCTTATATTGAAACTTTGTTGTATATGTTTCTCTCATAAGACAAGAGCTTCTGAAGAGAGGAGATGATGTTTCATCTTTGCACCTACAGCGTCTGGTTTAGACTGGTACTTAGTAGATAATGTTTGTGGAAGTAAGTTATTATTGATGATCTCAGAAAGCCAGCTTTTTCTAATGAGCTTCATTCTTTCTTAAACTTTTATCTACTTTGGAACATTTAACCTGGTCAGAAAAATATGTTCTCAAAAGTCTTAGACCAAAAAGTTTTCCAGTAGCTTATGTACTTGGAAAATTGGGATTAGTCCAGGAGAAACATTCAACCCTTGTTGATAGGCTCTTTGGCTCTCCCAGGTTGATAGAAATGCCACCTCTTGTATAATTTCTTATCTAATTTACAGTTTTTTCCCTCATTTACTCTATCACAGAAGATAGTAATTACAATCACATTGGAAAGTAAAGAGATTGAGAAAAGAATAGAGAAGAGACTACTTATCTTTTTTTTCTCTCCTTAAAATTATGTAGTGTGACTCCAGTTTCAGACAGAAAAAAGTAAACAGAAGCAATACAAATGACTATATTTTATATAGTCGTTTAAAGACTATCTAGTAACTATACCACACATTAAGTCTTTTTTAGATAGTTTAAGTTTCCTCCTTTTCATATACTGGAATTCACTGAATTACTTTGAGGTCATATATGGTATTCCCCACCCCCACCCCCAATAATGCACAAAAATTAGGCTAGCCAGCAAAGATTTTTGATGCATTTTGTGCCACAAAAATGACGTTTCTTTTTCTTTTCTGCTGTGCGCATGCATATGTGTACGTGTGTGTGTGTGTAAGTGTAAGTGCACACTGGGATTATCAAGGGATTTAAGAAGCACGGTTTCCTTTAAAAAAAAATCTTGAAGGACTTTTTAAAAAAGAAAAACAAATGATAACTTTTAAACTGAAAAAAGGAGATTTTCATAAAGTGTCCTTTTCATAGCATCTGTTCCCCACCTCACCGTGAATATTTGAGGCTCAAAGCACTTAATCAGGATGAGTTCATTCATCCACATGTAAACCCTGAGGTGATTTTAAAAATTCCATGTGTCATTAGAGTATGAGTATCACCTCAGATTACTGTGTTGTGAACAGACTTAGGAACAGAACTTAGAATTTTCCTGTAAGATTTCTTTGAAGCTTACGAAAGTTGATGAAATAACTTTGAACAATGCAATGAGTGTGAAAGCAGGTACAGGAATTTTCCTTAGCTTTTATAACTTGCGAAGGGTTTCAAGGGAGCTCAGAAACCCGAAGAACTGGGGTGTTTTTTTCCAAGTCTGGCAGGAGGGAGTACTGGAGCGCTGAATGGCTTGGTGTCTTTGGTACTTTCCTGTCTTCACATTTACCCTAAGAAAGGAAGCCAATGCACTTCATAAATTCCTTAAGTGAAGTGCCATAGGGTAGCGTGATTTCCAAAACCAGACACTCCTTTGTTCCAATTGGTTGGAACTAGTCCCTTTCTTTCTACAGCTGAAACTGGTCAACTAAAAAAAAATAGCAGATGTTATGTGGACTGAACCCCATGGAAACCTTCCCATCTACAGCTTACAGTAGTTGGGGCTGTCCCAATTCCCCAACTCACATTACTGCCTGGCCTCAGGAATATGAGCACAAAAATGTCCGTAGGACACTCATACTGTCTTTGTGGCCAGCATCTGGCTCCTGTCTTAGATTCTCCTTTGGTCAGTCCACACAGATGTTACCGTCAGAAGCAACCAGAAAGCTTAAAAACCAGATTACCAACCTCACACCCACACTGTCTCCCATTCTGATTGAGTGGAAGTGGAGAGAGGTTTGAGCTGATGTACTTTTTTGAAAGCTCCTCAGCTAGACATGATATGTAGATGTCAACCTGTAGAGCAGAAAGGGAAGCCCTAACAGCCCCTTTTCAAAAGGGCAGATGAAACAGAGAGGCTCATCACTAAATTAGCTTGTTTGATAAGCATCTGTTCTTCTGAACTTCTTTTCTAACAATCACTATCAAAATTTACGTATTTCTTAGGTTACTGCATTCTTGAGCTATATCTGCTTGGTGATCCCAGGCCTCTTTGTCTGTCAGTGGGGTTTTGCATTTCCTAACAGTTGTAAGTCATATTGGGAGTACTAGTGATCTTTCCTTTAGATAAAAAAAAAAAAAGGATCAAGGCCCTATGTCTGACATAAAAGAAATGCCTAATTTAGACATCTGTGATAGAAATTGTCTTACCAAAATCATTTAAGAATATATACAATATTATGAAGTAATTAGCCTCCAATTAAAATAAAATGTAAAGAAAAGAATATATGAGATAGCTTCTAAATGAATTTTTACTTTGGGACCAATGTTCTTGGTTGACAACAAACAGTAAACATTTTTGGTAAATGAACATGCAATTTATAATTAAAAGTTTCAGCTTATCTAGGAAAGACAAGTAGTGTAATTACTGTACTACTATGATGGCTATTTCAAAAAATGTCTTCCACGTAAGAGTCAAGAGGTGCCACAACATGTGTCTTTCAGTGGATGAATGGACAAACAAAATTGAATACACATGTACTAGGGAATATTATTCAGTCCAAGAGGATGGAAATTCTGACACATGCTACAACATGGATGAACCTTGAGGACGTATGCTAAGTGAAATAAGTCAGTAAGAAAAAGACAAATATTGTATAATTCCACTTAGTCAAATTCATAGGAACAGAAAGTAGGAGGGGAAAATGGTTGTAAGACTCTCAGTTTTGCTAAATAAAAAGGTTCTGGAGATTGGTTGCACAACAATATACATATATTTAGCACTTCTGAGCTGCACATCTAGAATGGTTATAATAATAAATTTTATGCCATGTGTGTTTTCCACAATTAAAAGGAAAAAAAAAACCTTCAGTTGAAAAGCCAGGTGCATCTGTGACTCAATAATTGATACTATTAGTTTAGAAAAGGCATATAGAGTTGTAATTAGAGAAAGCAGATGTCAGTTTTCACTTCCACACATGATATTTGAGCAAAATTAGAGCATATTATTCAATCAACTCATTCTTTTTCTGTTTAGGCCACACCACTCAGCTTGTGGGATCTTAGTTCCCAGACCAGGGATTGAACCCTGATCCTTAGCCTTGAAAGCACCTTGAAAATGCTAACCACTGGACCACCAGGGAAGGCCTTATTCATTCTTTTAGATCATCAAGAAGTATTTACTTGTTATGAACCTCCTGAACTTCAGTTTCACAGAACCCTGACTGATATTCATTCTTAACTGCGAGCTGGGGGGGAATCAGATTCAGTCCAGGGTGTCACAAGAATGCATTTCTGGGGCCATGACATTTCCAGATCTCGTGATCTTCCGTGAAGCCAATGTTGTCCTCACTATTACTAAGGATGACCCGGAAGTTCAAGTCTAAAGGAGCATTGATCAAATATGGCTCCTGTGGGTTTTTCTGGGTCAGGACCAGAATAGACAACTCACCATTTGTCTAACTTGAGAAATCTTAACCTGTTGCTGATGAACATCTCATCTGATTATCCCTAAATCTTACAATCAATCTCAGACTCTGGAAAGTGTGACACCACAAGTTTCTACAAAAAGATGAGGCAAGTAGCTTTAAGCCCAGTTCACCCATTCCCCTCCCTATTCATTATCCTTATCTATCTCACAGACAAGGGTGTGTTGATGGGAACAGGCTTAGAGGTCTACCAGACAGGACTCCAAGACTAAGACTACTTAGACTCCCGTTTGGAAGTTTAGATTCATGTGCTATCTTTTCACTGCTAGCTTTCTTAATGGAATTAGAGGAAGTACCTTGCTAGAGAGTGAAATGAGAGAGACAAACTCTTGAGTCCAACAAAACCAAGGAACAGTCTGTATCTGATGACTTGTCTTACAGCAGAGACATTTGTCTAAACTTGTTAAAGTATGCAGTCTGAAACTTGCAAATATCTACATAGCAAAAGTTCCCATCACTGCCACACCTTCCCCCAGAACCCCCGCCTTGAGTCTTTGCATAATTATTCACAGTGCCTCTTTCAGTGGGTTATGCCTTTGCAACATCATGTTGCATGCATAAAAGTTAATTCATATACATCAGATTCTGAAATTAAACTTTTGTTTTAAGTACTATTGAAAGTAACTATACATGAATCCAAATAGCCTATCTCACCGTCTATGACATGTGGCCTCATGACATGAACGAGATAGCTTTTCTAAATAATAGAGGACAAGGCCAAAAAAGTTTAACTAAAATTACAGCTAGAATATAAGGAGTGAAACTAAATTTAGGTTACAAATATTGCCTAATGTTTCCCCAAATGCTCAATCACCTTCATAGAGCAGGACTGACACCTTTAGTATGGAAGTTTTCTGGTGTGGCAAACCACTGCTATTTCTTGGGGGTCTTCTTTAAAGGTTTATGAGATAGGTTGCCCTTGTGGTCAAGAACAGAAACTGCACAAAAACCCGAAGGGAGAAACTAAGCTGATGATCTCAGATTGAAAAGTTTTAGCTAGAGAAAGCAAAGAAAACTTCTGTTGCAGTATTGGAAGCATGGGTTTTCTTGTCATCAAATACACAGACTACAATGTCACCAATACTAGATAAAAGGTCATCTATCACCCATGCATCATCAGTACACATTCACAAGATATCAAGAATATGAACAGAATTGAGGAGGGGACTGTAAAATGTCTTTGCAAAGATACCCTCAAAGTGACCTTGCATTGCAGCTCTTGGACAAATGAACTCCAAAGCACTTCAGTTTTGATCGCTGGGTTATATCTACAGTTATCAAGATAGTATGTTTGAAATTTATTTGAGTATCAACTGTTTAGGGACTTCCCTGGTGGTCCAGTGGATAAGACTCCATACTTCTAGTGTGGGGGACACAGGTTCAATCCCTAGTCAGGTAACTAAGATTCCCCATGCCACACAGTGTGGCCAAAAAAAAAAAAAAAAATCTTATCCCAACATTCCTATATTAAGCTGGCTCAAAATACCCAACTCCTCAAATGGTCTTCAAACCAGTCTTTACCATATTATTGCTCTTCCCCATGGCTCAGCAGGTAAAGAATCTGCCTGCAATGCAGGAGACACAGGAGACATGGGTTCAATCCCTGAGTCAAGAAGATCTCTTGGAGAAGGAAATGGCAACCCACTTCAGTATTCTTGCCCGGGAAAACCCATAGACAGAGGAGCCTGGCGGGCTACAGTCCAAAGGGTCACAAAGAGTCAGACACGACTGAGCAACTGAGTATGTACATCAACTGTACATACCTACAGCCTCTTGAGGAACTCGATTTTTCTAACTGAAGGCTAGGACACAATTTTAGTGACTCCTGGTATCCTCTTTGAGTTTGTTTTACATGTGATTTCCTCTTTATTATCGTGGATAGCTAAGAAGGAACTGAGAAGAGGAAAATCAAGAAAAGAGAATGCTCAGGGAGCAATAATTACTGAACTATTAGACGCTGCCTGAGGTTTTAGATGAAACCTTTTGCTGCTGCTGCTACTAAGTCGCTTCAGTCATGTCCAACTCTGTGCAACCCCAGAGATGGCAGCCCACCAGGCTCCCCTGTCCCTAGGACTCTCCAGGCAAGAACACTGGAGTGGGTTGCCATTTCCTTCTCCAATGCATGAAAGTGAAAAGTCAAAGTGAAGTTGCTCAGTCGTGTCTGACTCTTAGTGACCTCATGAACTGCAACCTCCCAGGCTCCTCCATCCATGGGATTTTCCAGGCAAGAGTACTGGAGTGGGGTGCAATTACAATGAGACCTTTTAGGTCTCAGCAAATGTGAATGAAGATCATTGATTCTGTTGTCACTTCCTAACAACTGCTTCATTAATTTATTCTCTCCACTTGAATTTGTATTGTTTGACCAATTTAACATTCAAGAGAATCTTCCATTTCAAGTGAAAGAGTGGAAAAGACAAACCACGACTTGTGCTAGGAGTCAAGCTCAATGCTTTAATTCCTGGTGATTTCTCCATATGCATTTACATGCGCATAGTCAAATTAACTGTCAAACGTGGCTTGCAATAAGCCTCACTGGAAATTTTAGATTTTCTTTGGGAGAAACTTGACTTCAGATTCTTACTGTTTATGAAATTATTTTTGTTTCCAGACATAAACCAGATTAAACCAATTTAAAAATTAAAGACTAGACAAATTGCTTATTTAATTGCACCCATAGAATATTCAACCAATAGATATCACTATAAAGCCCTTGCTTGATAATTCACTGACAAGGATCACCATCTCAGAGGTTCTACTTATAAAGAATGAAGATCCTAAAATAATCATAGCACTGTCAATACAATGCCACTCAGCAATTTACAAACATTCACCCATACACTTACTTTTAACATTATAAATATTACTACATTTTTATATGAGGTCAAATCCACTTCACCTTAAATTTCTGCTGTAAAGCTGTTTTAATTTTGCATTAAGAAAGCCACAGCTTTTTAAAACATTGTATTTTATGGGGAGAAAATACACATCACACAGAACTTCCTACTGTGGTGTGTTCTCTAATTTCTCTTAAACATTGTATAAAGTTATTTCATGTTATATGAGAATCATTTCTCCTCTTATGATAATTTCATTTGCTCTACTTAGATTTCCTTATGATGTGTTAAGTTGTCCTCACGGAGCCTATATTCCCTGTAATTTCACCACTCTTAGAGAAGAGTGGGGTTTCTGAAAGAAAGAGATGTTTCTTGGGAAGGTTAACTTAATTAGGTTCTTTACCACACAGAAAAACCCTTCAAGATGATATAAGCAATTTGGTGCTTCAGGATCTTAATTTTCTAGTCCACAAACACAGGCCTTTGCATTATGATTCAAGATAAGTCACAGATGGCCAATAGCTACCAATTTTTTTCCCAGAAGGCAGCTTTAGTCAATTCAAAAGGAGTGCTGAGCACTAGAAAATGAAACACGTATCTGCCCAATTACAAAGTCACTGCAGAGAAAAAGCTCTTCATTATTTTTATAATCATGTTGGAGGAGATTCGCAGCACTGTCATAAAGCAGATATAGGAATTCTTTTCCACCACCTGTATTCTCTGTCCCCTGGCTTCTGTGGTCTTCCATTACGCCTCTTTGCCAATGCTACCAACACTTGTAGAGGTGGGGCTGACAAGCCGAAATTGCTTCACATACAGCTTTGGCCCCTTGGGCTTTCTCTGTCACCAAAGAGGGCTGGACTGAAACACAGCTTCCTAGCAGGCTCTGTTCGGTGTGACGATGCACTTTTCCCTCTGTTCTCAGGGTGTGATTTCGGATGGTAAGGCCCAAAAGTAGATTTGGCTTGAGCAAGCGCTGGCTACTTTTTCTTTTCATGATATCTACTGAACGCTCAATTTTGTTCTGTGCTGTGCTCAGCTAATGAAAACTTATTTATTGCACTGTAGGTTCTTCCTCAAAAATCTCAGTTGTCAGCCTGATTAATGTTTACTGGTAAGACTGTCGAGGCAGGGTTAGGCTCACATAAAGAAAGAATGTACAAGCAGTACTCGTTAATTTCAGAAATGGATTTGTTTGACTGAGTACAGATAGCCTGATGCTATATGAAAGCAAGTTGATTGGTCTAGCTTATTTCTTTGAAGTTAGCAGGATCTCAAGCACCTAAAAATTCTTCCTATCAAATGTAACTCTCATATCATATACAATTACCCTCATATATCATGTAAAATGGCAAGATTCCAGTACTTCGTGTTTCTGTATAAAGAGGCTTTTAAGGGAAAGTTGCCTATATAATGGACTTCCCTGGTGGCTCAGACGGTAAAGCATCTGTCTACAGTGTGGGAGACCTGGGTTCGATCCCTGGGTCAGGAAGATCCCCTGGAGAAGGAAATGGCACCCCACTCCAGTACTTGCCTGGAAAAATCCCATGGACAGAGGAGCCTGGTAGGCTACAGTCCATGGGGTCGAAAAGAGTCGGACTCGACTGAGCGCCTTCACTTTCACTTTGCCTATACAATGACTGCTATTTTTGACAGTGGACCTTAGGACTTGGGGATCTTGGTTACTGTTCCAGGTTCCGATCATGCACCCAATTCCCTGGCCCTTCAGCTTTTACAGCCAAAAAAAAAAAAAAAAAATTCATGATAGAGTAGGAAAAACCACTGAGATGGAAAGTGCGAAAACCTGGCCTGGAGTCTTGATTTTTTCTATTTTATTAGCTGTGACTTTGGGCAAATTATGTCCTTTGACTCTGCTTCTACTTATGTAATTCTAAAATGCTAGAAGTGGGTCATTTGTTTTCAACTATTGCACCCAAATCTGTCATCTAAGTTTCAGTGATTCTACCTGATTTCCTTAATTGTACTGAGGGTGAGCCAATGGCTCAAATCTTCATGATCAGAAGTTAGACACTTCTCACTTTAAGAAATTCTAAGAGTTAGAATGGGCATCCTTGTCTTGTTCCTGATTTTAGAGGAAAGGCTTTCAGCTTTTCACCATTGAGTATGATGTCATCTGTGAGTTTGTCATAAATGGCCTTTATTATGTTGAGATATGTTCCATCTGAAACCACTTGGAGGAAAGCTTTTATCATGAATGAATGTTATATTTTGCTGAATACTTTTCTGTGTCTATTGAGATGATCTTGTGATTTTTATCCTTCCTTTTGTTAATGTGGTGTATTACACTGATTGACTTGCAAATTTGGAACCATCCTTGCATTTCTGGAATAAATCCCACTTGATCATGGTGTCATATTATATAGGTGATCAGTAAGTGTTAGCTTTTCTCTGGCACATTCTCAACAATGACCTTTAAACCACAGGAAGCATAGCTTACTATCTTTTAGGGAAACAAATCCCAACTTTTGGATAATTTTATTGTTAAAAATTTCTACCTTATCATTGGAATTTATGCCAAGATAAAGTTTTTCTCTATTTGGTATTTATTTTTACCTTCTCTTACATAAACACTTATTCCAGCATTTCTAGAAACTAGGACATCTACTGGCAAATTCCATCTCTGTCTCTAGTAATTTTTTTAGAGGGAAAGAAATGAGACTTGGCTAAAACTGTAGGTAAACTCTTCCCCAGTAGTGAGTCAAGATTTTTGTCTAATTACTGGGGTTTTGTTTTCTTTTTATTAGAAATTCCAAACCCTCTGGGTATGGGAAGCAAAATTAAAATGTATTCCTAAGCATGTTGTAACATAAAATAAGCTACTTAGAAAGGAAGGATACTGCAAAGAACTGAAAAGTATCAGCTATGATTTCTGATGTCTGACTCTCCTGACTTTTTATAAAGGTGGTCACGTGGGGCCTGGCTCTTGGTCAAGGTTGTAATGATGCCTAAGGGTTTGTGCATAAGCTAGTTCCCCTGCAAATGAAATAAGACTAAATTACACTTTGCATTTGTGATTTATCTTTCATTAAAAGTATTTTGTAAGAAAGATTCATCTGATTCACCCTTTGTCACTTCAGATAAATCAACAGAACATAATGATCACAATCTTCAGGGTCAATTTAGGATACACTGATGAGAATCACTAGGAGGGCTAAGAACAACATCCAACACAGATAGTCCTTAGTAGGGTTCATCAAGGAGAAGGCAATGGCACCCCACTCCAGTACTGTTGCCCGGAAAATCCCGTGGATGGAGGAGCCTGGTAGGCTGCAGTCCATGGGGTCGCTAAGAGTCAGACACAACTAAGCAACTTCACTTTCACTTTCCACTTTCATGCATTGGAGAAGGAAATGGCAACCCACTCCAGTGTTCTTGCCTGGAGAATCCCATGGACGGAGAAGCCTGGTAGGCTGCAGTCCATGGGGTCGTGCAGAGTCAGACACCACTGAAGCGATTTAGCAGCAGCAGCAGCAGCAGCAGCGTTCATCAAATCTTTCCTTTATTTCACAAGGTTCTCAAAAGATACCATGGCAACCCATGCTATAAAGGCCTTGCCATCACACTTCAGTGCTACTCTTTTATTACCAAGTCTGTTATATTGCCTTTCTTCTTCTACTCACTGTGACTATCTAAGGTCACCTTTACAAACCTAACAAATTAATGGTGCTCCTGATAAGTGAAGCTTCATGTTAGCATTGAAAAGGAAAATCAGCATCTGGAATCAAAAGACCTTGGTTCTAGTCAATTTAGCTATTTCCTTACTAAGAGGGCATGATTAGCTTTACTCAAGCTCTCTGAGACCTCAGCTTTCTCACCTACAAAACAGAGACACTAATACAGATGACAATTAGGTTTCATCAATGAGCAGTGCTGTTGGAAGTGCAGGTTAAGGATTAAGAAGCCATATATGCAACCCAGTGTGAAAGAATCCCCAAGTCAAAGGCTTGCCATAGAGTAGGAAGAAACATACATGGCACATATTTATCACTCTTGAACTTTTAAAATACTCACCTGAGGAAGTATAAATACAAAACAAAACAAGAGATGTGAAATTGATTTTTAAACTGAGTTATATCCAAATGCTACTATCATTTTTAATAGTTGCATTCTTAATGATGGGTTATTAGAAGAGAAATGAAAAGAGAAACCTACCTATACCTTCTGCATTCAGATCATTCTCTTATATGTTCTTGGTAGCAAGCATTTTATTAGTGGCCACCTGAAGATAAAGCCCATCTGTTACATCTGCTCTCTAAGTGAATAAAGGTGGGTTGGATGGGGTAGATTTCAAAGTGGGAAGAAGCTATGCTCTGGCAGGCCCAAAACAGAGATTCCATGGGAAGCAACAGGTCAGGCTTTAAAGTACCCTCATATCTTTCCAGGAAGGCAGCCACCTACTATACCTAGGCATCAGGCCAGCTCTGGCAGGAGATTGGATCAAAGCTATTTGCGTGTCTGTTTCAGGGCATTAAGTTTTGTCTACCCACACAAGGTGAGGAAGAGATCAATGCAATCATGCAGAAAACTTAATTTAGAGGAAGAAAAAGGAAGAGAAGAAAGACAAGACACAAGTCTTGCTTTCACAGAAGTATATTTTTTGTAAAGTGTGACAGAGTCATCTTTAGAGAAGATCCTTAGCATTTTAGTGGCTAGTTTAGACTATCCTTGGTATGTTTCAAGGAATAATGACAAAAACCAGACAGACATTCCACTTCATTACAAGCATAGCATTGGGCACTGTCATCTATGTGCTGTGTCATTTAATCCCCACCAACTCTGTGAAATGGCATCTAAGGTCTGGCGATGTCATGTCTGGCCTAATTTCTCATGGCCAAGAATTGACAAGGTCCAGCTTTAGAATTCAAGGCCATGATTCGAAGTGTGTGGAAAGACTAAGAAATTTTAAACCGTGCTGGCAACTCTGTGTTGTAACTCTTCTATAAATAGTTCCCTGATTATCCCTAAATCCCATTGACTTGGTATAATGTAAGCTATTCAGCAATGTGATATGGATAAATATTTCCTTTTCAAAACACTGCACAAATACATGATTTCCTCCCTCTGTCCACCCTGTAGGAGAAGTAGGAAAAGAGCAAGGTAATAGGAATTTATCTCTAAGCTATAAAGCCTTCCTATCCTTTCAGTAATCACCGAGGGGAGCTCCTAGTTACTAGGGAGACCATAACAGAGTGTAGTAGATTCAAGTACAACACTTGGGTTGCCTGGCTAGAGAATGCCAAAAAAGCAAAGGAAAATATTATTGTTACTGAAATCATTTGATGTCTATGACTAATAAAAAACATGTTGGCAAACTGAATTTTCAGAAATGCCCAAAGGGCTTAGTTCAAGCTGTGAATTAATAGCATACAGTAGTTCTGTCTGGATAAAAGAAAAAAAGACAACAACGCTAAACCATTTTAAAATTTATCTGAATAACCAAAAGATTCCACTAGAAATCTTAAGCAACCAATCTGGGTCCTTTATTCAACTTTTAATTGAAATTCCCTCTTCCCTTTCTTTTACAGCTAAATAATAATGTTACATGTTTTGAGTCACATAATTCTTGAATTCTGGGGGACCCACCAGCCTTCTTGGCCTTCTTAACCAACATCTCACAAATACCACAATTATCTCTTAAGTGTCCCTGACAGCTGTATTCACCTTAGAGACTTACGCAGGCTGAGGTGTCCATTCATCCAAGTGCTGTGCCCCAGGAGGACTGGTGGCAGCTAGGGGCAGATGGAGCTGGGGCTGAGTCAGACCTCCAATTACCTCTTGACCCAGGCCCCAGAGGTTACCATGGGCCTGCCTGAAGATGTTCATCCTGATTCTGCTTGATCGTGCCCAGAGCAGGAGGCCTTTGCTAGAACATATCCTATCTTGCTATGGATATAAGCTCTAACTGTTGGAGGGTGCTTTCTCATGCTGTGCCAAAATCTGCCTGCTCATGTTTTCTATCCATTGTTCCATACACTATCTCTGGAACAATACTGTTTGACTCAACTTCCTCTTGTCTTGAATAGCCCCTTAGATAACTGAAGTCAACCATCATAATTCCCTGATATACGGTCTTCTCCAAACTAAATATCCTCAGTTTCTTTCTCAGATCATAAGGCAAATATATAGACATTATAACAATAATAAGAGACAGAAAATATATAATCATCATAAGAGAACAACAAAAAGGTGGTCTGGAAATGAATTTTTTTTTTTAAAGAGTTGTCTAACTGGAAAACTGAAAATTTTAAGTGATTTTGAGGAGAACTGTCTCTTTTCACTGAGTTCCTGCATGCTGTCCATCAGGCCATCCCGTCAGAATGGAAATGTAGCTTGCCAAAGCTTTTTCTTGGTGACACCATACCAGCTCCTAGTGATCAGCCATCAGTTCTCACTAACTTGCATTTATTTTTGCTTTGTTTATTTAGTGTCAATGCCCACTTTGAGAAAAGTTTCTGGAAGGATACTTATCTGCCTATGAATAGTTGTGACATAATTTCAGAATTTGAATACCATCTATTAAGAATTAAGGGAGGGATAATGTAAGGAAACAGAATCCTTAGTTATTTCTCCTCCCCAAGTTTTATTATGTAAAATTCCAAGCATACAGAACAGTTGATGTAATTTTATAGTAAACACCCATATTCTTCATAGCTAGACACTACAATTGACACTGTGTTATCTTCAATTTATCACTTATCTATCAGTTTCTTGATCCATCCATCAACCCCTCTTACTTTCTTACACATTTAAGAGCACTGTAAACAGTGCTTATCAGTACACTGAATTCCTGACACTTGAGCATGTATATTATTCAGTTCTTTTTTGATACTTTCATTAGCACTCTTTTCTGAATTCCTCCTACCATTCTTTCCCTCCTTCTCTCCACTTTCTTTTCTTACAGAAAAGAAAACTTCCTTTCTACACCGTACCTCCCACTTGCCATCCCCCAAAGTTCTAAATGGTAAAAGGAAATGTGAAAGATCTGAGCAGGGAACTGGTCTTGAAGCAGCATCAGGAAAGGTCCCTCCATAGGTGTGAGCACCATAGACTTGGGAGAGTTGAGGTTCTCTGAACAAGCTGATGCAAACCAACTTACAAGGGAGGGAGGTGTAGAGCAACAAGGCAACTGAATTTACTGTGAGAAACACAGCTATCAAATACTTAGGCATCTACATTGCTTCATCAGCTTGATTTCTCCCTGAACTAAGCTGCATAATACGCAAATTATGAAGGATTTGGGTGAACAGAGTCACAGAAAGAAAGCAAGGTCTTAGTGACACGGAGCAGAGATCTTATCAGCACTTTTAACAGCTAGCCAGCACCATGTCCTACACCAAAAGGATGCTTCATAATTAGTGCATTATGAAATGAGCACATGAATGCTAACTACCCCTCTAGTAGAATGGCTGTGGCTCAGGGCACCTCTCCCCTGGACAGGCTGAGCGAACTTTGCCCACGTCCGCTCTTCTAGGGCTCTTCAATGACGTTCCAAGACTACCATTCTCCTTTGAATGATGCATTTTCTTTTATCAGTTCATATGCCATTCATTAAGCTTCCAGGAAGTCCTAATCTTGAGGTCTATGACTATCTAATCCTGTCTTTGATAAACTGATTTTATTGGCTTTACTCTCAAAACAAAGAGTGATCTCCTGCTGCTTGAGTCTACTCTTTTTAAAGATCCGGGAACACTGTCTTCCCTGATGAGCAAAAACCATTACTCTCACTATCTCAAGATTTATGTCCGATAAGAAATGTTAGCCGTTTATTTTCTGGGCTTCCTAATTACCACCAGCCCACAAAGACTTGGCAAGGTGAGCTTTTCACTGGTAAGGCAGCACCACAAAAATGCCAACACAGCACTTTTCACAACAGATTCTCTGTAATCGCAGAGAAATGCAATTTTGACAAATCAATCCATTTTGAGAACCCTAAGTGGAGTTTCCTAGTCATACAGTCTCAACGGGAATCCTTTGGTTATATAACAACTTCTTAATGTAGTTTCTTCAAAGGTTTCAATGTCATAAATCAGATTATTTTATAGTAAGGAATTCCTGTCCTTGCTATTTCAATTTCTTGAAAAATATTCTTATCCCTGACCACTTTCTCTATATAGATACCATAGTAAATATCTATAAACATCAATATTTCATGGAAATGCTTTAGAGTTTATTTGGATGCAAACTCTAAGGTGAAAATGACAAGAGAATCAAGGCTATGACTATTTCCTGTGAGGCTACTTATAGACGAGGAAAAAAACAAACAAACAGATGCTTTTTGGTGTTGGCACTTCAATGGTAAAATGACTAGGAAAAAAAAATCAGGTGCTTTTCGGTGTTGGCACTTCAATGGTAAAATGCAGACTGCCAACTAGAGTTCTTTTCTAACTGCCTCTCTATATAAGCAGCCAACACACAGGTTCAGATCCAGATAAAAACCCTTCAGTAGGGTGAAAGATACTATGATGCAGAGAGCAGACTTTTACTGTTGGTGGTTTCAGTGCTCTGACAGGACAGCATGGACCTCAAACAGGACTTGGTCTAGGTGAACACGGAGCTCTTTCTTTTAGCTGGCCTTTAAAGGCTACGTTTGTTCAGACATCATTAGTTCTTTTTCTTCCTTTGATGCATCTGTCTCTAGTGATGGAAACTGTGTTTTTTTTTTTTTTTTTAAAGAAACTAAAGCACAAAAGGAAACTGAAAAAGCTACAGACTGATTTGGCAACAGCTAAGCAAGATGCTGCCATCACAGTCCTGGAACTCAATGAGAAGATCAAGACTCTATGTGAAGGAAAGCTAGCCCCTAGAGGTCAGTATTACCACGTGACAGTTACACACCGGCCCTGGGCCCTGGGTGATGCATATAGCTTCCCGGCAACAAAGCAGAGAGCAAGGCCACAGTGCCAGGCAGCGCACTGGGCCAGCTGCATGCTGGCCGGGCCTGATCTCCATTCTGCTTGATTAGAGACATACACAAACTGCGAGCTCCAGGCGGGGTGTGCTTCCGCTGTGAGAAAAGCAGGGAATGAATAAGCAGTTCCTTCAAGGAAAGTCTCTGGGGGCTGAAGAATAGAGTGAGACATCTGATCAGTGTCTTGCTGGGTGGCAGTGAGGAAAACACAGGGCCCAGGGAGGAAGACCGGAGGCTCCCAGGGGTGGGTCTCTGAAGTGGGGCAAGGAGAAGGGCTTGTCTGAAAGTGTAGACAGGCTGATAGACCAAGATGGGCATGGGAAGAAAAAGAAATGTTTTAACAATAGGCTAACCAGCCAGAAATAAGCAGGGAAGATGGGCTGAGGGTGAAATCTGGGTGGTTCCGGAAAAGTTAATAGCCACTCTGGTATGGATGCTTTAAAGTCTTCTCTCAGAGATGACAAACACACTTGGAGGGGGCAGGGACCCTCAGATTGTCATCATCAGCAATAATATGAATTAACATTTGATACGACACACCAGGCATTTTGTTAAGCATCTCATGTGTATTTAATTCTCAGAATAACCTCTGAAGCAGGTATTAGTACATTTACGGATTCCACAAGAATAAGCACAAGCTACCTGGCCCCAGGTTAGATGTGTGTGGCCACGCCTGGGCAGTCACCCCAGGGTGCTTATGCAGCTTTGGTGCAGTGAGGCAATTTCTCTGCACCAAGAGCAGATCTCACTCTGCCTGGTGGATCTCCTGCAAAACTCTGGTTCCCTGGGACGAATGTCTTCCTTTGATGTGCGGCACTCTTGCAAAGCCAGGAACATGCAATTGTTCTTACTCTCACTTCCTCTATTACTCATAAATAATTATGGAAAAAGAGGAGGAACGTGGAAATAGTGGAGGAGGAGGAAGTAGGTGATGTGGTGGCTGTAGAAAGTGAGACACTCCCAGCATCCTGACAGTATGGGAAAGTGTTTAATATGAGTTTGGTTTTAATTTTCAGTTTTGAATAGCACTTTCCCTAGATGGAAATGGCATGTGACACCATCACCTTGAAACACATGGTTTTCTCTTTCCACAGAACAATATAGCTTAATTTGCTTTTACCACCATGAAACCTAAATGAGTAAAACCCATTAGAGAATATTATCCATTTAAAAGTCTTTATTCTAAGGCATCATAGCCAGATTTCAAATCAGTTGCATGATAGGAAGCTGACAATGATTGCACAGGATGCTGGAGAAAATTTTCCTGCTCATCTGAGAGAAGTTCTCAATTTCTCAACTGAACTTTGAATCTAGTGGAAAAAAGATTTTATTGCAAGTTATCTGATTCTTGTTACTCTCATTTTCACAAAAATAATGTCCTTTGCTATCTAAGGATGATTTTGTCCCTTTGATATTTTGATAGGTCAAAATTAAGATACTACTGGGTTACCAGGACTATAACAATCGTGGGGGATGTTAGAAAACATTAAATTCCACCTTTGCTTCTTTGCCCACTTTTGTCTCTGTATTTCTGTCTAAAGCAGGGGAAAATTACCTGTGCAGGAAAAAAAACAAAAAACCTAAAGTATTATGAATAGATATAAATTTAAATAAAGTCAAGTATTCCAAGGTTAATTATGGATGAAAGTACTGACTCCCTATAAAACCTATGTATTGCTTTTCTTATATGTTGGAGAAACTGGTTCAGTAGATAGACATACAGCCTGAAGCTCTTAAACCATATATTTGCACAGTCTTACTCTCCTATGGGTTCCAAACAGCCTAACCCTGTGCCCAGGAAATTATTATCAAGGCTCTTGTGGCCCCAGAGTAACATGAGCTCTTATTCTCAGAGACTTTGGTCACCTTGCCCTACCTCTCAACTGATTTGAAAGTAATGTCTGAAAAGATGTAGGTAACTTTAACACACAATGGCTCCCATTTAACCACAAACAATTAGGGTTGACCCACCTCCCACACACATTCCTTGACCAGAACACCACTCCTTTCCTGCTTACTCTTGTGTCCTTTAATAAAATGATAGTTTTTGGTTTTCAGACCTCTGTTTGCAAATGACAGATACCCTCAACCATAACAGTTTATGATTGGGTGATTATAAGAAAGGGTGATTTCCTGGCACAAACACAGACAAACTAAGAAAGGGCATGCTCAGCCTTAGAGTCTCATAGATTCAGGGACTCAAATCCCATCAGGGAACTCTGTGTCTCTCTGCTTCTCTCTGCAGTGAGACTTTCATTTCCTCAAGAGGGATGTCAGGAGACACTGAAAACATAGCCACAACAACCAAGGGCTGCCCTACTTATTTCTTCTCCAGAGAAGAAGAAAAAAATGTGTTTTCCTACCAGCTTTAGTTAGGAAAAGTATGAGAAGGTACCTTGTCTTGGCTTGGGTTGGGTGCTTATTCGAGCCCATGAGTTTATCTTTGTAGCTGGAGGTGGGGAAAGTATGGTTGGACAAGCTTGGTTATGCACCAACCATTGGATGAAGGGGCAGAAGGCACTAAGGGTGGGATGGGAGGATGTTGTGACTGGTGGATCCCAGAAGTACAGGACTGGACTGGGAGAAGACACTGGGTCACTGTCTTACAGGAAGGGCTAGCCTGTTGCAGGAAAGAAACATGTCCAACCTCCTCTCAGCTAGTGATCAAGCTAAAATATCATAAAATGCTTAACAAATCACCCATCCATGAGTATTTGCACTTTTTAAGTGGATTCTTCTTGATGAACAAAAGACCTTCATGACCCAAGAAATTAATGTCCAATGGTAAAACTTCAGACTCCATAATAGAGTGAACCACTTTGGGAAAGGAGACTCCTTGCAGCCTCCATCATGTGACATCGTAGTTGCCAACTCTGAAGTTCAGTTTTATGGTAACAAGTGAAATTGCAAGAGGGGAAAAAGGGACTCAAATCAGGACTTTAGTCCCTGATTCTAAATTACATGTTATCTGCATTAACACAAAGCTACTTCTCTTAGTTACAAGCCAGTGCCTACAGTTATAATGAGCAGATTAATGAGATGGGTTCAAATAAATTACAATCTCTTTCTATGCAAATGTGCACAATTTTTCAGTTTGGTTCATTTTCTAAGTAAGACTATATAAAAGGTTGCCATTCAACTCTTCTGATCAGAGGAATACCCTAGAATACTAGGGATACTTTTAAGCATGTTCAAATTGATGGAGCAGTGAGCTACCAAACTTTTTTTTTAAACACATAAACACATAAAAATGATTTCACTGGTTTCATACTTAAATAACCTCCAAGGAAATAAATGATTTAAGTCAGTGGAAAGTTCAACTGAAAAGAAAAACACCTTTATTATAAAACTGGCACAGCAGGAAACTTACTTACCGTCTGAGTATTGCTTGTTGATTTTCACTCTGTGCAAATAATCACAGTCCAGGGCTGATTCCTTGCCTCTTTCCCACAGCTGGCACCTGAAGTGCTTACAGTTTAATTTACTCACAGAATTCAGTGAAATGCCTATTGTACCCATTCAAAGCTTGAGTCCATCTTTTGGTAAACATTAGTATGCAGAAATCTAAGGCTATATTTCAAGTCAATCTGCTTCCTTTGGTTTTGGAGCAGAAAATTACTTTGTAAAGGACGTGAGTGAGTTGAGTCCTGGCACATTAGCATCAAGTTACCTGCTATGATGAAAGCTTGAATCCTTGACCAGAACATTCAGGACCTGGTTAGTAGATTTCAAGCTAGCACACTAAAGGGAATGCACTCCTCTGGATTTTTTTCCCTTTTAATTATTTTCTCTTAATATGCACAGCTGGTATATCAAATAACGTGTGTCTCTATCCCACAGGCAAGTTCCCAATGTCCCACTGAAAGCCGTGTCAACGTTAAGTCATTTCTTGGTTTTACTCTCATTAAGAAGACACTCTCCCAAACCAAACATCATATATTAATGCATATATGTGGAATGTAGAAAGTTGGTATAGATGATCTTATTTGCAAAATAGAAGAGACAAAGACGTGGAGAACAAATGCACGGACCCCAAGCGGGAAGTGTGAGGGTGGTAGGATGAGTTGGGATATTTGGATTGACATATATACACTATGTTTAAAGCTGAGAACCTGCTGCACAGCTCAGGGAACTCTACTCAGTGCTCTGTGGTGTCCTAGTGGGAAATAAATGCAAAAAGAGAGGGGGTACATGTATACATATGGCTGATTCACTTTGCTGTACTGTAGAAACTAATACAACATCGTAAGACAACTATACTGCAATGAAAATTAATTAATAAAAAAAGAACAAGTCAAACAAGAAGATGATGACACTCCCAGGTAGTACAGGTACATCCCAGGGCAAGCTTCTCGAGGACTCAGAGTCTGAACAGAGCCAGACACTTTTGAGGCAGGCTAGTCACAGGATTGACTTTTCAGTGACATAAAATTACCTTATGGCAGAAAGTGAAGAGGAACTAAAAGCCTCTTGATGAAAGTGAAAGTGGAGAGTGAAAAAGTTGGCTTAAAGCTCAACATTCAGAAAACAGAGATCATGGCATCCGGTCCCATCACTTCATGGGAAATACATGGGGAAACAGTGGAAACAGTGCCAGACTTTATTTTTTTGGGCTCCAAAATCACTGCAGATGGCGACTGCAGCCATGAAATTAAAAGACGCTTACTCCTTGGAAGGAAAGTTATGACCAACCTAGATAGCATATTCAAAAGCAGAGACATTACTTTGCCAATAAAGGTCCATCGGAGAAGGCAATGGCACCCCACTCCAGTACTCTTGCCTGGAAAATCCCATGAATGGAGGAGCCTGGTGGGCTGCAGTCCATGGCGTCGCTGAGGGTCGGACATGACTGAGCGACTTCACTTTCCCTTTCATTTTCATGCATTGGAGAAGGAAATGGCAACCCACTCCATTGTTCTTGCCTGGAGAATCCCAGGGACAGGGGAGCCTGGTGGGCTGCCGTCTCTGGGGTTGCACAGAGTCGGACACGACTGAAGTGACTTCGCAGCAGCAGCTAGTCAAGGCTATGGTTTTTCCTGTGGTCATGCATGGATGTGAGAGTTGGACTGTGAAGAAAGCTGATCACCGAAGAATTGATGCTTTTGAACTGTGGTGTTGGAGAAGACTCTTGAGAGTCCCTTGGACTGCAAGGAGATCCAACCAGTCCATTCTGAAGGAGATCAGCCCTAGGATTTCTTTGGAAGGAATGATGCTATAGCTGAAACTCCAGTACTTTGGCCCCCTCATGCGAAGAGTTGACTCATTGGAAAAGACTCTGATGCTGGGAGGGATTGGGGGCAGGAGGAGAAGGGGACGGCAGAGGATGAGATGGCTGGATGGCATCACTGACTCAATCGATGTGAGTCTGAGTGAACTCCGGGAGTTGGTGATGGACAGGGAGGCCTGGCGTGCTGCGATTCATGGGGTCGCAAAGAGTCAGACACAACTGAGCGACTGAACTGAACTGAACTGAAAATTACTTTTAAACACTATCTCATTAATTTTAAGAATAGGACTTGCTGTCCTATACCATCATGAAAGCCAGGAGATACATCTCTTTGACAAAACCCCAGAGCCAACTCTAACCAGCATTCTAAAGAGTATCTTTTATCATGATGTCCATCCCCAGGCACACAACCCAAACCCCCTCTCCTTTTTATTACTCCTTTCCCAAACCTTCTTGGGAGAAAAACTCCTATTGCAACTAGATGTTAAGAAAAATGGGATTTGAGGGTGATAAAAATGTTCTGGAATAAGGTAGTGACAATGCTTGCACAACACTGTCAATATAGGAGGACCACGGAATTGCACACTTGAAAACGGTTAGCATGGTGAACTTCATGTTATGAGAATTTTATCTCAGTTAGAAAAATAACATAGTGATTAAAACAATCCTTGCAAAGATGTAACACCCTGTCGAGTGTAAGTATGTTTTAATGAGAATGCTTTGGGCCTAAATAAAATCTTGCCTTGGTAGAATTCCAAGCTTTTAGAGAGCCAGTCATGTTACTATTTATTGGAGTAAGACTAGTCTTGAATAGCTGTCCATTTGTGTCTGGTTTTTTAAACAATGCAGTCCTTCTCCTCTTCTACTGTCTCTCAGCTCTCTGAAAGGCTGGTGTTCCTCAGACTAGGAATCAATTACTTGACCAACAGTTCTGCACATACTTCTTCCACCACTGAACACAGATTTTTATTTACCAGTCTACCTAGAATTTCCTAAGACAGTAACAAGGACTCTGGGTTCTCACAGTTTGAACCACTGGGACTTTGTTATAAGCTCTGCTCACCACCTGGCATCAGACTGCATGAAGCTTGGTTTGATATTTGGTCAAACACAAAAAGGCAGCCAGCACTTCCCTACTGTTGCCAAGGGTGTTACTGCCTTGCTGGAAAGGAACAAGAACTCAGGGAAACAAAAGGTGGAGATTTCCCCACCCACATAATTATCCCTACATTTGCAGAAAGAAGCTTTCTTTTAAGCACTCCTACCGAATCCTTAAAGAAGCTATTCCATGGTAGGGTATTTTACACCTAGACCAATAACCACCAGAAATTAACAGTAGGGACCATGAGAGAATACGAATAATAACTTCAAGGTGTACTTTCTAAGTGTAACAAGTCCCTCAGGATTTTTTGTATTTACCTCATGGTAATAGCTTATATTTATCTTTATAATCCCTTGTCTCATTTAGAGATTACCCATCAGGCTGCCTCTTCCTTTGTCCACTGAGTTCTTCCTGAAATGGAGCCACTTCCTGGAATAGAACCCCAAAGCCAAAGCCTTCTCATTGATTTCAGAAGTTCCCTCAAGGATAAACAACTTCCTAGGAGTCCCTGAAAAGCTTAGAGATCTTATTGCACAAAGATCCCTAAAGATCTTTCTTATTCTATATGTACAAATCTGGAGTGGTTCTAATTTTCAAAAGGACATTGTAGAGACCTGTAGGCCTAAAAATAACTCATGTGAAAACTAGACGTCACTCAGGACTTTGTTGGTTGCAAGTGACAGAAACCAAAATGAAACTAGTTTAACCAAAAAGAAATTTACGAGCTGCTAAGGCTGGCAGCTGGACTAGAAGAAGCACAAGCTGGAATCAAGATTGCCGGGAGAAATATCAATAACCTCAGATATGCAGATGACACCACCCTTATGGCAGAAAGTGAAGAGGAACTCAAAAGCCTCTTGATGAAAGTGAGAGTCAAAAGTGGGCTTAAAGCTCAACATTCAGAAAACGAAGATCATGGCATCTGGTCCCATCACTTCATGGGAAATACATGGGGAAACAATGTCAGACTTTATTTTTGGGGGCTCTAAAAATCACTGCAGATGGCGACTGCAGCCATGAAATCAAAAGACATTTACTCTTTGGAAGAAAAGTTATGACCAACCTAGATAGCATATTGAAAAGCAGAGACATTACTTTGCCAACAAAGGTCCGTCTAGTCAAGGCTATGGTTTTTCCAGTGGTCATGTATGGATGTGAGAGTTGGACTGTGAAGAAAGCTGATCACCGAAGAATTGATGCTTTTGAACTGTGGTGTTGGAGAAGACTCTTGTGAGTCCCTTAGACTGCAAGGAGATCCAACCAGTCCATTCTAAAGGAGATCAGCCCTGGGATTTCTTTGGAAGGACTGATGCTAAAGCTGAAACTCCAGTACTTTGGCCACCTCATGCGAAGAGTTGACTCACTGGAAAAGACTCTGATGCTGGGAGGGATTGGGGGCAGGAGGAAAAGAGGACGACAGAGGATGAGATGTCTGGACCGACTTGATGGACGTGAGTTTGAGTGAACTCTGGGAGATGGTGATGGACAGGGAGGCCTGGAGTGCTGCAATTCATGGGGTCGCAAAGAGTCGGACACGACTGAGTGACTGAACTGAACTGAACTGAACTAAAGGCTGGCAGTGAGGCTGAGCACAGAGTTTCTGGAGTCTTCTTTGACCCCATCTGACCTCTTGCAGGCACAGATCAGGAAAGATCCTCTGGCTGTCTTGACTTGTCAATCTTTAGTGAACATCAGTTTCTGCCTGCTCAGAACAACATCCCTTTCTTTTAGTAACAGGAGCATGGTTTTCCTTTGGGGAACTATGCCTCTCCTGTTCTCTGTGGTCTGTTGGGACTGTCAGTCACACTGTCCCTTTCCTACTTGACCCAGGGAAGGGCCTGTGACCAACTGAGCCAATGACACTTGCTTTTTTTTCAGGAATGTGAATCTTGAACTGAGTTGAATGAAGAAGGGCAGAAAAAAGCTAGAGTTAATTCACCCTGTAGGTCTGGCCCTGCTCCCTGAAGAAATTGTCTCTGAGCTTCTGATATTTGACAAACTTCACAAGGTTGGGTTGTTAAGCATTCCTTCAATATTTGAGAGCTTTCTCATATCCTTCCTATAAACTTCTTTTTTTGCTTAAAGCAGTCTGCTTAGGCTTATACTTGCAACCAAAGAACCTTAATTTGTACTGAACTAAAGGGAACAGAAGTCTTCCCCACTCAGTGGTAAAGAACTCACCTGCCAACACAGGAGACCTGAGTTCAATCCCTGGGTCAGGAAGATCCCCTGGAGGAGAGAATGGCAACCCACTCCAGTATTCTTGCCTGGGAAATCCCAAGGACAGAGGAGCCTGGCGGGTGACAGTCCTTGGGGTTGCAGAGTCGGACACAACTAAGCAACTAACTGATGACAAAGGGAATACAACTTATTTCTCACAGATTCGATACAGAAATCTCAAGGAAGACATGTGATTGACTATAGTTGTACCACAATGTTATCCATGCATCACCTGCTGCACCTAAGACAACAGGATTTTATCAGAGGCCACATCTGGGTCATGTGCCAAAGGTCAAGGACTAGAGGATATTACCAGAGAGAAGATGCAAAAAGTTTCTGGACAGAAAACCAAAACGAAACAACAAACCTCTCACTGTCCCCTTTAATCTATTTTAGGTAAAGTTCATAAACTTGGCGAAGATAGCCATGAACTGAAGATCAGTTTTATCTTGTGAGGAAAGTACAAAATTTCTCTTCTTTCTCTCCCTATCATTTTCAAACTGCATATTCAAGCCCTTCCTTGCAAAAAGTCTGGAAATCTATTTATTTTATAATTAACAAAGGGTAAGAAGATTCATTCTGAAATTTTTGGGTGACAGCCAGTATTTGCTAGCTATACCAGCTGTGGGAATTCAATGATGTCAAGGCCCCCTCCCTCCTTTGTTTCTGAGACTAATTTTGGAATTATACTATTATCAGGAAATGGTGCTCCCTTCCTTCTGTCTATCCCTTAGGAATAGCTTTATTATTATTATTTTTTTTTAAGTCTCCTGGCTCCTGTATCCAGAGAGTTTGGATGAAAGGGCAAGCACCAGCTAAATGTCAGACAAGGCACATGGGAATTAGAGCTTGATCAATTTCAAAGGTTTCCTAGTTAACCTTGGAAACTGTTATGATCACCAGAAGAGAATGTGCTGTTTTGGAAATACTGCTTTAAAAAGAAAGAAAGAAAGAAAACCCAGACCAGAGCGGAGAAGGAAGATACGTCCTTCCAAGAAATTAGAAATGTACAGAGAAATTTTGAGCACTCCTTTGTCAAACAAAGCAGATGGAGATTTGTCAACACAAGATGAATTGGAGAGCTTGAGGTTGCAAACAATTGTCAGTCAGCTATAGATACTGGTGCAGCTGTTCCTGCTACAAAAAACTCTTGGTGCCAAAGTAGAAAAAGTGAAAAATGTTCTCTCGTGTATTCCCCAGAAACCACAATGCTATTTTATTTAATGACTCAATGTTTCCTGATAGAAGGGTGAAGTTACAGGCCGGCTACATCAGTCATATGTATAAATTTGGAGGAATGAGGGGTGTGAGGGGAGCTTGACCTCATCAGATCAAATTTAGAAAAGATGCACAGGACCAGACTATACCAGACAGGTGGGAAACTTCTGTTTGAAGACATGGGATTTCTTTCTGGTCAGTGGGACTGTGTTAGGTTTATGTTCTTATGCATACATTAGATACCTACATGCAATGTAGTAGTCTGGAAGAATATTTGTTATTAAAGATATACTACCTTGGAACAGATTATTACCCTATTACACCTTTAATTTTTTCCAATCAAATTAAACCACAATTTGATACTGGACAAAGAACATAGAACTAAGAGAAAAGAAAGAGGTAAAGAAAGAGGAACAATATTATTCCTGATTTGTTTAATATGGATTGGATCCAGGAGAAGAGTGTTCATCATGCTGGCATACTAATCAGTGCCTACAAGATCTGAAAACACCACTGCTCTTCTGCAGATGCTTTCCTTAATCCCAGAAATGATCAGAGAATGTCCCTGTGATTTTCCAGGAAGACCTGAAGTCCTGCCGTGACAAGCTGTCATTTCAACCTGGGCAGACTGTTAGAACATCTGCCCCACAAGGATGACAGCCTTAGCATTTTACAAAGGTCCCTTTTTTTTCCTGAGCAATTTCTAGTGAATAAAGAGGGAGCCCTCTTCCTGTTTCAGGGAATTCTGAATAGAACTTGTCAAACAGAAAAGAGAAATGCTCTCAGCCACAAACAGAATTTGTATCTTCAGGAAGTGATCAATTATAACTCTGAGGCGAATCTCCGAGGTCAAGGCAATAAAAGGATGCAGGAGAGACGGTGGAGAGATACATGTATGTTTCATGCATGGATGAAAACAAGAATTCTTAGGAGTCCTCAAAGGCAGAACAAGCATTACAAGACTTGGGTCAATAGGATAAAATGTATTTCATTCTATAGAAACCTAGTATGATCTTAAAAGATCCTA
Organism: Bos mutus; assembly: GCF_027580195.1. NCBI lineage: Eukaryota > Metazoa > Chordata > Mammalia > Artiodactyla > Bovidae > Bos > Bos mutus. Next base: position 65,922,869 of record NC_091623.1, on the reverse strand, counting down.
AATTTATAAGGTTGTTGTTCAGTCACCCAGTCATGTCCAACTCTTTGAGACCCCCTGGACTGCAGTGTCCAGGCCTCCCTGTCCCTGGCCATCTCCCAAAGCTTGCCAAAGTTCATGTCCGTTGCATCGGTGAGGCTATCCAGCCATCTCATCCTCTGATGCCCTCTTTTCTTTCTGCTCTCAATCTTTCCCAGCATCAGGGACTTTTCCAATGAGTTGGCTATTCACACCAGATGACCAAAATACTGGAGCTTCCGCTTCAGCATCAGTCTTCAGGGTTGATTTCCCTTAAGATTGACTGGTTTGATCTCCTTCCAAGGGACTTCTAGGAATCTTCTCCAGCAACACAGTTTGAAGGCATCAATTCTTTAGCACTCTGCCTTCTTTATGGTCCAGCTCTCAGCATAGTATGTGACCACTGGGAAGACCTTAGCCTTGACTATATGAACCTTTGTCGGCAGAGACGTCTCTGCTTTTTAACACATGGTCGAAGTTTGTCATAGCCTCCCTGCCAAGAAGCAGTCGTCTTCTGATTTAATGGCTGCAACCACCATCTGCAGTGATTTTAGAGCCCAAGAAGAGGGAATCTGTCACTGCTTCCTCTTTTTCCCCCTCTACTTGCCACGAAGTGATGGAGCCAGATGCCATGATCTTATTTATTTTTAATATTTATTAGGTTATTGGATAGCAAAATTTTTATCACACTGAACTGTGTATGCCAGGATTCTGACTTCAGCTATTTAACATAGTCCCTTTCAAGCCAGAGTAACACTTTTGATAGCTCTTTAGGGTGAGTAGGTTTTTCTAACCCAAGATGAGTGCTAAGGCCTCTCATCTTATGCTATGTAGCTAACTAAATTTCTGACAAAAGATAGTTAATTTCAATATGCTTTTACTTTTTGTAATGTATGCCACAACCAGACACTATTCATTTTTATTTGTAGTTATACATAATGCTAATTAATTCATATATAACCTTTTTAAAAGATTACCTGGAGTTTTAAAAGCAGAATGCTTCTCATTTCAAAGTTTTAATGTCTTATATTTATAGCGATTGTATTATCAGAACTAAAAATCAAAACATTTATTAAAATAAAATTTACATTCATATCCCAAAATGTTTGAAACCAGGACCATACTGCTGCTGCTGCTGCTGCTAAGTTGCTTCAGTCGTGTCCGACTCTGTACGACCCCATAGACGGCAGCCCACCAGGCTCCCCCGTCCCTGGGATTCTCCAGGCAAGAACACTGGAGTGGGTTGCCATTTCCTTCTCCAATGCATGAAGGTGAAAAGAGAAAGTGAAGTCACTCAGTTGTGTCCGACTCTTAGCGACCCCATGGACTGCAGCCTACCAGGCTCCTCAGCCCATGGGATTTTCCAGGCAAGAGTACTGGAGTGGGGTACCATTGCCTTCTCCGAGGACCATATTACAGAATCCTAAATGTAGTTTCAGAATACTTATAGTTCAAATAGGATTGCATGAGAGAGTGGAAATGGCATATTTACCTAATGTTATTTGTGGATCTTAGCAGATAAGTCTTAGAATCTTAGAAATGAAGGTTAGTGGAATATAATTAATACCACAAATCCAAGAGAAATGTTGGGAGACCATGAGGGAAATATAGAGCTGACTACTCTGAAAGTAAGAATCAGTGCTTATTTTTTAAAATTGTATCATCAGAAGAGAAAATATTAGAAGCAGACCTTGCATAATCCATCTAAATTCTATAAACATTCTCAGATGCAAGTGGCTGATCTTTTCTTTTTTACAACCATAACTTTTCCGTGTAAGTTCCAAGAGTCAGTAATTAAATTTGAGAAAATTTTGAGGTTGCTTCTGATCTAAAGCCAAAGGGAAGTAATTTATTTAGGAGAAACTGGTTCTAAACAAAGATGTATATATGGGAATATTGGCAAACAGAATTAAGTACCTTCATTTCTTTGTCAATAAAGCAGCATCAAGAAGCTAAAAATTCACTTCAGAATAAATTCTTAAGGAAATTTCTAAGGCATTTCTAAGGAAATTTCTAAGGAAATGGAAACTGCTTGACGTTTTCTTTTTTCCTTCATCATCAGCATATGCTGATGATAATTTTAATTAATATTACATAAAAAGTCTTTATAGTGAAGTCGCTCAGTCGTGTCCAACTCTTTGTGACCCATGGACTGTAGCCCACCAGGCTTCTCCGTCCATAGGATTCTCTAGGCAAGAATACTGGAGTGGGTTACCATTTCCTTCTCCGGGGATCTTCCCGACCCAGGGATCGAACCCAGGTCTCCCGCATTGGAGGCAGACACTTTAACCTCTGAGTCATCAGGGAAGCTGGTCCTGCTTTAAAAACACTCCCAAAGAAAAATGAAAGACTTACTAGTCTTTTATTGTATCACTTACATCAACTTTCTTCTTGCTTAATTTAAGGCAATAAATTAATATTCTTATCCTTTTCAAAATGACTGATTTCACACATATATTTCTATTTTAGTGAAATTTTATGTATTAGTTCTGAATTTATTACATGCATCCATTAAACACATTGCTTATAAACATTAAGCAAGAGTAAAAACAAAATACTGATTGAATTTCAAATCAAGGGAGGGTTACGAACATAATATATAAAGATTATACTAGAGAGAAAAAGTCCGCATGAGACAAATGAGGTCCAAACCTAACTGAAATGTTATAGCCATGTGCAACTATTAGAAATTTCCCCCAAAGTGCCGCTCTGCTCATTTCATGAAGGCTTTGCACTAGTTATTTCCTCTTTTTAAGATACTTAAACCCCTTACCCCCTCCCGACGCTCCCCTTCTTGTCTTTTGATCCTTCTTCACAAAGTGTTTTGGGACCACTCCCATCACCACTACCATCTCCCTACCCACTCACTAGCCTTCCCATGAGTTATGCACCCATAAACTCTGTGCATACCATATCATAACATCTATTATATACATTTCTCTTTACCTTTCTTTACGGATAGGCCCAGGGGCTCCCTGAAGAGAAACAGAAATGCATTTTGTTTTTCCTTTGTATCTACAGCTTACACAGTGTCTGATACTTGATGGTCATAAAATGTTGGATGGATGGACATGGAATAAAACTTAATGGAATTCTGTCCTAGTTCTCTGTTGCTTAATATGGTCATGAACTGCTAGGCATTGGAAAAAGTTTGCTTATAAAATTAAAAATTTAAAACCAACCTGACTGGCAGATTTACCAGGAAACAGATTGTACTTTCAGATTGCCAGTAATATCTGTAGGACCACTAGCACAGCTCCTGGCTCCCTGGTAGAAGGAGACTATCACATCCAAGGACTGATTTCAAGTATTACCAGGGGACTTCCCTGGTGGGCCAGTGGTTAAGACTCCACACTTCCACTGCAGGGAGCACCGATTCAATCCATGTTTGTCGAACTAAGATCCCACATGCCATAAATTAAAAAAAAAAGTTCTGAATAAAAAGAATTGTTCTTTTTAAAAATATTCTGATTCCTCTATACCATATTTTAATAAGCTGATATTGATTTACCTCCAACTATGTTATTTTATGACTTTTCACCTTTTTAACACACACTGATGGTAAACACATATATTTAGATGGCATAAAATCTAGCACTCAGGGTTCATTTTCAAACATTATCATTAAAATGGCCCATCCTATAAAACTGAACTGAACATTGATTCCAAAGTCCTTTCTGATCTACACTCTACACGGGCTGGCCTCCCTGTCCTACTTAGCACTTTAGGCTACCACCCAGCATCCTTGTGTTGGCCAGTCTATGCCTTGAGGTACTCTAACACCGCCCATCATGCATACTACTTCCTGAACACTTCCTAACCTCCTCCGGCCCTATCAATGACCAAAAGCTTTATGATTATTTATTTGGTTCCAATATGCAAGGTGACTCTTGGGTTCTCACTCATTCTGTGCTTGATCAATATGTCCCTTGATGTACAGCTGTTGCCAAGTACCTTAAGTAATATCCTGCCTCATCCCAATTCAGCTTGTAGGATTCCCTCCCTGTAGCCTGATATTATATTCCCATCCAGTTGGTTTGGTTGCCAAAGACACCAAAATCTCTTAAGAATTTAACCTTCAGTGGTCTGGTTCAAGTCAACTGTTGCTTACTTTCACTTAGATCTTGATTACCTAATCCTGATCCTTCACAAGTGGTCATACTGGGTTGTCTTTTGTTGCTGTTGTTAACCATCTCAGTGCTTTACATTAAAGGAAGGTTAGTTATACAGGAGTATAATTTAGATAATGTCACTTTCATAGTGAGAAATAGTTCAATGCCTTCTCATTGTCTGTAAAATAAAGGTCGTATTTCTTAACCCAACATTCAGAGTCCTCCATGAACTGGCCTCAGGATATCTTCCTAGATTTATTTCTTTACCTCTTTTTATCTATTCATCTTCGCTCTCTTCATCACCTGACAAAGTATCTGGTAGAAGTCCTCTCTCTCTGTTCTTCACATCTGCTGACACAATAACAAAGCCTGCCTGATCGTGCTTTCACTTTGTATGATTACAGAGCTCAGATGAGCATTTAACTTTTCCCCACGGAACAGCTATGATCTTTTCTCAGTAGGTAGCTTTCTCCCTCTCCAAGACAAGTGCTCCGTCCCTTCCTGCCTCTTCTCCAACTTTCTTCCCTCCTCCACACTTACGCCCAGCTGATGACCTCACCTGTAACTCCCCGAGTATACACAGCTCATCAAATGGAGATGCTCACCTTCCCACTACCAACCAAATCTAAGTTCTTGCTTCCTCCTGTCACCAGTGTTCTTCTGGTTGCCTCTGTCAGCAGTGGAGGAAGTGTGGCTCCTCTCATTCCAGGCGCTGTCCTCCTACTAGTGCTCCAGACCCCGTGGTTCTCACCTCTCCAGGCACATCACTTATCTACCCTATCTCACACTTGCATCATACACTCCTCTCTACTGACTCGTTCCTATCTGCATAGGAACATGTTGGTATCTCACATCTCTGCAAGAGCTTCCTTTGATTCCTCATCACTTGGCACCATTTTCCCACTCTCATTCCAAAGGAAACAACTGCAGTGTCTTCACTTCCTCACCTCCCTCCCACTCTTGGCTGATGTCAAATCACAGAGTCCTGGTTTTTCTTCTTCCATATTGGTTACTCCTCTAATTTGTTGAATTCTACTCTATGGAACCTTTGAAGACCTTCTAAACCTGCTCCAGAGGCCCTTCTTCCTATGAATCTTAGTTTTCCCCTAGATTATCTCATTTACTCTCATGGCCTTAAATATCACCTATAGTATAGTAATTTCTAAATGTGTATCTCCAAGTCTCTCCCTTTAACGCCAGATTCATTTGTTTGCAGGTTAATTTTATATTTTCTCTTTCAACCTAACCGTGCTGCAAAGATGGCCTTCCCCTATATTCTCCCATCTTAGGCAGTGCACCACCATCTTCCCTGTTACTCAAGCTAAATAAATAAAAAGTTACAAATTAGGATAAGTGCAGCGAAGAATTTACATGGAATTATATGACATAAAATAAATTTTGGAGTAGAGAAAATTCTAACGAGGTAGATCAGCAAAATCCTCCTAAGAAGGAGATGATATTTCAACTGAAATGTGAACTATGAGTAGCAGTCAAGCATATAGAAAGGAAGAGGATGAGCACACTCCAAAAGAAAATAGCACGTATAGGGATGTTTTAGGGAAACAGTTTGATGTATTTTCATAATAGTAACAAATCTAATATCCCTGAATTGGAGTAAGTAAATGAAGAGGAAAGTGGCAGGGGGTGAGTGTGTAAAGATACACAGGGACTAGATCAAATGTAATATTTCAATAGTCCAGGTGAGAGGAATCGGGAGTGTGGCCCACGAAAATAGAACTGGAGAAAATGGATTTAATTTACAATAGCTCTTGTAGGGACTTCCTTGGTAGTCCAGTGGTTAAGACTCTGCACTCCCAATGCAGGGGGCAGGGACTCGATTCCTGGTTGGGGAACTAAGATCCTGCACATTGCACAGGGAGGCCAAAAGAAAAGAAAATTGTTGTAGTATAATACACATAATGGGCTATTTATCATGCTAACCATTTATAGGTATACAGTTCAGTGGCATTTAACACATTGACAATGTTGTGTAACTATCAGCACTATAGATATCTAAAACTTTTTCACCATCTTCAACAAAAACTTTGTTCCCATTAAATAACAACTCCCCTTTTCTTTCAGTCCCTGGTAATCTATATACTACGTTCTGTTTTTGTGAATCTGTCCATTATAGGTCCTTCTTATAAGTTTTATCCTTCTGTTTCTGGCTTATTTCACTAAATATAATGTTTTTAAGCTTTACACATGTGGCAACACACATTAAAATTCCATTCCTTTTTATAGTTGAACAGTATTTAATTTTCAGTTCTATTTTCATGGTCCACACTCCCGATTCCTCTCACCTGGACTATTGAAATATTACTTTTGATCTAGTCCCTGTGTATCTTTACACCCTCACCCCCTGCCACTTTGCTCTTCATTTACTTACTCCACTTCAGGGATATTAGATTTGTTACTATTATGTCATATGTGTGTGTGTGTGTGTGTATATATGTGTGTGTGTGTGTGTGTGTGTGTATATATATATATATCTTTTCTTATTCTGAAATAGATTTAAACATTATTTTGGGAGTAGAATTAGACATGGAGATGAACTAGATTTGGGGGTTAAGGAAGGAGATGAAGGTAACATAGATGAGTCCTAGGATTCTAACTTATGAAAATAAGTGGCAGGAGATTAATTAATAAAATGAGGAAGACTTGAGAAGGACTTGAGAAGACTTTATCTCAATCGAACTGAGTTAGAATCTTTAACCTACTGGATAGAGGAGGAATCTTGATGGATGAGGCCCCTGTTCAGTCTTAAATGATAAATGTGAGTTAACCGTGGTGAGAGATATGCACTAGAGGGGGTGGATACAGAAGCAAATTTAAAAAGAATGGACCAAATAACAAAAGTCATGAAGATCTTGGTTTTGTTTCTTTTCTCTGGAACACCCTCCCCTAATTCCTGATGTCCCTTTCAAAATGTTTCCTGATCTTCAAATCCAAGGTGAAAGGCCCAGCTCTTCAGATTCCCCTTAAGCACTTATTTATGCTCTTTTAATGGTATTTATCATCTTTCAGCTTACCTAACAATTTTGGTTCATTTCTTCCCTACTATACCATAAGCCCTTTGAGAGCTTTAGCATCTTTAGCATATTTGTGTCTTCCCACAATATCTAGTGCTATTGTCATGCATAAAGAAAGCTCAGCAAATGTTGGTTTTCAACAGACCATCATCATCAGGAATGAGAATAAAAGATGTTGTGTAAATTACTAAGGCTGAAACAAACCATAAAGAGTGTTGGTTACAATAATTATTATTTGAAGATTTTTAAGTTCTTTTTTTTTTTCAAAATTAAGTTGTACAATTATCTGATGTCATTATATTTTCAGAGAAAATAGAGAAAGCCTCTAAGTTACAGAATAAGTCTTAGAACCTTACTATCTCAAAAGAAAAGCTAGACAGTCCTGAGATAATCAAGGAGCTATTTTTTGTTGTCATTGTTCTGTTTTGTTACTCTGTAAGCCTAATCATTAGATAGATTAATCCCAGGGTAGAAGTAGCAAGGGCAATTCTATCTATACATTTCTAACTTTTATACAAATTGGTTTAGTATCTAAGATGCAGACATTAGTTGAGATGCAGCTTAGAATTCCAAATACTTTAATCTATGTGAGCTCAAAAAGTATCCCTATAAAATCAGAAGTACTGATACTTGCAAGTATGTATATCTATTTCAGATTCATAGATAATATGGAGAGAATTTAAATTTTACCTTCCCTAACTCTACTAGTTCACTTGGAAACTAGCAATGTGATCCTCTGACATCACCTTATCATTTTTGTCCAGTTTTAGAAATATGTGACATCGTTTTACAAGATGTTTTGAAGAAAACCTAGATTATTGTGGATTTTAAAAAAGGCTTGGAAATCTGTATTATAGTTGTACAAATGAGCAAATAAAGATTTTTTTTTTAAGTCAAAGGTCTGGTTAAATATAAAACCATGGCTCAGGACTAGGAAGAGAAACAGTATAGAGCAGGCTTATGCGAAAACAGAAGAACAGAGAAAATAATGCTCTCCATTGTTTTGAGTGACAAAGAATTGGCAGGAATCCAAATACCACAGGAGACAAGATTAATATTAAGTATATCTGTCAACATCCTGTTTGAAAATCTCAGCCAGGATCTGAGGTATCTGAAAACATCCAAAGGGGGTTTCGCCTAAGAATGAGTCATACTCTCTGTAACAGAAAGCCCTGAAATATCAGCATAGGATGTTAAAAGTGAAACAGACCTCAGTAATTATATTGTTCAACTCCCGTGTTTTACAGATGAGAAAACTGGGGCTGAGAAAACCCTCTCTCCATTCTGGAATACTGGGAGGCACCAGGAAGTAATGCACAGGATATGAACATTGGAACCATACAGAATTAGGTTCAGATCCCAGTTTGATCACTCAGACAAGTCCTTACTATCTCTAAGCCTCAATCTCCTCACTTGTAATACAGGAATACACTTGTAATGCAGGATGGTTGTGAGGTTATGATTAATGTTCAAAAAGCATCTGGCACAGAGAGAATCAACAAATGCCAGGTCTTACTACCCAAATCCTAGAGTTCATGGCAGAACAAGGATGCCCATCTCAATCCAAGTATGTCTTCAATGTACCCTGAAAGCGTCCCCCAGTCAGTAAAGTTCTTCTCAAAAAAAGAAAATGAGTGAATGAGCAGAGAGGGTGGTAACCCTTCTATAAATATTCAGGCCTTTAATAATTTGGAAATATCAAATGAGTCAGTTAGTATTAAGTACAATGCCAAATGGAACTTCTAAAGTTTTCCAGGACTTGAGTATAGCAAAAGGATTTCAACACAAGGGGTAAAAATTCAATAACTTTGGGAAAGCACCACTAAATACAACTGAAGGAATTTTTCTGAACTTTATCTGTATACTTAAATATGTGTGGGAATGTGATGTCAATACTGCAGATATGTATGTAAAGTAGATTTTGGAAATTATACAATAGACTTTTTAAAATTTAACTATGACTGATTTGCAATGTTGTTTTAGTGTCACGTGTACAGCTTCATATTCTTTTTCCTTATAGATTATCACAAGATATTGAATATAGTTTCCTGCGCTATACAATAAATCCTTGCTGTTTATCTATTTTATGTGATAGTGGTATATATCTGTTAATCCCATACTCCTAATTTATCCCTCCCTTCCTCTTAGACAACTGTGTTTGTTTCTATGTCTGTGACTCTGTTTCTGTTTTGTAAGTAAGTTTATTAATATTACTTTTTTAGTTCCCACATATAAGTGATACCATATGGTATTTGCCCGACTTACTTCAGTTAGTATGATAATGTCTACATCTGTCCATGTTGCTGCAAATGACATTATTTCATTCTTTTTATGGCTAAATATATATGTATATATGTACCATTGTGTATATATACGATGTACCACATCTTCTTTATCCATTCATCTGTTGATGGACATATAGGTGGCTTCCACGTCTAGGTTATTGCAAACATTTCTACAGTAAACATTGGGATGCATGTATATTTTTGAATTATGGTTTTTTTCTGGATATGTGCCCAGGAGTGGGATTGATGGATCATACAGTAGTTCTGTTTTTAGTTTTTTAAGGAAACGCCATACTATTCTCCATAGTGGTTGTACCAGTTTACATTCTCACCAGCAGCGTAATAGGATTTCCTTTTTTTCTGCACCCTCTCCAGCGTTTGTTATTTGTAGACTTTTTGATGATGGCCATTTTGACTGGTGTGAGGTGGTACCTCATTGTAGTTTTTATTTAATGGTCTAGTTTTTTATATTCAACAAAATGCATTGGACTTAACTAACATTTAAGAGGGACAAGGCAATGGCACCCCACTCTGGTACTCTTGCCTGGAAAATCCCATGGATGGAGGAGCCTGGTGGGCTGCAGTCCATGGGGTCGCTAAGAGTCAGACACGACTGAGTGACTTCACTTTCCCTTTCCACTTTCATGCATTGGAGAAGGAAATGGCAACCCACTCCAGTGTTCTTGCCTGGAGAATCCCATGGACAGAGAAGCCTGGTAGGTTGCAGTCCATGGGGTGGCACAGAGTCGGACACAACTGAAGCAACTTGGCAGCAACATTTAAGATGAAAAAAATCCAAATTTTCAAAGGCTGAATGAATTATACAGAGAGGGAAATAGAAATTCCTGAAGACTTTGATTTGTAAAAGAGATAACAGAAATGTTTATTTGTCTTAAGTAGCTATCTTCACTGTATATGTACATGACATGGAAACATATGCCCTACCACTTACATGATAGACTTGAAAACTACAGGCAATCTGATTGCTCAGCCTCTTTAGTCCTCTCTAATCTTAACTCACTTACATAGACACAGTCGTTAGCCATGACATGTTAAATGAGGATGACAATTTAAGTTTCTACCATCAGGCATCTGCTTTGCTAAATACCTTGTGAGCATCATCCCTTTGAAACTAATATAAATGTCCTACACCGAAGCAGAATTTAGTCTATAAATAAACACACTGCAACTAGCTTCTCCTAGTTACTACTTAGGTTATCTCCAGGTGCCTAGATTTGGCAATATGAAAAGCTGTGAAACAGAAGATATACAGGATTTGGGAACTAATAAGGATCTTAACAAGGCCATGAATTAGCCTACAATTTAAATCTAGCCAACCAAAATGTTTGCATTGTTCTTTAAAGTATTGGCCTGTGCTATATGTTAGATATCTTACATTAGTAGCAACTATTTAACAATCAGATTTCATCTTACAAGCAGGATTTCCAACACCTCTTGAAAAGCTGGACATGCAGGCAATCCTGAGTTTGAATTCTTTCTTGGCAGCCTGTGGTTAGAGCTGCAGAGTGCCAGCCCCTTTCCAGCAGCCACACCTCCTGTCACTCCTCAAGCATTAGCCAGGCCAGTTCCACCCACTGTCCTTAACTTCACAGCTCCTAATTTAGTCTAAACTGATATTTGACAGAAGAGAACAACCAAAGCCCAGAGAAGTCAAAATATTGAAGCTAGCTTCAGAACCCAGATGTTCTAGTCAACTATGCCTCTCCATTTGAGAAAGTCTTTAATGAGTATTAGTTCATTAAGTACTTCCTAAAAGATAAATAAACACAAAAACATAATATTCAGCAAGATTCATGAGAAATGAAATACTTAGGTAAAAAGCAGTGCCAACTCAGACAAAATATTACTGATTATCAGTTGTTACTTAGCTTGATCTTAAGTTACACGCGTATTCTTAGAATAAGGCCTAATCATTCAGGTGGTGTATGTGTTTTTGAATAAGAATCTCTAAACTGGCTTCATTTGGATTTCAAATATTAGCATACAAAGAATTACCTGGAGAATTAGTGGAATTTAAATTCCTAGGTCCTTTTTAAAGACATTCTGATTTAGTATGTCTGCCCTGAGATGCAGAAATTCACATTTTTTTATGATAGCACAGTTGATCTACTACAGTGACTCCTCAGACTTTCACTTCTTCCCTTAAGCTTTAGACCTTAATCATGGTATTCTGTTCCCCTTCCATCAGAAACCAGAAATTTCCTGTGGTCACTGATTCCTGTCTCTCTTTTTCTGTGTTCTCTGCTTTGTGAGTTATGGGAGATAAAAAGAAAAACAAATCAAGACAATCAGACAAACAAATCTAAAGAAGACATCATGACTGATGCAGTACAGTGGCTCTAAATGTAATTACCTAAACGCAATTGCTCAATCTGATGTTTTTACCACAGTGACTAGTTACTAATATATAATATCTGCTACCCACTCTACTGCTCTTCTTTCCAAAGAATGGTTTCTTTGAATTGGAAAAAAGTAAAAAGATTCAATTCAAATTGAAAATGTTTTTTTCCTTTTTGAACCAAGTCTAGAAGAAGATTTAATAACTTTACTTTCAAACTTTAAGTCAACTTTTTTTGTGTTTTTTCCCTAAAATCTGTGTTCTTTCAAGGTTTTATCCTTCACCTTCTATACATTTTAGGCAGATGTTTAATATAATCAAACAAACAAGATAAACACTGTTTCACAGTAGTTCCATTACATGTGACCATTATTTGTTTCCACCTAATGGAACTCCAGTGTTCTTGCCTGGAGAATCCCAGGGACAAACCAGGGGGAGCCTGGTGGGCTGCCATCTATGAGGTCGCACAGAGGTGGACACGACTGAAGCGACTTAGCAGCAGCAGCAGCAATGGAACTGGAACTCGTGTGCTGTATTATATCAGAATCCATTTATCAGATTTAAAGAAATTTCAAAGAGAAAAATTCTATATTCAGTTCAAAAAATTAAAAAGAAAATTAGTTTCTTCAAGGGAAGAGATTGCCAAAAATGAATATGACGTCTGTTCACAATTAATCTATATGGAAACTCTACAGAAGTAACACCACATTAAAGACAGTAAGGAAGAAAGACTTCATCAAAGCATTGAGCTGAATTCCCAGTAGGATAGTTCTGAATGTGTTAAGGCTCTCAGGTGATGAGGACTTACAATAGAGCAATTCTTTTGATATAAAAGCAGGTACATCTCATCAGGCCACTCTTGCAAGAAGAGATAAGACCTTGGAGGATTTTTAATATTCTCTGTTAACCGTCCCAGGTGGCAGCAGTGGTAAAGAACTCTCCTGCCCATGCAGGAGATACAAGAGACAAGGGTTCAATCCCTGGGTTGGGAAGATCCCCTGCAAGAGAGCATGGCAACCCACTCCAGTATTCTTGCCTAGAGAATCCCACGGACAGAGGAGCCTGGCAGAGTACAGTCCATAGGGTCACAAAGAGTCAACACAACTGAAGTGACTTAGCACACACGCGTGGAAACTAAACTCCTATATACATGGAATAATACAGTTTTAGAAAAGGGGCATATGCAGTGTTTTCTTTTTTCAGTTTTTTTCCTGGGATTAGCCTTTGGAAATTTTTCTCATTCCTTTATTATCTTTCAAATTTTTACATTAGAATGGGTGTCCTACTTTATGACAGTACTTTTTAAAAAACCATTTGAGGATGTAAAAATATTTAATGTATTTTATTTCAAAAGTAATTTTTTTTACAATAGAACACAAGTTAGTGGGCTTCAGAAGGAATTAATTGATATGAGTCTATCTAGTAATTAAGACCTTCCTATTCACATAATAAAAACAGACTCTCGCAGACTTCAAAAACAAACCTATCATTACCAAAGGGGAAAAAAAGCAGAGAGGGATAAATCAGGAGCTTGGGATTAACATACACAAATGCTGGGCTGGAGGAAGCACAGGCTGGAACCAAGATTACTGGGAGAAATATCAAAAACCTCAGATATGCAGAAGACACCACCCTTATGGAAGAAAGTGAAGAAGAACTAAAGAGCCTCTTGATGAAAGTGAAAAGGGAAAGTGAAAAAGTTGGCTTAAAGCTCAACATTCAGAAAACTAAGATATTGGCATCCAGTTCCATCACTTCATGGCAAATAGATGGGGAAACAGTGGCTGATTTTATTTTTTGGGGCTCCAAAATCACTGCAGATGGTGATTGCAGCCATGAAATTAAAAGACGCTTACTCTTTGGAAGGAAAGTTATGACCAACCTAGACAGCATATTGAAAAGCAGAGACATTACTTTGTCAGCAAAGGTCTGTCTAGTCAAGGCTATGGTTTTTCCAGTGGTCATGTATGGATGTGAGAGTTGGACTGTGAAGAAGGCTGAGCGCCGAAGAATTGATGCTTTTGAACTGTGGTGTTGGAGAAGATTCTTGAGAGTCCCTTGGACTGCATGGAGATCCAACCAGTCCATCCTAAAGGAGATCAGTCCTGAATATTCATTGGAAGGACTGATGCTGAAGCAGAAACTCCAATACTTTGGCCACCTGATGTGAAGAACTGACTCATTTGAAAAGACCCTGAAGCTGGGAAAGATTGAGGGCAGGAGGAGAAGGGGACGACAGAGGATGAGATGCTTGGATGGCATCATCAACTCAATGAACATGGGTTTGGGTGAACTCCGGGAGTTGGTGATGGACAGGGAGGCTTGGTGTGCTGCGATTCATGGGGTCGCAAAGAGTTGGACACAACTGAGTGCCTGAACTGAACTGAACTACTATATGTAAGACAGATAACCAAGCAAAGACCTATGTATATACAGGGAACAATATTCAATATCCTGTAGCAAACTATAATAGAAAATACTATGAAAATGTATATGAGAACATATACATATATATATGAATCACTTTGCTGTACACCTGAAACTCATACAACATTGTAAGTCAACTATACTCCAATAAAATAAATTCTTTTAAAAAGACCCTCCTTGATATCAAGGAGGATCTTAACATACAGGGTAGTATAACAATATAACAGTAATGGCCTACTTACAAGAGTAATGTCAACTTCGTCATTAACACAGGAATTTAGGAATTGGATAGCTTTAAAACATGTTAGAGTATGTTTTAATGGCCTGCAAGAGTTTCTAACATGGTCAAAATATCAGTTAATAGGGGAGACCTGAGTTAGTTACTTGATTCAGAATTTCATAGTTTGCTTATACATGCAGTAATTTCAGGGGCAAAAAACCCTGAAATCATGCCCTACTTTAGGCAGCAGTAAGTAGCCTGCTTTGCAGGAATGAGGGAGATGGAGGAACAAGAGGCAATAGGGTAGAAAGAGAGGCTTGAACACAGCCCAGCAAGCGAGACGATGAAACGCTCAGGCTGTGGAAGTACTGGCCTTGTTCAGGACCCATTCCCAGCTCTGCGCAGAGCACTCCATCCTGCTGACAAGGTCAGGGAGGGAAAGTAGGAAGATGGAAGCCACCCTCACTGAAATGGAGCCAGGGCCGCTCTGTAGCCATTCAGTACGTAGGACAGAATTACGGTTTTCTAATCCCCACGGTGACTCTAGGGCATGTGGGTCATAGATAGTGAGGACAAATCTGCACTGTGAGCAGCGGGTCCTCGACTCAGTTTTGCTTTATCTGTGGTGCCTTCTGGATTTCAGGGCAGTGATAAAATTCAGGGAGTAAGCTCCTCAGAGTCAACAAGCTTTTTAGGAAGAAAATACAGAGTTTGTGAATGAGGAATGAGTCATAGACATGTTTTGAAATTTGCTTCCAAGAGTAATAGAATGCTGGTGGTTTCAAACTCGAGTAAAAGTTAGGAATTATGTCTTTGTCTCTTCTGTATTTGCAGGGCATAGAGAGACTTCTTCCCAATGAAACAAAAGAAATGTTTCATACACAGGTGAATGCTTGTGTGCGTGCTAAGTCATTTCAGTTGTGTCCAACCCTCTGCAACCCTATGGACTACATAGCCCATCAGGCTCCTCTGTCCATGGGATTGTCTAGGCAAGAATACTGGTGTGGGTTACCATGCCCTCCTCCAGGGGATCTTCCCCGCCCAGGGATTGAACCCTTGTCTCTTGTGTCTCCTGCATGGGCAGGAGGGTTCTTTACCACTAGCACCACCTGGCAAGCCACACAGGTGAATAGAGGACCGCAAAGCAACCTTTCAAAGAGACATTTGCCCAGGAGAGGAGGGTGTGCAAGGAGATTGGTGGAAAGGTTAAAGCGTCTTCAGAAGCAGCAAAACAGACCCTGCTCGGAGGCTGCTGACCAGGCCCCATCAGGAAACATGATGTTCACAGGAGAGGAATCCTTCAGAGAGAGTTTCTGGGATGACAGTGGTGCCGGCTTAGTCAGCAAGCTGCAGTGTCAAATAGATAAGGGCCTGTTCCTAATCTTAAAGAATATAAACACAGCCTCTCAGCCGGCAGCCATAACTGTAAAAGGTGATCACACAACACACACATGCACACACACAGAATGAGAAAAAGGGTTAATAGAAAAATGGAGCCTTAAACTACTATCCCTTCAAACCCACCCAGCAAGCATCTGCTCACCTCTCACTTGTGAGCTTGGGAGGGCAGTTGGGCTCAGGTTAAAGACACAGGCCTGATCCTGACCTTGCAGGACCAGACTCCCTATTTGTAGTGTTTTTAAAAACACAGAAAACTCTCAAGACAGTCTGCATGTTTATCCTTGAATATTTACTGAAACTCCCTAGTTGTGTGGATGTCCCATAGAATGGGAACAGGCATAAAGGGGCATGAGCTCTGAACTGTGTGGGAGTGGTAGTCTCCTTGGTGGTTATTCTCAAGGTCATGTTTCCATGGACACTTAAGTAATGGCTTCTGGTCCCCAGCAAAAACTCCCCAGCAGTTCCAACAGCATCTGCATCCACAGATGTTTAGTGTGACATGTTGGTGTATACATTATTTGTCAGAGACATTTTAACATTTGCCTTGAAGATCCAGTTCTCAGGAGAAACAGCAGAGAGTGGAGAGAAACGGAAAAACTGGCATCCGACTCCCAGCTCTGCTAATCCTAGCATTTGGCTGTGCCTTGGTTTCTTCATTGCTCTAAAACTGGAATAGTGTTGTAGGATTCTGTTGAAAAAAGCATCTGAATGCTCCTGCATCATCAGCGTTCCTTTCCTTCTTTTTCTTGAAGGTGTCTATTCCTTTTAGAAAGGCGACACCCTAAACTCAGATGCATAAGCACAACGGAATTATGTTTATTCTATTACAAAAATCATGAAGGCATGAATAATCATCAGTGGTGTGCAGTTATTTTGGATAAACCTAGGTCAAAGAAGGAATGCTTAGGTGGTTATTCCCACGACTGTCTCTCATTTGTATTTGTACTGATGATTAGCAAGAGTTTGTATGTGTGAGGTCTCCTGGGCATATACCCAGAGAAAAACATGGTCAGAAAGGATATGTTCATCCCAATGTTCATTGAAGCACTGTTTACAACAGCCAAGACATGGAAGTGACCTCAACGTCCATTGACAGAGGAATGGATAAAGAAGATGTGGGACATATATACAGTGGAATATTGCTGGGCCATCAAAAAGAATGAAACAATGATGCCATTTGTGGCAACATGGAAGGACCTAGAGATTATCATGCTGAGTGAAGTAAGTTGAAAAGTGAAGCAAAAACATCTGTAACATCCTCTTACATGTGAAATCTAAAAAGAAATTATACAAATGAACTCATTTACAAAACAGAAACTTAAAGAATGAACTTATGGCTGTCAGGGAGGAAGGTCAACAGAGAGTCAAAGGAGAAATGAGTGTGCTATTTTAAATATAGCATACACTGCTATATTTAAAATATTAAAAGCCCATATATTTAAAATGGATAACAAATAAGGACCTACTGTATAGCACATAGAACTCTGCTCAATGTTATGCGGCAGCCTGGATGGAGGGGAGTTTTGGGGGAGAGTGGATACACATATGTATATGGCTGAGTCCCTTCACCATCCACCTGAGATTATCACACATTGTTAATTGGCTATACCCAAAGGCAATGGCACCCCACTCCAGTACTCTTGCCTGGAAAATCCCATGGACGGAGGAGCCTGGTAGGCTACAGTCCATGGGGTCGCAAAGAATTGGACACAACTGAGCGACTTCCTTTTCACTTTTCACTTTCATGCATTGGAGAAGGAAATGGCAACCCACTCCAGTGTTCTTGCCTGGAGAATCCCAGGGATGGGGGAGCCTGGTGGGCTGCCGTCTATGGGGTTGCACAGAGTCGGACACGACTGAAGCGACTTAGCAGCAGCAGCAGCAATACAAAATTAAAAGATTTTTAAAAATTATATATATGAGGTAATGGGAATCTTTTAAACTATATTCCTATGAATTTGACTGATAAGTGAACATAAAAAGCCTGAAAATTAATAAAGAAAATTGAAGAGTCATTTAGATACAAAAAGTAAACACAAGCAAAACTAAAACAAAAATATTTGAGTAATTACTGACAGGCTGACAGAAGAAGGTTGTTTTTGTGCCAGCTTCAGAGAAAACTCAGGAGAAGAGCATGATCTCTGAGAATCTTCCTCAGTGCTCCACATTAGTCAGGCCTTTGCTGCCTTTATCTGTCCCCATTCCATGCATTGCTGATGGTTCATCCCATCCACCACCACCCTGTAGCTATTGCAACATCCCAATCCTATTTTAACTTAGTCCCTTGCTGATCTACCCTAGCCCAGATTGTGTGCTTCCTTCCTATGAGGGCCCTTGATTATGTTTATTTTTTACCATTTCCTTATTGTCATATTTGTAAGCTTTGTCAAACCAACTCATGAGTCCACCTTCAGGACCAGTTGGTCAACAACAGAGAGTCAAAGGAGATATGAGTGACTTTGTTTTCTTAACATGAAAAAATGGCAAGTGAAACGAGGTACCAATGAGAGTGGGCAAGATAAAATCGGTGAAATTCCTTCAAGGTATTCTTTTTATAAAGGTCACTGGAGCACGTTCTTGCAGTAAGGCCAAAGTCTCAAGCAATACTAACTAGGCACATCCCTAAGCTTAGTCCAGAAAAACCAAAAAAACCCTTAGTTTTCTCTTACCTCTCTCCTCATGCACCTTGACCAGGGGTGTGTGAGGCCCAGTGCTACAGAACAGGTAGATAATAGTCTTACATGGTTTAGGCAAGGTAGTGAGGGAACTGGCAGATAATTTACTCCTCAACTAGGTGAATACTAGTGTAGGGAAAGAAAAGCTTTGCTCTATATTCTTATGTTTAGTTAATGGAGTCTGCAAATTAAATCACCAAAAGACAAATTAAGGAGCTTTATAGGAAAGATTTCATTTCAGTCCCAGAGAAGGGCAATGCCAAAGAATGTTCAAACTACCACACAATTGCACTCATTTCACATGCTAGCAAAGTTATGCTCAAAATTCTCTAAGCTAGGCTTCAACAGTACATAAGCCGAGAATTCCTAGATGTTCAAGCTGGATTTAGAAAAGGCAGAAGAACCAGAGATCAAATTGCCAATGTCTGCTGGATTATAGAAAAAGCAAGAGCATTCCAGAAAAACATCTACTTCTGCTTCATTAACTACGCTAAAGCCTTTGACTGTGTGGGTCACAACAAACTGTGGAAAATTCTTAAAGAGATGGGACCACCAGATGGGACCACCTTACCTGCCTCCTGTGAAACCTGTCTGCAGGTCAAGAAGCAACAATCAGAACCAGACATGGAACAATGGACTGGTTCCAAATTGGAAAAGGAGTATGTCAAGGTTGTATATGGTCACCCTGCTTAATTAACTTCTATGAAGAGTACATAATGCGAAATGCCAGACTGGATGAAGCACAAGCTGGAATCCACAGACTGCCAGAAGAATATCAATAACCTCAGATATGCAGATGACACCACCCTTGTGGCAGAGACTGAAGAGGAACTAAAGAGTCTCTTGATGAAGGTGAAAGAGGAGAGTGGAAAATCTAGATTAAAACTCAACATTCACAAAACTAAGATCATGGCATCCGGTCCCATCACTTCATGGCAAATAGAAGGGGAAACAATGGAAACAGTGACAGACTTTATTTTCATGGGCTCCAAAATCACTGCATATGGTGACTGCAGCCATGAGATTAAAAGACATTTGTTCCTTGAAAGAAAAGCTATGACAAACCTAGACAGTGTATTAAAAAGTAGAGACATTATTTGCTGACAAAAGTCCGTTTAGTTAAAGCTATGATTTTTCCAGCAGTCATGTATGGATGTGAGAGTTGTATCATAAAGAAGGCTGAGTGCCAAAGAACTGATGCTTTTGAACTGTAGTGTTGGAGAAGACTTTTTAGAGTCCCTTGGACTGCAAGGAGATCAAATCAGTCAATCCTAAAGGAGATCAACCCTAAATATTCATAGGAAGGACTGATGCTGAAGCTCCAATACTTTGGCTACCTGATCTGAAGAGCCAACTTATTAGAAAAGACCCTGATGCTGGGAAAGACTGAAGGCAGGAGGAGGAGGAGACTACAGAGGATGAGATGGCTGTATGGCATCACCGACTCAATGGACATGAGTTTGAACAAGTTCCGGGAGATGGTGAAGGACAGAGAAGCCTAGTGTGCTGCGGTTCATGGGGTTGCAAAGAGTTGGACACGACTGAGCGACTGAACAACA
The DNA here is from genome assembly GCF_027580195.1 of Bos mutus. Lineage (NCBI taxonomy): Eukaryota > Metazoa > Chordata > Mammalia > Artiodactyla > Bovidae > Bos > Bos mutus. The sequence goes on along the minus strand of NC_091623.1, from coordinate 65,902,784 downwards.
TAGGAAAGAAGGAAAAACCTCAAAGAACTGGCTAGGCCTGAGAGTTTATATACCATTTGAACAAAGGAGTTGGGTTTTTTGGAGGTGACAAATTGTGGGAAGGTAAATATATGGGTGAAATTAATGGAAGATAAGGGTCACCTGGTAAAATCTGTTGGTACAGATTCATCTCAGCATCAACTCCCGGTCTTCAGTGATAAGAACGGTGTGGGGAGAACACCTATCTCATAGGAAATGTATGCTTTGCTTTTAGACAGAAAGGGGAAGGGTCGAGAGCCCTTCCAGCACCTGCTATTTCTCAGTTCTCTTCAGCTCAGAATAGTCAATATGCCAAAGCAGTGTATTTGGGGTGACATTTTCTGATCCCTTTCACTAGCTGCCATTATCTGTTCAGTCATTCACTCACTGTCTTTTAAGACCATTTTTCAAAGAATGATGCTGGGATCTTCTGTACCAAAATTAAATTTGGATGAGACACAAATTCAGAATACTGAGCCTACCCCCCAATCAGATGAAGTGGAGCATCTGGGGTGGTCCCAGAGTTCACAGGTTTCACAAGTTTCCAAGCAGTTTTCAGATTTTTGGTTTCCTTGTGCACAGGGCTCCTTTCATGCACAGTGAGAAATGGTTACAGCTGTGTGGCTGCTTCCTATCCATGGGCTATGAATGCCAGAGTTCACGACAACCCTCACTAACATTCTTCACTCACTCATGTTTACCTGAATGGCCCATGTAGGAATTTATGTTTTTAACCCCTGGTTGAAAGACTCGATGGACGTGAGTCTGAGTGAACTCCAGGAGTTGGTGATGGACAGGGAGGCCTGGCGTGCTGCGATTCATGGGGTTTCAAAGAGTCGGATACAACTGAGTGACTGAACTGGACTGAACTGAACTGAAAGCCTTCTGGGTTTTGTGATGAGGGAGGAGCAGCTGCCTCTGAAAAATCAGACTTGCTAAGAAACGTTTCTGGAAATCTCTTCTGCTTAGTCACTTAAGTTCAGAAAAAAATTCAAGTTAGAAATGTAGCAGCTCTAATAGGGCAGATGGCTGCTTTCAGTCTCTTGGAACTTGGGGAAAGTGTATGGCCCTTCTAAGTACACCAGAGCGCTGTCAGTGAGCGGTCCAAGAACTGATTCCTACAGCCTGGTCCTTGTTTCGTGGCTGAACAAAGGCATCAATACAAAATATCTTTATGTCACCTCTTCTACAGCTGCTGCTGAGTCATGGGGGAATTTAAGAGGCGAAACTAGGACAGTTTCCCAAGACCGTTAATTCTGACCCTTGGGAAACAGAAGTCAGGGGGGAAAATGTCACAGAAGTAAGGCAGCATTTGCTTGAAAATTAACAGTAGTCTACTTTAAGTTGATGACCCACAAAAAAACTGCTACATATGCCACATAGTCAGAGAATAGTTTAACAAACATTCTTACGTATAAGCTGACTATTATCTCTACCAAAAACATAGTGCCTAACCTTTTATTAATAATATTAACCGAAATTTTAAGCAAGATAAAAATTAGCCATAATCTTATTGCCTCAACGTAATGGTTTTTCATATTATCTCGCTTTCTACATAAATGAATTTGTACACATACATATTTTATGATCAAATTACTATATTTTTGTGTCCTGCTATTTTAATAAGATTTTTTCCAATTTCATTAGTATGGGGATTCAAAATGATGAATAAATTGTATATATAAGAACCATTTTCCCAGGTGGTGCACCACTACCAAAAAAAAAGAGAGAGAGAGAGAATAATTGTTGAGGAATATAAATCTTTAACAATAATAAACAAATAACCTAGAAAGAACATAACAGCAGGAAACCATAAAACAGTTTTTTCCATTCTTGGATCTGGGTCCTGACATTCACAACACGGTTGTTAAAAAACTTCCTGCCTTCATTCAAACCGTTTATTAAATACTCTGCAATTTACTTTCACAAACATTCCTTACTAGCTCATCACCCCCGGTTTTCACATACTTCCTATCCATATGTATTCATGAAACATATATCATACTTGGCAGAGAAAGTCAAGTGACGTCTGCATTGTTGGACTGGGCTTCAGCTGAGCATTCAACATTTTTTGAGGATTGCTGCCTGCCATAGCTATAGACAATTCTCCGGGTTTATGTGACATCACAGAGGGAATAATCTACTAGGCCATCAGCAGTGGTATTTTTATAAATGATGACACCAGTTATCCTGGGCAGGCCAAGCCAGTGAAGTACTCTAGTGCTTCAGCGATTAATGTGAGAGTATGTGTCAGAATTCTTACTCACCTGAAGTTGTTCTAAAGCATGTGGGTTTATTATCTGTATTTAAGTCTATGGCCTCTTCGGTTAAGACTTATGTGGTAGCAAATGTCAGGAGCACAAATTATACTTGCTTAGACAAAAAAAGGGAACGTATAGACTTTTGTAATAAACATGTGAGGTATGACTAGTTATAGATTCTTGGATAATGTAGATGGGAACCAGGATTCTCTGTCTCTTGTCTTCTAACCCTTGGGTTCATGCTTAGGCATGTTCTTTCCCTTGCTAGATTGAGATGGACACTAGCGGTTCCACACTTACACTGTAAGCAACCCCACTGGGACAAGGACTCTTAGAGAAATCTCATCTAAGTTCTGCAGTTTACTGTCTCGGAATTTTGTGAATGAATCATTGTGACTGGGTGATGTCAAGTTGTGGATGGAAATGCTTGATTCATGGGAGCACCAGTGGAGCCTTGAGTAGGGCCAGCTGCACCCAAGTCATATATCCTGAGAGCAAAAATGGGAGATTACCCAAAGATAATTGGGATGATATTACTAAGAATAGGACTACATGGTAGAAACAGACAAAAATAGCTGTCCACTACAAATAAACATGCTGAAAACTCTCTCTGTATTTTAAGAAACTTCTTTGGTAATCCAGCAGCTAAGACTCCACACTCTCAAGGCAAGGGGCATGGGTTTGATCTCTGGTTGTGGAACTAAGATTCTACATGCTACACAGTGTGGCCAAAGAAAAAAATGCTAAAAACTTGGTCTCAAGTTTGGTCTTATGTGACTAAATTATTAACCAATAGCTTTTAAGAGAACTAAAATCCAAAAACATAGAAACTTCTATTGAAAACTGTTTTGCAAAGGGGTGTAACATACAGTATAGGGATATGGTCAGTAATATTGTAATAACTTTGTATGGGGACAGGTGGTTACTAGACTTACCATGGAGATCATTTCATAATACATGCAAGTGTCAAATCACTATGTAGTACATCTGAAACGAACATCATATTGTATGTCTATTATATTTCAATTGAAAAATAGAGTAGCAAAATCCTTGCCAAAAAAAGGAGCAAAAAATAAACACCACCAACAAAAAAGAAACCTGTTTTGTTCTAAGAACGCAGCTAGTCATTAATATTAAATGTAAATGAATGAATTTTATCTTGATAAAAAGTGGCTATGATAGGTAGAATAGTAACCCCACTATAAGTTCTCATCCTAAACCCTAGAACCCGTGAATATTATCTTACATAGAAAAAGAGACTGTGCAGATGCATCTCATGTTAAGAACCCTGAAATGGGAAGAGTATCTTGGATTACCCAGGTTGACCTAACATGATCACAGGAGTCCTTAACAGTGGAAAACCTTGGGACTTTTCCTGGTAGTCCAATGGTCCTTCCAATTCAGAGGGCCCAGGTTCCATCCCTGGTCAGGGAACTAGATCCCACATGCCTCAACAAAGATCTCGCAGGCCGTGACTAAGACCTGACACAGCCAAATACATTTAAAGAAAAACAAAACCCAAAACTGGAGAACCTTGTCTGACTATGGTCAGATGATGGCATTCAGGAGGAAGGGACAGAGAAATGCAACATTACTGCTTTGAAGATGAAGATAGAGGAAGGACACCAGGAGCCAAGGAATGTGGGCAGCCTCTGCAAAATGGAAAAGGCAAGAAATGGGTTCTTTCCTAATCCAGAAGAAATGCAGACCCGCTATCACCTTGACTTTAGCCCAGGGAGACCTGTGTTGGACTTCTGACTACAGAACTGTCAGAGAGTAAATGCATGTCCTTTAAGTTGCCGCTGTGGCCATTCATTAGAGCAAGCAATAGAAAACTACAGCAGCAGCTGTTTGGGCACTTTCTCACATCCTAGGACTCAGTTTTCAAGTCATCATCAGTGCAGACCACTTGGAACACCTCAGCCAAGAACCTCATTTTGGCAGCGACATTTAATGCTCACTGAACACAGATGTGTCACCCATCATCCTAGCCTGTGCGCAGTTAGGGAAGATCAACATAATCTTCTCTAGTCAATGGATTATTAGCTTCAGTAACATATGTAAAATCCCAGGGCGATATCACAAGATGTCCCTGCACATCTTCCCCCCCAACTCTTGTGCCTGTGGAAACTGGAAGGCTTATGTTGAGATGGTGCTGCCACAAGATGCAAATATCCTGGATCCCTGAGACTCTGCTGGGGAGGAGCTCCCTGCAGAACCACTGGACTTGCAACAGATTTTGTGTGAGTGAAAAATAAATGTTTACGTTTTAAACTACTGAAGTTTCCAGGTTCATTTCTATAGCCCAACCAAGTCTATCCTGCCAAGTACACCCTGCTTAGAATAAGGCAATCCCAAGAAGCAAAGAGGGTGTACCAGGTGGTTCGGTGGCAAAGAATCCACCTGCCAACGCAGGAGATGTGAGTTCGATCCCTGGGTTGGGAAGATCCCTGGAGCAGGAAATGGCAACCCACTCCAGTATTATACCTGGAAAATCCCATGGACAGAGAAGCCTAGAGGACTACAGTCCATGGGGTCGCAAAGAGTTGGATGAGATTGAACAACACACATGACAACAAAGAGGCAAGAATCCAACCTATCAAGTTTTAACATAGAAAGTACTTTCTAACTCTCTCTTATTAACCCATTAAATTATATCCTGTATGCCTCAATTTCCATGTACATACAATTGAGAGATAAGCAATTTTACATAGCACCTGAGGAAAGATTGAATATTATATAAATGACTGTGCTGTGCTTAGTCTCTCAGTCGTGTCCAACTCTTTGTGACCCCATGGCCTGTACCCGGTCAAGCTCCTCTGTCCATGGAATTCTCCAGGCAAGAATACTGGAGTGGGTTGCCATGCCCTCCTCCAGCAGATCTTCCCAACCCAGGGATCTAACTGAGGTCTCTTGCATTGCAGGCGGATTCTTTACCGTCTGAGCCACCATGGAAGCCATGTAAATGACTACTCCTTTTATTTCTGCTGTTTATATAATACAATAATGAATTTTAATTTAGAAAATAAAAATGCTTCATATTTTATTAAGAAATAGTATTTTCGGGTTTTCTTCCATTAACTGGTAATGATAATGCAAATATTATGCCTTCATGTCAAGTTTATATGATGGAAACTTGTAGTTATATGATGAAAATTGCTTTTTTCTATCAATATTTTACATTTAAGACACTTGCCAAGATACAACCTTAGTAAGACAGCATTCTTATAGCCATCAAAAGGTACAAGAGACAAAGAAAAGTAAACTCACAGCCTGTAAAGCTTTCCTAAGAGAACTGGAATGCAAAAAAAGTAAACCAAAAGCATAATCTGTTTTAAAGAGAGTAAGAGAATATTTTCCATCTAATCATCCAAGGTGATAATAGCAACTTGAGAAGAGCCAGAGATTACCCAATTTCTCTCCTTCATTTGATAGAAGAGCAAATCGAGGATTATAAAAATTAAGAAATTTATGTCTCTAGCCAATGGGAGAGATATAATAGGCCATGATTTCACTCTCCTGTAGAAGAGTCACACGTTGAATACCTCAACTTACATACACGTTGACTGTACACATCTCACAGCTTATTCAACTCTCAGACACATGGCTCTTGTGGCCCCTTCCCAGGACGGATGATTATTTGGAGGAGGGAAATACTCAAGACATACTAACAGTCTAAGCCCCACTCATTTCCCCTGGTCATGTAACTTAACAGCTCTTTAACTTGGGCCAAACCAGTTTCTCTGTTAAAACCTTAGAGGTCTACAGGGTTTTTTTTGGTTTTGATTTTTACCAAGAACTAAATGAAATAAAGTTTTTATGAAAGGTTTTAAAAATCTTAATATTTACAGAAGTATAAAAGAACATTATTCTTAAAACTGTAGTGCCAGTCATTCTAGTCTCATCTTTCACTTTCCCAAAAAACTTCAACTAAATCAGCTCAGAAATAAGTCTTAACATCATTTCTTTCTGATACATGTGGCACATCAATGTGCTTATATCCCTTTCTTAAGGTGAACTTAGAACTATAACATCAGGTTCTGATCTCAATTTTTGTAGTAGTAGAAAAATAATGTTTTGAAACACCCTCTGATATAAATTCTAGTCTCAGTAATTTAACTTTATTTTTGTTTCTCCCTTGACTTTCTTTTTGCGATTAAGAGTAAACCCTGAGACTGAGGGTTACTCCTCAGGATAGGGCAAAGTAGCAAGTGTACAGTACAAAGAACAACTGTTTAAGTGTAACATTCAAACTGAGATTTTTAAGTTCCACAGGGAGATAGTAGTTTTGAAAATCAGGCTTTCATAAGAAAGGAGAATTTTGTCAGACTTTCAAAATCATATTTTTATATATTGAGTCACATGAAATACCTAATATTTAACCAGTTTGACCTACAAAAATGGAAATCTATTATCATTCCACCTACAATGTGAATCTAAAACTCAAGCTTGAGACTTCCCTGATGGTCTAGTGGTTAAGAATCCACTTGCCTGTCCACGGCCATACCACCCTGAACGCACCCGATCTCGTCTGATCTCGGAAGCTAAGCAGGGTCGGGCCTGGTTAGTACTTGGATGGGAGAATCCACCTGCCAGCACTGTTTACGATAGCCAGCACATGGAAGCAACCTAGACGTCCATTGACAGATGAATAGATAGAAAAGATGTGCTACATACATACAATGGAATATTATTCAGCCCCAAAAAGGGATGGATTTGAGTCAGTTATAGTGAGGGGGATGAACCTAGAGCCTGTTATATAGAATGAAGCAAGAGCCAGAGGAGTCTGCCCTTTGAGAGAACCCATCCTTACTGGACAGAAGAGCACTTGCCAGGCATCACACATACATGCCATTAAGGAAATACACAAGTTATTTTGTGTCCTGACCTGGGGTAAGGGGTGAGGTGCAGAAGAGCTGAGAGCAGAAGAGGTCTAGGGTTGGTATAAGGAGATGGCATTAAGATCTAGAGAAGATGGGGTATGTCAGAGACTAGGGCCTCCGGTGTCCAGTTACAAAGCAACATCTAAAAAGCAGGTGAAACCAGACATAGTTCAACAGACACCCATCAGCAAAAGACAGGGGCAGACCACAGCAGGACTACACAAGCGTGAGGCATCTTTCTGTCAATCCCTGGCAGTACAGTGCTTGAACTACCTGTGGCAGATTCATTTTGATATTTGGCAAAACTAATACAATTATGTAAAGTTTAAAAATAAAATAAAATAAAAAAAAAAAAAGAAAATTATAAGAGAAGGTGGGTGAAAAGACCCCAGAGCTGAGTAACTGAAATACTGTTGGGATAGAAAGAGACTTTTAAACTGCAAGGACATAGTCACCTTGAGTGAGCAAATTCAAGTTCACCTTTTCCCCTGCAACCAAGGAAAATAAGAAACCAATAGAAAGAAGAAATCAATTAAATTTTGAGGTATGCCACACTAATTAGATAAACATGTATTTGGAAGTGGTTTGCATTTAGGAAACAATTTTTTTTCTATTTTTAACCTTTGCAACTTTAAATTTGCTACCTAATTTGAAGTCTTTGTGTCCTTAGTATATAATGGTCCCAATTTCTACAGCTATAAAGGCTATAAAGTTAAACAATTTGCCTATTGTCACTGGTTAGTTAAGGAAAGAACTAGAAGCAACACTTGTATTTTCTGACACCTGCTGCTGCTAAGTCGCTTCAGTCATGTCCGACTCTGTGCGATCCCATAGACGGCAGCCCATCAGGCTCCACCATCCCTGGGATTCTCCAGGCAAGAACACTGGAGTGGGTTGCCACTTCCTTCTCCAATGCATGAAAGTGAAAAGTGAAAGTGAAGTCGCTCAGTCATGTCCGACTCTGTGCGACGCCATGGACTGCAGCCTACCAGGCTCCTCCATCCATGGGATTTTCCAGGCAAAAGTACTGGAGTGGGTTGCCATTGCCTTCTCCGTTCTAACACCTGGTCTGTTTTTAATAAAGAGAAATTTTTTGTTTTCGTGGCAAAATGCTAAGACAACAATGTACTGAAATTTACTGAACTACTTGGTAAATGGCTTTTTAAGAAGTTTTCTGGTCAAGATAGAGAAATAGAAAAGTTCAGAGCCTGATAGTTACATATACTTTTTCACTTCTTAGAGAAGATCAGAATCTCAATTCAACTCTGTTTTGTTGTTGTTGTTTTTTTTTTTTGCCTCTCCTACAAAAAAGCATCACTACCAGAATCAAAATTTCAGTGTTTTCAAAATGTGTTCGTTTTAATTTGGCACAGTTTCCTCATTTCCTCTGTGTCTGCCAAGTCAAGAGCCTGTGTGAAAGAGACATATGTCAAATTTACAACAAGTCAGAGGGAGTGCCCATAAGATGAAAATAATCAGAAATGTGTTACAAGGAAAAGTCGATCTTCCTAAGTCTCCAAAGCTTCAAAATCGTCTCGGGTCTGCATCTTCTGCCTGAGGTTAGGGGCTGGAGAGACCCTCCCTGCCTTGTTTGTACATCTGCAAAATGATATATGCCTTTTTGGCTTTCCAGGTGATGTATGATGCAATCCTCTACCTTCAAACTGGATTATTGTATACCCACTCCCTCAAAGTCTTTGGTATGCCCACTAACAGAAAATGCAGAGGCTCAGCAGGCAAGAACGGGTGGCACCACTTTATACAGGCTTCCTAAATAATCACAAAACATTCATGTTTGAATGGAACCAATGCTCTGTCTTTCTCAGATCTGTTGGTTAATGTATCCATCTTTATTAGAGAGCGATTGATGTAGAATGAGGCAATAGAAAAGGAAACTTCCAGCTGCGCTTCTGAATGGTTGGGTGTGTGATTGGGAAATCCAGACAATAATAAGCTCCCAGGGTTGAACTAGTAATTGTTTGGAACCGAATAACTATACAGTTTCAATAGTTGTGCGTAGCACAACTCCTCCAACCATTCCCATTGTTTTCCTATTGCATTACACATGGCGAGTTCTTTTCCCAGGCAGGACATACAAGAAAGGGGGTATCTAGCAGTGAACAGTGGACCACTGACTGTCCTGATCACAGTATTTCACATGACCCCATACACAGGCTAATAGCAGTGTTCTGCCAAAGTTTAACCCATAGGGAATAGACCTTTGAGATTGTTTAAAAGTGGCTGGCTGTGAGAGAGAAGCCTATTTCCTTTCCTGGAGCTTAATTTAGCTGGAAAATAAAGATAGGCGGAATGTGAGCTTCCTGTAGCTTTATGCGTTGTATAATTTTATTAGACAGAAACAAACTTGTCATCAATGACTTATGCTAGTCAACTGAAATATTTATTTTTATGTAAAATGTGACTTTCAAGCTGTATATGGCACATCATCCAATAAGAACACAGAATAGCTCCCGACAGTTTCCCTTCAGAGTCAGCTCTGTCACCAGACTGAGGAGCAGAGACCACTTTCTTAAATTTCACAAGGCATACCCTGAGTCATACAACACTGCTAGGAGTCCCAACATTTGTAGAGCACTGCTGCAGGCCATGTAACAGTGCAAGCTCTGTCTCAGTTCCCAGGGAGTTCACATGCCAGAGGAGGGATGAGAGATTTAGAGGGACAAACACGAACAGTAACCGACATGTGCTGGTGGCTGTTGAAAACCATGCTACTGTATAAATTTGGGAAGTACTCACAATTCTGGACCTGTTATCACTTGTTTATAATCCAAATGGACCCTAAATCTATGCCGTCTTCTATAAACTGACCAGGGGGAACCAAAGCAGAACATAATGTATTCCTCTCAGCACTGTAAATTGATGTGCTCCATAATTTATATGTATTTATTAATAGAGATATATAGAGACTTTTTTTCTTCTAGATCCACAGAGGGGATGATAACATACAGTAAAATTGAGAAAGACAGGAAATGAATACCAGTTACCTATTTTTGCCTTATTTTAAGCCCTTTTTAGGAACTTCCCTCAGATGGTAAAGAATCCCCCTGCAATGCAAGAGACCTGGGTTCTGTCCTTGGGTTGGGAAGATCCCCTGGAGGAGGGCATGGCAACCCACTCCAGTATTCTTGCCTGCAGAATTCCCATGGACAGAGAAGCCTGGCCAGACTACAGTCCATGGGGTTGTAAAGAGTTGGACACAAATGAGCGACTAAGTACAGTACAGCTATTTGAAAGAGGAGAGTGAAAAAGTTGGCTTAAAGCTCAACATTCAAAAAATGAAGATCATGGCATCTGGTCTCATTACTTCATGGGAAATACATGGGTAAACAGTGGAAACAGTGTCAGACGTTATTTTTTGGGGCTCCAAAATCACTGCAGATGGGGATTGCAGCCATGAAATTAAAAGGTGCTTACTCTTTGGAAGGAAAGTTATGACCAAACTAGACAGCATATTCAAAAGCAGAGACATTACTTTGCCAACAAAGGTCCGTCTAGTCAAGGCTATGGTTTTTCCAGTGATCATGTATGGATGTGAGAGTTGGACTGTGAAGAAAGCTGAGCGCCAAAGTATTGATGCTTTTGAACTGTGGTGTTGGAGAAGACTCTCGAGAGTCCCTTGGACTGCAAGGAGATCCAACCAGTCCATCCTAAAGGAGATCAGTCCTGGGTGTTCATTGGAAGGACTGATGCTGAAGCTGAAACTCCAATATTTTGGCCACCTCATGCGAAGAGTTGATTCATTGGAAAAGACTGATGCTGGGAGGGATTGAAGGCAGGAGAAGAAGGGGATGACAGAGGATGAGATGGCTGGATGGCATCACCGACTCGATGGACATGGGTTTGGGTAAACTCTGGGAGTTGGTGATGGACAGGGAGGCCTGGCGTGCTGCAATTCATGGGGTCACGAAGAGTTGGATACGACTGAGGGACTGAACTGAACTGACCCACTTAGTTACCCCCCACCTCAACCTCTCAACAAAAATGTTTTTGTGAGGAAACAGTATCCAGCAGGAAATGTCACTGACCTGAGACAGTCTTCGGGCTGTTCTTTCAGGAGCCTCCTTTTGAAGTGTAAATCGCACATCCTCCTTACCAGCATAAAACAATGGTTTATAAAGCTGTTTTCCTATCGTCTCCAGTGCAGATAAGCTCCTGGGTTTAGGGGGGAAAAAAATAAGTGGTATTTTACTTTTTTCTTTTTACTGAAGTACAGTTGATCTACAATGTTAATTTCTGCTATACAGCAAAGTGATTCAGTTATACATATGTATACATTCTTCTTAAAATTCTTTCCATTATGATTTATTGTAGGATATTTAATATAGTTCTCTGAGGTATACAGTAGGACCTTGTTGTTTCCTTTGCTCTTGTAAGTGTGGTTTAAAGGTGATACTAAAAAGATTTTGAAACATAAGCATCCCAGGAAGCTAAGGGCTTCTTCATTTATAGATGTCACTGGAGAAAACTAGCTCTTAGGTCATGAAAGGCTTCTTGAAAGGCATGTGGGCAGTCTGTCTCTTATCTTAATGGTTTCTCCTCTTATCTTCAGCTCTCAGTGAGCTCCAGATGCTTTCAGTGGGACCTCCTAAGGTTTGCTACATGGTTCCATGTAACCAGATCTACTTCCAACCATAGAAGAACCACAGCCAGCTCCAGGTTGCCCTTCCTGACACTCTGTTACTTAGACCAAGGTAGTGTTTTAAATTTAACACTGCAGCCAAACTCTGCTTGTAGCCCTGATCAATACCAGGTTCCATCCTCATAAGCTAAACGGCCCAAATGTTCTCTCATGCTATAATAACAGCTCGCTGTGGTTGGTTAGCAGCAGATGGGGTGTTGTGTTTTGTTCATGAACTTTCTAGAGACCACATGATGCAAGGATAAGATCAGTGTTTTTAAGAGTTAAAACAGGTATAACTTTGAATCCCAGTTTAGTAAATTTCCTTCCAAGACCTGGGGTAATTCTGTAAAAGCAGATGTAATGATGCTGATGGTACTGATCACGAAAATGAAGCCCAAAGAAGTTAAAACAGGACACACAGTGAGTAAATAGCCCAGAGAGAATTCAAATGCAGATGCCACTTCACTGTGTTTCCTTCAAAACTGGGTCTTTACCTCACTGGGGCATGAACGCTCCACTTGTTTGGATTAATATCTGTTATAAACCTGCATTTACCTCTTTACTGTTGGCCTCCTTAGTGACTAAGTATTTCTACATCTTGAGGCCTCTTTGACCACAAAAGGGAAAGAAAACTTCGTAAGGGCACTGGAAAAGAGATTTTCCGGTTCACTTCTACCTAGACTGCTGCTTTCTGTTAGGGATGTGAGTGACAGCAGATTTTTTAAACCCCAGCTGTAGTTACTGTGGTTAAATCTGATGTGGAGATTAAGCCTTTTTTGGAGACTTTTAAAGCACATGACTTTAGACTCCCTGGAGAAACAGAGGAAGGGCTCTTAGAAGAATTTTCTCCTAGACAAGTCTGTAGATCTCAGGAGCTGTTAACAAGGATAGTAGGCCTTTTAGATTGAGATCTACTGTCAACTTCCTGAGACAAAACCAGACGAATTGCCTAAAGACTTGACAGAATTATAGGAGATTTACGTGGTTCACCATAATAGCACATGTTCTGGAAGGAAAAATGAAGTTTAGAGGCTTGGTAAGACATCATTCCTGATTGCCTGACTTACCCTAGGTGGAGGAAAAATGGAAAAGCCATTAAGAATGGGTTGAGGGGACACATGCAAAAATCTGAGTTTATTTTGACCTCTATTTGATGGTGTGTTTGTATGAATGTGGATACAGGGATAAGAGTTTAAAATAATTGGAGGAGGGGGTAGAATTATTATATCTTGATAAATGTTCCCAAACTAAAATAACTGCTTCTTGGAAATTGTAGCAGATATAATGAGTAGCAGGGAAGATTGATCTGGTGATAATGAATGTCATGGAGGAAACAAGTTTCACATGTTTTGGATCTGGAGCGCTGATTGGTTCAGGATGTTTATAATTGGAAAAACTCACATCTCACTTAATAAATCTTGCCTTAGAGAGCCAGAGATAGAAATTTCCTCTACACTCTCTCTCTTGACTAGTGTTGTGCTTACTTGCTCAGTCATGTCTGACTTTTTATGACCCCATGGACAGTGGCCTGCCAGGCTCCTCTGTCCACAGGGATTCTCCAGGCAAGAATAGTGGAGTGGGTTGCCATGCTCTCCTCCAGGGGATCTTCCCAACCTAGGGAGCAAACCCTAGTCTCCTGCATTACAGGCAGATTCTATACCATCTGAGCCACCAGGGAAGCCCAGCTCTATAATTTATGTAAAAATTGAGGGCCAAATGTATTTTAGAAAGGAGAATTTTTCAAACTTGAAAGATAATTCAAACAGGGTTGGGATAATAATCCATACTCAAAAATATTATTTACATTGAATGGGATGTATAAATACTAAAAATAGCTTCCTATTAGTTCAGATCAGATTTTGCTGCCAAATGAACTCAGATCAGGTCAGATCAGATTTTGCCACCAGATAAACTTTGAAAACTTTCATTTTCTAGAGATTTTAGGATTTTGGAAATAGAGCTATAGGATTATGAAACTATACAAATGAAAACTTCTACTTGACCCTGCTGCTAAACAGAAACATCAAATGATTTACAGGAAGATGGTGAACGTTGATTTGAGGAATATGCTTAGAAACAGTAGCGAGACAGTAATAATGATATAGTTAATATTTCTTGCACAGTTATTATGTGCCAGGCATTATTATAAGACTTTAGCATGAATTAAGTCATGTAAGTCTCTTATAATTTGATGAGATATTATGTTGATATATTGATAGACCTAGTCACAGATGAAGAAACTGAAGCACAAAAAGTTTTGCCCTGCAGAGCACACAGAGCAATTGATCAGAGGGACCCTAATCTTAACACAGAACACTCCCTTCTTGCAATATTTATACTTCAATTTTGTTCTACACAAAGACAGTTTTTATATGTCATATTCATCTTCCTCTTACCAATAGGAAACAAAGGGGTGTACTTTTTATTTTAATGTACTATAATATTTCTCAAGATGCTTGCCTTCATCATGAAATGTCTTTTACATTCTGGCATTTGTAATTCTTTATCTTGAAACTGAGCCAATTAACAGATTATTGACACAAACAAGTTTAGTGTAAATAATAAAAAAGAATTAAGCATTTACATTTTTCCTTGAGAGAGGAGACTGGTCTCTGGCCACTGTTTTATCCACAAGGCCCCACTTAAGAGGTTTCTGTATAATAGCTACTTTATTAGATGAATAAATGAGTTCAAATCTCCAAAATCTCCCAAAACAAGTGCTGCTGCTGCTGCTGCTAAGTCGCTTCAGTCGTGTCCGACTCTGTGCGACCCCACAGACGGCAGCCCAGCAGGCTCCCCCGTCCCTGGGATTCTCCAGGCAAGAACACTGGAGTGGGTTGCCATTTCCTCCTCCAGTGCATGAAAGTGAGAAGTGAAAGTGAAGTCGCTCAGTCATGTCCCACTCTTAGCGACCCCATGGACTGCAGCCCACCAGGCTCCTCCATCCATGGGGATTTTCCAGGCAAGAGTACTGGAGTGGGGTGCCATTGCCTTCTCCCCCAAAACAAGTGAGTCCCAGTCAAATACTAATTTGTATCATTCCATTTATTTGCATTTTCTCTTTGTTGATGTTAATTTATTAGAATTTGAGATAAAAATTTTATATTGATTGGTTTTTGTATCCTGGAGTAGGAAATGGATGGGAGGTTAACCACTTTGCATTTGGCCAAATGTTTTATTTTAGCTGGGCTCCCCTGACTCCTGGCCACGCTGATATGCATGTGTATTTACAGTGTAAATACATGGAATGTGTGACACATCCTGATAGCATCAGGCTCACCAGCAGCCCCTGGGAAATGATGTTGCCCAACCAGTCTCACCACTCCAAACACTGGATTGCTACAGGCAGGTGCTTCCACCTGATTCCCAGGCCTCTCTGACAGTATCTGAAGAGCTCTTTGACTCAGAACTTTGTCAAGATGAAAGGATTGGGAATGCCAGAAACCATCTTATAAGCCATACTATCTACAATTCTCTAAATTTACCTTGAGCAGACTGCAGTTTCTCATATTAACTACCTATCCTATTCATTAAGGAATTTGTGGATGAAAAAACCCCTCCCTCATCCTGTGCATATTTTGCACCATTGCCATTCTGCTTTGCACAGTCCTACTTCCAGACTTAAACGCTAGAATCACTCCCTTTTTTTCAGGGCTTCTACACTCACACAGACAATTCTCCGTCTAGCTGCAGTCATTCAAAGTTCTCTCTCAAAGCAAAAGTATTTTCATTGAGGTTGACAACAGATTCTACTTTGCTATTGTAGACAACAGTTCTGGCTCTTTAGAGAGTTCCATTATTCCAAATCATCCTCTGCAAAATTGCCCAGTAACGGCTCATTCTTATAGCTTTGCCCTCTGCTACACTGCCATGCTAAGTCTCCCTTGCCCTCCTCCTTTTGTTCCTCTGTACTTCTATCAATTCTATTCTGCAGGGGTTGGATGGGCTATTTTGACAGAATGCAGCTTTCAAGGGGGGTAAGTCCAGACGAAGGACTCCCCACTGAAAAGTAGTCATTTACCCTATTTTTTCCTATGTCACATTACCTACTTCTTCTCTGGACATTCTTGGACCACAAAGATATATGCATACACATGCAGAGATACACACTGGCACTCCTATATGGCCCCTGCTGAGAGATGATAATTCAAGGATTTAAGTTGTCCTATTGGCGATGGCACCCCACTCCAGTACTCTTGCCTGGAAAATCCCATGGACAGAGGAGCCAGGTAGGCTGCAGTTCATGGGGTTGCTAAGAGTTGGACATGACTGAGCAACTTCACTTTCACTTTTCACTTTCATGCATTGGAGAAGGAAATGGCAACCCACTCCAGTGTTCTTGCCTGGAGAATCCCAGGGACGGGGGAGCCTGGTGGGCTGCCGTCTATGGGGTCCCACAGAGTCGGACACGACTGAAGTGACTTACCTTACCTTACCATTGGCTTTACAAGCATTTATTAAACCAGCCTTTAACACAACATCAATTTTAAGAATTTATTTTTCAATTTTTAAAATTGAAATTCCTGCTTTCCTTACTTTCTCCATATGGGAGATTCATATCCATATACAAGTATGTAATTTTGTGGTTTATCATCAACAGAATTCATAAATTCTAGAAAGCTTGAAAAAGCTAAAGATGTGCTAACCATGCTATTTCTGCTCACCTTTTGGCTATTTTTCTATTAACAAAGGATTGACAAGTAGTTTGCGGGGATATTAATTAATTGAGGAGATACTAACTGCCTCCAGTTTGATACAAGATCTGGCACTTACTACACACACGCTACTGAGACATACAGTAGAATGGGCTGTTATACCAGGTATAAGAATCTTGTATGAGAGAACTGGACCACGAAGGCTGAGCACCAAAGAATTGGTGTTTTCAAATTGTGGTGCTGGAGAAGACTCTTGAGAGTCCCTTGGGCAGCAAGGAAATCAAACCAATCCATCCTAAAGAAAATTAACCCTGACTATTCATTGGAAGGACTGAAGCTGTAGCTCCAATACTTTGACCACCTGATGTGAAGAGCCAACTCATTGGAAAAGACCTTGATGCTGGGACAGATTAAAGGCAGGAGGAGAAGGGGATAACAAAGGACAAGATGGTTGGATGGCATCAGTGACTCAACGGTCATGAGTTCGAACAAGCTCTGGGAGAGGGTGAAGGACAGGGAAGCCTGGCGTGTTGCAGTGCCTGGGATTTCAAACAGTCAGACACAACTTAGTGACTGAACAACAACAAGGAGCTTAAATGCTGGCTTGTAAACTAACAACACATTAAGTCCCAAAATAGTTTAGAATATATGCCCAGAATTCCAAAGTCCCTAATATAATCATAGAGTTCTAAAGTCAGGACAATTTTTCATTGATTATATACATTGCCATTTTTGTCTTACAAATGAAGAGGCTGAAAAAAGAGATGCTGATTTGTTCAAGATTTTAGGAAATTACCACCATGTAGGGCAGGTCCGGAAACCCTTCCCCCTCTCTTTGCATCTTTTGGTAGCTGCCCTCTTTTTCTATACTGAATCATGTAATTTACTTGTTGGCTCTTATTCATTATTAATGTATCCAAGAGTATATTTTAGAATGTACAAACATGCTTTTTACCTCATGATGTATATGTTAATAGTAGACATTTTAGAAATGTTGACATTCCTAACATTAAAAATCACTATGTATTTAAAAGTACATACCGCTAAAAACATTTCTTACTGACTTAGATTTTAAAGTCTCTCCAAATGATAAACAAATATCAAAGCCAAATTTGAACCTAAACTAATTCTGCCTGAGTTCTTTAGCCAAAAAATATTTAATTTCCCTAATAACAAAAAGTCACTGTAAATAACTTCTTTATATTTTTCAAAACTAATACACTGCATCCACAACAACCAGTTTCTTATTCTGCTAAAATTTGAACACTGGTGTGGATATTACTAGTTGTTTCCCATAAATTTTATTTTTATGATTTGCTTTATCTTAAGCTGTGGTTCATATGGTAAAGAATCTGCCTGCAATGCAGGAGACCTGGATTCGATCCCTGAGAAGATCCAGGAAGAGCCCCTGAAGAAGGAAAGAGCTACCCACTCCAGTATTCTTGCCTGGAGAATTCCATGGACAGAGGAGTCTGCTGGGCTATAGTCCATGGGGTTGCAAAGAAATGGACACAACTGAGCGACCAACACTTTTCACTAAGCTGTCTTCCAGACAGTAATTATTTAATTCATTGACACTGTTACTAGGGAAATAACTGCAATATGAAACTCATAATAATTGGGAAAGGTCTTTATTTCCTCATTATTCATTCATTCATTTGCTTGTCTGCCTAACTTGCTTTCTCTTCTGTCAGAAAATCACTGTCATAATTGTGTTGCTTTAAATGCACTACAATGTTAGAAGCTTAAACATCAGTTGAATAGCCCATCCACTGGTTCAGAGATGAGCTTGCAATCTAATATGAGCCAGTGAGGGATATTTGCTGAGGCTTATGGGAAAGAAAAGCTTCCTATTTTTCTGTGTTATTATAGGTAGACACTCTCTTTGACATTAGATGGAAAGAATGAGGGCTATCCCTGGGAGACAGTAGTAATCATCTGGCTACCAGGCTTGGGAAGAAACTGACAAAGAAAGGACAGAGAGGCCAAAGGGCCTCCCGTTGCATTTTGGGGACTACTAGTTCAAATTTTGCCTGAAACCAGTCCTATCTCAATATATTCTTTTTATTTACTTAAGCCAGTTAGAACTGGGCTTTGAGGGTTTTTTTGCAACAAAAGCAGGACTGAATGTCATACTACTATTGCATTTGTGTGACAGTTTTATTCACTATGGCAGACATTATTGGTCACCTACACAAAAGTCACTATTTTTCCTTAACAGATTCCCAATTTATTAGTATTTTAGGCAGATAATGTGTTTTAAGGGTCTTCCGCATCCATCCTAGAATCTCAATGTTTATTAGTCTTAACAAATCATGGGGATTCTATATCCTTGTCAAGGACTGCTTTAGGAATGTGATTACGATCAGATCTGTTATGGGCATCATGGGAGATTTCCTAATGCTTGAAAAGATAAAACTTTCTTTGTCTTCCAACTTTTACACGATGCCCTGTAAGGAACAGCCACCTTGCATATAGGGAGAAATCAGAGAATTCAGGAGAAGCCGACCTGGCTTCCCTGAGCCACAGAATGAGCTAACCTTGGAATTCCCCAGATTTAACCTTACATGCAGTAATAAACTCCCCATTGTTTAAGTTTCTGAGAGTCACAGGTCTGTTATTTGGAGCTGAAATCACTCTGGCTGATACATTCACAGACAATATTGATTCATTGAGGCTAATCTCAAGTAAAAATCACCGTACATGATTGATTAAATCCAACCTCTTTAAAAAAATGGATACTTTTACAATTTTAGGCATACTTCCTCATTTGAAGGTTCAGCTTAAAGCAGTTTAAAGACTTGAAGTGATCAATTCATACATAATACAGATTAGATAATTTCTATATCTCAAACCAGAGACAAATGAGAACTTGGCCAGCTGAACACTAACGTATCACTAAGTTTTTGTTTATCCAGGTGGTTAGAACCAGAGACACTGGGAGGGTCATCTTGGAGGGCTGCCAGAACAAATGCCCATGAGTCTTAATGGCAATCCTGTTGCCAATTCCTAGGATTCCTACCATCTTAACATTTTTCAGATCAGAAATTAAGAACAGATGAAAACAAAAAGAGACACCTGGCTTGTTTTATTCCTGTAAGGCCAGGAATATCACGTAAGCAATTGAGAAGTACTCAGAAAATGCCCCCATGGAGATGTTGCGATCCCAGATAAGGGGGGTGTGCTAAAGGGACAAGGCTTGTGTGGACTTACATGAATGCCTGACAGCAGAGGTGGGGAGGGGTGATGAAGCTGGACAGTGGCCAACATATTTCTGGTCCTGTATAAGGATTCTAGGGTTTCTCCAGTGGCTCAAATGGTGAAGCATCTGCCCGCAACCCAGTAGACCAGGGTTCAATCCCTGGGTCGGGAAGATCCCCTGGGAGGGGTAGGAAATGGAAACCCACTCCAGTATTCTTGCTTGGAGAATTTCATAGACAGAGAAGCCTGGTGGGCTACAGCCACAAAGAGTTAGACATGACCGAGTGACTAACACACATATAAGGCTTCTAGTGGCATCAGTCATAATTACAGAAACTAAACATAAACATTGCCTCTGCTCTGTTGTGATTGCTAAACAAATGCTTAGTAAAATGACATAAAGTAAGAGCTCTGTAAATGTTCATTTATTCCCCACTTCCTTTTTTACTCCCCTCTTTTCTTCCTTTTCCAAGTATAGAGGAGGGGGCTATGGAAAAAAAAAAGTGAATCATAATTATGGAAGTTCTTTGACATCTCTAAAAATTATAAATATTATTTTTTTCAAAATTTATGCACAATATATCCAAAATATATACAAAACTTTCCAGGATCAGAATGGAAGCATTTTGCTAAGTGTTTCATTAGTCTCTTAGAAAATTTTTTGTGCTTCTCTAAAGTGCCTTGGGTTTAAGCCCAACCTGAAAATAACTCCTTTACCATTAGCTTTGATAATGTTTCCAAGGCATATAATTTACATGACAGCATAGGTAACTAATGGGAAAACATCTATGAATTTGCATCAAATATCAGAAGATTTCTTAAATAAAGAATAGTTTGTTTGAGTTCCCTCTTCGGGAATTTCTCCATCACTGTTGAATTATCTTTGGTAATTTCAAGATGAAATTACATCTTAAAATTTAAAAAAAAATAAAATCAAGCTGATAAAATTGCAGTGACATTCCACTGGGAGAAGGAATTGAAAGAATCATGCTCCCTGGGCTGTCCTCAGGAACAGGGCATTTTTATGCTGCCAATTTAGTTCAGCAGAGACACCCCTGGTCCCCACCCACCCGAGTCAGTTAATGTTAACTGTTAACAACTCACGATTGTCTTACTACTTTGAAATTTAAACTAACACCAGCTGCATAAAATAAAAGTGAAAGAAAGAGTTTATGAAAGTAAAGGTAGATATGATTACCTGTATAGGAGGTAAGACTAATAAGCAGTATTTGTTCCTGTGAGCTATTCCTCTCAACTGTACAAGGGCCTCCCCGCTTTGACATTTTTGTATCCATTTCAACTCTGCTATTGCTTCTCATGCACTCAAACCACTTTCAGGTTTCCTTTCCAAAAATATACTCTTTACTTGGTCTTAGTTGAATCCCATAGATTCCAGCTCAGATGTGCCACTATAAAGCCCATTTGTATCATCTGATAAGCAGTCCCCACCAGCTTCTTAGGTCCTTTTGTCCATAAAGGACTAAAACTGAGGAACAAGTCATAGAGCTTGGAAAAGTCCTTGATAAAATAGTATCCCATAGAGATTTTAAAAATAATTTTTAATGAAGAATAGTAAGGCCATGGAGGTGAAGGATGTTGCAGGAGTGTGTTGCCTGACCTCATGGAGACAATTAGACAATTAAGCATCATTTAGAGGTTTGAATAGACAGGGCTTTGTGACAAGGTGAATAGAAGAGCATGGGAGTCAAGGAGAAATATAAGGTAACTCTCAGATTTCTGACTTTAGCAGGCAGATGCATGATGATGCCATTTTACTCAGCTAGAAAATACTGGAAGGAAATCAATTTTGAATGTTCTGAGATGTTTATGAGAGGTCTCAAGGGAGGAGTCTAGGTGCCAGAGCTCTGGTTTGACCTAACATTGTAAATTTGGGCATCATTCCCACAAATAGTTTACAGCCATGGCCACAAGGAGTAAATGAAACCATCTATAGACAGAAGAAAGTTTAAGGCCAGGAATGTAAGGATCTCCCTGCAATAATTGTGCTGAGGAGGAGCCCATAGAATGAGGCTAAAGGAGTATTCAGAAAGTTTGGAAGGAAACCGAGCATCATATTATAGAAGAGAAGGTGTTTGAAGAGGGACTGTCGACAATGGCAAATGTTCAGAGGTCGTTCAAGATGAACACTGAATCATGTCCACTGAATCTGGTGACATTAGTAACCTCGGCAAAGCCAAGTTGAGGACTGTCACTAAATGCAAAAAGTTAGAATGCAATGGGTTAACAGGAGGAAGGTGTGTGGAAAGGGAAGAGAGTAGAGACAACCCTTCAGAGACACACATCTGTGAAGGGTCATACACTGGACGCGCAACACTGAAGAGGCTTCAAATAGTGAAGAGATTTTATTTCCTTTTCAAGTTAATAGCAACTGAGTTTATTTAAATGCTGCTTGCTTGGAGCCAGTAAAAAAGTGAACATTTACAAAGAGGAGGCACCAACAATGGAATAAGATTCCATAGGATGCAGGAGAGTCTGGAATCCAGACCTCTATCCCTTGGGAAACCCCGAGTTTCCCTCAGTTGAGACCAAGTTGACTGGCTAAGCAGCTTCTGGGCCCCTCTCATGGATAGATTTTTCCTCATTACTCACCAGATATCCCCCTGGGGTGGAGGAGGAGGATATTTGATCAGAAATTGAGACTGATCAGATACCAAGGATGGGAGATTCTTGCTAAAGTAACTTAGCAGGATTCTTGTTTCAACCAGCCTCTTGAGGACAAGGGTCAAGGATCAGGCTAGTCAAGAACATGACTCAAAGAAGTCATGTTGACTTCTTGACTAAAATTTGGTCAAGGAAAGAGTCTTGGTCACTATAGTATTTTTTTTTCCTTGCAATTTCTGACATCTTATGCATGGATTCCTTAACTCCAGCCAAGAAGCACTGAGTCCAGACTTAGCACTGTAATCTAGGGGGCTGGGAAAATTCAGTGGTGTTATCACAGTCATCCCAGGGCTAATCAGTCAAAAGGAAGAAAACGAGGGGCCAGGTGAGAGGGAACAAAGAAGGTTGTGTGTTGTGAAACAGATGCTCAAGTCAGTCAAAATTGTGCATTAGAAAATGAATGGGACCCAAGGGTCCTGTTGCCACAGACATTTAAAGACAGTGTCAAGTTAGCAAAACTAAAATGATTTCTACCCCCTCTCCACAAATCCCATTCCCTACAAAGTTTAAACAAAGTCCTGGTCAACAAAAATGATGACTCCTTTATCCCATCTTTCTCCAGAGCTCATTTTCATGATCAAAAAATAATCCTGCCAATACTATTATTACTATAGTGTCATTTTATTTCTCAATGCCATACAACACTAGAAGCTGTAGTATCTTTTGAAAATTAACACAAAGTTAATTGGTACTCCTCATTTCATAAAAACTTTGGCTCAGGTAACCTCTGTGTACCCAGAAAGAGAAGTAGAAATTCTCACTGCTGGGCACCCTAGTGCAAGACATGGCCCAAATGATGGAATATCATCTTTACCTGTATTCCTCTATATAGTCCATGGGGTCGCAGAGAGTCAGACACGACTGAGAGACTTTCACTTTCTTTCTTTATTCTCCTGAGTGACTTTGCATCCATACAGATTCCACTTCAGATAAGCAAAGAAACTATCCTTCATCTATTGTTTCTTGTTCTTCCTTTCTCCCGATCTCCTGGATCTCCCTCTCCCTAGAATTTTCTGTTCTCCCACCAGCGTCCATTTCTATCTTTCAGCCTCTGGCCAGGCTGTCAGTCATTGCATTCAACCGTTATTCTCTTCCAAGGAGCCAGATCTATGGGAGGGGACTTCCAGTCTGCTTATAGGAAGAGGTAAGAGAGGTTCCACAAAACCTTTCTTCTGCTTAAATTGATTTCCTCTTGGCACAATTCAGGTGCACTGTTATGCAAACAGTGCTCAGTACCTTGTCAAAGCACCTCTCTGCAGAATAATCTGCTGTAATCTGAGACCCTTAAGTGGGTGGGAAGGAACCTTGCCCTGAAAAGGAGTGACGGGGTAAATTAACATATGCTGTCCTCCCCTCACTCAAGTAAAACCTCTGCCCTACTGGTATGGGTAGGAGATGGCACAGAACACTATGGTCTGCCCACCAAGTTTTTCCCCTCCACCATGTCCCAGCTGTATGCGTTTTTGTGGCACCATCTTTAAGACATCTTCACTTGCTTTCCCATACAGACAGCCCTCCTCCCAAGCTAGTGTCACATGTCTTTCTCTACAATGTTCTTATCAGTTTTCTTGGACATATCACCTGACTCCAGCAAGCTCCAAGAAGAAAACCCTGGATTCAGATCTGCAGAGGGGATTCCCTTGTCCCCTATCTGGCCATGATGGCTGTTAAATTCCTATGGAAGCCGAGGAGTGACCAAGCTTCCACCCCAAGGCGTGATCTCTCCCTTCCCTTCCTCTGGCTCATTTCCTCTCCCACTCAGTCCTCATGGGAAGGAAGAGAGAGACTCCTCCCCAGGTCAGCCTGTGAGGAAATGGATTCATCCTTGCCCCTGGGAAATAGAAGCAAAAACAAACTCCCAAACACTCAGCATTTTCTCTGGTATTCTGGAGATAATTTAGCCATGTTAGAACCGGCAAGAGGAGATTTAAGACAGAGCAGAAGCAAGGCTGTAAGGACCATGGATGAATTCGGGCAGCTGGTCACATTTACAGGCAGAGCCCTTCTGGGTAACCAGGGAGAGGCACAAAAAGTGCCTTGTCAAAGCACCTGAAGTGGGTGGGAAGGAACCTTGCCCCGAAAAGGAGCTACGGGGTAAGTTAACTCATGCTGTCCTCCACTCACCCAAGTAAAACCTCGCCCTACTGGCAAGTACAGGAGATGGTACACAGCACTATAGTGTGCCCACCCAGACCGTAACAGACTAACTGTAACAGACGCCATCCCTCCTCCAGCTGTGTGCACTGCGGCCTCGTCGAGAAGAGGCCTGCCTAGGGCATTTCTGACCTGCCCCTTAGGATTTTGCCAAAAACTTGGCTCACCGTGTTTACTGTAGGTCAGCAGAAATTCAGGTGCAAATACCTGGCTGATCATCAGAATCACCCCCAAGAACTTCACAGAAAAATAAATTCCCAGATGTCCTCCTAAATTCGCTTGAGCAGAATGTCAGCAGTGAGGACCTAGATTCTCCATATTGGTATGGCTCGTCAGGTGCCAGCTTGGCAAACCATTTTCACAGCTTCAAGAATCTAAGTCAATGAATCTGGAAACGATCTAACTTTCCCACTTTTCTATTTTAAAAAAATAATACATGCAGAGATGTTAAGTGCAATGTTGTACAATCACAACAGTTTATTATCTTTTAAAAATGCAGTAGTGAAAGCTTTGAAATATGAAAAAACATGAAAAAATTTGGGGACCAGCTTAATGATACACCAAGTGAAACCTCTTGGCTGGTCATGGCCATGGCGATTTTGTATCACGTACGCACTTAATTCATTCACTTATTCACTTAACAATGAGTATCTACTACATGTCAAGACTGTTTTAGGAACAGAGGATATGGTAGTGAAGCTACTCTGCCCTCTGAGAGCTTTTATTCTAGTGGAGGAGAGAGACTAGTGACAGAATAAAATATAAAGTAGTCAGATGTAGCAAGTTAGGAAATCCAAAGTAAGGAACATGGATTTGGTGTGTTCAGCAATGGGGGTTGTATTGAAATTTCAGGAAGGATGGCCAAGGAAGGCTTCATTGTGTGAATGTGACCTTGGACAGGAAAGACCTGAAGGAAGTAAGGGAACTAGCCATGTATAAATCAGAGTCATAATTATCAGGCAGAGGAAAGAGAATGCAAAGGCCCTGGGGTGGGAAAACACTGGGTCTGGTAGGAATGGCGAAGAGGTTGGTAGGAATTTAGCAGGGTGAATGAGGAAAGAGGAAATAGGAAGTGTGTCAGTAACACACAAGGGGGAGCAGATCAAAGGTCAGTGTAAGCGCTTGGGTTTTTAGTCTACATGAAATAAAAAAAAATTACTGGAGGGTTTTGGACAAGAGAGTGTCAATACCCAACCTATGTTTTAATGTAACCTCTCTGGGCAGAACTGAAACCAGATTGAAAGGATAGTAGCAGAAGTAGTGTGGCCAGATATGAAGTTATAGCAGTACTTCAACTACATGTGCTGTACGTTAAGCATTTCCATAAAGGCTAAGCATGGGTATATCACAGTGCATTTATGCTTTGGAGTGTACATAGGAAGGAGGCTGGGAATCTGCAGTTCCCTCAGTCTGCTTGGCTCCCATGACTCACGGTGAGAGCATCGTACCAGCAGAGGAGTGGTGCTGGTGCTTTTCATCCTACCTGGTACCCAAACACTAAACAAGTCCTCAAAGCATCCACATCAGCCAGAGCCTGCACTCTGGCTATGGGACTGGAACAAGCACAGCATCTGCTTGAGGCCCAGAGAACTTGAAGGAACAAGTGCCTCCTATAGAGTCTCTAGCACTCCTTGCCTTTCCTGAGTGTTTTACTTTTCAATGAATGTTCTATAGGCTTTCTGAAGCACTTTTCTATGTCATCAGAGCTGCAGCCTTTCCATCAAGGTTTCAACTAAATATATTGTCCTTCCAAAGCCCTTATTAAAACATTTTTAAGCTCTTAGGTATGGAACTGTTGGGATGCTGCTGGGTGAAAATGCATATTTGCTCGTCTACAATCGCACCTCAAATTTTTCCTCTGAAACACACAATCCTTTTATAGGACAGGTTATCATTATGATATGGGGAGTTTTATGATACATATCAAAACCTCCTAGCAAATAACAGACTATATTTTACATATTTTAGCTGCCCAATACTATTTGCCAGCTAAAATCTGTTCTTATGATGCTGCTTGGTTGTTTTTTTTTCCAAATTGACAAACGCCAACTTCAAATGTATTCTGTGCTCAAATAAAAACATTGGAGCAGAAGGATACATGAGTCTGCAGGAAGTGAGACAAACCTGATTTTCAAGAGGTAAAACATTTGTGTTACAAGAATGCAAAATACAAGTGAATCATTTCATTGCAGAGAACTACCATTCTCAAACATTCATTGTAAAAGCATAGAGAAGATAGAAAATTAGGAAGGTTTTTGTTGTCATTTTGGATCTTACCCAAGTAGCAAAAGAGATATATTTACAAGGATGTGCCAAATTTCAAATTTAACTACGGCAACATATGAAACCAGACTCCCTTGTGGTTACTGGGAAATATATACAGCTTTCAAGACCAGCATGAAGGTGAGTCAGACTGACAGGCATTTGTACAGAGGAGGAAGCTGACATAGTCTTTTAGGCCAAACAGTAATCCTGGGTGGCTCTGAGGGAGTGAGGTATGTAATCACCTCACTGGTGGGAGTCTTTCTAATTGAGAAAATACTTGGCAGCCTCAGTCATCAGCTTGAAAGTCAGAGAGAAAATAAATGTCTGCAAATGAGTACCCAGCGGAGGTGCTTGTTTAAGCTAAGTCTTATATGTCCTAACTCAGTGTTGCCTCTCCTACCCAACTGTGGAACTGTGAATAAATCTGATTTATCCTCTATGTGCAGGGTCCCAGTTGTTGAACTAATTTCTGAATGAATAAATAAGAGGGCCATGAAAGATGCTTAAGACCTAACTTAAGACCTTCCCCTAATGGGGAACAGGGCGCTTCCCCATTACTAGGAACAGGGTGTTTCCCCATTGATAGAGGTACTG
Organism: Bos mutus; assembly: GCF_027580195.1. Lineage (NCBI taxonomy): Eukaryota > Metazoa > Chordata > Mammalia > Artiodactyla > Bovidae > Bos > Bos mutus. The sequence goes on along the minus strand of NC_091623.1, from coordinate 65,875,429 downwards.
GAATCAGATGCTCCATCAGTGGTTCTCAGCAGTTCTCTGTTCAATGAACACTTTTGGGTGGTGACATCGGTAAAGGGATCAAAATGCGAACACTCCTTTTGAGAAAAAGAAGTTTATAAGATTTTTAAAAATGTCTTTCCAGCCATTCACTGGCCACCCTTCACACATTTCTTTCCTCTGATTAGTTATAAATTGTACCCTGCCCTCCTCCAGCCTTTTACCTGACAGACAGTTCTAGAACAACAGGCAGCTGCACTCATGGCAAAATGAAAATTTCATTCGTTCATTACAATTGGCAGCTGACCCAGAAAGAGGGATACCAATGTATGCAATTTACTCAGAAAATCATCATTTAGGGATGCTGCAGAAATAATTCCTGTACGGGTGAGGTCTGGGCACCCCCAAAATGTACATTCCCACTGTCAAGTCTCTAAGCTACTCAAACTACAATTACCTCTGTTGTCTATTTTGTCGTTTTTGACATAACTCTCATGTGACACTTTGCTAAGAGCATGACGTTTTCGAGGGTATTGAGAATGGGAAGCTGGCTGGTGGCTCACTGGTAAAGAATCTGCCTGCCAATGCAGGAGACACAGGTTCCATGCCTGATTAGGGAAGATCCCGCATGCCACAGAGCAGCTAAAGCCATGTACCACAACTACTGAGACTCTTCTCTAGAGCCCAGGAGCCGCAGCTACTGAGCTCACATGCCCTAGAGCCTGTGCTCCAGAAGGGAAGCCAACACAGAGAAGCCGGTGCACCGCAGCTAGACAGTAGCCCCCTACACCACAACTAGAGAAAAGCTGTGCAGCAGTGAAGACCCAGCATAGCCAGAAGCAAATAAATAAATAAAATTTACAAAGAACAGGGAGCTGGAAATAGCCAAAAGTATTTTGTCTTTCAAAGGTGACATAGAAACTTGAACATAGCCTGGCCCAGCTGGAAGCAGAAGGCTCCTGTTGTCTGCCCTCTAAATCTGCACAATTTTCACCACCCTTTCTCCTCCCTCCTCTTCGCCATGATCCTAAACCCACAGCCTCACTTCTCAGTTCAGTTCAGTCACTCAGTCGTGTCCGACTCTTTGCGACCCCATGAATTGCAGCACGCTAGGCCTCCCTGTCCATCACCAACTCCCGGAGTTCACTCAGACTCACGTCCATCGAGTCAGTGATGCCATCCAGCCATCTCATCCTCTGTCGTCCCCTTTTCCTCCTGCCCCCAATCCCTCCCAGCATCAGAGTCTTTTCCAATGAGTCAACTCTTCGCATGAAGTGGCCAAAGTACTGGAGTTTCAGCTTTAGCATCAGTCCTTCCAAAGAACACCCAGGGCTAATCTCCTTTAGAATGGACTGGCTGGATCTCCTTCCCACCTTTTTAAGGCAGAAATATGGCAAATCCTGAAAAATGATGTATGCTTGTAAAAACCTCTACAATAGTAGCAATTGTGATGACATCATACCTTGACAGTTGCTAATCAGGTTTGCTTCCTCTGACACAGAAAAGAATCTGTCTTGCCTCTCGGTATGAGGTTAAACTAAGATTATCTGGTCAGTAAACAGAATCCCCCATGCCTCAGGCAGCCATGGCCTTGGCAAGACTGCCTGAGCTTGTAGCAAAGGCCACAGAAGGCCACGGGTGTTTGAGATTTGGGGGCAGGTTGAGTTGTCAAGACTTTATAGGGACACACATCTCTTCCTATTACAGAAGAGGGAGCCTAGAGTGGAGAAGAGCAGTGTAGACCAGATCATGGGAAGACTAGTGGTAGAGTCTGAAAAACTCACTGGGGTGAGATGAAGTGAAGTGAAAGTTGCTCAGTTGTGTCCATCTCTTTTCAACCCCATGGACTCTAGCTCACTAGGCTCCTCTGTCCATGGGATTTCCCAGGCAAGAATACTGGAGTGGGTTGCCGTTCCCTTCTGTAGGGGATCTTCCTGACTCAGGGATTGAACCTGGGCTTCCTGCATTGCAGGCAGACTCCCTACCATCTGAGCCACCAGGGAAGTGGTAGAGTCTGAAAAATTCACTGGGGTGGCCTTGGGCTATTTCCAATACAAATAGGATGTGAGTCCTGGAGTTCCTCACTTTGCTGAAAAGTTGAAAGCACTTTTGTTACTCATCGTGTGTTTAGAAACAGAACAAAAATATTTTTGTTATATGTGTAAAGAAGTCATTTAATAGTAAAAATATACTTGCATGAGAAATCTCTTGTCTCCCTATCAGCATTCTCATTTAATAAATGGAAACATTACTGTAGGAATCAAAGGCCTCCTGCCATCTCTCCTTTTTTTTTTTTTTTTTTTCAGCTTCATGTTCCTTCTCTGCTCCTTTCCCAATTGTCTTCTCCCTGTGTTATGGATGGAATTGTGTCCCCCGCCAAATCCATATGCAGAAGCCATAATCCCCAATGTAATAGTATTTAGAGACAATGCCTTTGGGAGGTAATCATTAATAGACAAGGTCATGAGGGCAGGACCTTCTGAATGAGGTTAGTTCCCTTGTAAGAAGAAATATCAGAGAACTTGTGATCTCTTTCTCTACCGTGTGCAGACACAGCAAGAAAGCAGCTGTCCACAAAGCAGGCAAAGTGCCCTCAACAGAACCTAATCTCACTGGCACCCTAATCCTGGACTTCTAAACTCTAGATCTGTGACAGAATTCTTTTAACAAATATTCCTTAAGACATGCAGCCTATGGTATTGTGCTGCAGCAGCCTGAGCTACCGAGACACCCTGGCTCTTTTTCTCTTTGTCTATCTTTTCCTCTACTACACTCTACCAGGAGGGCAGAGAGCGAGGAAATGACCTAGTGACTCACAGCTTATAAGAGGCCACACTGCTGCATTTTCGCCCCTTTCTCATTAGAATTTAGTGAACAAAGTGTCCTACCTATATTGCCATATGTTACAAAAACATTAAAAAAAAAAGTTTTGACAAGTCTGCCTTTGGCAATGGAACTAAACTCCTTTCTTTATTGTGCAATTGGTAGAAAATAACTTCTCCTGAAAAAAGAGGAAAACCTTGGAATAGACTGAAGGAGAGGTCAAAGAAAGAGAAGATGACAGGCACGGACAAGGAGAGATGCTTCTGATGCCCTCTCACCGTCCCTGAGCCTCATGATGCCCAGCCCTCTCCATCTTGCCTGCCATTCCTTCCGTCACACCTTCCCACAGCTTCTTGCTGCCACTTCCCATCTATTCTTTCATTTCCTGTTGAAACTCATTTCAATCCCTAAGAACCCATTCTCCCAAGCCAAGATTTCCATGCCTCCTCCTTCTGGAGTGGCTTCCCTGGCCCTGGTGGCTCAGACGGTAAAGAATCTGCCTGCAGTGCAGAAGACCCAGGTTCAATCTCTGGATCAGAAGATTCCCTGGAGAAGACAGTGGCTACCTACTCCAGTGTTCTTGCCTGCAGAATTCCATGGACACAGGAGCCTGGCGGGCTCATGGGGTCACAAAGAGTCAGACACGACTGAGCAACTAACACTTTCACCTTCTGGAGTAACAGAAAATGATTCAAGTGCTAATGGTTGAAGACCAGCAAGACTCCCTCCTAAATAGCAATTGTACATATTAACTAGAGCCGTCTATGGGAAACATATCCACCTGCATTTCAAAAAGTACTCAGCCAAAAGCAAACTCCAGTTCAGCGCTATACAGGAGAAATGTAAAGAGAGCCACAAATGCAAGCTGCTTATGATACTGCCAATTTTCTAGTAGCCACATTTTTAAAAAGTAAAAACAAAGGAGTAAAATTGATTTTAAAAATATATTTTAGTGAAACATACACAAAGTCATTTTAATACAGTTTTTAAAATTTAAGTGAGACATTTTACATTCTTTTCAAACTATCTTCCAAATCAAGTATGTGTTTTATACCCATAGCATGTATCCTGGAGAAGGCAATAGCACCCCACTCCAGCATTCCTGCCTGGAAAATCCCATGGATGGAGGAGCCTGGTAGGCTGCACTCCATGGGGTTGCTAAGAGTCGGACACGACTGAGCAACTTCACTTTCACTTTTCACTTTCATGCATTGGAGAAGGAAATGGCAACCCACTCCAGTGTTCTTGCCTGGAGAATCCCAGGGACGGGGGAGCCTGGTGGGCTGCCGTCTATGGGGTCGCACAGAGTCAGACACGACTGAAGTGACTTAGCAGGAGCAGCAGCAGAATGTCTCCATTCACACCAGCCACATTCAGTTCCTTAATAACACCATGGGGCAAGAGGCTACTGTATTGGGGTAGCACAGCTGCAGTGAGAGAAAAGGTGAGGCCTGGCAAATCAGCAAATGAGAAAGGCCCCCCCATCCCCATCCCATGATCACCCTCTTCTGGGCCTGAAAGCACAGACCTATTGAAGCTGCTGCTAAGTCGCTTCAGTCATGTCCGACTCTGTGTGACCCCATAGATGGCAGCCCATCAGGCTCCCCCATCCCTGGGATTCTCCAGGCAAGAACACTGGAGTGGGTTGCCATTTCCTTCTCCAATGCATGAAAGTGAAAAGTGAAAGGGAAGTCACTCAGTCATGTCCAACTCTTTGCAACCCCGTGGACTGCAGCCTACCAGGCTCCTCCGTCCATGGGATTTTCCAGGCAAGAGTACTGGAGTGGGGTGCCATCGCCTTCTTTGGACCTACTGAAGAGGGAACGCATTAAATGCTCCTTTGATATGGACTTTTTTCATTGCTTTTTAAGAAAGGTGCTCAAACTACCATCTCCTTAAACATTACTGTTAGAATTTCAAGTGTACAGGAAACAAATTTTTCCGTGGATTCTTGAAGCATAGTACAGTGCTGGTAATAATTTCTATGAGGGGCAAACAGCCTGATCTCTAACTTTTGTAAAGCCAAGGCATCATGTCCTCTGTGCAATGTGGTATTCAAAGCTTTCATTCTATATCTTGAGAAAATGATGACTGCAAATTAGTTTTGTTTGCTGAGAGATGGATGATTCCTTGCCTGCATGGACTATCAAAATAAAGCTGCCCCATTTTAGAAGGTGTGTAGGGATACAATCAGAGAAGGCAATGGCACCCCATTCCAGTACTCTTGCCTGGAAAATCCCATGGATGGAGGAGCCTGGAAGGCTGCAGTCCATGGGGTGGCTAAGAGTCGGACACGACTGAGCCACTTCCCTTTCACTTTTCACTTTCATGCATTGGAGAAGGAAATGGCAACCCACTCCAGTGTTCTTGCCTGGAGAATCCCAGGGATGGGGAAGCCTGGTGGGCTGCCGTCTATGGGGTCGCACAGAGTCAGACACGACTGAAGCGACTTAGCAGCAGCAGGGACACAATAGTAGCAGGCTTTTGTATCCCGGACTTCACCTTATGTTTCTTTTAGGTGCAGCTATGCTGTGTGTTTTCACTGGGGTTTGAGTAATGTCTGGACCTTCAATTATAGCAATTAACTGTCAACACCACGTGCCAGGCTCATTCATATGCTATTGGTTCAATTAATCCAACAAAGACACCCAAGCCCTTGACATGCCTTACTTCTTATAGCCGAAGTCTGCCTTTTATACAACTTAGAGGTTATTTTAATAGTAGAAATTTCTGGATAAGAGTGGTTGGGGTGGGGGAGAATACTGCTAAAATCTAGTGGAATGAGATTTCCTTTTAATAGCTAAAACTTCTGATGGCCTCATGATATTTACTTTCAAGGATTTCCTGCTGCCAGCCTCTAATCTTTTTTCTCTTTGTTGGAATCTCTCTCTCTCTCCTTCCTTATTCAGGCCTTTATCCTTATCCAAGGGGTTAGATGATAGAAACTAAAGATAAGATTTACATTCAGGAGGTATGTGATTTTATTAAGACATACTGAAAAGTCTTCAGACCGAAAAAAATTGATCTGTATATCATGCTACAGAGTTTCCCTGATCACCTCAGATTACACCTAAAGTTGACTTGGATTAAGAAACTTATATTTTCTCATTATTATTTTCCCCAAAAGGGGCAATGGCAATTTTTTTTTCAGTCAAATTATAAATTACATTGAAGTATATTTCTACCAGATTGTGAAAAATTCTTAAGGAAAAGGCTATTGCTGTTTATTGCATTTTAAAGGACAGCTCATTCCCATGGTTAATTAAAAGTTAAATGCGTATAAAAAAGAGTTGGCAAAACTTGAATCTCCTCCCTCTCCAGAGGCTTCTAAGATTTTTTTCACGAGCACCGAGAGTCTTTCCCCACACTCGATTCAGATTCCTTTCTCAGTATATCTGACCAGATGATGCAACATCTGTGTTCTCTTTTAAGAACATGAGAAATGAAGCTTTTTCATCTTCCTTCTCTTTGAGTTCTGGGAAATCTAATTAAAACTGCTCAGGTTTTCCTTTTCTTGTTTGCCTTAGAAGACAGCTCACTGGAAGAGTCCTGTGGCGGTCTCCCGCCTGTGGAAGACGGTGACCGAAAAGTCAGCCTGATAATGGAGTTGTCGACTCAGGTTTCCCTTCAGAATGAGAGGATCACTCAGCTGGAAGAAGTTTTAGAGGAAAAGGAAAGGAAGATTCAGCAGCTGGAAGCTGAGCGGGAGGCCCATTGTTTCCCAGAGGTCAAGGACTCTCCAGAATGTTTACAAGAAACCCCAGTTTTCTCTAATAATAATGTCTCTCCTGTGGTCTATGATGAGGATTTGTAAAGATACCCAGTAAAAAAAAACAATAAAAGTTTATTAAGTGTCATCAAGGTAAAGACTAGAGCCCAAGCAATCGCCTCACTGGTAAACGCAAACTCAAGTTCATGGGTCTGACTATCCTATAAAGTTCATATTGGGAGGAAAGAAAACAAAGGGAGGTCTTCAGATGCAAACACCGAACCCTTCAGACATTTGTCATATGATCCACACAGCTGTAGAATACTATGTTTTTAGACATTCCTGATAACAGACGGAGAGGGAAAAGCACAAAACTACACAGATGGTCAAAGAATTTAGCATCATCCTCTCACCAGAGGTTTGTCACACTGCAAGGGAGGGGTGGGACAAAGCCCATTTTGGTATGCAGCTCGACTGTGAACAGAAAGCTATCGTGGAGGGTGAGTTTCAAGCTGGGGAATGTTGGGGTACTGAAAGCATAATCACTGTGAGCAGAGTAAATAGCCATGACTTCTGTCCTTTTGTAACCTCTAGAATACATTTCTCTATTGCATGTATTTCATTAGCATTTAGCAAGGGTAGAAATGAAGTAAAACCAAAGCAATCAAAAGAATGGATGAATCAGAGCTGCAGTCCTTTGGGAAAAGTGTCCTGGGACACCATCTCCCTGGGAAAATGGGTTACACTCGCCTTTCCCTTACAAGCAACACTAAGACCAAAGCAAAATATCAATGAGCTGTGGACAGCATAAAAATAATTCAAAAATAGAGTATAAGCAAATGAAAGCTACCCTGTAATTAATGGAATAAAAGATGTCATATATATTTCTCTCCCACACATTCCCTTCAGATGAACCATTTCCCATCCAGAGAGCAGCTGGGTACTAACTTTAAGACCTTGGTGCTTAATTCTTACTCTTTTGATACAGCATGACTCAGGCACACAGCTAGAGCTCTTCCATGAGTCTGACTGTTGCTACTTCCCAATTTAACTCAATCAGTTCAACAAATATTCATCAAAACTCTTCAGGTACAATAACAGATACTAGCAATATTGTAGCAAACATGAAAATCACAACTTCACAAATCATTCAGGAGTTCACACAGTTAAGAGTCTCCTTAAAACAAAGTTTCTAAACCTGACTTTTTCAAAAGGAAGTATTGGGTTTTAGACTCAAAATAGCTTTGCAGCATTGACTCTAGAGGTTCACTACAAAATAAAACCACTGGTTCTGCCAGTAGCTTCTATGGTCATATATAGCAAGAATCTTCCCATATTTGTTTTATAACCTCAGATTTTCAGCTGAAATGTCAGCAATACACACAGTTGTAGTCCATTATCAGAAATGAAACCAACTTAAAGTTTCATGATCATAAATACACAACTATCCCAGAGGGTGACTCGAAAAGCACTTTCCCACAGCTCCAAGAGAAGCTTTTCCATGAAGTTTACCTAAGTCCTTCATCCAGAAATCGCTTCTCTCTGGCACCTCCTTCTTCTTCAAACTTTTTGATCCTCATTGTCTTTTCTGTTTCTCTGGTACCAAAGAGGGTTCCCTGTTCCAGTCCTGAAGTTCTGTTAGTTGCATCTGACACCACAGTAAGACTGAACATTACCGTGTTTTTCCTGTGTATTACCGTGAGAAAGCTTTAAATTTTTCAGTTAGTTGAATGGACTACCTCCAGCAGAAACTTCGTCTCTGCAACTTTGATGTGTTATTATGATAATTAAGTTTCCATTTCTTTATTTTACTAAATTGTCTTAATCTCATGGGATCCTGAGGCTAAGATGACAAATGTGGGGGGGGGGTTCTATCACATCCCAAAAAGGAGAGTGTTCGCTTCTAGATCAATTTCCCCTTGTCAATGTCACGGCTGGCCCTCAGCATGAAAGTAGCCTGACAGCAGAGATAAAGTAACAGGCAGAGCTGGAGCTGCTGTTCCTAATTAATGGAGCCTGTCACCTCTACATATCTAAGGACCAGTCGCCAAAGAAGAAATCATCAAGAGTCTTATTACCCTGCAAACCTGTCTTTACCAGAAACTCATCTTGACTCAGGTCTAGGTTATCCCCAAATCAGAAGTGGAGAAGAGATTTGGTCCAAAGGTAAAGAGACTAATTTTTGTTAACGACACCTTGGTAATAAGAATTCTTTAAATATCCAAGTTTTATGAGAAGGGGGGAAGATGAGAAGAGGTGTTACTGGTCTCTGGCCTCTGAGACACTTATAAGTACAAAATTTCACAATCCCTACTGGACATCTATGCCATTGTATGCCCCTCAAAGTTCATTTCCATTTTCTGCCATTCCTCCAAATAATTGGGTCGTAAACTTAAGGTTGTGCCAAATAGCTGGTTCAGACAAACTAAAAATCAGATAATATCCCACCCTGTAAGCCAAAGTCTCATTTTCTTAGAAGCCAGTTGGATTGTTGAAATAGTCTACTGACTTTTAAAATATCTGGTGTAAATATCACAAGGCAGTTAGTATGCTCATGACCTTGTTCTTAAAGAAAATTTAGGAAACCATTCAGGTATCTGGTTCAAACTAATTGGAAATCTAAAAAAGTAAACTAATTAACAAGTAACTAAAGCCATTCTTTGGAGAAGGCAATGGCACCCCACTCCAGTACTCTTGCCTGGAAAATCCCATGGATGGAGGAGCCTGGTAGGCTGCAATCCATGGGTCGTTAAGAGTCGGACACGACCGAGTGACTTCACTTTCACTTTTCACTTTCATGCATTGGAGAAGGAAATGGCAACCCACTCCAGTGTTCTTGCCTGGAGAATCCCAGGGACAGGGGAGCCGGGGTGGGCTGCCGTCTATGGGGTCACACTGAAGTGACTTAGCAGCAGCAGCAAAGCCATTCTTTAACAGTCTAAACACATTTGTAGAAATACAGGTAGAGTTTTAATTTTACTTTTTCACCAATCATTAACTATTCTCACAGAGAAAGTTAAGTTGAATGTGTGGTATGACTCATCAACTTAAACAAATGCTGTATTTTTTTTAACAATTTAATTTCATTATTATGTGCGTGGCAAGATGAAATCATAGTAACAGACTTATTAAAGACTAGCAGGAAAGCAAGTTATCAGAGAAACCAACCCAGAAATGTGAAGGAGATGCCCTAGGATTTAATGAAATTCATAAAAAAGCAAGACACTATAGTATTTTTGACAAAAACATTTCTGAGAAAGAATGAATTCAGTCAAGTTTCAGTTATCTCTTATGCTCTCTGCTTACCCCCAAACCCTATCATTTCCTTCTACATTACTCTGAAGTAAAGATTTTTTGCTTTAATAAGTAGAGAAGTGCTGATGAGTGTTGCAGGCCTAAGTCAAAATAATATTTATCTGGCAATTATCAAGTATAGGGACTGCAGAGACAAAACTATTTCCAACAGACATAAGAAAACAAACATATTTAAAGGACTTGGAAAACAAAATGCTTGAGATTCAAAAGTTTGACTCTCATAGTTTGAAAAACTAGACAAAAAAAGAAAAAGTAAGTTGTAAAGAATAAATGATTACTATAATTTCTCCCCTGCTATTACAACAAAATCTTGTTAGGATTTCCCATACACAAGCAAATGTTTTTGCTCATAGAGGAAAGTCAAATTCAAGTAGGAAATAATCTTTTTAAAATAAAAGTACTAGTACATTGGGACAAAGTTCAATGCAAAAGATAGGGTCGGCCATGAGATTTCCCATACCTAATGAAATTAGGACTTCTACAGTAAAACAAAACTAAAAATAGCTTTAATTTCCAGGTTCCCAGAGAAATTAAGCATCTAAGTTAGATACTCAGTACATTCCTAATAACATGAACAAGATGGCATTTAATGGCATCTTGTTAATGCCATCTTAAGTGGCAAGATGACGTTTAATTCATTGTCTAACCAATTCCATCCCAAACGTTTAAATTTGCTCTTTATTTAACAAAGAACAACCCTTAGTGCTCAAATTCAGTAATACCCAACCCCTTGTTTTTGGATGGAAAATATCACAGAATGTATTGTTTAATAATCCTTTGATCCATTTTCTTAAAAACCACAAATAAGCTGAAATAAGAGTTTATCATCTGATGTCACCTTTTCAAAGAATGATATAATCACAGGCAAAGGATGACAGCTGAATGAGAGAGAAAGAGCTAGATTTCCACCAGCTCTTTGTCATATGGGGTTCAAACAATAATAACAGTGAGTTCTAGTTAAAAGAGAAAAACTGATAATATAATCCTTGGCCCTGTAATAAAAAGGTGTGCCTTATTGCCCAGCTCCTATTTGAATGAAGCTGGTATGGTGATGGTGAAAGAAACAACAAAAAGCTAAAGTGGATGCCATATTATCTTGCTAGGGACCTGCATTTACTAGCCAACAGTTATGTATATAGGAGCATAACTAATATTTACATATCAATTTATGATTATTTAAACATTTTCAAATAGATTATTTTATTTAATTTTCATGAGGTAGGTTTTAGTTAGGTTATTAATCCCAAGTTTATAAGTAGGAAATGCCAGAACCAGGCCCCCAGGCCAGAATAACTTTCACAACACTCACCACCTCTATGCAGTTACGTAACAAAGACATTCATTGTCTCCACCTCTTTCTCAGGTCAGCCCTCATTTCCATTCATAGGAAAAACAGTTTTCCATGGGTACCTTCTTTCTCTAACTTATTCCATAAGAGGAGTCCAAAAACTGTCCAGATTCAACTGATCAACTTATTGATTTGGTCAAAACTCTGTTTTAGCTTTTGTTTGCCCAGTGTGTTTTGTTTAAAGTAAATACTTTTAAGAAGAGTGAAGATGCACTGTATGGTTTGCCCTGCTACTGCTAAGTCGCTTCAGTCGTGTCCGACTCTGTGCGACCCCATAGACGGCAGCCCACCAGGCTCCCCCGTCCCTGGGATTCTCCAGGCAAGAACACTGGAGTGGGTTGCCATTTCCTTCTCCAAAGCATGAAAGTGAAAAGTAAAAGTGAAGTCGCTCAGTTGTGCCAGACTCTTAGCGACCCCATGGACTGCAGCCTACCAGGCTCCTCCATCCATGGGATTTTCCAGGCAAGAGTACTGGAGTGGGGTGCCATTGCCTTCTCCAACGGTTTGCCCTGGGCCCCACTATTTCCATCTGTCTTAAAGCAGGCTGCTTAAGACACTGATCTCAACTGCCCTGTGAATAAATGGTCTGGAATCCCTGCCTGAAATACAATGTGTACACCAGGTCCAATTTTGTATATTGTCACCATAAATTTCAATGTTTGGGTTTTTAATTTACAGTCTAATATATACTCAAAATGAGAAATTTTTAGACAAAATGAGTATATTACATCTTACCTTCAGTTAGTTAAAACATTTTCAGATAGATTTTTATTTAACTTTCATTTTACATTCAGAGGTAATGCATATTTCCACATGCAGGACAGAGACAGCACAAAAAAAGACCTAAAGGAAGTAGCCAAGAGTTCACTGCAGCTTCCTCATCAGCTCAGAACAGTTTCTAAATTTCTCTTTTTTGTATGTGTGTGCTGTACAGAATGAAATTCAGATAAAGTCATTTGACGTACACAACAAATCTCAGGTAGGTAGGTAAATGATGACTACCAGAACTGGTATTTTCTAAAGGGAGAAAGCCCATCTATAGATGTTCTACTTATTTCATTTACACAACTCCCCTTTGCAACCAGTGGCATCAGTTCTCAGTTTCACACAGAGAAGCAAAAATGAACAATTAAGGGACATCTATATTTAGCATTTACAGACAGGAAAACTAAGCTGTAAATATTAGAGCTAGACTCAATTCAGAACAGGGGTCAGCAAATTAAGGCTACAAGCCAAATCCTACTGGCTACCTATTTTTGCATGACTGGTGAACTTAGGATGGTCGAACAAAAAATTTTTTACATTTTTAAATGGTTGAACAAAAAAAAATCATATTCATGACACAAAAATCATTTGAAATTCAATTTTCACTGTCTATAAGGTAACTTTTATTGGAACACATCCATGCTTAGCCATAAAGGTGTCCCTGGGCTGGTTTCTTGCCTATCGTGGTAGAGTTGAGTAGCTGTGACAGAGACCTACAGCCAACAAGCCCAAGTATCTGGGCCTTTGCAGAAAAAACAATTTGCTGACTCTTTGTTTAGAGCACATCAACTGAATTGCTTGAAGTCATACAGCTAGTAAGTTTCAGAATTAGGCTTGACTGTGATGTTCTTACTACAATTCGACTACTCCTAGTGATCAGAGTACAGACATTTTTACACAGATTTGTTCACAACTCAGCATCCTAAGGAAACTGTGTTACTCAGAGGGTCCCCCAATCTCAACAGGCTATGGCTCAAAAAATAAATGCACATGCCTTTTATTATCCTCTAACAGAATGATTTTTCAGTGTATTAATGTATTTTGCTCCCCGTATTTCATTCTTTCCCCACATTAAAAATATAGCTTGCTGTGTGCTCCTTTGTCTAGAACCAGGAGTTCTGTGTAAAAGCAGAGAAGCAGACCATGAGAAATTTTCTAGGCTTTCTCATTTCCAAAGCTGAAGTCCTTTGCAGAAAGAAGGTTTGAGAAGATGCCTTTGAGGGGAAGGCGAGGAGACAGGGAGGGATTCCCTCCTCCCCTGAGGCATGTGTGTCCAATCAGCAGCAGGAACCCGTTCCTGCTCCCTTCTTCAGAGATGTGGTGGGCAGGATCAGCCACAAGGACCAAGACTTCAGGCCCTGCCAAGAGTTTCACATACACATGTGTCTTTAGTGTGAACAAGCTGCAGCCTTGAGGGGACCAAGCTGACTGGGAAGACAGGGTCCCAGCATCATGAAATGACAGAAAAGTGTCTCCGGACCAAGAATCCTGGCCTGAAGTCAGGCTAAGGCAAGACTCAGAATGACTGGGGCCAAGCTTCCTGCCTCCTTGGTGGGACAGGGGTTCAGAGTCAATATTCAGATAATTTATAGAAAATAAAGAAAGAAATTTGTGCAGACTTGCATTTGTAGCCTGAGATTCATTGCAGCTGAACTGTTAAATCCATTAAAAATGAGAATGACAAAGACTCCACCCCTCCACCCAGAACATCTTGCTGGGGCCAACCTTCCACTGAGTTCTGCTCTCCAGGAAACTTATGAAAATCCCCCCTTGCTGGTGACTCCACATGTGGATCTGTGGTTCTCACCTTGAACTACTGCAGCTTCAGAGAGGGGCTGTCACATCCAGCCACACTGTGACCGCCTACCTGCCCCTGCCACGTACACCTCCACCCTGATACCCTGATGGACTCAGTCACAGTCAGAAGCATCTCCCTTAACCTCCTGAAGCATAGCCAAACCATGCAGTAGTGTTTAACAAAACTTCATTAAATGCTTGGGAATAATCAAGATAAACTGCAAAAAATCACATACAGGGCTAAACAAACAAATTCTTGTTTGTCCTCAGTAGGCTTCCATGGGGCAGACACAGTACCCTTGGCATTTCACCCTTGTTCAGAAAACATCCCATTTTCTTCCCCCATGTTCATTTTGAACCCCAGGATGATTAATGATGACAATATTCTTCTTCTGGAGAAAATTCTACCCCACCCACAGGGTGTGGTCTCACTTCATGGACTGCAACTACATGTCCCTAAAACCGGGAATATTTAAGCTTAAATAACACTTTTTGCGGCATTCCTAGAGTCCTATAGATATCTATACTTAGGAGAAAATGGTCTCGAGATATACTTCTGTACAGAAGGCTAAGTATCAACCTGTATGTCTACATTCACATATATGGTAACTTCATTATCAAGAAGTAGGCATTTGCTTCACATTCTTATAATTAAATGACCATTTTTGCGATTTTTATAATATAAAGGAAGGCTTCTCCAAAGGTGAATGAAAATCACAACTCTACCAATCCAGCTGCTGATAACTTATATGGAATTTCCTGCACAAAATCAAAGTCTCTTTCTCTGCCATAGCACCCTCTACCATTCCAAGGACTACATAGGGTGGCAGCACTACAAATCAAAGGAGAAATCTCATCACAGTGCCATTTTTGGGCAAGTTACCATTTGTTTTAATAGATTAATAGCCAGATATATGCTCCCTTGTTCACTCAACAAATATTTACTGAGCACTTACTATGAGTTTGTACTTATCTTATGCTCTATCAATCATATCAGATGTCTAGATTTGGCCCAAATGTATAAATGGAATAATAGAGAGTTTATCATTGCCTTAGATATGTTCACTATACCTTTTAAGTTTGTTAAATAGTAAGTTCAAGGAATACCTGATAGTGGGGGAGGTTTTCAACATCACAATTTCTTTTCATAAATAAATTTGAAATTGGTTAGAGGGATTTTTTTTTTTAACCCTTCATGGATTTTCTTGAGTAGATGAATGCTACTTTGTAGGGATGGACAACTTTCAGAGAGCCAGGTCATGTACAGTCTGCTGCAGACTGGAGGAAGATCTAGGGATGGAGAAAGGTTGTGGCTCCATTTAAGATGCCAGGAATTTAAATTAATCTAAATATCCTCTGGGAATTACCCAATCCTACTATTTTACCACAGAAACTTGGACCCATTCCAAAATGTTGTTCTTGAAATTGCATCTTGCTACAAACTTTAATGAAATGAGATACTGAAGAAAGAAAAATATTTTTACATCTTCGTGTTTACGCCACAATTTTGAAATAGAGTATTTAACTCCCAAGACATGAAACTGTTTGTGAATCAGGAGTTCAGGCTGTGGAAAGGTTATCTATAATGGTGACCACTGTTTTCAAGCCCTCAGATCATACTTAGGAATTGCTGAGACCTACTTAAATGCTGAAACTGGAAAGTGTAATCTGAGAAAATATATTCCCTTCTGCTATTTTTTTCAGTAAGAACTGAAGAACTCAATGTATACTGAGAAAACAGAATTAGATTTAAAGAGAGTCACTATCTATATTGAAATTTCTTTTCTTCAGGAATTAAAATGAGAAAATAAATACTTACAATATGAACCAAAGACATGGAAAAATCTCTCCTGGGTGATGAATCCCAAGAAAATCTGCTCTCCTTA
Source organism: Bos mutus (assembly GCF_027580195.1). Taxonomy (NCBI): domain Eukaryota; kingdom Metazoa; phylum Chordata; class Mammalia; order Artiodactyla; family Bovidae; genus Bos; species Bos mutus. The sequence continues at coordinate 65,859,789 of NC_091623.1, read as the reverse complement.
ATACCAGGGTTAATCCTGAATGAGTCAGAGTATCTGTGATATCTTTCCCCAAGAAAACTATGGTGAATCCCTAAGAGTTCTAAATTATCAACACATAAATGTTCTATTGATTTAATGAACTCTCTATAGGAGGAATAAATCCTTAGAGAAAATGAAAAATGCTAGAAGTTACTAAGTGGAAAATAGAGAAAGAAGTTATCATTTATTTTTGGTACGGCTATAGTTGGCATCATATTTTTTATTAAATTATGGTTGTTTCAGATGTCTTGGGTAAGTACAATTAACTATAACAGTTAAATACTAAAACAGGGAACTTCTAATCTGAACTTCTCATCACTTTCCTAGATTAGGGAAAAGAGCGAGTTAAATGTTTTGTGTATTGCCAGTCAGCATTAGTGACAGTGAGGTTTGTTTAAAATGAGTTTGTGAAATTTCCCCCAAAATGAAGTTGATTAGAATCTGCCCTTAAGTGAGATAACTTGGCAAATCACATGTCATACATATATATATATTAGATGCTCATAGATGATTCCTCATTTTTCCTAATGATCTAAGTAGTGTTGGAAGGAAGTGAGTAGTATGGCAGCTTTATAAAATAAGCATCTTAATTTTTCTCCCAGTTCTAGAGCACTTTATGAGATTCTTCATTCTGTTACATTTTTAAAGAATTTTACAGAATTTCAGTCAGTTGGATAATGAAATGACACTGACATACATTTCTCCTTGAGAGCATCCACATGTGATTAAGAGAACTTTTATTTCAAATGCATTTGAAAAGTATGCATTACTTTCCCATCTCCAACAAGAGACTTTAATAAGTAATATGTATATAATATCAAGAATAATCTGTTAAAAAAAGCTATATAAAAGACAGACATACAAATCAAACTGGATTTTTAAAAATAACCCAAAGGAAAGCAGGAAAAAGAAAATGAAGAAATAAGTAAACAAACAGAAAATTTAAAAACAAAATAGAAGTATTAAACCCTAACATAGTAACAGTTCCATATAAATATGAATAATCTAACTAAAACACAAGGAATCCGAGTGGATTTAGAACACGACCCAACTATATGCTGCCTCTGAGAAAACTATTTGAAATATAATATAGGCAGGTTGAAAACTTAAAATGTAAAATGATATTTTATGCAAACACCTGACAGAGGAAAGAAGCAGTGGCTATATTAATATCAGATAAAGTAGACTTCAGAGCCAAGAAATTTATCAGAGTTGAAGGGATACATTATATTGTGATTAAAGAGTCAGTTCACTAACAAGATATAGTAATGCTATATATATATTGGCATATACAACAAAGCTGCAAAATATCTGAAACAAAATGTGACGGAATTGAAAGGGAAATAGACAAATTCACAACTGTAGTTGAAGATTTCAAAACCCTTCTCCTCACAGTTGATAGAACAACTAGAAAGAAAATCAGCAATTGTGTAGTAGAACTGAACAACATCATTAACCAACAGCATCTAATCAACACTCACGGAACTTTCCATTCAACAAGAATAAACAGTAGCAAGACAGACCACATCCTAGGCCATAAAACACATCTCATCAAATTTAAAAGAACTTAAATCAAACAGAATGTTCCCTGGCCACTAAGAAATGAAACTAGAAATCAATAATGAAATGATAATAGAAAAATCTTCAACTTGGACAATAAACTTCTAAATAATCCATGGGATAAAGAAGTCCCAAGATAAATTTTAAAATACATTGAATTAAGTGAAAATGAAAATAAACATATCAAAATTTGTGGGACAGTGCTAAAGCAGTAATGAGGCAGAAATTTATAACATCAAGAATAAATATTTAAAAAGAAGAAAAGTCCAAAACCAAAAATTAAACTTCTTATGAAGAACCTAGAAAAAAAATGGGCAAAATAAACCCAAAGTAAGCACAAGGAATAAAATGATAAATAGCAGAAATAATTGAAAAAAAGAAAATGTAGGAGAAAATCAATAAAAACAAAGACATGGTTTTTTAACATATTGACATAATTGACAATTTCTACAACTCTGACAAAGATAAAAGAAAGGAGACACAATATATCAAGAACAAAGCAGTTGCTTTCCATGTGGACATCAAAGGAAAATAAGAGAATCTGCATGGCAAAATCTGACAATGTCAAAAAATGAACCAATTCTTTAAAAACTTTCAAACTACTACAACTCAGTCTATGTGAAATTATTTGAATAATGCTACAAATGTTGAGGAACTTGAATTAATAATTTTAAAACAAAAAATCTCCAGGCACAGTGATTTCACCAATGAATTCTAAATATTTAAAATAAGTATCAACACGAATTTTATGTAATCTCTTTCAGAATTTAGAAACAAGTATATCAGACAGGGTTCTCTGGAGAAACAGAACCAGTAAGGGGTGTGTGTGTTTATAGATAGTATGATAGATAGATGTGTGTGTGTGTGTGCATATGCATGCATTCATGGAGACAGAGTGAGCAAGAGCATGCAAGACAGATTTATTTTAAGGAATTGGTTCTTGTGAGTATCAGGACTGGCAAGCCCAAAATCTCCAGGAAAGAATCAATGTTATAGTTTAACTTCCAAGGCAGTGTGTTGATAAATTTCCCAAGGGAAGTCAACACTTTTCTATCAAGGTCCTCAGCTGCTTAGATGGGACTCACCCATAATATAGAAGGTAATCTGCTTTACTAACTCTGCTTATATAAATCTTAATCTCATTTCAAAAAATACTTCCACAGAAATATCTAGAATAATGTTTAACCAATTATTTGGGTACCACAGCCTAGCCAAGTTGACACATAAAAACAATTATCACAAGGAAAGAATACTTTCCAACTCATTTTATAAAGTTAGTATTACCCTGTCAAAACCAGAAAAAGAAAACTAAGACCAATATCCCTCATGAATATAAACTCAAAATATTTTAACAAGACTTTAGCAATACAATTTTCACCAAAAATGAGAAATAATTATACATCATGGACTGCTGCTGCTGCTGCTAAGTCGCTTCAGTCGTGTCTGATTCTGTGTGACCCCATGGACTGCAGCCTACCAGACTCCTCCATCATGGGATTTTCCAGGCAAGAGTACTGGAGTGGGGTGCCATTGCCTTCTCCACATCATGGACTAGAGAGGTTTATTCCAGAGATGCAAGACTAGTTCAATACTCAAAACTAAATCAAGGGAATCTACCATATTAACTAGCTAAAGAAGAAACATAACACATCAATGGATGAAGAAAAAGCATTTGACAAAATTCAAAACCCTTTCATAATTTTAAACTCTCAGAGAAATAGTGATAGAAGAAAACTTGCTCAACTTATAAAACTTGCTCAACTTATAAAACTTGCTCAACTTATAAACTTATAAACAGGTCTCTCATAATCTTGATGAAGAACGTCTACAAAAAACTTACAGGTAACATTACACTTAATGATAAAAGACTGAATATCATCCCTCTAAGACTGAGAACAAAATGAGGATGTCTAATCTTACCACTCTTACTCAACACAGTGCTGGAAGTTACAGTCAGTGCAACAAAGCATGGAAAGGAAATAAAAGTCATACAGATTGGAAAGGAAGAAACAAAACTGTCCCAAATTACAGATGTGTAGAAAATCCCAAGGATCTAGAAAAAACTTACAGGAATAATAAGTGAGTTCAACAAGATCTCAGGATATAAGAGAAAAATACAAAAGTAATTGTATTTCTATGTAGTGGCCATGAACATGTAATTAAGACATTGTAATAAAAAATGCAATACCATTTACAATCCTTTCATTCTTTAATTTTAAAAAATCTTCCAGTGTACATCTAGCAAAACATGTATAGGGCTTTTATACTAAAAACTATAAAATGCTAATAAAAGAAATCCAAGAAGATAAATGGAGAAGCATATTGTGTTTACATATTGGAAGACTCAAGATACTAAAACAGCAACTTATCCCAAAATAATATAAAGGTTTAACATAATTCCGATCAAACATCAGCAATACTTTTTATCTATATAGAAAAGATTATTCTAAAATTTATATGTAAAGGTAAAGGAACTAGAATAGCTAAACAACTTGAAAATATTTGAAAAAGTAATGACAGAACTTTCAAAATTAATGATAGACACCAAATCAACAGATCCATGAAGCTCAGAATACGCAAAGCAGGTTAAATGCAAAACATATACATATTTATGCATGTGCATATTCAAGTTTCAAAAAATCAGATGAAGAGAAAATCTTTAATGAAACCAGATGGGGGAATAAAACACCCTACCTATGTAGGAACAAGGATAAGAATATATTGAACTTCTTGTCAGAAGCTATGCAAGTACAAAGTTAAATATCTCAAGTATTAAAAGAAAAAAGCCATCAACCTAGAATTTTGTATCAGTGACATAATTCTTCAAAGATAAAGGAGAAATACTCTCTCAGAAAAGCAAAATTAGAGAAACAGAGAATAGTGGTCGCCAGATGTTAAGGGTCAGGGAACAAAGTGCATGTGGTTATAACAGGACACCGTGAAGATCTTTGTGGTGATGGAAATGTTCTGTACCTTGACTGAATCCATGTCAATATCCTGGCCATGATATTATACTGCCGTTTTGCAAGGTGTTGCCACTAGGGATGGAGAAGGCAATGGCACCCCACTCCAGTACTCTTGCCTGGAAAATCCCATGGACGGAGGAGCCTGGTGGGCTGCAGTCCATGGGGTCGGTAGAGTCAGACACAACTGAGCGACTTCACTTTCACTTTTCGCTTTCATGCATTGGAGAAGGAAATGGCAACCCACTCCAGTGTTCTTGCCTGGAGAATCCCAGGGACGGGAAGCCTGGTGGGCTGCCGTCTATGGGGTCGCACAGAGTCAGACACGACTGAAGCGACTTAGCAGCAGCAGCAGCCACTTGGGAGACTGGGTAAAGGATACATAAGATCTTTGTTATTTCTTCCAGCAGCATGTGAATCCATAATGATCTCAAATAAAAAATTTAATAGGGAAAGAACTCGGCTGTTCCGGATTGTTTCTTCTTTACCCTTATCCTAGGGTTGATGCTAACAAGTTCTGAGAAGAGGAGGTGGTAAGCAGATGGCTCCCCTGCGGCAGCGGGCAGCAGGTGTCTGTTCATGTGTCAGGCCCATGCTACCTTCCTGCTCCAGGTATGACTCATTCTATCTTACTCTCATGGTGTGTGGAGGAGCGGCGCACCTTGACCTGGCTTCCACATAGCATCCTGGTGTCCATCTGCTAACACGTGGCCTCAATCCCTTGGTCATGATGGATCCCCTCATTCCTGCCACAGGACCGACAGAGCCTGGAGGCTCCCCTCAGCTTACATCAGTGATCTGCTCTTGGGGGACTTCTGAATGCCTTTGCTCACAACTTCAGATACACACAAAACTGAGAAGATGTCTCTGCCCCTCCTGCCTAGATACACTGTGCCACCAGCTTTCACCTATCACCTCTGCCATCTGTTCACATCAGAATGGCACGGGAGGGAGGGGTCCCTTCCCTGAGAATTGCTGACCCCTGGTCCAAATTCTGGTCATAGGTTTCTATCTTCCAAACTGCACATTTAACAAGGGGTTTCCTCATAGCCACGTTCTCTCAGCCTTCACCACAAGAGAAACTGGTTCTACAAGGACGCCTGTGAATTTCTCCATCTTCCATTTAAACCAGCAGTTTTGAAACTAGAACCAAGAATATGCCACCTTTGTCATTCAGGTTTCATAACATCTTCCCTTTCCCTTATGCTTAGACTTAAACAATGTACAACTTATGACTAACTTATTTGGGCTGAAGGGAAATATCTTTGGGTAACCAAGTAAAGAGAAGAGATTTTAAACAGCTTGGCAACAAAGGACAAACACGTCAATGAACACACTGGGGTGAGGGGTTACATCCACGGTAAGGAATCTCTGCATTGTGTGAAGGGTGCATCAGGCACCACCTGCCCCCAGCATGCCGGGCCTTGGCTGATGGGCTTCCACCATGAACACAGCAGACAATTTGTCTCCAAAGATAACACAAACCTGCCATGGACCTTAAGACTCAAGAGGCTATTTGGAAATACTTCTTAAAGTGAATGTTTTCATATTAAAGAAAAAGGAAGACATACATGGCAGGGGAAGGAAAAAAAAGAAAAAAGCACAGGAAAACCTTGAACACAAAACCTGAGGGAAATGGACCATTTGCAAACCCTTGTCTTAATTTTATCTTGACAAGAAAGCTTCCTTTCTCCTTTCCTCTGTGCTGTCCACCTACTTCCTGATAACTTTCACTTCACTGAAGCCCTGTTTCCACACAGACCCCTGTGAGGTCTTCTTGTTGCACACACAAAGATCCTTTTCAAAAGCTCAGTGCTGGCAGTATACTTGTTTGATACTTAGAGGCTGCTTGTTAAGTCGCTTCACATCCTGGTGCACAGAGCACTATAGATAATTAACCTTGTGAATTCCTTATAAACATCCAAGCCAATGTCCCCTTGGTCAAAGATTTCAAACACAAGAAAATCTTTTGTGTGAACAGGAAACTGATTGGCGTACTTACTGTTAACTAGACAAACAACTGCAAGTGAATTGCATTTGTTCTCTTGGCAGCTCTGTTTCTACAAAGAGGCTTAACTAGAAGATTAAAACAAATTCTATCTTAAAATATTGAGCTGTAAAATCATACACCTGCTCAGAGTTCAAAGGACCATAGTCTTATTATAGGTTGTATAACCATCTGGAAACTTTTACACAGAAACACAGTTCATAGTAACAAACCTGGACATCTTGGGCAAACCTTCCCAAGTCCAAGGTTTCCTGGGCTGGCAGATTGAAAAGAGAAGGCCAAATGTATCAGCTTCCCCAAGGAAAGCCAGTTGGACTGATAGCGTGGAGAGTTTTGGAAACTTGCACAGTATCATTGCTCCAAGGAAAATGCTAAGTTCTACAAGGGCAGGGAAAACACGAAGCTACTTTTGGATTCTATGTCAGAAAGGTTTTGCCAACTCCAGAATAATTATGGTTATTAAGAAAAATACTGTTTCCTGGCCTATATGGTGATTATCCTTTGTTGTTGTTGAGTCACTAAGTCATGTCTGACTCTTTTGCGACCCCATGGACTGTAGCCTGCTAGGCTCCTCTGTCCATGAGATTTCCCCGGCAAGAATACTGGAGTGGGTTGCCATTTCCTCCTCCAAGGAATCTTCCAGACCCAGGGATCAAACCCACACCTCCTGCTTTGGCAGGCAGATTCTTTACTGCTGAGCCACCAAGGAAGCCCAATTACCTTTTATTTTCCATCAAAGATAAGTATTAGAAGTAAATGGGGTACATAAGAGAAATTTTTGAAAGGCCGTGGGCTATTTAAGCTTTCACCAAGATTGAAACTTCCTGGGAGACTGCCCACACACAAGATAAAAATTAATATGATCCAGGGATGCAGAAGGTGATTCAAGGAGTGTTGTTAAGAAAATGACTGTTTTTATTACTACCTAAAATTTTCAAAGGAATGACCTAATGCTGCACAGAATGAACAGACCACCTCTTAGAGGAGAGTTGGGTCTATTTTTTTAACCTGAAGCAGGAAGGGCCCCTCCTGGGCTCTGTCCCTGTCCTGAAGCTGCCCTGGGCCCCCTGCCAAGGATTGCTCATTAGGCCCCTACTGCTTTTATGTCCTCATCCAACCGTTTTGCCTTCTGCTCTCACCCCTTTCCTCTATGATCTACCTCCTACATGCTACGTGATAGAAGTGACCTGCATTCCCGGGCTACTTGCTTGGAGTAGGGAAGATCACCTTGGGCTGATGTGAAGATCAGTTGTTGGCTTTGTCTTCAAGACACAGACACACGTAAAAATCCACTAAAAATTGAGACAAGACTGGGCGTTCCTTGGGCTCTGAAGGATTGTGTTTCTCTTGAAGTGAAAGTCACTTAATCATGTCCAACTCTGTGACCCCATGGACTATACAGTCCATGGAATTCTCCAGGCCAGAATACTGGAATGAGTAGCCTTTCCCTTTTCCAGGGGATCTTCCCAACCCAGGGGTCAAACCCAGGTCTCCCACATTGCAGGTGGATTCTTTACCAGCTGAGCCACTAGGGAAGCCCAAGAATACTGGAGTGGGTAGCCTATCCCTTCTCCAGTGGATCTTCCCGACTCAGGAATCAAACCAGGGTCTCCTGCATTAAAGGGGGATTCTTTACCAACTGAGCAAGAAACAAATTGTCTTTAGGAACTTGAATCACTCCTGTGGATCCTTCCTATGGGCTGTGCCAGCACATGGGTCCCTGTGGGCTTGATGCCAGGGACTGTCCCCTCTGGGTAGCAGAACTCATACAGTGCCCACTTGCAACTTTCAACCTCTTACAGAATAAGGAACCAGATCTCCTGGTAAAATGGGCTCCCTTTCTTTCAGGGAAAGAATTATGTCTTAACTACTCACTTTCCAGAGAAATTTTCTTTACAAAAGCTCCCAAGATTAAGCCTCGTGGCAGTTCCTTGTCCGTTTCAGCAGAGGTTTCAAACCGGCTGAACTCAAAAACACATTCATTATTCTGTTGCTCTCTCTCAAGTTCGCTGTTTCTCCAAATGTCTGTTATACTTCTGAGCCACTCAGTTCAGTTGTTCAGTTGTGTCCAACTCTTTGTGACACCATGGACTGCAGCATCCTAGGCTTCCCTGTCCATCACCAGCTCCCAGAGTTTGCTCAAATTCATGTCCATCGAGTCAGTGATGTCATCCAACTATCTCATCCTCTGTTGTCCCCTTCTCCTCCCACCTTCAATCTTTCCTAGCCTCAGGGTCTTTTCTAAGGAGTCAGTTCTTCGCATCAGGTGGCCAAAGTATGGGAGTTTCAGCTTCAACATCAGTCCTTCCAATGAATATTCAGGACTGATTTCCTTTAGGAGGGACTGGTTGGATCTCCTTTCAGTCCAAGGGACTCTCAAGAGTCTTCTACAAACACCACAGTTCAAAAGCATCAATTCTTCGGCGCTCAGCTTTCTTTATAGTCCAACTCGCACATCCATATATGACCAATGGAAAAACCGTAACTTTGACTAGATGGACTTTTGTCAGCAAGGTAATGTCTGTGCTGTTTAACAAATATGCTGTCTAGGTTGGTCATAGCTTTTCTTCTAAGAAGCAAGCGTCTTTTAATTTCATGGCTGCACTCACCATTTGCAGTGATTATGGAGCCCCCCAAAATAGTCTCTCACTCTTTCCATCGTTTCCCCATCTATTTGCCATGAAGTGATGGGACTGGATGCCATGATCTTAGGTTTTTGAATGTGTTTTAAGCCAGCTTTTTCATTCTCCTCTTTCACTTTCATCAAGAGGCTTTTTAGTTCTTTACTTTCTTCCATAAGGGTGGTGTAATCTGCGTATCTGAGGTTATTGATGTTTCTCCCGGCAATCTTAATTCCAGCTTGTGCTTCATCCAGCCCAGCATTTCTCATGATGTACCCTGCATATAAGTTAAATAAGCAGGGGGACAATATACAGCCTTGATGTTCTCCTTTCCCTATTTGGAACCAGTCTGTTGTTCCATGTCCAGTTCTAGCTGTTGCTTCTTGACCTGCATACAGGTTTCTCAGGAGGCAGGTCAGGTGGTCTGGCATTCCCATTGCTGGCTCAGCTGGTAAAGAATCTGCCTTCAATGCAGAAGATCTGGGTTCGATCCCTGGGTTGGGAAGATCCCCTGGAGAAGGGAAAGGCTACCCACTCCAGTATTCTTGCCTGGAGAATCTGAGGCACTAAATGTACTTAATTTTATAATCCAGCTAAAACTTCTAAAAACAAGACTTCCAGGGGTTTAGCTCAATGAGTAGAGTCATGACAGTGTCATGTAATGTGACTGATTGGAGTTTCCCTAGCTTTGGCTGTAGCTCTCTGTCTGGCCTGAGCTCCTCTCCAGGAAGCAAGCCCTGCACATCACCACATCGCCCTCTCATCTGTTTCCTGCCAGTTCAGCAGGCAGCATGGCACCTATGTTCGAGTCAGGATTGCACTACTTCCTAGCCATGTAACCTTGGGGATCATTCCCTTTACCTCTCCAAGTCTTGGATTCTGGCTTAGCACCATGCTAAACAGTCTTATCTGGTCTTCCTTTTTGGAGTTTCCCTTGGACTCAGAGGCCATTTCCCTCAGAACTGAAAAAGACAAAGCACTGCCACGCAACCAACAAAGAATTGATGCCTGTTCCTTGACCCTCCCTTTATAAGATTTCCTATTTCCTGCTGCAGCTGCTGAAATTAGAGATTCACTGACTTGAACAGTTGCTACTGACTCATTTCTCATCTTCCTATGACATCAACAATACTTACTATATATGTGGAGAGAGAGAGAAGGAAAGAGGGGAGACGTACCTACCATGGGGTGATGAAAACTTAATAAATGTTGTATGAATGAATTAATGCTACTAAGTGAAAACCTGGTAGAACTTTTTAATAACTAAGATGGACATGTCTGGACCCCAAGATGTATTATTTAACAAGACACTTTTCAACAGCCAACACTAAAATTCACGGTGACCTCCTGGCTGCACTGAAAAGATTTCATCTTTTGAACAGGAATGTTCACATGTCCATTAGGTTTCCCTATCAACAATGTTCAATGATGAACACAGACAGGCCTGATTTTCCTGGTTACATGAAGGTCAAGTTGCCTAGTCTGTGCCACCCATCAGGCATTTCCTCATACCTCGTGTCAAAGGCTAAATTTATGCCTGAGTAAAGAATAATAGAAAAAAATCCCAGATATGAAATTGTTAGAAAACACTAAAAGTATAAAAATTGATAACAAGTACTATTTCAAATGGTTAGAGTGAAGATTAGATGAGATCATATAAGCACCTAAGTTACTGAGCAGAGAGTTTACCCCATGGTAAGCTTACTCCTTAGAAGGAAAGTTATGACCAACCTAGATAGCATATTCAAAAGCAGAGACATTACTTTGCCAACAAAGGTTCGTCTAGTCAAGGCTATGGTTTTTCCTGTGGTCACATATGGATGTGAGAGTTGGACTGCGAAGAAGGCTGAGCGCCGAAGAATTGACGCTTTTGAACTGTGGTGTTGGAGAAGACTCGAGAATCCCCTGGACTGCAAGGAGATCCAACCAATCCATTCTGAAGGAGATCAGCCCTGGGATTTTTTTTTGGAGGGAATGATGCTAAAGCTGAAACTCCAGTACTTTCGCCACCTCACGCAAAGAGTTGACTCGTTGGAAAAGACTCTGATGCTGGGAGGGATTGGGGGCAGGAGGAGAAGGGGACGATAGAGGATGAGATGGCTGAATGGCATCACTGACTCGATGGACGTGAGTCTGAGAGAACTCCGGGAGTTGGTGATGGACAGGGAGGCCTGGCGTGCTGCGATTCATGGGGTCGCAAGGAGTTGCACACGACTGAGCGGCTGAACTGAACTGAACTGAAGCACTCAGTAAACACAAGTTCTTGTTATTTTTACCAAAGTATAAAATAGCATTTGAAATCTCAGAGACCGCAACCAAGCTAAAAATATGCAGCAACATTTATAAATATGTCAATACTAAGGACAAGTGTCTGCTGTCTGTTAATATCCTGTCATCGTAAACATCCATCATGGTAGGGATCCCAGGACAAAGGGTCTAAGGGAGGGAACTGGATGCCTGTGAATCATTGAAGAAGTACTCTTCAGAAAAACTTGTAAAAGAGGTGAGGAAAGTTAAGAGAGTGGAGGATGATAAGCTAAGCAAGGATGCGGTCTCAGATGAAGTCCAGTCTTGCATCAAGCTACAGGGAAGCTCTGGAACTTAAATCCAAACACAGAGTTGTCACTCATGTAGGCAAGGAGGCTGGTCTTTCGCATTTCCATGTTCATCAGTAATTTGCTGTGGGCTGCTCTCCTCCCCACCCCCCCAAACACACACAAAAGATGGGGTATAATCTACAGGACAAGGCAGCTTCCTTCAGCTGAGGGCAGTTCTCCAGAAAGGACAGCCCATAGCAGCTACCACCCACAGCCCCTGAGGCATATTTACAAAACCATGTGATAGACTGCTGGCAAAAATTAGGCCAATTATTCTCCTTTCTATATCCATGTCCCTTGCAATGGGACCTTCTGGCCCCACACCTTTTGTATCTGAACTGGCTTCATGACTTATTTAAAATTAATTCCTATCTTTTTCTTTTTTTATTTAAGGATAATTGCTTTACAGAATTTTGTTTTCTGTCAAACCTCAATATGAATCAGCCATAGGTATACATATATCCCCTCCCTTTTGAACCTCCCTCCCATCTCCTTCCCCATCTCACCCCTCTAGGTTGATACAGAGCCCCTGTTTGAGTTTTCTGAGCCATACAGCACACTCATGTAGGCTATCTATTTTACATATGGTAATGTAAGTTTCCATGTTACTCTTTCCATACATCTTCCCCTCTCCTCCCCTCTCCATGTCCATAAGTCTGTTCTGTATGTCTGTGTCTCCATTGCTGCCCTGAAAATAAATTCTTCAGTACCATTTTTCTAGATTCCGTATATGTGCTTTAGAATATGGTATTTATCTTTCTCTTTCTGACTCACTTCACTCTGTATGGTAGGTTCTAGGTTCATCCACCTCATCAGAACTGACTCAAATGCATTCCTTTTTATGGCTGAGTATTATTCCATTGTGTATATGTACCACAACTTCTTTATCCATTCATCTGTCAATGGACATCTAGGTTGCTTCCATGTTCTAGCCGTTGTAAATAGTGCTGCAATGAACAATAGGATACATGTGTCTTTTTCAATTTTGGTTTCCTCAGAATATCGGCCTAGGAGTGGGATTGCCGGGTCATATGGTGGCTTTATTCCTAGTTTTTTTAAGGAATCTCCGTGCTGTCTTCCATAGTAGTTGTATCAATTAACATTCCCACCAACAGAGCAAGAGCATTCCCTTTTCTCCCCACCCTCTCCAGTATTTACTGTTTGTAGACTTTTTGATGATGGCCATTCTGACCGGTGTGAGGTGATATCTTGTGGTTTTGATTTGCACTTCTCTAATAATGAGCAACGTTGAGCATTTTTTTCATGAGTTTGTAACCATCTGTATGTTTTCTTAGAGAAATGTCTGTTTAGGCCTTCTTCAAACTTTTTGATTGTTTGTTTCTCTAGCATTGAGTTTTACAAGCTGCTTGTATATTTTGGAAATTAATCCTTTGTCAGTTGTTTCATTTGCTATTATTTTCTCCCATTCGGAGGGTTGTCTGTTCACCTTGCTTATAGTTTCCTTTGCTGTGCAAAAGCTTTTAATCAGGTCCCACTTGTTCACTTTTGTTTTTATTTCCATTATTCTAGGAGGTGGGTCATAGAGGATCTTGCTTTATGTCGTCGAGTGTTCTGCCTATGTTTTCCTCCAAGAGTTTTATAGTTTCTGGTCTTACATTTAGGTCTTTAATCCATTTTGAGTTTATCTTTGTGTATGGTGTTAGGAAGTTTTCTAATTTCATTATTTTACATGTAGCTGTCTAGTTTTCCCAACACCATTTATTGAAGAGGCTATCTTTGCCCCATTGTATATTCTTGCCTCCTTTGTCAAAAATAAGGTACCCATAGGTGCATGGCTTTATTTCTGGGCTTTCTATCTTGTTCCATTGGTCTGTATTTCTGTTTTTGTTCCAGTACTATACTGTCTTGATGACTGTAGCTTTGTAGCATAATCTGAACTCAGGAAGGTTGATTCCTCCAGCTCCATTCTTTCTCAAGACTGCTTTGTCTATTCAGGGTCTTTTGTGTTTCCATATGAATTGTGAAATTTTTTGTTCTAGTTCTATGAAAAAATGCCATTGGTAATTTGATAGGGATCACATTTAATCTGTAGATTGCAATTGGTAGTATAGTTATTCTCACAATATTGATTCTTCCTACCCAGGAACATGGAATCTCTCTCCATCTGTTTATGTTGTTTTTGATTTCTTTCATCAGTGTCTTATAATTTTATGTGTACAGTTCTTTTGTCTCCTTAGATAAGTTTATTCCTAGATATTTAATTCTTTTTGTTGCAATGTTTCTCTTTCTGATTTTTCATTGTTAATATATAGAAATGTGAGTAATCTCTGTGTATTGGTTTTGTATCCTGAAACTTTACTAAATTCACTGATTAGCTCTAGTAATTTTCTGATACTATCTTTAGGGCTTTCTATGTCATCTGCAAACAGTGAGAGTTTTACTTTTTCTTTTCTGATCAGGATTCCTTTTATTTCTTTTTCTTCTCTGATTGCCGTAGCTAGGACTTCCAGAACTATGTTGAATAATAGTGATGAAAGTGGACACCCTTGTCTTGTTCCTGATCTTAGGGGGAATGCTTTCAGTTTTTCACACTGAGAATAATGTTTGCTGTAGGCTTATCATATATGGCCTTTACTATGTTGAGGTAGGTTCCTTCTGTGCCCATTTCTTGAAAAGTTTTAATCATAAATGGGTGCTGAATTTTGTCAAAGGCTTTTTCTGCATCTACTGAGATGATCATATGGTTTTTATCTCTCAATTTGTTAATATGGTGTATCACATTGATTGGTTTGCATATATTGATGAATCCTTGCATCCCTGGAATAAACCCAAATGATCATGGTGTATGAGCTTTTTGATGTGTTGCTGAATTCTGTTAAAATTTTGTTAAGGATTTTTGCATCTATGTTCATCAGTGATATTGGCCTGTGGTTTTCTTTTTTTGTGTTGTCTCTGTCTGCTTTTGGTACCATCAGGGTTATGGTGGCCTTGTAGAATGAGTTCGGAAGTGTTGCTTCCTCTGCAATTTTTTGAAAGCATTTTAGAAGGATAGGCATTAACTCTTCTCTAAATGTTTGACAGAATTCTCCTGTGAAGCCATCTGGTCCTGGGCTTTTGCTTTTTGGGAGATTTTTTATCACAGCTTCAATTTCAGTGCTTGTAATTGGGTTGTTCATAATTCCTATTTCATCCTGGTTCAGTCTTGGAAGATTGATCTAAGAATCTGTCCATTTCTTCCAGGTTATCCTTTTATTGCCATATAGTTGTTCATAATAGTCTCTTATAATCCTTTGTATTTCTGTGTTGTCTGTTGTAACCTCTCCTTTTTAATTTCTAATTTGGTTGATTTGATTCTTCTCTCTTTTGTTCTTGATGAGTCTAGCTAAAGGTTTGCCAATTTTGTTTATCTTCTCAAAGAGCCAAGCTTTCAGTTTTATTAACCTTTACTATTGTTTCTTTCATTTCTTTTTCATTTATTTCTGCTCAGATTTATGATTTCTTTCCTTCTACTAATTTTGGTGGGTTTTGTTCTTATTTTTCCAGTTGTTTTAGGTGTAAAGTTAGGTTGTCTATTCGATGTTTTTCTTGTTTCTGGAGGTAGGATTGTATTGCTATAAACATCCCTCTTAGAAGTGCTTTTGCTGGATCCCATAGGTTTTGGGTTGTCGTGTTTTCATTGTAATTTGTTTCTAGAAATTTTTTGATTTCCCTTTTGATTTCTTCAGTAACCTGTTGGTTACTTAGAAATGTGTTATTTAATCTCCATGTGTTTATGTTTCCTATAGTTTTTTTTTTTTTTTTCTTGTAACTGATATCTAGTCTCACAGAGTTGTGGTCAGAGAAGATGCTTGATATGATTTCAATTTTCTTGAATTTACTGAGGTTTGATTTGTGACCCAAAATGTAGTCTATCCTGGAAAATGCTCCATGTGTACTTGAGAAGAAGGTGTATTCTGCATTTGGATGGAATGTCTTGAAGATATCAGTGAGATCCATCTCATCTAATGTATCATTTAAGACTTGTGTATCCTTATTAATTTTCTGTTTTGATGATCTGCCCATTGCTGTGAGTGGGGTGTTAAAGTCTCCTTCTATTATTGTGTTACTATCAATTTCTCCTTTTATGTCTGATAGTGTTTGTCTTATGTATTGAGGTGCTCCTATGCTGGGTGCATAGATATTTACAATTGTTATGTCTTCTTCTTGGATTGATCCCTTGATTATTATGTAGTATCCTTCCTTATGTCTTGTAATATTCTTTAAGATCTACTTTGTCTAATATGAGGATTGCTGCTCCAGCTTTCTTTCGCTTCCCATTTACATGGAATATATTTTTCCATCCTCTCACTTTCAGTCTATGTGTGTCTTTAGGTCTGAAGTGGGTTTCTGGTAGACAGCATATATCTGGGTCTTGTTTTTGTATCCATTCAGCCAGTCTGTATCTTTTGGTTGGAGCATTTAATCCATTTACATTTAAAGTAATTATTGATATATATGTTCCTATTGCCATTTTCTTAATTGTTTTGGGTTGAGTTTGTACATCTCTTTTCTTCTCTTGTATTTCTTGACTATATAAGTCCCTTTAACATTTGTTGTAAAGCTGGCTTCGTGGTACTGAATTTTCTTAACTTTTGCTTGTCTGAAAAGCTTTTTATTTCTCTCACAATTTTGAATGAGATCCTTGCTGGGAAAGTAATCTTGGTTGTAGATTTTTCCCTTTCAGTCCTTTAAATATATCCTGCCATTCCTTTCTGGCCTGCAGAGTTTCAACTGAAAGATCAGCTGTTAAGTGTATGGGGTTTCCCTTGTACGTTACTTGTTGCTTCTCCCTTGCTGCTTTTAATATTCTTTCTTTGTATTTAGTCTCTGTTAGTTTGATTAATATGTGTCTTGGCATGTTTCTCCTTGGGTTTATCCTGTATAGTACTCTTTGTGCCTCTTGGACTTCTCCATGTTGGGGAAATTTTCAACTATAATCTCTTCAAAAATTTTCTTATACCCTTTCTTTTTCTCTCTTCTGGGATCCTATAATTCAAATGTTGGTGTGTTTGATCTTGTCCCAGAGGTCTCTGAGACTATCCTCAGTTCTTTTCATTCTTTTTACTTTATTCTGCTCTTCAGAAGTTATTTCTACCATTTTATCTTCCAGTTCACTGATTTGTTCTTCTGCTTCAGATATTCTGCTATTGATTCCTTCTAGAGTATTTTTCGGAGAAGGCAATGGTACCCCACTCCAGTACTCTTGCCTGGAAAATCCCATGGACGGAGGAGCCTGGTAGGCTGCAATCCATGGGGTCGATGAGAGTCGGGCACGACTGAGCGACTTCACTTTCACTTTTCACTTTCATGCACTGGAGAAGGAAATGGCACTCCACTCCAGTGTTCTTGCCTGGAGAATCCCAGGGACGGGGGAGCCTGATGGGCTGCCGTCTATGGGGTCTCACAGAGTTGGACACGACTGAAGTGACTTAGCAGCAGCAGCAGTGTATTTTTAATTTCAGTAATTGCGTTATTTGTCTCTGTATGTTTATTCTTTAATTCTTCCAGGTCTTTGTTAATTGATTCTTGTATTTTCTCCATTCTGTTTTCAAGGTTTTTGATCATTTTTACTATCATTATTCTTATATCTTTTTCAGGTAATTTTCCTATTTCCTCTTCATTTATTTGGACTTCTGTGTTTCTAGTTTGTTCCTGCATTTGTGTAGTATTTCCCTGCCTTTTCATTATTTTTTTTAACATATTGTGTTTGAGGTCTCCTTTTCCCATGCTTCAGGGCTGAATTCTTTCTTCCTTTTGTTTTCTGCCCTCCTATGGGACTTCCCTGGTGGCTAAGACGGTAAAGCGTCTGTCTACAATGCGGGAGACCTGGGTTCAATCCCTGGGTTGGGAAGATCCCCTGGAGAAGGAAATGGCAATCCACTCTAGTACTATTGCCTGGAAAATCCCACGGACAGAGGACCCTGGTCGACTACAGTCCATGGGGTCACAAAGAGTCGGACACGACTGAGTGACTTCACTTTCATTTTCATGGTTGGTCCAGTGGGTCTGTGTAAGCTTTATATAGGTTGAGATGTGTGCTGAGTTTTTGTTTGTTTGTTTTTCCTCTGATGGGCAAGGCTGAGTGAGGTGGTAATCCTATCTGCTGATGACCAGGTTTGTATTTTTGCTTTGTTTGTTGTTTAGATGAGGTGTCCTGCACAGGGTGCTACTGATGGTTGGGTCTTGTATTCAAGCGGTTTTCTTTGTGTAAGTTCTCACTATTTGATACTCCCTAAGGTTAGTTCCTGGAGTAGGAAATAGCAACCCACCCCAGTATTCTTGCCTAGAGAATCCCATGGACAGAGGAACCTGGCAGGCTACAGTCCATAGGGTTGCACAGGGTTGGACACAACTGAAGAGACTTAGCCGCCACTGCCACAAGGTTAGTTCTCTGGTAGTCTAGGGTCTTGGAACCAGTGCTCCCACTCTGAGACAAAACCCGTTGTCTCGGGGTTTTATCTCTGGTCAGGAATGAAAATTCCACAAGTCGTTTGTTATGGCATTAAGTGAGATTAAAACTAATATCCAAAAATGAGAAACCAAAGATGAACCCCAGACAAAAGTCAGTTACAAAATCAGGCAAATAATAATTAAATATACATATATACACTCATGAGCAGAATCAAAACAGTGCAACAAAAATAATAAAGAACAATAGATTGACCCAGCGAACAAAGGAAATCAAAAATTATATTTACCAGTTAAGAACAAAACTAACTGAAGCACAAACTGGGAAACAAAACTAAAGCAAGGTGCCAAGTGGGGAATAAAGCAATGAAAATAAAACTAACAAATATGTTAAGAGGAAAGGAAAGAACGAATAGATATGCAAAGATAAATAGAGGTAGATAAAGAAGATTTGTATACATTAAGGATTAACTGCAAAGGGAAAAGAACAGTAGGAAAAGCAAACAAATGAATAAATGTAGAAAAAATAATAGGTTTAAAAAATTAAAATTAAAAAAAGAGGGGAAAAAAAGAGAAAATTCCCCAGAACTGCAAAAGTCCAAAATAGAGTCAGAGGTTTATAACAATAAAAAATGTGACTGAGAAAAAAAAGAAAAAAAAAAAAAGCTCAAAAGCTTTTCTCCAATGCATGAAACTGAAAAAATAAAGTGAAGTCGCTCAGTCGTGTCCGGCTGCTAGCGACCCCATGGACTGCAGCCCACCAGGCCCCTCCGTCCATGGGATTTTCCAGGCAAGAGTACTGGAGTGGGGTGCCATTGCCTTCTCCAAATTATACTTCATAGTGCCAATAAAATCGACAACTACAATGCAGGGTGGGGGGCAAAGGGGAAGGAAACAAAAAGAAAAAAAAATCCAAAAGAATCTACAGAACAAGTCAAAACATAAGAATAATAAATGTTTTTCATTTATTTCACTGCTGTCAGAGTCTTTCCCTCGTTGGGAGGCACAGTCCACCTCACCTCCCTAGGATGCCCTCCAACACTGTGCTGATCTCTGGACCTGCTGTGGGGGCAGCTCAGATTCTAACCTGGTCCTACTTCTCTGTGTTCTTGCCTCCAATGTCCACAGCTATCAGAACTAGTGCGTTTTTTTTGTGGGAGCTCTCAATGACCCTTTATATATTCCATAGACAGAGAGTCTGCCTAGTTGATCATGTGGATTTAATCTGCAGCTTGTACAGTTGGTGGGAGGGTTTTGGGTCTTCTTCCTTAGTCACACTGCCCCTGGGTTTCAACTGTGGTTTTATTTCCACCACTGCATGTGGGTCATCCACTGGGGTTTGTTCCTGAGGCGGCCCTGGAGGATGTGTGTTTACCCCTGTGAGGGCCAGGTGCAGAGGTGGTGCAGCTGCTTGGGTTGCAAGGGTCTTGTAGCACCAGGTGCTCAGGGGAGTTGGTGGCTAGGACAGTAGGAAATACAGGACTCTAGAAGGGTATGGCAACCAGTTCTGGCTTTGCTCCAGTATTCTTGCCTGGAGAATCCCCCTTCCTGACAGAGAAACCTGGCAGGCCATCGTCTACAGTGTCACAAAGAGTCAGACACTACCAAGGGACCCTACACACATAGACGAAAGACTTTTTTGCCTGTGGAAACTCTGTCCAGTGAGAGTTGAGCGTGAAGGTGGCGCAGCTGCTTGGCTTGTGGGGACCCTGGCAGTGCCAAGTATGCAGGGACACGGACTGCCTCCACCGCAGGAGTTATGGCCCTATCAGAGTCTTTTTTTGAGCCTCTAGTAGCTGGCGATCAGAAGGCCTCTTTGGCCAGTCTTTTTCTGTAGCTCTGACCATTCAGGCACTTAGAGGGCTCCCTTGCCTGGGGTCCTTCTCTGTTGTTCGGAGCATCAGGCACATAGAGGAACCCCCCTCACTGGGGTCCTACTCTGTAGTTCGGCACGTCAGGCACTTAAAGGAGCACCCTGGGTGGGGTCTTACTCTGTAGTTCAGTGCATCAGGCATTTGATGGGCCAGCCTCTCTATTGTTCAGCTGCCAATGCTGGCATTTGGGAGAGAGAATTTATGGTGATGGCTCTACCCCTACACATGACTCAGCAGTATCACCTTGCTTCCATGGCTGCCCGACTTTCCTCCACAGGCATTTCCCACCATAATCTTCTCCCTCATATCGCCTCGACCCATCTCTCCGCAGTCAACAGCAGCCCTCACTCTGGTATTGCTCCACAATCCCTAAACTCCAGCTCCCAGCTGCTGCACCTTCCAGAGGAATCTGTGTCCCCGTCTGGGGTATGTATGGCTGCAGCAAGGACTGTCTGACTGCCATTCCATTTAGGCCCTCACAGATCAGCTGTTTCACTCTCAGCCTTAAATGTTTCTCCTCTGACGCAGACAACTGCCCCAGTGTGGGGATCGGACTCCTGCTTCAGTTCCCCCACCCCCCCAAGGCAGGTCTAGTCCTACTAACACTCCTGTTTTTCCTCTACTTCCTTCATCCTACCGAGTTTTGCGTGGGTCTATATATTTTTTCCACTGGTCAAGCGCTCCTGTCTGCTCTCAGCTGGTGTTCTGCATGCATTTCTGTGTCTCAAGTTGTATTCCTGATGTATCCGTGGAGAGAGATGTAATCCACATCCATCTACTCCTCCACCATCTTGTTCTCTCCCCATCTTTTTATATAAATAGTTTATTTACAGTATTAGGTTAGTTTCACATGTATAATATAGCGATTCAAATTTTTTTATAGATTATACTCCATTTAAAGTTACTATAAAATATTGGCTATATTCCCTGTGTGGTACAATCTATCATTGTAGTTTATCTTATACATAATAGTTTATACCCTTAATCTCCTACTTTTTCTTTCCCCTTCTCTCCTTCCCTCTCCCCACTGGTAACCACTAGTTTATTCTCTGTGAGTCTGTTTCAGTTTTATTATATTTATCCATTTGTTCTACTTTTTAGATTTCATTAAGTGGTAACATATACTATTTGACTTTCTCTGTCTTATTTTACGAAGACCCTCTGTCTATCCATTTTGTTTCAAATGGCAAAATCTCATTCTTTTTTCATGGTTGAGTAGTGTTCCATTTTATGTATGAACTGTAGCTTCTTTATCCATTCATCTGTTGGACATTTATGTTACTTCCATATCTTGGCTATCATAAATAATGCTGGTATGAATATTGAGATGCATGTTTGGTTTTTTTTTTTTTTTTTTGCATGTGCATTTTTGAATTTCTGTTTTCATTTTCTTTGGATGTATACCCAGGGGTGGAATAGCTAGTTCTATTTTTAGCTTTTGAGGAAACTCCAAACTCTTTTCCATAGTGGCTGCACCAATTTACATTCCTACCAACAGTGTACTAGAGTTCCTTTTTCTCTTTATGACTTATTATGACTAACGAAGTACAGTCAAAGTGATGTTATGCCAATTCTAATTACAGAGCTCAAGAGACCTGGTGAATTTTCACTTCTTTTCCTGAAGCTCTGATGTCACCACATAAACAAGCCTGTATTGGCCTGTTGGACGATAAAAGACATAGCTCCAGCCAACAGTCAGCCAGCCAACCATCAGACACGCGAGTAGAGTAGTCAGCCTCCAGTCAACTCCCAGACTGAATATAGACTGAGCCTAGGTGAGATCTGCTGAGCCTGAACAGATCAGCAGAACTACCCTGCTGGATAGTTGGGAACAATAATAAATGGTGGTTGTTTTAAGTCAATGATTTTGACTCAAGTCAATAAATATTCTAAAACAATAGTAGATAACTGATATAATTGATTAAAAGGGAATCTGAGCAGAAATATGGAGTTAATGAAAGTGATCAAGCATCTTAAAGCAATAATTTCTATAATTACACATGAAACTGTTTTTCTCAAGGGAGATTTTTAAAGGAATAATCAGCCTTATGACTTTTGAAAATAAGAACCTAATCTGTCACTATCAGGTATATTTTTTCAAATAAATATTGAATCCAACCATTATGGTCTAATTTAATTCCTATCTAGTTTCAAGGATACATTGCTGCTAAGTCGCGTCAGTCGTATCCAATTCTGTGCGACTCCCTAGACGGCAGCCCACCAGGCTCCCCCGTCCCTGGGATTCTCCAGGCAAGAACACTGGAGTGGGTTGCCATTTCCTTCTCCAATGCATGAAAGTAAAAAGTGAAAGTGAAGTCGCTCAGTCATGTCCGACTCTTAGTGACCCCATGGACTGCGGCCTACCAGGCTTCTCCGCCCATGGGATTTTCCAGGCAAGAATACTGGAGTGGGGTGCCATTGCCTTCTCCATCAAGGATACACACCTAGACTTAAAATCAGCTTTGGTCTCAGGATACTGATCTTACCTCAATCATTAAGAAACCCACATGATGTATACTGAAGAGAAGGAATTTCAATGTTTGAGGACTGGGTTCTTGTCTAAATCAACTTCCTCATGTGCTAAATATGGATAATACTACATATCCACTGAGAAGATTTGTCAAGAGTTTCAAATGAAACATCAACGTACAATTCTAGGTAAAGTTAAAGTGCTTGACAAATATAACTGAATTCAAAGGAACCTAATCTGTATAACCTCCTTGAAAAGTCTGGGTGAAAAGATCAACAACCAAGAGTACTTCATGTGTAAAGTTCTTGAAACTTCCTGAGATAAATGTCAAGTAGATTTCAAGACACAAGTTCAAAGTTTGAGCCTTTGTAATTATATGCCCTAAAAAGTGAGAAAAGGTGGTCTTTAAATTCTCACTCTGAGGAGGACAACATCTGAACATGTCTCAGCAAGGAATTCTGACTGACTATGAGCAGGGACGAGTCTGTGGGGCATAGCTGAGAATACTTCTGACCCAACCTTAAGACATTTGTTTGGAAAGGTCCTGGTTACCTACAGAAGGCCTTAACAAAGAGTTGACTTTCCAGTTTGGCTAACTGAACACAAGATTTACTCTAAAAAATACCATTAAAATAACAGAAAAAAAGTATGTATATATATATATATATATATATATATATATATATATATATATATTTTAAATTAATCTCAGAGCAGTAAATTTGAAAGAGATTCCACCAACTGGGTTTCTGGAGAATATATAGCTGTTCAGACCAGATTGCAAGTCTAGAAGAGCTAAGGGAGTCACAATGTCTTACAAAAGAAACAGAAGGTCAGTGTGTTTTCCCAAGTGTGCCCCAAAATAATCCAAAGGGCCGAAACAGTGGGAACTAGGGGAAAGAGTAGGATAGAGACACTTGGGGAGGTGATTCATTAAGAATGACAGTATTTACATCAGGATGCACCAACATCCCTGTCATCCTGAAGGAAGTGGTTACTTACAGCTACAGACTCTTGACTGGTCTGCAGAGTCAAGACATGAGGATGGGTCTCTAAAGTGGGATTTGATGTTTTTCTTTCTGGCTTACTTCACTCTGTATAATAGGCTCCAGTTTCATCCACCTCATTAGAGGTGGGAGGGGAGTTCAGGATTGGGAACATGTGTATACCCGTGGCAGATGCATGTTGATATATGGCAAAACCAATACAATATTGTAAAGTAAAAAATAATAATAATAAAATTAATTAATTAAAAAAAATTTCAGCACTCTCCAAAAAAATAAATAAATAAATAAAGTGGGATTTGAGGCATAGGAAATTCCAGAGAGCCTGAGGCTGGAGAAGCAGTGCTATAGATAGGCAGTGGTCCCTGGAGGGACTGGACTCCTGGTACTCTGGTTACACCCACACTTCCCCACCTCCCCACACCCCCCTAACTACTGGAGCCAGGCACCTATAATGAGAGCCTGTTTCAGTGTTATACAAACAGCGATTTTCATTTCTGGTAATACACAGCTAAGGACAACAGAATGTCTATATGTTTGAGGAAAACCAAGAGAAAAGACATCAAATATAACTTAATACTAATAAGTTCTAAACTCAGTAGAAAAATGAATCCCTGGGGGAATGAGGGAATCATTGCAAATGAAATAAAACTGCAAAATAATATAAACATGGGAAATTAAAACTGCAAAATAAACATAATTAATTTCCTCAAATTGGTTGAAAGGGATATTGTGTTCAAACAAAATAATAGATTGCAATGAAAAAGCAACAAAGGATATCTCCAAAGTTAAAAATATGATCAAAACATGATGGTCCAAAGGCCAAAATACACCTAGTGCAACAGATAATCAGCTGGAAGATGGAAGCAAGTGATCTCCTACCATATAATGCATTAAGAAAGAGGAGAAAATGTGGGGGGAAATCTAAAGAACATGAGGAAGAGATCTGGGAGAACAATCATCTATTTGGTAAGAATTGATGCTTTTGAACTGGGGTGTTGGAGAAGACTCTTGAGAGTCCCTTGGACTGCAAGGAGATCCAACCAGTCCATTCTAAAGGAGATCAGTCCAGGGTGTTCTTTGGAAGGAATGAGGCTAAAGCTGAAACTCCAGCACTTTGGCCACCTCATGCGAAGAGCTGACTCATTGGAAAAGACTATGTTGCTGGGAGGGATTGGGGGCAAGAGGAGAAGGGGATGGCAGAGGATGAGATGGCTGGATGGCATCACTGACTCGATGGACCTGAGTTTGAGTGAACTCCAGGAGTTGGTGATAGACAGGCAGGCCTGATGTGCTGCAATTCATGGGGTTGCAAAGAGTAGGACACGACTGAGCAACTGAACTGAACTGAACTAAAATGCAAAAGAAAGAAAAAGAGGAAGAATAAAATCTATAATACAGTAAAATGTCCTTATCAAATCTTCAAATGAAAAACTTCAAATTTAAAAAAATAAATCCACTAAACTCACTCTGGTGAAATTTCAGAAGTCAAACACTACAGAGACTGTCCTAAAATACATCCCAGAGACAAAGAGTTCCTTATCAATAAGGAAACAGGATTAGAACAACATTCTGAACCTAGAATTCTAGGGTTGTGGATTATTTTCAATTTTAATATTCTCTTATAAATATTTTTAAGACTTTGAATTTTCTCCTGCCTATTGTTTTGACCAAATTCTCTAAGTCATGTTCTCTCCTGTGATTCAGCTCTAACTTGCTTATATTTTCGGTTTTTACTTTCAATTTTACTCACATTTTATTATGGAAAGAACCTGAGTAATTTCAAGCGAATGGGTTATTTTTGCTCTTCTTTTGTTAATAATTATGTATTAGAGTTGTAAAATCATAGCTGAAATAACTTCTACTGTTTGAAATTTATTGGGCTTTTTTTCGATATGTATATATGTGTGTGTTGACTGAAATATGGCCAATTTTTATAAGTATTCCATAGAGCTTGAAAAGAATGTGTATTCTCTTACCGTTAAGTATATTGTTCTTTCCACATGTATTAAGAGATACATATTCACAGTGACATTCAGAATTCTTTTAGAAAGAGTTTTTCAGTGATACCTTCTCTGAGTAAATATGCAAGTACATGCTCCCCAAATATTGACCTTTATTTTAGCTTTCAGTGAAGAAAGGCTGAACAGTGAATAAAGCACAGACTCTGGTGACTGACTGAATGGTAGGTGTAAGAAAAATAGAGGAAAAGCAAATTTGGGGGTTAAAATAAATATTTCATGTTTGGACATGTTGAAATTAAAGTACCCTTAAGTTATTCAGGTAGAGATAAGCTGTCAAACATCCAGATATACAGGTTGGAAGAGATCTGGCTTGGGTATATGAATTGGGGTTTAATCTGGAGCCAGGACTGATTGATTGCTTGTGCAATCAAGAACAGATTTGGTGCCAAATCTGATCAGTCCATAGTTAGATTGAAGATAAGTGTTTGGAAAGACTATGAGGCCAAGTCAATGTTGAGCAGTAATGAGTACAAGGACAAGTGAGCCTTGGATGCCATGGCAGAGGCAAGAGCTATACATGCAGGTTTGCAGCACATTCGCTCATCTTGTTATAAATAGTAGCTGAAGTCATGGGTGAGAATGAGATTGCTTCCCAACAGCATGTAGTATGAGAAGAAAACAGTGATTAAGATAAATCCAATGGATTACCAATACTTAAGAAGTGGATAAAAGAAGGTCTGTCTTCACACAGGGTCAGCATGTTTTTTCAACTTGGTTTTCAAGCATTTCATGCTTCTTCTAAGGAACCACAAAGAGTTGTGGGAGCTTTGCCTGTAATTTAATGAGATGAACTGAAAGTTACGTGAATCAGTTGACTTCACTGCTCTATAGCTACATCCACAAGAATTTCAACTGGAAGAATTATAACCAACAGCGCTTAGGTTAATTGTCCCCAATTTTATTATTACAGAGCTCCTATCCATTGCCTTATGTCTTTTATCCAAGCCTCATATATTTTAGATCCTGTACTCTGGTCCTAAATGAATTTGCAGAACAAATGCTTTCTTTGGCTATCCTAAATACAGTTCATTGATTTTTTTCCTCCATGCCATAAAGACAGAAATAGCCCACTCTCTTTATTAAATTTAAATTAGGTTAAAATTTCTGTACTAATGCTGAGTTTCCAGGGATAAGATAGCCTAAATCAGAAGTGGGAGAAAACTTTTGCAAACATTCTAGAACATAAAGTCAAACTGATCATTACAGTATTTTAGAACCTTAATACGTTGCTCGTGAATAAGGAAACATTTTTACTGCATTATGTTGGAAGTCAGGAAGCACAGGTTTTAGCCTACCATGTACAGTAACTCCCATGAAGCTGAGTTAGTTAATTGGTTGTTTAGATGACCAACTTATCCCCATTTGCCTTGGGCTTTCCCAGTTTTAGCACTGAAAGCAAGTAGCTCAGGAAACCTGTAGCCCAGGACAAGCAGGACAGTTCATTGGTTGCTGTACTGACTCTCCCTGAATCTTAATTTCCTCATTTGCACATGGGATCACATTACCTATCTATCTCAGTTAGCTTTAAAATTCTAAAGAGATAAATTGTACATACAAAAAAGGTAGTACATTGCATCATACAATTTTCCCTGCACCAAAAGACCAATGTATTCATATATACTGCTTTTGCAGTATAAAACAGTATTAACCCCCCAAAATCAACAAGATTATATAGATGGATCATAACCTTACTAAAAAAACAGAGCGGGCTTAACATTTTTCAAAGACCCACAACTAGGAGAAGCCAGGAGATGCAGAGCAAGGGAAAATGCTTGGGCCAGGAGAATGCCCTATTTTGAGACTAAGACACTTCTTCACAGTTCTGTCCATCATGGCCCAGCTATCATCAGATCCCTTTTCTTTTCTTTGGTGGTCATCAACAACAAAGGTCCTGAACAGATATCAGCCTCCAATGAGAATGAAAGTCAGGCTTTGTGAAGACGTGAATACAGGATACAGTGACCCGATCAATAGAGGGCCAGCCAAAATTACAGAGAAGTTTTCTCTAGATGAGACCAAGTTTGCTTAACTCCATGACTCCCAGTACTGAGTCACTCAGAAGGACAGCAGGTCCAAGAGTTTATGCAGTCATTTCTTGCCCTCTACCCACTGCCCCTTCCCATGAACAATGGCCTTCAGACAATTTCATTCTTCTGAGACACAAGTTCTCAGTGGGGAAATCTGAGTTTTTACTAGTATTACCTCTCTGGGAGGCATTTTACAGCCTAAAAGAAAACTGACCTGTTCATTTCCAACAAAGAGTTCATCAACCTTAATTTTTTACAGGAAGTGGAAAAAAAAGGAAAAAGAAAGCTAAATACTAAGCATTAGGAGTCTATAGTTTATGCCTCATAGCCAATAACTGGTTGAGTCTGTTTAATTGCTGACAGTTAAATCACATGTTCTTACCTGAACATCTCCAGCAGCAAAACAAAGACTATAGTGTCTTTTCAAGGCCCTGGCTGCTGCAAGGCCCTGGACTGTGGTTCAGTTCAGTTCAGTCACTCAGTCATGTCTGACTCTTTGCGACCCCATGAATCACAGCACACCAGGCCTCGCTGTCCATCACCAACTCCCGGAGTTCACTCAGACTCATGTCCATCAAATCAGTGATGCCATCCAGCCCTCTCGTCCTCTGTTGTCCTCTTCTCCTCCTGCCCCCAATCCCTCCCAGCATCAGGGTCTTTTCCAATGAGTCAACTCTTCGCATGAGGTGGCCAAACTATTGGAGCTTCAGCCTCAGCATCAGTCCCTCCAATGAACACCCAGGACTGATCTCCTTTAGGATGGACTGGGTGGATCTCCTTGCAGTCCAAGGGACTCTCAAGAGTCTTCTCCAACACCACAGTTCAAAAACATCAATTGCCAGTCCAGGTTCGATGCATGATACTGGATGCTTGGGGCTGGTGGACTGGGACAGCCCAGAGGGTTGGTATGGGGAGGGAGGAGGGAGGAGGGTTCAGGATGGGGAACACATGTATACCTGTGGCGGATTCATTTCAATATTTGGCAAAACTAATACAATATTGTAAAGTTTAAAAATAAAATAAAATAAAATAAAAAAAACATCAATTCTTTGGCGCTCAGCTTTCTTCACAGTCCAACTCTCACATCCATACATGACCACTGGAAAAACCATAGCCTTGACTAGATGGACCTTTGTTGGCACAGTAATCTTTCTGCTTTTCAATATACTATCTAGGTTGGTCATAACTGTCCTTCCAAGGAGTGTCTTTTAATTTCATGGCTGCAATCACCATCTGCAGTGATTTTGGAGCCCCCAAAAATAAAGCCTGACACTGTTTCCACTGTTTCCCCATCTATTTCCCATGAAGTGATGGGACCAGATGCCATGATCTTAGTTTTCTGAATGTTGAGCTTTAAGCAAACTTTTTCACTCTCCTCTTTCACTTGCATCAAAGGTTTTTTAGTTCCTCTTCACTTTCTGCCATAAGGGTGGTGTCATCTACATATCTAAGGTTATTGATATTTCTCCAAGCAATCTTGATTCCAGTTTGTGCTTCTTCCAGCCCAGCGTTTCTCATGATGTACTCTGCATATAAGTTAAACAAGCAGTGTGACAATATACAGCCTTGACAGACTCCTTTACCTATTTGGAACCAGTCTGTTGTTCCATGTCCAGTTCTAACTGTTGCTTCCTGACCTGCATATAGGTTTCTCAAGAGGTAGGTCAGGTGGTCTGGTATTCCCAGCTCTTGAAGAATTTTCCACAGTTTATTGTGATCCACACAGTCAAAGGCTTTGGCATAGTCAATAAAGCAGAAATACATGTTTTTCTGGAACTCTCTTGCTTTTTCCATGATCCAGCGGATGTTGGCAATTTGATCTCTGAGTCCTCTGCCTTTTCTAAAACCAGCTTGAACATCTGGAAATTCATAGTTCACATATTGCTGAAGCCTGGCTTGGAGAATTTTGAGCATTATTTTACTAGCGTGTGAGACGAATGCAATTGTGCAGTAGTTTGAGCATTCTTTGGCATTGCCTTTCTTTGGGATTGGGATGAAAACTGACCTTTTCCAGTCCTGTGGCCACTGCTGAGTTTTCCAAATTTGCTGGCATATTGAGCGCAGCACTTTAATTTACCCTTACAAGAATGGGAGGTGGATTTAGAGAAGCATCTAGTTCCAGGAAGAGTTGGACATAATTTAATAATTAGCATCTGATGAATTAGAGCAGAAAATCCCTTTGATTGTATGGAAAACATTTCCTTAGAGTGGAAAAGGAAATTTCTTTGAGAAACAAGTTTCAGAGTATCAGCATTTTGCAGTTATGGCAGAAACTACAGATAATGTCTTCACCTTAAATGCAGATTTTAAAACCCTCCCCATATCTAAACTAATCATTGGTAAATAGCAGCCTATTTTTCTCTGCTTAAAAACAAAACACAAACCTAAAATGTCTCCTTTAGGGCTTAGGAGTTTGCTCAAAAGGAAATCTGAAACCAAGTATCAATCAAGTTGGATTTATAGAAATATCCTTTAATTTTACTGTTTATCAGTCAGAGTATGACCTCCAAATGCTTTTGTTTCATCCCTAAAATATAAGATGGCATTCTGTAGTTGTTAAGAGCATGGGGTGAGGCGTCAGATAGAATTTGAGGTTCTGTCCTATTTTGTGTGACCCTTGGAAAGTCAGTTAATCTGTCTAAACCTCAGATGAATGTAAACCCTAAGGAGAGTGTGATAGCAGGTCCTAAATTCATAGAGCGTTTATGAGGATGAGACACAGCATGGGTTCTCAGCCAATACTGCTGTTGCGGCCTCCTCCTCTCTCTCCCCCTTCTCCCTCTCCTGTTATTATTATTGTTATTAATAGTGTTAATTGCAGTGATGGGATAAAATTCTCCATCTCCTCAAAGTAACTGTGATTCTAGGTCCTAAGATCTAGAATTAGATCTTTGTGCTTTTAATGTTTTAGAAGAATGTAAATATTTCCTCAAAAAGATTGTACTTCTTATTAACATGAGAATAACTTCTTTGAATTTCTCAGCATTATAGTTAGAGGGCTTCCCTGATGGCTCAGAGGGTAAAGCATCTGCCTGCAATGCGGGAATCCTGGTTCGATCCGTGGGTTGGGAAGATCCCCTGGAGAAGGAAATGGCAACCCACTCCGGTACTCTTGCCTGGAAAATCCCATGGATGGAGAAGCCTGTAGGCTAGAGTCTATGGTAGGCTACAATCTATGGGGTCTCAAAGAGTTGGACACGACTGAGCGACTTCACTCACTTGATGAATTAGAATTTTAGTGCATGGAAGACAAAAGCTAACAGCAATCTTTTGTCTGTTGAGAGCCATATAGAAAGTGGATTCAAATTTATCATGCTTCTCTCCTGCTTAAATATAGTTTCCTACCTCCCACACAACAAACTCCAAATTGTCTGCACTGGTAACAGTCAAGATTCACCGCTATTGATTTCACCCTGGAATTCCAATCTAATCTCCTTTTTCTGAGCTGAAATCTTGCTCTCTCTTTTATTCTAATCATCATTTCCCAAACTGTTATTCACCTTTCTATCTCTGTGCCCTACCTGTACAATGCCTTCCACCTGGGCAGCCCTACCCACTTCTGTCTTCCTCTCAGCATACTATTTATCCTTCAACCTCCAACGCATCACAACATCTTTCCTGAGTTCTCCAGCCCACAGTGATTTTTCCTGTTTCTAAATTCCTACAGCACATGTTCAACACCTTGAGCCAAACATGTAAAGCTGCACCCAGTGTGAAGCTTTCTTGCCCCATGCATGGGTCTTGCCTCCTCAGCTAGATGCTTATAGCCTTGAGGGCACTGACTTTTATAACTTGCATTTCCCCTCACTATTATTAAATTAAGACAGCACAATTTACTGAGTTTTGGATTACGTCACAAGAATATGTCCTTCTCTGGAGATTAGGAGATGTGTCCATTGGTCTGAAACAATTTAAAGGAAGAAAAATTAAAGCTGGAGGGATAATAATAGACTCCAGAAAGACAATAATAGATAACATAGATAATAAGACTAGATTTCAGAAGGATTCTAAAATAAGATACAACTGACAAGCCATTTGTCCTAGGCCAAAGAGAAAATATGATGGAAAATCTGGGTTTATATGACAATAACCATTGGCTAAGACTGGAAATATTTAGCCAAGGAATATATCATGTTGTAGTCATTATGTCAAACACTGATTCAGAGATATTATTAATTTTTTAATGAATTGGCAGAGTCAAGTCTTATTAAAGGAAAATTAGGTTGAAGACTCTACTGTAAACCAAGCTAAAGCTTGAGTAAGTTCAAGTTCCTCCTTTCATTTTTCTTCTTATTAAATGTGTCTTCACAGGAGACTGTGTTTTGGGCAGCATAATTGAGTGTATTTATTGCAAGATTGAGGGAAAATCTGCAAGCAAAATCTGCAAGATGATGATGAAATGTGCTCACTTACTATTAGCAAAGTTTAGTTAAGACAGTAAGACATGAGGAATGTAAAATAAACCAAAAGTTTATAAATGAGCCTTCTCAACATTCTGCTAGGGGCTCCTTATGAGGTATATTGCTTTACCTAGAGCCCCATAAAGTTCCCATGTGTTTTGCTTTTTTTTCCCCTCTTTTACTCCCTGTATTTTTTGTATCTAATTTTCTATAAGACATATAGAGCTGTACTGCAAAGCAGAAATAAATTTAATATGCAAATTTAACAACACCAATGGTAAAATGCAATTACTAGTAAGAGATAACTTTTTCAACAGAAAGGAATTAGGTGACCAGCTTTTGCTGGAATCAATCACATTCAAGAAGGCACACAGGGTCAAAAATTTTTTTTTAAGTTTTGATTTTTATAGAGAACTTTTAGGTTTTCAACAAAATAATAGGGAGGTACAGACATGCCCCCATGTAACCCCTGCCCCCAACACATGCATGGCCTCTCTCATTATCAACATCATTCAACAAAAATCATATATATTCTTTGAGGGAGTTAAA
The DNA here is from genome assembly GCF_027580195.1 of Bos mutus. Lineage (NCBI taxonomy): Eukaryota > Metazoa > Chordata > Mammalia > Artiodactyla > Bovidae > Bos > Bos mutus. Next base: position 65,827,266 of record NC_091623.1, on the reverse strand, counting down.
GTCACTCAGTCGGATCCGACTCTTTGTGACCCCATGAATAGTCCATGGAATTCTCAGGCCAGAATACTGGAGTGAGTAGCCATTCCCTTCTCCAGGGGATCTTCCCAACCCAGGGATCAAACCCAGGTTTCCCACACTGCAGGTAGATTCTTTACCAGCTGAGCCACCAGGGAAGCCCCAAATATACATTCTTTGACTGAGGTTTAACTTACATTGAAATATCATAATCACTCAGAGTCCAGAGTTTACTTTAAGGTACTTCTCAGTGCTGCATATTCTGTGGGTTCAGACATATGTATGAGGATCTATATCCACCGCCATTATAATATCACATAGAGTTGTTTTTATTTTACTGCCATAAAAATCTGTGCTTCACCTGTTCATTTCTCCCTGCACTCTCCCCTGACCAGCAATCAATGATCTTTTACTATCTCCATAGCAAAAAAAAAAAAAATGCATTTTTTGCTCTTTCCCAAATGTCATATAGTTGGAATCATACTATGTAGCCTTTTCAGATTGGCTTCTTCCACTTAGTAATAAGCCTTTAAGTTTTCTCCACATCTTTTCATGGCTTGATAGATCATTTCCTTTTAGTGCTGAATAATATGCCATTGTCTGGATGTCCAACAGTTTGCTTATCCATTCACCTGATACACGTATATCAGCAAACTGATTCTAACATTTATATGGAAAGGCAAAAGATCAGAATAGCCAACACAATATTGAAATTGGAGGACTGATGCTCACCTGACTTACTACAAAGCTACAGCAGTCAAGACAATGTGGTGTTGGTGAAAGATTAGACAAATAGATCACAGAATAAAAGGAAGAGCCCAGAAATAGACTGCTTAAATATCAACTGACCTTGGATAAAGGGACAAAGGCAATAGTCTCTTCAACAAATGGCACTGGAACAAATGGACATTCACATGCTAAGAAATGAATCCAGACACAGACCTTACACCTTTCCGAAAAATTGAGTCAAAGTGGATCATAGACCTAAGTATAAAACAGAAAGCCAAGAAACTCCTAGAAGATAACATAAGGGAAAAATTAAATGACTCTGGATATGGTAAAACATTTTTAGATACAATGCCAGTGACACTATTCATGAAAGAAATCATTGATAAGCTGGACTTCATTAAAATTAAAAAGTTCTGCTTTGCAAAAGACAATATCAGAGAATTAGCTCTAAGCCACAAAGATAAAATATTTGTAAAAGAAAACATCCGATAAATGACTATCCTCCAAAATATACAAAGAACCCCTAAAGCTCAACAACAACAAAATAAAAAATATATATAGGATTTAAAAATGAGCCAAAGACCTTAACAGATTCCTCAGCAAGAAAGGTATACAGATGACAAATAAACATGAAAAAATTCTCCACATCGTATATCATCGAGTAAATGCAAACCAAAACAACAAAATACAACTATGTGCCTATTGGAATAGCCACAACCCAGAACACTGACAACTCCAAAAGCTGGTAAGGATATGAAACAGCAGCAGGAACTCTCATACATTTCTGATGGAAATGCAAAAAAGTGCAGCCACTTTAGAAGGTGGTTTGATGGTTTCTTAAAAAACGAAACCTACTCTTATCATACAATTCAGCAATCACACTCCTTGGTATTTACCCAAGAGAGCTGAAAACATATGTCTACACATAACCTGAACATGGATGTCTATAGCAGCTTTAGTCATAATTGCCAAAATTTGGAAGCCATCAGACTAACTCTAACATCACTTAACACATTTGCTCTCAGGAGCTTCATATCCTTCTATGCCACTAGGCTTCCTCTGACCTTGAACTTCTCTCTTCTTTTAGTAAAGACAGACTTTTTGTTGCTTATTCAGTGATGGACTTTTCAACACCTGACATTCCACACCACTTTGTCCTATTTCTTTGCCTAACTTCTAAATGCCCAACTCTACACCAATTCCTTTTAACTTCCTTCTCTGAAAGAAGCTGCTGTAGATGCCCTTGCAGTGAACCAGTGGGTCACCTTATAAAGCATTGCCTGTAATTTCTGATTGATAGTTCTTTCCTTCATCTCCTCTAGACTTCCCAGTGCCACACCTGAGCTTCAAGCTCCCAGCACAACTTGGGCTTTTCTCAATCTCTGGAATGACTAATTCTATGCTTAGACCAAAGCCATTTGCCAGGACATCCTACAAATTCCTTCTCTCAACATCTATCTGCATTTTCATCCCTTCCTTTCACACCTCTCTGTCAGGTAAAGTGCCAGGCATCTTTCCTAACTGAACCCCATCTCTTGTCTCCTTAATTTCTCTCTTCCCATCTCTTCTTCTACCTGGCTCCATTGATCATTCCCTTTTCTTGCACTTGTCTCTTGAGATTTTTCTCATCACTCTCTCCTTGTTCTCTGTCTATAATTATGTGTATGTATTTTTTCCATTCTAATTTTTTTTAATGTTTTTCCACTGTGTGATGGGAAAATATTTTCAGTTTTGTCTTCTGATTTCTTTATACTCTCTGGTCTTTCTTCCTTTTAATTAGCAAAGGCATTCTGTGCTATTTCTTCAAAGAAGAGATGTTATACAATAATTTTTTTTTTCAAAAAAATGTATCTTAGCTTTTCTATCTCAAAAGTCTTTATTAATTGGGAATGGAACATGGAAATAAATAGGCTGGAACAATAGATTTGGAAGAACACTAATGAGAAAAAGCTACAGATTGGGAGAGAATATTCATATAAATATTTCTAATGTAGGACTTATGTCCATAATATGTAATTATAAGATAAACAATAAAAGACTAGCCTACAAATAATAGGTAAAGATGTAGAGCAGCTAGCATTCTTATATATCATTGATGGAAGTGTAAAAATAGCATATCTATTTTGAAGAGTTGTTTGATCGGATCAGATCAGTCGCTCAGTCGTGTCCGACTCCTTGCAACCCCATGAATCGCAGCACGCCAGGCCTCCCTGTCCATCACCAACTCCTGGAGTTCACCCAGACTCACGTCCATCGAGTCAGTGATGCCATCCAGCCATCTCATCCTCTGTCGTCCCCTTCTCCTTCTGCCCCCAATCCCTCCCAGCATCAGAGTCTTTTCCAGTGAGTCAACTCTTCGCATGAGGTGGCCAAAGTACTGGAGTTTCAGCTTTAGCATCATTCCTTCCAAAGAAATCCCAGGGCTGATCTCCTTCAGAATGGACTGGTTGGATCTCCTTGCAGTCCAAGGGACTCTCAAGAGTCTTCTCCAACACCACAGTTCAAAAGCCACAACACTACAATTCTTCGGCACTCAGCCTTCTTTACAGTCCAACTCTCATATCCATACATGACCACAGGAAAAACCATAGCCTTGACTAGACGAACCTTTGTTGGCAAAGTAATGTCTCTGGCTTTTGAATATGCTATCTAGGTTGGTCATAACTTTCCTTCCAAGGAGTGTCTTTTAATTTCATGGCTGCAGTCACCATCTGTAGTGATTTTGGAGCCCAGAAAAATAAAGTCTGACACTGTTTCCACTGTTTCCCCATCTATTTCCTATGAAGTGGTGGGACCGGATGCCATGATCTTCGTTTTCTGAATGTTGAGCTTTAAGCCAACTTTTTCACTCTCCTCTTTCACTTTCATCAAGAGGCTTTTGAGTTCCTCTTCACTTTCTGCCATAAGGGTGATGTCATCTGCATATCTGAGGTTATTGATATTTCTCCCGGCAATCTTGATTCCAGCTTGTGTTTCTTCCAGTCCAGCGTTTCTCATGATGTACTCTGCATATAAGTTAAATAAGCAGGGTGACAATATACAGCCTTGACGAACTCCTTTTCCTATTTGGAACCAGTCTGTTGTTCCATGTCCAGTTCTAACTGTTGCTTCCTGACCTGCATACAAATTTCTCAAGAGGCAGATCAGGTGGTCTGGTATTCCCATCTCGTTCAGAATTTTCCACAGTTGATTGTGATCCACACAGTCCAAGGCTTTGGCATAGTCAATAAAGCAGAAATAGATGTTTTTCTGGAACTCTCTTGCTTTTTCTATGATCCAGTGATAGTTTCTTATAAAATTAAGCATAAATCTATTCCGTGACTCAGAAATCCCATTATGTCTTTGTTGTTATTTAATCACTAAGTTGTGTCTGACTCTTTGTGACCCCCTGGACTATAGCCCGCCAGGCTCCTGTATCCATGGGATTTTCCAGGCAAGAATACCGGAATGGGTTGCCATTTCCTTTTCCAATTTTATGTCTTCATCCAAGAGAAATTTTAAAAAAATGTCCACGAGAGACTGGTATAAGAAGTATGACTATAATAACTAAAAACAACCCAAATGTCCACTTATAACTATGTGGATAAACAATTCTGGTACATCTATGCACTGGAATGTTACTTAGAATTTAAATGGAACCAGTTATTGATATACTCAGCAATATGGAAGAGTCTCAGAAATATAACATAAAGAGGGGAAAAACCTAGAAGTCTAAAATTACATTTTATTTAATCCCATTTACAGGAAGTCTAAGAACAGACAAACCTAATCTATGGTGAGAGAATTTGGAACAGTAGTGAATTCTGGGATTGGGGAAAGGAGGGAATTGACTGGATGAGGGAAAGAAACTTTCCAGGATGATGGAAATAGTCTTTATCTTATTAGAGGTATGCCTTGTGTAATCATATGCATTTATCAAAATTAAGCTGAAAAATTAAGATCAATTTTACTTCATGTAAATTATCCCTTTATAAAATAAATTTCAAAATTAAAGCTAACTCAAAAGTTTTTCAAAAATGAAAATGTGTGTGTGTTCCCTGGTGACTCAGATGGTAAAGCATCTGCCTACAATGCGGGAGACCCAGGTTCAATCCCTGGGTTGGGAAGATCTCCCGGAGAAGGAAATGGCAATCCACTCCAGTATTCTTGCCTGGAAAATCCCATGGATGGAGAAGCCTGTAGGCTACAGTCCATGGGGTCACAAAGAGTCTCACACGACTAAGCCATTTCACTTTCACTTCACTTTCTATGCTATACATTCCTCAAACATTGCAACTGGGTTTTGTTTGTGGTATATCTTGTCATATTCAGTGACTCATACCCTACAGGTACTTTGTAGCTTCATAAATGATTGAGTTCAAGGTATGGTCTTATGAGTCAAATTATTTCAGCCTTTAAGTAGGATATATTGTATTTGCTGTTTGACAGTACTGATGTACAAGTGAAGGAAAAACTTTTTCTTATTTTTTAAGTAAAACACTTAAAGAAACCAGTGGATGTTAAGCTCCATAATGCCCTAGCCATGTCTGTTCATTCACCAGTGCATTTCCAATGCCCAGCATGTAGCATTGTGTGCTTGCAGGCATTCACCATCTGTGGACTAAACAAACAAGCCAGGATGGATAAAGAAATGAAAAGGGTTACTGGCAAAGAGATAAGGGTGCAATCCCCAAAAGAGCTACACAGCCAACAAAATAATTAGTATTCAACATATAATTATATTATATAGAATATATTATGGGTCTTGAATCATTGTCACTTTCTCAAATATATTATAGAAGGGGAAGAATGCTAAATAATAGAAGGCCAAATGCTTTGGTTTAACTATGCATAAATAATATAAAGTTGATTTTAGGCATTTAGGAATCAGATATGAATAAACAGATCTTTAGAATTCTTATCAAGCTTGATAATCACATTATCAAGGTACCGTGTTGATAATTTAGTTAGCGATCATCCTCACAGAAAACATGTTCAGATCAGATCAGATCAGTCGTTCAGTTGTGTCCGACTCCCTGCGACCCCATGAATCGCAGCACGCCAGGCCTCCCTGTCCATCACCAACTCCCGGAGTTCACCTAGACTCACGTCCATCGAGTCAGTGATGCCATCCAGCCATCTCATCCTCTGTCGTCCCCTTCTCCTCCTGCCCCCAATCCCTCCCAGCATCAGAGTCTTTTCCAGTGAGTCAACTCTTCGCATGAGGTGGCCAAAGTACTGGAGTTTCAGCTTTAGCATCATTCCTTCCAAAGAAATCCCAGGGCTGATCTCCTTCAGAATGGACTGGTTGGATCTCCTTGCAGTCCAAGGGACTCTCAAGAGTCTTCTCCAACACCACAGCTCAAAAGCACCAATTCTTCGGCGCTCAGCATTCTTCACAGTCCAACTCTCACATCCATACATGACCACAGGAAAAACCATAGCCTTGACTAGACGGACCTTTGTTGGCAAAGTAATGTCTCTGCTTTTGAATATGCTATCTAGGTTGGTCATAACTTTCCTTCCAAGGAGTAAGTGTCTTTTAATTTCATGGCTGCAGTCACCATCTGTAGTGATTTTGGAGCCCAGAAAAATAAAGTCTGACACTATTTCCACTGTTTCCCCATCTATTTCCCATGAAGTGATGGGACCAGATGCCATGATCTTCGTTTTCTGAATGTTGAGCTTTAAGCCAACTTTTTCACTCTCCTCTTTCACTTTCATCAAGAGGCTTTTGAGTTCCTCTTCACTTTCTGCCATAAGGGTGGTGTCATCTGCATATCTGAGGTTATTGATATTTCTCCAAGCAATCTTGATTCCAGCTTGTGTTTCATCCAGTCCAGCGTTTCTCATGATGTACTCTGCATATAAGTATTATATAAACAGGATGACATTATACAGCCTTGATGAACTCCTTTTCCTATTTGGAACCAGTCTGTTGTTTCACGTCCAGTTCTAACTTTTGCTTCCTGACCTGCGTACAAATTTCTCAAGAGGCAGATCAGGTGTTCTGGTATTCCCATCTCTTTCAGAATTTTACACAGTTTATTGTGATGCACACAGTCAAAGGCTTTAAAAATGTTAGGTCACCTCTAAATTATACTTCAGTTTTCTCAGGGGCTATCATGTTACTGAAGACAAATTTATTTTACTTTGCTTGGGACCTACCATGAACTGCAATGCTGGAAGGCACAGCCCTCATTCTGGTACACCCTGCCCTGTATCAAATTACCTCAAAAATCATTCCAAGTAAGTAAAGTTTTCAGAGGAATATTCTTTTAAATTAACTCTAAAGTAAAACTCTCTTGCATTTAGGAGACATGAAAAGGGGCATCTCTAAATCTGTCAGCTAGGAAATTCTTGCATGAGTGTACTAGAAAAGAAGAAGAGAGAAGACGGGACATTTAAATAGCTGGAAGGGGGAATTGGGGTGTTAAAGAATATGGCAGACAAAAGGAAGACAGGTGAAGTAACCATGGAAATGCGATATAAACAGCGTGACACGCCTCCTCACACTGCTCCTTCAAGTAGCCCTGCAGGAGGCTGAAAGAGAAAAGACAAAGCGGTCTTCACATTTGCTTTATCTTTCCCAAAGCGTCTGCCTGCAATGCGGGAGACCTGGGTTCGATCCCTGGGTCGGAAAGATCCCCTGGAGAAGGAAATGGCAACCCACTCCAGTATTCTTGCCTGAAGAACCCCATGGATGGAGGAGCTTGGTGGGTTACAGTCCATGGGGTTGCAAAGAGTTGGACACGACTGAGCGACTTTACTTCACTTCTTCACTTCACTTCCCATTCCTAAATCTGGCTTTACTACCCATCATCTCAAAGGGAAAACATTCCACTCAAGGCCATCTTTTAGTTGTTGAAATCTCCAAAACAGTTTATAGAGATCAAGCCATGGTGCTAAGCCCTGGGTGACTGTAAATCAGGAAACTGGAAAATCAGGGAGAGCTCCTTTCCCCATCTAGGGACTCTGTTTGGTTCTGGCTGAGTGACCTGTTTGGGATAAAACATTTTCTTCTGAATTTAGATGGCAAACCCCTGTAGGCTCAGAGAAGCACATGGGGAATATGCCAGCAGCTCTCGAGAAAGAGCAGGGCTTCCAGGACTCCTGTCTAGAGGAGGCCTCTAGCACGCGTGCTTTGCCATCTTTTCTTTCCCTTTCCTTCTTCAAAATTAAAGCTCATTTCCAAAGCTAGCTCCTGTTGCAGGGCGCAGCTGAGATGAGCAGAAATCTGGGGCCAGCAATACAGGTGACCTCTCTCTTCAGTCAAGCTCCCCACTTTGCTTTTCTTTCCCCCCAGGGCTCCCCCTCCCTCTTTAGTCCCACACAGGATCCTTCTCTGCATTCAAGAAAGGAGTCCAAAAGCATTTCAATTAAATTTGGGAATCCACTCCTTTTTTTTTTTCTATAAAGGATATCTTCAGATACTTTTAGATCTATCTGTGCATCTTTGTTAAAATACAGGTTTTCTTAAAATTTGAACCCTTTGTATTATTTAACTATCGTCCCTCCCTCTCTCAATAACAATCTTGAAAAGACTTCCCTCCTAACCTTCCAAGCAGCCAAGGCGTTAGACATTACCTACAGCATTTCATAACCTATTTAATTAGGCTCTACTCCAGCATCCACAACCCCTCTGTCTGTCTGGCTTTTTTCCCATGTCCACAAATGCCAGGATTATCTCAGAGCATTTTACACATGTGCTGAAATATCTGAATATCTACAAGAAAACGTTTCTACCTGCAGAACAGTCAGTACACATTAACTACATTTGCATTCTTTCATTCCCTAGGGTGAATGTCCTTGTCCGGGCTCTCCCCATCCATATTTTGCTCAAAAGAAAAAAAAAAAGAGGATTTTGTTGCCTGTCCAAAAATGTGACACAGCCTCAGATTCAATGGGAGAAGGACAAAGTAAACTAACACTGAATGCTCATTCTGCGCGAGACATTGGAGCTAGGTGGTTTCATCTACAGGCTTCCATTTAACCTCACAGTACCTGTATGCAGTCAGTATACTTATTTCTATTTGACAGATGAGGGGATTGGACCAATGAGAGGTTAAGAGCTCTGTCAGATGCCACCACACCATGTTACTTCTTTAGCTCATCAGACTGTATTAAACCCGAACAGCAGCAGCCCTAAGTACTTAAATCTGATCCTGTTTTCACTGGTGATTTCACAGAGGCTATGACAGTAAGCAGTTAGCCATATTTTTCTCTTCTGAGATTAGTGAGATCACAGGGCAGCTACACTGCCTGAAAATGTGTGCTGAGGCTACAAAGGGCACAGGTGTTGATCAGAGAGCTGAACCTGGGTTCCAGTTGGCTATGTGGCCCCAGGGTTGTTCATGCATTCATCCATTCATCCATTCTACAAGTATTTACTGAACACCTATATGCCAGGCATTCTTTTAAACGTTGAGGATACATCAGTGAGCAAAAGAAGCCAGGCTCTTAAAGAGCCTACATTGTTAGGCAATGTACAGCATGGCCTCTACTTTCTTCCTGTGTGAAATGGGAATAAAAATACCTCCTTCATCGGTTGTGTTAAAGATTAGATAAGTCAATATATACAGAGCTTTCTACAGTACATAAGCAATCAATAAATGTCAGTTATCGTTATTTTAAAATGGAAACTCTTATCTTTGGGACAAATTGACCCAAATTCAAGATAAGTGACAACAGTGAGACTTCTAGATAAACAAAAATGGGGTTGAGGGTAGAGGACAATTGTCCCCCAAAGTGTCAGGAGTCACTTCCTGTTACATGAGCTGCTTGGTCATCATTCACTTGAACACTAACAGAAATGTCAGGCTTGTTTCTCTGCAAATTTCAGTATACAAAGTTGGAGTTTATTTTTGTTTAGTACAGGAAAACTTGAGAACCTTGAAGAAAGCAAAGTGCAGGTGTTAAGGTAATTATTTTAAATAATGCAAGCATAAGAGGGAGAGCTTTCCTACAATACCTTTTGAAAATCAGGCTTTTTGTCTTACCCTCCGTGCCCCCCCACCCCCGCCCGGAAAGCTGGAGCTAAACCTAATCTCCCTTATAAGCTCCGGGAACTAATAAGAGGGCACAGAACAATGATTTGATCAGTTAACACTTTCCCAGCCATCCCAAGGGCTTTCTAGCCAACACAGCACCAAGACTATAGGAATCAATCCAAGTCTCAGATAATCAACTTCCTAAAGTCAAGGGAGGACACCAGCAAGAAATAACCCATGGTCGCAAAAAGCTTATTAATCTTCCCAGCCTCTCAGGTAATAAAGCACATCTTCCTAAGGGCCCAAACACTCAGCTAATCTCTTCCTTTGACTGTAGGCCTTACAGTTAAAAATCCAGACATTTTGTTCATTTCTGAGAGTATTTTGATGTTCTTGATCAAAAGAAGGAAAAAAGTGTGTTTTATGTCACACCTAATCACTAGGACTTCTAAAGGAAAGGAAAAAGTTCAAACAAACCCTTTTATTTATGATTTATCTTAAACAAATATTGACTGATTAATCTGTCTTTGGTTCAGGGTTAGATAGTCAGTCTGGTGATTAGGGGTTTTGATACCTGTTTCAATTTGGTTTACATTCCAGGACAAAAGGTTTAAAAAGACAGTGAAGTAAAATCTGAATCAGGACAATGAAGAAGGACACAGAGGAATTCTTCAGAAGACATTTTCTACCAAATATTCCTAAGGATAAAAGTTCTGGTTATAATATAATAGTTACAGTGACAGGAAGCCCCTTTCTCCTTTTACAAAATAACGCAGATATGACTTTCCTATCTCAGGAGTCTCCAAGATAGAACCTAGAGCTTTTGTATGTTTCTGAGGTCTGAGTCCAGACCCTCCAAAAAAGTAGAAAGTATTTGGCTGAGACGTAGAGAGGCCTGCAGACATCACTCTAAAGGCTTATTTTAACTGACTATGCATCTTTTTTGACTCTATCAGTGCAGTTCTAAGTTTCTTGACCAGAAACCAATGTTATATTGATTTTCAACCTCAGAGTTTCAGGGAGTGTTCATGGCAGTGAGCTGGACAGGCAGTTAAGCTGAGGCCCCTGAGCACTAAATTGCATGTCACTTGCCCCTGAATCTGGAAGCCGGCTGGTTTGCTTCTTTGATGGGGGATCAAAACTCCCTGGATTATTCTCTATGTTGGCGTGTGACTTCACTACTTAGCTTCTCTGCCAACACTCCCAAGAAATATTCCAGCGCCTTAACAACATGCAAAAGGAAAGGGAGGGAATTAAAATGAAGCCGGCTATAAAATGCTATGAGTTCGGCTTAATTTAAGCCATGACTCTGCCCACAAACGGAAACTGTGAATACACAATAGAAATTAAACACAAAGAATGGTTATTTACTCAGGAAAAGTACACTCATATATTTGCCAAGGTGAAAAATAAAGATGTTTTTTTTTTTTTTTTTCCTACTAAGAAGGAGTCTTAGGTTTCTCAGGGTGACCTTTAGAGGTCAATATCATGGAAGGCCACTACCAGGCTAAGCCACAAAATGGCCTTTGAGTCTACTGTTACAGGCTGCACTTTTCCAAAGCCACCCAGGAGAAAAGAGCTGATCCCAGTCTTGAGGCCTCTAGCTCCAGAGCCTAACTCCACTGTAGCATATAAGACCTGAGTTTGAGTCCTGACTGTGTGACCGTGGATATGTCACCTAGCCCCTCCTGGATCATGGACGTGAGACTCTGTGGGCCAGGTGTTCCAGGAAGCCCAAATTAGAACTCAGCATCTGCTATGCCTAGGAACTAGAAGGTCTGGTGATTTCCAAGTCTATTTCATGAATTCATTTTCATTCACGTAAGAGGTAGGTAAGTTACAAACTTGAACAGGAAGGTAAATCAGGATGATAAAGAAGATAGGACTATAGAGAAGAATTTAATGTCTAATCTCCAGCCTGAAGTCTACAGGGTGAAGAGCTAGAGGCTGAGGAGGAGCTGTTTCATTCTAAACTACGAGGCTGGAGACCCATGCATGAGCATGTGTAGAAACACCTGGGAAGTTCCAGAAATACCTGGAGGAAATTGACAAAGAGGAAGGAAATTGTTGGGATCTTCAGCACTAATGTTGGTAGATGATCTGACCCACGGAAGTTGGGGTAAAAATGTCAACATGACTTTGTTTCCCCAAACTCAAAAGGTCATTTAATCCTCATAATAGCACCAGGGGGTAAATAGTATTATCCCTTTTTACCCCATTTCTGAGCTTCAAAAAAGTGTAGGCATAGCTGAAGTCAGCGCTGTTAATATGTGTGTAGTAAGATTTGGATTGTACTGAAAAGTAAATATCCCTTCCAGTAGATCACACTACCCTTAAGCCTTGCCTATTCACAGTGTACAATTCTTCAACAGACAACTAAAAGGGATGCTCAATTATTTCAGATAAAGCAGAATTAAGAGAGTCAAAAAGAGGGTGAGCAGAAGTTGGTTTGGAGAACCCAAGCATAAAAATCAGGAAGTTCACATCTTAATATGTTCTGAATAAACACCTTCTTTTTTTAGATTCACAAGAATACAGAGTGGAAACATTGAGTGAGATCCCTCTCGCTGCTTTTCTAAAGGTCAAACACTCTTAAAAAAAAAAATCAAACTCTGATTTTCTTGAGTTGCATGGAAATGGGTGAGCTTGGCTTCATCATGGATAGTCTGGCACTTCATGCCGGAGATATAAGCCATTGTGGCTGGTGCCTTGGAGTTACAGACTAAGCAACTCTCCCAGCTAGTAGCTTCCATTGTTTCTAACACGCTGACCTTAGGTTATAAAGAAAAACCTCAACAAAGATGAGGCACCCTCTAGCAGTTTCAGTTTTACCTCAGGTCACTTCTGAGATATTTGGACTTCTTCAATCCTAAATAGAACCACATAAATCATGCCTTTCCCAGAAGAAGTTTCAGTCATTTTTCATTAAAGAGCAGAGAGTTCATGTTTCACAGATCTAGCATGTGGTTCAATAGGGCCAGAATCTCCTTTCTCACATGCTCTGGCTGACTTTGCCCGGGAAAATAATTAAGCCTATTTGACAGTATAAAGAAATATATATCTCTCTCTCCCCCCAAATCAGTCTTTATATTTATGTTTATGTATCTCTACATATTTATGGAGAGTTGTTTACACTTCCACATCAATTTTCACAAAATACTTTCACAATTTTCTCATTTGATTCTCACCAATTCTCTGTACTTTTGGAAGGCAGATAACAGTGGTCCCATTTTATAGATAAGGAAACTTGAGTCTAAGAAAGCTGAATTGATATGAAAGTCTCAAGACTAACAAATGGCAAAGTTACTATGACTACTCATCCTATTCACTGACTCATGATTCTTCCCTTCCCTACTACTATATAACAACCACAAACTCCGTGCTCTAGGATTCAGGGCCTGAGGAATGTGGACGAGGCACTGTGGGCCTTGTGGGAATGTGCCCTGTCTCTGCCTCTCAATGTCTTAGGAATTCAGCTAGGAAGAATGGCTGGGGGTGACTGATGAATCATGTGGAAGTTTCTTTACTCACATGGCTGGTGCCTAGGCAAATATAACTAAAATGCTCATCTGAATAAACTAGAATACCTGCATACCATGCTTCCCCATGGGGCTTGGACTCCTCACACTGCGGCATCTGCGAGCTCACAAGCATCGCAATAGAGAGCATCCAGAAGGAAATGTTTCAAAACAATAGGCAGAAACTGAATGGCTCAGATGCCACACGGTAGCTCGTCTGCAGCATTCTATTGGCTCTAAATGAGTCACTAAGCCCATATTCAATGGAAGGAGAGTCTTGGTGGAGTGGCACTCTTACATTGCCAAAGAGCACATGGGATGGAAATGTTATTGTAGCCATCTTTAAAAAATACAATCTTCCACTGTAAGCACAAATATATTTCCCACATAAATAACATGGAATGAAAGAAAAAATCTGAAATAGGGCTCTAAATAGTTATGAAATAAATAAATATTAAGAATTTTTCTGTATACTAACAATAGGTAAGGAAATGCAATTTAAAAAACCATGCCCCAGTTACATCAGTTCAACAAAACATAAACGAATTTAGAAAGAAATTAACTAAAAATTATATAGAATTCATAAGAAAAAAATATTAAACATTCTGAAATATAGTTAAAAACTAAAATGGAGAGCTACAACATGTTTCTTAGTAATGTCATTTCTGACCAAACACAATACATCATGTGCCTCAACAACATTATTTCTGCTACAAATATAACTTAATTCCAAGAAAAAGCCCAACATGGAGTTATTTGATAGTATTAATGTAAACTTTATCAGAATAAATGTATGAAGATAACTAGTAGTCTTATTAAAGAAAGGAATAGAAAGCATACCAAATATTAAAATGTTATGAAGCTTCAATAATTTAAATAAAAGACTTCTGATAGTTAATTGGGTAACCATACACCTGAGACAGTCCCAGTTTATACCTCTTGTCTCAGTGTAATTATAATTCCTTTTACTCTCAAACTATCCTGTTTTGAATGATAAATTATATGCCCATTCTAAATTAATTATATGTATTTATCTCTACTTCCTCTTCAAACATCTCAGAAATGGCAATAAATACATTTTTAAGTACTCGTCAGAAGGTCAAAGAGAAGAGGTGGATAAACAGATGGATTGATGGATAGATGAATGACTAAATAAGTACACTTATAGGTGAATATTTAGGTAGATGGATGGGTGGATAGGTAGTTCATTGGATATATAGTAGTAAGTAGGTTGATCATTCAACCAATAATCAACCAATAAAAAAGAGGATCTAATTGTGATATATATGCTATGGTGAAAATTAAAGCTGAGCGTGATGATCAAAATTACCAAAACTATTTTTGGAGGAAAATAACCTCTAAATATATATTACAAAAAATTGTCATTTTAATGTGAAAGAGCAACTCATTCAAGGAGCTGAAAGGAATGCTTACTATTCAGAGATAATAACCAGTGCAAATGCCATAAACTAAGACTCAGCTCAGTCGCTCAGTTGTGTCCGACTATTTGCGACCCCATGAATCACAGCACGCCAGGCCTCTCTGTCCATCACCAACTCCCAGAGTTCACCAAAATTCACGTGCATCGAGTAGGTGATGCCATCCAGCCATCTCATCCTGTGTCGTCCCCTTCTCCTCCTGGCCCCAATCCCTCCCAGCATCAGAGTCTTTTCCAATGAGTCAACTCTTCGCATGAGGGGGCCAAAGTATTGGAGTTTCAGCTTCAGCATCAGTCCTTCCGAAGAACACCCAGGACTGATCTCCTTTAGAATGGACTGGTTGGATCTCCTTGCAGTCCAAGGGACTCTCAAGAGTCTTCTCCAACACCACAGTTTAAAAACATCAATTCTTCAGCACTCAGCTTTCTTCACAGTCCAACTCTCACATCCATACATGACCACAGGAAAAACCATAGCCTTGACTAGATGGACCTTTGTCGGCAAAGTAATGTCTCTGCTTTTGAATATGCTATCTAGGTTGGTCATAACTTTCCTTCCAAGGAGTAAGCGTCTTTTAATTTCATGGCTGCAGTCACCATCTGCAGTGATTTTGGAGCCCAGAAAAATAAAGTCTGACACTGTTTCCACTGTTTCCCCATCTATTTCCCATGAAGTGATGGGACCAATGCCAGATTCTTAGTTTTTTGAATGCTGAGCTTTAAGCCAACTTTTTCACTCTCCTCTTTCACTTTCATCAAGAGGCTTTTGAGTTCCTCTTCACTTTCTGTCATAAGGGTGGTGTTTTCTGCATATATAAGGTTATTGATATTTCTCCCAGCAATCTTGATTCCAGCTTGTGTTTCATCCAGCCCAGCGTTTCTCATGATGTACTCTGCATATAAGTTAAATAAGCAGGGTGACAATATACAGCCTTGACATACTCCTTTTCCTATTTGGAACCAGTCCGTTGTTCCATGTCCAGTTCTAACTGTTGCTTCCTGACCTGCCTACAGATTTCTCAAGAGGCAGGTCAGGTGTTCTGGTATTCCCATCTCTTGAATAATTTTCCACAGTTTGTGGTGATCCACACAGTCAAAGGCTTTGGCATAGTCAATAAAGCAGAAATAGATGTTTTTCTGGAACTCTCTTGCTTTTTCGATGTTCCAACGGATGTTGGCAATTTGATCTCCAGGTCCTCTGCCTTTTCTAAAACCAGTTGAACATCTGGAAGTTCACGTATTGCTGAAGCCTGGCTTGGAGAATTTTGAGCATTATTTTACTAGTGTGTGAGATGAGTGCAATTGTGCAGTAGTTTGAGCATTCTTTGGCATTGCCTTTCTTTGGGATTGGAATGAAAACTGACCTTTTCCAGTCCTGTGGCCACTGCTGAGTTTTCCAAATTTGCTGGCATATTGAGTGCAGCACTTTCACAGCATCATCTTTCAGGATTTGAAATAGCTCAACTGGAATTCCATCACCTCCACTAGCTTTGTTCATAGTGATGCTTCCTAAGGCCCACTTGACTTCACATTCCAGGATATCTGGTTCTAGGTAAGTGATCACACCATCGTGATTATCTGGGTTGTGAAGATCTCTTTTGTACAATTCTTCTGTATATTCTTGCCACCTTTCTTAATATCTTCTGCTTCTGTTTCGTCCATACTATTTCTGTCCTTTATTGAGCCCATCTTTGCATGAAATGTTCCCTTGGTATCTCTAATTTTCTTGAAGAGATCTCTAGTCTTTCCCATTCTGTTGTTTTCCTCTATTTCTTTGCATTGATCACTGAGGAAGGCTTTCTTATCTCTCCTCGCTATTCTTTGGAACTCTGCATTCAAATGGGGATATCTTTCCTTTTCTCCTTTGCTTTTCGCTTCTCTTCTTTTCACAGGTATTTGTAAGGCCTCCTCAGACAGCCATTTTGCTTTTTTGCATTTCTTTTCCATGGGGATGGTCTTGATTCCTGTCTCTTGTGCAATGTCAAAAACCTCTGTCCATAGTTCATCAGGCACTCTGTCTATCAGATATAGTCCCTTAAATCTAGAGAAACCCAACTAAGATGTTAGGTGTTGCGAGAGGGCATCAGAGAGCAGACACACTGAAACCATAATCACAGAAAACTAGCCAATCGGATCACAAGGACCACAGCCTTGTCTAACTCAATGAAACTAAGCCGTGCCACGTGGGGCCACCCAAGAGAGACGGGTCATGGTGGAGAGATCTGACAGAATGTGGTCCACTGGAGAAGGGAATGGCAAACCACTTCAGTATTCTTGCCTTGAGAACCCCGTGAACAGTATGAAAAGGCAAAATGATAGGATACTGAAAGTGGAACTCCCCAGGTCGGTAGGTGCCCAATATGCTACAGGAGATCAGTGGAGAAATAATTCCAGAAAGAATGAAGAGATGGAGCCAAAGCAAAAACAATACCCAGTTGAATATGTGACTAGTGATAGAAGCAAGGTCCGATGCGGTAAAGAGCAATAATGCATAGGAACCTGGAATGTTCCTATGAATCAAGGCAAATTGGAAGTAGTCAAACAGGAGATGCCAAGAGTGAACGTCAACATTCTAGGAATCAGTGAACTAAAATGGACTGGAATGGGTGAATTTAACTCAGATGACCCTTATATCTACCACTGTGGGCAGGAATCCCTCAGAAGAAATGGAGTAGCCATCATGGTCAACAAGAGAGTCCAAAATGCAGTACTTGGATGCAGTCTCAAAAATGACAGAATGATTTCTGTTCATTTCCAAGGCAAACCATTCAATATCACGGTGATCCAAGCCTATGCTCCAACCAGTAACACTGAAGAAGCTGAAGTTGAACAGTTCTATGAAGCCCTACAAGACCTTTTAGAACTAACACCCAAAAAAAAGATGTCCTTTTCATTATAGGGGACTGGAATGCAAAAGTAGAAAGTCACGAAACACCTGGAGTAACAGGCAAATTTGGCCTTGGAATATGGAATGAAGCAGGGTAAAGGCACTGGTCATAGCAAACACCATCTTCCAACAGCACAAGAGAAGACTCTACACATGGACATCACCAGATGGTCAACACCAAAATCAGATTGATTATATTCTTTGCAGCCAAAGATGGAGAATCTCTATCAGATCAGATCAGTCGCTCAGTCGTGTCCGACTCTTTGCGACCCCATGAATTGCAGCACGCCAGGCCTCCCTGTCCATCACCAACTCCCGGAGTTCACTCAGACTCACATCCATCGAATCAGTGATGCCATCCAGCCATCTCATCCTCTGTCGTCCCCCTTTTCCTCCTGCCTGCCCCCAATCCCTCCCAGCATCAGAGTCTTTTCCAATGAGTCAACTCTTCGCATGAGGTGGCCAAAGTACTGGAGTTTCAGCTTTAGCATCATTCCTTCCAAAGAAATCCCAGGGCTGATCTCCTTCAGAATGGACTGGTTGGATCTCCTTGCAGTCCAAGGGACTCTCAACAGTCTTCTCCAACACCACAGCTCAAAAGCATCAATTCTTCGGCGCTCAGCCTTCTTCACAGTCCAACTCTCACATCCATACATGACCACAGGAAAAACCATAGCCTTGACTAGACGAACCTTTGTTGGCAAAGTAATGTCTCTGGCTTTTGAATATGCTATCTAGGTTGGTCATAACTTTCCTTCCAAAGAGTAAGCGTCTTTTAATTTCATGGCTGCAGTCACCATCTGTAGTGATTTTGGAGCCCAGAAAAATAAAGTCTGACACTGTTTCCCCATCTATTTCCCATGAAGTGATGGGACCGGATGCCATGATCTTCGTTTTCTGAATGTTGAGCTTTAAGCCAACTTTTTCACTCTCCTCTTTCACTTTCATCAAGAGGCTTTTGAGTTCCTCTTCACTTTCTGCCATAAGGGTGGTGTCATCTGCATATCTGAGGTTATTGATATTTCTCCCAGCAATCTTGATTCCAGCTTGTGTTTCTTCCAGCCCAGCATTTCTCATGATGTACTCTGCATAGAAGTTAAATACACAGGGTGACAATATACAGCCTTGACGAATTCCTTTTCATATTTGGAACCAGTCTGTTGTTCCATGTCCAGTTCTAACTGTTGCTTCCTGACCTGCATACAAATTTCTCAAGAGGCAGATCAGGTGGTCTGGTATTTCCATCTCTTGAAGAATTTTCCACAGTTGATTGTGATCCACACAGTCAAAGGCTTTGGCATAGTCAATAAAGCAGAAATAGATGTTTTTCTGGAACTCTCTTGCTCTTTCCATGATCCAGTGGATGTTGACAATTTGATCTCTGAGTCCTCTGCCTTTTCTAAAACCAGCTTGAACATCTGGAAGTTCACGGTTCACGTATTGCTGAAGCCTGGCTTGGAGAATTTTGAGCATTATTTTACTAGCATGTGAGATGAGTGCAATTGTGCAGTAGTTTGAGCATTCTTTGGCATTGCCTTTCTTTGGGATTGGAATGAAAACTGACCTTTTCCAGTCCTGTGGCCACTGCTGAGTTTTCCAAATTTGCTGGCATATTGAGTGCAGCACTTTCACAGCATCATCTTTCAGGATTTGAAATAGTTCAACTGGAATTCCATCTCCTCCACTAGCTTTGTTCATAGTGATGCTTCCTAAGGCCCACTTGACTTCACATTCCAGGATGCCTGGCTCTAGGTCAGTGATCACACCATCGTGATTATCTGGGTTGTGAAGATCTTTTTTGTATAGTTCTTCTGTGTATTCCTGCCATCTCTTCTTAATATCTTCTGCTTCTGTTAGGTCCATACCATTTCTGTCCTTTATCAAGCTCATCTTTGCATGAATGTTCCCTTGGTATCTCTGATTTTCTTGAAGAGCTCTCTAGTCTTTCCCATTCTGTTGTTTTCCTCTATTTCTTTGCATTGATCGCTGAAGAAGGCTTTCTTATCTCTTCTTGCTATTCATTGGAACTCTGCATTCAGATGTTTATATCTTTCCTTTTCTCCTTTGCTTTTCGCTTCTCTTCTTTTCACAGCTATTTGTAAGGCCTCCCCAGATAGCCATTTTGCCTTTTTGCATTTCTTTTCTATGAGAATGGTCTTGATCCCTGTCTCCTGTACAATGTCACGAACCTCATTCTATAGTTCATCAGGCACTCTATCTATCAGATCTAGGGCCTTAAATCTATTTCTCACTTGCACTGTATAATCATAAGGGATTTGATTTAGGTCATACCTGAATGATCTAGTGGTTTTCCCTACTTTCTTCAATTTAAGTCTGAATTTGGCAAGAAGGAGTTCATGATCTGAGCCACAGTCAGCTCCTGGTCTTGTTTTTGCTGACTGTATAGAGCTTCTCCATCTTTGGCTGCAAAGAATATAATCAGTCTGATTTCGGAAGCTCTATACAGTCAGCAAATACAAGACCAGGAGCTGATTGTGGCTCAGATCATGAACTTCTTATTGCCAAATTCAGACTTAAATTGAACAAAGTAAGGAAAACCACTAGACCATTCAGGTATGACCTAAACTAACTTATCTTTATGAGAAACTAAATGTTTATGTAGCTAAAGTATTGTAACCATAAAAAAGGAAGTCTGAGAGGTAGTCTCAGACCATTTAGAGCTTTGTAAGCCAGAGTATAACCATTTGAATGCTGAGTTTCAAGAACAGCAAGAAGATATATCCATTTGAATGCAGGGTTCCAAAGAATAGTGAGGAGGGATAAGAAAGCCTTCCTCAGGGATCAATGCAAAGAAATAGAGGAAAACAATAGAATGGGAAAGACTAGAGAGCTCTTCAAGAAAATTAGAGAAACCAATGGAACATTTCCTGCAAAGATGTGCTCAATAAAGGACAGAAATGGTATGGATGAAACAGAAGCTGAAGATATTAAGAAGAGGTGGCAAGAATACACAGAAGAACTATACAAAAAAGATCTTCATGACCCAGATAATCACGATGGTGTGATCACTCACCTAGAGCCAGATATCCTGGAATGTGAAGTCAAGTGGGCCTTAGGAAGCATCACTATGAACAAAGCTAGTGGAGGTGATGGAATTCCAGTTGAGCTATTTCAAATCCTGAAAGATGATGCTGTGAAAGTGCTGCACTCAATATGCCAGCAAATTTGGAAAACTCAGCAGTGGCCACAGGACTGGAAAAGGTCAGTTTTCATTCTAATCCCAAAGAAAGGCAATGCCAAAGAATGCTCAAACTACTGCACAATTGCACTCATCTCACACGCTAGTAAAATAATGCTCAAAATTCTCCAAGCCAGGCTTCAGCAATACGTGAACCATGAACTTCCAGATGTTCAAGCTGGTTTTAGAAAAGGCAGAGGACCTGGAGATCAAATTGCCAACATCCGTTGGAACATCGAAAAAGCAAGAGAGTTCCAGAAAAACATCTATTTCTGCTTTATTGACTATGCCAAAGCCTTTGACTGTGTGGATCACCACAAACTGTGGAAAATTATTCAAGAGATGGGAATACCAGAACACCTGACCTGCCTCTTGAGAAATCTGTAGGCAGGTCAGGAAGCAACAGTTAGAACTGGACATAGAAAAACAGACTGGTTCCAAATTGGGAAAGGAGTACATCAAGGCTGTATATTGTCACCCTGCTTATTTAACTTATATGCAGAGTACATCATGAGAAACGCTGGGCTGGATGAAACACAAGCTGGAATCAAGATTGCTGGGAGAAATATCAATAACCTCAGATATGCAGATGACACCAGCCTTATGGTAGAAAGCAAGGAACCGAAGAGTCTCTTGATGAAAGTGAAAGAGGAGAGTGAAAAAGTTGGCTTAAAACTCAACATTGAGAAAACTAAGATCATGGCATCTGGTCCCATCACTTCATGGCAAATAGATGGGGAAACAGTGGAAAACTTTATTTTTCTGGGCTCCAAAATCACTGCAGATGGTGACTGCAGCCATGAAATTAAAAGATGCTTACTCCTTGGAAGAAAAGTTATGACCAACTGAGACAGCATATTAAAAAGCAGAGACATTACTTTGCCAAAAAAGGTCCATCTAGTCAAGGCTATGGTTTTTCCAGTGGTCATGTATGGATATGAGAGTTGAACTACAAAGAAAGTGAAAGTGAAGTTGCTCAGTCGTGTCCGACTCTTTGTGACCCTGTGGACTATAGCCCACCAGGCTCCTCCGTCCATGGGATTCTCCAGGCAAGAATACTGGAGTGGGTTGCCATTTCCTTCTCCAGAGGATCTTCCCGACCCAGGGATCGAACCCAGATCTCCCACACTGCAGGCAGATGCTTTAACCTCTGAGCCACACTGTCTGCTAAAGAAAGCTGAGTGCCAAAGAATTCATGCTTTTGAACTGTGGTGTTGGAGAAGACTCTTGCAAGTCCCTTGGACTGCAAGGAGATCCAACCAGTCCATCCTAAAGGAGATCAGTCCTGGGTGTTCACTGGTAGGACTGATGTTGAAGCTGAAATTCCAATACTTTGGCCACCTGATGTGAAGAGCTGACTCATTTGAAAAGACCCTGATGCCGGGAAAGATTGAGGGCAGGAGGAGAAGGGGACGACAGATAATGAGATGGTTGGATGGTATCATCATCTCAATGAACATGGGTTTGGGTGAACTCCAGGACAGAACATGCAAAAGCTCTATAGAGGTAGCTATATGGAAATATAAATCTTGTATATCAAAAGAGCCATAAATAAAAAAGTTAAACCACAAAATAGGAGAAAATTTAACTTGTCACTCTGAAAACTGTAAGTTACTGATGAAAGAAATCAAAGATGACACAAGGAGATGGAAAGATATTTCATGTTCTTGGGTTGGAAGAATCAATATTGTCTAAATGACCATACTACCCAAGGTAATGTACAGATTCAAGGCAATCCCTATCAAATTACCAATGACGTTTTTCATAGAACTAGAATAAACAATTTTTAAATTTGTCATGTCAGACCTGTCAGAATGATCATCATCAAAACAACAAATACTGGAGAGGGTATGGAAAAAAGAGAACTCTCTTACATTGCTGGTGGGAATATAAATTGGTACAGCCACTATGGAGAAGAGTATGGAGGTTCCTTAAAAAACTAAAACAGAGTTACCATATAATCCAGTAATCCCTCTCTTGGGCATATATTTGGAGAAAACCATAATTTTAAAAGATACATGCACCCCAATGTTCACTTCAGCACTATGTACAATATCAAAGATACAGAAGCAATCTAAATGCCGAAAGATGAATGGGTAAAGAAGATGTAGTAGGTATATATGATGAAATATTACTTAACCGTAAAAAGAATGAAATAATGCCATTTGCAGCAACTCAAATGGATGTAGAGATCGTCATACTAAGTGAAGTAAGTCAGACAAAGGCAGATATCATATGATATCACTTATACATGGAATCTTGAAAAAGTGAACTTATTTATAAAACAAAAACAGACTCACAGATTTTGCTTAAAAACTTATGGTTACCAAAGGGAAAAGGTGGAGGGGAATAAGTTAGGAGGTTGGGATTAACATATATACACTGCTGCTGCTGCTGCACTGCTTCAGTCGTGTCCGACTCTGTGTGACCCCATAGACGGCAGCCCACCAGGCTCCCCCGTCCCTGGGATTCTCCAGGCAAGAACACTGGAGTGCGTTGCCATTTCCTTCTCCAATGCATGAAAGTGAAAAATGAAAGTGAAGTCACTCAGTCATGTCCAACTCTTAGTCACCCCATGGACTGCAGCCTACCAGGCTCCTCTGTCCATGGGATTTTCCAGGCAAGAGTACTGGAGTGGGGTGCCATTGCCTTCTCGATATATATACTACTATATATAAAATAATCAACAAGGACCTACTGTGTAGCACAGAAAATTCTGCTCAACTTTCTTTCATGACCAATACGAGAAAAGAATCTGAAATAAAATGGATATATGTGTATGTATAAGTGAATCACTTTGCTGTACACCTGAAACTAACAAATTGTAAACCAATGACACTCCAATGTAAAGTTTAAAGAAACTTTTTAAAGAGGAAATAAGTGTAACATACATAGCAAAGGATTAAGATAAAATACTTTTATATTAATATAAAAAGTATTAATATTCAAAATATACAAAGAAAGTTGAAAATAAGAATGAAAAAGAATAGTCCAGTGGAAACATGCAGTGTTATAAAAGATAATTTGCAGAAAAATTACAAAGTGAAATAACATATGGAAAAACATTCAATTTCACCAATAAACAAAGAACTTATAAAATATCACTTCAGTCTGATTGGAAAAATATACAAAATGGAAAATATAATAAAAGAGAAAAACATAAAAGTTCAAATGTTCTGTTTTGGTTGAGATTATGAGGAAATAAATATTCTCATACTTTACTAGTGAGAATACGAATGAAAATAAAAATTTAGAGGGCAGTATGTCTACACTGATCAAATTCTCAATTAACTGTGGAATTTTCCAGGTATTTCTTCTGGAGATATACTTTCAACTGTGTACATGAAGACAAAAAAAAAAAAAGGAATATTCATTGCAAGAATATTTGTAATAGAAAGAAGAAAAAAGGATACCATCTACTTGCTCACTTTTAGTGGCAATCACATCGTGATATAAATTGGAAGTACTGTGAAGAGATCTACAAGAGCCCCAGTGACACATATGTACTGACTTGGAAACACGCTTGTGTTATGTTAGGAGGGAAAAGAAAGCAAGTCATGAAACAATGTAAGTGTTTTTTTTTTTTTTTAAACTTTACAATATTGTATTAGTTTGGCCCAACATCGAAATGAATCCACCACAGGTATACCCATGCTCCCCATCCTGAACCCTCCTCCCTCCTCCCTCCCCATACCCTCCCTCTGGGCCGTCCCAGTGCACCAGCCCCAAGCATCCAGCATCGTGCATCGAACCTAGACCTGCGACTTGTCTCATACATGATATTACACATGTTTCAATGCCATTCTCCCAAATCTCCCCACCCTCTCCCTCTCCCACAGAGTCCATAAGACTGATCTATACATCAGTGTCTCTTTTGCTGTCTCGTACACAGGGTTATTGTTACCGTCTTTCTAAATTCCATATATATGTGTTAGTATACTGTATTGGTGTTTTTTCTTTCTGGCTTACTTCACTCTGTATAATAGGTTCCAGTTTCATCCACCTCATTAGAACTGATTCAAAGTCTGGTTTTATTTAGAAAACTAAACCTATACGTCAATGTATATAGAAGAATACTTTCCGGTAAGCTATAAGTTAAATGTTTAACCGTGGTTAAACAGCAGGGTAGGGAATCAGCCTTGCTCTGGAGGAAGTTAATGCATGAAGGAACACTTTCAATTTTTACTCCATACATTTCCACATTATTTGAATGTTTATTAGCATAAACTTCTAAGTTGGCTGACATTGGAGGAGAAAACTGCAACCCACTCCAATATTCTTGCCTGGAGAATCCCATGGACAGAGGAGCCTGATGGGCTACAGTCCATAGGATCGCAAAGAGTTGGATACGACTGAGTGACTAACACATCAGAATATGCTTATGTATTATTTGAGTAATTCTCTTCAAATATTTTAAGGATTTGTTTGCTTCTTGAAATCTACATTGGTTAGTGAAACCTAAAACACTTGGCAATCATAAATGCCTTGGAAAAACTATGTCAACACTCATAGAAGCAGATTTAAAGCTAAACTGTTGTGAAACTTTGGGAGGAATTTAATCAAGTTTTACTGAAGAAGGCTCATATCAGTACAGGTCAACACGGATGGAGCCTGGTCAAACTGCATTAAAGAAGCCCAAAAGAAGTGCTCCAAGAGGAGTTTAAGGACTTGACGGAACAGATGGAGCAAGGCAGGGATCCCTAATTTGTCTATGAAATAAATTGAAGTATTGGCCAAAGCAGTTTTGAAAACATTTTCCCCCCTTGAACAGAATACTTTTGCATCCTTAAAATGTAATCTTATGAAAATCTCGCTGTTTAAAATTGATAAACAAAGCATTTCTCTGAGCAAAAGGACAGCAAGGATTAGAGGACCACCTCCTCCACTCCTTAGTCCAGATAGCCACCTTCCCCAGGGGCCCCTGAGGCCCTGCAGAACATTCCTGGAAAACCACTGGTCTAGGTCCTCTTTAAAGCCTTTTTAATTTCTAAAAGAACTACATTTTCAGTTACTAGATGTAATTTATGTGAGCCAACTAAATGAGAGCCACAGTAAGTATAGTGGAGTGTGTGTGACATGTAAGCAGAATTTGACTGAGGGATAAAAGGAAGGAAAAGCCAAATGGAGTAGCATTTACTGGACTATTTATCTGTGTTAGGTGTTCTGTAAGGGGTTTCAATCCTTATTTTGCTTACTCCTTGCAACCCCCCTGTATTCTTAGCCGTATACAGACAAGGAAACCAGGAGAAAAGGGACTTGTCATGGGTCACAAAGTAAGTACTGAGCTGTAATTCTAACCAGATTTGCCTACTTGGGAAGGGCGCCCAGGTGGGCCAAGAGCACAGTGTTCTACTGGGGGAAAGAGGACCCAGTGAATGACAGTGTGGCCAGGTGCTCAGGGGTGGGAAGGCAACCAGGGGAGACGTCTCCAGGAGGACTTCTCCCAAAAAGAGCACCTCATACTTCCAATTTTTGCTTGGGGTTGCACCTTTTAACAATCTGTTTGGCGAGCAAAGACTATCCTATGCGAAACAATTTCAGGAAAACATGAGGCAGCATGTTATTAGCTATTCAACCACACAGTGTATTCTGGAATTGGAGGACGATAAATGTATATGGCTCTGGTTTCACCCTCTCCAGAGCTGGCAGAGCTAGGGTTGCAGTCAGTGCCTGGAGTCAAGGCATCATGATGTGTATCCAGCATGATACCCTCACACACACATGCCAAAATAATCCTATAAATCTACCAAGTGACCTCAACATCTACCTTACTAGGTAGGGCTTTTCTGCAGGCTAGTCCCTGCTGTGACTTATCATTGTAATTTACATTATTTCCCAGGTAATTAATTCACATAATGGCCAAACAGGAGTCGAGTTATCTTGGAAAAAGCTCAAAAATCTCCCACAACAGCTAGCTTACAAAAAAGATCATCTTTTGTGGAATGCAAACAAAATGGCCTCCACCATTTATTAACATTCACGAGAATTTATAAATCCAGACATGTTTATATTCTTGAATCTACTTATGCCATGTAAACACAGTATCTTCCCACAAGTTCCTCAGAAGGAACCTGATGTACAGCACACTAGCTTCCAGGTCCCATCAAATATAACAGGGAACACTTTGTCTTTTGAGCTGCAAGGTTAAGCAAGATTTACACTGAATTCAGCTGCAATAACCAATGCCTGGTACTTATGCTAAGCCAGGATGCACATTTTTCTGAGTTATCACATTATTCAACTCAAAAGAGAATAAAATATTGGCATATCCCCAATCCAAACCATTCTTCCCATTGTTGTTTGTATAAAAGGAAATTTTAAATAATAATGAAGAAGGAATTCACTGTGGCAAACATAATTTCAATTTTAATGTATCATCTAAGGACCAAGAGTAATTTCAGAGAAGAAATAGCAGATGTAGAAAGCTGGCATGATTTTTTATTCAGAAAAGCAGACAGGAACTGCATGTATTCATACACATATGTGCACAGCTAGTATGACCTGGCAGATAGTTGACCCTCAACATTGATTATGTAAACAAAAGAGAGTTAGCTATGGGACTTTGTGCAATTAGTATAATATCCATTTTGTTTGAAGACAAAGTTTACTTTTTCTGTCAAGGTTTAAAATCTGGACAATACTGTTGTCCATTATGGTAGAATGTCCACAATAAATTATAATTATGTTTCCTTTTCCTTTCTAGCAAAAGAAGGTTCTAGTGGTCAAACATCCTAGCTTTCCCTGTTTATGACCAGAGTTCTGTGTAATTATTAATAGTGACCTTTTAAAAATGTCCTCTATGACTGAATCATGTTGACGTTTGTAGACACCAACACAATACTGTAAAGCAATTATTCTTCAATTAAAAATAAATAAAAATTTTTTAAATGTCCCTATTTAGGAAACCAGTTAAATGATATAGTAATCTAGAAAAATACCACAAAATCACCTTTGTATTACTGGAGATTGTGCCCTGCAGACAATGATCCTTCTCCCAACTAAGAGAGAAGTAGCTCTGAATGCCTTGAAGTCTCTGAACAACCTTTAGGGTAAAACACCTCTGAGTTTCCAGGGAATCTCCTGTCAGCATAGAGGTTGAGCAAGTTTTCTTAGTACGAGGGAAATTAAACTCATTGACCCCAAAGGAAAGAGGAGAGAGAGAGTTTGGGGTCTGTAAATGGACCAGACCAGACCAGCCAGTCCCAAGGCCTACTGATGTTCTGAGAGATGCCTGCGAGGGAGGCAAACTTAGTGTTGAAGGAGTGGTACTGGATTCCCTCTAAGGACTCCTATGAGGTAGAACCTTGGAGTCATCACAGGTGCAACCCACACCCATTCTCTTGGGAGCAATCTCCAATAGTGACATCATGTGACAGCCAGAGGCAATGGGAGCTGACCAGACTCACCTTCTCTCTTTGCTGGGATTGGAAAACCAGGCTCTTGATCCCTAGTGTTCCTACAGACCCAAAAGAGGCCAATAAAGCAGACGGGAGCACAAGAGATTGTCTGAGAAAAAAGAAAGAAAGAAAGGTGGCTTTAATTTAATGCCAAAATTTCAGAGGAACTCACCCAAGACAGACAGAAATAATAGGGCCAAAAGGACAGCAAGCAATTTTAGGTAACACTGAGAGTGATGTGTTGAAGGTACACAGACTGTCCACACCTGGCATTGCTCAAGACCAAGAGTGGCTTGCAGTCTAAAGGGCTCATAATCTATTAGACTTGGGTCACAAAATCTGGTGATGCGTAGGACCTCCCACTTCTAAACAGCTAGCACTGGGGTCTCCTGCATTGCAGGCAGATTCTTTACCAACTGAGCTTTGAAGGAAGCCCTCTAAACGGCTCACTATATGCTAACTCTGTGTTTAATAACAAAAGACCACAGGGCACTCTTCTCTTTGTCCAAACAGAAACCCAGGCTGATTTAGAAAATATTGATGCTTTGAATTTTCAGGACAATGACATGGTTAATAGAGCTTAAAATTGTTTTGAGGACTATCTGAAGCTGAAAGCGTTTTCTACACAGAGGTATTATCAAAACAACTGCCAGAAAAACTGACTCTGGAAACTGAAAGCCAAAACTAACAGTGCCATTGAGAAACAGTACCTCTCTTTTTCACCAGTTTTCATTACAAAGAGACTTCTGTAGAGACACCATTAGAGTCAATGGAGCAGAGTAATGAGAGTGGATAAAGACCAAGAGCTCTAGCGAATCTATAGAAAAGATACCCGTAAAGAAGATTGAGAAGAACCAAGAAAGAAATGGAAGGCAAAATTATACAGACGGACAAGGAGGAGGCAAAGAACATAAAAGAGCCAAACGTGGCGCGTGCTTTGAGAAGACTGCTGCCGCCGCCAAGTCGCTTCAGTCGAGTCCGACTCTGTGTGACCCCATAGACGGCAGCCCACCAGGCTCCTCTGTCCCTGGGATTCTCCAGGCAAGAACACTGGAGTGGGTTGCCATTTCCTTCTCTGATGCATGCATGCATGCTAGGTCACTTCAGTCGTGTCTGACTCTGTGCGATCCTATGGACAGCAGCCCACCAGGCTCCTCTGTCCATGGGATTCTCTAGGCAAGAATACTGGAGTGGGTTGACTACTTAAACCAAACTATGATTTTAGGGGAAATTACTCAAAACAGAAGGATGACTAAGAAATTGGAATGTGTTTACAATAATGTATCTCACAATAATGAGTGAGAATCTAAGAATAAGACCCGAAATGAAGAGCGAATTTTAAGTACAAAGTCAGTGTTTATATGCTATGCTATGCTAAGTCACTTCAGTCGTGTCCGACTCTGTGCGACCCCATAGACAGCAGCCTACCAGGCTCCCCTGTCCCTGGGATTCTCCAGGCAAGAACACTGGAGTGGGCTGCCATTTCCTTCTCCAATAGTGTTTATATAGTCCAATGTTTATAGATATATGAAGTGTGAGATGGCATAACTGATCACCTATATAAGCAGTCATAGATCTGACCAGTATATATAGTGAATTCTCTGATCACTAATTCAACAGCTCCACAAGATGGCACATGGGAATTTTCCACTGCTTATAGACTGGGCCAGCCCTTCATTTCCATCAGAAGTAATCTCTTTACAAAGAGCTTGGAGTTTCAAAGGGAAAACTACAGACTGAATCTCATCTCTCATCTCAATGAAAGTTGAAAAGAGTTAGTTGCTGCCAATTATGAAATACTTCTATTGTTGACTATTTGGTGGTGAGGTGTCACTTTTAAAAACTGGTTTCACTGATAATTATGGAGCTTATGGTTTATGTTCTAACTGTTCTGAGATTTGGTCAGCAGTTTCCCAGGACTGAAACAGAAGTAGGTTCTTTGCAAAACCATATTCTCAAGTCTTTACTCAAATGTATCAAGTTCTGATTTTGGAGATGAAAAACTCAGTGAGGACCTCATGATTGAGCTAATGAGTGAAATGGATCCCTTTAAGAGTTGTTGTAACATTTAATATAGATTGAATCATTCCATTAATAGCCAAGCACAAGAGCTTGTAGAATTTCACTTTACTCACTATCACCACCCCTCCCCCGCTGCCTCCCCGCCCTCCCCCACCCTGCTGCCCCACATATCCATGAAGGGATTAGATTGTTAAATGGAGTTTCAAAATGTGTTTGCAAGAACTAAACAAACTTAAGCACATAAAGGACATGCTAAGGATCCGGTCAGGTATGAAATAGTAACCCTTGTTTTACAGAAGAGAAGACAAAAAGAATAATTGTGAACTAATCCAAGTAAACAGGATGTACTGTCATAATACATTTAAAATCAAACACAAGGATCTGGCAATCTGAATCAGGAAAGAAAACAAGGAAAACTTCCAGTACCTAAGAGGAATGCCAACCTTGGTAGAGGCATGTCAAAGAAAAATGGGGGTCTCGTTTGTGCATGGATCTTCATTTCTAGCCTGCACTTTGCTAAGGCTTCACTCTGTGACATGGGTAAGACACTCATTCGTTCACCACATATGTATTGATACACACACGGTACCAGGTCCCTGGCATACTGTAGTCAATGCTTTTTTTTTTGCCTATGAATTGAAGAATACCTTGATTTAGCAAAATAGATGGAAACAATGTTTCATAAAATAAAATGAGCCATGTCTAGTTTATGCTTGATTGCTTACTAAATATGTGACAACAGCAAACTAGATCTTTGATTTTCTCATTTGTAAAAAATGACTTTTAAACAACTATTCATGTGTGGCTAAACATTAATATAAGTGCTTATAAAATTATAAAATAAGAAGTATTAGGCAAGTTGCTGTTTTCTTCATCCAGAGAGGAGTTTGAATATGTTAGTCGCTCAGTCATGTCCAACTCTTTACGAACCCATGGACTGTAGCCCCCAGGTTCCTCTGTGCATGTGGAGTCTCCAGGCAAGAATGCTGGAGTGGGTTGCCATTTCCTTCTCCAGAGGATCTTCCCAACCTAGGGATCAAACTGGGGTCTCCTGCATTGCAAAAGACTCTTTAGCACCTGGAAAAGTCTGGAGAAGAGTTTGGGACTCTTGAATTCCAGATTAACAGACGTCAGAGAAAGTTTTGTTATAGAAAGAGATGGTTGGTAATCCCGTCCACCCCTCTGCTCAGCTGCCCACAAAATGGACGTTGTCATACCTCCCTGCCCTTGACAGTGATGGGCTCACAGTGCAAGCCAGGGGCTCATTGTATCACATAAGATCCTGAGTCTGGAGCTGTCGTAGCCAGGTTTCTGCATGTGGGGAAAGCTGATCTGGGAGATCGAAGCCAACACTCGGCTTCTCTAGCAGAGATGAGAGACAGAGAACTCTGATGGAGTGTGAACTAGTTCTGGAGACTTCTCAAGGCTTGTTTCTCACATCTTCCCTCAATTCAAACACATACCTTTTTTGTATAAGCTAATTTGCTTTGGTTTCTGTCAACAGCGCAATGGCTGACCCACAGAAAAAGGCAGACACACTCACTCACATATTCACTCCTGGATCAATGCTAGCTATATGAATGCTTGGGGCTGGGAAAGTGGCCAGAACACTTTTCAAAGGGAGATTCAAAGCCACAGTCTCTGGCTTTGGTGGAGATGGGATAAATGCTGATTTGTTAACTGGATAGTGGTGGCAAGAGGGGAATGAGCCAGGGGTCCTCTGGCCTAGGTCTGAGTTCAGGCCCCCAAAGCTATGCCACTCTGACCTTTAATACACATTTAAGGTATTAGAGGCACAAACAGAATATTAATCCTGACACTGCAACCAAATAAGTTTTTTTTTTCCCTTTGAGTCATTCAAACAGCCTTCCTGGGGCTGGTTTTCATCTATACGTAAGAGTCTCATATTGCAAAGTGTTGTAATTGTTGAAACTCCATGAAAATTTACACTGAGCAAAAATGTAACCATGAGAAACGACATGTGAAGAGTGGTTAGGGAGAGACTGCGATGCAGATAGTTGACTGAGCCCATGCTTGTTTTCAATGATAATATGCATGATAACAATAACTTAAACATGCAACATTACTCTATGACAGGCACTGTTCTAAAGGCATTATGTATGTTAACTCATTTACTTCTCACATCAACTCTAGGAGATAGATACTCTTATTATCCCCATTTTACAGTTGGAAGAAAACCAAGGCACAAAGAAGTAACTTGGCCAAAGCTACAAATTAGCACATCTGAAACAGGAACCTAACTCACGCAATTAGTGTTATCCAAACTCTTAACATCTATGTTATGCGTCTGTTTTTAAGCGCACCTACTTCTCTACCTGGCACAAAGTCGAATTCAACAAGTGCTTTTCAAATGTTAGCACGTGAATAAAGCGACCTTTGCGCAGAAGGCATTGCTAACAACCACGTGATACATTTTTTCAAAGGCACGAAGGCAGTCCTGGAGGTACCTGTCCAGGAAACAAGGCATCCTTTCTCGGGGGTATTCTGCAGCCACACGCCTAAAAGCACGCTCTTTTTCATCATGCTTTGCCTAGAATTCCTCGAGCATTATGTGCAAGGACTAATTAAGTCTTGTTCAAGGTAGGCCAATCTTTGTGTAAGTGCCTTAGAAACTGAATTCTACTCAGCAGGCTGGTAGTACTGTTCCTCACACCGGTGGGTAAAATTATAGGGAATAAACTACTGGAGACAGAAGAGCAGAGGAGAAGAACGCAGTCATCCAAAATTCTCATTTGTTTTTTTTTCCATTTGTTCAACCAAGGTTCCAATTTCTTCTCTTATCAGATACCTATCAAAAAACACAGTTTTAAATCAGGGGACCCCAAATGCCAAGATTTAGTGCCCAGTGATCTGAAAAGCTGATGTAATAATACAAATAAAGTGCACAATAAATGTGATGTGTTTGAATCATCCCTAAAGGATCTTTCCATCCCCGGTCCATGGAAAAATTGTCTTCCACGAAACCAGTCCCTGGTGCCAAAAAAAAAAAAAAAAAAAAAGCAGTTGTTGGGGACCGCTGCTTTAAATCATGGCTTTCTTAGCACCCAGAGTGTTGGCAGGCAAGACTTCCGTAACTAGAGTCTATAATTTGACCAGTGTGCTTACAATTTATTAAAGAATGTGTATTAAGTAAACTGGAATTTAGATCAGAGTAAAATCCTGATGAATAACCTCACTAACCCTTTTCAATAAGAATCAAATTTTCCTACATTTTTACTGTAAAGATTATGTTTCTAGAATCAAACTCAGTAGCTTAATATAACCACTCCTTCAGTGAAATGCTGAGATAAAGTTTATTAATCCTGCCAGCAGAACTTATCTAAGAACTAGTAAAGATCATTGTAATTATTATCTACTCTGTGGTTTTACAAAACAGCCAAAGTTTAGCTGCTTGCACTCTGTCTAAGGGCTTCAAGGATCGAAGGAACAAAATGGCTTAAAGGTTGATTCAAACTCGAATCATGACAACTGCCACCCTTTGGAAAAGTTGGATTCTAAGGACTACTAATGCCTCTCATGTGCTCAGAATAACAGCTGTGGAAAAAACCCATTAGATCACTGCCTCCACCGATCCCCCTGCTGGTTCTAGAGTAGCAATTAGATGCTCCCCAACTCTGGGTTGCTTCACTGGTACAGAGGGACAGGTTTAACTCCTTGTAGTACAGCCAGGTCGGCTGCGAATCTCCAACAGGACACCCTGGGACTCTTATTTTGCTGATCTTCCCCTTTGAGGAAAGGTAGCCACAGGAGCAACCTCACCGGGTGCTGAGAAGACAGAAACACTGCTCACAGGGGACAGTGTGCAGCGCTCAGCCCACGGAAAAGCCCTGCCTCTGTGAGCCCAGATATCTCTCTCCCATCGCACCAGGACTCAGGTGCGTGTCCTTGCTCGTCAGATGACTTTTTAATTCTTGCATAAGCTGTGAGACTGTTAATGGATGTAAGACTCTCTAGATGGAAATACAGCTTGTTTAGAGGCTGGGCTAGAGGTTTGAGGAAGCCCCTTATTGTGAAGACAGTCTTAAGGTCAAAAAGAGGCTGTGCGAGCCAGAAGTTGGGGGGTTTGAAGTGATTAAAAGGATTTACTCTCACTCCTACCTAGAATACTAAAAGCAGCCGAGTTGAAAAGGTAACTCCTTTCCTCCCCTTCTAACAGTTTGCACAGATAAGACTAATTCAGAGATGCTAGACTAGCATAAATTTTTGCTCTTGGGCCCCAAAATGGTTGGCTTTAGAAGTATTCCAGTTAAAATACTATAGCAGAAACCTATGGAGGATCTCTGGGTTTTAGTTTGAACTTGTAGACAGCTTACATCTGTTAAAAAAATATTCAAATATTTCTGTAGCCTAGAATAGACTATACACTTCTTGAGGGTTAGGCCACCCTTGCCCCTCTGGAGCCGCACACTTTACAGAACCGTGTCCATTGCAGCTACTGCAGCCAGCCTCTCAGGTGGACCCCAAGGATCCCAACCTGCTGGTATTCACACACTGGAATGGTTCTTTCCTGCATTGCCCTCAAGTTGGTTTGTGTGAACAACAGAATATGGCAGGAGTAATAGGGTGTCATGTCTGAGACTAGGTTATAAAAGACTTTGACTTCCTCTTTGAATCTCAGTCTCATTTCTCTTTCTCTGTCTCATCACTCACCCTGGGGGAAAGCAGCGTCCCGTGTTTGAGCTGCCGTAAATACAGGTTCCCATGACCTTGTTGTCGATCTACCAAGAGCCAGCGAGGAGCTGAGGTCCACCAACCACCACATGAGTGAGCTTAGCAGCTGCCTCTCCCCAGTCGGGCCTTGACATGACTGTAGCACCAGCCAACTACTTGGCAGCGTCCTCATCAAAGACACTGAGCCAGAACCACCCACTTAAGCTGGGCCTGGATTCCAAAATGCATTTCTACATTTCACGTAACTTTGTAACTCAGCAACAGATAACTAATATGACCACAGAGCCTATACCCCTTCTCACAGTAGATGTTCTACAAAACTCTCTTGACTACAGGGCACAGGGAAGACGACATGGGATATACATAGCTGATGAACAGCCCAATTAAGTTGCACAGTTTTCTCAGTAGCTCTGATTTAAACATTTCTCTTCTGCTCCCCAAGGATCAAAATCATCTTCCTTGACTCCTGGGGAAGACTACCTGGTCCTCTTCTAGGCTGACAACTTCTAATTTCAGCTGAAGCTGAGTTGTGCTCATCTAGTTTGCTTTAAGCTGGTTTTCTTCCCGCCCAAGTTGCATGAGATGTCTCACTGTATGTTCATTTATTCATTCATTCAACAGTAATGAGCATCACTGTTCTAAGTGCTGGGGCTATAGCAGTGAACAAAACAAATAAGGTCCTGGCCTCAGGAGTTTATACCAGCATACACTCCTGACAAGCTATATTTGCCAAACTACAGAACTGTCTTGATCTCTTCTAGCTTCTTGGGCTGTGGATCCCGGCCCAGCAATAGACAGCCTTTACAATGGAAGCCTGAAAGACATACCTCTACAAGAGACAACACCTCTAACAACTCTTAATTACTGGCAGTCATTTAACCCATAATTGAGGCAACTGCATGAAGCACAGTTATGGACACATTCAACGGGGACAGGAATTTGACACACATACCCTGCTTCCACCCCTCTAATGTGTATGTTCCATGGCATTTAACAGTGTTCCTGATATATTATACCATGTCATACCATAGTTTTAATAAATCATAGTTTATCAACTGATATACATTCTGATATGACATTTTCTGCTTAACATCCAACTGGAAGTAGACCATGCACATCAGTAGGATACAACCAATTCTCTTAAAAATTGGATAGTAAATTGTATCTAAAATGCATATGTAATCATATTTCCAAGTCTCAGATGGTTTTTCCACCCACTTTGGCTCATCTTTACTCTAGCACAAACTCTAAGCTGGAGGAAAATTCTTATCTCCCAGGTCACTGCAGCCAGCAAATAAACATGCTGTCAAAATGATGATCACAAAACAGGATTTTCTAACTCTGCCCCCCATCAGCCTCAGTTCCTCCCACAAAGTATAAGAACTCTCAAGAAATGCTTTCTCTTTGTTCTACAAACCAGTCTTCACGGTGGCCAGAGGCTGGTGCCCTGTCCCAGATACAGGGTGACATTCACCCTCAAAAGCAGCAGCCACCATCAATACCCACTAAGGGTAGAACGCTCCCTCCTGAGAGTGCAAACTCTGAGACAAGGTCACCATCTCCTGAAGCTACGAGGGTCCCTTCTGGTGAAACTGTCGCATAGAAACCAGGGATGAGTCTGGGTACTGGGGATTAATTTCAGGGGTGGCCACAGTGTCACCCCCTCTTCTGTAGTATCGGTTACCCTTTCTGGCAGTGGAACTTTGCTCAAGAGACTTGTGAACACTGCACTTCTCTACCTTTGCTTGGCAAATTTTTCAGACATATTCATATGTATCTGAATGCTGGGTGCACTTGTCTTAACGCCCCTGATTTAAGAGTATCTTAGGAAAACTAGTTTGGGAGCCAGATTAATCTGCGTACTTTCAAAACAACAGGTGTTTGTGAAAATCACCAGAATGGCTGAGAAGCCAAAGTTGGAGAAATTATACAGATCAAACATTGAATTCATTTGTTCATCTCATTTGAATTTATCCACAAAAATCTATTCTCTCCCTTCAATGCTTTCATTTCAGTCATTAAATTTCCAGTCAGAACCAAAGAGGTTTATTGCTTTACTCAGTAGGTTAATTTTTATAAAGTCTTTGAAATTCATAATAAGTTCAGCCTATTACAAGAGGAAAAGCTCTGGTTTAGAGAAACTAGACTCTTAGTTGTTAGGAATAAGACTGTTTAGTTGGTGTTATGCTTACCTTGATTTTAAAACAATAAAAAATGGGTCCTATTCTATGATCCAGTGAACAAAGAGGGTTTTTAACTAAGGAGTTAAAATTTAGAACTTAAGCTGTATCCATAGCTCACTCTTTTATCCTGCTTATTCATTACTTTGATGTGTTTAGTGGTTATTTCCTTAAGGTTATATTTTATAAGACAAATTTGCTTTTCATAAACAGTAATTTTGAATTAGATAGTCTTGAAGATAAGATGAGTTCATTAAGACAATTAGTTAAAAGTATATATCCCAGGGCTATGAAAAAGAAAATTGGGGGAGTAAATTTAAAATGGAGATGAACAGGGTATTTCAATTAGCCTAAAGAAAATAAATAAAAATTAAAAAATCAAAGATATTCAGTGGTACTATGTTACGCCACAGATGGAATAGATGGTTCTGCATTTTCCTTTCCAGGAGCTCATCAAAGAACCATCTGAAACCTGAATGCTACACTGACTTAAAATTCGACTTCTTAAAAACTAGTCCTCCTTTCCAGGGAAAGCAAACAAACCATTTGTTTGAACATTTTCTCACTGATGGGCATATACATTCATGTTAGATAATGAAATAAATATATCCAGAAGTGTTAAACATAGAAATAATAAATCTTGGGAAAGAATGTATACAAAAAATTGCAAAGTACATACATCAATTATTTCTGCATTGGGGAAAGGTTGATTTTTGTTTTCTTCTGTACATTTTGGTCACTACATGATTTCCTAATGAATAGACTTTGCATTAGAGGGAAGTTTAAAAAGGAAGAAGAGGAGAATGCCGTATTTGCCACTTGGCATTTGCCCCTTTCCTTTGGTAAAACTCAGCAGTAAGTGACTTAGTTCAAACTGGTTCACTTAAGCACTATGTA
Organism: Bos mutus; assembly: GCF_027580195.1. NCBI lineage: Eukaryota > Metazoa > Chordata > Mammalia > Artiodactyla > Bovidae > Bos > Bos mutus. The sequence continues at coordinate 65,789,323 of NC_091623.1, read as the reverse complement.
TGCAGGTGTTGATACTGTATGCCCCATGGGAGCATCTGGAATGGCACACACAGAGATGACCGTGCAGGCTGTACGCTTGGTTTTGTGCTACTAACAAGCACCACAAGCAATGGTGGTGAGTGTGCTTTTTCATTAATGGAAGGTAACGATCCCCTGTAGAATGCAGTGAGTAAGTGTGACTTTAAGAAAAGAGGGCCACCCTGCCAGGATGGACCTTGACAGAGGACAGCAATATGCAAAGGCAACAAATATCCTCCAGAATTCTGGACTCGGTGCTGGGCTGGTCTTAAGATATGGGTCCATGCAGTGCATTTCAGAACACTTCCATTTTTATACTATAGTGTGTCTATGAGCTGTGGGTTCAGAATACAGCCCCATGGTTCCCTTGTCTTGTTTCTCTGCCACCAAACAGAAATGGGGGGAAATGGAGCCATTTAGTACTTACGGAAAGAAAAAAAAAATATGTATAGGCATGCTCTAGTAAATGTAAGTAGCAGGATATCAGAGCAGAGAAAGCATTATATTATTTCAGCTGTATCCAGACATTCAGTTCAGTTCAGTCACTCAGTCATGTCCGACTCTTTGCGACCCCATGAATCGCAGCACACCAGGCCTCCCTGTCCATCACCAACCCCTGGAGTTCACTCATCGAGTCAGTGATGCCATCCAGCCATCTCATCCTCTGTCGTCCCCTTCTCCACCTGCCCCCAATCCCTCCCAGCATCAGAGTCTTTTCCAATGAGTCAACTCTTCACATGAGGTGGCCAAAGTACTGGAGTTTCAGCTTTAGCATCATTCCTTCCAAATAACACCCAGGGCTGATCTCCTTCAGAACGGACTGATTGGATCTCCTTGCAGTCCTAGGGACTCTCAAGAGTCTTCTCCAACACCACAGTTCAAAAGCATCAATTCTTCGGCGCTCAGCTTTCTTCACAGTCCAACTCTCACATCCATACATGACCACTGGCAAACCATAGCCTTGACTAGACGGACCTTTGTTGGCAAAGTAATGTCTCTGCTTTTCAATATGCTATCCAGACATTAATGAAAGCCAATTTGCAATTAGATAATTAACATAAGAGCCAGTGGTAACAAGCACTGTGTTCTTATTCCTGACATCTTTGCTACAAATTGCTGTTAAGTTTCTCCCTGCGTTTTCTCTTTGTCTTTTGACTGCATGGTGATGATATAAAGTAATTGCAAAGTATCTGCAGAATGCTGCATGTTGTTTCCTGCAAGCTGTTTAGTAACTACGTCAGGTGACCACACAGGAAACCCTTTTAATTATAAGATTCAATGGTGTGCATTACCCAGTGGCAGTCTCTCTGGTTAACCTTGAACTAAAGGTTCATTCCTAAATCTCCTATTTGTCCCAGGCTCTGCTCTGCCGGCTTCCAGGGCTGCACAAACCCTGGTTGGGTGGTCCTGGAGCCTAAGGCACACAGGGATGCTCCCGCATTTCTCTGTGCTGGTACCAAGGCCTTGGCTGCATCTTGGACCCACCTGGTTCTGGTTAACAGTACCCAGAAATTCCCATGAAGCTCTAAGGAAAGCAAAAACCTAATCATTAATGACTCAGCCCCTACTGAGGAACAAACTAAAGAGAGCTTCCTTAGCAGCTATCTTAAGCAAATACATACATACAGTCGCTATAAGTGATAGGCAGCTTGCAGTTACTCCCCTTTAGCATTTTTTTCTGTTTTTTCCTCAGAGAATGGTGACTCATTTAGGTACGTGTAGCTAAAAATAATACACCTGCTGCATCTAGCTATGTGTGACTAAGAATAAACATAGCAACTATGGTCTTTTGTGTCCCCTCTTGCTTCATCATCTTGGTGATATGTTATCTGCTGCTATTTCCCTATTTTTGTGCTGTTTCACTTCCTACCTTAGTATATGTGTCAGTGTTGCTATTTGCTTCAGCAAGGTTGACTTGCTAATTTGCAGGGCATATTCAGAATCTTTGATGGTAAATGTTCCAAAATCCAGTTTCCAAATATATGTGAGTAATTGTATGGATGAGAGAGTTGGACCATAAAGAAGACTGAATGTGGAAGAATTGATGCTTTCAAATTGTGGTGTTGGAGAAGACTCTTAAGAGTCCCTTGGACTGCAAGGAGATCAAATCAGTCAATCCTAAAGGAAATCAACCCTGAATATTCATTGGAAGGACTGATGCTGAAGTCGAAGCTCCAATACTTTGGCCATCTGATGAGAAGAACTGATTCATTGGAAAAGACCCTGATGCTGGGAAAGATTGAAGGCAGGAGGAGAAAGGGACAACAGAGGATGAGATGGTTGGGTAGCATCACCAACTCAATGGACATGGATTTGAGTAAGTTTCAGGAGATGATGAGGAGAAGGCAATGGCACCCCACTCCAGTACTCTTGCCTGGAGAATCCCATGGATAGAGGAGCCTGGAAGGCTGCAGTCCATGGGGTCGCTGAGGGTCGGACACGACTGAGCGACTTCACTTTCACTTTTCACTTTCATGCACTGGAGAAGGAAATGGCAACCCACTCCAGTGTTCTTGCCTGGAGAATCCCAGGGACAGGGGAGCCTGGTGGGCTGCCGTCTATGGGGTCACACAGAGTCGGACACGACTGAAGTGACTTAGCAGCAGCAGCAGGAGATGATGAAGCACAGGGAAGCCTGGCATGCTGCAGTCCATGGGGTTGCAAAGAGTCGTACACGACTGAGCAATTGAACAACAACTTAAATTTATAGCTCTAGATATTACTCTTCCTAATATCTATGGAACAGATACTGGAACTTAGAAAAAGTTAGTCTCCTTTCCCAGGCCTTCTAAAAAAGTACCTGCTTCTGTGAATGACTTCCCTCTCAGGTACTCTGGCCTTTAGCAGTGTGAGGAGGACTGACTTCCAGGTTGGCTGCTCAAGTGAGGAAGAAACCAGATGCTATTGTGCAGAAATCTATCCCTTTGCTGAGTGCTTTTAAGCTGCAGTTACTGAAGGCCTGGTGCTTAACTATTTCACAACCACATACACGTGGGCTCTCACTATTACACCTAAAAGAAACTTCGATCTTTTAAAATTTTCTTCATGAGGTTTGCGGGTATTTAGCAGTGACACAAAGTTTGAAATGGAACTGTTAGATCTATATTAGAAAAGTTTTATTTTACCTGAAAATGACATTCTAGAAGTTTATCAGGTTAAAATATTTCACATTGGAGAGAAAGACCAATTGGGTTTTTCTGGACTCCTCAAAGCTTCAATACTCCTTATTTTCCTAAGGGCTCCTTGGTAATGATATCCTGCCTTAGGGTACTGAGTTAAAAAGACATCCTAGCATGCCTGTCTTGAACCACACCAAATTAAGAACCAGCTCCTCCAAATGGGGCCCTTCTCCAAACTTTCTGTCTTGGTCAGTTCTCTACAGCTGCCTCCAGAACACCAGACCTCAAACTAGAGAATATTTCTTGACTCCTATTCATGAGCCCCAAACTCATTATCAGGTCGCAAAAGCCTGTATTATTAGAAGCATAAAGACAGGGACAATGTATTCAATTTTTCAAGTGCCTGGTGTACATTATGTATTTACCCATAAAACCACATGGATTTCTTTGTTTTGGCTGGAATTATTTTATGTCAGTATGGTAACTTATTATCTCAGGATTATGAAAACATTCCACTGGCTTTTTATGGCGTCAGAAGAATTTCTGAAACATGATTGTAGATCGGACTTAAGTTTTAAACATTTATGTGATTGACCTTGGATGCGGGCCTGTGACAAAGACCTGCAACTGAAAGCAATAAAATATTTTTAAATGTCTGCTCACTTGTTCAACCTTGGTGCTTATCACAACGGGGACAATGCTGGGATTTTGAGCTCTTGATAATTATGGACTGTTAGTTACCATCTGGATGTGTGACAGTGGGAAAAAGAATGATCTCAGATAGAACACATTTCTCTTTGTTAAGTTAAATGCAGTTTGTGTCATAAACCAAAATTTTCAAGCCATGGAATCACAGCTGGTAGAAGGACTGGGAATCACAAGCATAGCCAACCCACAAAGGATCTCTTATCCCCACCCTCTCCACTTCCATTTCAATTGCAGTTGCCCTTTTCTTTCACTTGGGCTATCTTTTTTTTTTTTTTGGCCCTGCCGCATTGCTCACAGGACCAGGAATTGAACCTAAGCCTTTAGCAGTGAAAGCACCTAACCACCGGATCACCAGAGAACTCCCTACTTGGGTTGTTAAACAAGACTTCAAACTAGGTTTCCATCCTTTCATCTCTCTTGATTATGTACATTGCTACTCAATCAATCCCGATCCAAAAAAAAAAAGAAAGAAAAGCTGAATACATCTCTATTAACATCCTAAATACAAAATCCCTTAACCTGGTACTTAAAGCCTCTGAAATACAATTGCAACCTGCATGCTAAGCCTTATCTCTCATTACTGCCTAAAAACGTCTGTGTCAGTCGAGATGTACTGCTTTCAACTATTAATCACAGCAATGAAACATCAAGCTCTGGGTGGCTGACTCCATAGGTTCAAACCCTGACCCTGATGCTTATTAGGTCTATGACGTTAAGCTCTTTAACGTCTCTGTAACTTCATCTTCTCACTGGCAAAAAAGCTAGCACTCATCATTATTATCATTCAAAGTGTCCTTCAGTTTCTTACCTCTCAAATTTGCCCATTCTCTTTCTCTGGATCAAACACCCTCTGTTCTTTTCCCATCTCTCTCGAGCAATGGTTCTTCAAGTGCTGTATCTGAGTAAGCAGGACAAAAATCACCTGGGAACTTGTCAGAAATACAAATTCTTACACCCCACCCCAGACCTACTGAATCAAAAATGCTGAATGTGGGGCCCAGCAATTTGTGTTGTAGAAAGTCCTCCAGGCAATCCTGATGCACATTCAACTGTGAGAATGAAAACCCATCTCAAATGCTACCACCTGTTTTCTTATCTCTTCTGGGGTACCTGATCTGTTTCCCCATTTAAACGCCCAGAGCCAGAGCCCTTGGTGCCATTTCTTAGCATTCATTTCAACCATTTGTGTCTGTTTACCTCGTGTCATAACCCTGTCCCCCATATAGCCTTGCCAAATTATGAACTTTTTGTGAGAAACAACTTGGCTTGCTAACCTTCAAATAGGCAGCAGGGCTTAACAAAGTTTCTTTCAAATATTGGGTTGACTACATTAAATCAGATTATCTTAGTACTCAAAGTATAAGAGATTGAATAAAGAACTAGAAATACAGAGGAAATTTTTTATCTATTAAGAAGCTGCATGCTGGAAAATATAGCCACAACATGTATGGAATGTTTCAGGTTCTTAATGAGAAGCAAAGCTTCAAGACAGAGAGGTGAGAGTTCCATTCTTACAATCATCTCTTCATTCCTTGATTCTGTAGTGTGAGCCATTTTTTAAAACATAGTTTTCTAAATGCATGACAATGAGTAGGAAATGTAATATCAGGATGGAGGCAAAATGAAATGGGCAAGGCTAAAGTACTTCCTATTTTATGTCCTACAAAAGGAACACACAATGTTATTTATGTTTCTCCTTTTCCCTAAGTAGCTTTGAACTTGAAAATGAAGCCAAGCTTAGCTTATTGAATTGCAAATCCAGTAAAAACACATAATTTCTTTTCTTTCTGAGAACATGAAGTTTGTCATATACAAAAGAAAAGAAAATGCTACTTATTAAACCATCATTCACTAATTAGCACCAATAGCAATTTTTTTAAAGAAAAAAGAAACTAGTATTTACTCTGACTTTTCCAAACTATGTGTGTACAGTTGATTATGTATATATGTATATTTATTTTATATATATAAATGTATATATATATATATGTATGTATATCAGTGAGGTCACAATGAACAAAAATGAACAAAATCACTTTGGGATTCATTGCAGGCTTGATATCCAACTGATAGTTGGGCAGCAGTTGAGCACAAGCCTAATTTTCAAGCAATTTATACGTTAATGTGACTTTCAAATGATGGAAAAGGAATCCACTGGTATTGATGGAAACAATTTCTTTTGATCTAGTACTTGGGCTGTACCTGTTATATTTACTTTCCTTGAAGGCACCCTTACCTGCTCCATAACTTGAACAAAGTGAAACACAACCTGAGCTCATATATAATCAAAAGCCGTGATATGACCCTGTTCCAACCATATCTATCGGATTATTGGAGTTTCCCCGCCTTTGGCAGAGACTCATATGCTGCTGCAGTCAGAGATAAGTCAGCAGCCTGTGTATGCAATGAAATACAAGTAAAGGTGACTAAAAGACTCTCCTATTCGCTCAGCTTTTTCACAACTCCTAGTGTCTCCTTTCTTTACTCATTATTTGAGGGGAAAAAATAGCTATGTAAATGACAGGATGCTAGCTGACTGGCAGATAAAGTCCAAGCAAAACAATTTCCAAAGGTAATTTTATCCTTATTTCCCCTCTGTTTAAAGATTACTTCTAGAAGATCTAGAAAGAGAGTTCTTGGCAAAATTCTAAGAAACACCTAAAAGGTTTTGGGAAAATTCTACCTGCCGTGGCTGGTTGTGGAACAAGATGTCAGAGATGTCAGTGACGTACTCCACATGAGTCACAGGATGAATAATCAGTGCGCGAAACCATTCACCTGCTAGCAAAAGCCACACAAAAGGATTCTAGAATCCTCACTTTCATGACCGGGAGAGTGTTTTCAGAAGAAAAGTGGGAGCGGGGAACAGGGGTGGTCCTAAGAATAAAAGGAAGAGCTTTCCTTTGGAAAAGAGTACTAGAAAAATGCAGGCTTTTTTGCAGAGAACTAAGAAGAAACAGATGATAAAAACCAGCAGGGATGAATCATGGAAACATTATAGTCAGTGAAATAAACCGGACACAAATATTGTAGAATTTCACAATGAAGGGCCTAAAATTGGCATATTCATAAAGACAGAAAGTAGATATATATTACCAGGACCTGGGAGGAGAGGAGAATGAAAAGCTATTTTTAATAGGCACAGTTTGTTTGAGATAATGAAGAAGTTCTGAGAAAAGATGGTGGTCATGGCAGTACAGTATTATAAATGTACTTAATGCCACTTAATTGAACACCTTAAGTCTCTTACAACAGTGAACTTTATGTACATTTTATCAAAGTAAAAAAATATATATATATATAATGAAAACAAACAAGCAAAGTATTAAAGCAAGCGGGAAGACCCAATGACAGAACGTAACTGATACAAAGCTGTCATAAACCTGGAAAGAAAAGAATTTTCAGAGCTAGAAAAAAGAAGGAATTTGACTGGATTCTCATCTGTAAGAATTATATCATGTTCACAGAGGGAAAATTAGATGATCAAACAAGAGAGCTTGTCACTGATAAACAACTGGCTAGAGAAAAAGCCAGTCTTAATCAAAATCCAGGGATACTGGGTTGGAACACAAAGGCTAAAATTATACCTAAGCCCAATAAAGAAAAGGGGGGAAATAGGACATCAGAAAATCTGGCCCTGAAAGGTGTGTCCCACACCTGAGGTTCAGTGATTTGGTGATTCAGAGATCTTTAAAAACATTTTAAACATTCAGCATTAAGCAGTAAAAAAAATGGTACGCATACTCCAGGATTACAGAAAATCATTCCCTTTTGTTAAATAAACTCACTATAAAAATACCTCCGGTATTAAAGCAGCGACTCTTCAAGGGTGGTCGCAGACCAGCAGCAACAGCCCCTTCGGGGGAGTTGTCAGGAAGGTCAGCTTCCGAGCTCCGTAGCAGACCCACTGCGTCAGAAACGCGGGGACTAGGCAGCAATCTGTGTTTTTACCGACCTCCCAGGTGACGCTAATGCTGAAGTGTGAGACGCAGCACCTCGTGAAGGAACCTAAATAAAGGCCTGCAGGTGATTAATCAGACTGATTGGCCCAAGGGCGGCCATGGGCCTCGTGCTGGAGACAGCTGCTCTGGAAAGGGGCAAAGCACTGAAGCCCATATTGGAGGATCTTTGCCTCCTTTTCCAGGAGATTTGCTGATTTAACTCAGAACTACTTGCCTGTTGCCAGTGTTAGGAAACCAAAGCTGTAGAGAAGTCTGCACAATGATTGTGCTAGTGAGACATCACCAGGACTCTTCCTGCTTTCAGCATACCTGCAGGGCTCCTGCCTTTCCCTCTGCACATCCCCTTACTGGGAATGTATCTGCAATTGATCACGTTGCTGTTGGTGTTTAGTTGCTCAGTCCTGTCTGATTCTTTGCGACCCCATGGACTGTAGCCCTCCAGGCTCCTCTATCCATGGGATTTCCTAGGCAAGAATACTGGAATGTGTTGTTATTTCCTTCTTCAGGGAATCTTCCTGACCCAGGTATTCAGCTAGGGTCTCCTGCCTTGGCAGATGGATTCTTTACCTCTGAGCCACCAGGGAAGCCCAATTTATTATGTAGATTTCTTCAAATATTTCAGAATGTATGGTCATATCTCAACATTATCAAGAAACCTTTTCAAGTTAGGCCCCATCTGTTATGACTATGCATGTGTTTCTACAACACAATAGTTCAGTTGGCAATTTAAGGAGGATCATTGAATGTGTGTTATTTTTTCTTTTAAGCTTTGCTCTTTTTTTCCAGTCATGGAATACCTGGACACACGGACCATATAAAGGTACTAGTAACACCCTCTGTCCATATTAGACTAAGATTATGAAACCCCCTTAACCTCAGTATAATGTCATGTTACTAGTTTTTTAATCTATAGGTGTATATTTCTTTTATATCATCTTTGAGTTTAATAAATATTAGAATTTTTCCTTTATGTCAAAAGCATTATCATTTTTCTCAAGCTAGCCTGAAGGTCTAGCTTAATTCCACATCCTTAAGACTGCAGATGGTGATTGCAGCCATGAAATTAAAAGACGCTTACTCCTTGAAAGGACAGTTATGACCAACCTAGATAGCATATTCAAAAGCAGAGACATTACTTTGCCAACAAAGGTCCGTCTAGTCAAGGCTATGGTTTTTCCAGTGGTCACATATGGATGTGAGAGTTGGACTGTGGAGAAAGCTGAGTGCCGAAGAATTGATGCTTTTGAACTGTAGTGTTGCAGAAAACTCTTGAGAGTCCCTTGGACTGCAAGGAGATCCAACTAGTCCATTCTAAAGGAGATCAGCCCTGGGTGTTCTTTGGAAGGAATGATGCTAAAGCTGAAACTCCAGTACTTTGACCACCTCATGCGAAGAGTTGACTCATTGGAAAAGACTCTGATGCTGGGAGGGATTGGGGGCAGGAGGAGAAGGGGACGACAGAGGATGAGATGGCTGGATGGCATCACCGACTCGATGGACGTGAGTTTGAGTGAACTCCGGGAGTTGGTGATGGACAGGGAGGCCTGGCCTGCTGCGGTTCATGGGGTCACAAAGAGTCAGACATGACTGAGCCACTGAACTGAACTGAACTGAAGGCTGTGTATCTGCCCATCACCCTTGCTGCCCACCTGCCCCCATCCCAGGAGTCTAGACAGCACTCAGAAAGAACAAGATCAGTACCCTTTCTTGGTTCAAGGCCAGCTTCCAAAACCATCCATGCCTCCATCTGACTTTCCAACCTTCTAATCTGTGCTCTTGTCACTTCTCTAGAGTATCACACCAATTTTCAACCTGATATTGGTATTACTTCTTTGGTCTTCAGGGGAGGAAAAATACTTCTACTCTTCTAGGATCTCTGACTAGACCTAGGAATTAAATGAACAGAAGACAAACAGGAGAAAAACATCAGTTTTATTAGAATTTTACATATATATGGGAACCTTCACAAGAGAATAAAGACCTGAAGAAGCAACCAGAACAGAAAGTTTTTTTATCTTTTGGACAAAGAAATGATAAATTATAAGAATTAAAACAAACATTTTTGAAATAGAGGCAACAAATTATGTGAAGTGAGTAGGAGATAACTGGGGGCTGGGGTGCAGAACTAGGAAGATAAGGTTATTTTAGTAAGTTTATTTGTACAGATTCATTTCAGCATTGATTCTCAGTCTCTGGTATTAAGGACCTCTTCCTTGTCTAGGAAGACATCTTTCTCATTTAATGGCCTGTTTTTAGGTAGAAAAAGGTAGATCAGAGAGCCCTTCTTGCATCTACTGCATCTCAAGAGCCTTCAACTCAAAATCATCAGTATACCAAAATAGCATATTTTGGGGTGGCATGTCCTGAAGTCTTTCAGACTTTTTGCCATAATTTACACTGGCCCAATGGCAACCCACTCCTGTAGTCTTGCCTGGAAAATCCCACGGACAGAGCAGCCTGGTAGGCTACCGTCCATGGGGTCACAAAGAGTTGGATATGACTGAGCGATTTTACTTTAGTCTACTTCAGGAGGTTCTTGATAATAATTGTGCAGGATCTAGGAAACAGCCTGTCTAGCTAGCTTTTCTACCAGTCTTCCCAAAGGGCTTTAGAACTATTAAAAAAAAAAAAAAAGTGGGAAGAGGAAGTTTTTCATGTATTTTAAGTGATGATTTCTCTAAAATAAAAACAGATATTCACTCAATGCTGGTGACTGCCCCTGGCTAAAGTCTGAATGTAACCTACCAGCTGCCCATCTGTGATTATGGAATGTATTCCTAATGGTGGAAGCAGTATCCTGGACACTAATTAGACCTTTTATTAAGGAACGAAGGATGGCTGAGCCAATGAAACTTAGAAGGGATGAAACATAATTTCTAAAACTTTGATAGAAAAGGACATCATTTTTCAATAAGTCATAAAAAATATGCATGGACTCAGAGTTAGCATTTCAAGGAAATAAGGTAGCCTGAATAGAAAGGATTAGCTGGTGAGCCAAATAGAAATTTTAATGCACTTTTTTCCTCCTTCCTAGTTTAGTTTAGTTAGACCACTGAATCACATGGTTGTGGAAGAACTAGTGGTTTCATGTGCAACAGCACTATTTTTATGTCCCCATTACTGAGGACAGGAGCCAATGCTCTAGGCAGCTTCATGTATCACTAAAATGCAAAGTTCATGAGTTGTTCAGTTCAGTAATAATAATAATAAAAACAATCAGATCAGATCAGATCAGTCGCGTCCGACTCTTTGCAACCCCATGAATCACAGCACGCCAGGCCTCCCTGTCCATCACCAACTCCCGGAGTTCACTCAGACTCACGTCCATCAAGTCAGTGATGCCATCCAGCCATCTCATCCTCTGTAGTCCCCTTCTCCTCCTGCCCCCAATCCCTCCCAGCATCAGAGTCTTTTCCAATTAGTCAACTCTTTGCATGAGGTGGCCAAAGTACTGGAGTTTCAGCTTTAGCATCATTCCTTCCAAAGAAATCCCAGGGCTGATCTCCTTCAGAATGGACTGGTTGGATCTCCTTGCAGTCCAAGGGACTCTCAAGAGTCTTCTCCAACACCACAGTTCAAAAGCATCAATTCTTCGGCGCTCAGCCTTCTTCACAGTCCAACTCTCACATCCATACATGACCACAGGAAAAACCATAGCCTTGACTAGACGAACCTTTGTTGGCAAAGTAATGTCTCTGCTTTTGAATATGCTATCTAGGTTGGTCATAACTGTCCTTCCAAGGAGTAAGCTTTTTTAATTTCATGGCTGCAGTCACCATCTGTAGTGATTTTGGAGCCCAGAAAAATAAAGTCTGACACTGTTTCCACTGTTTCCCCATCTATTTCCCATGAAGTGATGGGACCGGATGCCATGATCTTCGTTTTCTGAATGTTAAGCTTGAAGCCAACTTTTTCACTCTCCACTTTCACTTTCATCAAGAGGCTTTTGAGTTCCTCTTCACTTTCTGCCATAAGGGTGGTGTCATCTGCATATCTGAAGTTATTGATATTTCTCCTGGTAATCTTGATCCCAGCTTGTGTTTCTTCCAGTCCAGTGTTTCTCATGATGTACTCTGCATATAAGTTAAATAAACAGGGTGACAATATACAGCCTTGACATACTCCTTTTCCTATTTGGAACCAGTCTGTTGTTCCATGTCCAGTTCTAACTGTTGCTTCCTGACCTGCATACAAATTTCTCAAGAGGCAGATCAGGTGGTCTGGTATTCCCATCTCTTTCAGAATTTTCCACAGTTTATTGTGATCCACACAGTCAAAGGCTTTGGCATAGTCAATAAAGCAGAAATAGATGTTTTTCTGAAACTCTCTTGCTTTTTCCATGATCCAGTGGATGTTGGCAATTTGATCTCTGGTTCCTCTGCCTTTTCTAAAACCAGCTTGAACATCAGGAAGTTCACGGTTCTCATATTGCTGAAGCCTGGCTTGGAGAATTTTGAGCATTACTTTACTAGTGTGTGAGATGAGTGCAATTGTGCAGTAGTTTGAGCATTCTTTGGCATTGCCTTTCTTTGGGATTGGAATGAAAACTGACCTTTTCCAGTCCTGTGGCCACTGCTGAGTTTTCCAAATTTGCTGGCATATTGAGTGCAGCACTTTCGCAGCATCATCTTTCACGATTTGGAATAGCTCCACTGGAATTCTATCACCTCCACTAGCTTTGAGTAATAGTGAATATAATGCTAGGCTAAACTGTAGTAACAAAAATGCACAAGTCATGATGGATTAACACAATCAACTCTTATTTTGTGTTCACACAAAGTCTGAATACAGTCCAGAAGCTCTCGTGTGAATTTTCCTTTGATAGTGACTCAGGGATCCAGAATCCATGCATATTTTAGCTACACTATCACCAAGGTTGCTGCTGCCAAGATAGAAGGGGATACAGGAAATACACTGACTTAGTAACTGTCTTAGGCCATAAATGCTGCTTTCGTCTCACATTTTATTGACCAGATCTAGTCACATGACTCCAACCTAACTGCAGGGTAGGCTGGGAAGAATAGAAGGGCACAAGAATATTTGATGAGATTTTCCCACAAGTATTGATAATTCTTTGAGCAATGCCATCTGTATTCCAACTACTGTGCTGGTTAACTTACCTGCAGTATCTCAGATGCTCAAAACAACATTTTAACATGTGTTATTAATTTCACAAATAAACCAAGGCCCATAAAAATTAAGTAGTTTTCATGTATTATCTCAGATTATAGCAGAAACCTTTGAAGATATGTATTATTAACTCTAGCTTATAATTGCGGCTCATACACATAATGGCAAAAGTGGGATTTGAACTTTAGAACAGGCTCATCTTCTTGCTTCTCCATGTGGTATGTGCCAAGTAAAATGGTAGTTTCTGGGAATACCAGAAACAGAAGGAAATGTGAAGAAGGGAAAGAGAGAAGTCCACTGGTATTCTCTTGACAGCAGAACTGCCATCAGCATCACACCAGGACCAGAGACATAAAGACCAGTATTTCCAAAGGCAAAAAGCCCACCACTTGCTCAGAGTCAGGTTTTCTGTGAAGTTAACACCATTTAAGGTTCAGAATGCTCACTTTCATAGGCACCTTCCAAGGCCCTGGAAAGGACCCCAGCAATGTGCCCAGAGAATATTATATTTCTGTAAAATATGGAAAAGATCTTATAACCGTGGTTAGTTACGACCATGGTCTCTTTCTACGCCTATGTCCTAACTACCACTTATCTTCTCATGTTAATGGTAACCTGCCTGCATGCACATTTAAGATCCAGTGAAATAGAAATTGAATAGGGTTTATATTTACTTTGGCCTGAATGAGATCTCTTTCTGTGATTCACAATCACTCCATTATAAATAAGTTACTGCCAACCATCTCGAAGTAAGGAATGGTTTCAAGGATTATCCCTAATGCCTACTATGCTGACTCACCTGACATTACAATACAGATGTACAGAGCTAGACATATTGTGACATGAACATTTTCCTTGTTACCCAGGAACAGAAGTAGATATGCAAAAAAGGAAACGTAAGGAATCAGAAGCTAATCTTTGGAAAATTCTTCCAATCATCAGCCTTGTAAGACTGTGAATAGAGGATACAGTTCCCATAAGTATTTAGTCAAAGTAGAAGTTCTTTCTGTTAGGAATACACACAATAAAGCAGCACATACAATTATATAACACCATATTTTTTTCTTTTGATGGCAATCACATGAAATAAAATGTATTTATTACATTTCTATGTTTGGAGGAATACTAGAGACTGCATATGTGAGTGAAACTTTTAGAGGTTTCCAAAATTTGACACAATCAATAATCTTCATGACCAATAATGGTTGTGGACATAAAAGAAGTGTTTATAACCTATCAGTAATAATAAAAAAATTTCAGCCAGCCACATGGGGAAAAGATTTATTTTGTCTACAGAAAATGATGTAAGATTTTCAGATCGTTGCTATATGAAGAAGTAATCCAAAAATACTGTACATATACAAAAATACTGGGGGAAGGCTGTTTAATTTCAAGTATTTAATTTATGATATTTATTCTTTTAAATTTTTTTCTAAGTTCACCATCATACCTACTTTGTATTCTTTTTCTTAGAGTCCTCCAATTATGTAAGTTTTATGTCCTCCCATATATAGACTGAATGTCTGTGTCTTGCCCCTCTCCCACCCAATTCATAGGGTGAAAGCTACTCCCCAATCAGCGAAGAACTGACTCATTGGAAAAGACCCTGATGCTGGGAAAGATTGAAGGCAGGAGGAGAAGGGGACGACAGAGGATGAGATGGTTGGATGGTATCACCAACTCGACATGAATTTGAGCAAGTTTCAGGAGTTGGTGATGGACAGGGAAGACTGGCACGCTGCAGTCCATGGGGTTGCAAGGAGTCAGACACAACTGAGCGACTGAACTGAACTGAATCCCCAGTTTGATGGTATTAGGTATTTGGGTCTTTGGGATGTGATTTGTACATGGGGGGAGCCCTCATGAATGGAATTACTTCCCTTATAAAGAGACTTCAGAGAGCTCCCTTGTCCCTTCCATCATGTGAGGACACAGTGACAAGATAGTCATCTATAACCAGGCAGCCAGCCCCGTGCTAGCACCTTGATCTTGGATTTCCCAGCCTCCAGAACTGTGAGAAGTAAATTTCTGTTATTTCTAAGCCACCCAGTCTATGGTATTCTGTTATAACAGCCCTAAAGAACTCAGACAGCCCCCATTCCTAAAACCTGGTTCCACCCTCCTACTGGCATAAATTAGCAGTAAAAATGCCCATCTTAATTCACCCAGCAGAGCATCAACTGGTGTAATATTTGAAAAAATAGTAAAGGATCTAGATGACAATAACATAGTTAGTTAACATGCCAGCCATTTCAAAGCAAGTAAGTTTTTGATGTTTTAAATTATTCAACCCAGGAGATAAGTATTTAATCTGTAAAGACGTGGATTTGAAATTCCATTGCCAAAGATAAAGAACAATCTCTAGATTGTTACTTGTTATATCTCCATGCAGATTATATTTATCAATCATCGGTATTATTCAACTTTAGAGGACGCCTGTGGCTAAATTAGGCCAGGAAATAAAGGTCCTTGGATAAAAGTGGCCTTCATAGAACTAAGAAAGACGTCCTTCTGATCCACTCCACACAATTTAAACTCTCTAGGGAGAATTAGAGTTTCTACCTGTCACAAAGCGAAGTCACCCCCTTGTTAATGGATATAGGATACTTTTAATCACCAAGATCCACGAAGAAATTGGATAGTACCCAGAAAAAAGGTGGGGAGAGCTTAATGCTGATGATTTGAAGCTTAATAAATAATATGAATGCTTAAGCTTCATATCTGATTTTATTTTACAGCATTTTTATTACCATCAACATTTTCAAAAGTTTTGCTTGGAAAGCAAAAATAGTACTTCTCATGTTGAATACCATGAAGGGGAAAATGAGACTAAAATAAGTCACCGTCCTTATCACTTTTTGTCAAAATCTCAAAATACGTAACAGAAATTAACCTGCTAGCCCTTAAGTTCTAGATAATTCTGAAACAATACATTAGCTGTTCATTAGCTGGGCAATCTATGACCTAGAAAGATGAAGCGATTATTGACATTTAAGTGGTTAATCAGGGCCAGAAACAAAGGTGGGGAGGAGGGAACTGGAAGCTAAAATCCTGAGCACAAATTTCTGGGCTAATCCATTCAAGGAAGTTTCTTCCTAAAGTAAATATTCTATTTCTTCTTAATAAGACACTAAGACCCTGGTTTCAGTAAACTAATAAACCTCCAGAGATGATTTAATGGTCACTCTGAAAGTCATTCAAAGGACTAATTATATTCCAGTTGCTCTGTGTTGTGAACCACATGTAATTTTGAAGAATTTAATTCACAGAAAATCCACAGAACGATAAATCAATGAAGAATGTGTTTATGGCAGAATATCCTTATTGAATGAAAATATTTCTGTTCACACTTTATACTTCATTCTTTTATTTCACTCTAATTCTGGGAAACCAAAAATGAAACAAACTAGCCAAAAACTAGATAGATATAATCCCAGAATCTTTTTATTTTTTAATCCAGAAGGGATTTTATAGATCATCCACTTAGCCTTCTACAGACCAAAAAGTTTAACTGTCATGTCTGAAATAGTCATTTAGTTAGAGGCAAAATTAGGACCAGATAACAAATCTCCATTGCTACTACCAAAGAACCAAGATCTATCCCAGACCTCTCCCAACCCCCTCCAGGAAAGATATAGGGGAAAAAAAAATCTTACAGTGTATGATCACATTAAAAAATAGTCCTATTTTTCACATGAGCAGAATTTCTAAGAGAGCTTAATTTTTTAAATTGTTTTTAATCAAAATAAAACTCATCTTCCCAAGAGACAGCTGAGAATGTGCTTCTGCTTTTAACGTTGGCGGGGGATGGAGGGGGTGTTAGCGCAGAAGCAAAAGAGAAAACTAATTGAAGGGGGAAACTATACAGAACTATACACTCAGCAACTCCATTAAAGCCATATGCTGGACGCAGAGGAAAAGGAAATGAAAAGCTTTGAAATGCAGCTGTCCCACTCCCTGCTATTTCCACTCAAACCTGACTATTTTTCCATCAGGATCCAACACATGTGTGGTGACACATGGAAACAGGGTGAGCTCATGAACCCAGGGGAATAGAGTCCAGCATTCCCAATGCAGCACCCTGGAAGCACACGGCCACTCCCAGCCTCCGCCTCGGTGGATAGCAAATATGCAAGAAGACCTAGCAATGGAAAAACCCACTTCACAGCAGAAAAGGAAAGCCAAAAGATAATTCACACACCCGGCTGCTGTTTGCAGATTATGCCATCAGACAAAATTGTTAGATCTAAAACCAATCTAATTGGGCAATATCTTTATTTATTAAAATCAGAGCAAGGAACTCTTTGGGGACACAGGAAGAAAGCAGGAGCAAAACCCTAGCAATCAGTGATGACTCTACAAACATGGTGGAGTTGTTCTGATGGTTGTTCATGTTCTCTAGGTTTTACTTAGAAACCCTCTCATCTGAACACAGGGCATAACAAAGCAGCTCAATTTATAGAATGGAAGGAAGGCTTCTTTTAGTCCATCTTTTCTTCATGACTTCTGACTTTGTTTCTGACACGGTGGTATTAACATTTTAAATTGAATCTGTAAAGAAGCATTATGATGAGATGCTTCCCTTATTGGGAAGGCCAGACTCAGTAGATGACCTTAAGATGATCAGCTGCTTTGTTTCCAGTAATCTAGTTTTGATACATCCTTCTTCTAGGTATTAAGGTCTGGTTTGAATTAAAGTCTGCGGCATGCTGAGAGCTGTAAGAATAACTGAAAGGACCTGTGTTCAGCTGGTGGCCAAAAATGGCTTCCTTGTGGTTTGTAGCGTACAGCTTATTCATTTAACTACTGGCTCATCTGATGGGTATTTACTGACATCCTCTGCATATACATGCTAGGTATACATATAAAACACGACCTAGTTTCAAATCTTGTTTCTGCCAGGTATTTACAGTGGGGCATGATATTTAACCCCTATGAGCCTCATTTCCTCATAGGTTTATTGTTAGAACTGAAGGAGATAATATACATAAAACTTAATAAGTGCTGGTTTTAAGAAGACAGCCTCTGCCTTTGAGTAGCTCAGGCTGAAAGTATAACATATACGTAAACAACTAAAATGTCATTTGATTTTTGCAACAACAGACGGTGTACATATCAAGTAATTTGAGAGTACAGAGAGTGGGGAAAGGAGGCTGTCATCAATTAAGCATCAAAAAGCAGGTGACCTTGAAGCATGAGAATAGCAGGGCAGGGAGAGACATTCAGAAAAATTAAGATTGAATTCATCAGTTCCTTGAAAGTGAAAAACCTCTTTGGGAAGCAGCAGAAGAATGTATTCCCTAAGGCTTGTGATTCTTCTGTTCTTGGAAGCTGGGAGTTGCTAAGGTGTTGCCTTTTCCAAAATCATATCACACTGTGTGGCCCTGATGTCATTTTTTCTTACCCACACAGTACAGACTGAGGGGCCTGACCCTTTAGAGGCAAGAGTTTGGAAAAAGGGTGGGGTAAAATCAGTAGATGAATCTTAGAGGAAGCAGAGAGAAACTACTGGATAAACTAGAGTTAAAAAACAGAATAGTTCAAGTACATTGTACACTAAGGATATATTTTTGTTCAGTCACTCAGTCATTTCTGACTCTTTGTGACCCCAAGGACTGCAGCACACCAGGCTTCCCTGTCCTTCACCATCTCCCAGAGCTTGCTCAAATTCATGTCCATTGAGTCAGTGATGCCACCCAAACATTTCATCCTCTGTTATCCCCTTCTCCTCCTGCCTTCTATCTTGACCCCAGCATCAGGGTCTTTTCCAATGAGTCAACTCTTCGCATCAGATGGCCAAAGTATTGGAGCTTTAGCTTCAGCATCAGTCCTTCCAATGAATATTCAAGGTTGATTTCCTTTAGGATTGACTGGTTTCATCTTCTTGCAGTCCAGGGACTCTCAAAAGTCTTCTCCAGCACCACAGTTTGAAAGCAAGGATATGTAGGACTTAGTAAGCATTCTATTAGTAGAAAACATTTCCAGTCACCAAAATATTGGAGTTGACATGTCTTCTAACATGTAGGAACAGTAACCTACAGTCACAAACTAGTAAATTTATCATTAGTGAAGCAATGACCTAGTATGGAGATGGCAAATAAAAGGTACCATTGTCCCCTCCCCAGCCCTGGGCAGACATTATTAATCCATTTGTTGTTGTTGTTCAGTTGCTCGGTTGTGTCTGACTCTTTGTGACCCCATGGACTGGGCATGCTTTCCCACAGAGCCTAAACACAGCCTCAGAATCTTAGCTCTTACTGTTATGTCTGAACTAGTAGCTATGTGTAGAACATGCTGAAAACAAAAGACAATGAAGAACATGATATTGTGCCTACCGAAAAATCAGGCTTGCAGTCTCATTCATCTGATTAAAAAAGAATCATGCAAATCCAAAGTTCAACTCTAGATATTTCCTGTAAAATGGTCTAAAATGCTGTGTTGGATATTGTGGATTAGCTTCCTCAGCATTAAGCCCATCTCCCTTCTAGCATCAAGAAGCTGCTGGTTCTGTTTAGAAATGACACCTGGTCCCTTTAAATGATTCATAAACACTCATCAAGAGAAAGGCCAGTCTGTGACAGATGCAGCACGCCCTGTGCTCAGCAGCAGTGATGGAACCTCCTGAACTGAGACTTCTCCTTCCCTGCTGGAAGCCGACTGTAGCATCTCACCCCGATGCCCAGGTCTGGAATGAAATTGGGGAGTCCTTACTGGAAGTTCACCCTAGAAGCTCTTTCTTCACTCCCTCCTCTACAACGATTTCACAAACCTCTTAATAGCCAAATACCTTTCTTCTTAAACAGGCTAGATTCTGTTGCCTACCATGGAACTCTCACTGACAAAGGCATGAAAAACCTACCTTAAGCCATATTTTCTGGAGGAAAAATATTTAGCAAAAATAGTTCTAACAGCATGAATGTTTTAGTTAGAACTCATATTCTTGTAGCTCCAGCTATGAACTCTGTGCAAATGACTTTAATATCTGTATTTCTACCTCCAACTTCTGACCTTGTCTGCATTCTCTTATCTCAGATTACTTCCTGTACTTCCACAGTTGGATTTCCTGCCAGCACCAGGACGTCATATGTCAATAATTTCATTTTTCTTCTTCTCTTTTATTATCCTGGCCACCTGAACTCTGAATTCCAGCAGAATCTGACTTTCCTCTTTCTCCCTTACCAAACCCTGAAAATTCTTTTGCATAATCTCTCTTTTCTATCTCTTTTTCACCACCACTATCATCAGTCTAGTTCAGGCCTCCTTCAGCTCAAACTTGCACTATTATGTTATTCTGTTGCTTTCCCTGCTATTAGTATCTTCCCAACCCCCTTAGCTGTTTACCGTAGCCATGGCAACCCAATTCATACTCCTAAAAATCACTCTCATCTTGATACTTGCCACTCAAGCATTTCCAGACTTCCAATACTTTGAATATAAGATTCAAACAACGTAAGCTGGCACTCAAGGCTTTCACAATCTGCCTGCCAACTCTCTCCCCACGGTTATTTCCCACTACTTCCCTCACTGAATCAGTGCTACAGTCAACTAAGCCAAACTGGCCTCTTACTTCCTCACCTTATTAATACACTATTTTGAAAAGCCACGTGTTGCACATACATTTTCCTTTCTTGCAGTACCTTCTCTGCATATCATGTAATGTTGAATGGAAATCAAAAGTCTTTCTCCATTGGAAGGGAAAGGGAGCAGGGAGGAGGGCACAGACTCCAGAAGCTATCTGAATGACAAACTGGAGAACAGTTACTCAAGAGGGAAAATAACATTTCAGATGATCTTTATTATTTTAGTCAATTGACTAACAGGCATACATTTTATTTACATTTTGGTCGAGCTACAGCCAGGTGTTACTCTTGTGGCCCTCCAGATTTGAAAATACTGTTCAAATGGCCTGAAGCCATTAGATCATCCACACTGGATGAGAAATGGTACAGCTGACTTACAGAAATGACTTTCTGGTGAATATAATTCGCAATAAGACCAGAAAAGAACTTGGTTAACTTTAGAGAAAGATCCAGGCAGATGACTGGCTAGCTGAAACCCCCATCACCACCATATGTTTTCTCTGCGACAATTTTAGGATCTGCAGCAGGAATGCATTATTCATTATATCCATCTCCCCACATGGACTCAACTCTACTTGAAGAGCAAGGAGAAACAGTTTTTCTTCATCCTCTCTCCTATTTTGCAGTTTGCTTACAGGAGCAGGTAAAAGGGTCCCCTCCTAGATACACAGCTTCTTTTCGCACATCATCTCTGCTCCCTTCCCCTCTGCCACTGCACTTTTCCACTTGATGCTTTGGCATAGTACACTGCTGCATCTGAACTCGCACTTGCTGAGTATGGTCTTAGGCTCCCTTTGTTCACATTGTTGCCATCTAGACTCAAATCACACAAGGGATGGATGTCTAAGGCCCTAAGGGTTATTTCTGGCGCCCTGCCAACTGTCACTTGTCAAAACCCGAGAAGGTCCCACCATCTTCTTTCAACATCAACCAGTGATTCCCCAGAGGGCTGGGTGCTTTCTCTTCATCTTCTCTCCATCTCCTGCATATTTAGTTCACAGAACTCTAGACTAGGCAAATGCCTGCTTCTTTATTCTAATAAGATGTTCCCTACCTATGGCCAAAAGTATATCCTGCTATTATTTGCAACCGGGCTGTAGAGAAGTAAATCCCATCCTTAGATCCCATAGCTGCTGTTGCTAATTCGCTTCAGTCGTGTCCGACTCTGTGCGAACCCCATAGACGGCAGCCCACCAGGCTCCCCCATCCCTGGGATTCTCCAGGCAAGAACACTGGAGTGGGTTGCCATTTCCTTCTCCAATGCAAGAAAGTGAAAAGTGAAAGTGAAGTCGCTGAGTCTTGTCTGACTCTTAGCGACCCCATGGACTGCGGCCCGCCAGGCTCCTCCATCCATGGGATTTTCCAGGCAAGAGTACTGGAGTGGGGTGCCATTGCCTTCTCCGAGATCCCATAGCTAGTCTTTACCTTTTAAATTCTCCTCAATCACCTGAAGTCACAAAACTTAACTGGAAAGGGTGAATGAAAATTTTCCTATACCTAAAGTCCATCGATTTTTTTTCTAGAAACTTCTTGACCAAATATGCTTCCGAACCTATTCCTTTTCCAATAAATAGGCTCAATAACTCTTTTTAGACGTCCATACCAACTGTTGCAGGAAAGACAAGCCACATCAAATCTGCAGAGAGCCACATTCAAGGAATCACAGCATCTATTTTTCACTCTAAAGGTTAATTTTCACCGAATAGTTAAGGCCCTCCTGAATGAATCATAATTCTTCCCAGGTTAGTATTCCATTCTTTGTCCCATATTCTTTTCTTTTGTTTCCTCTCATCCAGGTCACATTCTTCTGCTCTCATTTCTCAAGAGCCAAGCATTGATTCATCATTATTCTCAGGAGTATGCCTACTCCTTCTTTCCAAGATGTTCCAGATTGTCATCCACTTCTTGATGTGCAGACGCTCACATATCATGAAGTACCATGCTTGCCTCACCTTGAGGTAGATTTTTGCATTCTCTTCTCACATGTCTCTACTTTTAATTCTTCTGACTCAGGTTTTCATTCTCTTCTATCTTACTAGATGTATTGCCGGGTTTTCTCAGTTCTCTCCAAAAACCTTGTATCTATTAGTTTTTTCTTTCCCAAAATTCCTTCACACTCTGCTCAAGCCAGATTGCATTTAGTTCATGTGTATCTGGTTCTTCCTGCCCACAAAAATATACACACAATCTCTAGTTTACCCTGAGCTGCATTCCTGGAGCTAAGGAGTTCTAAGAAGTTCTAGCACTGGAATCTGAAATAGAATCTTCATTCTTTATGACTCCTTTCCATAACTGGCTTGGTTGAAGAAATGTTTAATCATACATCTGCCTACCAAAGAGGCTGATAGCTGCCCTGAAAATTACCCAGTGTATTTCACAGCCATGTGTAGAGCTCAGGAGAAG
Organism: Bos mutus; assembly: GCF_027580195.1. NCBI lineage: Eukaryota > Metazoa > Chordata > Mammalia > Artiodactyla > Bovidae > Bos > Bos mutus. The sequence continues at coordinate 65,766,403 of NC_091623.1, read as the reverse complement.
GTGTCTTGGGCCCCTTTACAAATGTAAAGCACTCTCATCTTGAAAATAGAATGATAAAATATTGGATTCTGTCATCAGGCCTAGTCAGGTATCTCAAGGGGCTCTGTACCTTTCTTCATGGTTATCATCAATTATCTTGGTGATAAATTGTTCAACATCTGAATTCTTAACACTGACACCAAATATCACCCTCCAATTTGCTACCTGTTACCCAAAATATGAAACACAGGCAATAGGTTCCACAGGCATCACACTGCATATGCAGCATTTCCACTAACATTTCCACTTGCAGCAAAGCAAACAAGAATGACGATGCACTTGTAGGCACGTGCCCCGAATGCAGATGGGGTGACAGGCCACAGGTGCTGCAGAAAGCAAATGAAGGTGCTTCTGCTTGGGCTGCAGAGTCACTGCTAAAGATTATAAACACCCTTGCTCATGCCAGAACCTCTTGGGCAATGGAGCCACAGGAGACATCTCAAAGGAAAAGGCTGCTTGACTTCAACTCTAATAACCTGAACAAGATGCAGGGCAATTAGCCCCAGGCTGTGGCCTCCAGGGCAAGCTTTTGGTCACCTTGCGACAGGCGGGCTTTCCTCTTGTGGTCCTGAGCAACCTTACACTTGTTCCTCCATCTATGCTTCCCCATCCTCTGTGGATGAATCTAGTTTTTCTTTTCTTCTGTCCTAAACTATAACACGTGAATTAGTTTTTCTTCTGGCCATTTAGCAACTGTTTGCCCTGAGGTCACAGAAATTGGAAGTAGAACAAGTAATGTAATGCCCTAAGACAAAAGAGAAATTAATTCTAATCCTAATTGTGTCTTGAGCAAGTCCCATTTCTGGGCCTGTTTCTTCAGCTGTTAAATAAGGAAGCTGTATGCTTCAAGGCTTAATTTGGCTTTATTTTTTCTTAGGGTAGACCCACTAGGACAGAGTCTTTCAAGCTGGGGAGGGGGGTCAGGATTTACTAGTGGGTCATAAAATTAATTTTTATAATAGAGTGGAATATATCAGAGTATATTGAAAAGAATAAGAGTATTGTTTATGCCAATTTTGTTGTGCCTTCACGTACATCTATGAGTTGGATGTCAAACATACTTCTTATTAAGGATAGAAGTGGAAAAAATTTAATCTTTTCCCTAGAGAGACAGAAATTATCATAGTAGTTGCTGAGGGCTGGGGATAATAATGGGGGATAACTGTAAAGGGACTGATGGAAAGGGTCCCTTTAGGGTGATGCAAATGTTCTAAAATTAGGTTGTGGTGAAGGTTGTACAACTCTATAAATACATTAAATTAAATTGCATGCTGGATGGGTAAATGTTATAGTATTTAAATTATATCTTAACAAAGTTATTTAAAAATAAAAAAAGCACTGTTCTAGAGGGACATGAATTTGATTCAGAATACCAAAGTTATACAATGGATTTTATCTTTCTAAAGAGAGGAAATGTAGCTTTTATCAGATTATTAAGTGGATCCAAGACCCAGAGAACTTTCAGAACCAGTTGATCAAACTGTCAATTTCCTTCTAGTACTAAAATTCTATAATTTTAAAACCTTAAAGTTCATTTTAACTTTAGTTTATGAAAATTACAGCTATAGGGAATTATTCCCCGGTGGTCCAGTGGTTGGGACTCCACACTTCCACTGTAGGAGGCATGGGTTCCATCCCTGGTTCAGTTCAGTTCGGTCTCTCAGTCGTGTCCAACTCTTTGCAACCCCATGGACTGCAGCACACCAGGCCTCCCTGTCCAGCACCAACTCCCAGAGTTTACCCAAACTCATGTCCATCAAGTCGGTGATGCCATCCAACCATCTCATCCTCTATCATCCCCTTCTCTTCCTGCCTTCAATCTTTCCCCGCATCAGGGTCTTTTCAAACGAGTCTGTTCTTCGCATCAGGTGACCAAAGTATTGGAGTTTCAACCTCAGCATCAGTCCTTCCAATGAACACCCAGGACTGATCTCCTTTAGGATGGACTGGTTGGATCTCCTTGCAGTCCAAGGGACTCTCAAGAGTCTTCTCCAACACCACAGTTCAAAAGCATCAAATCTTCCGTGCTCAGCTTTCTTTATAGTCCAACTCTCACATCCATACATTACAAATAAACTATTGTGCAAATTTGAAATATTATCAATAGCCTATTATTAATTATTTTATCATATTTACCTGCATTTGGCCTATATTTGGCCCACAGTGTTTTTAATCATAGCTATGTCTGCAGTTCACGTGCTAACTAAATATTGCAATGGTATTTATACCTCCAATTTTCTTCTCTTCTTGGTCTATAATGCCAAGGATGGTGAAGCTCACAGCTCCTCCACAATCCTTTCACTGGTGTGCAAATACTGTGGTACTGAAGGAAACCAGGATGTGTCACCCCAAAATATTCCATTTTGGCATATTGACTATTTTGAATTAAAGGCACTTAGAAATTGCAGATGTAAGACAGACGCTTTGACTCTCCGTTCTTGAAAACAGGAGACAAAGGTGCCCTCCCTGTACCAGGAGGAAAGAAGACATTTTTTAGTAGCCCAGAGAAGGCACCAGAGGAATCTGCAAACAAACCTTGTTCTATTAGTCTGCTCCCACGTATTTACCTTCCCACAGTCTGTGCCCTTGGAAGCCTAAAACTACTTCCCTTTCTTCCGTCATTACTCTACAGTGTCTTATTCTTGGTTGAAGATGCTGTATAAGCTGGAATTCTAAGCCACCACTTAGCGTTATTTTTGGTTTAGGTTTATCCCCATGATGTGGGCTGCACACATCAAAATAATTTTCTCTTATTAATCCATCTTTTAGTTGAAGATTTCCAGCTGGAAATCTAAGAAAGGTAGAGGTAAAGTTTTACCTTTCCTAGAGTACCAAGGAGAAGGCAGTGGCACCCCACTCCAGTTCTCTTGCCTGGAAAATCCCATGGACAGAGGAGCCTGGTGGGCTGCAGTCCATGGGGTCACTAAGAGTCAGGCACGACTGAGCGACTTCACTTTCACTCTTCACTTTCGTGCATTGGAGAAGGAAATGGCAACCCACTCCAGTGTTCTTGCCTGGAGAATCCCAGGGACAGGGGAGCCTGGTGGGCTGTGATCTTTGGGGTCGCACAGAGTCGGACACGACTGAAGCGACTTAGCAGCAGCAGCAGCAGAGTACCAAACATAAAGAAGAGATAGAAAGGGACCAAAAAAAAAAAAAAAAGGGGCGGGGTGTTTTCTGTATCTATGTAAACAGAAAAACAGAGGAGCTAGGTGGGCTACAGTCCATGGCGTCCCAAGAATCAGACACAACTTAACGACTAAACAACAAACAAAAAGACACTAGGAATTTTTAAACAAAGTGGTGATATCGAGACAGGAAAAAGCATTTCTGGGTAGGAGTGATGCTGGCTGGATTCGTACATAGAGGTGATGAACTGTTAGCCAACTATACTTATTAGGTTGTAAGTTCCTTGATGGCAAAAAAAATACTTCTAGCTTTTCTAATAATCTTTACAATAGGGCTTTATATACAGTAAGTATTCAGTGTTTGTAAAATTGCAGCGTTTCTTAAAATGCACAATGGTTGATAATAAAGACTGGATGCAACCTAAGTGTCCACAAAGAAGGGATTGGTTAAATAGATACATTCAAGTTGTTATAATAGTGAAGTATGTTTACATGGGGCTTCCCAGGTGATGCTAGTCGTAAAGAACTCACCTGCCGATGTAGGAGACACGGGAGACACTGGTTTGATCCCTGAGTCAGACAGTTCCTCTGGAGGAGGGCATGATAACCCTCTCCAGTATTCTTGCCTGGAGAATTCTATGGACAGAGGAGCCAGTGGGCCCCAGTCCACGGGGTCACAAAGAGTCAGACATGACTGACGTGACTCAGCACACACACATTTCTTGAAGTCCAAGAAAGTTAATCTTATTATGCCGCTTACATAAAGAAGTTCATAGGAAAAATACCAAATGGACATCCTCTGGCATGCAATATTTTGTGCCTTATCCTTTTTGGAGGAGGCTAAACAATTCTCCCTATATTGTAAGACTCTAGCTTCTAATCTCAAAGAGTTAACCCAATTTTTGTGAACAATGAAATCTTTCTGTGTTACATTAAAATTCATGAGTAAAATGGTGTTCATTTACATTAATTATAGTGATGATTGCTTACAGTTATGCCAGAGAAGATATTCCAGGCTCAAGTTCTATTTTTAGACAACTGTTCTGAGGATCATTCCACACCTGTCCTATTTAGCAGCTGGAATAGTTAAGCATCATAGTGCTTTTAAAATAGCAGATAAGCCAACCACAAAGACATATTTTAAACAAGGGTGTTTTAATATTGAAGATCATGACTTGAATTCTTTCAATGCTATCTTAATAAAAGTATTTTAAGATCTAAGATATGATCCATGTCAGATGGATTAAAAGAAAGTGGATTTGCCTGAAATCAAAAGAAAATAAAAATTTCTTCCCCACTTCTCTGCTTCTATACCTTAGCTGTAGTCATTAGAATCAAGTAAGAATGAACTTCAGCTCCATAAAATCCACATTAGAATGGAGAAGAGAAATATCCAATAACTGTGTTATGTCAAAGTATGTTTTGAGCTAAAAAGAATCTTCTGAGATTTCCCTGGCCCCAGTCTAACTTCAGTACCCTTGTTTTACAGAAGAGGAAACCGAGACTCAGAATGTTAATATGAGAGTCCCAGTGTGGATTCTAAAGACTGTCCAAGGAGCCATGGTAAAAATGAGGCTCAACATAATGAGTTGTGCTACTATATATAAAATAGGTAAACATCAAGGACCTACTCTATAAAATAGGGAATGATATTCAATATAATAATCTATAAGGAAAAGGATCTGAAAAAGAATATATGTACATACATATTACATATATAAAACCAAATTACTTTGCTGTACACTTGAATCTAAAACAACGTTGTAAATTAACTATTGTTGTTGCTGTTCAGTTGCCCAGTTGTGTCTAACTCTCTGCAACCCTGTGGACTGCAGGCACAGTATAGTCCATTAACTATACTTCAAATGAAAAAATAATAATAATAATGTGACATATTTCTCACCCATCCCAGGATAAGTGAGCATGATAAAGCATCCTCATTTGATTGAGACTGGGTTACAAGTAGGTATGTAACCCAACATCAGGGAAATTCATTGATAGCTGGATTTTAAGGAAGATATTCTGAAGATGCAGAACTTCAACTGGCCTTGGAAGAAAAAGTATTTGGGGCAGAGCAGAAAGCTCTTTACGATACTCTGACAGCAGAAAAGCAAATCAGGGAAAGGAAAATGTACAATGTTAAGTTTTATGATGGGTGTTTTAGTTTGCATTCAGAAAGGGCTATTTAGGTTTCAAATTAACATTCAAAACTTTTTTAACTCAATGTTTTCTTAAGCCTTTGAGATCAACATCCAAATCTACCACTTAAAAATCTACTAATTGTTATATAAATTAAAAAAAACAGTTTTATATGTTCTTTTGTTTAATGTTCAACTAATTCATGTTGAACAGTTTAAAATCACATAAAATCTGCTTAAGTACTTTAAATACTTAAAATCTTTTAAATAGTTAATTACATTTTATCTCACATTTTTAATTATATATTTAATAAATTTTATTTTTGATAAGCATTTCAGATACCTGATCAGACACACTTATAACCATAACAAGAAAGATCTTCCTCAGCTCTTACATAACTCATATATCTAATAAATTATGTCTGCAAAAAATATGAGTCACAATTGTCCTATTGTCCTTTGACATTGCAAAACTGATTTTTTAAATTATTCAAATTTTATTATGCTTTTCCACTTACATCTCATGTCTAAACCAACGCATATTTCAAATGGAAGTCACATATGTAATCTCTCAGATTAGGTAACAAATATATACATTTTCCTATTTACTGTATAACATGTTCTAATATAAATGTAAGAGTATCTTACCTTGATTTATTTCATTGTATTCATGTTTAAGTTTAAAACCTCTCTGAATATCAAGACATTTACTTAATTAATGAATATTTATCACCTCAGTCGTTAAAGTGATTAAATCAAAGTTCTAAGAATTGAATTGAATTGAAGTTGCTCAGTCGTGTAGGACTCTTTGCCACCCCATGGGCTGCGGCCCACGAGGCTCCTCCGTCCATGGGATTCTCCAGGCAGGAATACTGGAGTGGGTTGCCATTTCCTTCTCCAGGGGATCTTCCCGACCCAGGGATTGAACCCAGGTCTCCCGCATTGCGGGCAGACGCTTTAACCTCTGAGCCACCAGGGAAGCCCCAGTTACTTACAGATCAGAAATTTAAACCTAGAAAATGGGACTTGAGATCTACGTATCTGTGATTTTGCTGAAACCACAAATGGACTATACCTTTTAATATAAATTGTGTTTTAATAGCCCATAGTGGTGGTGGTGGTGGTGAAATTGCTCAGTCATGTCCGACTCTTTGAGACCCCACGGACTGTAGCCTACCACGCTCTTCCATCCATGGGATTTTCCAGGCAAGAATACTGGAGTGGGTTGCCATTTCCTTCTCCACAGGATCTTCCCCACCCAGGGATCGAACCTAGGTCTCCCGCATAGTAGACAGACGCTTTACCGTCTGAGTCACCAGGGAAGCCCATCAGTTCAGTTCAGTTCAGTCGCTCAGTCGTGTCCGACTCTTTGCGACCCCATGAATCACAACACACCAGGCCTCCCTGTCCATCACCAACTCCCGGAGTTCACTCAGACTTACGTCTATCGAGTCAGTGATGCCATCCAGCCATCTCATCCTCTGTTGTCCCCTTCTCCTCCTGCCCCCAATCCCTCCCAGCATCAGAGTCTTTTCCAATTAGTCAACTCTTCTCATGAGGTGGCCAAAGTACTGGAGTTTCAGCCTTAGCATCATTCCTTCCAAAGAAATCCCAGGGCTGCTCTCCTTCAGAATGGACTGGTTGGATCTCCTTGCAGTCCAAGCGACTCTCAAGAGTCTTCTCCAACACCACAGTTCAAAAGCACCAATTCTTCAGGGCTCAGCCTTCTTCACAGTCCAACTCTCACACCCATACATGACCACAGGAAAAACCATAGCCTTGACTAGACGGACATTTGTTGGCAAAGTAATGTCTCTGCTTTTGAATATGCTATCTAGGTTGATCATAACTTTCCTTCCAAAGAGTAAGCGTCTTTTAATTTCATGGCTGTAGTCACCATCTGCAGTGATTTTGGAGCCCAGAAAAATAAAGTCTGACACTATTTCCACTGTTTCCCCATCTATTTCCCATGAAGTGATGGGACTAGATGCAATGATCTTCGTTTTCTGAATGTTGAGCTTTAAGCCCACTTTTTCACTCTCCATTTTCACTTTCATCAAGAGGCTTTTGAGCTCCTCTTCATTTTCTGCCATAAGGGTGGTGTCATCTGCATATCTGAGGTTAGTGATATTTCTCCCGGCAATCTTGATTCCAGCTTGTGTTTCTTCCAGTCCAGCGTTTCTCATGATGTACTCTTCATATAAGTTAAATAAACAGGGTGACAATATACAGCCTTGACAGACTCCTTTTCCTATTTGGAACCAGTCTGTTGTTCCATGTCCAGTTCTAACTGTTGCTTCCTGACCTGCATACAAATTTCTCAAGAGGCAGATCAGGTGGTTTGGTATTCCCATCTCTTTCAGAATTTTCCACAGTTTATTGTGATCCACACAGTCAAAGGCTTTGGCATAGTCAATAAAGCAGAAATACATGTTTTTCTGGAACTCTCTTGCTTTTTCCATGATCCAGTAGATGTTGGCAATTTGATCTCTGAGTCCTCTGCCTTTTCTAAAACCAGCTTGAACATCAGGAAGTTCATGGTTCACATATTGCTGAAGCCTGGCTTGGAGAATTTTGAGCATTACTTTACTAGCGTGTGAGATGAGTGCAATTGTGAGGTAGTTTGAGCATTCTTTGGCATTGCCTTTCTTTGGGATTGGAATGAAAACTGACCTTTTCCAGTCCTGTGGCCACTGCTGAGTTTCCCAAATTTGCTGGCATATTGAGTGCAGCACTTTCACAGCATCATCTTTCAGGATTTGAAATAGCTCAACTGGAATTCCATCACTTCCACTAGCTTTGTTTGTAGTAATGCTTTCTAAGGCCCACTTGACTTCACATTCCAGGATGTCTGGCTCTAGGTCAGTGATCACACTATCGTGATTATCTGGGTCGTGAAGATCTTTTTTGTACAGTTCTTCTGTGTATTCTTGCCATCTCTTCTTAATATCTTCTGCTTCTGTTAGGTCCATACCATTTCTGTCCTTTATCGAGCCCATCTTTGCACGAAATGTTCCCTTGGTATCTCTAATTTTCTTGAAGAGATCTCTAGTCTTTCCCATTCTGTTGTTTTCCTCTATCTCTTTGCATTGATCGCTGAAGAAGGCTTTCTTATCTCTTCTTGCTATTCTTTGGAACTCTGCATTCAGATGTTTGTATCTTTCCTTTTCTCCTTTGCTTTTCGCTTCTCTTCTTTTCACAGCTATTTGTGAGGCCTCCCCAGACAGCCATTTTGCTTTTTTGCATTTCTTTTCCATGGGGATGGTCTTGATCCCTGTCTCCTGTACAATGTCATGAACCTCATTCCATAGTTCATCAGGCACTCTATCTATCAGATATAGGCCCTTAAATCTATTTCTCACTTCTACTGAATAATCATAAGGGATTTGATTTAGGTCATACCTGTATGGTCTAGTGGTTTTCCCTACCTTCTTCAATTTAAGTCTGAATTTGGTAATAAGGAGTTCATGATCTGAGCCACAGTCAGCTACTGGTCTTGTTTTTGCTGACTGTATAGAGCTTCTCCATCTTTAGCTGCAAATAATGTAATCAATCTGATTTCAGTGTTGACCATCTGGTGATGTCCATGTGCAGAGTCTTCTCTTGTGTTGTTGGAAGAGGGTGTTTGTTATGATCAGTGTATTTTCTTGGCAAAACTCTATTAGTCTTTGCCCTCCTTCATTCCATATTCCAAGGCCAAATTTGCCTGTTACTCCAGGAGTTTCTTGACTTCCTACTTTTGCATTCCAGTCCCCTATAATGAAAAGGACATCTTTTTTGGGTGTTAGTTCTAAAAGGTCTTGTAGGTCTTCATAGAACTGTTCAACTTCAGCTTCTTCAGCGTTACTAGTTGGGGCATAGACTTGGATTACTGTGATATTTAATGGTTTGCCTTGGAAATGAACAGAGATCATTCTGTCGTTTTTGAGATTGCATCTAAGTACTGCATTTCGGACTCTTTTGTTGACCATGATGGCTACTCCATTTCTTCTGAGGGATTCCTGCTGGCAGTAGTAGATACAATGCTACTCACCAAATCAACTTTAATCCTCAAACTGAGGTAGGTAGAATTCTGTATCCTCATCCTGGTTGCCATTAACTTCCTTCATGCTTTGATATGATTCCATTATTCTCTTTACTAAATCCTGAGATACTGTGAAAGTGAAAGTGAAGTCGCTCAATCGTGTCCGACTTTTGTGATCCCGTTGCCTGTAGCCCACCAGGCTCCTCCCTCCATGGGATTCTCCAGGCAAGAATACTGGATGGGTTGCCATTTCCTTCTTCAGGGGATCTTCCCAACCCAGGGATTGAACCCAGGTCTCCGGCATTGCCGGTAGATGCCCTAACCTCTGAGCCAAACCTTTCTAAATGTTTATTCCAGATTGGATCTTGCATGCCTTTCATACTTTGTTCTGGCTGTAAAGGTAACCTATAATCTTTTTAATGATAAAACTGGCTTTGTAGAGGATCCCGCCCACAGTGTCCTTATAACATTTAACAGAGATATCTTACCAAGGAACAGGTGGTGAAGAAGAAGGTCTGAAATAGATGACCAACAGGCAGAAGAAAAGATGTTCAACATTGCTAATTATTAGAGAAATGCAAGTCAAAACTATAATAATGTATTACTTCACACTGGTCAGAATGGCCAGCATCAAAATTTACAAATTAAAAATGCTGGAGAGGGTGTAGAGAAAAAGGAACCCTCCTACACTGTTGGTAGGAATGTAAATTGGTATAGCCATTATGGAAATCAATATGGAGTTTCCTTAAAAAACTAAAAATAGAGTTACCATATGATCCAGCAATGCTATTCCTGGGCATATATCCAGAAAAAATGAAAATTCTAATTCAAAAAGGTACATGCACCAGAATGTTCATAGCAGTACAATTTACAATAGCCAAGACATGGAAGCAACCTAAGTGTCCATTGAAAGATGAGTGAATGAAGAAGATGGGTATATATCTATATCTACAATGGAATATTACTCAGCAAAGGTATAAGAATGTGGTCCTAAAGGAGAACTAGCTTTATTCAAAGACACTGGAAAATTCATGACAGAAAATCTAGGGTAATGCTATGCCCACTTGTAGGAACTATGTGGTAAAGATGAAGACGTGCAGAGTTAGAGATCGAGAGACTTAGAATGAGCCTAAAGTTTACTAAGGAAGATGTGAGGAACATTAGTGTTGATGGCAAAGGTAGAGTGAAGCAAGAAATTCGATCTCAGAGCTCCAGCAACCTCGGAGAGAGAACCCCAAGGCAAAAAGTCCCAATTCAGCTAACATTCTGTAAAATCCAAGGATTTAAGCAACCAGTCAGCTACTCCTTCAAGTGATGTCTAGAACACAGTTTTCGTTATTACTTGAGATTTTTGATGTTTCAGATATCACTTGAAATGAACCTTGTCTGTTGCCTGTAAAATTCCTCAGTTAAATTGGAGTAAACCCACTTAGCAATAGAATGAACAGTTAGCACATTAATCGCAAATAATGAATTGACTAAAGAATTTGGTGGCAAGTTATTAAATAATTTGTATTCACTGCAGCACTGTGGCTAAAATCTATCTGACTCAAAATAGAGGCATTTACTAACAAAGAGAATGTAATTTAAAAGCAAGACTTGGAATTAGCAGGTTAACACCACATCTTTTCAACATTTTAAATTCTCTTCTTTAAGGATGGATTCAATACCATTTTTAAGAAAAGCCCTCAAAATTTGACTTCTCTTTGGCTTCCTTGCAAAGAACCAATGAGTAACTCTTGACAATATTTCTAACTATGAATGAATGTTACACACAAAATATGGCATTAGCAATGGAAAATATATACTTTTCAGGTACATCTGGGAATTATATAAACAGAAAAAAGCTAGTCAGTGTTGGTTCAGAAGGCATGCTTTTGAGTAATGTTTTGTCTACACTTTTGGCTTTCCTGCTTACCTAACTTTCTTTTCTTGTCTTCATTTCTCAACATCATCAAGATTTTTAGTCTATCCTAGAGTATTCATCATTGCCCAACTTATAATTTCAAGCTAAGCATGACTCAGAACGCCCTTGATTTTTAACATTCCACCTTCTTTGGTTACCAAAAAGTTACCATTTTTCGATGTCCTTATCAGTCAGCTAACATCAGGAAACTGATTCTACATTTTGATAATTTTCTCAGAAAAGAGAAGACAGCTGTTAGACAATCAATCTAAAACACTTCTATTTTGAATATAAACCAGGTGCGTCTTAAATTTCAGTTCTTTCTTATCTGTGTTCACTCAGTGGCTGATAACAGTGCTTTCACTTCCAAATTATTTGGCGTTTTCTCCACAGCATTGTCAAGTCAATATAAATCAGCTGAGAATTTTTAAAAGTGGCGATGAAATGCTGAGGTAAACTCAGTGAATTATAAGCTTTCTCAGGCATAATTCTTATTTAGGTTTGCTTTTGACAACTGCTCTTATTTCAAGGTCAAGGAGGAACTGACACTTCCCTTCAGGTGAAATCTGTACTAATTTGAAACTGCAGGTGTTAACCACATTCATTATACAACATAAACAAACATTGACACCTTCCAAAGACAAAGAATGATACTCTGTGGCTAAAACCAACCAAGAGAGACTGCACTGATGCCATGAGCCCCAGGGATTATGCATTCCCTTGAGATGTGTCTGAGCCTGATCCACAGACGCTGGAGGAAAGGTCAAAGTGAGCAGCACCAGTGATCGATAGTATGGAGGCAGAGTAGGTGGCTGAGGAGGGAAGGGGGAAGAAGAGATTTAATAGTGGGAACAAGAGGAGTGGGTACTGAGAATGTAACTCAACAGGTTCAGGATGAGAACACTTGGGACTATAGGAATGGCTAATCTACAAACTTTGAGTTATGATGACATCTGGCTCATCCTTGGAATGGTTTTATTTCTGTAGTTTCTGATAATCTGAATAAAGATTCCTATAATTCCGAATTTCCTCTTCAAAATTTTAAGCATCAGTCAATTCAGAAAATATACATTTAGAGCTTAAAGAAAGAAAATTAAAAAATATGATTTTAGTAATAAATTTGCAGACTCATTATGTAATTTACTCCAAGTATAACTTGTAACTGGAGGTTCTATATTTAAATTCTCATGAAGTATAAAATAATTTTAAATGACCCACTCATTTCAGAGAGAAAACATGGATAGTATTTCTTAAAACAGCAATAAAGATCTACTTTAAATTCCTACTGAAACTGCCCCACAAGTGCAATTATTGCTAAGGTTTATACTTTTTAAAGCAAGAGCCAGGAAAGTTTACATAAGTTGCGTATACCAAATAAATGAATAAGTATTTTTAAACATTTGTTCAAATTATGACTTTAGCATATTATAATTTTATATTATAATTATAGCATATTATAATTCAGAGAAAAAACTTAGGGACATTTTAGTCTAATTCCTTTCAGGGTAGAGGTGAAGTAATGATGCCCACGAACACCCTGGGTACTCAAGTTCACACTTGGTACTTCAAGATCCAAGGCAAAAAGTCAATCTAGTTCTAATTCCTAGTCTACCGTCCTTTCCCTTGTATCACACTTTACCAGAAGAAGTAATTTTAAAAAATGAATAAATGTCATAACGCTAAGGTGTTGGCAAAAATACTCCATTGATCATGTTATGTTTCATCTTGGTCAAAGTTCAAGATTATAGTCTGCTTATATGCAGACCATCATCAAAGTTAGAAGACAGGAAAGAGGAAGCATATACTGGTATGGTTACCATATCTTGGCAATGTATTTGTAAAACAGAGGAAAATTGTAGATTTAGCTCCCCATAAATCAGCTGTATTTAAAGAAATATGGCTATTCTGAGAGACTTTTTCAAGCAACAACAGAAAAATTAGGATCAAATTTGCTGTTATTGTAAGAGAAGTAGCATAAATTCATTACTTTTTTTTTTTTTTAGGTTAAAAAGATGACCAACAGCCAAGAATTTGCATCAGCATAAGGAAGCACAGATTTTCTCACATTTGTTTCTTTACTCACATCCCAGAGAATGAAGAATTTGTCTAGGCGTATTTGTCCCCCGGGTGTATATGACAGCTAATACAGTGATATTTGCCCTGTGGCTTTCAGACTTGACTGAAATGACTGGTAGAATAAGTGTGTGTTATGGTTGACAGCCTTCTAAATTTGATAAATAAAACTATAATTATAGCCAATCTTACCTGCTCTAAACAAAATAACAGTACGCAATGAGAACATCTTTGTCCTATTCATGACCTGTAAAATGGCTTAGAAATGATAGTGTAACTGGATGCTTTGATAATTAAATATATATTTACCTGACTACCTAAGATATCCACGACAAAAACAAAAATGTAAGCTAGTAGGTTTTTGTTTGTTTTAGTTTCTCTAAAATTATTCACATCTGTAGTCAAATATAGTTTTTTCACATGATGCCTACTAGAGAAAAAGAATAAAAGATACTATACTTTTTTCTGTAAAGGGCTTCTATAACTTTATTTAGATGAAGTAGAACTCCCTTGGTGGTCCAGTGGTTAAGAATCCATGCTGCCATTACAGAGGTCACAGATTCAATCCCTGGTAGGGGAACTAAGATTCCCACATGCCACATTATGCGGCAAAAGAAAAAAAAGTCAATGCAATATTTAGGGGAACCATAGAAGTCTATAGCAGAAAGAGACTAGAAAACAAAATAAAACTGTTTATCCTATTTCAAATATGAACAGAATTAAGATCTTTTACTTGGATTTTTTTTTTTCACTCTTTAAGTTCTTCCTTAAAATTTTTTATAGTGTAAATCTCTCTTTCTATGACTTGAGCCCAATTTTCATTTTCCACCTTCAACAGAGGTAGAACTATTTGTGAGGACGATAATACTTGATAATCTCCACTAGAAAGGTAATTACCAGCACAAACAAATGTTTTGTACTGTCAAGGATGGCTTATAAAGACATTGTTTCTATTGCAGCTGTATGCTGGTGAAGGCTCCAGACTGTTCTTCTGATTACAGACGGAAGCATAGCTCCTTCTTAGGGACTTCCCATGTGGCGCTAGTGGTAAAGAACCTGCCTGTCAATGCAGGAGATATGAGCCATGGGTTTGATCCCTGGGTCAGGAAGATCCCCTGTGGGAGGGCAACCCACTCTGGTATTCTTGCTTGAAGAATTCCATGAACAGAGGAGCCTGGCAGGCTGCAATCCATAGGGTCGCACAGAGTTGGACACAACTGAAGTGACTTAGCACAAGGTATTTTATATCTAATGACAAAGAACTGTCTTAACTGTCACCTCCCACTATCTTTTTATCCAATGAGCGCGAGTGGTGGTAGGATATGGGTAATAGTGGTCTATTCCTCGCTCACATGAAAGTCCGTTAGTAGTCACACATAACGGCCTCTTAGGTCCTGTTGTTCGGAACTAGATTCCATGGCCATATCCAGCTGCAAAGGGAGGGTAAGAAATGCAGCCTTGATTTGGGGCAGTCATGTGCCCTAATGGCACATAACCAGAGGCTTTATTAATAGGGAATAAATGAAAAATGGACTTAGGGGAATAACAGATAGTCTCTTTCACACTCCACACCACACATTTTAACTTTGAGTTGTACCTAGTTTCTGTCATAGGAATTTCTTTAATATCAATTGGACTTTCAACCAAACTAACATTATTCATAGTTTTCAAACTCTTCAAATGTAATTCTGCAGAACAAATTAAAATTGCAATCAAGGATAATAGAGAAGAAAAAAAATCTCTAAACATCATGTTACCTAGAATTTACAATGACATGCTAATTTGTATTTTAGGAGTGAAGAAAATAATTACTTAGTTTTCACTCTAAAGAAATTTCATATAAATCGATTTATTTTATTTAGTAAGAGCTCAGCTCTGATCTTGTGTCTTGCTGCAATTTCTCAAAATAATTTGAAGTATTACTTTAAAGGGACAGGACTCTGTCATAAAATTTAGCTTTGGGAATTCTAAAACACAGCCAGGTCATTGTCATGCCAGAACACTTCAAGGTGCTTCACAAAAGATGTACAATTACTTACAAACTGTAATGCAATCTGTGGTCTCAAGATAAGGGTTGAAAACAGAAGGAAACAAGTGAGTCATTACAACTATTAGCTTCTATTTTTGATAAGATTATAAAAGAGTTGGTTGCTTTCAGTCTTAGCTGCTTCCTATGTGAATATGCACGAAGAATGTAGGTGTGGTAAATAAAACAGAAGCTATTTTCATACATTTTCATAACATCTTACACATACTTTTAAACTGAGTTCATTGCTTGCAATCTAATCTTCAAAAAATTATGTTACACTAAAAATTAAAAGAAAAATAAAGAAATAATTAAAAGAGAAAAACAGCTCTTCCTATTTTTACTGAAATAAGGTTTGGATTTGATGTCTCCTACATTCCTATATACTTGTGCTCTACATAGTATGATTTATATTATCTATATTAAATCTTTCAATATTTAAATGTTTTTCTTTTCCTTTTTGCCTGGGCTATTAGATAGATGAGCACTAACACTTCTAGATTTCTGGGCTCTATGTATGTATTGAGGGAAAATTAGATGAAGATTACTTTTTTTTCTTCAAAACTACTACTTGCTTTTCTGACTTACTATAGCCTCAATCAGAGTCATTGGTGCCCATCCTTCTGATGGGTTCAGAGTTTCATCACTGACATTTTGACCTTTGATTCTGTTAAGTCAAAGAGTTTTGACTTAACTCTCTGTATCTTTGATAAGCAAACACAAAAACCAGAAAGACAGGCTTGAAAAGATGACTGATCTTCAGAATGGTAAACACAAATCTGGAATTTCCAGTGAGGATGCCCTGTGATGAATATAAGTTAATTTCAAACTAGGCATCTCTAACAGCACCTAACAAATGTACCTGACACAGAGGGTTAATAGCAATTGCAAGTGCTATACTGCTGAATTTTTATCCTCAATGTTCAATACTTTTTCTTTAGTAGTAATAACAGTGTCAATAGCTAGCATTTATTAAGCATTTACTACGTGTGGACACTGTTGTATGTACAGTATACATTCTCTAATTAAGTTCTTATCATAATTTATAAGGCAGGAACATTTTCTTTCCAGTATAACTTTTAAGATAACTGGATCACAAGAAGGTTAAGAATTTGCCCAATATAACACAGCCAGGATATGGCAGATGGGAAATATCTACCCAGGCAATCTTACTCTAGAACCCATGCTCTTGATCTCCAAACAAACCTGTCTACCTGTCTTCCTCCTTTGTTCATGACATAAGTCATACCTGCAAAAAGATATTTCTCTTAAAAATAAAACTGAAGACGTATTTGGACCATTTATGTTTTGTGGCTCATTTAAATAATATTTAGGTTGCTGCTTTCTTATATGATAACTACTATCTACTATCCTTCCATCCATATGGCCATAGTGGAAGCATCAACTGACTCTGTCTTCTAAACTAAAATTTACTGAACAGTGAGTGAAACCTGACTCAAGATGAGCCACTGTGATCTTTTCCAGGATGTATAGCGTTGATTGAGGTTCCAGTTTTAGCCTGGTTATCTTCTTGAACAGTGAACACAAAACAAGGAAGGTGGTAAAAACAGTCATCTACCATATGGACCAGGTAAGAGAAAAAACTGATATGGGAATGAAAAATAAAGTAAACCTTCACAGAAAAGCAGAGATGATTTCCTGGGGTTACTATAGTGGGCTGATTACAAAACCAACTCCAATTCTTACCTCTCCTTCCTGTACGCCACTCCCTTCCCAGTTATGACTTTACAGCTCTTCCCATCAAAAGGCAGAGCCTATTATCTCATCTCTTGAATCTGGGCTGGCCTTGTGACTTGGAGAAAGTAACAGAGTGCTAGTTTCAAGCCTAGATTACAAGAAGCCTTTCATATTTACACTTTTTCTCTTTGATCCATCCACTCCCTGAGAACATGCTTGGCTAGCTTGCTGGAAGGATAAGGAGCCCAGCCATGGTATCCCATCCAAGGTCATTTTAAGAAGCCAGTCCCTATGGGATGCACAAACTGACCAAACAGACATGAAGAAACCCAGCTGGGAGTGTGCAAGCCCAGCCTAAATGAACAGAACAACCCAACCAACCCACAGACTTCATGAAAAATAAGAAATGAGTATCAGAAACCACTAAGTCTTTGCTTGCTGTGCAACATTAGCTGACTGATAGTTACCTATAATGCTTCCATCCATGGTTTTGGAGGCATAGACACATCTCGGCACTAAGATTCCATGGCTCACATTTACAATAAAATTTCCAATTAATCTTTTTTCCTCAGTGGAGCTCCTGTCATTTACAACCCTGTCATTTACAATTTTAACTAACTGGGGTTCGATAGGATCTGAGACTAGCAGGGACAACATCTTACTCTTGCCCAGAGTCCCACAAGAGGTAGCCATACCATGCAATAGGGTGGCTCAAGGATACTTGGTAGGGGAAAGACGGGGCTTCTTAAGAAAATAAAACCCAAGTTAGCTATTCCAGTTAGAGGCAATTTAATCCAATTGGTTATAAAATTAATAAAAGAGAGAAAACAGGGAAGGAGGGAGCTGGAGGATTATGAGCAAGAAGGGTGGTACCCAAAGACTAGCAACTGCCAGCACTCCTGGGTTGGGGCTCAAAGCCTGTACCTGTCGCCATGCTGATAGAGACTGTTGCAGTCAGCTCTGGATCTGCTGCTGACGTGCCACCCCAACCAGGAATGGAAATTTGGCAACACTGTCACTGCATTAATTGCCATCATCACTGCCTGAGACTCTGTCAGAAACTGGAAATCACAAAATGATTTCCTTTTCCTCACTGTCTGAATCCCAGTATCCTGTCAGTGCCTCCCAATGGCAACCCTGGTCAGAAGACTACTGGCAAGGGACCCTGGGAAGTGTAACCTGCAGACTTTCAGCTCTCTAAAATATTAAAAGAGCAAAGAATAGCAGGAACAGAGCTGATAGCAGACAAGTGACCGGTATACGAGAGACTGTCATAGGAGAGGTGGCAATACATTTTAAGAGAACTATCTCAGAGGGTTGCTAAAGGATCCTTGTGGTCAAACTAGGTTAAAAGAAGCTGAGGTGCCTGTTATTCTAGACCCTGTGGAATTGGACAATAAGCATGTTCAAGTGCTTGGTGTCGAAGACCAAGGGTTTACCACTAGATGTATGGACTGCACAGTGTTCATGGGACTCAGGCAGAATCCTATAGAAGGGGAAAGGAAATCTAAAAAAAAGAAAAATTGACTTCGAACTTTTCCCTCAACATAGTAAAAGAGAAATCAAAAAGATTAAATTTATTTGGAGAAAGAAAAAAAAGTGACATTTCTTATAACCAGAGCATTTAGGTGTCCTACATGCTCTAGAATGGTGGCGTTCCAGGAGATGTGAGCATTCCATAGAACACAGGATGGATAGGAAACCAGGGGATTGAGTGATATGCTCTAGGATCACAGAGGTGTTCAGACTCCTGAGCTGGTCTTTCTGTTGGACCATGCTGCCATTGGATCAACAACAAATGCTGCCACCATGATTGCATAACAGTGCACTCGAAACAGACACACCATGAGCTCCACTGTGAATTCTTCAATGTATTTGTGGCCAGGTTTCTACTTTGTTAGTGGTGATATTGGCAGTATTTCTTCTAAATTATGTAACCAATATGCTAATATATTCTCATCGCAACAGTTTAAAAGTATGCATATGATATGCTCAACGCATGAAAATAACCCCACCACTGCCACCCACACACATACACCCACCCTCCTCAGAGGAACTGTCATAGGAGCTGAGATCGCTAATCAAGGAACAAGAACCTTGAACTCATGCCTTTATGAAATCTGGCCAACTGAAACCTGGGTGGAGATGAAAACCTTATAAAACTATCAATGAGGTGAGCTGGGTTTTATCACCTGTTTGTTTTACAGTACTGAATCTACTTTTAGGGCAGACTGTTTCTTTGATCTGATAATCCTAAATAGGCCATTTAGCTATGTAAGTGTTAAACTGATCCCACATCAGCATAGAAGGTGTTTGAGACCGTGAGCCCCTCAAGCTTGAATGTTTTGGTCCATAGAGGTTCACACAGGAGGCTGCCTACACAGGAAAGCTAAGTATTAGCTTACATGCTTACAGTGCTAAGTGCATGACAGGTATTACTCTGTTTGAGAGAACTGTTTTGTTTTATCTATTTGGCTTGAGATCTCATTGTTCTAAAAATGTCACTTGTTCTTACAGATGAGGATAAGTATGTGTAATTGTTTGCAGTCTTGCTGACAGGAGCTTTGGAGCTGAGCTCTGAGAAGCTGAAGGGGCTGTTTCCTCTAGAGTCATGGTGCATGTTAGTGTTGCTTTGAGGTCCATGAGACAGTTGGCAGCCTTCTAAGCACTGTGAGATGGAAGGTTCCTTCACAGAGGCAAGGGTACCATTAGCAATGGTGATGGTGAGGCTCCTTCAGGGCCATTATAGTCAGTGAACATGGACTCAGGGGCGCCAGAGCAGGGCAGGAAAACAGTGGTGGGTTCCTCCTGGAGATCAGAGCAGGCCAAGTGCACAACTACTCGAAATAATCAGAGTATTAGATATTAATTCAAGCCCAGATTGTTAAAGCTGGCAGTTAAAATTCACATAAATATATGTGCCCTAAAATTTGTTGTTTTGAAAGAATATACAGCAAAGCAGCACAGGCTATCTCTGGATAATAGCATTAAGGGTGTTTACAAATTCTTTTTGTAAAAAAAAAAAAATTCTTTTTGTGCTTTTGCTTTTGAGTATTTTCTCTTTTTTTCAGTAATGTACATGTACAAGTTGTAAAATTGTTTTAATAATTATTATTAATTATTAATTCAATAAAATTATTAAATATAATAATTTAATATAAATTATTAATTTAATAAAAATTATTCCAGAGGAGGGAAACAAAAGATGATATGCTACATTTCAGTTCAGATCAAGACCTACATTGTCTTGTGCTTATGTGACAGTTTTTGAAGAGCATGTGAAAACTTGTCTTACTTTTTGAAATATCATTAGTTAGGACATAATTTCCATTCATTAAGATCAGGTTATCTGGAGCAGTGGCATTTGGGTGTGTGCTGATAATCTGGTAAGCATAGTCTTTTATAGTCACTTGGGACTTGGTTTGTTTACCTGTTCTTCTGCTGAAATGATAGAGCTGCGATTGGAGGCCTTGTCCTGGTAAACAGGTCTTCGGGCCACTGAGGTCACTTGTTTGGTCCTGTTCGCTGCACAGTTAACACCCCTCCACATCTCCAGAGTTCTACAGCACAGTCACAGGAAGAATACATAAGACCTCTGTTCTAACTGTTTGCTCTAGTAGAAGATCATGTGTCCACAGAGTCTTACAGGTGGACCTTCTTGTTTAAGTATGTAGATGGTAGCCAAATATCTTAGACTGCCCAATTTTAGATACTGTCAAGCCATTTGTTCTAAAAAATATAAGTATGTAGATGGTGGCCAAATATCTTAGACTGCCCAAGTAGATATTGTCAAGCCACTTGTTCTAAAAAGTATGGTTTAGAAGTAGGGGACTTTGGGGGGTTCCTTGGCGGTCCAGTGGTTAGGACTCTGAGCCTCCACTGCCCCAGGCTTGGGTTCAATCCCTGGTGTGGGAACTACAATCTTGCAAGCTGCTCTGCCAAAAAAAAAAAAGTAGAGGACTTTATGTTTTAATTGAGTGAATTGGATGATATGTGAAATACATCTCAATAAACTGTTTTAAAAGAGGAAGCAAGAACATAGGGTGACAGAATAATAATAAACTCCAGTGCTCTGACTTCAATAATTATTTGTTGAATTAATAGTCTAATAAATAGCTATTAGAATAATAGCCTAAATAGAGACATTTAATCAACCTGTTTTTTAAAATAAGTATAATATGCATAATTCAGAATTTATATCATTGGTAAAAATGTAAGAAACCAAAGCTCTAAGCTTTAGGACTATTTGAAGAAAGTCTCCATGTACAAACCATAAAATTACAACTAATCAATTTATTTGTACCACTACTGTGAGTACCAAGAAAAAACAGAGGGGAATCAGATCTAGAAATGTAAATATAAGTCAATTTATGAGGGCAGTTTTAAAGATCTGAGAATGGTGTATGTGACAGGCAGCCTACAAGATGATCCTCAGTGATCCCCACTTCCTGGTACTCATATAATCCCACCCCTCCCCCATATTACATTAGAATTGTTCTATATGACCAATAGCATATGGCAGAAGTGATGGTTTGTCATTTCCAAGGCTAAGTCACAAAAGACAGTGTAGCTTCTACGTCCCCCTCCCTACCAACGCTCTTGCTCTCAGGTAATTTGCTTTGAGAACATGAACTGCTGTGTCATGAGCATTCCTTACAGAGAGGGCCTTGTAGTGAGGAAATGAGGCCTTCTGCTAATGGCCACATGAGTGAGCTTAGAAGCAGATCCCCCTGTTAAGCCAAGCCTTCAGAAGACTGCAGCCTCTGCTGACAGCTCAACTGCAGCTTTACAAGGGACCCTGAGCCAGAACCACCCAGCTAAGCTCCCCCTAGATTCCTGACTGTCAGGAACTGGATGGGATAATAAGTGCTTGCTGTTTTCAGCCACTAAGCTTTGGGAGTAACGTGTTACTCAGCCATAGATAGAGTAGAGACTAAAACAACTGACAAAATGTAGAGATCCAAGACATATATATTATTATAGGCCTTTCTAGAAAACATACAACTGGTAAAATTCTGTTTGCCCGGGTCCTTCTATCCTATCATTTCCTTCCTCCCCAAAAGATTTCAACGTGCTCAACTGGAAGATTTCACTCTCCCATGGAAACATGTTTTCTAATTGTATAATGAAAGTCCATAGAAAATTTACATTTACTTTAAGTTGGTCATGGTTTTTCTCTTCAAATTTTAATGTTCTATTCTTAAATACTAGATGTACTTTTCTTATAATATCCACAAAATTCATTATGTAAGAAGCATGATTTAACATTCAGACCTAAAAGAGTTGACAAATTTTAAGAATTTGTTTCCATTGTAGAATTTTTTGATCTTTTTAAAAAAAAATCGAAGTATAGTTGGTTTATAATGTTATGTTAGTCTCAGGTGCACAGCAAAGTGATCCAGTTATCCATATACTACTGAATATACATGTGTGTGCAGCTTATTGGAAGATACTGAATATAGTTCCCTATACTACACAGTAGATCCTTGTTGTTTATCTATTTTATATATAGCAGCGTGTATCTATTAATCCCAAACTAGAATTTTCTTATTCTTATTACGATTTTGACAATAGGTAATTTTGCATTTGAGTCAAGCTAGAACGCAGAGGACGCTATCCCTTTTGTAGATGTATAGCTGAAAAGCATGTGGAGGTGTTGCTGTCCAGCGTCAGATAAAATGAGCTCAGACTTAGAGAAAGATATTCTTATTAAAGAAAGAAAAAGAGAATTTACTTTCTTCTCCTGGTCTAACAATGCCACTTTATTACCATGAATATCTCCGAATAAAAAAGTGAGTATGATGAGTGATGAGAATGTGATGGTAATATAGATTGTCTCCCCAGCCCCACTTTTCCTCCCCACTGTTTATATGGCTGTTGGGTGACTCCTGGCAACTGTGTTCAACAAAATACATCCTTTGACCCGAGCTGATAGTGCCGAGGTGAACATCTGCTTATCCTGGAAATCTGGAATGGTGAATAAGGTGGGGAGAATGAGAAAGGGATGGGGTTGATTTAGTTTTATTGAGAATGGCTGAATCTGTGACACATAACCTCGCTGCTGTCTGTGTCGTGTTTTTATCCATGTAGCATGAAGCAGAGGAAGACTGCTGGCTGAGAGGGAGGTAATGAACCTGAAATACAGAGACAAGTATACATAGGAGCCCAGAGAACGTTCCCAACTCTGTTTCCTTGTGCCTAGTTCCTCAAGATACCCCTGATATTCTTCTAATACATTCCTCTTTTTTGTTCAAATGAGGTGGGTTTCCATTACTTGAAAATAGGAGGTCTAATATGGAAATATTGTAGTGATATATTCTAAGGATTAATTAAGGAAATCGGGAAAGATTTAACCTCACAGCTGTTTATCACAGCATAGAAAACGTTAAATATTTAACAGAAGCAGATTAGTACCTCTTGATTAAAGTGAAAGAGGAGAGTGAACAAGTTGGCTTAAAGCTCAACACTCAGAAAACGAACATCATGGCATCTGGTCCCATCACTTCATGGCAAATAGATGGGGAAACAGTGGAAACAGTGTCAGACTTTATTTTTGGGGGCTCCAAAATCACTGCACATGGTGACTGCAGCCATGAAATTAAAAGACGCTTACTCCTTGGAAGGAAAGTTATGACCAACATAGACAGCATATTAAAAAGCAGAGACATTACTTTGCCAACAAAGGTTCATCTAGTCAAGGCTATGGTTTTTCCAGTGGTCATGTATGGATGTGAGAGTTGGACTGTGAAGAAAGCTGAGCCCCAAAGAACTGATGCTTTTGAACTGTGGTGTTGAAGAAGACTTTTGAGAGTCCCTTGGACTGCAAGGAGATCCAACCAGTCCATTCTAAAGGAGATCAGTCCTGGGTGTTCACTGGAAGGACTGATGCTAAAGCTGAAACTCCAATACTTTGGCCACCTCATGCGAAGAGTTGACTCATTGGAAAAGACTCTGATGCTGGGAGGGATTGGGGGCAGGAGGAGAAGGGGACGACAGAGGATGAGATGGCTGGATGGCATCACCGACTCAATGGACATGAGTTTGAGTGAACTCTGGGAGTTGGTGATGGACAGGAAAGCCTGGCGTGCTACAATTCATGGGGTCAAAAGAGTTGGACACGACTGAGTGACTGAACGGAACAGAATGTACCCAATATATAGAAATCATATTTTAGGGTAATATTAAGATAAAATTATGTGTTTATGATACATGCTAATGAAAAATGTAAGTTTGAGGGGGTTATGTCCTAATTAGTCACATTTTTTAATTTATTCATATATAGGCATACAAGAAATTATGGCATTGTATAAACTGTCAGTAGTGGTTCTCTATGGTAGAATTGCAAAATTTTTATCTCCCCTCCTTTTTAAAAATCTCATTATTGGTAAGGAACTTGCATTTCTTGTGCATTAAGAACAAAGAAAATTTTATACCAAAAGAAGAATTAAAATAATATGTGGGAAGTTTGTCAGTCCACAAGTAAAACTAAAAGCTATAAAAGTTTAAAAAGAGTGAGAGCTCAGGAATAGGTTAATATCGGAAATGAGATAACACTATGATCATGAGAATGTGAAACAAGAAAAAAAAAAAAAAGCCTCCTCCAAGTACATTACAGCTTGATTGCTATAATTATAGTGTAAAGATAAGCAAGAGGTTTATAACAACTAGTTGGATAAGCAATATGTGGTTTGTAAGGCTCAGTCATTCTCTGCAGGCAACTAGCCACTGTCTCTAATCTCACCCATACAGTAATAACTTAATTCAGAGTATAAATCCAACAGATACTAAACATACCCTAGAGGGATGAAGTATGCAAAAATCTAAGCATACAGTGATAAACTGTCATTTATATTTAAAGCAGATGGTAGAAAAGGACCAAAAAGAAAAAATTCAGTGGAAAAGGAGAAAATGATCAGATTGCGTATTAAACATATTTTTGCAGAAACAGATTAAACTAAACCATGATTTATTCAAATACAAAACATCACAATCAAACTCTCTCTAAATACCTGCATGGCATCTCACCCTTTCTAACCTGTTTTATACCAAAGAACTTCAATCACAAGACGTGGTTGGCAGTATTTCAGAAATGCTATTCAACAGTACAAAATCCTTTTTTTGGAAACTAGGATTAGCTTAACACAAATATGGGTATGTAAAAGTAGGCAGTGAGTTATGCAATATTTATTCAAGTGGAATTCTTCCAATATTTTCTGGAAGAGAGGTACTTTTCAATAATGCCATTCTGTAGACCAACATCTTAGAGAGAGTGCTTATGAATATGCTTCTTTTCCTCAAATGAGTGTTTCTTAAGACTGAAAAGGCACAAAAGTGTGAGAGCAAGATAAATCTCAGATTTTAATGTAATTAGTGACTAATTTCAATAAAGTTTATATAGAAATAAAATAAGCTCAGATTTTGTATAAGTTCTTTCTACTACCTTTTATCCATTTATTAAATTCTGGAAAAAAATTTACTTGGATCTGCAAGATTCTAGTATTGCTCCTTCAGTTTACCCATAGCAGGCTTGCTGCATATCAGGAATGAACTATCTCTACCTATATTGTCTGTGCAGTAAGCCATGTCCATCACTGTCTCCCTCTCTTAACTGTATGTTACTTATTTTCTTCTTGAGCATCTTCAGTCTGGTCCCTGATCTGATGGTAGAATTGAACTCCATGTTCTCTCCCATCATTTATAACCCTAAACATTGATGTTCCTATGTTTCTATTTTTCATTAATTTTTTCTTTTTCCTCTTGACCCCTGAAATCTGATCATTATCTGAAATTCAGTCTATAGCCATTGGTCATCTCTCCACAGTCTTTTTTTAGAGCATTCTTTCACTCTCAATGGAGAAGGAAATGGCAATCCACTGCAGTGCTATTGCCTGGAAAATCCCATCGACAGAGGAGCTTGGTAGGCTACAGTCCCTGGGGTCGCAAAGAGTCGGACACGACTGAGCGACTTCACTTTCACTCTCAAGATTTCAGTTCCTCAATTTTAGTCCCTGCTGCCAGCTGGGTGTTACTATTATGTTATGGCCTCGTCTAGAATAGAACCCATCATCTTGCTGTCTAAGCTGACTATTCTCATTCTTTATTATTTCATTACCGAGATCTAACAGTTCTTTCACAGAGTCTCTGAAATCCATCTCTCCATTTCACTTTGCAGTTACCTTTCTTAGGCTATAGCCTTATGACATTGGTTTCTCCCTACTTGGTATCTCTCAGAAGAAGAGCTAAGATAGGCTTGCATATTGGTAGCTTACGTGGGCAGTGATACCAAGAAGCATGATTTAGAGGCTTACGGAGTGGGACAGTAAAGGAGGGAAGGCCGGTTCAAAGATTCCTTACTGAATTGGCCACCACTCTGGGTAACTGATGTCAGGTCTCACCAAGATCTTCTAATGAGCCTTATGAAATGCATCTCTGAAAATCCACCTGGGAGATGAAAGGAGGAAATATTTACTTATAAGATCCTGTCCCCATTGATTAAAGCTGGCTTTACTGGCAATGCCTCCTCTGCACTTCCTGATTGCACGTGCATGAGACTGCACTTCTACTGGCCTTTGAGAAGCTCTGGGCAGGAAGCAATAAATAAATGTTTTTAGCTTACATGCGTTTTGTCCAGTTGCACCTATAAGACGTGGCACAAAGGGGACTGAGTGGCTTATAAAAGGCATATGATGTATCTTATCATTTAATTTGCTGTGTGTATCTCTTGTCTCTTCAACAGAACTCTGTCTCAATGGCATATATCCATTTACCAACAACTACTACCACTCCATCCAGGCTTTAGCCCCAGTATTGATGCCAAAGCACTTTCACACACACATAACACCTGTTTTTAAAGTTAGTATTTTGAATTGTTTTTTTAACAATGTTACTATGTTCCTATTATCTGGTTTTCTTAAGATCATTGCACATTTATGTAGTAAGTCTGGCTAGTTTAGCAATATAGCCACTGGCTAAAGAAGGCTATCTAAAGTTGAAACACTGGACTCATTAACCCTCACAGTCCAGCCAACTAACCTAGTAATTTAAGGTTAGTTTTTGTAACATCTTATTTTTACATCCTACAGCTTAGAGAGAGATTTTTTGCATTCTCTAATCTATTTCATCAAGATGAGTTGGAAGACTTCAGCAGTGGTGTATAAGACCAAGTTATAATGATCTCGAACTATGCCTATTCCTACACATCAATACTGTTGATTCATAAAATGTTCCAGTGAGAAAACAAATTCACCTTCTTTATCCTCTGAGTATAATATAACATCCACAGCATTTATCAATGTCTTTAGTTACTTGGTTTTCAAATGTTGAAGATAAAAGTTAGCAGAATACCTCTCCTAGAGGAAGTCTGGGGAGTTCTTTGGACCTGAAATAAAATCCTTAACGTTTTTAAGGGAGAAAAGTTCAAGAATTTGAAAAAGGCATACATTCACTTAACAATATTCACTGAGCACGCTATTGTAAAAAAGCACTACAGCAGTCCCCCTCTTATCCACCACTTTGCTTCTCACAGTTCCAGTGACCTGCAGGCAACCATCGCCTGAAAATAATAAATGGAAAATTCCAGAAATAAATAATGTATACATTTTAAATCATGTGCCATTCCAAGCGGCATGATGAAATCTCAAGCTATCCTTCTTCACTGCATCTGGGATGTGGATCATCCCTTTGTGTAGCACATCCCACTCTAAGTGTAGTCACTTACAGACCTTCTGGGTAGCAGTCTCACAGCGTTTGTGTTCTAGTAACTCTCATTTTGGACTTCCCTGGTGGCTCAGACAGTTAAGTGTCTGTCTACAATGTGGGAGACCGGGTTCGATCCCTGGGTCGGGAAGTTCCCTGGAGAAGGAAATGGCAATCCACTCCAGTACTATTGCCTGGAAAATCCCATGGACAAAGGAGCCTGGTAAGCTATAGTCCATGGGGTCGCAAAGAGTCAGACACGACTGAGCGATCTTCACCCTTCACCCTAACTCTCCTTTTACTTAATGATGGTCCCCAAAGAGCAAGACAATGCTGACAATTCAGATATTCTCTCACTTTGCCTAATTTATAAAGTTTATCACAGGTATGTACGTATAGAAAAGTAGCCTGGTATCTTCCACAGGGGGTCTTGGAACATATTGGCCATGCCTCCCATGGATAAGGGGGAATATTATATAACATCATGTTCATCACTTCAAAAACTAGTGTTTACTGCTCTACTTATAAAAAATTACATATACTCTCTGCAAAATAAACAAACAAAAAACACAGAAACAGTACAGTACCTATAATCATACCACTCAAAGATAAACACTGCTAACCTGTTACAGATATCTCTAGTGCTTCCATGTTAGAGTCCTGTTTAAAATGCTCTCATGGGAACAAAGTGAAGGTTAAAAAAATGCAAATGCAAGAATCTCTGTTCAAGTAGATTCCATGTTTTCTAGTCACCAGGATTATGTCCTACTCTCCATGGTATCTACCCCAAGGGCTGACACATACTATGCACTAATAAAATTGTTTAGGGGGCAGTTCCTGAGTCTCATTAAAAACTAAACCAAAACATATTAATAAGCTCATTTCCCCAGAGTCTCTGCTGTTAAGTGAGACATTTAGAAGGCTGAGTCACATTAACTCCTTCTGATCATAAAGGGATATTCAGGAACTTTAAACAGAGTTTCTCTATATTCACGCAAAAGATGGTAAGTTTTGGATTTTAATTAGGAATGGAATTTGGCGGCACAGGCAAGAAAAATCTACACTTAGCTAGTTGTTGAAAATGGGAAGAGTGGTATCTATTGAAGAACATGTGGGGATGGTGTCATTGTCTCAACACTCCTTCATATCACCTCAACAGGAGGAATAAGACAAAGATTGATTTATCATATCAGGGATTCATTTTCACATAGGATAAAAGGTGAATATACTGGTAAAATTATCATTTTAATATTTATGCAAGAAGATTGAAAACAAAGCCTATTATTTTCCTTTTGTTTGGGAATTACATAGTACTTGACTTCAGAAAAATTTGCTTTCCAGCAGTTATTCGTAGGCTGGATATGAACAATTAGTCTTTTTTTATATGGAATATTTTCTCTTGTACTCTAGTATTAAAAGGAAGATTCTGATCCATCTATGGAGAAAAGAAATCATCTTTATACCCTCAGGAGAGAAAATAAGTATTTCCAGTCTCTTCCAAAAGGTGGAGATGAGGGACTTGCCTGGTAGTCCAGCGACTGAGAATCTGCCTTGCAGTGCAGGGGGTGCAGATTTGACCCCTGATTGGGGAACTAAGATCCCACAGGCTGCAGAGCAACTAAGCCTGTGCCACAACTACTGAGCTGAGTGCTGTAACGCGGGATCCCTCATGACTTAACAAAGATCCTGTGTGCTGAGGCTAAGACCAGACACAGCCAAATAAAAACATAAGTATTTAAAAAATACATATTTTTTAGATAAGCATTTTTTTTAAGTGACGATGAATCCCATGTTTGTAAAACCAAATTCTTTTTGACCTTGAGGAAATGAAACTAGCTTGTTTTCTGATAATAGTTTTTCTATACTTTTGCTGAGGTTATTGATATTAGTTTTACTATGCAGTCAAGATTTTGTATGAAAGGATAGAGGATATCCTTTGAGTTGAGACTTCAAAAAAAAAAGTAATAGGTCTGACACAGGAGGCCAGGAGGGGATGGATAATGGTACCATTAGAATTAGTTCTGTGTGACTCCCTGATGCTTGTGATAACAGAATTCAACCTTGGTCCTATGTCCCTGGCACTGGTTTGTTTAGCTGAGATTCTGCCTTGGTCCTGGTTCTCATTCTGCTCCAATACCCCCAAGAGAAATAAGAATCGTGTCCAGCCTGTGCCAGGCACCTTTACTGAGGTTTGGTATCACCTCTTCCCGTAAAAATGGCAGGTCAAAAAGGAAGCCCATTATTTAGGGACAAACCATGCAGATGGTATTTCTGGTTTGTCTCCCAAGGTCAGCTGGCTGCTTTACCTAGAATCCACGTTGAACAGTTTTTACATCAAATCCTCTGTACCAAGATGGCGGATCATCAGTCACTGAGAAGTCAGGCCTCTTCCTAACTTCTCTGCCTTCTGAATAATCTGTTTTATCCCAGTCCTGAGAGGGCCAAATTGTTCAGTTAACAGGACAGGTTTTCAGACTACCCATTGGTTAGCTGGAGAAAATAATATGATATGGGATGAATGGTCAATAGCATAATATAAGAAACTAAGAGTAATCAATATCTTTAAGATCCCATCAAGAAGGAAAATTATATGCAAAATAGCTCAATCACTAATTAGTAGTTGTTCTCAATTAGAGGCACCTCTGTTTTATGTTGACTTTTTCAAAATATCTTAAAATTAGGGAGTTAGAGTTACCAAGTTATTTGAATTGTATTGTAAATCACTGGGAAAATTCAGTCTAATTCATGTAAAACTCCTCAATTATCTTGGTAATTTAGAAAAATTAGTGCTTCCTATCCTGATTTACCCAAATAAGTATGGTTATTGACCTGAACTATTGTCTTTTTATTGTAAGTAGCATTCTGGTTTGGATTGGCAGTTTTTTAAGTGACATTTTAAGGCTTAACCTCTTTATTAGGAGAAAGAAAACTTAAGAAAGAGAACTTTTTAAATTCCTTGCTTTGTAACAGTTGCTAATAAATGAAAAAAAAAAAAATTCCACAACCACAAAGACTGAGTCTAAAGTTGAGTTTATTCTGACATTTCATAGACAAAATTCTAATTTTCTAGTATCAAAAGATATAATCAAATGCAAACATAGTTGATTTTAAAAGAATTTTAATGATTTATTTAAGTGAAAAGGCCAAAATTATTTGTTTATAATCAAATTTCCCAGCACTGCCAAATTAGCTTTTTACTTACAAATTTTGTCAGGCTGTTTAGTCAACTAAATGGATGTAGGGCTTTCCAGGTAGCACTAGTGGTAAAGAACCTGCCCACCAATGCAGGAAATATAAGAAACACAGGTTTGACCCCTGGGTCAGGAAGATCCCCGAGAGGAGGAAATGGCAACCCAATCCAGTCTTCTTGCCTGGAGAATCCCACACACAGAGGAGCCTGGCAGGTTCAGTGCACAGGGTGCAAAGAGTTGGGCGCGACTGGGTGACTGAGCACACACGCGTAGACTCACTGAGGGGCTCTTAACTCTAGAATTCACTCCCCCTGGTGGTCCAACAAATATTAAACTTACTAGCCTTCAGGGAATGGCATTAAATACTTTCTCCTTGACAACCACGAACACAAAACTAAATAATACTTTCATGTCAAATGACCAACTATAGTTAATTTAAATGTATTTTCATAAATAAGAGACAATATTTATTTTTAGAAACTAGTAAATAATTCTAATTAATATACTTATGAAGTGAAATGAAGTGAAATTTGCTTACTTGTGTCCGACTCTTTGCGATCCCATAGACTATACAGTCCATGGAATTCTCCAGGCCAGAATACTGGAGTGGGTAGCCTATCCCTTCTCCAGGGGATCTTCCCAACCCAGAGATCAAACCCAGGTCTCCCACATTACAGGCAGATTCTTTACCAGCTAAGCCAAAAGGGATTTGTGTATATTCACAAGGGAATTGTGAGCCACAAGGGAATTGTGGTATACTTACACCAACTGTTTAATATAATAATAAATAAAACTTTTATTGACAAATAAAATAGCAATTATCAATTTATAAGTAAGTTAATAAGCCTGTTTATACTTTATTGCATTTGTATAGAGAACACCTAACATATTTCTATAGTCATAATGCTTTCCCAAGCAAAGTGAACCAAATATTTATTTGGTGAATTTAGGTAGCAGAAGAGAACATTTGCAATTTATATGTTTCAAGCCAATTTGAGGAGATATTACATACCTCCTTCAAGCAATACAACCTAATATCCAAATCTTCTAACCTATCCTAAATTTAATGAGAATCTTTGTTCCAGAGACCTTGTGTGAAAGTTCATAACATTATCAAATGGCAAAGAGATGATTCTATACTATGCATTCTAAGATGCATTTTTTCCAGCTAACTCATGGGGTGCTATAAATGCTAAGCATTTATAAACAATCGATGACATTAGAAGATTACAAAAACAAAGATAACATTTTTCTGTTTCTCCTCTGAGGGCCAAAAAGCCAAATGAAATGAGAAAGATAAAGGTCAAAAACAAAACCCTCAAAAAACTCCACCTTGAGTGACATCCCAGAACATTCATGGGAAACCAGGTAGAAGGTAGGAAAGATAGGGACAGATTTTAGCAGATGTTTTTGAATTATCCAATTATTTAGGACAACTGCAATTAATTCCAAGGCAAGTTTAACACTCAAAAAGAAACTGATTTGGAAAAGGTAGGTTGCGAGTTTAATTGAATACAAGCACAAATGAATGAATCCGTAACTAAACATCTATATAAGAAATACTTATACAGGAAGTAAGCAAACTATCTGAGACCTATTCAATGGTTCTGTCTTCCCATAATTTCTCATCTGCTGCTGTCATCAAGACAGAAAGACTAATTTTCAAATGTCGATAATAACAGCAAATATTTTTGGAGTGCTATGCAAAGAGCTTCAGCAGATTAACCTCAGTTATCCTCACAGCAACCTATTGAGACCTATTCAGACCCCTGGAGTTGGTAAGATGATAATTTTAAACTAAAGACATTTGAGATTTAACAGATACAGAAAGAAGCCTGTTCAGAGCTTCTCTTATTGAAATAAAGGCAGAAGTTTCTGGAAGAGAGGTAGCCATAAATCCCCTGTCCATGGGGAGCTTTACTGCCCAGAAAAAAGATGGAGAAGACCACCTGCACCCACATCAGCAAACTTTATCACAAATTTCCTTACTTTCCATTTGTCCCCCTAAAAGCCCATTTGTTCTTCCCATAAAGCCTCTTCTCCCCCTCCCCATCCTTATTAACTGTTGGGAAAATCTCATTTTTCCTTATGCTCCCATGTACATAGCTGATTAAAAGCTGTCTTTTCCCTTGGTAATCTGACTTTTGTCACTCTAATTCACATGTCCCCAATTATCAAACCCAGGAGGGTAGAGGAAACATTTTCCTCTGACAAATTCTGCAATGTAAGTAATTTCATCCTCACTGTAGACATCAGAAAACTTAAGGCTCAGGGAAATTAGGAAACTTGTTGAAGTTCACTGAACTAAAGGAATCATGATTTTAAATACAAGATTATTGCTTCAGAGAACATATGCTAGTTATCATTTCATTTAATTATTCATATTGGGTCCAAAGCCTCTACCAGCCTAAACAAACTGTCAAAACTTAAAAACAATTCTTCCAAGACCCTACCACTGATGTCTTAATTCTGAATGTTTCAGTATTTACCAGGAGGGACATTATTTGGATGACTGCAAATGTACTCAAATTGTGTGGTAAAAACAAAGTACATAAAGCAATTATCTTAATTTTACTTCCTTCACAAGTTTCTAAAATTGGTATGCTTAATTCAAGGGAAGAAATTCCTTACATACAATTGGAAAACTGACTCAAGGTGAAAAAATCTAGCAAGAGCAAGACTCCATTGGTCATACATTACAAGGAGGGAGTTGAATGGACAATACACAGGACCTAGAGCAGTCAGAGAACAATGTCTGTGAGGCCCTAGACATGCCCCAACTTTGCAAAGATGAGGAATCTGCCCCAGGGCAGTCATTACTAACAGCCACAAAGAAAGGCAGCTAGCCTGATCACAGAGATTAAACAGTGGCTCAGAGAATGAAGATTAAAGGAGGATGTCCTGGGGATGTCCCTGGGTTGGGAAGATCCCCTGGAAAAGGAAATGGCAAGCCACTCCAGTATATTCTTGCCTGGAAAAACCCACACAGAGAGAAACCTGGCAGGCTATAGTCCACAGGGTTGCAAATACTTAGTGACTAAACAATAACAAACCTGGGGATGGGAGTCAAAAGGAAGTAGGAAGCCCTGCATCATACAGCAAATTCCCCTTATCTATTTATTTTACATATGGTAATGTATATGTTTCAATGCTATTATCTCAGAGGTGCAAAGGCAGAAAGTTCCTGCGATGGACACAGATAAGCAAGTAGCCTGCAAAACACTGAAGCAGGTAGCACCACAGAGCTAACTATGTTACAACAAGCCAGAGTAAATATTACTGCCTTCCTCCAGTGAAAACAATTGGGATGAACATGGATAGAGTTCCAGGATATTTTTAAGAAAAAAAATCAAGTAACAAAACACTATGTATAATATGACACTGTTTCTGTTTTTAAAAATCCATAAAGCATCCAAAGACATATAGATGGCCAATAGACACATGAAAAGATGCTCAACAACACTAGTTAGTAGAGAAATGCAAATCAAAACTGCAACTGTACCACCTTGCTGCTGCTGCTGCTAAGTCGCTTCAGTCGTGTCCGACTCTTTGTGACCCCATAGACGGCAGCCCACCAGGCTCCCCCGTCCCTGGGATTCTCCAGGCAAGAACACTGGAGTGGGTTGCCATTTCCTTCTCCAATGCATGAAAGTGAAAAGTGAAAGGGAAGTCGCTCAGTCATGTCCGACTCTTAGCGACCCCATGGACTGCAGCCTACCAGGCTCCTCCATCCATGGGATTTTCCAGGCAAGAGTACTGGAGTGGGGTGCCACTGCCTTCTCTGGTACCACCTTACACCAGTCAAAATGTCTTAAAATAGCAAATGTTAAAGATGTGGAGAAAAGGGAACCCTCCTACACTGTTGATTGGAATGTAAGTTGGTGCAGCCACTATGGAAAACAGTATGGGGTTCCTCAGAAAACTAAAAATAGAATTACCATATGATCCAGCAATCCCACTCCTGGGCATGTATCCAGACAAAACTTAAACTTGAAAACACATGCATTCCTATTTTCACAGCAGTGCTATTCACAATAGCCAAAACATGGAAAACTAAAAGCCCATCAACAGATGAATGGATAAAGAAAACGTGGCACACACATACAATGGAATATTATTCAGCCATAAAAAGAACAAAATAATGCATGTTCAGCAACATGGATGCAGTTAGAGATTATCATACCAAGTAAAGTAAGTCAGAAAGAGAAAGACAAATGCCATTTGACATCACTTACACGTGGAATCTAAAATATGGTACAATTGAACCTGTCTACAAAACACACTCACAGACACAGAGATCAGACTTGTGGTTGCCAAGTGGGCTGGCAGGAGAGGGAGGGATGGACTGGCAGTTTGGGGTTGGTAGATGCAAACTGTTACGTTTAGAATGGATAAACAACAAGGTCCTACTCTTTAACACAGACAACTATATCCAATCTCCTGGGATAAACCATAATGGAAAGGAATAAAAAAAAAATATATATATATATACACACACACATATATATATATGTAAATATGTGTGTGTGGGTGTGTGTATAACTGAGTCACTTTGCTGTATGACAGAGATTGACACAACATTGTAAATGAACCATAGTTCAATTTTAAAAATCTATAAAGTGGTATATATTTCCCAAGGATACATATGAATATCCATCTGTAAAGGCATAATAAAAAGACTGGAAAACTACTGTGGAAATAAACAAATGAGAGTAATCTAAGGATATTTATGCAGGGCTTGCTATATTGAGGGAGTCAGGCACCATCACTAATGTTTGGCAGAGGCTGAAAGACAGGCAGGGGAGTGGTAAAAAGAAGTGCTATAATGGGAAACAGGAAGGCTTTGGGTATTCTGTGATTGGAAATTGTTGGCATGGCAAGCTAGAGACTGGCTAGCTAGAGGCAGGGGTATCTTAAGTGATTGGTTTAGGGAGCATGTTTTACTCTCTCTGGTTGGTCCTGAGTTGGAAACTGGCAGTCATTGACCAAACTTGCTGAGCTTGTGGTTTGATTTACCAGCCTGGGTGCTAGAGAGAGTGTGTGTCAGTGTTCTGTTGATATACATGGTCTGGCTCTTGTTCATTCGTATATTCAGTCCCTCATTATGCACTAAACTGGTATTTCTGGTGACCATTAGCAAGGTGGGGAGGGGTATGGTCATCAAAGACTAAACTCCTTATCTGTAATTTTTACTTTTTTATTTAAAAAATTACTTATTTTTATCTGTAGAATTTTTTAAAATCCTGAAGCAAAATGGAAGAAGGACGTAGTTGTCATTTCTAATGTTTACAACAGCATGGAAGGATTGATGCTTTTGAACTGTGGTGTTGGAGAAGACTCTTGAGAGTCCCTTGGTCTGCAAGGAGATCAAACCAGTCACTACTAAAGGAAATCAGTCCTGAATATTCATTGGAAGGACTGATGCTGAAGCTGAAGCTCCAATACTTTGGCTACCTGATGCGAAGAAATGACTTATTGGAAAAGACTGATGCTGGGAAAGATTGAGGGCAAGAGGAGGAAGGGGCAATAGAGGATGAGATGGTTGGATGGCATCACCAACTCAGTGGACATGAGTCTGAACAAACTCCAGGAGATAGTAAAGGACAGAGAATCCTGGCGTGCTGCCATCCACAGGGTCACAAAGAGTCAGAGACTACTGAGAGACTGAACAACAACAGGGCGAGATGGAGCCTATTGTTACTGTACTACTGAGAATACTAAGGCACTAGGAAATTAACTCGGAGAAGGCAATGGCACCCCACTCCAGTACTCTTGCCTGGAAAATCCCATGGATGGAGGAGCCTGGTAGGCTGCAGTTCATGGGGTCGCTGAGAGTCGGACACGACTGAGAGACTTCACTTTCACTTTTCACTTTCATGCATTGGAGAAGGAAATGGCAACCCACTCCAGTGTTCTTGCCTGGAGAATCCCAGGGACAGGGGAGCCTGGTGGGCTTCTGTCTATGGGGTCCCACAGAGTCGGACACAACTGAAGTGACTTAGCAGCAGCAGCAGCAGCAGCAGGAAGTTAACTTGCCCAAGATCATACAGTTGATAAATAGCAGAATTTAATTCCACATATATCTGATCCTAAAAGCTACTTTCCAATATGCCATGCTGCTGCTTATGATTATGAAAGTATAGTTATTCTATCATTAAAAGAGAGGATGGTTATTTATACTAGCTAGAAAGGGTAAGCGTAAGACATGTTGGATTAACATAATATTAGCATCTATGAGTATATTAGACTCTGTCTACCAATATGGTATTAGAACTCAGAAATTATTGCTATTCTTTTTAAATTGAATTTATAAGCCTATCATATAACAGTCCTGAATGAATTAATACAAGTCTGATCCTTTGTATTTCCAGAAAGCTAGCTTTGGCTTTTGAATAAGATAGCATCGAACCAGATGGGATAGTATGGAACCTTTTATATCTTCAGAGAATTCCATTCAGAGCAAAACTTATCACCTCTATTGCTGATAAAATGGCATGAGCCAATTCCTCCTCTAGGAGATGCTAATGATTCTACTTCCTGTAGGTGTAAAGCAGAATGTGAACCAGTTGACTGTTTTTCAGTGCTAATGTAGCTAACCTAACCTCATCAAGTTGATTTAGAGCTTATACTTATAAATGTCTTATATTTACCTCTGGCTGAAGGAGTGCCAAGGGCTTCTTCGGTGGTTCAGCAGGTAAAGAGTCTGCGTGCAGTGCCGGAGACAAAGGAGATGCAGGTTCATTCCCTAGGTTGGGAAGATCCCCTGGAGGAGGAAACAGCAGCACGCTCCAGTGTTCTTTTATGCAACTGGGCACACAAGGAGTGCGAACTAAACTGAACTCTTCTTTCTCTTTAAATCTTATTGGGATCACAGGTTATATAACCTATGAGTTTTTAAAGTAATTTCTGTATCAAGTAACTATAGTACTCACATGAGACTACAGATGTGTAAGTATTTTTGTTATTTTTCTGCCTTGAATGTTACCTCAATGACTTACACAATAATCTAGTAGCTTTACACTGAAAAGCACATTACAGTCATCTGAAGAGCTTAAAAAACATCACTGCCTCGCTCCTCTCCATCACCACCTCTTACCCAAGAAATTCTGATTGAATTGGTAGCCTGGCTGGCTACAGTCCTTGGGATCGCAAAGAGTTGGACATGACTGAACAACTAACACTTCACTTCAGAGTATCTGCATAGCTATTTTTTAAAAATTCAACAAGTAATTCTAACCTGCAG
Source organism: Bos mutus (assembly GCF_027580195.1). NCBI lineage: Eukaryota > Metazoa > Chordata > Mammalia > Artiodactyla > Bovidae > Bos > Bos mutus. The sequence continues at coordinate 65,728,242 of NC_091623.1, read as the reverse complement.
CATGAGTTGAAAAGCACTACTGTAGACTGTGAAAATTAATAAATAGAAAACATAATTAAAATAGTCAGGAGGCCAGAAGAGGGAGCTCTCACGCCCTAGGAAGCCAGCAGAGACCAACTCTTCCTGCCTGGCAGGAGCCCAGCCAATGAGAGACTGTCACAACTCAGCCATTAAAAAGTCACTATACTTTCAACTCTCAGTTCCTCCAGTAGACCCTCCAGTAGACCCTTTGTTCACAATAACCCTTCCAACTTTCTTTCTTTGCTTAAAAGAATTCCCCTCTCCTTGTACTTGTGGACTTACTTAAAGCATACCAAGGTCATAGACCTCAAATTGAAACTCTTTTGTTGATCCCAAATAAAGCCATTCTTGCTGGAGAAGTAACTGGCAGTTCATTTTGGGTCAGTAAGACCAAGACAGTTGTGATGCAAAAGATTTCATGATGCAGTTGTTCAGTGTGTTTGTCAGCATCCATCCCTTTGGGGAATGATAGTCTCCTCTGATATGAGGTCCTAGCAAGTTTGACTTTACCCCTATCCACCCACAGCAGTCCTAGTGATCTGCATACAACCCAGTTCAAAGTGATCCAGACCATGGCGGAGACCTCCCTAAAGAGTTAATGTCAGTAGGTGGGAAATGTCAATATGTCAAGGCTGTATATTGTCTGTCACCCTGCTTCATTCAGTTCAGTTCAGTCGCTCAGTTATGTCTGACTCTTTGCAACCCCATGGACTGCAACATGCCAGGCCTCCCTGTCCATCACTAACTCCTGGAGTTTACTCAAACTCATGTCCATTGAGTTGGTGATGCCACACAACCACCTCATCCTCTGTCATCCCTTTCTCTTCCTGCCTTCAATCTTTCCCAGCATCAGGGTCTTTTCCAATAAGTCAGTTCGTCTCATCAGGTGGCCAAAGTATTGGAGCTTCAACGTCAGCATCAGTCCTTCCAATGAATATTTAGGATTAATTTCCTTTAGTATTGACTAGTTTGATATCCTTGCAGTCCAAGGGACTCTCAAGAGTTTTCTCCAGCACCACAGTTCAAAAGCATCAATTCTTCAGCGTTCAGTTTTCTTTATGGTCCAACTCTCACATCCATACATGACTACTGGAAAAACTATGGCTTTGACTAGACAGACCTTTGTTGGCAAAGTAATGTCTCTGCTTTTTAATATGCAGTCTAGGTTTCTCATAGCTTTTCTCTCAAGAAGCAAACATCTTTTAATTTCATGGCTGTAGTCACCATCTGCAGTGATTTTGGAGACCAAGAAAATAAAGTCTCTCACCATTTCCATTGTTTCTCCATCTATCTACCAGGATGTGATGGGACCAGATGCCACAATGTTAGTTTTTTGAATGTTGAGTTCTAAGCCAGCTTTTTCTCTCTCCTCTTTCACTTTCATTAAGAGGCTCTTTAGTTCCTCTTCACTTTCTGCCATAAGAGTGATGTCACCTGCATATCTGAGGTTATTGGTATTTCTCCCGGCAATCTCGATTCCAGCTTGTGCTTCATCCAGCCCGGCATTCTGCATGATGTACTATGCATATAAGTTAGTTAAGTAGGGTGACAATATACAGCCTTGACATATTCCTTTCCCAATCTGGAAGCAGTCTGTTGTTCCATGTCGAGTTCTGTTGCTTCCTGAGCTGCATGCAGATTTCTCAGGAGGCAGGTCAGGTGGTCTGGTATTCCCATCTCTTGAAGAATTTTCCACAGTTTGTTGTTATCCATACAGTCAAAAGCTTTGGCGTAGTCAATAAAGCAGAAGTAGATTTTTTTCTGGAATTCTCTTGTTTTTTCTATGATCCAACAGATGTTGGCAATTTGATCTCTGGTTCCTCTGCCTTTTCTAAGTCACACTGCTTACTTAACTACTATGCAGATTACATCATGCAAAATGCTGGGCTGGATGAATCACAAGCTGGAATCAAGATTGTAAAGAGAAATATTAACAAACTCAGATATGCAGATGACACCACTCAAATGGCAGAAATCGAAGAACTAAAGTGCCTCTTGATGAAGGTGAAAGAGGAGAGTAAAAAGCTGACTTAAATGGCAGAAAGTGAAGAAGCAGCAAAGAGCATCTTGATGAAAATGAAAGAGAAGTGAAAAACCTGCCTTAAAACTCAACATTCAAAAAACTAAGATTATGGCATCCAATCCCATCAATTCATGGGAAATGGATGGGGAAAAATGGAAACAATGGCAGATTTTATTTTCTTGGGCTCTAAAATCACTGCAGAGGGTGACTGCAGTCATGAAATTAAAACACTTGCTCCTTGGAAGAAAAGCGATGACAAACTGGACATAGTATTAAAAAGCAGAGACATCACTTTCCTTACAAAGGTCCATATAGTCAAAGCTGTGGTTTTTCCTGTAGTCATGTACAGATGTGAGAGGTGAACCACAGAAAAGGCTGAGCACTGAAGAGTTGATGCTTTTGAACTGTGGTGCTGGAGAAGACTCTTGAGAGTCCTTGGACTGCGAGGAAATCAAACCAGTCAATCCTAAAGGAAATCAACCCTGAAACTGAAGCTCCAATACTTTGGCCACCTGATTCGAAGAGCCAGCTGATTGGAAAAGACCCTGATGCTGGGAACGATCGATGGCAGGAAGAGTAAGGGGTGACAGAGGAGAAGGTGGATGGTTTGATGCCATCACCAACTCAATGCACATGAGTTTGAGCAAACTCTCTGGGAGACAGTGAAGGACAGGGAAGCCTGGTGTTCTGCAGTCCATGGGGTCTCAGAGTCAAACACAACATAGAGACTGAACAACAAAAACAAGGGAAAGGTGTTTTTCCTCTACTCACCTTAGGTGTGATGGCTGGAGTTTAACTGACAAAAGAGAGATTAACAAGAGAAAAACAAACAGAAGTTAACACATGCATTGCACATACTTCCAGGAGAGTTCAGTGATGAAAAAATGACCTCAGAGGGGTGTTTAAAAGTGGGGCTCATATATTTCCTTAATAGAAGAAAAAAAATTTTGTAGAGAAATGACAGGACAAAGGAAAGGGTTTTCAGCTTCTAAAGGGAGCAAACTGTTGAAAGGTAAGTATTAATGTTAGGAGGAAACTAATGCTGCCAAGCAGGGCCCTGTGGGACTCCTGGGCGCAGCAGCCTTTTTGTCCCCCATTTCTAAACCTCCATGACCCTCTCTCAGTTCCAAATGGCAGTACAGTTGCTAATCAAAGGAGGAACAGCAATAAAACCAAAAGATTATAGAACCAGAGAGGCTCATCAAAATTAGGAAACTGGACCACCTAAGACCCTGCACACACTCTAATATTGTCAGCAACACCACCCTTACGAAACTTTGCAGAGAGTCTTACTGCCATACTCCTATCTGTTATAACCTTTCTCTGCTCACCAGGGAGGGGGGCAGAGTTCTTGAGGCCCTAGCCTACTGTGTTTCCCCTTGACTGGCAAAGTAATAAGGCCACTCTTTCCTTCTCCTCCATAATGGTCTCCCTATTTCAGTTCAACACTGGTGCAGAGAGAACCAAGATTTGGGCAACACTGATGGAAGATACAGGCCAGTTGGTAAGGAATGTTATGTAGGTTCCTCTGGTGCCATCCCAAGGCTGACTGGAGTCTAGAGTTATGTCCCACGTCCAATGACTAAGAATTGTTCTGCCCTTTGTGGTATAGACCAGGAGCCATGTGTCTGTTTCTTCTCAATTGCCTTCAGCTCAAAATAATCCACATGCCAGAGTGGCATATTTTAGGGTGGTACACTCTGAACCCTTTCAGAAATCCTCTTCTGTGACTATAGCTGTAAGGACAACATCAGGAATGACTCATACCATCTTTATTACTGCATGGAAGTAATCATTCACCACTAGAAGAGAAGTGACGCTAACACACAAAGAGAAAAAAACAGAGAGGTGGAGAAAGCACTTTGATTTTCTTTTAGTAAATATTTACTTATTATGCTGTTGGCTGGTTGTGAAAATGAGCAAGGACCCCCAAGGTCCATGTCCTCCATCTGCCTTTTGTCTGTGGACAAACTTTAACCAATGAGTAAGTTTAATCGGAGAAGTGAGAAAATGAAGAGACAAAGGGAAACAGTTCAGGAGGATTCAATTATAATAGTTTAGTTATTAAGCATGGGCTTCCCGGGTAGCTCAGCTAAAGAATCATCCTACAATGCAGGAGTTTCTGGTTCCATTCTTGAGTTGAGAAGTTCCCCTGGACAAGGGATGGGCCACTCACTCCAGTATTTTTGGGTTTCCCTGGTGGCTCAGATGGTAAAGAATATGCTTGCAATGCAGGAGACCTGGGTTTGATCCCTAGACTGGGAAGATCCCCTGGAGGAGGGCCTGGCAACTCACTCCAGTATTCTTGCCTGGAGAATCTCCATGGACAGAGGAGCCTGGTGAGGTACATTCCACGGGGTCACAAAGAGCTGGACACGACTGAGCAACTAAGCATAGCACAGCACAGTCATTAAGCATAGTTAATGATCTTTAGTTCCTTCTCAAGAGCTACAAATATTCTGAGCCATATCCTGTGAGCTGTTTTGTGGATACTAAAACCCTCACCAAGTGGAAGATATTAACTACATGATGACCAGACTAGCCATGACATTAGCTGCCACAATTCCAGGAACTGGCCTCAAGGACATGGGAAAAAAATGACTTTGGAACTAAAGATTAATTGTACTTAAAACAATCAACATGACAGGGGTCAGACCATTGATGACTAATTTTAAGACGAGTGTTAGGGACTTCCCTGGTGGTCCAGTAAAGACTCCACACTCCTAATGCAGAGGGCATGGGTTGGATCCCTGGTGGGGGATCTAAAATCCAATATGCAGCATGGCATGGCCAAAAGAAAAGATGACCATCAGAGTTGACCATGTTGTTTCTGCAATAGACCCCTCCCTCTGTCTATAAAAGCTCTTGCCTGCTGTTTGTCAGTGGTGAGGAGTCTGCCTTTGGACAGGAGTCTACCCTCCCTGCCAGTTGCTGGATTCCAAAATAAAGAAAACTTTCCTTTCCACCAACCTTGCCTCTTTATTGCCTTTTGAAAAGCAAGCAGCCAGACTCCACTTCTGATTACAGGGGTAGGTGACTGATAATAAGCCCCTGGATTCATCATTAGAGTTTATATTAGATGTTCTATAGAATTAGCTTAAGCTATTTCATGCCACTTTGAGTTGACAGTCTATTGCTTGAAACCAAAACTGCCCCCCCCAAATATAATACGCAGTTAACATTTTTGCAAAATCAGAACCATTTTTTGAAGTCATGGAATAGATGACTCCCCTCTCCAATCATGGTTTTAAAGTCTTTTTGTGTGTGAAATAGAACAGCCTTATTGCTGACTGTAGAAAGTTTTAGTGCTCTGGATAGAAGATCCGATCAGTCATAATAACATTCCCTTGAGCCAAAACCTAATCCAGAGCTAATCTAATCCTAATCTAACTCTTTTCAAATCCATAAAGGCTGAAAAAGGTGAGCAAGCTGCTGCAGAAAAAAAGTTTGAAGCTAGCAGAGGTTAGTTCATGGGGTTTAAACTTAGAAGCTGTCTCCATAACATCAAAGTGCAAGGTGAAGCAACAAGCGCAAGTGTATTAACAGAAGCTGCAGTAAGTTAAACAGAAGATCTAGCTAAGATGACTACACTTGGCTACACTACACAACAGATTTTCACTGCAGAAGATGCCATCTAGGACTCATAGCTAGAGAGGGGAAGTCAATGCCTGATTTCAAAGTTTCAAAGGATAGGCTGACTGCTGTCAGGGGCTAATACACTTGTGACCTAAGTGGAAGCCAGGGCTCATTGACCATCCTGAAAACCCTAGGGCCTTTAAGAATAGGAAAATATTTGTAATACATAAAAGACAAAAAAGGTAATTTCTTTAATATAATTAGTTTTACAAATCACTAATGAAATCAAGCATGATCATATGGGGACTGCCTAGACACAAAAGCCTTTCCTTGTTCCTCTTTTTCTCATTTGTAGGAAAAAAGATCTGAACTGACTATGGCTCAGATCACGAATTCCTTACTGCAAAATTCAGACTTAAAGAAAGTAGAGAATACCACTAGGCTGTTCAGATATGACCTAAATCAAATCCCTTACGATTATACATTGGAAGTTACAAATAGATTCAAGGGATTAGATCTGATAGACAGAGAGATTTGTAACATTGTATAGGAGGTGGTGAGCAAAACCACCCCCAAGAAAAATGCACGAAGGCAAAGTGGTTGTCTGAGGAGGCCTTACAATAGCTGAGGGGAGAACAGAAGTGAAAGGCAAAGGAGAAAAAGAAAGACATACTCATCCGAAAGCAAAGTTCCAAAGAATAGCAAGGAAAGAACAGAAAGCCTTCCTAAGGGAACAGTAACAAAGAAATAGAAGAAAACAATAGAATGAGAAAGACTAGAGATCTCTTCAAGAAAATGAGAGATACCAAGGGAACACTTACTGCAAAGATAGGCTCTATAAAGGACAGAAATGGTATGGACCTAACAGAAGCAGAAGACACTAAGAAGAGGTGGCAAGAATACCGAGAAGAACTATACAGAAAAGATTTTGATGACCCAGATAACCACCTAGAGCCAGACATCCTGGAATGCGAAGTCAAGTGGGCCTCAGGAAGCATCACTATGAACAAACCTAGTGGAGGTGATGGAATTCCAGCTGAGTTACTTCAAATTCTAAGATGATGCTGTGGAAGTGCTGCACTCAATATCCCAGCAAATTTGGAAAACTCAGCAGTGGCCACAGGACTGGAAAAGGTCAGTTTTCATTCCAATCCCAAAGAAAGGCAATGCCAAAGAATGCTCAAACTACCACACAATTGCACTCATTTCACATGCTAGCAAGGTCATGCTCAAAATCCTTCAAGCTAGGTTTCAATGGAAGCTTCAGTGGCAGCTGTGCAGCGCTGGAGCTGCCGTGAGGAGATACCCCACGTCCAAGGTCAAAGGAGAAGCCCCAGCAAGATGATAGGAGGGGCAAATTCACGTTTAGAATCAGACTCCATTCCCACCAGAAATGCTTGGAGGGCTCAAACAAATCTTGTGTACACCAGGACCTAGAGACCCCACAGAGACTGAGACAGAACTGTATTTGAGTGTCTCCTGTGGAGGTACGGGTCAGCAGTGGACTGCCACAGGGCCAGGGGCTCTGGGTGCAGCAGACTTGAGTATGGCATAAGCCCTTTTTGAGGAGGTCGCCATTAACCCCACCACAGAACTGCCAGAACTTACACAGGACTGGGAAATAGACTCTTGGAGGGCACAACAGAACCTCGTGTGCACCAGGACCCAGGAGAAAGGAGCAGCGGCCCCACAAGAGACTGACCCAGACTTGCCTGTGAGTGTCCAGCAGTCTCCAGTGGAGGTGTGGGTCAGTGGTGGCCCGCGGCAGGGCTGGGGGCACTGAATGTAGCAGTACATGCATGGGACCTTTTGAAGGAGGTAGCCATTATCTTCATTACCTCCACCATAGTTTGGCTCCAAGTAAATAACAGGGAGGAAACACAGCCCCACCCACTGACAGAAAATTGGATTAAAGATTTTCTGAGCATGGCCCCCATCAGAGCAAGACCCAGTTTCCCCCTCAGTCAGTCTCTCCCACCAGGAAGCTTCCTGTAAGCCTCTTATCCTTCTTCATCAGAGGGCAGACAGACTGAAAACCACAATCACAGAAAACTAATCAAATTTATCACATGGACCACAGGCTTGTCTGACTCAATGAAACTACGAGCCATGCCGTGTAGGGTCACCCAAGACAGACGGGTCATGGTGGAGAGTTCTGACAAAATGTGGTCCACTGAAGAAGGGAATGGCAAACCACTTCAGTATTCTTGCCTTGAGAACTCCATGAACTGCATGAAAAGGCAAAAAGATATGGCACTGAAAGATGAACACCCTAGGTTGGCAGGTGCCCAATATGCTACTGGAGATCAGTGGAGAAACAACTCCAGAAAGGATGAAAAGACGGAGCCAAAGCAAAAACAACACCCAGTTGTGGATGTGACTGGTGATCGAAACAAAGTCAGATGCTGTAAAGAGCAATATTGCATAGGAACCTGGAATGTCAGGTCCACGAATCAAGGCAAATTGGAAGTGGTCAAACAGGAGATGGCAAGAGTGAATGTCAACATTTTAGGAATCAGTGAACTAAAATGGACTGGAATGGGTGAATTTAACTCAGATGACCATTATATCTACTACTGTGGGCAAGAATCCATTAGAAGAAATGGAGTAGCCATAATAGTCAGCAAAATAGTCTAAAACCCAGTACTTGGATGCAATCTCAAAAATGACAGAATGATCTCTGTTCATTTCCAAGGCAAACCATTCAATATCACAGTAATCCAAGTCTATGCCCTGACCAGTAACACTGAAGAAGCTAAAGTTGAACGGTTCTATGAAGCTTCTTCACAGAAGAAGGTTCTATGACCTTCTGGAACTAACACCCTAAAAAGATGTCCTTTTCGTTATAGGGGACTGGAATGCAAAAGTAGGAAGTCAAGAAACACCTGGAATAACAGGCAAATTTGGCCCTGGAGTACAGAATGAAGCAAAGATTAGCAAAGGCTAATCAAGTTTTGCCAAGAGAATGCACTGATCATAGCTCATCTCACACACTAGTAAAGTAATGCTCAAAATTCTCCAAGCCAGGCTTCAACAGTACATGAACTATGAACTTCTAGGTGTTCAAGCTGGATTTAGAAAAGGTAGAAGGAAATGGCAACCTACTCCAGTATTCTTGCCTGGAGAATCCCAGGGATGGAGGAGCCTGGTGGGCTGCTGTCTATGGGGTCGCACAGAGTCGGACACGACTGAAGCGACTTAGCAGCAGCACAGGAACCAGAGATCAATTGCCAACATCCATTGGATCATCGAAAAAATGAGAGAGTTCCAGAAAAACATCTACTTCTGCTTTACTGACTATGCCAAAGCCTTTGTGTGGATCACAACAAAGTGTGGAAAATTCTGAAAGAGATGGGAATACCAGACCACCTGACCTGCCTCCTGAGAAATTTGTATGCAGGTCAAGAAGCAACCGTTAGAACTCTGCATGGAACGACAGATTGGTTCCAAATCAGGAAAGGAGTACTTAATAAACCTTTCTCTACTCCAAATGACAACGTTTCTATTTTTTGGCCTCACAGGGCATTGGGCACAGGAACTTGTGCTCAGCAATCCTAGGAGAAAAAAAAAAAAATGCAGCTATCTAATACAAAAACACGCAAAGGATATTAACAGGCAGTTGAAAGAAAAACAAATAGAATCATGTGCTTAACTTCACTCATAATTAAGTAAATGCACACCAAAACAAATTATGCTTTCAATGACCAGAAAAGCAAGCATAAATTATTCTGCTAATGCACAAGGCTGGCAAATAACAGGTGATGGACATGTAAATTGATACAACTTTTGGAAGGCAATTTTGCAACATCTATCAGTATTTATAATGCCTGTATACTGTGAAGTGTAAGTCTACAGCTAGGATTTCATCCAGTGAGCAAACTCTCAAAGATTACAAGGCATATGTTTCCATATGTTTACTGATTCATCACTGGTAATAACAAAAACCTGGGGACTTCCCTGGCGGTCCTGAGGTTAACACTCTGCGTTCAGCTCAGGGGACTCCAGTTCAATCACTGGTCAGGGAACTAAGATTCCTCATGCCACACCGCATGGCCAAAAGGAAAATAAAAACCCTGCCCATGACCTAAATACCCATCAATTAGTCTGCCTGGTTAAATAAATTATTATATACCCAATCAGTTCAACATTATTTAGCACTGCAAATTAAGAATTATATAATACGTGCTATTAAAAGAATGGAATCATGCATGCTATTAAATAAAGTGAACAAAAACAAAGAATACCATATGCATTATCCTCTATATGTATAAGGGGAAATATATTCAAACATTTTCCCAGGAAGCATACAAAAGAAACTGTTAATTAGGCAGTCAGTTAGGCAGAACTTTAGGGAGAGGAACTGGTAGAGACTTTTTCATTTTATGACTTTTGCTTAATTTAAACTTTTATTTTACCATATATATGAACCTATATTATATATTTATGCTATATTATATAGTGTATTTGATATTTATTTATACATTATATTATACATTACATGAATTTATCATTGATAAATTATATATTTTGTATATTAATACTAATTTATAATATAATAAATATTTTATATAACATATTATCCATATTGAGATACCTTTCAAAATCATGGCTGAGAAAGGATGGGTTCTAGATGGTATTTTAAAATTTATTTTATAGTAAAATACAATACCATAATCAGCTTGTTTTCGTTGAGCAAACATTTGAAGATATGGTAAAGAATCTTAAAAATAATACCATTCTTTGTACAAGCACTTGGGAAACAGTTTGCCACATATGATTTGTCACCATCTATTGGAGATGAAGGACACACCCTTTGAATGAGCAATAGTCTCCTAAATACAGACTCTACAGAAATATATACACATATTCACCAAAACACATGGACTAAGATGTTCACTAGAAAAATGTGCCCAATAGCAAACACAGAAACTGACCTAGAAACCACCAAAATATTCATTACCAGTGGAATGGCTACATCAGTTGTGATACAGTCACTTAAGGCAAAGCTATAATGCTGTGAAAATAAATGCACCACAACCCATCAGCATGGATCAACTGTACAAACAAAGGATGAAAGGGAGCGAGATACAAAAGAAACACGTAGTATGAGTCCATTTATACTATGCTTAGGGTGTATACACAGATAGGAAAACCAAGGCAGTGACTATCACAAACTATCTGGGAGTGGGACAAAAGGGTTGTAAGCTGGAAGGGGCACGCTTGGGGGCTTCTGGAGACCTGACAGTGTTATGTGACCTAGACTGTGATTTGTACAGATATTTGCTTTGTAATCTTTATCAAAACTTACACATATGTTTAAATGCTTCCTTGTATCTATGTTGCTGCTACTGCTAAGTCGCTTCAGTCGTGTCCGACTCTGTTCGACCCCATTGACGGCAGCCCACGAGGCACCCCCGTCCCTGGGATTCTCCAAGCAAGAACACTGGAGTGGGTTGCCATTTCCTTCTCCAATGCATGAAAGTGAAAAGTGAAAGTGAAGTTGCTCAGTTGTGTCCGACTTCGCAACCCCATGGACTGCAGCCTACCAGGCTCCTCCATCTATGGGATTTTCCAGGCAAGAGTACTGGAGTGGGGTGCCATCGCCTTCTCCGGTATCTATGTTACATGTCATAATAAAACCTACAAAAATTAAACAAAGCACCTGATACCATTCTGCGTCTAAATCATAGTTTACACAAACCAATATTCTATCTATGATACCAAAGGGTATTTTATGCTAGTTTCCAAGGAGTCATCTTTTGGGCTTGCAGGATGAAGTCTAAGATTTGGGCATTTATAACTCCAAAATAAAGTACAGAGAAACAGGATATCAAACTGTGTCCAAACCGTCATAGTAAAAATCAGCCCCAGTACCGAGTATATTTAAAATAGACGAGAAGATGGAACTTCAGACTATTCTTCATTGTTAGATCTTTAATAGTTATTCCTATCTATACAGACCATTACTTTTCAAGAAGATAGTATTTCTTGAAGAATTTACTACACAAATGTCAAGTCCTCTTAAATTAATATTATTAATATATTAATATATTCTTCCTATTGTCATTGTTCATATCTACCTACCCTGCAAAAAAGGAATCTGACAGCTGAACAAAAGAAGTATATGAGGCATGTCTAGAGGCTTAAAGTCATCTAACTAAAAGAAAATCTCTTGTCTACTTAAGCTCCACATCCAAACACCTCTTGGTGGTGATGGGTGATGGTGAAGTAAGAGGAAGATAAGCTTTGAATTGCTATGCTACACACACACACACACACACACAGTCTCACATACACCACCATTTTGTATGGGGAACCTGCCACAAAATGTTAGTGGTGTATTTCATTTTCACTTAATATTTGTTGGTACATTTTTTAGTTCCATGTTCAACATAATTACTACTCTAATGGGATGTTTTACAAGCATGCAAAATGCAGATTTCTACCCAATGGCAGGACTCATCATCACAGGGAGTTTCAGCTCCATGGGTTTTTAGCTGACTACATCGATTGCCCAGTAAATGGTGACATTTTCTAACCTGCTGTACAGAGGCAAGTGTCTAAATTTTGGCCAATAAGATGCAAGCATGTGAGTATGTGTGTGTTAGAGTGTGTGTGTGTGTGTTTAAGGAAGTTGCTTGTTTTCCACTTTCTTGTTCCCTCTTCACACTAAATAGAAAACAGCAAGAGAAGAAGTAACTGCCTCTGACCCAGAGATGACAGTTCCTGATGAGAATGGCAAAACTACCTGATCATCTTGAGACACGTTTCTGGAGTGTTGTCTGAGTAAAAGCCAAATGTTTATCTTATTTCTGCACTGTAATTTGAAGATACTGGATTTTAAATATAAAAGTAGATTTTAAATATAAAAGCCAAAATAAATTATTTGTAGTGGTGCAGGGTAAAGCATTTGCCTACAGTGTAGGAGACAAAGATTCAATCCCTGGGTCGGGAAGATCCCCTGGAGAAGGGCATGGCAACCCACTCCCATATTCTTGCTGGGAGAATTCCACGGACAGAGGAGCCTGGTGGGCTACAGTCCATGGCGTTGCGAGAGTCGGACATAACTGAGCCTGCACAGACTAAATGAATATGAGTTTCACTTTAGACACACCTGGCAATGCTAATTGGTAAGAATAACAAAAAATAGGCAGTATAAATTAAATCACGGCCTTATATCAAACAAAAGTAAATGTGATAAGGAGAGCAAACATAAAACTTTAACCTGAAACATATATACATATTAATTTTATGTACATGGTCTGGTAATGGCAAGTTTCTCTCTAAGAATTATAAAAAAGGTAAAAATCACAGAGGGAAAAATTGAGATACTTCACTCCAGCCGGTTTTAAAAATAATTGCACGTCAACACTAGGTTGAACAAAACTGCAATGCCACTGATAAACTGAAGAGAACCAATTTAGTTTAAGGAATGTGTCTGTGATATTTAAAAACGCCTAAAATCGGTAAGTAAAAGACATTGGGAAAATGGCAAGGAGCGTTGTATTAATACTGATTCTTGTTTGCAAGCCATGGGAACCAACACTGGTTAACTTAAAAGAGTTAATTACTGGGAGGACATAGGAAAGCTGAAAGGAAAGAGAATTGGATGCAGAAAGGACAAGTAGTTCCAGAGGAACTACAATACAGTCTTCTCTGAGGGACATCACTGGAATAAAAGCACAGCTCCCTGGAGATATTTTGAGGTGGAAGATGATGGTTTCCTGGTGACTGCTTTCAGGAGATAACACCTGAAAGAAATGAGGTGAGATTGGGCAGAGGGAGAAGCCAACTCAAGCTGCGGATGCAGCTGGAGCCTCAGCCAACCCCACAGGGTGCTCCCGAGAGTAGCCCCAAGTAGAGGCAAGGGCCTTTGTTTGGTGCTTTTCTCCAGTCCAGCCTTGGGCTGTCCACAGATAAGGCACTTGTCTATAGTTAAGGAGGCAGTGAAGTATGAGCAGCTAATAGACACAGCAGAGGACTTATTTTCTGACTTTGCACCACACCACACAAAATTCAAAACTCTTAGAAAAAACAGACAGGCACACTTGGTCATGTGCTCAGAGTTTGACTGGAGTGGTCCAGGTTCTCTAATATTCTGTCCTTCTAAAACTGCACAGAGAGGCCATACACCCCCCACCAAAAAAAAAAAAAAACCCATTTGTATGCTCTTACCAGAACAAGGCAGAGTGGAAGCCAGACTCCCAGGATACAGCCACTGTGTATTATAGGTATCAATGGACAATTCAGGAATAATGATATGTAAATCACTGGTAGGTTTTAAAAAGTTCACTCTCACTAGCAACTGATGATCTGAAAATTAAGCCTTGCAAATGAGAGTGACAGGGCTTTCCAGGTGGCTTTATTGGTAAAGAACCTGCCCGCCAATGCAGGAGACATGAGAGATGCAGGTTCGATTCCTGGCTTGGGAAGATCCACTGGAGGAAGGCATGGCAACCTACTCCAATATTCTTGCCTGGAGAATTCCACAGACAGAGGAGCCTGGCAGGCTACAGTCCATGGGATCACAGAGTTGGACACAACTGAAGCAACTTAGCACAGTGAGAGTGCCAAAGATTAAGAAGGATCTTTCTCAGAATTTCCAAGTGTGGTGGGAGACAGGCACTCAAATACAACGCTGCTGCTGCTGCTGCTAAGTCGCTTCAGTCGTGTCCGACTCTGTGCGACCCCATAGACGTCAGCCACCAGGCTCCCCCGTCCCTGGGATTCTCCAGGCAAGAACACTGGAGTGGGTTGCCATTTCCTTCTCCAATGCATGAAAGTGAAAAGTGAAAGTGAAGTTGCTCAGTCGTGTTCGACTCCTAGCGACCCCGTGGACTGCAGCCTACCAGGCTCTTCCGTCCATGGGATTTTCCAGGCAAGAGTACTGGAGTGGCTTGCCATTGCCTTCTCCGCAAATACAATGCTAACAAAAGAATAAAACTGTATAACCTTCCTGAAAATCAATTTTGCAATGTATGCCAAAAGTTTTAAAAATACACCTATTCTGCAGTTGCACTTCTAGGAATTTAGCCTAAGGAAATAACCAATTATAAAAAAAGTAAATGCGCAAAAAGATATTTAATGCAGCATTGTTTGCTATATTTATAAAGGAAGGAAGTAAACTAAACATTTAGAAGAGGTTATAGAGTCAGTAAATTATGGAAAATCCAAATGATGCAATATGATGAAGCCATTAGGAATCAATTGGTTGCGAGATAATCATATACACAGAGAGATGGTCATGTTACTGTAAGTTTTAAAAATTACAAAACAAAATACATAGTAAATCTTCTTGTAATATCAAAAACCAAAAGGTAAATGCTATTTTAGTGTGATGGCATTACACATACTATTTCCCAAATCTGTAACAGAAAAAAGACAGCTTACATGTCACTCAAAAATTATTTAAAAGCCTCTTAAAATCAAAACAAAAGCAAAATTTAAAAACTGAAGTAGGACCCATCTTCCAAAAAAGATACAATTGAAAAGTTCAGCCTTGGAACCATTTTTTAAATTTCAATAAAACATTATATGTTTCAAATATTTAATGTTTATATATATTAGGACTTACCATGTATCAGGCACTGTCCTAAAAACCTTCTAGATAGTCATCACATAATCCTCATAACTCTATGCGTTAGGTACCATTATTACCCATATTTTACAGATGAAGAAACTGAGGCACAGACATCCCACTAGCTACAGGACTAGTAACTAGTGAAGATGAGACTCAAATCCAGGTAGTCTGGCTATGGAGACCATTATTGTAATCACTTGGCTATTTTGTAAAGTATTTATTTGAGAAATATTAATATTTGTTAACAATCTTGTACTCTTTTGCAAATGTTCACTGCCTGCAGAATTCGAGGTAAATCACTGCAGACAAACAGCTTTTCAACAGAAAATCTGAGTGAAGGTGATATCCTTGATTAGTCTTATGACAAACACATGTGTAGGTGGACGTAAGGAAGGAGAAAAGACAGATTATGTTTATTTTAAATGTATTTATCAGGAATTTACTGTTTGGATAAGAAAAAACATAAAAGATTTCAATTCAAAAAAATCTTGGGCTCCCTTTTTTGAAAGATATAATTTACAAATACTAATTTAAATGTTATTGAGATGAAAAGCACAGATTTTGATTGATGTTTAATTCTATCACTGCCTTTAAAATCTTAATATATATTTGGACTTCCCTGGTGGTCCAGTGCATTAGGAATCTGCATGCCAGTGCAGGGGAAACAGGTTAGGTCCCTGCTTTGAGAAGGTAGCACATACCTTGAGGCAACTAAGCTTGTGTGCCATAACTACTGAATATACATCCTGCAATTACTGAAGCCCACGTGTCCAGAGCCAGTGCTCCGCAGCAAGACAGGCCACTGAAACCAGAGGCCAGTCACCGCAACGAAGTGAAGTCGCCTCTCACGGCAACTAGAGAAAGCCCGCACACAGCAATGAAAACACAGCACAGCCAAAAATAAACACAATTTTAAAAAAAATTCTGTATTTTTTAAAAAGAATATGATTGGACTTATGTAAGAAAAGAAAATTGTAACACAGCATACACAAGCTTCTCTAGAAAGTCTTTTTCCATAATAAACACTTTATTTCTCAAGAAAAATACCATTGATCTAATCTGTATGTTGATTGCTAGCTAGTAAAAAAGGGAAATCATAACCAGGCAAAATGTGAACACAGCTAACTAAAACTCACTGTAAAAAAAAAAGAAAAAAGATAAATAAAACGGTAACCTTAAAGGCTCTACATGGTTTTATACCTTACAACTTCTGTTGCTGTAAGATATGAGGAGTTGTAGGTCTAACATAATCTTTATCTCCTTCCAGGACATTTTAGCAGCTGTGAAATAAGAGGCTTGGAACAACATCCTAAGTCCCTTCTAGTCCTAAAATTCTAAGTACATTCAATATATAGTTCTAAAGACATTTATACATATCTTGGCCGGACTGACTTCCTGGTGAAAGGGGAAGATGAGAAAAATGTCTGAGTTACTCCTCCATCATGGCCCTTACAAGGAGTCCGTTCTCAAAGTTAGTCTCTAAATTGACAACCAGTATATCTGATAAATGTTTGTGAACAGCAAATTACAGAAGACCTCTCCTGACAACGTCTCTACGTGTTTCACATGCATACTTTGATTCTATCTCCCGGAGCCCTTGCTCCGTCTTTCATTACCCCCTCATCATGTTGGCTAACACGTCACTAAATTCAATGTATATTCACCTTTAACCGTTCTCCACGTCGTGGCCCATTTAACACAGCTGATCCTACTTTGAAAATCTGGTTTTCTTCTCATGTCTTAGGCCACTTCTCCTTTAAGTTAGTCATCAAATGTTGGACTCACACAAGTCTGGGCCTTGGGCCTTCTTTTAAACTCTATATGTATGCTGTTTTATACGGAAGGCACTAGGCCATGGGACTATTTAATAAACTAAAGTTAATAAAACAAAAAATTCAATTCTTTAGTTGCCCTAGGCATTTCAAGGGCTCAAAAACCACAAGTGGCTCATTGTATTGGGCAACACTGAAATAGAATATTTCCGACATTCTATTACACAGTGTTGCTCTATACCCTCTCCCTGAGTGACTGTCTTTATGCCCAAGTTGTCAGTTATTATCATCTATTTGCAGAAAAATCTTCACATTTATACTCTTGTAAAAACTTTTTTGAGCAAAAGACCAGTGTGGCCAAACACTGCCTTAATTTTCCACTTGGGTATCTCAAAGCCCAAAATGCCCCAGACCAGATTTCTCAAGTTCATCTCCAAACCTGGCTTTAGAATGTTCTTCCTAATGTCACTGCCATCTAATTCCAGGTGAACTAGTTTGAAAACTCAAGCTACCCTCTATTTTTCCTTATTCTTTCAATCCATTTCCAAGTCCTCTGCATTATTTCTTAAGTACCATACTTCTCAAAATTTTCCCCTTCCTCGTTTTTCTGCCACCCCCATAATCCATACTCCTATAGCTTGACTAGTGGAGAAATTTCTCTGAATTTAAATCTTGACTGAGAGACCTCAGGCAAATTTCTTAGACTCCTCCTTAACCAAGTTCTTCATCTGTAAAAATAGGGATAATACTATGATATTCTTCATAGTGTTGTTTTAAGGATTGAATAAGATTATAAGTGTAGAGCTTAGCATAGTGTATAGGACATAAATTCTCTAAATATTAGCTACTATGATTACTATCATCTCGTGCCTAGATTACTGAAATTGTATCCTGTCTTTCCATACTTACTCTTGCTCCTCTCGAATCTTCTGCCTGCAATGTAACTAGAGACTTTTAGTAAATATAAACCTGATCATTTGCCCCCTCAATCTCCCTGGAAACCCAGTTTATAGGTTTTATAGGTCTTTTGGAATAGACCTCTTTTATCACACTTGTTCCTTAATCCCTGTGCTTTAACCAAAGTGGTCATATTCTTTCCAAGAAGGCTTTTGCTCATGATATTTCCCTTTTCTGAAACCCCCATGACAGTTAAAATTTTATTCTAATCATCCTTCAGACTTCACTGAACAGTCACTCCTACCTAAGTTTGGTCCCTCTCTTTTGCATTCTCTTTATACCATATTCCTCTCTGTCCCAAAACCTCTCGGTTTGCAATCACACGTTTATATGAGTGGCTACTATTTATTATTACTATACATTTCTTTGTTTCCTTCAACAGACATGTTATATTGAACTTCTGATATTCCTCCAACTCAAGTCTGCTACATTCACCATCTTCTTCATCTCAGAAAACTGCAACACCATTTTTCTAGTTGCTCGGGCCAAAAGTCTTGAACTCTCTTCAATATTCCATATCCATCAGCATACTCTATTGCCTCCACACAGTCTGACCACTTTCCTTCCATTTCCACTGCTCCACACAGTGGCCAAAACCCACAATATAACTTTCTGGATTGCAGCAATATCTCCTAACATTTGCCTACTGCTCAGTCACTCTGTCGTGTCCAACTCTGCGACCCCTATGGACTGTAACCCACCAGGCTCCTCTG
Source organism: Bos mutus (assembly GCF_027580195.1). Lineage (NCBI taxonomy): Eukaryota > Metazoa > Chordata > Mammalia > Artiodactyla > Bovidae > Bos > Bos mutus. Next base: position 65,709,600 of record NC_091623.1, on the reverse strand, counting down.
TCCATGGGATTCTCCAAGCAAGAATATTGGAGTGGGTTGCCATTTCCTCCTCCAGGGGATCTTCCTGACCCAGGGATCAAACTCAACTCTCTTACATCTCCTGCATTGGCAGGTAGGCTTTTTAACCACTAGTGCCACCCACATGTGATCATATTGAAGATACTGCGTTAAGGAGGTGATCAATGTTAAAATGCATCATAACGGTGGAGCTCTGATCAGATAGAAATGGTGCCCTATAGAAAAAGCAACACCAGAGTTCTCTTCCTCTTCCTATGTCTTCACTGAAGACATGGTGAAAAGGCAGCCCAAACTAACATACCATTCCACTCAAAGTAAAAGTCAAAGAGGTGCTATACAATCTGGTCTTCATGTCCCCAATCCCTAAATTCTGATTTAAATCTCCTTTGATTCTCCTTAACCCTTAAACAGCTTCAGCCACATCCACCTACATGCAATTCCATCAACATTTTGGGCAGGCTCTCACCTTCCGACCTTTGCTTCTCCTCTGCCTGGAACACTCTTTTCTCAAATGTTTGCATCATTCATTTCCACAGTCAAATGTCACCTTCTCACTGGGGCCATCCTATGAAAAATTTGGTACCTTCATCTTACACATGTTACCCCTACTTCAGTTCAGCTCACTCGCTCAGACTCTTTGTGACCCCGTGGACTGCAGCATGCCAGGCTTTCCTGTCCATCACCAACTCCCAGAGCTTGCTCAAACTCACATCCATTGAGTCAATGATGCCATCCAACCATTTCATCCTCTGTTGGTGGTCCCCTTCTCCTCCTGCCTTCAGTCTTTCCCAGCATCAGGGTCTTTTCCAGTGGGTCAGTTCTTCACATCAGGTGGCCAAAGTATTGGAGTTTCAGCTTCAGCATCATAGTAGTATCATAGTCAGCACATAGTAGGTGCTTACTATTTGCTTAAATCAATGAATGCTGAATTCCCATAGCCACCAAATTAGCTCTGTAGCTAAAAGATACCACAAACACCGGCTACTAAGGCAGCAATCCTGTCGTAGAAACTGTACTGCCACTTGACTGCTCTGGCCTCTTCTAGTTTTCTGGGCTTCCCTTGTGGCTCAGCTGGTAAAGAATCTGCCTGCAATGTGGGAGACCTGGGTTCGATCCCTGGGTTGTGAAGATCCCCTGGAGAAGGGAAAGGGAAAGGCTACCCACTCCAGTATTCTGGCCTGGAGAATTCCATGGACTGTACAGTCCATGGGGTCGCAAAGAGTTGGACACCACTGAGGGATTTTCAGCTTCACTTTCACATAGGTTGACACTAGTGGTAAAGAACCTGCCTGCCAATCCAAGACATGAGGCACGGGTTCGAGCCCTGGGTCAGGAAGATCCCCTGGAGAAGGACATGGCAATCTACTCCAATATTCTTGCCTGGAGAATCCCATGGACAGAAGAGCCTGATGTGTTATAGTCCACAGAGTTACAAAGAGTTGGACCTGCAGTTTTCTGCCAATATAACTAAAGCTCATGATGGACTTAAATTGTGGCTACATGATCCAAGAGTGGTTCCTTCCTCTCTTCCATCTTTACAATAAAGATAATAAACTAAGATGAAAAGTGAATGTCAAATAAAATCATGGATAGGACAATTTTTTGAAAATTGCCTGGTTGCAGCCTTCTTCACAGTATTTCCAAACAGTTTCACAAACTCTGCCTCTCTGATCATGCTTCCAGGATTCAGCAAAGGATGGTTTTCATCTCTATAAATAAAATTTTAAATGACATAAACAACAATACAAAAAGACACGAGGGAAGAAGTCATTCATGGTTATCTGTTTTTATGTAGGGCTGTGGGTAGAATTTGTTAAAAATGGATTCTCTCTACTGCTAAGAAAGTTACAAAGTTCCCCTGCTTTTGACAGAATAAAAAATAGGCCTGGACAGGAGAGAGGTACCTTACTATTTTACTTGAAATAGAATTCTTCATAACCTAAACCACGTGGAAACTTACAGGCGAGTGCTCCACTGTTAGTTTTTGCTCTCAGTATATTCATTAAAGAAAAAAAAAATTCAAGTTAAAAATCGTCTTGAAACAATAAGTTATCACAACTAGGCTCCGTTCTCGTCTTCAAACATCACAGCTTTTAAAAAATGAAGGTGTTACTGTAAGAGTGAACACACCCACTGCATCACTACAGGAATTAGTAACAGATTATGCAAATTAACGCTGCCTGGGGGTAAACGCCTCAAAGACCGTACAGAGGAAATCCTTCCTCCCCATAGGCTCAGGCCTGGAGTGAGTGAAGGGAGTAGCGGCGAGCCAGATCTCCGCGCAGGCCTCGCCCGGGACACATATTGCCTAAAACTCCGGAAGCACCTGCGGGATGGACGAGAAAACCGGCCGCATCACCCGCAGGCGCGCTGGGCGGTCAGCGGCTCCAGCATCGCCTCGGGTACCAAGCGCCGCAGGGAAATCAGCCCAGTAGCCCTGCAGCATCTCGCGAGATCTCGCCTTCGGAGCCCCGTACTGCGAGCTCAGAACCAAAAAAAAAAAAAAAAGGCGAGCGGGCAACAGCCCCCGGAGCCGCCGCCGTGGTGGCAGCTGGCGCCTGAGCATCAGCGATCGGCGTGCGCCGAGGCAGGGCCCGCGCGCCCCTTCTCCAGGCGGCTCGGGCTGGGCGCCGTCCGCAGCTGGTCCGCCGTGGCCTGGGTGCCGGCCCACTGACGCGCGGCCCCAGGGGCGGGGAGAAAGGGAGGAGGCCGGGGGCCAGCTCCTCTCCACCGCAGAGTGGGGCGGGGGAAGGAGGTGGAGGGGTGGGAGGAGGGCGACGGAAGAGGAGGTAGCCGCGCAGAGATCTTCCCGGCGACGACGGCGGGCGGCCGCTCCCCGATCGCGCTGCTCGTGCTGCTGGAGGCCCGGCTCGGACTGGCCGGACGCGATTCCTGCGTGGAGCCGCGCAGAAGCCGGGACCCGCCGGGAACCGAGGGAGCCTCTGCCGCGCGCCTCTGCCGGTCCGCGGGTGGGCGGGCTGAGGGGCGGAGGAGCCGGGGGCCCCGCCTCCCGCGTGCTGCAGCCGGAGCCGCCACCGCCGCGGCCCCGCCGAGGCTTTAAACAGCGGGGCCCGCCCCGCGCCCGCCACACTCGCGCGCAGACTCGGCCGCCGGAGGCATTCGTGCCGGCTCGGGCTAGCGGCGGCGAGCGCGCGGCTGGGAGTGCGACTCCCCCACCTGGCGTTGCGGCCGCTACCACCGCCGGCCGGGGGCGCGGAGGGCGTGCAGCCCGCGAAGTCCGCCAGGTTCTCCGGGTCCGCCGGGGGTCGGGCGGCGATGGAGCCGGGGCCCACGGCGCCCTCCTCCGGCGCCCCGAGGCTGGCCGGGGTTGGGGAGACGCCTCCAGTCGCCCCGCTGGCCGCCGCCGGGATGGACCTGCCCGGCACAGCCGTGCCCTCAGTGCCGGAGGATGCTGCGGCTGTGAGCCGTGGCGGCGGTGGGGTCCGCGGGGAGGGCGCCGCGGCGGCCGGCGACGGACTGGGCAGACCCCTGGGGCCCACCCCGAGTCAGAGCCGCTTCCAGGTGGATCTGGTTTCCGAGAATGCCGGGCGGGCGGCGGCGGCGGCGGCTAGCGCTGGGGCGGGAGGCAAGGAGACCCCCGCGGATGGGAAAGCCAGCGTCGAAAGCGGGCAGGCTAAGGCCAGCGAGGAAGCCAAGGGCCGCTTCCGCGTGAACTTCGTGGACCCGGCTGCCTCTTCGTCGGCGGACGAGAGCGTGTCGGATGCGGCAGGGATCGGAGGCGACGGGCCCAACGTGAGCTTCCAGAACGGCGGGGACACGGTGCTGAGCGAGGGGAGCAGCCTGCACTCGGGCGGCGGCGGCGGCGGCAGTGGGCACCACCAGCACTACTACTATGACACCCACACCAACACCTACTACCTGCGCACCTTCGGCCACAACACTATGGACGCCGTGCCCAGGATCGACCACTATCGGCACACGGCAGCGCAGCTAGGCGAGAAGCTGCTCCGGCCCAGCCTGGCGGAACTACACGATGAGTTGGAAAAGGTGAGCTCTCCTGGCCCTCTCCCTGCAGCCCTCCCCTCCTCCCCAGCCTCTGGTTCGCGCTGACCGCGGGACACAGCCGCCGGCTCTCCACGGGTAAGGCGACGGGAATGGACGTGCACGACTCGCTGGCATCTCTGGATTCAGCTGTCAAGGGTGGAATTGCATAGGAATGTAACTTAATATCTTGAAAGTTTGCAGCGGGTTAGGCTAGTTACGTGATACAGGAGAGGCTGCTTTTAACAATCTCCCCATCCAGTTGTGTATCTAGTTATGCTTTTTTTTTCTCCTTACCCACGCTTAACAATTACCATCCCTCTGAATGACAGTTGTGCTTTTAGGTCCGGACAAGGGAATGTGAGGGAGGTTTAGTTGAGGACATTTCTCAGGAGAGAGTGGAGAGAACCTGCCATCCGTGTCTTTTTTTAAAGGTTGTATTGTATGCCTTCTGTATACCCATTAGAGCTCCCAAGAGTGGGAACGTTAGTGTTTGAAGGGAAAGCCTTAGCAGCGTGTGTTTGTGGTCTATGAATTATTAAAGCTCTGTTCCTGCAATCTTGAATGTGCAAAGATCATAGAAATCTTAAATCTTGGGACAAGCTGTTCTTGATAATAGCATAAATCCACCTTTTATAATGCAAAGCTTTTGGAAGAGGGTCACATCAAAAAGGGGGTGGAGTGGGCAGAGTATAAAAGAGGGAGAGGGAGAGAAAAACAGGAGACTTGGGGAGGATGTCTATCTAGAAAAGACCTTTTGGGGTCTTGCGTAAGTAGTTACACTTCGTGAACGGAAAGCCATCCCTATAAACTATTGATTTTTGTAATTCTATTTTTTATGACCCCATAAGACTTTTTATTTCTTCAGGGTACAAAATCGTTCTTTTGAGATAACATTGATGCTTTTGAGATTTGATTAATAATTAACTTTTTTTATAACTTGGATTACTTGAGGTCTGCCTTTACAAGTGTATAATGACTACATTGATGGAATTTGTGAATGCTGAGTTAGTAGTACCATGTAGATTGATGTGATCATAGTGTCAAAAAGTTGAAATAGAAATACAGAAAGTGTGTAATTTCTTTTGGATATGATTATTTGATGTCATACAGTCATTTTATACACACCTGTCCCAGTGTTTGAAAATGTGACATATTCATTGAGATAATTACTGAGGTCCCAACCCTTATAGTGTATCGATTGTTTAAAAGCCTGGCATCATTTAACTTTGGGTAATACTATTCCTTTCATTCCGTTATGGTATTTTGTCATTTCAGAAGAAAACATTTTTTAAAAAAATTTTATTCATATTTCTGTTGTTTCTCTTAAATCTATTCTTTTTTTTCAAAATTCCTTATATAGTCCTTATAAAGTAGATTATGTAGCTGGTTTATGTAGCTGGTAATTCCCCTTTTGTTAGAGCATTTTTATTATTGAAAATACTATATAGATATTTTCAGATTTATTTCATCAAAGCCCTTAGTTGAGTAGTAAAACAGTCTATATTTATGCATAAGTCTTAAAGGCTTTTTTTATGGAAGGATATTATTATATACCTTGATCTTGTATGCTTCCTGGGAAAGTTTTTGTTATTTTAAATTAAATTCTCTAAATAGGAAATCACTTCTAGTTGTCCCAGAATTTCAGGGTTTTGTTTGGTGTTTCTGGTCGGCTTACAATGTGTGAGCAAGAACACCTGCGTTGTTTAGAGGTGCAGTAGTTGAAGAAGTCACCTAGGCTATCAACCTCAGCTTCCTCATCTTTCAGAGTTATTTTGAAGATTAGAGAAAAAAATGTACACAAAGGCCCTTGTTCAGTACCAGCAAAATAATGGCTAGTGCAGTCACTATTTCAGTCTTATATTGGCCCTTCATAAAGTAAATAGTTAGGAACTTCCCTGGTGGTCTGGTGATTAGGACTCTGGACTTCCAATGCAGGGGGCAGGACTTCAATCCCTGGTCACGGACCTAAGATCTCATATGTTGTGTGCTGCAGCCAAAAAAAAAAAAAAAAAAATTTAAAGTACATAGTTAAGCTTTAGGATTTCACTTTTAAGATTCGTTTAATCTCTACAATTTTCAATGAATTGTGGTAACTAAGATGTTACGTTCAGAGTTTCATTTGTGCAGCATGTGGTATAATAAGTTCTTTGTAGTTTTTTACCTTTTACTATTCAGGTCCTTTATGGGCAGTGAAAAGGTTTATTAGGTTAAGTAAGTACAGAACCTCATCTTGAAGATAGTTTTGTTTAGAAATTAGCAAACAGATTAAAGAGACGTGTCGTGTTAAGGAGTACCAATCTGGCCATAGATAAACCGCTATTGAAGGAGGGCAGGGTGAGGCTGATAGTACAGGTTGGCAAGATTCCCAAATGTTGTTCTTCACTTTTTAGATTGACTTTTACTCATTAAAATCTTTTCTACTGCTTGTAGCCTTAGATGAAATCACAGTGCTCAGAATTCTATAGCATTTAATCCTAGCTCTTGATTGACTGGAGTCTGGTCAGGTCACTGGGTTCTTCATTATCTACCATGGATCTAAGTCTGTGCTGGGAACTATGGAAGAATAAAAAGTAAAAGAAAAGCACTCCAGGAACTTGTTGGTGGAGAGGACTACACTGTCTTCCGTTACTTGAGTTCCTTTCTTTGCCTAGCGCTGTAACCTTTTAAAGCATTTTGCCTAAAAATCCAGCTGAGGAGGAATAGTTAAATAATCAAGGTGCGTCTTGCTGTATTACACAGCCATTCTAGGGCCAGGACTCATGAGTCCCCCATTTAGCAAATATTTATTAGGGAGAAGAGTTTCTTAGGTGTAGATCACATGACTGTGGCACTAGGGAACGATGCAGTGATTAGCAAAATAGAGACTGACTAAATGGCACCCCACTCCAGTACTCTTGCCTGGAACATCCCAAGGATGGAGGACCCCAGTAGGCTATAGTCCATGGGGTCACAAAGAGTCGGACACGACTGAGCAACTTCACTTCACTTCACTTCTGTCATACTCGAGTAGGCATACATTAACCAAACAAATAATGTAATTAAATCCCACCCCTGCCGGTGCTGTGAAAGAGGAGTATAAAATGTTGATGAAGATATAATAGGTCCTAATTTTAGTTAAGTTTGGGGAGGCCTTTTTCACAAAGTGTGACACTGAAGCTGAAACTTAAAGGCTAAGCTGATGATAGAGCAGAACAACATGCCGGGTCAAAGGAGCAAAATCTGTGAAGATACTGAGAGTGGCGTGTTCAAAGAACTACAAGGAAGCCAATATAAGATTTATTTATAAAGGTTGTGAAAAGTGATTGATTTCGTATGACGTAGCAACGTGAACTGTTTTAACATCTTTTGATTGCCGGATGAAGAAGGGATTGGCAGCGGGGAGAACAGAAGCAGCTTTTGCTGTGGTCTCATTATACACGACAAGGGTTGGGGGCAGAATGAGTGCGATGTACGTGGATTGGATATGGGCATGAAAGAGAAGCTGACTCCTAGATTTTGGACCTGAGCAGCTGAATACGTGGTACTTTGCTTAAGATGGGAAAGACTGGAGAAAGAACATTGATTTGGGGAGGAAAGAGAGAATGCTTTTTGAGTAGCTTGTAAGACGTCTTAGTCCAAGAATCATTTTGAGGGAGAAGGGGCAGAAATATGTATATGAAATACATGTATGTATGTGTATATACATATGTATGTGTATATGTATTGATGGTCGAAAGTCACGCATGAAGTTACTTGGGAAAGTGGGTAGATAAAAGAACGAAACATGGTCTGGGCTTTGACTTGGGGAATGCCTAGAGGTCTACTGCAGATTGTGGGTACACTGGCAAAGGAAATAAAGAAGGAGCTCTTAGGCTGGTGAGAAATAGCCAGAAGATCAGTGTCAGGGAAACTGAGAGAAAATAATTTTAAAGAGGACAGAAAGTCTTCAAAGCTGCCAATAATTGATTTTTTTTTTTAAAGAATAAAACTGACGTAGTGATTTCTGCCCCTACAAGAAGCAGTTAAAAAGCAGATGATAAATAAATAAGTATTTGATAGACAATTTCAACATGTATGATAGAAAACATCAGATGTGGAAAAATGTCTCATGTTTCACTAAGCATGTTGGTTTTTTTATTTAATTCCTAAGAAATAAGTCTTAGACACATTTTACTTATGATAAAATGGGCTCATAGAACCTGAAGAAATTCCTTAATACCACTGTCATAGAAAGTGGTACAGATGAAATTCACACCCAGGTTTTTTTTTTTTTTTTTTACTGTTGCCAGGACATAGCTCCTGTTTATCATTGTTTCTTCTTTCTCTGTATTCCCTGGGCCTGCTCTGAGATGGCAGGGATGTTGAGGGGGACATGTTGGGGATTGCCAACATCACTCTTCTATCTTGACCTGAGAGTGGAATGGTTACATAACTGAAAGAAGAGAGGAGGAATTATTAACTAACGTGATTGTCTCTTTCACTAGGACCTGAGCTGGTATCTCATTCATCTCTGGACAGAGAATAGGTAGTTAATAAAGATTTGTTTGTTGAGTATATCAGGGTGATCGGTTCCTCCCACTTAACAAGGACTTTAAACAAGTATAGCTACCACTCTAAGTGGATTGTGTTGAGTCTTGGACAAGAAATTCCACACACTGCTAATCATATCAGTACAGAGCTTGAGTTTTGGAAGATCACCCAGGAAGAAGAAGAATGCGTCAAATCCCTGGGGATAGGGAGTAGAGTAGGTCCAGGTTGAGTAAAGGTGGGACCTTCATCAGAAATATTTGTGTGTGGCACAAACTTGGACTGTTTCACGATTTTGCCGGGGCCCCCACCCTCTAAGGGCTTCCCTTGTGGCTCAGCTGGTAAAGAATCCGCCTGCAGTGCGGGAGACCTGGGTTAGATCCCTGGGTTGGGAAGATACCCTGAAGAAGGGAAAGGCTACCCACTCCAGTATTCTGGCCTGGAGAATTCAGCTGAGCGACTTTTCAGTTCAGTTCAGTTCAGTTGCTCAGTCGTGTCCGACTCTTTGCAACCCCGTGAATTGCAGCACGCCAGGCCTCCCTGTCTATCACCAACTCCCAGAGTTAACTCAAACTCGTGTCCATTGAGTCGGTGATACCATCCAGCCATCTCATCCTCTGTCGTCCCCTTCTCCTCCTGCCCCCAATCCCTCCCAGCATCAGGGTGTTTTCCAGTGAGTCAGCTCTTCGCATAAGGTGGCCAAAGTATTGGAGTTTCAGCTTCTGCATCAGTCCTTCCAGTGAACACCTTTAGGGTGGACTTTTACCACCCTCTAAACCAGAGCCACCAGAGCTGAAGTCTGGTTTGCCCATAAGACTGTACACATTCTCCAAGTATACACCAACTGACTACCTGGGAAGAAGGAAAGATAAATTTGAGGTTTAAAATGTGGCAAAAAATCTGTGTACTGCTTTTGTAATCAATGTCTTCATGTGTTTATGTTCACACTTACATTCCCGATCTTGTTAGACCAGAGTTTAAAGGACCAAAAGAGAGTTTCTTGGTTCTTATGTATTGAGTGTGTTCATTTTCACTAATTTTTTTATTACATGTTTCATATGTGTTTGTAAAGCCTGTGACACTAATCAGATTGGCTCCATGCTGAAGTGAAATGAATATGAATTTTTTAGTTATTCAAAAAGTCTTGATTGAGCACCAGTAATAGCCCTGTTCTGAGTGCTGAGGATACAGCAGTGAGCACAAAAGAATTGTAGAGCTTTTATCTCAGTGGTAGGAGAAGTAAGCCAGTAAGTCCGATATAACTGCTGTGAAGAAAATGAAAGGTAGATAGATGCTAATGGCTGGGGTGGTGCTGTTTTAGGCGAGTTAGAGAAGCCCGCTCTGACTCGAGCAGTCACTGCTGCTGCTGCTAAGTGGCTTCAGTCGTGTCTGACTCTGTGCGACCCTAAAGACAGCAGCCTACCAGGCTCCCCCGTCCCTAGGATTCTCCAGGGACACTGGAGTGGGTTGCCATTTCCTTCTCCAATGCATGAAAGTGAAAAGTGAAAGTAAAGTTGCTCAGTCGTGTCCAACTCTTAGTGACCCCGTGAACTGCAGCCTACCAGGCTCCTCTGTCCATGGGATTTTCCAGGCAAGAGTACTGGAGTGGGTTGCCATTGCCTTCTCCACGAGCAGTCACTAGACAGGAGCTAAAGATCAGCTCATGCAAGTACCTTGGGAGAAGAATCAGCAGAGGACTGCAAACATCAGGACCTTGAGATAGGAGTGTGCCTGGGGTGTGCTTGACGTGACTGAGAAACAAGGGGACCGACAAGACTGGGGTGACTAGTAGGAGAGTGATAGGGGAGGCTGGGACAGTAGTGAAGAGCAACAGTGTGAAACCTGGTAGATCAGGATGAAGACGTAGAATTTTACCCTGAGTGATGCAGGGAGTCATGGGAAGCTCTGAGCGCAGACTTGACATGATCTGACTTACAGTTGTAAAACATCACTGTCATTGCTGTGTGGGGAGTATCCCATCAGCACTTAGAGTGGAAGCTGGGAAACCAGGTAGCAGTGTTATGATGATGATGACTTATGAAGGTGATAGTGTTTGATATGATGACAGGTGTTTACATGCTGATTACATTTAAAAGGTGAAATTCTTGAGATTAGCAACTGTTTGAGGAGTTTTCCCTTGTTGAGAATAGAATCAATGTTTATGAAGAGGTGAGAGACTGGGAGGAGCAAGTTTGGTAAGTGGACTCAAGAATTGGGGTTCATCCTACAAGTTAGTTCTGTAATGGGGCAAATAGTTGTAAAATTGCAGCTACTTGTTTGTGAAGTAATAGAACCTAAGAAAATGGGTTTTAATTTCTAGCATAAAAATGTGTTTTTATGAGAACTGGTAGTTTTTCAAAGAGGATAAGGGAGTGGGGAACTAGTGAGTTGACTCCACAAAGTGAAGGAGTGAGGGATGGACAAGGAAATCTACTTAACTTCCGAAGTTAAAAACATATCAATGGTTTCCCATTAAATATTAAATTTATCATCTGCCATTGGCTTTATTATTCTTCCATTTTTCACTAGAACCTGTAATAGTGCTTTCCTAAAGCTATTAAGAAAGATCCGTATAGTCAAAGCTATGGTTTTTCCAGTAGACGTGTATGGATGTGAGAGTTGGACCATAAAGAAGGGTGAACCCAAAGAATTTATTCTTTTTGACCCTTGGTGTTGGAGAAGGCTCTCGAGAGTCCCTTGAACTGCAAGGAGATCAAACCAGTCAATCCTAAAGGAAATCAGTCTTGAATATTCATTGGAAGGACTGATGCTGAAGCTCCAGTACTTTGGCCACCTGATGCAAAGAGCTGACTCATTAGAAAAGAGGCTGATGCTGGGAAAGATTGAAGGCAGGAGGAGAAGGGGACAACCGACAGAGGATGAAATGGTTGGATGGCATCACTGACTCAATGGACATGAGTTTGAGCAAGTTTCAGGAGATGGTGAAGGACAGCGAAGCCTGGGGTACTGCTGTCCGTGGGGTGGCAAAGAGTCAGACACAACTGAGCGACTGAACAACAACAACAAAGCTATTATGGTAAAGAACCTGCCTGCCAGGGCAGGAGACATGAGACATGGGTTTGATCCCCGGGTCAGGGAGATCCTCTGGAGAAGGGGATGGACAGAGGAAATTACAAAATCCATGGACAGAGGAGCCTGGCGGGCTATAGTCCATACGGTCGCACAGAGTCAGACATGATTGAAGCAACTTAGCACAAAGCTGTTATGAAAAACTTAAAGCCCACAGAAGAGCTTGGGGACTTCTGATTAGAAGAAGAGGGAAGTCTGAAAAGCAAATACCGCTGGTGGAATCTCATCTCTGTAGAAGCTGGTTGTGGCTGGTGTAGTCATAGTACCCTTGGACTCAGAAATTTCTCTGTCTGAAATTTTCGCTATGCAGTTCCTGAACACTGACAAACTAGCTATTTATCTAGAGTAAGCATACTAGAAACCTCTGGGTGGTTCTTTGTTGGGTCGGTGTGACTTGGTTCCTTCAGTGACGTAGTTTCTAACAGTTTAGTGTGTGAGTCATTTCGGAGCTGTATTGCAGGTAGGTGGCTTGGAAGACAGGCTTGACTATGCTCCATTAGAGCGAGACTTAAAGGAACTATGAGGATCCTGGCCATCTGCTGTACCATGACTTTTACCCCATCATTTCACCTAAATAGTTTTTGTTAAAAGTCACGGGTAACCTCCTTCATCCTCAATCACTAATTCCAGCAAACCTTTTTTCTCAGTAGCATTCAGCCTTCCAGCAGCATTTGATATTCTTTTGAAGTCTTCTTGACACTTCCTTGGCTTCTATAACACCACTCTCTTAATTTTCCTTCTCCCTCTCTGGCTTTTTCAATCCAGAGTCTTCTGCAGTCTCCTTTGTCTCTAAACTGGCCCTCCTCTAGGCTTGCTTCTGGCTTGCTTTCTTCCTTTGTCATCTTGTCTCTGTATATCACCTTTTAGTATCACCTGAAGGCTATTTACTCCCTGGATTTTGTCTCTTACTAATTAATACGCGCTTTCTGAGTCCTGGGCATCCAGTGCCTGCTAGACATTTTTGCTTCATGTCTAAAGACACCCCACACTCATAAACTTATTTCTCTCCCTCTGCCCCCCAAAACGAAACTGCCCAGGCCCTCTTCCAGTGTGTCCTGTGTTTCTGAATGGTACTACCATTCATCACATTGCCCAAGTGAGAAGACTGAGTCATCTCTGACACTTTCCCTTCTCTCTGTATATCCAGGTCATCACCAAGTTCTTTGCATCATCTCTATTTTCTAAATATGATTTTCATCCTCGCTGCTGCCATCCTAGACAACTGCAGCATGTCCCTCTCCAGCAAGCTTTTATGGTTTCCTCTTATTCACTGTGCCGTATCATTACTGTGCCCAGACTGATCCTTTTAAAACAAAATTGACCATGTTATTCCTTGGCTTAAAACTAGCCCTGCATTGTCTAGCTCTGGGCTACATCCTCTTAAATGTTTCTGTTCTTAACAGCACAGTATTTTCTTTGGCCATTGGGCCTTTGTAGTATGTAATACGATCCAGGAAATCTTCCTCCTTTCTCCCTCACGCCACACTGATAAAACTTTTCAGTCTTAAAGTTTCACTTCAGTCCTTATTTCCTGGGAGAGGAAGCCTTTAACCTCCAGTCTAGGACAAATCTCTTTTCTCTTGGAGCACTTATTTCAATTAGAGGGAGTGTGTGTGTGTTAAGATGGTTATTTGAGTCAACTTGAGTTGACTTCAAGCTCCATGAGAAGCAGACTTACGTCTATGGCTGTTTATCATTATGTCCCTACTACATAGCAGATCCTGTCAATAAATGTTGAATAATAGAACTGTTTTTTTTTATAAATTAATGTTGCAGAAGAATCTTAAACTTTTAATGTTCCTTATATCGTCATCTAGAATTTCTAAAGGACATGTGACAGCCGTGTGGCCCCAGTTGGCACATGAAAGAGCTAAGTGACCTACCTGTCCAAAATCATAAGACCCATAACTGGCAGAGACGAGGCTGGAACTTGCAACAGCCATTTTAACTCCCCGTTAATTCCACTGTCCCACAGTTTAATCCTATACAAGTTCTTGCTATTTGGTGGATTGTTTCTTGCTATTTGGTGGCAGTTGTTTTTAGTTCATTGAAAATAAAGTAGAAAAGGTTTGGACTCCTCAGTTTCACAGTGTGGATAGATCTTTTCCCGACAGAAAATTCTTTTCAAAAAATTTTAAGAAAGTTTCTTGTAAAAGGACTCAGTAAGTTTCCCCCCCCCCGCCCCATTTCTTCTGCCTTTCTTATCTGTATCTCTCAAAAGTGGGATGTAATTTTTATGATCTGGGCTTTCACGTTTCAATACTATAACCACTAGTCACATTTGGCTGTTAAACTGAGTTTAAACTAAAGTTAAAAATACGTGTACTTGAGCCATATTTTGAGTGCTCGGTACCCACATGTTGGCTGGTGGCCACCATACTGGACAGTGAAGATACAGAGCGTTTCCCTCATCACAGAGAACCTATTAGCCTGTGCTTCCGTTTAAATAGTCACCGCTAGTTTAAAATTGTTAAAACAGTCACTTTTCCCCCCTAATTTTGCATGATATTCTTCCTTAAATAAAGTTGTCTAAACATATCAGGCCCTCAATGAAATATTTGTTGAGTCAGTGGACTTTATCTCTTTCCTCATCTTTAATATTGGAAAGTCTGTGAAGAATCTGTTAATATCGTATAAAGTGTTACATTTTCAAAGCACTCTTAACTCACCTGTCTGCATTTGGTCTTCCAGTCTGTCTTTGGAGGAGGTGGGTTTTCAGGTCTTGGAGTAGCAGTTATATTTTGCAAGGTTGTGGTTTTCCTAAGCACTTAACTAACACTTGGTGAGGCTGCATCTCTTTGAAACTAACTTTCTGTCTTCCTTTCCTTTTGTTTGGACCAATGATTCCCAAATTTTAAAAGACTTACCTGGAAAAAAATTACTCCTCCCTCCCAAAGAATATGTCTTAGACAGATTTTGGTTATCATTATGACAGTAGTACATTGTTGTGGGTATTTTTTTTTTTTTTTATTGATATGCTGAGTGTCAATTTTGAAACATCCTAATATAGGAATCTAACTATCAAAGGTCTGGATTTAACTCTTAGGTGTATTGTTGTTTTTCAGTTGCTTAGTTGTGTCCTTCTCTTTGTGACCCCATAGATTGCAGCACTCCAGGCTTCCCTGTCCTTCATCTCCTGGAACTTGCTCAAAGTCATGTGCATTGAGTTGGTGATGCCATCCAACCATTTCATTCTCTGTTGCCCCTTTTCCTCCTGCCCTCAATCTTTTCTAGCATCAGGGTCTTCCAGTGAGTCAGCCCTTCGCATCAGGTGGCCAAAGTACTGGAGCTTCAGCATCAGTCCTGCCAATGAATATTCAGGATTGATTTCCTTTAGGATTGACTGGTTTGATATCCTTGCTGTCCAAGGGACTCTGAAGAATCTTTTCCAGCACCACAATTCAAAAGCATCGGTTCGTCAGTGCTCAGCCTTCTTTATGGTTCCAACTCTCACATCCGTACATGACTACTGGAAAAACCGTAGCTTTGACTGTACGGACCTTTGTAGGCAAAGTGATGTCTCTGCTTTTTAATACGCTATCTAGGTTTGTCATGGCTTTTCTTCCAAGGAGCAAGCATCTTTTAATTCCATGGCTACAGTCACCATCTGCAGTGACTTAGGAGTCCAAGGAAGTAAAGCTTGTCACTGTTTCCATTTTTTCCCCGATCTGTTTGCCATGAAATGATGGGACCGGATGCCATGATCTTAGTTTTTTGAACGTTGAGTCTTAAGCCAGCTTTTTCACTCTGCCCTTTCACCTTCATCAAGATGCTCTTTAGTTCCTCTTCTCTTTCTGTCATCTCATCTTGTTTTCAATTTCTCCCAGTTTTTTTTTTCCGTACGTAGTTAGTTGACTGTCAGTCAGGGGTTTAAGTCTTGCCCTTTCCACTTAATACTTGGATGATCTTTAGAAAGAGTACCTGCCACCTCAGGTCCTCAGTTTTCTTCTGTAGAAAATGGGAAAGACATTAATTCATAGTGAGAAATAGCATATATTCACGTAGGAAACATGTGAACTACTAAGTGCACACTGTGCACCAGGTGAAGTTTTGTTATCACGTGTTTCTCCATGTTTATTGCTTTTCTAATACTACATATTTAGGAAGTCACTAAGTTGCATGTTTATATCCTTGACAACTTCTGGTTCTTCTTATTTTAAAAATAAAACAATTTAAAATGTAAATGATAGTTATATCTTCCAGTATCACTTAATAAGTTTTCTGGTACCTTGAATTAAAATGTTCTTTTAAGCTATAGTTTGTTGACATTAGCAGGTTGTATGGAATTTGAAATGATATATAAATTAAAGTATTCTTAATGCATTTTGTTGTAACTCAGTCTTGAACAAGATGGGCTAGGTAGAGGACTGAATTCTTTGACTGTAATCAGCAGTTCTGACTTGGTTCATTGTAAAGTCACATGGTCACAGCATCCACTTTTATCTGTGGCACTTGAGTTTTGAGCTCTGCATTAATGCCGCTGGATATTAATAGACCATTGTTAGCCAGAGCAGATTGGATTCCTGTAAAACAATACTTTGTTTTGAGAGCATAGTCTGTATGGGGGGCATTACACTGAATACACCAATCACCGACAGCACGGATAGGAAATGTTGGTAGCTTTGGGATGATATAATTGGCTAGTGCTTGATGAAAAAATGCTTAGAATAAGCCCAGCCACTTTCACATCTGTATTTGCATATGTATGCATTCATTTGTAGATACTGATTTGGCTTTGCTTCATAATATTTTAACACTTTAGCTTACTTTAGTATTAAGTAGATGCTACTGAAGTACATGAGAAATTTTTATCTAAAGTATCTTTATGAATGCCTTAGTTCAAAAGTTTGTTTTTCCAATTTAAATAGTATTTTTTTGTGAATTTTAACTTTCTTGAAGTATAATTTGTTTAAATCCATAGTAAGCTGCTTTTAAAGAAAGTAGTGAATTATCTTACACTAACTGTACCCTGAAATGAAGATTTCCCACTCCTCTTTCTGTCATTAACAGTGATTTAATTTGCCTTAATAAAGCTGGGCCCAGAAGTTTTGTTTCAGTTCTCTTATTATGCAGTGTAATATTAACCCTTGCTAGCCCTGCTCTAAAGTGCTTATCAGTTGCCACTAAAGCAAACAACACAGGGAGGAAGCGCTCATTTATTAAAGACATTTTAAACACCAGAGACAGTACACAGCATTTCTAGTAGAGGGGTCACTTCAGAGCCAGGTTCTTCACGCTGAATCCTGTTGACGTGCTGATGTAGAGGGTACAATCCTTCAGCACGATTCAGCATGGAGATGCCATATTTGTACGTATAGTCATGTTTTTGTTTATTCTTCCAAAGGTAATATTAAACTGTCAATATTATAAGAAGCACTGTAGTGGAGTCTAGATTAATAATGTTTTGCAGTATTTATTTTTATGTATTTGTTCAACATCTAGTTATTTGAACTCACCCATGGGCAGTTGCAATAATACAGCACTTGTTTGTTGTCCATAATAATAGCCAAAATTCATCAACCACTTACTTTTAATGTCAGACAATGTACCAAGTAATTAATACATTTTCTTTTTTAACCTTTTAAAGGTCTTTTTAAAATTGTGAAATATAGCAAAGAAAAAACATAAAGCCTGTGTGTAATTTAATCAAAGAATAGACCATTGCTAACACCCCAGAAACCCTCTGTGTACCCCTCTCTAATCTTCCTGTGCCAAAAGGAACCACTGTCCTAACCTAATGGTGATTATTTCTTTGGGTCTGGGTCTTGGTGTTTGTTTTTTAATGTCTTTGGTCACCTTTACGTATTCCTGAGACCATTAGTCTAGCTTTGCCTGCTTTAAAACTCTGCATGGAATCCTATGGTGGTTTTTTCTCTGGCATCTTTTGCTCTCTGTGTGTATTTATGATTCATTCATTTGTACTCCTGATTAGCCTCCATTATATGAAATGCTACTGTTCTGTAGTTGTGGATGTTTGAGATTGTTTCTGGTCCTTGGCACTTGTTACAATGCTGACATGAACATTTTAATATGTATCCTGCTTCATTTAAGTGTTGTTTATCTATAGGGATATTTCTAGGAGTAGATTTGCTGGATGAAAAGGTGTGCAGTTTTTTCAGCTTACAAAGATAATGCCCAAACTGTTTTTCCAAAGTTGTGTGCCACTTTATATTCCCACTAGCAGTATGGGAGAGTTTTTTGGGTTCTGTACAGTCACGTTTTCTCACTTTATCTTCTCGAACATTGTGGGATTGGTAATACAATCTCTATTTTACAGATGTGGAAACTGAGAGCCAGAGGTGTTAACTTGCTGGAGTTTCACATAGCTAGTGAGGAGCAGAGCTGGGTTTTGAACCTGGATCTGACTCAGGACATAAAATTTTACTTGTTACTATTTCAGGACGTTATTTGGAAAAAAGGGATTGCTCATAAAGGCCCATAGAGGCTCAATATTCATTCTCTGTGTCTTTGATTAAAAATGTCAGGAAAAGCCATTTTAATTTATTTTGAAGGAGTAGAGGTAG
The DNA here is from genome assembly GCF_027580195.1 of Bos mutus. Taxonomy (NCBI): domain Eukaryota; kingdom Metazoa; phylum Chordata; class Mammalia; order Artiodactyla; family Bovidae; genus Bos; species Bos mutus. The sequence goes on along the minus strand of NC_091623.1, from coordinate 65,691,457 downwards.
ATGCTTAGATAACAAGAGCTGAATAAATAAATTACTGAGTGTGATATATGCTATGAAGAAAATAAAAGGGGCACCGCTGAGAAGAAACTGTATGTTGGGTGATCTGGGAAGGAGGCTACATTTGAGTTAAGACCTAAAGGTTGAGAAGGAGCCAGCCATTTTCAAAGTGTGTTAAAAACAAAGGGAATAGCAAGCAAAAAGTTCCCCAGGAGGAAATACTTTAAAACCAACATTTCAGCAGCAAAGTAGTGTTATATCTAATTAAATATTTTAGTTAGAAGTCTTTCAGTAATTTCCTAACTTTAAAGGATAGGATTTTGAGGATGTACAAAAAACTTAAAGAAAAATTATTAGGAATAGTGAAGTCTATAATTGTAAAAATACAGAAACTTTACTTCTATTTTTAAAATAAATTTATTTATTTTAATTGGAGGCTAATTACTTTACAATGTTGTGTTGGTTTTGCCATACGTGAACATGAATCCGCCATGGGTGTACACATGTTCCCCATCCTGAACCCCCCTCCCTTCTCCCTCCCCAGAAACTTTACTTCTAAAACAGACTAATATTTACTTTTTCTTCAGTTATGTCAAATCTTACTGTATGTGGACACAAACCACTAATAATAAGCTTCAAGAATTCTGTGTGGGTAATTTTATTTTTCAAGCCTTCTAGAAAGGGCATGGATGTGTAGGTGGATTCCCAGGGGTCAAGAGGTTGCAATGATAAATCATATATTGGAGGAAAGAACCTAGAATGACCTTAATTCAGTTCAGTTCAGTCGCTCAGTCATGTCTGATTCTTTGCAACCCCACGGACTTCAGCACGCCAGGCTTCCCTGTCCATCATCAACTCCCCTGGCCTACTCAAACTCATGTCCATCATGTCAGTGATGCCATTCAACCATCTCATCCTCTGTCATCCCCTTCTCCTCCCGGCTTCAGTCTTTCCCAGCATCAGGGTCTTTTCCAGTGAGTCAGTTCCTCACATCTTGTGGCCAAATTATTGGAGTTTCAGCTTTAGCATCAGTCCTTCCAGTGAATATTCAGGACTGATTTCCTCTGGGACTGACAGGTTGGATCTCCTTGCGGTCCAAGGGACTCTCAAGAGTCTTCTCCAACACCACGGTTCAAAAGCATCAGTTTTTCAGCACTCAGCTTTCTTTATAGTCCAACTCTCACATCCATACATGACTACTGGAAAAACCATAGCTTTGACTAGAGGGACCTTTGTTGGTAAAGTAATATCTCTGCTTTTCAATATGTTGTCTAGGTTGGTCATAACTTTTCTTCCAAGGAGTAAGCGTCTTTTAATTTCATGGCTGCAGTCACCATCTGCAGTGATTTTGGAGCCCCCCAAAATGAAGTCTGTCACCATTTCCATTGCTTCCCCATCTATTTGCCATGAAGTGATGGGACCAGATGCCATAATCTTAGTTTTCTGAATGTTGAGTTTTAAGCCAACTTTTTCACTCTCCTCTTTCACTTTCATCAAGAGGCTCTTTAGTTCTTCTTTGCTTCTGCCATAAGGGTGGTGTCATCTGCATATCTGAGGTTATTGATATTTCTCCCGGCAATCTCGATTCCAGTTTGTGCTTCATCCAGCCTGGCATTTTGCATAATGAACTCTGCATATAAGTTAAATAAGCAGGGTGACAACATACAGCCTTGACGTACTCGTTTCCCGATTTGGAACCAGTTTGTTGTTCCATGTCGAGTTCTAACTGTTGCTTCCTGACCTGCATGCAGATTTCTCAGGAGGCACATCAAGTGATCTGGTATTCCCATCTCTTGAAGAATTTTTCACAGTTTATTGTGATCTACACAGTCAAAGGTTTTGGCACATTCAATAAAGCAAAAGTAGATGTTTTTCTGGAACTCCCTTGCTTTTTCGGTGATCCAGTGGATGTTGGCAGTTTGATCTCTGGTTCCTCTGCCTTTTCTAAATAGCATTTAAAAAAATATTTTGTAATTTTATTTATTTATTTTTGGCTGCTTTGGGTCTTTATTGCTGTGTGCAGGGTTTTCTTTAGTTGCGGTGAGTGGGGCTACTCTCTGTACTAGCAGTGCTCGAGCTACTCACTGCAGTGGCTTCTGTAGTCATGGAGAACGGGCTCTAGGGTAAGTGGGCTTCAGTAGTTGCGGCTCCCAAGCTCTAGAGCACAGGCTGAACAGTTGTGGTGCACAGGCTTAGCTGTTCCGAGGCAAGAAGGATCTTCCTGGATCAGGGGTTGAACCCATGTCTTCTGCATTGGCGGGTGGATTCTTTACCACTGAGCCTCCAGGGAAGCCCTGACGTAGAGCATTTGATCAAAAGAGGTTGCTAACTTGAGCAGCTAACATGGTTTGTAATTGGAAAAAGAATATCCTAGATAACATAGAAACCAAATGATTGATTGGTCTGTCTTAACTACCCTACCACCACAGCATCCAAAAAAGCTTCCAAAGTTAAATAACTAATGTAACTATCTTGGACAATTTCATATTTAAACATTTTACATGCCTTCCAGGTGGGTTCTGTCTGTACACTAGCAATTCTTTCTCATAGGTGGTCTCATGCAGCTGTCTGTAGCAGTCTCATATACACTGTAGACCCTGGGGGAATTTCTGCAAAGCACAAAGAGATTTTTAAAAAATCCCTTCCACTGTCATGGAGTGCAGAACTACTTCTGTCATTTTTTACGAGGATTATATCAGAGACCCTTAGCTTCTCTAGATTGGGAAGCAGAGGAAGGAAGGATGAAGCAAGGTAAGAGTGAAAATAGCTGAGGAATTGGGAAGTATAAGCAGGACAGTTTCTTAAGTTGGGCAATTTGTCTATTGTCCTCCTACCCAAAATAGACAGCTTAAAATAATTCACTTTGGCTCACTCACTGTAGTATGTGGAATTCTCCCGTTTAGAAGATTCTCTGCATTGCCACATTAACAGCTGCATGGCTTGGGTAAGTTAACCTATCAAAAGACTGTTTCCGTCTTTGTTAGGTGGAGATTATATCTATCTCTCAAAGATATTCCAGTTCAGGGAAAGAGGATGTGTACACGTTTAGGGAAATGTCTGGCACACAGTAGGCTTTCAGTAAATGCTGGCTGTTATGAAAGGAAGCCAGACAGATAATAGGAGTCCAAATATACAAAACCAAATTATTGCCTAACCTACAAATCAATTCATATCCAGAGTCAAACTCTTTAAAAGTCATGGGGGAAAAAAATCATCCTTTTCTCTGTGATATTTTCCATGTGTGTATGTAGTTATAGGAAATAATAAGAGAATTGCTCAGAAACAGATGAAAATACAGTGTATTTAACATCTCAGGCAGATTGTTGCACTGTTAAATAGGCTTTTCCTACTTGTTTTTCATTTAGTACAAATATTAATTTGGAAGAATTTGAAACTTCTGGAATGGATTAATGTTTCAGTTCTACTTATATGTGATCACCCTTCATGCTGGACTTTTGAGCTTTTTGGTGGTTGTAGTTAACAGAAATTTTTAGCATTGTCTGCCACAACCACTGGAGAAGGTAATGGCAACCCACTCTAGTACTCTTGCCTGGAAAATCCTGTGGATGGAGGAGCCTGGTAGGCTGCAGTCCCTGGGGTCGCTAAGAGTTGGACACGACTGAGCGACTTCACTTTCACTTTTCACTTTCATGCATTGGAGAAGGAAATGGCAACCCACTCTAGTGTCTTGCCTAGAGAATCCCAGGGACGGGGGAGCTTGGTGGGCTGCCGTCTATGGGGTCGCACAGAGTCGGACACGACTGAAGCGACTTAGCAGCAGCAGCAGCCACAGCCACATCAATGAATAGATAACTTGATAACCTGAATAAGGAAAAGCATTTTTGTATATTTAAAAATTTCTCTGTTCTCTGATAGAGAGCAGCTACCACCCTATGCATAGCATCTTCTAAATAGTGTTAGTCGCTCAGTTGTGTCCGACTCTTTGTGACGGCCATGGACTGTAGCCCGCCAGGCTTCCCTGTCCATGGAATTCTCTAGATAAGAATACTGGAGTGGGTTACCATTTCCTTCTTCAGTCTTCTAAATAAGTAGTTGTTAAATGCATTTGAACTTTTATAGCTTTATATCTGCCCCCAACATTGTATTCCTGTTCATGTTTTTTTCCCCCTGTGGCTTAAGATAATTTGGTAAGGTTGATTTACTGTCTAAAAAGTCACATCAGTTGTGTTTAGAATCCAAATGTTACTTCATAGTTCAAAATGCTGTAATGCAGTATAGTTCCCTAGTCTTCATTTGGCAGGGTAAATGATTCATTAGCCCATATTTTGTGGCAGCCAGAAAGTGATTAGCCAGTACATATAATTTTGTCATGTTGGAAAACTAAAGCTATCTAATATTGTTTCTTGTTTTTCTTCTTTTTGCAATTTTCATCTTTAATAATTTTAACTTTGTGTTTCTATGTAAATGAATACCCTATCTTATACAACCCTCACAGTAACTCTGTAAGTTGGTGTGTTAGTTTAATAACTACTTTCTAGTTGCCGAGGTAACACTATCTTTTCCTCTAAATAAGTGGACCTTTACATAGAAGCATGCATTCAGTTCAGTTCAGTCGCTCAGTCATGTCCAACTCTTTGCGACCCCATGAATCGCAGCATGCTAGGCCTCCCTGTCCATCACCAACTCCCAGAGTCCACCCAAACCCATGTCCATTGAGTTGGTGATGCCATCCAACCATCTCGTCCTCTGTCGTCCCCTTGCATTCATGAGACCATAAAGCATGATTGAGGTTTAATGCAACATATATATCAGAGATACAGTGTGAGGACAGAAGGAGAAGGGTCCCTAGTTGTAAGAGGAGTTAAGGAATGCTCACTGGCATGCGCTTTGGTCCTCCACGTAACATGGTGGGTTTGAGCTTCCCAGCAGGTGCCATGAGAGCAGCATTGTGTGGGCGCTGAGACATGTGCAGCCCCAGGGAAACTGCTGCCTTTACTCTGATGGGGTTAACTGAGTGTGTAATCTTGTCCTTGTTGAGAAGTGGCCAGGCATTGAAAAGCGGGGCCACCTAGGAATAAGTTTTCTGCTAATCCTTTTGAAATGTATTAACTGTGAGTCACACTCTCACATTTCTCACATGGCATTCAAAGTTAAATTGCTGGACTACAATCAAGTCATATCAGCTGACTTGATAGTCAAGCTCTAAGAAGGCCCAACTGGTATATGTGGCTGTAACACACTGATCTTTATTTGTAGTTTTGAGACTCCAAGGAGGTGGTACACGTAGGCAGGGATTATTATACCATTTTACAGATTAGGAAACAAACTTTCATAAAGAGGCTGTGACTTGAAAAGAAGCACCCAACCGTTTCTTTGACTGCTTGAGATTTACTGGTATAGTAGAAAATAAAATGCCCTGAATAAAAGATAGAAAACCTACCTTTCATTTTTAGTCTCTACTATAAAAATATGAATTCTGGGAGGGCTGAAAAGTCCTTAGCATGGTTCTTAATAAAATCAATTAGTAAATATTTGTTTAATGAATGAATGGAAGGATATGGTTGTAGTTTATGCCAGAAACTGCTTTTTGCAACTGTAGGATCTTCAAATAAAAGAATATCAGGAGTTATTTTAAGGGATTGGAACATTTCCCTCTTCAAAGGGTGTCCATATTTCAGCAGCCTTAAGTCTGTCTGGAAACGATATTTTAGTAGCCGTAGATCTCAAGAGAGAGTTTGATACAGCTTTGCTCAGTTCTTTAAAACATCAGTAAAGCAATAAAAACCCGAACATTTTCCCCTCCTCCCAAATTAAAAAAAAAAGTGTGTAGCTTACTGTCTTTTGCCTACTATGATCTACAATTGCTGAGCTGAGATACTTTTTACCAAGGCTTTACCAGTTTAATGGTAAAAACAGAATGAATTTGTATAAAAATGGATAGGGAATAGGCTTTGCCCAAATGTGTTATTAGTATTTTTTAACTGTATTCAGAAGTTGCACTGTCTAGACAGTCTTGATTTTCCTTTACACAATAATAAGCCCCTTTATTCAACTTTGGAAAAAGCATGTGATCATAAATCATTCTGATCCCTGCACGATCATCTTTCGTGGGTATTCACATCCTTGTCTAGTGATGTCACAAACACCATCTATACAACTTTGCACACTTAAGATGAAATTTTTGTGGTCTTAAATAACTGGCATGTCCAAAGAAAGAGAACAACTGTGACATTTTAATGTGATATGTACTTAAAGCATTTGTCAATGAAAAGTGCATTGGCGTGCCCATGGTGAGGATGTACACAGAAGATATTACTGCACTCTAGGTTACAGAGCCAGTGAGACGTTTTTAACTGTAATTAAAAAATCCTTGGAGAAGTATTTTTTCCTAAAGCTTTGTTTTTGTCCATTATTGTAAAAAGAAATCTGGCTTCATCCTAGTTTGTCTCTAAAATGCTCAGGAATCTTATGTTAGGGAAGAAACAACAGGTCAATTTGGCAAGAAATTTTTTTTTTTACTGAGGAATCATCATTAAACCAACCCCTTGTATTGAAGTAGTATTTTCTCTTAGGTCACGCAGAATATGAACTATGACTTCTGATATGTAAAAGATAATTTAAACCAGTGAATTAAAAGACAAGTTAACTTTTGGATATTACAAACTGAAAAACTATAAATTCTTAAAGACATGCATTGCAGAATAAATTAATTTATATTATAAACAATGTTAATTATTAAGAACTTACTGTCTTTCTGATCAAATACCTTTTTTGTTATTTGTGTTCACCAAAACGTTTAAGAATTAAAAACTAATCCAAAAGAGAGAAACTACCTCCCTTTCCTTTTCATTTAGAAAAAAGTTGTTGTTTGTGATACATTGACAATTTCTTTTTTTCTTATATGGTAAGAGCTAGAGTAGTAAACATAATGAACTGTTCAAGTGACAACATCAGTATTTACATAGCAGGCTGAAATTCAGAGGGGACATCTGATCTGGAAATGTATGGGAGCCATCACTTATTACTCGTCACATATGGATGGTGGTTAAAGCTACAGGTCTGGTGAGATGACCATAGGGAAGAAATAGGGTGAAAAAAAGAGATGGGTCTAAGACCAAGTGTTGAACTGACTTCTGCCATTTAAATGCTGGGGGTAAGAAAAATAAATAAATAAATAAATGCTGGGGGAAAGAGGCTGAGAGAGTATGGTATTTCAAAAAATGTTTGAAGAAAGAGGGGTTTGTCAACAGTATCATGAGCTACTTCAAAAGACCTTTGAGAGAGAGACTAAAAAATGTACATTAGACATTATATTTGGTAGCAGAGAAGACTTTGAATGTCTTGAAACATTTTAGTGTTGTAGCATGGTGAAGCCAGATCGGTGAGCATTGATAAATAGACTGTATAGTATTTCAGCAAGTTTGGCTGGGCATTTGGAGGTGGGATGTGCAGTGTATAGCAAAAAGATAACCATGATTAGAGGAGAAAGAATGATCAAGTTGAGGTCGAAATTTGAATATACAAGGGAGAGTATCCATAGTGTAAAAATTCTGCTTTTCTCTACTCCCTGCAGAGAAATGATGACCATGGAAATCAGTTCCTTTTCATTCTTATATTTTTTGTAGTCTCAGAAAAATGGTCAGTTACTCAGGTTTTCTCTCCCGAAGTTTCTCTCTTCATTTTTTTCCGGTAGCTTCCCCCACTAGCTCTTTATCCCTGGCCCCTCTCCTAAGTTCCAGTCATGAATTTTTTAATAGCCTGATAGAACTCTTTGTTTCATGGCTCCTCAAATTCAGTATGTCCAATTGAATTAATCATTTTCTTTTCAGACTGACATAATTGATCAGTATCTCTGTGTTCCATTGAGAAACCCTTCCAGTCCCTGAGGGCCTACCTCCCTGGGTCTTCATTGTTTCCTTTGCCTCTCTTCCCCACCCCATTCTTGCTCCCGGTCTCAATCCCTGCTTTGTAGGTTCAGGTTCACAGTGCTACATTTTGAAAGATTATGTCCCTAAATATATTTGAATTAATTTGGTCCATCTCATTCAATATGGTATTATCCAAAAAATCATTTCTTTTTGACATTGTATTCATTATATGAAAAAACAAAAAAAAAAAAAAAAAAAAAAAGTGTGTCTAAAAATGGTAGATAAAAGATTTTATTTATGTACCTTCTGTCAGTATAATATATAGTCCATAATTGTACATGTGAAATTCTTCTGGTAGTAAGATTTGTATATAATAGTGTGTGTGTGTGTGTGTGTGTGTGTGTGTATAGATAAAATGCCATACTCAACAGTGTCCCTATTTCTCTGAAACTAATGTATTTATAGAAACAAAATGTGTATTCTATGTTGGTTTCCTATTATTTTGGAAATTAATATAATTATAAACCCAATTTCATTAACTTAAATTTGTTGATTTAAATATAAATGACATAATTGATTTTAACTTTTGAATTGTATTTTAAAGATTAATAACACTTTTTAAAGTAAATCTATTGTAACATGATAAGGAAGTTAAAAGTTTATTTGGACTCCTCTTTGTTTTAAAATACATTATTCATGCAGAAAAACCTTATTTTGTGTCTTAATAGTTCATAGTTTAGTGGAAAGTAGTATAATTATTGCTAGATTGTCAACTTTGAGGTTGAATTCTAATAAACACCCACAGCAAAAATTTTGAGATGCCATCTTGCTTCTGAATTATTAAAGACACCCACATTAGTACTTAGCCTTAGAGAAAGTAGCCTGTTAGGTACACACATCTTTAGTTTTCTTTTAATAGAAATGGGAATAGAAAGTCTCTCTTCATTATTATAGGTATTGAATTTTCTTGCAGGTTATATAATAATTTAAACTGTTATTTTATAACGGAAGAGCATTAAATATCCTAGAGTGAAATCTAAGGAACTTCTGGCTATTTTAAAGGTAATTGAGTTAAAAGGCAGACATTTTTGTTCTTGTTTTATTTGGATAATGGAACAGTTGAGTCATCAGTTCTCTTTTGGGGGCAAGGCTTGGGGAACTCATCAGTGATGTCCTACTGTCTAGAACGTAAACGGCGGTGGAGATAAAGCCAAAGTGGGGTGCTGAGCTACCAGGCCCCTGATTACATTTTTCCTGTTTGTACATGTTTCTAACATGTTTAGCTGTTACTGGTTTATGTCAAATTCTACCTGAGAAAGAGGGCTAAAAATAGGCAGATACATTGACTGAAATGAGGAGTAACAGTCTGCAGTCTGATAGAGAAGAGGTGAGAAAGATGAAAAGATGTAGTCATTGCAACAAGTACTTCATGGTCTAGCAATTCTATATGTATACCCAGGATAAATAAAAAACACATGTAGCTCAGTAGTTAAGAATCTGCCTGCCAATGTAAGAGACGCAGGTTCAATCCCTGGGTTGGGAAGATCCCCTGGAGAAGGAAATGGCAACCCACTCCAGTATCTTTGCCTGGGAAGTCCCATGCACAGAGAAGCCTGGCAGGCTGTAGTCCATGGGGTCGCAAAAGAGTTGGACAGAACTTAGCGACTAAACAACAGCAGGTCTTGGTTGACAGCACTTTGAAAAACCAACAGCAACAATGCATTTGAATCTACTTGGCTAGCAGAAGTCAAAGGAAAAAAGGAAGTTTGTATTATTACATACATTTCACTCTGTTGTAACACAAAACTTGCTTCAGCTCATTTTTGTGAGAAAAATTATATTCAGAATTCAGTAGAGTGTGTAACTACTGAAAATGATTCTTAAAAGGAACTATGGACAGGGAAAGAGAATATAAAGAACAGAAACTAAGAATTATAGAATCAGACGTGAAACATAAAAGCCTTAGAGGGAAACACTTGTGAAAATGCACTGTGTCAACCAGTTCATGTCTGAATCTGAGAAAAGTCAGGCAAGAGTGAAGAGCACTGAATGAAGTACTGAGTAAAGACAGCAGTTAGGAGTGAACCTTGGGGTCAACAGAGTCCCACTATCAGCAACTGTACAGAGAAAAGCGTTCATTGGTTCCAAAGAGGAGTTTGACAGTGTTAACACTGAAATTTCAGATATGGGTTGGATGCATCCGGGCAATATGAAGTTGAGACTAGAGAGACAAGGTCTGAATTGACCCACCTGGCTAGCCTATACTTAGCAAATAGTATTCTTTGTGTTCTTGGGATACCACCAAAATGTAATTAAAATTTGAAATTATTAAAATGGATTTGATGTCACAATAAGATTTACAGGTTTAAAACTCAATGATTAAGGTTTTCTTCCACTTTATTGATTTACATTTTCGATCCCTGGGTTGGGAAGATCCCCTGGAGAAGGGAAAGGCTACCCACTCCAGTATTCTGGCCTGGAGAATTCATGGACTGTATAGTCCATGGGGTCGCAAAGAGTCGGTCACAACTGAGTGACTTTCACTTTCAGGTAAAATATTTAGAAACTCTTGGTTCTTGGAATTCTGTACTGTGCCCTCCTTAAACATGGTTAAGTGTGTTTAGTGATGATTGTTTTATCAAGTGGTTTTAAATGTTAAATAACTCTTAAGCATAATTCACATTTCCTCTTATGAACAGGAACCTTTTGAGGATGGCTTTGCAAATGGAGAAGAAAGCACGCCAACCAGAGAGGCTGTGGTCACATACACTGCGGAAAGTAAAGGAGTCGTGAAGTTTGGCTGGATTAAGGGTGTACTAGTATGTACCTATAGACCTAATTTTAGAGTCACATATTTCTGTTTATTAGAAAGTCTTCCTAGTATTATCATTAATTCTCAAATAATGTTTTCTCTTCCTAAAACAGTTTTATCTGGTTTTTAAGGAGAACCAAATTAATAACTTATACCTCCTTTTCTTCTGGGTATTAAATTGGGTAAAGGAAATATGCTTATTCATTTAATTGAATTATACTTGGTTACCTCTGAATTATATTATATAACCTCTTATGAATCTCACATATTGTCACTTCTCAGAAATTAAGTATGAAGCTGTTACATTGATGGGAGCAGCAGGATCAAGGATGCTGGGCAGGCAGCATCGCTGAAATGTGCCTGCTTCCTTTCCTGCTACCAGATTGTCTTTTGAAGAGAAATGTGTAGAAGTTAAGCAGCAGAATATAGGAGAAATATTTATGTTGAGATCACATCAGTAGACAGGTTTAGGTAACTAAGGTTCAGATTTACTTTTTTTTTTTTTTTCCCTGTGTTTGAATAGGCTCTAAGGATCTAACTAGAGTAGACAGTCTGAGACTCTGGAAGCGCTAAATTAGAGTTGTGTTGACATTTAGGGGAGTAGAGGGAAAGTTCCAGTTCTAGCCATAGTTTTATTGTCTAATTGGTAGAATGCATTTTATGCTCTGGGTTGTATTGTTTGCCTAGTCTTAGATTTTAGCATTTCAGAAGACTATACTATGTATGAGCATAATAAATAAAAGTAAAAATAAGTTGGGGATACTGTCTTACGAAGAGTTTTGGTTTCTGAAACGTGTCAATAGTTAGCATTTGAATTGACAAATATTACAGAATTATTTAAGGCTACTTAGAAATTATGAAATGAGGATGTTATTAAGGAGTAAGTTAAAAATTAAACTTACTTGGTTTGAAAAGGCGGAACATACACTGCTCTTCTTTAGGGCTGAAGTCTTGAAATATTCCTTGTATCTTTCTTGTTCATTTGCTTCTGCTGCTTCAGATAATTTGTGTGTGTGTGTGTGTGTATGTAAAATATATACACACTCATATATTACATCATACTTATACTTTAGTTAGCTCACATTGAAGCTCTCACTAAAGTTCTTTTTAAAAATATCTGTTAAAATCTTCGGATAAGAGATTTAAAATGACTTTCTGTAGTTTTAAAAGTATGTTATCCAGCTGTTGGCTAGTTGAGCATTTACTGTGTATTGTATTTAATTACTTTTCACCTGTGACTTGGCTCTTCCTCTTCTAGGTACGTTGTATGTTAAACATTTGGGGAGTGATGCTCTTTATTAGATTGTCATGGATTGTGGGTCAAGCTGGAATAGGTGAGTGAATTTACATACTGTTGATTCATTTGAGAATGAGTAGGGGAAGTAACTGAGTTCATAAAATTCAATAAAGTTCATAAAATTCATAAAATTCAACTGAGTTCATAAAATTCTAAAGTTCATAAAATTCAATCAGTTAGAATCATTCTAAGCTACATTCTCCTTTGTGTCAGACAGTTGTCTTAATGTCCCTTTTTCTAATTCTGGATTTGATCTAAAATGGGTTAAAAGTAAGATAATTTGTAAGTTATAATGTTAATTCAATATACTTAGACTCATCAGTTCTAGATGTGGCAGATTTAAATGAGACTACAGGTATTCTCAAGTTCTCTTTTCTCTTTCCCTGAAGGTCTGTCAGTCATTGTAATAGCAATGGCCACTGTCGTGACAACTATCACAGGATTGTCTACATCAGCAATAGCTACTAATGGGTTTGTACGAGGAGGTAAATTCAGTCTTTTCAGATCATCGTCATTGAATTACTGACACTAAATAAACAGATTTAAAAATATTTCTATTTTTTACCTTAAAAACAACATTTTGGGTTCTGTATAGGCAAGAAAGTTGCTGTTGAGCACTTCTGAAGTAGATTTTGAATATAAAATTTTAAATTGATCCATACACAAACATGTATGCTTCAAATTGTTCAGGTGTTCAGGTGTCTGGTAGCAAGAATGGAGCTTCTAACTGGGTTTCTTCTCCGTTGAGGCACCCTTTGTTACCTCCTCCCAGGATTTCGCCCTTGGATTAGTGTTGTGCAGCCTGCATTTGGTCAGTATTATACAGGTGTCACCTCGTTCCTCCCCACTGAAGGAAATGTTCCTCATGGTCTTAAGAGCTTGTGTAAGTTAAACCTGAATCCATACCCTCAAATCCAGCTCTCTTCTGAGGGTACCCTGAGGCCTGTTGTATTGGAGCCCACAAGATCTGCCTTGTAAGGTTTTACTCTTGCCAGGAAGAATACCCAAGACAGCAGGAGAATGGTTTTGGGACCCCTGAGAACAAGAAGAAAAGAAGTCCATTTTCCAAAGCAGAACTCATCATTCAGCTGGAGGGGAAGATGCTGAGAGGAAGAAGAGAAGATGTGTACCAGCTCCTATAAATTTGTCATAGCAGATCAACTGAGGAGGGCATCTGCCTGTTCCATCTGCCTCAACCATTTTGCAGATCTGTATTTAACGTTACATACATACAACTTCTGCTTTATCTGTATTAGTACTTGGGGAAAGAACCAGATTCAGCTTTTCATTTTTCCCCAGTCTCTTCATATATCTTATGTTTCAGAGGATTCAGATCACTGTAGCCCTAGCGGAAGCTGGTAGCTCATATCAGTACAGTTATGACTGTGTGTTGGCTGTTTTATGTGTACATGAAGTTGGGGTCTAAGATGTGGGTATGCCCGAGAGTTAATCAGGCAATGCTGAGAGGTTCTTGGTTGCTTGTCAACTAGGTGCCCCATGCTTCATTTCATTCTGCTACTATTAGGGAATGGAAGTAGAAGGAGAAATGGATGCAGTATTAGTTATTTGAGAGGATCAGCAAATCATCATCGACTTTCTCCTTGTCTTCAGCCCTTCAAATCTAGGTTGTGAGCCTCAAGGGGATTGGGGCACAGACCCACTGTCAGCACAAACCCCAGACTGTTCTCTATGGGAGTTCAAACTTCTGGAAAGTATAGATTTTCCTGCATTGTGACTAAAAAACCACTTCATGCAGTACTACCAGTAGTTTTTATATATTTTTACAAATACTTCAGAGACTTGTATCTAATCTTCTGTCCTGGGACATGGACAAAGTATGAGAATGTGGAATGCATGAAGCTGTGTCCCAAAAAAGTACCATGTTGCAGTTTTGTCTGACTTCCCTCAAAATGATAAGTCAGTTTACAGAGTAAACTAAAACTATAGGGAAAAAACACACACACACACATATAAATATATATATATAAACATAATATATATATATAAAACATATATATATGGAATTATATAATTTGAAATTTTATGTTACCACTTATTCTTAAATGACAAAGTAAATATGTTTGCTGAGATAATGAAACCTATAGGAAAAGAGAAGCCGTTAATTTAAAGAAATGACCAAATACTTTGAAGCTTTACTAGAAGGCATTGATTTTTCATTTAGATCAGTCAATGATGTTAGAAACCTAGTTGATCTTTTATAGAATATAAGTGAGCTGCATTATCTGCAGTTAAAGTTCCTGTAGATTCTTGCAATGAATGTAAACTCCTGTCTCCTCTATATATGCTTCATAGACTTTGAGATCCCTAACAGAATTTATTTTGGTTTCTTGGTTAAACAGTATTACCACATGGGAAAAAGTGGATATAGGTATAAAACTGGTGAGATTACATTTTATTCTGTATTCATGATTCTAAATTAAAAATACCAGTATGAATCATACAGTTTATCCCCAAAGAGTGTATTTCTTAGCTCTCTCCACAAAAATCACCTGTCACGGATGGTCAGCCCAGTACCAGGGAGCACCCCTAGTGCCCACATTGTGTATTTTCATTCCAAGGAACCAGGGGACCTTGGAGAAATTACTGATTCCATATCCGGGTAGGAAATGTACTAGACAAGTCTAGACATCTTTTCTCATCAGTAAGTAAAGAAGATAACAAAGGCTATTGTTTCATGTTAAAAGGACTGAGGAGCCAACTTGAAAAAGCTAATACTTTGGATAGTTTGAACAGGAGTACTACTAATTATAACTGATTTAAATGAAAGCATAATATAAGATAAAATCCCTAGCTTCACAGACATCACACAAACATACAAAATCTCATTTTTACCTTTGTAGAATGCTAGAGAACTAATTTATTTTGAAAACTGATAAAGAATCTAGTGTGAATCAGGTTTTCTGAATGAAAATTTCCCTACCTCAACTCAGTATAAGAAAGAAATGAATAAGAGATTTATCCTTTAGGAAATTATTCTACAAAATAAGTGAAGAAGAAAAAGAAATTGGTTCTTACAATTCTGTAAATGCTTTACTTAATAAGAGCACCTGTGAAGTACTGAATGTGATGTGCCTATAGCTCCAGGAAGCATAGAATAGGCAGGGAAAAGAGGACTTACAAATGAGACTATAGGATGACAGCAGCAAATGCCAGACTGGGAATCTCTCTGGAACAAGGAATCCTTGTTCAATAAAATTTTGCAGGGAGCAAAAAGATAGAGAGGGGCTTATGGTTTAAAACAAACTTTCAGACTTGCTTCGTGTATAGATGGGGTTATCTTTCAGTATTGTGGGGCCAGGGGTGCCTACACTGAATGCCCTCTATCCCAGTCACTGAGGACTTAATTTTGACTTCTTCCTTGAAAGGGCTGCATAATGGGAGATCAGGGGAACTGGAACTATCTAGAAGGTCAGGGTGCAAAGAGTTAGGTAGAGATGCAATGGGAATAGCAATATCTGCATTGGATGCCCTCTAGCCCAATCACTGAGGCTTGAAAGTTGACTATTAAGGGAATTAACAAGAAAATATTTTACTCAAAATATTGCTGATTGTGGTTGCTCTGTTTAATAATTTCATTTTCAAGAGCCCTCTTTTAAACTTGAGCATGTAGTAATTAATATAAACTACTTTGAGGTAGTGTTTGACAGTTTAATTTGTTTTATCTTGGTTCTTAATTATAATATGTATTTTTCTATATTAATACTGAATAATATTTTATTCTCATTTTATAAGGTGTGTGCTTCCAACTCCACGGAAGTGTGTGAAATGTGTTTTGTTCTTTATGCCACAGGAGAGATTTAATGTTACTAAGTAAGATCATGGCATCTGGTCCCATCACTTCATGGCAAATAGATAGGGAAACAGTGGAAACAGTGTCAGACTTTATTTTTCTGGGCTCCAAAATCACTGCAGATGGTGACTGCAGCCATGAAGTTAAAAGATACTTACTCCTTGGAAGGAAAGTTATGACCAACCTAGATAGCATATTGAAAAGCAGAGACATTAGTTTGCCAACAAAGGTCCGTCTAGTCAAGGCTATGGTTTTTCCAGTGGTCATGTATGGATGTGAGAGTTGGACGTGAAGAAAGCTGAGTGCCGAAGAATTGATGCTTTTGAACTGTGGTGTTGGAGAAGACTCTTGAGAGTCCCTTGGACTGCAAGGAGATCCAACCAGTCCATTCTGAAGGAGATGAGCCCTGGGATTTCTTTGGAAGGAATGATGCTAAAGCTGAAACTCCAGTACTTTGGCCACCTCATGTAAAGAGTTGACTCATTGGAAAAGACTCTGATGCTGGGAAGGATTGGGGGCAGGAGGAAGGGGATGACAGAGGATGAGATGGCTGGATGGCATCACTGACTCGATGGACGTGAGTCTGAGTGAACTCCGGGAGTTGGTGATGGACAGGGAGGCCTGGTGCTCTGCAATTCACGGGGTCGTAAAGAGTCGGACATGACTGAGTGACTGAACTGAACTAAAGTAGCCTTTACACTGACTTTAACAGTACCTTTTAGAGATTTAAACAGGTAGAATCTAGAGAAGTGTAGTTTTTTAAAAAATAGAAATTAACTGTCAACTTGTAAAGAAATGTGCTGTTCTGTGCTTAGTCGCTCAGTCGTGTTCAAGTCTTTGTGACCCCATGGACTGCAGACAGCCAGCCTCCTCTTGTCCATGGGAATTCTCCAGGCAAGAATACTGGAGTGGGTTGCCATGCCTTCCACCAGGGGATCTTCTCAACCCAGGGATCGAACCCAGGTCTCCCGCATTGCAGGCAGATTCTTTACCGAGTGAGCCACCAGGGAAGCCCAAGGATACTGGTGTGGGTAGCCTATCCCTTCTCTAGGGGATCTTCTCGAACCAGGAATTGAACTGGGGTCTCCTGCATTGCAGGTGGATTCTTTACCAGCTGAGCTACCAGGGAAGCCCTGTAAAGAAGTATAATGGTGTCTGATTATGAAGTCTAGGATAAAAGTAATACGGAAACATTCAGGGGAAGAAAAAGAGTTAAAACTTAGAAAATGCAAGGTTTTTAGTTTCAGTCTTGATTGGAATATAGTAATAATGGGAGGAGGGTACTATTTGAAGCTATTAGTGGCAAGTTAGAGAACCATCTCCTCAGTCCTCTATTTCCACGGAGTAGAACTAGCACCGCCAACTAGCTGATGGAGTCCCCTCTTTCCTTCTCCTCTGGCATACTCCCTGCCCTAGCCATATACACATGCAGCCCAGAACTCTTTCCCATCCTGCAAATCCTGCCAGTGTTCTTGAAAGCTCCTATTTTACAGAATTTACAGATTCTGCAACTCAGATGGTGCTGGCCAGCTTCTACTGTCACTCAGATCTGCGTTTCCTAGATTTCACAGGCCAGAGTTTCTTCTGTCCACAGACAATCTCTGAATATCAACTCATTATGAAATAGAGGACAACCACAGGCAGCCTTTTATAATATGGAGATGTGAATTCTGGATTTTGATTTATAGTGTATTATATGAACTGAGCAATAGAAGGGAACAGTTCTTCAACCACTGTGTGGTTTGGAGCATAAAAACAGAGGTCAGTACACTTTCAAATAAAAGCCCAGACTACATCAAATTTCTGAGAGGTAGTTCTGAGAATCTAAAATCAGTAGAAACCTACCTATGTGACTAAGATCAAATTTTTATATTCCTTGTATTTCAGTTCATCAACAGATAATTGTTGAGTATGGGTTTTAGATTTTTAACTATGAACAGGCTCACATTATGTGAGACAGAGATTATGTTTCTCCCCGCTGCTGTCACTCCCCTCCACCCCCGCTTAGATAGCCACTTGTCTAGCTCCATTTGTCAACAAACTATCTACTCCATACTGAATTAGTTTTGGTGCTGTTGTTGAAAACCGAATTTTCTGTGTATTGTCTTTATTGTATCCTGTTCCATTGATTCGTTTATTCTTATACCAGTTATTCCAAGACTACCCTGTTTTGATTGCTTAGCTTTATAAGTTCTAAGTCTTAAAACTTTGTTCTTTTTCAAAATTGTTTTGACTCTTCTAGGTTCTTTGTATTGCCATGTAAAATTTTTGAATTGGCAGTATCAATTTCTCTGAAGACAGAAAACCTTGCTGGGACTTTGGGATTTCACTCTTAACATTTTTGCCGGGGAAGAATGGTCATGTTAACAATATTGACTCTTCCAGTCTCTAAACATGGTGTATCTTTCTGTTTATTTAGATCTTTGTTTCTGTCAGCAGTGTTGTATATTTTTCAGTATAGAGATCTTGCATGTTTTGTTCAATGTATCCCTCAGTCATGTTTTTCATCTGGTAGATGGTAATTGTAAATTTCATTTTCCAAATTTTTTAATGACTGTGTGTAGAAACGCAGTAGACTTACGTGTCTTGGTTCTGTGACTTTGCTAAAGATAAAGTCGTCATCTGTGAACAGACATGGTTTATACTTTCTTTTCAATCTTTAGTGTTTTCTTCTCTCCCTCTCTTTTTCCTTCTCCTTCTATTTTGTCAGCCTGTTGAAATAGATAGGACCTTCAGTACCATGGTAAAGAAGCAGTGAGGATAAACATCCTTGTGGTGTTGCCAGTTTTAGGGGGACTGAGTTGAATATATCACTATTAAGATGTTAACTGTGGAGTTCTAGAAGATGTAATTTGTCAGATTGAGACAGTTCTATTTCTAGATTGCTGGTAGTATTTATCATGAATGAATGTTGGATTTTGTTACACTTTTTCTACATCTGTTGAAATGGTTATGTGGTTTTTTTCTCTTATTCTGTTATTATCAAAATTATATGGTATTTTGAATCTCAGTAACCTCGCATTCGTGGCATAAACTCCACAAAGATCAAAGATATATTTGGTCAAAAAAATATTATGGTTTCTGCTACTTTTTACTTGCTAACATTTTGTTAACGACTTTTGAATCTATGATCATGAGAAATATTTGTCTAAAATTTTCTTTTTTTGTCATAATCTGTGTCAGGTTTTGGTATTAGGATTAAGTTCAACTCATAAAGGGTGTTGGCTAGTACTGGTTCTTCCTCAATTTTCTGAAAGAGTTTTTGTAAAACTGATCTTATTTCTTTCTCACTGCTGAAGCTCCCTGGGCCTGTGGTTCTGTGTGTGTGTGTGTGTGTGTGTGTGTGTGTGTTTCAAATTTAATTTCTTAGGAGTATTTCAATTTACTGTTCTTGCAATAGTTCTGACAACTTTTTCAAAGAATTTGTCCATTTTCACCTTAATTGATTTTTCTTTATAGTTTTCTGCAACTGTGGTATTAACTTTTTTTCCCCCTACATTGGGCTTTCCTTTTTTTCTGTTTTCTTAAGGTAGAAGCTTAGGTAATTGATTTCATATTATTTATTTACTTTTAGTAGAAGTGTCTTTTTTTTTAATATTAGTACTTAAAGCTGTAATTCCTGCTTTAGGTTTATCCCACTAATTTTGATAGGTTCTCTTTTCATTATTGTTCAGTTCAAAATACTTTTTAATTTCCCTTGTGATTTGTTCTTTTACTAGTGGGTTACTTAAAAATATGTTGCATAATTTAAAACATATTCAGGTGAAGTCCATACATTTAATTCAGCACTGTTATCAGTAATGCTATGTCATTTCAGTTCTTTGAAATATATAGTGACTTGTTTTATGGCCAGTAATCATATAGCTGTTGATTAACCTAGTCAGAGTTTTGGTTATTGATTTGAAATCTACTTAGAGCTGCAGGGACATGTATCCCCAAATCAATATGTAGTAATAATGGAACCCAGTGTATAGTATTGTATTACTTAGCATCTCTGGTGTCTGTTTCATTGGTGTTTTCTACACTTAGAAGACAGGGCATTTTACAGCCAAATTTTGAGAGTTCATGAGGATATCTTTTCCATATCGACTTTCTGTGTTTGCTTGAACAACAGATTTTTTTTGTAAATAAAATAGTTTTTCTATTGTTGCCTTTTAATTCATAATTTTTTTATACTCTTCAGCTTGTTCAATGATAATAAAATGTCTTATTTAATTTTACATACTGTACTGAATAAGCACTCAGAGAGACTTGAGTTTAAGCCCATTTCTTCCCTTACTATATGTGTGACTGTGGTCAAGTTACTTAACCTCTGTAAGCCTGAATTTTCACATATGTAAAATGGGAATGATAATCGTACAGTTGTCCCTTGAATAACACATAGGTAAGAGATGCTGATGACCCCTACGCAGTTGAAAATCCTTGTATAACTTTTGAGTTCCCCAAAACTTAACTATGGATTACTATTGACCAGAAGCCTTGTAGGTAACATAAACCATTGATTAACAGATATTTGTGTATATGTATTATATACTGTATTCTTACAGTAAAGTAAACCAGAGAGAATAAAATGTTATTAAGAAAATTCTAGTGAGGAAAAAGTACATTTACAGTACTGTACTGATGCCATACGTTTTACATCATCTTTTTACAAGATTAATCATTTGTTAATACCTGCATTAATATTGTCTTATATGTTACAAAACACTATTTGTGTTACATGTATTACTAACACTAGAGATAAAATGAAAAGATGCACTTTGCTGTACACCTGAAAGTAAGACATCATGCAAATCAACTATATTCCAACAGAAGTTTTTTTAAAATGTGAGAAATTATAAACATTTAACAAATGGAAAGATAATGTGAAAAGTGGAATTTATATTTATTTACTGGTATACCAATTCACACATTGAAAACAAAGAGGCAGAAATATGATTGCTTTATTGTAGCCTAGTATAATGATAGGAGAAGGCAATGGCACCCCACTCCAGTACGATTGCCTGGAAAATCCCATGGACGGAGGAGCCTGGTAGGCTGCCGTCCATGGGGTCGCTAGGAGTCTGGCATGACTGAACGACTTCAGTTTCACTTTTCACTTTCATGCATTGGAGAAGGAAATGGCAACCCACTCCAGTGTTCTTGCCTGGAGAATCCCAGGGACGGGGGAGCCTGGTGGGCTGCCATCTATGGGGTCGCACAGAGTCGGACACAACTCAAGCGACTTAGCAGCAGCAGCAGCAGTATAATGATATGATTGTATCATGGTAGCCTAGCCTCTGCACTAATGAGTGAATCCTTGTACAATTTTTATGGCATACAGTATTATAGTCATATTCATAGTATAGTATTATAAACACTGTTACATTTTTAAAAAACCACTTATCTGCGATGATGTGCAGTTTCTCTAATTACCAGAGAGGGAGGGACAGAGCACAGCTTGTTTTGTATGTTAATTCTCTGAGCAGTTAATGTATTAGAAAGAAAATTAACATATTAATTTCATATTAGGTATCATTTACCTTAAACCTATGTAAAGATAGACTAGTGTCCACATACATTTTATGTATTAATGACATACCTAACTTGTTCTTAATTTTTTCTGTATTTCTATACCATGTGATTCATGTGTGAGTTTTTTCAAATTATCACAGATCTCCAAAAAAATTTTCAGTATATTTATTGAAAAAATCCACATATAAGTGGACCTGCGCATTTCACACCTGTGTTGTTCAAGAGTCAATTGTACTTGCTAGAATTAAGTAAAATGTGTAATTTTACTTAATTACAAAATAAACATTTTATTTTAAGGTGTGTATCACTCTGTGTTGATTAGTAAATAGACCAGCCTTTCAGAGCAGTAGATCTTTTATACTATTTTGTTGCTAAGGAAAAAAAGGGAGGGGGAGAAAGTTCTTAAAACTGGTTGCCTCAAGGACACAGGAGTAGAAATGAGAATAGGGCAGAGTACTGTTGCTTTTCATCAGGAATTTATAGGAAGATGAGCGGATGCTTTTAAAATATTCTTCATGTCTAACTTTTTATTTTCATTAAAAAAAATAAAATATTTTAAAAAGTAATAAAACTAGGTCCTAGGTTTTAAGTTTAGGTATCCCAATTAGTAGAAGATTTTTAAATAGTTCTGAAATGTCAGAATTTGTTACTTATATTCATTATTTCCCTTCCAGTTACCTTTACCAATGTTAAATACATCTGAAGATATATATTTTTTCTTATTAGTAATAGACTTGAAATTTCAGAAAATCAAAACTTTAAACACATAACAACTGAATTCTGTGCTTTTATAGGTTCTCTTGGTGTATTTCTCTGTCTAAAGAATATTATCAACTATTGAAATACATGAGTGGCTGACTGATTTCAGTTAACCTTTTATTGTGACTTAATTGTCCTATCAATTAAGTCAGGATAAATAATACTTGTCTTAATTCATTATTGATATTGAGATTAAATGACATGTTCATTAACTATAGGCTGTGATAATTATGATATTCTAGGGATTTTCTGTGTGATTAATTATGTGATTTAATATCTTTAACTTTAGCTCTTTGACATAAAAATTGTCATTATATGTAAGTCCATTAGAATTTTTAGTGTTCAAAAGTATTTGGGGAAATTTTTTTTCATTTTATCTCATTTTAAAAAATGAGACTAATACTAAATGAATCTTCAGAATTTTAAAGACGGTAAAAATTATTAATTGGTAAAGTGAATTACTAAGAAAGTTTTTTTTTAATTGGCCTGTAGTTATTTTACAGTGTTGTATCTGTGCCTGCTGTACTGTAATGAGGAAGTTTTTGTGGATAGGTTTAAAGTATAGAATATTTTGAGAAACTTGATCAAATTAACCCCAAAACCTATTACAGGTATTTTCAAAATAAAGTTTGCATATTTAGCAATTTATTAAATTGTAGAATCTGTTGTTGCATTTGTCTTCATTATATGGTTTTAAGACTTTCTTAAGGCAGAAAGTGAAGAGAAACTAAAGAGCCTCTTTATTGAAAGTGAGAGAGTGAAAAAGCTGGCTTAAACTCAACATTCAGAAAACGAAGATCATGGCATCTGGTCCCATCACTTCATGGCAAATAGATGGGGAAACAATGGAAACAATGACAGACTTTATTTTCTTGGGTTCCAAAATCACTGCAGATGGTGACTGCAGCCATGAAATTAAAAGATGCTTGCTCCTTGGAAGAAAAGCTATGACAAAGCTAGACAGCATATTAAAGAGCAGAGACTTTACTTTGCCAGCAAAGGTCCATCTAGTCAAAGCTATGGTTTTTCCAGTAGTCACGTATGGATGTGAGAGTTGGACCATAAAGAAGGCTAAGCGCCAAAGAATAGATGCTTTTGAACTGTGGCATTGGAGAAGACTCTTGAGAGTCCCTTGGAGAGCAAGGAGATCAAACCAGTCAATCCTAAAGGAAGTCGATCTTGAATATTCATTAGAAGGACTATGCTGAAGCTCCAGTACTTTGACCACCTGATGTGAAGAGCTGACTCATTAGAAAAGACCCTGATGCTGGGAAAGATTGAAGGCAGAAGAAGAAGGGGACAACAGAGAATGAGATGGGGTTGGATGGCCTCACCGACTCAGTGGACATGAGTTTGAGCAAGCTCCGGGAGATGGTAAAGGACAGGGAAGCCTGATGTGCTGCAGTCCATGGGGTCGCAAAGAGTCAGACACAACTGAGCGACTGATCAATAAAAAGAATAGAATGTCTCATCAGTGTCTAGAAAAATGTACATAACTTAATGTAACTTCAGTACTATCAAAACTAAGTTTTGATTATGACCTAGAAACCAAAAATAAATTAGAAATTTAGGGGAGCTTTTAGAGACTTTAGATAAGTATACACTGACTCAGAATCAAAATACTGATTTAAGTTAGAAAAATACTTGCTTCATGATGATAGCTTGTTTAATGGCTTTGTCTACTCTGCCATTTAGGCAGGATTTATAATATAAGTATAAACATATAATATGAATTATATTAAATGCAATATGAATTTATTAATAAATTAATATAAATTAAGTTTTATTACAATAAAACTGGGCTTCCCTTGTGGCTCAGCTGGTAAAGAATCCACTTGCAATGTGGGAGACCTGGGTTCAATTCCTGGGTTGGGAAGATCCCTTGAAGAAGGGAAAGGCTACCCACTCCAGTATTCTGGCCTGGAGATTCCATGGACTGTATAGTACATGGGGTTGCAAAGAGTGGGACACGACTGAGTGACTTTCACTCACTCATGTAATAAAACTATGTCTCTTCAGGATGTCAGTATGTGCTGTTCATTAAGTTTCTTGTGATACCTTCATTTTTCTTTAGTATTCACATTCAGCAAATTACCACACTAAGTAACTGAAATCATGTCAATTATCATTTTAAGTGTTATTTAAGATTAACATATTCCTTAGAAAATCATTGGGAAATGATGTCTCTGAATATGAGGAGGAGGCTGTTGCCATTTTAATCTAAGCTTTAGAAAAGAAAGAAGGGATTTAAATAGCAGGATGATTTTTATATTTAATGTGAGAAAAGTTTTCTGGATGTTCAGAACTGTTATGAATGAAGTGGGTTGTAAAGAATTCTTTCTGGATGTTTCTTCCTAAAAATATGCTCACCCACTTGCCTTTTACTTTAACTGCTATGTTCACTGGTGGCGTGTGTTTGTGAACTCTTGTGTAATTGAAAGGATTCTTTGACATTTAAAATTCTAACATTAGTACTTGTGTTTGTTTCTTTTCTTTAGGAGGAGCGTATTATTTAATATCTAGAAGTCTAGGGCCAGAATTTGGTGGTGCAATTGGCCTGATCTTCGCTTTTGCCAATGCCGTCGCAGTTGCTATGTACGTGGTTGGATTTGCAGAAACTGTGGTGGAGTTGCTTAAGGTAATTCACCTTTTTCCAGTCATTCGTTTCCTGGATCTTTACTGAGGATTTACGTGCCATTCACCATGTAAGATGCCAGGAAAGCAGCAAGGAACATAAAACTCGTCCTTCAAGAAGTTTAGTGTGGGAGATAGACCAACACATGTCAGAAGTGGGTAACTGCAGGAGGTCTTGACAAACTAGGAGGATCACTTAATTTACCATCCAGGAGTAGGGTGGCAGAGAAGTGTCAAGACAGCATTTTCAGAGGAAGGGAGTCAAGACATTAGCACCCAGGTAGGAGAGGTGAGATATGGTATGAGGGAAATAGGAAAGAAAAGAAAAGACCTAGAAGGGGTAGAGTATGGTGTGTTATTAAAAAAACAACAACACAGAACTGGCAATATTTCAGTATGGCTGAAGCCCAAAGTGGCGCGAGGTTTAAGATAAGAGGGAAGAAAGAAAGGATCAAGTCAGGAAGGGTCTTGTTTGCTGTTAAACCTGGATTGTATCTTAACTGGAGTTGAGATCCATGATGATCAGATTAGGTGCCTCAAGAAATATGTGATTACAGTGTAGAGAATTGTGAGGGGTCACCATTGGACATGGAGACAATTTAAAAGCTTGTAGCTATCCTGGGAGAAGAGATGTTGGTGAATATTAAATCAGTGACGAGTGGTTTTTAATCAGTTGAGTAAGTAGGCTTGATTGATGGGATGTGGGAAATCAGAGAGCAAGAAAGGAGGACTGATTTAGATGGATGGTAATGCCATTTACCATGAGATAGAGAACACAGAACATTTCAGTTTGGGATGTCTGATTTGGTATATGTAAGTCAAGCTGGCCAGGAAGTGGTTGATGATACTGCCGTGGAGTTGAGAAGAGAACTTAGTTGAAAAGAGTAACTAGTATGTATGTAGTTAAAGCAGTAGGTAGGATTCAGTTTTATTAACTGAGAAGAATCTTGAATGACACCTGTAGTTGTTCATGTTAAGTTGCAGTGTATGGTATATTAGGAAGTGTAACATCTGAAAAGGACTGATACTTGCATTGGCATGGACCTTAGCTGCCTAGGCCAAAGGGACAGAGAAAAGGAAGTAAGCAAACAGTATAATCATTAAGAATTCATAGTCTTTCATTGTTTAATTTAGTATATGTTTTTTAATGTCATTATTTGAGCCACAAATAATTTTGTTCTTAGAATGGAACAGTGTCACTTTGGACAGCTGCATGAAAGTGTGTTCATCTCTTTTCCTTATGCAATGGAAGAGACTGTTGAAAGCTGAATTCACTAACCACAATGAATACAAAATATATTTCTGCTTTGTAACTTAAAAAAAATCCTATTAATACTACTTAGTCATATTATTATTATAGGACTTCCCCTGTAGCTCAAACGGTAAAGAGTCTGCCTGCCATGCAGGAAACCAGGGTTCGATTCCTGGGTTGGGAAGTTCCTCTGGAGAAGGGAATGGCAATCCACTCCAGTATTCTTGCCTGGAGAATTCCATGGACAGAGAAGCCTGGTGGACTACAGTCCGTGGGGTTGCAAAGAGTCGGACACAACTGAGCGACTAATGTACATACACATAGTCATATTATAATTTTTTTTTGCTTGTTAGCAATCCATTTTTAAAATTTGAGTCTTTATAAATATAGCAGTATTAATATTTGATCATATTTTTGATGTCTTCAGATGTTTGAGTGACATCTTAATAGTAAACAGTAATTCATTCTTTTTTTGCTAGATCTCCCTATTCATCCCTTAAATAGGAATTTATTCAACTTCTATCTGTGAAGAACTGTGGTATCTCTAAAATGTTTCAAAAAGAATGGAAGCATTAGGCTGAAGTAAATAATATTCTTCATTCTATTATTTTCTTTTTGTAGGAACATTCCATACTTATGATAGATGAAATCAATGATATCCGAATTATTGGAGCCATTACAGTGGTGATCCTTTTGGGTATCTCAGTAGCCGGAATGGAGTGGGAGGCAAAAGTAAGTAATGGTATCATTGGGACCTCTGTAAATGGTGAGTGTACAAACTTTTAGAGCTTATGTTTTAGGTATGTTCTAAGGTGTGGTAATACCTTTAGATTTTGAAGGTTCCTAAGTGGCCATTTTCAAAGACAAATAAGGTCATTTCTGTTCGGCAAGGTGGGGAGTATTTGGAAATAATAGTCATTTAAAGAGGTAATCAAAGAGTATGTAAGGAAAAATGAATTATGGGGTATGTCAGAGGGAGTTACTAAAGGTAATATCAGTACTATAATTTTTTTCTGTATTTTAACATTTGTGGTGTTAGTGCATCTAACACGCACATCTTTAACTCACTTTGGAAATAGTTGGCATGACCCTACTTTTGCTCTCCATTTTCCCCAGTGTATTGAATATTCTGAGATTGTTCCTTTAACAAAAATTTATTAAGCATCTGCTTTGTACTTAGCACTGTGTGAGGCTCTGGAAAAACAAGACAGAAGTCTTTTCCCTTAACGGGAGTTATATTCCAGTGGCACTGAATTGGTGTATTGACACAATATGTTTGATTTTGATTTTTAACGTTTAAAATTTCAGGCTCAGATTGTTCTTTTGGTGATTCTACTACTTGCTATAGCTGATTTCGTCATAGGAACATTTATCCCATTGGAGAGCAAGAAGCCCAAAGGTTTCTTTGGTTATAAGTGTAAGTAAGAAAGATTTTTTTTTTTTTAAGGTGCACATTATAGCATTCTAGTGTTAAATAAATTTAGTACATTTTTCATATTTTGCAATGTAATTGAATTTGGTGTAGTGACTAACACTAATTCACAGTCCAGTTTAGTTTGGTTTCTTTATGTTTATTGTATAATTGGAGTAAAAAAAAAATCACTTTTATTTATATCTTTCATTTTTCATCATTAGCAAAATGAAAAGTGATAAAACATAGAGAAATCAGTGCTACCGAGGAAAAGTGCTTTTGTTCTCATTTGGGGAATTTGTTACTGAAATTGTAGCTTCTGTTCTAATGTTGCTTTTCCATTCTTTCAGTTGTATTTAAACATAATAGTCTAAAAGTGCCTGAGACTGTGAAAGCAACTAGAAGTAGTTTCTTGATGTAATTCTACAGTTTACATTATTAATTGTGTGAGAATTTTCCAGTTTTCATTTTCCATAACCCTTTTCATTCTGCCTCTTAACTTTCACTACAGGTGTAATTTCCGTGTCATTTATTATTTTATGAAGTGTCTTTCTGTATCTCCGCCCCACTCCCTCCACTGACCTGCCGTTCTGAACCTGTCTCTTCAAGGCAGAATGAAAGCCAGAAAGAAGAGTTGCAATAGCATCAGAGTTGCTTTTCCCTTAGAGTAAAGGATCTGCCTGTGTTAAATTGACAAAAACTCCTTGTTTTTTTAGTCTCCTGACTCTCAGCAACATTCTGTTTAGCTGTCCCATTCTCCTTTGGTGTCAGACACTGTTTTCTAGTGAGTTCTTTCCTACCTAATTCTCTGGTCGCTATGTCTTTTACTCCTGTTACCCCTTCTCTTCTCTCTTCCTCTAAATGTCGAGTCGTACAGTGTTGTCCTCGGCCTTCTAACTGTATTCTTTCCTTTGGCAATATCTATTCTCATGGCTCAAAATGCTTTCAAGAGACTGACATGTTTCTATTCCTTGGTCTCTCCTTCAAACTCCAGATATAAGTATATATTCAACTGCTTATTTGATGTCCCTCCTAACTAACCCTTCTTGAACTTCTCCATCCTGATACATGAAAGAAATCAGGATCTCAGTGTTTTCTACTTGCTGTCTTTCTAATCCTTCCCTCATCAGTACATTATTCTCCTATCACTAAATTGAACCACTACAGTAACCTTCTAATTGGTTCCCTGCATCAGATGCTGATTCTTCAGTCCATTGTCTCTGCAGCATCCACGTAAGCATTGATCATAGCATGTCATTTCCATGACTCTGTGCCCACCTTGGCTTTTCATTATATTGAGGACAAAATCTAAACTCTTATAAAATAAAATTTTGCATGATCTCACCCCTGCTGATATCTTCCATTTCATTTCATCTCCCCTGTACTGTGAGAGCTTTGCCTTCTTTCAGTTCTTCAAAAGAGCTAAACCTTCTTCCTGCCTCAGGGCCTTTCTATATGTTGCCGGTTATTCCTGGTGTACTCTTTCCCTGGAACATCACATGGCTGATTCCTGCTCCGTAAAGCTTCAACTTAAGTGTTAACTCCTTAGTTGCATCACTTTAGCTTTGTGTAATAAACACATTGAATTAGATCATCTCTCTCTGATTATTTGTCACAACACCCTGTTTCCATTGAGTACTTTTACTGCCTTTGGAGAAGGCAATGGCACCCCACTTCAGTACTCTTGCCTGGAAAATCCCATGGATGGAGGAGCCTGGTAGGCTGCAGTCCATGGGGTCGCTAAGACTCAGACACGACTGAGCGACTTCACTTTCACTTTCATGCATTGGAGAAGGAAATGGCAACCCACTCCAGTGTTCTTGCCTGGAGAATCCCAGGGATGGGGGAGCCTGGTGGGAGGCCGTCAATGGGGTCTCACAGAGTCGGACACAACTGAAGCGACTTAGCAGCAGCAGTAGCAGCAGTGGCTTTTTGTTTTTTTTTTACTTATTTGGTAGCTCCCTATTGATACTACGAGGGCTTCCCTTGTAGCTCAGTTGGTAAAGAATCTACCTGCGATGCAGGAGATTTGGGTTCGATTCCTGGGTCAGAAAGAGCCCTGGAGAAGGAAATGGCAACCCACTCCAGTATTCTTGCCTGGAGAATCCCATGGACAGATTCATGGCAGGCTATGGGGTCGCAAGAGTTGGACACAATTTAGTGACTAAACTACAACTACTACTACTATTGATACTTTTAAGTTCCATGAAGGTAGCTTGTTGCTACTGGACTTCCTCAGTACCTTGAGATACCAGATGGCTCCACTATTGGCACATGGTGTATACTCAGATACGGGATGGATGGATGAATGGATGGATGGATGACAGTTTATTGTTTGTTTCAGTTTGAGGACCTATTAGAATAGATGGAAATAGTAGGAACTAGTTGACACTTTCATTATTATTGAAATGGAAAGGACCTTTACCTAGTTTGTCTTAGCTAAAAATTGTCTAGATGCCTGATGGATAGCCTCAAAATTCAAACAGTTCACCCCTAAGAAGTAGAGAAGACAGTACAGATAAGTTGTATGTAAGGGAAAAAAACAGTTCCAGGTTACTGTGATGTCCTTTTTGTTCTTCTATCTGCTTTCTTGTTTCTTTGACCTCTTGGCCTGTCTTAAGAATCAAGTTAGAGGTATTTCAAACATAATTAGTAAGGTATACAAAAAAAACAGTGCATGAACCAGATCACACCACCATTTTGGCTGTAAACTGTTTTCCTCATACAAGAAAAGAGGAACACCAATACTTGAATTTGAAAATATTCAAGAATTTACCAGTTACTGGAACTGAAGAAATGTTAGGGATCATAGATCACCACTTACTCTTAACCTGAAATTTTATGGCCTAATCTGCTGTCCATTAATTGCCAAAAATCTTTTATTCTCTATAGATGAAATATTTAGTGAGAACTTTGGTCCAGATTTTCGAGAAGAAGAGACCTTTTTTTCTGTATTTGCCATCTTTTTTCCTGCTGCAACTGGCATTCTGGCCGGAGCAAATATCTCAGGTGATCTTGCAGTAAGTATTATAAAGTACTTTACTGATTTCATATAAAAGTGATATACATATATTTATTTTTAACAGTAGACTTTAAAAAATGTTTTTGTCTTCTAGGATCCTCAGTCAGCCATACCCAAAGGAACACTCTTAGCCATTTTAATCACTACGCTGGTTTACATAGGAATTGCAGTATCTGTAGGTAAATAACCTTACATTTCTCTATGTGTCTCAGTCATTTAATGATGTATATACTATAAGTATTCATTTTCATGATATTATATTTCTAACTTTTAAATTAAGAACTATTTCAATAAAAAGACATGGAGTTTTGTATTTTACTTCAAAAGTACTTAAGTAAACTAGTGGTGACTTAATACATGTTGTCTAAGCCACCAAATCCTCTATTGTTTCTTGTCTGGGATTTTTATTTAATTATATAGTAAGTTAGAAAGTATGTGAAGTCTCATCTGCAGATTCTTAAATTTCACTGAGACATATTTACAGAAAATATAATTCATGTGTAGAAGTAAATGAATTTTACTTTCTGATCTTCACAAATTTTAGCATATTTTTGTGTATGATGATTATTTTTTATATTTTTATATAATCTTACTCTATTAAGATTGTTTCAAGGCCATTATGCAGAACCTGACATTTTTTACCATAAAAATTTGATTTCAATTAATAGGAGATACTACATTGAATGAAAAGTATTACTAAATTAATGAAAATGATTTTAAGCTATTTTAATACATTGATGGAATCATATTATAGTACTTGAAGAAAGAACTTAAGAGGTCAGTCAGTCTCTAAATCTTTTATGTGTGAGGAAGCCAGTTTTGCTGCCAAAAATAAGATAATAGCACTGCCTCATGACAAAGAGGGTTTTGGTGTTTTTATTTATAAGTAAGTAAGTAAATAATTTTGAAAGTCTAAGATAGGTTCTTTAACTGAAACATTCTAGTCTAGAAAAAAATTTAATAACTACTGATTTTATATATAATTTGCATACAGTGACTATAGATGCTGTCTTGTCTTGAATTTATTGTACATTCATGAAATGAAATACTTTATTCAGAAATCATATTCCTAAAGTACAAGCACTATATTTAATGTCTAAATTCTAAAATTCAGGTTTTACAGTTAAAAATTTTAAGCATACTAGAAGAATAAGTCATAGTCTAGTACTAATCAAAAGAATCACAAACTCCAAATTCATTAACTATAGAATATATATTTTTCATAGTATTTGATTATTCAGTCTGCTGCAAATCTCATACTGTATGTTTTCTTTTTTTAATTTTTTCATTTATTTTTTATTGCAGTAGAGTTGATTTACAATGTTGTGTTAATTCTTGCTTTACAGCAAAGTGACTCAGTTATATATGGATGTACATTATTTTTACTAATCTTTTCCATTATAGTTTTACTAGGATATTGAATATAGTTCCCTGTGCTATATAGTAGACTTCGTTTTTTTATTCATTCTGTGTGTAATAGCTTACATCTGCTTACCCCAGAGTCCCAGACTATCCCTCCCCGACTCCTCCCACCTTATATTTTCGTATTATCAGGGTGGACTTAGTTGATACAAAGGTTTAAATAGAATTATATAATTCATTCATGTTTAAATTACTTTTCCTCACAGAAGATTGATATTACCTCAAGTCTGATCTTTGGCACATTTTAAATATAAAGTATTCAGAGTATGTGAAACTGTTTCTGCCATTTGGAACTCTTTCAACATAGTGTTTCTGTATTTGCTTTAGGACATTTTAATCAAGTAGTACAGGAAATGATTTTGCTAATATATCATTTTCACAGTGATGATTACAAGATTTTTAAGTATATACATATACATACTTTATAAGGTTTCATTTCCCTGACTCAATACTGGGGACCATGATGCTTTCCACATTCTGTTCCAGGTAAAGCTTCCTTAATTGTAATACACTGTATTCAATTACTATTATAAGCAAGTACATACCGTCAGTACCATAAATTTCTTTGTGGGTGTATATAATTTTGAAGTGAAGGTAAATGTTAGCTTGATGATTTGTCCTCATTATCACTCGTGCTTCAGGTTCGTGTGTTGTTCGGGACGCTACTGGGAACGTTAATGACACCATTGTAACAGAGCTGACAAACTGCACTTCTGCAGCCTGCAAGTTAAACTTTGATTTTTCATCCTGTGAAACCAACCCTTGTTCCTATGGCCTAATGAACAACTTCCAGGTGAGCATAAATTTGTATTATACAAGCGTTCTGTGTTCTTCTGGAGGTCAAACTGCTGTCAGTTCTACCATTCAGAGTATAGCGGAAAGTTTTTGCTATTGCTTTATACTCATACATCAGTGAAGACGGCATGCAGCTCATAGTGCATGCTCAGTCGCTCAGGCGTGTCAACTCTACACAACCCCAGGGATTTCAGCCCGCCACATTCGCCTGTCCATGGCATTTTCCAGGCAAGAAATACTTGAGTGGGTTGCCATTGCCTCCTCCAGGAGACCTTCCCCACCCAGGGATTGAACCAGTGTCTGCTGCATTGATAGGTGGATTCTTTACTACTGTGCCATCTGGGAAGCCCCATGTAAATAATTGGGCAAACAGAAAAATATAAAAGAATGAAACCTGAGCCTGTTCAGGGGCAAAAGGCCCCCAGAGGGCAACACTTCTGTAATAAGGTATAATAAATAGTAATTGTATATGGTATACTGTTTGAGAAAGTAAGAAAGCATCTCACACATAGTCATATGTGCTGGGCCTATTTCTGGCTTCTCTGTTGTGTCCCATTGATTTTTGTGTCTGTCCTCCCAACAATGCGATACTTTCTTGAGTACTGTAATTAGATTGTCAGTCTTAAAATCAGGGAGCTTGATTCCTCCTGCTTTATTCTTTTTTCAAAATTATTTTAGCTATTTTAGTTCTTTTGCTTTTTTAGATACATTTTAGAATAATCTATGTTTATCTACAAAAAAGTCTTGCTGGAATTTTGGTAGGAAATGCATTAAACTTGTACATCAATTTGGGGAGAACTGATAGCTTTACACTGTCCCAGTCCATGAACACATGTGTTCTACTCTTTATTTAGATCTTCTTTGACTTCCTTCATCATTATTATGTAGTTTTCAGAATATCAGTCCTGTATATTTTTTGTTAGATTTACACCTAAGTATTTTGTTTTTATTTTTGACCGACTTAAATCCGTACTAACTGAAATGAATTCAGCTTTCTGATTTGAGATTTCTCCCTAATTCCTCTATATATAAATGCCCTTTTAAGTGTTGATCAGTATCAGCAGTCTTATTTAATTAAATATGGCTAATATAGTGATGCTGTGTTAAACCACCATTGAACAGCAGAATTAAATTATTAATGCGTGCTTAAAAGTTTGTGAACTAGTAAACATATGAACTCTGTAAAGATTAGTAGTAGTAGTAGTAGTAGTAGTTTAGTCGCTAAGTCATGTCTGACTCTTGTGACGCCATAGACTGTAGCCTGCTAGGCTTCTCTGTCCATGGGATTCTCCAGGCAAGAATACTGGAGTAGGGTAGCCACTTCCTTCTCCAGGGGATCTTCCTGACCCAGGAATCAAACCTGAGTTTCCTGCATTCAGGCAGATTCTTTGCCAGCTGATCTACAAAGGAAGCCCCAATAAAGATTAGTACTACTGCTCGAGTATTTGCAGGCTATCAGTCCTGCTTTTTATTTATTCTATTTTTGTAAAATTTATGAGTTTTAGATTTATAAGATGAAAAGGAACTACTAAAATTTGGAGGATATTTTGAGAGTTGCTTGATAATTCTCAGGATGCTAGAAAGAAAAAACTCAAAGGTATAGATAGATTCAGGAGATTAAAACAAGATATTTTGTGGTAAAGTTGTAGAATAGATCTACAAATTCAAAGTGGAAAATAAAAATTCTGCTTCCTCGTGTTTTTCTAGTAATACTTAAACCTAATAAACAGAATAGTTGTGGATTTAATGTATTTCAGAACATTATGTAGAAATATTATGTAGACATTTTATGTAGAATCTGTGTGGTTTACATGAAAATTTTTAATGGCATTATGTATATTTTCTTTTGTTTAGTTTCAAACAATGGGCTGCACTTTCAGTGGTTAAAAATATTGAACTCAATTATGTAACGATGTTTGTTTTTTTCTAGTCACAAGACTAGGCAAAATCGTAGAATGAAAGAAAGTATTCATGTCCAGCTAATTATTCAGGCCAATTCTGACATTGATATTGTGTATGAAAGACACAAATGTTGGTCTCTGCCCAGTGACTGAAAACGCCAATCAGATTTCTGTGTTGTTGCCTTAAACTACAAAAGTATGTTGTCTTTATTAAGTCTAAGTATGGAAAGTATGGACTTAATCAAAGTATAGGAGTTTGGTATATGTAAATATGCTTTTCTAATTTAAGTAAATTTTTTAAAAGTACTTTGTAAAGTGATAAGAGAATGGAAAGAAAATTCTGTCAAATTATTAATTGCTTGTCACTTGGAGAATGAAGAATGGTGAATAGAACATTACTGAGGAGCATATAAATGGAGACTCCATCATGAAATCTATACAAAGGCACACTATATAATGCTATTTTGCATTTAATCGATAAATATATGTACATATAATTGAGTCACCTTATCTTAAATATTCAATTTTATTTAGTTTTATGTTTCTTATTATATTTCTATATTTTAATGTCCTCAGAAAACTTTGACTCACCATTGTTTAATAAACAAAGTGTGATGATCGTTCACTACTAGTAAAATTTATAATGGATAGATCAAATTAACAGTACCTAAATCCATTAAACAGTGCTTGCAAATTGACTTTATATTTTGACAGATTTTAAAGGCACACAAGGAACAGTGCTATGAAAACCTACCCTACCTACTTATCTTCATTTGTATTTATTAGTTGTTTTTCTTTATAGGTATAGTATTTTTCTCAAACCAATGAGAATAAATTATAGACATCACAACATGACAGTCAGATTGAAGTATTTAGAACATTCTTTACAAGTGTGGTTGAATTATCCCACCCAAGTAATCCCAGTGTTGATGAAATACTGTTGTCTAAATATATATTCCATATTCATAGTTCCTCACTTGTTCCACTAATGCCCCAGGTCATGTTTTCCTGATCCAGGATTCAGTCTATTGTAACATGTGGCCTTTAGTTGTGTTATTTTAAAATGGTTTAACCTAGAGGAGTTCACAGCTTGCTTGTTTTTAACCTTTCAAGATGCTGACATTTTGAAGGGTTCAGGCAAATTACTTGGCATTATGCTCCTCAGTTTGGGGTTTATTTTATTGCCTTCTCATCATCTAAGTTAGTGATGTATTTTTTTAAGTTTAACTTCCTTATAGGGAAATGCTTGAACATGTTCAAAGAGAGAAAAAGCAATCTAATGTACCTGACATACCCGTTTTCTAGCTTCATCAGTTATTAAAGCATGGCTAGTTGTGTTTTGTTTATGACCCCCAATTCACAGATTACTTAGAGACAATTCCTAGACTTACAACTTTTTGACTGGATATTTCAACTTTTAGCTTAAAAAAAATGAGGATTCTTTAAAAACAAACAAAAGACATAACCATGATACCAATCTACTACCTTAACGTCAAAAAAAAAAAAAGAAACAACCTTCCTGACAGAAGTGTCTCATACCAGTTTGGAGTATTACTGTGCACCTTCGTCTGATTAACTGGCTACGTCTACCTACCAGTTGACTAGAAATAGAGGTGAGAGGAACAAATTAAACAAGGCCATGGAGATTGTCAGCAAAATCCAGAGATCGGGTTTCTCTAGGAGAAATAACATAAAAATAAGAAAATTTAAAGAAAGGATGACTCTATGGATTGAAAAAGACTTAAGACAAAACCACCAAATATAAAGTGTAATCCTTTTGTGGATCCTTATTTGAACGAACTATTTTAAAAAGCAAGAAAAGAGAAAGAATTTGGGAGTTGTGGATGCGGTTGAGTATTTGATGCTGTTAAAGAATTAAGCAGTTTTTAAGATGTGACAGTGACTGTGGTTACAGTTTTTTAAAGTTCTTACCCATTAGAGGTACGCACTGAAACATTTATGCATGAAATAATATCTGGAACATTCATGTGTAAAATGGTTTATAATAACGCAAAGATTGGCCTGTTGAAACTGATGCATATTTTATAGTTTGGCATGCTCTTCTCGTTGCCATTGTGTTTGCCTTTGATGTTGTACGAAATAAAAGGTCTTTTCCTACATTAATTAAGGGATGGTGATACATCATTTTCAGAAGTTTGTAATGCATGTAAGAACCATTATTGCTGTGGACTATTGCTTTTGTTATTGTATTCTCCCCAGTATTGCTATCAGTGTTCTTCATAGGAATAGTAAAGATGTATAGTGTTGTGGATTTTTTTGAATTGTGTATGACTGACTTTTCCATTGTCACTTTTTAAGGTAATGAGCATGGTGTCAGGCTTTGCACCGTTAATTTCTGCAGGTATCTTCTCAGCCACTCTTTCTTCTGCATTAGCATCTCTTGTGAGTGCACCCAAAATATTTCAGGTGAGTATTTCACATTGCAAATTTTATTATAGAGGTAGACAAGGTAATATATTTCAAATGGGATTTTTAATATTTTTAAATGATTTACTTCTGTCAACCCTGTGAATTTATATGATACATGCCAACACATATATCAAGAATGGCATATTTAATTTTATGCACAGGAATGTGGATATGTATATTTATATAAACTGTTGTGCATTTATCCACTGACAGGGTATAGTTTTTGAGTTGTCTTTCTGGAAGTGGTAATGAATTTTTGCTTTTTTGACATGCTCTATTAGCATAAATTTTCATGTCTTACCAAAGATAAAAAGTACCATAAATCAAAAGAAGATACTTTATCTTGTTCCTGTTAGCATAATGCCAAAATAAGTGTTTTATTTTTATGAATATTTGAATGCCTAGGATGTGCCATACATTATGTTAGGTGCTCAGGATATAATGATAAATAAAACATTATCTCCCTTTAGTGAGCATCAAATAAATAAACAACTGATACTGCATAGAAAGTACTTTTTATTACTAAAACAAGTGAAGTATTGATTCTGCAGCTTTGTTCTTAATTTCTTGTTATAATTAATACAGTAGAGGTGTAGAATATATCCTAAAACTATTTTCAGTATTGTTTTAAGAAAAGTGATTAAGTTTTATATTAGGATTTTTATTTGCTTTAAGTCTTAGATTTTGACTTGGTTTTCTTGAAATAGGTCACACATCTATCATACTTCTCAAGCTTCCACACTTCTATGTATATGCCGGCTTCTTTGACTCTTTATTTGTGTAAGACTGTCAACCTGGTGTGGGGTAAAATAGATAAACACTACAGTGTATTCTAAATCTCCAGGCTTTCTGATACTGGAAATGTTTGACTCTTCTTTACAATTTGTTGGTAAAGCAGTATGAGAGGAAAAAAAAGAGGACCAAGAATTAGAAACTTGGGTTCATTTCCTGATTTATCTGTTGTAACTGTAAGCAGATCTGTATGTCTTATTTTGATGTATTCCATTTTAATGTTTACATTTCTTTATTAGGCTCTATGTAAGGACAACATCTACCCAGCTTTCCAGATGTTTGCTAAAGGTTATGGGAAAAATAATGAACCTCTTCGTGGCTACATCTTAACATTTTTAATTGCACTTGGATTCATCTTAATTGGTTAGTCTATACATGTGTGCTGATGTAGATTTTGGTGCATTTATAGTATTAACTGTCAACATTGAGTCATTAAGTCATAAAATGTTACTTTGCCTGCTATACTAAGTTTCTTTTTGATCAAAGGAAAAGAGTTTAGAAAATACTGCAGATAATAGCATTCATTAAATATTTGCTCAAACTCATACCCTCACTAACTCCCTATTAGGCTAAAGGGAGCTCCTAGCTTCTTATCCCTAAAACAAGTATGATAGTAGCATAGGGTAAAGGATTATGGTGTCTTCCATGAAGGTAGAACCTCTGCTGATCTTTTTGGTTCCTTTGCCTCTGATTGGGTCTTAAAGAATGTTTGGACTTTGGATTATACCATGGAAACTAACTTTCTCATCTGATGCTTAAAAATGTATCTGGTATAGCTACTTTTTGAGAACAGGTTGGCAATATTTAATAAAGTTTCCTATGATCCACCAGTTCTTAGAGCTTTGTACCCTGCAGAAACTTTTATATAAAAGAATATTTTTAGTGTCATTAATTATAATAGTGAAAAATGGAAACAACCCGAGTGAAATATTCAGCAGTAAAAATGTGAATACACTTGGTTTTCATATGTTAATATGGATGAATCTCAAAAATAATGAATGTAAAAAAATTTGAATTACTGAATGATAATATTGTATGATGTAATTTATGTAACTTTTAAAACATCCAAAACAGTGCTCCATAATCGTTGTGAGCCATATATGTATGTAGGAAAACAGTATAACGTCACTGGAAAGAATATTTCAACTTTGAGAGAGAGAGTTATAAAGGAGGTTTCTACTGTGTACGTAGGATATGATTTAAAGTATATGAAGTATGTATAGCAGAGTTCATTAAATCTGGGTTATGGATTTAGGAGTATTATGTATTATCTAAAGGTTTGAAATGATTCATAGTTTTGAAAAGTTAAATGTCTAATATGTCGTATTTCTTTTGCAGCTGAATTGAATGTTATTGCTCCAATTATCTCTAACTTCTTCCTTGCATCATATGCACTGATCAATTTTTCAGTATTTCATGCATCACTTGCAAAATCTCCAGGTGATTTTACATTTTCTTTAAAAGTTTCGTAAATGCGGCAATGTTTGATTTTAGAGAAAATAAAACTTTAATACATTTAAAAAGATGGCATGTGTGGAATTAGTTCACTAATGCTTCATTCTGCCTTTATAGTTGAGTCAAATTGAGTCTTCAGAGATCTTCTGTCATGCAGTTTATTGGTAAACAATGTCTGTTTCTTGCTTCAAATAATTTAAAATAGCATTAATCTCAAATTCTGGCTAACTGTGAAAGAATTATTTTATTTTTTTTCCTGTATTTATCAGTTCTAAGAACATTGTTATGATATAGTACCCTATCCAGGAATATTTTTAACACAATGAGTTCTGTGGAATTCTAATATAAGGGGTCTTTATCAACTGAAAAATTACTCCATATACAGTTTTTATGGGTATTTTGTTATAAACCTTGACAACAGTTGGGCATCAGAGAAGGAAATGAAATAACAAAAACACTATTGCTTCTATGGGCCTAGAAGTTTCTCAGAACAAGAAAGATAAAACATGGGAACTTAGGAGACAAACATCTTAGCTTCAGTTTTTAAGAATATAAAGTTTAGAGATGGATGTGGGTGTAGCTCTAAAAGGGCAACACGAGGGATTCTTGTGTTGAATTTTTCTTTATCTTGACTATTTTAATACCAATATTTTAGCTGTGATACTTTGGTATCATTTTGCAAGATGTTATCACTGGGAGAAATTAGGTAAAGCACCCCCAGAATCTCTATATTATTTCTTAAAACTGTGTGAATCTGCAGTTGTCTCAAAATTAAAAGCTTAATTTTTAAAAATATAAATTTTATTGAGATGAAATACTTCCCCAAATGATGATAAGTTTTTTAGCAAGTAGGTGAGGTTTTTTAACAGTTCCAAAGAACAATTTATTTGAATTGTTTTCTATATTCATTAACATATGGATGTGTCTTATGCTAAAAACCAGAAAATAAAATCTCACTATTAAGGACACAATTTGAAACCTAATTTTTTCATCTTCTCCTATTTTTAGCATTCACTGAGTTTAGGTTGATTTGTATTTTTTTAGTAAGGACTTTTTGAATAGGGAACTAGTAAGATAGGATAATGTTGATATAAATAGATGTGCCCACTTCATGGCTATCAAGAATCATGACATTATGATCAGTGATGGTCTATGACTTTACCGTTTAATTAGCTTTACAGTTCACATTTAAAGACTTCTCAGTGTAGCAGCCACAGAGAAATTTATTTTGTGCATGCATATGTACCACTGTCTAAAGCAGATGAGGTAGCTGAGTGACTTTTATTTATCTATATTATTTGTTTCTGTTAGGGTGGCGTCCTGCATTCAAATACTACAATATGTGGATATCACTTCTTGGAGCAATTCTCTGTTGCATAGTGATGTTTGTCATTAACTGGTGGGCTGCATTGCTAACATATGTGATAGTTCTTGGACTTTACATTTATGTTACCTACAAAAAACCAGGTCAGTAGTCTTCTCTCTTAATATTTAGTATTTCAAGCTAAAAAATGTTTAGATGTTCTTTGTACCTTTTCATATCTAAACATCCATCTTTTGTATTTTGGAAAGGCCTTTTGCATAAAACCTAAAATGCTTTATTTCTAAATATATGTAGTTTTAGTGAAAAAGTTACTCTAAGACTTTTTATTCTGTGGAATTTCATTCTTAGCCATGAGTTAAATTTAATTAATCCTATTTGTAGAAAAATAACAAATTCATGTAATAAACATTCTGTTTCACTCAATATGTTTTAAAATTAATCTTTGAAAGGATTTTATTATAGTACAGAAGTTTCTGTTAGCCTGATAAGCATTATATGTATTACCTAATGTGGTTTAGTACCTACTATAATTTGTACCACAGAATCACAAAATAATAGAACACATAGTATCTTCCCACTAGCTTACTGTATAGCAAGGACAATTAGACAGATATACTTAACTGGGAATAAAGAGGGAAATAGTTGAAGATTATCTAGAATGTGTAGCATTGATAACTGCTGGGTATATCTCCACATAAGCAGATGCTGGGATAGGTTAGGATTAGTCCAGTTATTTAGTGTGATAACATGTAACAAGAAAATCTGTTGAAAAAACTTGAGAAGTTGTGGCCCAATAGAGTAGATTAGAAAGAGACGACAGAGTAGTTGCAGTGTAGTTATTTTACACAGTGAGGAAACATTTTGTGATCCAAGTACGAGAGAATGAGGTTTTGGATTAGAACAGTGGCTTTAGAAATGAAGTAGACAAAGAAGATATTGTTTTAAATATCTTAGAAACAATTATTTCTCTAATATGCCTGTTAAGTCTCTAAAGTAACAAATGTCTAAAATCATCATTTGTGTTTAGACTGTTTATTCAATAAGAAGTAAAATTTGCCTTGATGTTCAAATAACTTACACGGTGAAGTACTATAAATAGTATTTTATAACAATCATAGATCTGCCTTTTTCCTTTTTGACCTTTGGCTGTATAAACAATAATTTTTAAATGTTTTTTTTTTCTTTGTTTGCAAGACTCATTTTGAGCTGAATGCACAGCATGTCTGCAGCCCTTTCATCTCAGTCTTTTCCAAGTTGTACACTTTCTTTAAATGTTAATAATAGCTCAGATTAGCATTCCCTTAATTTCATGCTGTAGATGTAAACTATTGAAATTCCTGATGAGTACAACAGTTTATTTTAGCAGCTGACTTTTTAAATGTGCAAGCATTGGTTATTGATGATTTGTGATCACCAGTATTATGGTGCATGAACACTGTCCTCTTACAGATGTGAACTGGGGATCCTCCACACAAGCTCTGACCTACCTGAATGCACTGCAGCATTCGATTCGTCTTTCTGGAGTGGAAGACCACGTGAAAAACTTCAGGTAAGTGATCAGGTAACACAGAAACATTTTGTTTTAGATGGCAATCAGGACTTATTGTTTAGTAATATTTTCACTTGGTAATATTTCATGAAAAATTATCTAAAAGCATAGAATATTGTTTCTTGTTTGGTTTGATTTGAGCAGTTTATTCAAAAACAAGGTTGAGGCTTCTTGTTCTCAAAAATTTACAGAGAGAAAAATTATCATCTACCTTATAAAAATGTTATGGAAGTTTTGGAGGTTTCTCTTTGAAGGCTTTTAGATAGGTATCGTTAAAGTAAACTTTTTCCCCCCTCTGTGGCCATTCAAGTTTATAACTATTAAGGATGAAATTCATAAAAATACTTGTTTTATAATTTTACTCAGGTGGTAAATATTTTCATGTTAGTGGCTTTGTTCTCACTGTGGAACTGGCAATCAGTTTTTGTGATAAAGAATCAATGTCAGAGTAAAGAGCATTTCTTACTATTTCCTTCCTTTTTATTTTATCTTAAAATTTAGTTTATCAGTCATCAATTTAAATGCTATTCCTTAATTTAACGTTTCTAATAGTCGATGAGATTCAGTTATTAAAGCACTGTTGGAAATCAAAGTATTAATTTATTTATATAGATTCTTAGAAATTATAGATTATTGTTAAGTGTAGCTAAAAGTAGGCTTGTCATTTTTTTAAAAATAGACCATTAGACAGTCATTCTCATACTGTTCATGTAAGCCTGGCTCTGAACAGGCAACTCTTTAGTCATGAGTAATTGCTTCTGATTGGCTTCTGAACAGTAATCACAGGAATAAATTCCTGTTTTCAGTAAAACAAAAGACAGAATCTTTTTAAAAGAAAATTTCAAGATGGATAAGTGCTCTACCAAATTTCTCTCAAGAAGAAACACCTTTGTATTAATATATTCTTTATGTTACTCTTTGAATATCCTCCCCCCACCCCCACACCAACCACCACTACCACCAATTTGTTTTGTCAAATGAAAGATTCCCATAGACCACAGATCTTCAGTTTTGGAGTAGAAAGAAATAGGGAAAAGAAGTGAGAGCCCTGGGAGGAAAACTTTAATTTCAGCACATTTTTAATGTTTTCATAGTTAATGCAAAGTATGGCAGAAAATAGAAATCCTTCCTTTGTGCAAAAAGCTGTGTCCCGGAACTGAGAGTATGATCAAGAATCAGAATTAACTTGCCGTCAATAAAAAACTGTTATTTGGCTTATTAATAGAAATGGGAATTTTTTAAAACCTTTAAAAACTTAAAAAAAAAGTTTACTCTAACAAGTGTTTTAAAATTATCAGAATTATACATGAACATATTTAAAAGAGGAAAAGCTTACATTTGTTGTGAAAATTAGTAGTTGTCCTACTTCTCAAATCCCTATTTCTTTTATGCCACTAGCAACCAATTTCAGTTCTTAGCTGAATTGTGTAGTATTTACTTAATAGTCCCCAAAAGCATGTTTGTCTTATTGTATTGTTTGATTTTAAATTTTAGGCATTCTCTCTTGATTTCTTTCATCCATGCATGCCCATTACACACACACACACACCCTTCTCTTTACCCTATCCTCCCAGTATATTTTTATGTCACTATTTTGATTAGGTTAGACTTGATGTTTATATTTTTATGACTTTTAAAGCATAATTCAGAGCTTAGGCTTGTAAATTATGATTGCTTTCTTTTCCTGTACAGGTTTTATGTTTTCTATGTAGCCAATAAATTGTTTTTCCTATTTCAGTTTCTATTTATCACTATCTCAGCCTTCACCAAATGTGCCAAAAGATTTTGTTTTCTTCACTTTATAGTTTC
This sequence comes from Bos mutus, assembly GCF_027580195.1. Taxonomy (NCBI): domain Eukaryota; kingdom Metazoa; phylum Chordata; class Mammalia; order Artiodactyla; family Bovidae; genus Bos; species Bos mutus. The sequence continues at coordinate 65,647,642 of NC_091623.1, read as the reverse complement.
TATTTCCTTGAAGTGTCTTTCTCATCATTTCCTGCCTCTTTAATTTGGGTTCTTAGATTTAGCCTTGTCTGAAATGTCTGTGATCCGGGGCTAGGGAAGTTCTGCATTAGGGGTAGGGCTCTCAGTCAAGCCCTTAATGGAGATTAATGTGACCGTGATGGTTCTTTGAGAAGTTTAAGTCATCTTAAAAGTTTTCTTTTTTAATTTGATTAGATTTTTCAGAAAACAATCTTTTAATCTTTGCTTACTGGTAAAGTTCTGGCTGCCACAGTTCTGAGAGCTAAGTGACAAAGCAGCTTGGAGATTTCAGTTTCCAGCATATGGCGAATGTTCTAACTCCCTGCTTAAGGTAGCTGCTTATGCCCTCAGCTATTGCTCCCAGACCACAGGCCTCTCTAGCAAATAAGCTCTAGCCTAATAGGGTTGGAGAAAGGCAAGGACAGTTGCCCATCATAGTGATGGAAATGACTTGGGTTCATCTAGATGCTTCTTATGCAAACTTTTTAAATTAGTTCTCCTTATTTTTGTTTTTTTAACACATTGCCCCTGCCATTTACAGAGGCATCTACTGCCTGTCAGTCCTAGGCATTTTGATGATTCTTAGGTGTAAAATCCGGATAAGGCAATGGCACCCCACTCTAGTACTCTTGCCTGGAAAATCCTATGGGCAGAGGAGCCTGGTAGGCTGCAGTCCATGGGGTCGCTAAGAGTCGGACACGACTGAGCGACTTCACTTTGACTTTTCACTTTCCTGCATTGGAGAAGGAAATGGCAACCCACTCCAGTGTTCTTGCCTGGAGAATCCCAGAGATGGGGGAGTCTGGTGGGCTGCCATCTCTGGGGTCGCACAGAGCGGACATGACTGAAGTGACTTAGCAGCAGTAGCAGCAGGTATAAAATCAGGTGGCTTCACAGTTTTCTCTTAATGCTCATTTATAATTTAGCGTTTTCCTGATTTGTCAAATCCTTTATTGTTCTTGCATTTGCTTTCTGGCTTTCAAAATTTCAGTGGAATTGTGTCCTATCCTCTTCTCTATATTTTGGTGCCTTAAAAAAAAATCCTATCATACTATGGAGATTTTAAAAGAGGGAGTAAAGATGAAGGCAGATATTCACACTCTCGTTACTAGACGACATCCCTAATATATTTTGTTCTATGCCTTTTTTTGGTATACTATTATACCCAAGTTATGCCTTTGTGGTATGTTTACTAACATGTTTACTATTTAGTAAAGATGGGGACTACAGGTTCATTTCCCACAGTACTAGGTTATATTAGTAATGGGTTAAACTACCATAACAAAAAGCTGAAAAAACAAAGTGGCTAAACAAGATAGATATCAGCGTTCTGTGATAGTCCAAAGGTAGATGGACAGTTTATGGCTGCTACATAGATTGGCTGCACTTGGTCACTCAAGTCCCCCATTTCTTCCTTTTACCTCATCAGCCTGCCATTCCCTAGGATATGTTTTTATGTCCATGTGGCCAAAGACATCACCAACTCCACAGTCTAGATTACAGAAAAGGTAAAGAAAGTATGGAGGGTGACCCAGGTTCCTTTTAAAGGGTAGGATGAGGAATTAGGAACATCATATGGGCTGGAAATCAGTCATAGGGCCACTTTGAGGAAGGCTAAGAAAGGCAGTGTTTAGCTGGGGAGCCATGTAACCTGCTAACACTCAGATGGAGAGACGGGACTACTAGCAGTCTCTGGGCTGCTAAAGATGACTTCATGTTTGGTTGCCTCAAATCTATTCCTCCAGACAGAACTGGATTTTCAGATGGCTTGCTAAAATTCTGAATCAGTTTGTAGTCTTTATTCAGCTTTTCCTGCTTATTTTATGAGAATAGTTAGGAGCTACTAACTAATTTAGTAGGTAAGTCAGAATTCTCAGCCTATTTGCTTTTTGTTAAAGTTCAACTATACACACTGTTGTTTTAATGAGTTTTTGTGAATCTGTTTGAATTTATGAAATGGATTTGTGAATATTTTTTCCTCAAACAATATTGACTTTTATTTCTAGTCAGTGAAAATCAAGAGTTAAAAATACATGAAAAATCATGTGAGTGTCTTATTTTTTGAAAGGCAGTTGAATTAATTTTGGCTTTCATTGTAACGAATTAGAATTAAAACTTTTAGTTCAAATAGAAACCTTTTCTTCACCATAGGTGATTTTACTCATAGAACAACATTCACTAAAATTAAGCTAGATTAGGGAAGACTGATATTATTAAGCAGAAATGAGTATGATTTGATCAGGCTAAGAAGGAAAGCGACCTGTTCTTTACATGAAGACATGGCGTGTTCTTATGAAGTTTTGTGAACTCTGTTGAAAGAATTGTAATATTTATTACTTTTAGAAGATGAAAAGTTGTTACATGTTTTTAATCGGTTATGGTCATTTCTTTCTGTAGTATCTCCCAGAATCTTGATGTATATTACCTATTAATTTAGGATATTTGGTATGATGTTTGCTCAAAGAAGATTTTGTTTCTGCATTTCTCATGCACCAAGGAACCCTGGTTATGTCATCTTCTATGAGAATCGTGTAGCCTGCGTCTTGAGGACAGTTGTGTAAAGGAGAGTCTAGTGTAACAATGTAGTGTTAGAGAAGCGACTTGAAATCATGTCCATGTTATCAAAGCCTTAAATTTCTCTAATTACATTTCTCCTTTTAATCTTAAATTAGGCCTCAGTGTCTTGTTATGACAGGTGCGCCAAACTCACGCCCAGCTTTACTTCATCTTGTTCACGATTTCACAAAAAATGTTGGCTTGATGATCTGTGGTCATGTGCATATGGTAAGTCCTAGTTTTATCTTCCATATTAAAACATTTTACACTCTGTGTATATCATTTGTAATTTGTGAATCTTTCTAGATTTGAAATAATTTGAGTAGCTTTTAGGAAGCAATATTGCTTTAGCTAAGAAAAATAGCCTACTAAGGAGCTAAAAAAAACTAAGGAAGCTGAATGGAATTCGGTATGTGTTTTTTTCTTACTGATAAATCTAATAAAGTCCTGAAACGCCAGGAACATTTACTTGTCAGATATGGTACTGATAAATATTTAGTATCTGGTATGTAAAGAGTAGGGTGAAAGCTGAATTCTTGCCCATTCATTTTAGTTTTATTCATGAGTAAGGAAATTACTAAAAATAGGGGTAAATGTTCATCTAAAAGTAGTTTTATTTTTGGCCTCTTGGCTAAAATCACTAGATGATGGATCTTTTCTGCATAAGAAATTGGAGTATTTATTTACCAGATTAACTTACCTCCCAGGCTCTATTGCGTATTTTATTTTGGTGCTAGAAATGCATGTTATATGCCCTATGTCCCAGCCGCTGCTAGAGTTAATCTTCTGCTTGTAGAGTAGTAAAATGTGTGTGTAGGGTAGTGAAGAGCACACTGAGACACTGACTCCACTTGGGGCCTGCGGAGTTTCAGTTTGTCTCCAAGTAGATCAGTTCAGGTTGGAGTCTTGAGCGTAAGAAATTGCACAGAGGCAATTTTTCTACTAATAATGATAAATTGTACCATTCCTTGTCTTATTTAATTGCTAAGTCATGTCTGACTCTATACGACCCCGTGGACTGTAGCCCACCAGGCTCCTCTGTCCATGGGATTTTCTAGGCAAGAATACTGGAGTGGGTTGCCAGTTCCTTCTCCAGTTCCTTATTCATGTATAATTAAGGTGAACTTTTAATCTTATTTTTAGATTTTTTTTTTCTTAATACACTTTAGGTAAAACATATAATACATTTTATGTGTTGCTTACAAGGATCAAAATAGAATTGCAAGTTGAAAAAACTAATTTCCTTTCATATGTTATGTCATTGTTCAACAGAAGGACAAAGGAAAAAATGAATTTATATAGCTAACTTTGACTTTTAATGATATTTCTAGGTTTCTGAGATTTAATAACTCAGACATTTGAGACAAATGAAAAACAAGATGGGAAACTTTCCATAGAAAAACAGAAGGCTCTTATTTTTCTCTGTGTAATATCGTCTCCATTTTCAGTAATTTATAATTTCTCTCATTTACTACTACCAATACTTATTTATTTTTCAAAGTCTGTTTCCTTTTCTCTTCTTTCTGTGCCTCTGTTCCATCAACACTGTCTTTTCATAGTCTTTATTGGATATAATTCACCGATTTGAGAGTAAAACGCTAGCATTATATTGTACTTCCCTTCTCCCCCAACTGCTATGTTCAGATGCCTTGTTTAAGCCAAGATAACAGGAAGCTTTTTTTATGAAAATGGAATAGATTACCTTTCAGTTAAAGACTTATTAATATTTTTACCTTAAAGGGCCCTCGAAGACAAGCTATGAAAGAGATGTCCATTGATCAAGCCAAATATCAGCGGTGGCTTATTAAAAACAAAATGAAGGCTTTTTATGCTCCAGTACATGCAGATGATTTGAGAGAGGGTGCACAATATTTGATGCAGGTAAATTTCTTACCTCTTTTAAATGATAACATTTTAATTCTGTGTAAGTGTTCAAAATGTTTTTTATTCCAGGTTTCATTATTCACATTAATAAAAATTGTAAACTTTCAACATATGTTTATTACCGTATACCACTACAGTTTGTGTAATTTGAGAGTTAAAAGGACTATAGAAATACTGTGCTGTTAGCTGACAGCAAAGAACCTCTTTGTGAATTATCTTAGCCTATTTCTGTCCTTTTCCTAAGGTATTTCCCATTCACTCCCTGCTTTGACTCACTGGGTTTTTTGGAGAGAGTGTTAAGTAATGGCAGTCCTTATTTAATTTTTTAAGAAATTTTAATTCCTTATTTTATTTCTATTATTTTACTAGTTCTAAACTTAGACTTATTGTGGGTTTTGTTTTTGGCATAGTAACCAGAATATGGGATTTGGAATCAATCCTAGGTTTAAATGCTAGCTAGCACTGCAACTTCCTTATTATAGATTTTGGACCAAACAAAAAAATTATTTAACTTCTCTGAAACTCAGTTTCCTCAACTCTTATGGTTGTAGGAAGACAGTGTTGGCCAACTTATTTTTATAGGAACCTCTTTCTTCAAAAGAAAACTTCAAGCAAAAGCCCCTTGTTTTGCTTTGCTTTGTTTGAGCTGCTTTGTTAAAATAGAGTGGGAGATTCAGAGTACTGTCACTGGCCTTTTTCTATTTTGTGTCTTTTAAAACTTGACAAACATGTGGTTAAGAATACCCTAGGCAGTCCTCTGGAATAATAAGAGGTAGAAGTAGGATTGCTTTGACAGACATAAAGCCTTATCATAAAACTATAGTGATTAAGAAATCGTGGTGTTGAAATAGGGACAGACATTTCAACTGAGTAGAAACTGAGTCTTTGATATAGGAAATTAAATACATGACAGAGGTGACATTGAAAGGATGAACTGGGAAAACTGATTATGTGAAAAAAATAACAGGTCTTTATAAAGATGAACAAAAAATATTTCCAGGTTGAGTTGAAAGACCTACACAAGAACAGAAAAATTTTTAAGCTTTTAAAAGAAAACAGAAAATAAATTTTTGATCTTGGACTAAGGAAGAAGTTTTTAAATGAGACACAAAAAGTTGAACTATGAAGAAGAAACCAATTTTTTTTTTTAGTTAACATATAAAACTGCTTCTTAAAGAAAGCATGAAATGAAAAATGAAGCCACAGACCTAAAGGGAGAAAACATGTTATCAGCAAAAAGAATATGGGCCACAATATATAAAGAAATACTGTAAATCAATATGAGATTTTTTTTAAAGGAGTAAAAGACATGAAAAGAAGAGGAAACCTAAATGACAGAAGTTAAAACTAAAACCATAGTACAGTCTTTAGTGCCTTTTCTAGTGGTGGTAGATTTGAAGCGCTTTAACAGACCAGACCCTGGGAAGAGGAGACTGGACTGGTGCAAAGAATTTAAGAAGGCCTGCACAAGTTATTTAGAAGATAAAAGATAATCAGGAGCAAAATGATTGGATTAGTTTGTCCTTGATTTTTCCCTATTTAAAGTGTGTTCACCTGGAACTGTATTTTACTCAGAGATCAGAGTATTGACACCATGGGAATAAAGGTTCAGCATCCTAGATGTTTCTTTGACATCTCCACTAATAACCTGCTGGAAGAGCTGTCTTTGAATTATTTTCTGATATGTGCCCCAAAACATGCAAGAACTTTCATTGTCTTTGTACAGGTGAAAAGGGGACTGGGAAATCAACTCAGAAGCCATTATATTATAAAAGTTGTCTCTTTCACTGAGTTGTCAAAGATTTTATGGTTCAAGGTGGTGACTTCAGTGAAGGAAGGAAATGGACAAGGAGGGGGTATCCATTTAAGGAGCATTTTTTGAAGATGAGTGTTTTGCTGTTAAACACAATAAAGAATTTCCCTTCAGTGTATCCGCGGGAAGGATACAAATGTCTCACAGTTCTTCATAACAACAAAATAAACTCCTCATTTAGATGGGTCTCATGTTGTTTTTAGGCAAGTGATTGATGGTTAAGTTGTGAGATAGAAAACCAGAGAACAGATGCAGCTAGTAAATGTTTTATGAAATGCAGATACATAGTTGTGGGAAGCTAGTTCCCAAATCTAAAGAAAACAGAAGGACTTCTGAAGAAATCTGACTGTCTGGGCCTATCTGTATGTGGTCTTGCTCAGTTCCGTTCAGTTGCTCAGTCGTGTCCAACTCTGCGACCCCATGGACTGCAGCACACCAGGCCTCCCTGTCCATCACCATCTCCCAGAGTTTACTCAAACTCATGTACATTGAGTTGGTGATGCCATCCAACCATCTCATCCTCTGTCATCACCTTCTCCTCCCACCTTCAATCTTTTCCCACCATCAGGGTCTTTTCAGATGAGTCAGTTCTCATCAGGTGGCCAAAGTATTGGAGTTTCAGCTTCAGCATCAGTCCTTCCAGTGAATATTCAGGACTGATTTCCTTTAGGATGGACTGGTTGGATCTCCTTGCAGTCCAAGGGACTCTCAAGAGTCTTCTCCAACACCACAGTTCAAAAGCATCAATTCTTTGGTGCTCAGCTTCCTTCATAGTCCAACTATCACATCCATACATGACCACTGGAAAAACCATAGCCTTGACTAGAGAGACCTTTGTTGGCAAAGTAATGTCTCTGCTTTTGAATATGCTGTTTAGGTTGGTAATAACTTTTCTTCCAAGGAGTAAGTGTCTTTTAATTTCATGGCTGCAGTCACCATCTGAAGTGATTTGGAGCCCAAGAAAATAAAGTCTGCCACTGTTTCCACTGTTTCCCCATCTATTTGCCATGAAGTGATGGGACCAGATGCCATGATCTTCATTTTCTGAATGTTGAGCTTTAAGCCCACTTTTTAACTCTCCTCTTTCACTTTCATCAAGAGGCTTTTGAGTTCCTCTTCACTTTCTTCCATAAGGGTGGTGTCATATGTGTATCTGAGGTTATTGGTATTTCTCCCAGCAATCTTGATTCCAGCTTGTGCTTCCTCCAGCCCAGCGTTTCTCATGATGTACTCTGCATAGAAGTTAAATAAGCAGGGTGACAATATACAGCCTTGACATACTCCTTTTCCTATTTGGAACCAGTCTGTTGTTCCATGTCCAGTTCTAACTGTTGCTTCTTGACCTGCCTACAGATTTCTCAAGAGGCAGGTCAGGTGGTCTGGTATTCCCGTCTCTTTCAGAATTTTCTACAGTTTGTTGTGATCCACACAGTCAAAGGCTTTGGCATAGTCAATAAAGCAGAAATCGATGTTTTTTCTGGAACTCTCTTATTCTGTGATCTATCAGATGTTGACAATTTGATCTCTGGGTCCTCTTCCTTTTCCAAATCCAGCTTGAACATCTGCAAGTTCATGGTTCACGTACTGTTGAAGCGTGGCTTGGAGAATTTTGAGCATTACTTTACTAGTGTGTGAGATGAGTGCAATTGTGCGGTAGTTTGAGCATTCTTTGGCATTGCCTTTCTTTGGGATTGGAATAAAACTGACCTTTTCAGTCCTGTGGCCACTGCTGAGTTTTCCAAATTTGCTGGCGTATTGAGTACAGCACTTTCACAGCATCATCTTTTAGTATTTAAAATAGATCAACTGGAATCCCATCACCTCCACTAGCTTTGTTCATAGTGATGCTTCCTAAGGCCCACTTGACTTCACATTCCGGGATGTCTGGCTCTTGGTGAGTGATCATACCATTGTGATCATACCATCTGCATTATAAATTTTTAAAAATATGTAACTTAACACTTCAAACTTATATATGCCTAGATAATGGAATATACAGTAAAAATATAAGGAGATTTTGAAAAGGATTCATAGTGTGCTTATATGTATTCATCAAGCTTTTAAAGTGAGTGGTGATTATTACTTTATTCACTTTTTGTATGTAAAATATGTAAATATTTCAAACGGAATGCTACCCCTCATCATAAGGTTGTTTCTAGTGCTTAAATCTTGCTTACTTTTGTATAATTTATAGGAACACTTTGATAATTACTTTATATATTTAATAAGTGTTATAAAGGAAATGAAGGAAAATACTTACTTAGAGCAATGTTTCTTAACTTTAGCCTGCATCAGAATCACCTATTGGACTTTCTAAAACACAGCCTTCTGGGCCCTGTCTTTATAGTGATTCAGTAGGTCTAGGGTGAGGCCCAAGAATTTGCATTTCTAACAACTTTTCAGGTGATGCTGCTGCCATTCCAGTCCAGGTACTACACTTTGAGAACTATACCCTCAGGGGTTTTTGTAGTATATATGACAGTATTGTAAATTTGCCAAGAGTGAGGAACTATATTGCTTAGCATTCTCTTCCACCTAACATGCTCATCCCCATGTCATGACAGTTTCACCAGTGTGGGCAAAGGGAGCATCAATATCATTCTGAGACTGCCTTATAAACCTGACAAACGCTGTTCCTCTTACAAAGATTCTCAGGAGATGGTTTATTGCAGTGGCAGAGTGTCTGAGGAACACTGTTTTAAAATACCCTTACAAATTGCCTCTTTAGAACTAAACACTGAAATATGAGTACGAGTTGAGTATGAGTTGCAACTGAGAGTATTTCTCTTTCGTTCATACCTTCTCAAAACCCATTACATAAAGTGGCAAATGCCTTCATGTCTGTTGGAGGTTTATAATCTTTGTCAAAGTAGTTTGTGCATTGATTTCTTTATACAGTAACTTATAGTTCTAGAGATGCTGTTTTATATGGGTTTCTTTTATTATACATTCTGATTTTTTAAATTTGTCACTTCATTTATCAGGTTACTAATTATAATCATAAGCATTTATTTAGAGATTCCCTGTTTTAAGAGGTTGAGTTCAGTTCAGATGCTCAGTCATGTCCGACTCTTTGTGACCCCATGAATCGCAGCACGCCAGGCCTCCCTGTCCATCACCAACTCCCGGAGTTCACTCAAACTCACGTCCATCGAGTCGGTGATGCCATCCAGCCATCTCATCCTCTGTCGTCCCCTTCTCCTCCTGCCCTCAATCCCTCCCAGCATCAGAGTCTTTTCCAGTGAGTCAACTCTTCACATGAGGTGGCCAAAGTACTGGAGTTTCAGCTTTAGCATCATTCCTTCCAAAGAAATCCCAGGGCTGATCTCCTTTAGAATAGACTGGTTGGATCTCCTTGCAGTCCAAGGGACTCTCAAGAGTCTTCTCCAACACCACAGTTCAAAAGCATCAATTCTTCGGCGCTCAGCCGCCTTCACAGTCCAACTCTCACATCCATACATACCCACAGGAAAAACCATAGCCTTGACTAGAGAGACCTATGTTGGCAAAGTAATGTCTTTGCTTTTCAATAGGCTATCTAGGTTGGTCATAACTTTTCTTCCAAGGAGTAAGTGTCTTTTAATTTCATGGCTGCAGTCACCATCTGAAGTGATTTTGGAGCCCCAAAAGATAAAGTCTGACACTGTTTCCACTGTTTCCCCATTTATTTCCCATGAAGTGATGGGACCAGATGCCATGATCTTCGTTTTCTGAATGTTGAGCTTTAAGCAAACTTTTTCACTCTCTTCTTTCATTTTCATCAAGAGGCTTTTTAGTTCCTCTTCACTTTCTGCCATAAGGGTGGTGTCATCTGCATATCTGAGGTTATTAATATTTCTCCCGGCAATCTTGATTCCAGCTTGTGTTTCTTCCAGCCCAGCATTTCTCATGATGTACTCTGCATATAAGTTAAATAAACAGGGTGACAATATACAGCCTTGACATACTCCTTTTCCTATTTGGAACCAGTCTGTTGTTCCATGTCCAGTTCTAACTGTTGCTTCCTGACCTGCATATAGGTTTCTCAAGAGGCAGGTCAGGTGGTCTGGTATTCCCATCTCTTTCAGAATTTTCCACAGTTTATTGTGGTCCACACAGTCAAAGGCTTTGGCATAGTCAATAAAGCATAAATAGATGTTTTTCTGGAACTTTCTTAGTTTTTCCATGAAAAGAAATGCAAAAAAGCAAAATGGCTGTCTGGGAAGGCCTTACAAATAGCTGTGAAAAGAAGAGAAGTGAAAAGCAAAGGAGAAAAGGAATGATATAAGCATCTGAATGCAGAGTTCCAAAGAATAGCAAGAAGAGATACCAATGCAAAGAAATAGAGGAAAACAACAGAATGGGGAAGACTAGAGATCTCTTCAAGAAAATGAAAGATACCAAGGGAACATTTCATGCAAAGATGGGCTCGATAAAGGACAAAAATGGTATGGACCTAACAGAAGCAGAAGATATTAAGAAGAGGTGGCAAGAATACACAGAATAACTGTACAAAAAAGATCTTCACAACCAAGATAATCACGATGGTATGATCACTCACCTAGAGCCAGACATCCTGGAATGTGAAGTCAAGTGGACCTTAGAAAGCATCACTATGAACAAACCTAGTGGAGGTGATGGAATACCAGTTGAACTATTTCAAATCCTGAAAGATGATGCTGTGAAAGTGCTGCACTCAATATGCCAGCAAATTTGGAAAACTCAGCAGTGGCCACAGGACTGGAAAAGGTCAGTTTTCATTCCAATCCCAAAGAAAGGCAATGCCAAAGAATGCTCAAACTACCGCACAATTGCACTCATCTCACACACTAGTAAAGTAATGCTCAAAATTCTCCAAGCCACGCTTCAGCAATACGTGAACCGTGAACTTCCAGATGTTCAAGCTAGTTTTAGAAAAGGCAGAGGACCCAGAGATCAAATTGCCAACATCCGCTGGATCATTTTAAGAGGTAGTCTTGCCAATAGCTTGCTTATGGAGCCCTTTGGCAGTAAGACAGTAACACTGCTAACTTCTTTATTTCCCACCACCCCGCCCCCTTTTTTTTTAAAGGCAGGAGCCACTTGATTGTGAACTGAATTTTAAATAGTCATTTTAAATTAGTAGAAAATTCTTGTTTTTACTGAAAATTCATATTATATCATGATGATCCTTAAACCACATGGATCTCATCCAGTCTTAGTGTAGCTATAATTACCTTTTTTCCTGGGCAAAACTAGCCTAGAATTATCCTATAATATATACTGAATGTTTCTGAAACCTTTTCTTTTCTTCATCAGCTTCATTTTGAGGTAAGAAGCAATTTTTAAAAAATTTTCTAAAATAAGGTCAAAATCACTTAATATTGCCAATAAGAATATTTAAAACTAAATTATACCCATGTCCTGTAGCTCCTTTCCATATATATAAAATGCCATAATATTAAATTAATTAAATAATAATTTGAAACCATCACTATTAACTAAACCTTTTAAAAACAAACCATCCAAAACATGAAGCCAAAACTATAATTTTTATCAGTGATTCTTAAAGTAATAGAAATCTTACTATAGTATTTAACTGGATAACCATGATATTTGGAAATGTTTTCACTTAATAGCCAAAGACATAATATTGAGGAAACAGCTGTTCTTTCTGCCACACTAAAAACAGTTACCAAAAAATAAATAAACAAATAAAAAGTTACAAAATAAAATGATACAAAGAAAATTATTATAAAAAACTAAATGCATTTTTTGTCAGCAAATTCTGGTGGAGGATATGCAAAAAACATTGCTAACAATTCAAAGAAATGACAGAGGGAGAATGTCTTGATTGAAACTAGAGATATTTGTAACAATCTTCAGATGATTGCACTTTGCTAAATCAGTTTCAATTATGGAAGTTCACAAAGAACTTATTTTCTCTGAGCCAAAAGAAATACGTTCTAGAAAAGACATATTTTCAGTAATGGTATTTCTTTAAAATACTGGATGTTTTATAGAAACATAAAATATTACTCCTAACTAAATAGCTACTTTGATTGTAATTTACAAAGGATTTAGGATGACTGATGTGAAATTTCTTTACTCAGTCATTCAAGAGAAAGTTATTACGATAATGAAGTTGTAAGCAGAAGTGCACAGAATACCTCAGGATGTTTAATGTTATACAAATAAAACCTTTTAATTATAATAAGATTGTGCAAAAGTTTGTGATGAGAAAAGGAATAACTCTGACATTATTTTGTATTATGAATAAGTTACCAGTTGTCTTGTAGCTTAGTTCTTTAAAAAATATATATATATATGTAAAATTGAAGATATTTCTTGGTTTTCACTTACCAGAAAAGTGAAACAAAATTATGCTCTGTAGTTAGTAGCCACCTTGCTACCTAACACTTAGTTTTAAAAAACAAAAATAAGTATTTTTTTATCTGTTTCCTAAAGGTAAATGGTTGTTCATAATTCTGAGTTTAAAAAAATCTTTTTTGAAATTTGCGCATGAATAGAACATTTTGGAAATGACTGTGAACTTCACATGGGTAGGCTTATTGCTTTTGTTCCCAAGTTATCCAGTCTTTAGGACAGTGGCACATGGTCAGCTCTTGAAAAGTACTTGAATTAATCTTTAACCAAAAATGATTTAGGTATATCATGTATAAAAACTTAAGTGCGACCTCAGAGCACATAAAAACTTAATTCAAAATGGATCTAAGATCCACAGATAAGGGTAAAACCATAAAGCTCTCTGAAAAAAACATAGAGGTAAATCTTCATGATCTTGAATTTGACAACATATTCTTAGATATGGCACCAAACGCACAAGCAGCAAAACCAAAGATAGACAAGTTTGACCTCATCACAGCTAAAAACTTTTGTACATCCAAGGACATTATCAAGAAAGTAGAAAGGCAACCTACAGGATGGAAGACAACCTTTTCACATCATATATGTGATAGTCCTAATATCCAAAATGTATATAAAATTCCAAAGAAACAAAAAAAACTCTATTTAAAAAGGGGCAAAGTACTTGAATACACATTTCTCCAAAGATATAAAGATAACTAATGAGCACATTAAAAAATGCTCAGTATCATTAGTCATTCAGTTCAGTTCAGTCACTTAGTCCTGTCCAACTCTTTGTGACCCCATGGACTGCAGCACACCAGGGCTCCCTGTCCATCACCAACTCCTAGAGTTTACCCAAACTCATGTTCATTGAGTTGGTGATGCCATCCGACCATCTCATCCTCTGTCGTCCCCTTCTCCTCCTGCCCTCAATCTTTTTCCAGCTTCAGGGTCTTTTCAAATGAGTCAGTTCTTTGCATCAGGGAGCCAAAGTATTGAAGTTTCAGCTTCAACATCAGTCCTTCCAATGAACACTCAGGACTGATCTCCTTTAGGATGGACTGGTTGGATCTCCTTGCAGTCCAAGGGACTCTCAAGAGTCTTCTCCAACACCACAGTTCAAAAGCATCAATTTTTTGGCACTCAGCTTTCTTTATAGTCCAACTCTCACATCCATACATGACTACTGGAAAAACCATAACCTTGACTAGACAGACCTTTGTTGGCAAAGTAATGTCTCTGCTTTTTAATATGCTGTCTAGGTTGGTCATAACTTTTCTTCCAAGGAGTAAGCGTCTTTTAATTTCATGGCTGCAGTCACCATCCGCAGTGATTTTGGAGCCCAAGAAAATAAAGTCTGCCACTGTTTCCATTGTTGCCCTATGTATTTGCCATGAAGTGATGGACTGGATGCCATGATCTTAGTTTTCTGAATGTTGAGCTTTAAGCCAACTTTTTCACTCTCCTCTTTGACTTTCAAGAGGCTCTTTAGTTCTTCTTCACTTGGGCAATGCAAAATCAAAGCTATAGTGTGAGATACCATTTTATACTACTAGCTTGTATATAATTAGGTAAACAAACAAGAAATAACAAGTGTTGCTGAGGATGTAGAGAAACTGGAGTGTTTGCATTGCTGGTGAGAGTGTGAAATGATACAGCTGCTGTGGGAAACAGTTTGGTGGTTACTCAAATGTTTAAACAAGGAATTACTGTATATCCAATAATTTATTACTCTTAGTCATATACCCAAAGAAATTAAAAGCCGGGAGTCAAAGAGATGTTTTTAGGCCAGTGTTTGTTTCAGCATTACAGTAGCCAAAAGGTAGAAACAACCTAATTATGTATCAGCAGATGAATGGATAAACAAAATACTGTAAATACATAGAATGGAATATTATTCAGCCATAAAAAGGAGAGTAGTTCTAATAGATGCTGTAACGTGGATGAACCTAGAAGACAGTATGCTAAATGAAATAAGCCAGGGCCTGGAGGGAGGAAAGAATTAGTGTTTAGAGAATTTCTGTTTAGAGTGATGGGAAAGTTTTTTGGAAATAAATAGTGGGGTTGGTTGTACAACACTGTGAATGTGATTAATGCCATTGAATTGTGCATTTTAAAATGGCTAAAATGGCAAACTACTTTATCTTTTATGTGTACTCAGCCTTGAGAATAGGATTTTCAGTGTGTTTTAAAAATATTATAAAAGAAGAAATTAATTGGATTTGGGGGCATATTTGTTAAGCACATTGAATTGCAACTCTGCACGAAGTTGCAAGAACAGTTGATGGAATTCTAAACTGTAGCCAGCAATGCATGTCTTCAATTTGGACTTCTGATCAGGTTTTAATGGCTGTTATCAAAATATATATATAATTGAGAGTATCACTGTATTATTATGATTTTTATGAAGGGTTAAGTATATTCCATCATCTTTCTCTTACTAAAATCAAAAATTTTGATAAGTCATGAAAGTACAAAAATTTAGAACTTTTCATCTGTTTAATTTTATCTTCTATTTTTATATGTTTAATCATAAGTAATATGATTTATATAGTATATGTAATTTATTATAAGTATGCACGTATTGCTCAAGAATTTTTACTGATAAGAGTGCACAATTTTGAAATGTTTAGAGTCTGTCCATTAGGATATTGTCATTTAAAAACCATTTTGTGAATAGCGTATCTTTAAAGTTGTATTTTTTCTGTGTTTTAGGCTGCTGGTCTTGGGCGTATGAAACCAAACACACTTGTCCTTGGATTTAAGAAAGACTGGTTGCAAGCAGATATGAGGGATGTAGATATGTATATAAACTTATTTCAGTAAGTATCCTTTTAATTCAGTAATTTAGTTGATTGAGAAAGTACTGATTTTGAAAGCTTGCACTGGTTTTTGAAGTCCGTTCTTACATAGTCTTTTCTAGTAAAAGGATAAGAATGAAAATAATCACTTGGAAATTATTTCCATTTCCTTTTTAAAATGCACTTAATATGTTTGCTTTTCCGCACCTTTGAGTTTACTATTCACTTTTCAGTGGTATTGTCAATGAAGTTTATAAGATAGCTTAGTTTTGATTTACATCAGTTTACAGGTTGTCTTAGAGAAGGCAATGGCACCCCACTCCAGTACTCTTGCTGGGAAAATCCCATGGACGGAGGAGCCTAGTCGGCTGCAGTCCATGGGGTCGCTAAGAGTCGGACACAACTGAGCGACTTCACTTTCTCTTTTCACTTTCATGCATTGGAGAAGGAAATGGCAACTCACTCCAGTGTTCTTGCCTGGAGAATCCCAGGGACGGGGAAGCCTGGTGGGCTGCCGTCTATGGGGTCACACGGAGTCGGACACGACTGAAGTGACTTAGCATAGCATAGCATACAGGTTGTCTAATGAGTTCTTATCCTTTTGTTACTTTGTCTTTCTGATATTACTATATCCATGTTGTTATTAATTTTTGCATATGTATTTTAATATATTACAAATATGTTTTGGAACTGAATTTTTTAATAAAAAATAAAATTTCTTTTTATTTTGTTAGATTTTGTTTTTAAGCTTGAAAAGTACTTTCTTTTTCTATAATAGTATTCCTGGTATTTATTTAGCAAATCTCTTTGTCTCGTCCACATGAGCATAAGGATTCCCTCTCCCTACATCATAGTTGATTGAAGAGTAGCTTCTTCTTGTCATAGCTGCTGATGAAATAGAACAGTTCACTCTTTATAAAGTAATTTCTTAATAAAAATTTTCATTTTAAAGAAAAATTTATATCTAGTAAAATAACTCTTAAGACCAGATTCACATCCTATTTCTCTGTGAATTTTTGTCTGTTTATCCTTAACTAACTGGAGCTGCTTCCCTTCCCAGAGCTCCTATTGTGTCTATTGATAGAACCATATAATTATTTGCCTGTGTCACATATAATATTTTTGTTTTTGTAGCTGCCTTGAAACATTTTTGTGGAAGTACCCAGGTCTTATACTTTATTTTTATAAATCTCCTTGTATTGATTAGTAAAATATGCCATACATAAGATTTCCCAAAACTCAAGCTCTGCTGGTTTGTCAGAGGTTGTGACTGTTCTTCGGGCTTGTTACTTGTTTATAAACAGCATTTCATTCTCCCTTTCTTATTCTGTGGTCTGTACTTTGTATACATGGGGATCAGGGAAAGAAGGACAGTATGAAAGAAAGAATCCATCATGTGGGCCTTGAGCCAGGGAGTATGCTTTTTTCCTTTGCACATATAAGAGCAGTGAGATGGAATAGTTATCCTAGAAGAGAGAAAAAGGGACATTTTGCAAATAATCATTCGTTTTTTGCTGTGTCTGTAATAATGGGAGCCCTGAAAGAAGGGAGTCTTATCTGACACTGATCTTGCAGGAACTGAAGTGAATGTTTGCTCTGAAAGTCCGGTATTATGTGTCAGGCAGCAGTTTTAAATAGGTCAAATATTGCTCTCTGGTTTCTTAAACTATAAGAGTTGGTGGCTGTTTGAAAGCAGTGATATGGCTTACTCTTTTATCTTGTGACACTTATGTTTTGGCTGTGATTTGAAATACCTGAAACAGTTGAGGTATACTTTATTTACTATATATGTATTAACAGTATGGAGGGTCTAAAACTGCAAATCAATTTCTATAGCTTAAAGAAATTATATAGATTATAGGAATTTCTATATGTTACAGCAAAAATATTTAGCTTAGAGCTATATTCTCTGAATTTTCTTAAAGGAAATTGATTTTGGTTCAGTTACTTTATTAACTATTTAAAAAAATACTTGTAGTTATTTCTTTTCTAAGAGTTAATTAGACTTCTGACAGTAGAGCTGAGAATGTCTATTCATTTTTTCTCCAGTGAATCTCTTTTGACCATGTTTAAAATTCAACCAAGGAGAAATGAGGTTGTCTCCCTGTGATTTAAAACAACAATGATAAGAGACCTTTTACAATGACATATTTATCAATAGGAGCAAAAATTTGATCATTTTATTAGTTTTCTTTTTGTTATGTCTAGCTATAGGTTACCATATCATTTTTATATGCATATTATAAACATTGATTACTTGTGTAAGTAAAGATAATAACTAGAGAAAAGCCTGCTGCCATTGGGCTTCCCTCATAGTTCAGTTGGTAAAGAATCCACCTGCAATGCAGGAGACCCCGGTTCTATTCCTGGGTTGGGAAGATGCCCTGGAGAATGGATAGACTACCCACTCCAGTATTCTGGCCTGGAGAATTCCATGGACTGTATAGTCCATGGGGTCGCAAAGAGTCAGACACGACTGAGTGACTTTCACTTTCACTCCAGGGAACAATAAGTTTTTTAAGTGCCTTTAACAGCTTAGGTCTACATGATTTATGATGTTAACAAAGTTTTCAGAATTTAAGTCTGGTTTTAGAGTTGTCTTCGAGGTTTTAATGTATTTTACCTATATATAAGACACTCCTGTTTTTGTTTTTAAAATAATTAAAAGGGCATATCAATACATGTCTGCAAATGCATATATAATCTTAGGACCACTTTTTAAACCAGTTTTGTAAAAATTTTTTTTTGTATTTTATTTTATTTTTTTACATATTTACTATTTTTTTTAAATTTTATTTTATTTTTAAACTTTACATAATTGTATTAGTTTTGCCAAATATCAAAATGAATCCATCACAGGTATACATGTGCTCCCCATCCTGAACCCTCCTCCCTCCTCCCTCCCCATACCATCCCTCTGGGTCGTCCCAGTGCACTAGCCCCAAGCATCCAGTATCGTGCATTGAACCTGGACTGGCATCTTGTTTCATACATGATATTTTACATGTTTCAATGCCATTCTCAAATTACTTGAAAAATACCCTTCTCCTTTCATAAGTGATAAGGGATCCCTTCATACTATACAACCTGGTCTCATTCTCAGAAACTGTCTTCTTTGCCTTCACATATTTCTCTTGGCTTTAAATGTATAAGCCTAAATTATATATGATGGGATTACTGAAAGTTTTGTTTTTTCCTGTAATTTTAGTCTGTTTCTGATAGATAAAACTATAGTTACTGCTTTAAACCACTACTGTAGGTAAAATGTCAATACTATAAAGAACTATACTTAAGTAGATTTTAGAGGTGTTACGGAAAAGGGGATGGGAAATGGTATAGGTTTTGAAAGTAACATATGATATCACCATAATTTTCAAAGCATATTTGAACAAATCAGATATTTAAACCTGAAAGTAATTTTAGAGATTGTCAACTATTGCCTTTATAGAGAAGGAGACTGAAATTTTTGTGATTTAAAAAAATTGCTGTTTTTTTCATGTTACAGTGATGCTTTTGATATACAATATGGAGTAGTAGTTATCCGCCTACAAGAAGGTCTGGATATATCTCATCTTCAAGGACAAGGTAAATCTTGTTTGAGATAAGATATATGTATATCTTAATATATTCTTAAGTATATCTTAAGAATAGTAATTACTTTTTTAGAAAAACGTCCTTCAATACTTTTAATATTTACCATCTAATCTGTGTCATATACTTACTGTATGTCATTTAAAGATCTGTTTGGCACCACCAGAGTTTGTATTTTCTCTTTGTACCAATCTGGATAAAAGCTAGTAATTACTAATATAATACAATTCAAATTGTAAGTTTAAGAGAAACAAATGTTAGCTATGATTGTAGTTTGGCCAGATTTATAAAAATACATGACAAGTAAAATAATCAGAGGAAAACATTTTAGACATTTTCATGTTTATGAAAAGTGTACTTTGTACATAGAGGCATATTATTAATGAAAGATTCTTTCTTCAGAGAAGACCCTATAAATATTTTTAAAATTTTCTCATTTTGAAATAATTATAGATTCACAAAAATGTGTGTACCCTTCATCCACTTTCCCCTAATGGTAACATCTTCTATTCCATTTTTTCTTCAGTTCAACATCAAAACCAGGATATTGACATTGGGACAATTTGCATACCTTACTCAGATTTCACCACTTTTATATACACGCGTGTGCACACAAGCACATGTGTAGTTCTGGTTTCACTTGTCACATTTGTTTCATGTAAGATACAGAGCTGTTCCATCACCACAAAGATCTCTCTTGTACAACTGTTTCATACCTTCTATCATATTCTTTCCCTAGTCTTTAACCCCTGACACCCTAATCTCCTCTCAAGCTGTATAATTTTTCAAGCATTAAAAATTTTTTTCCTTAAATTTAAAACCTGTTAAAGTATACTTAGCATTTTTACCAACTTTATAAAAACTATGGAAAATTCCGTACCCTCTAATGCTTTCCTGGGTAGTTTAAAAAATACTATAAGCTTGAGAAAATTTGCATACCTAATATTTACCCTTATCAATTAATTAACGAGATCATCAAAATTAGCTAAGCCTAAATAGCTGAGAGCCATGTAATGAACTTGTGTCATCTGTTTATGTATTTAAACTGTTTTAATCCTCCCACTCCCCCCACCATTTTAAGGGCATTGTGCAGTTCTGAAAGGAATGCTTTGAGATCTTTATCCATGTAACACAAAAGTATGGCCTGCTGAAAATGCATTTTCTTACTCTGGAGTAGGCCTTGCAAAATACTATTTTCATTCTCTCTTGCTCTCACAGTAATTTTGGTTTAGGATACCTGTTAACTCTGCATAATTATTACTAGTGTTCCCTTTCACTCTCAAAAATATCAGTTTAGCTAATAAATTATATATTCAAGTGTTAATAATCATTATGAGGATTGTTTTGAAACCCTTGTTATTCATCATTAAGATCTGAAACAGGAATATGCTTTAGCACATGGCTTAAGAGCACAAGCTGTGGAGTCAGATATGCTTTAATAATTTCCAGCCTTTTCTCTTAGTAGTTTTGTAGCCAGGCCAAATTTGCTGCCTTCTGAGCCTCAGTTTTCTCATCTGTATTCAGAGGATTATTGTGAAGATTTAATAGGGGATACTGACTGACACCATCTTAGCAAAGTGCTGGCACCTAGGCTTATATACTTCCTATTTTTATTTCTCCTAATGTATGCATATCAGTGATGAGGACTATGACTAGAGGATCAATTTCATATCATGTTTCTCTTTATGATAAATGCTTTTATCGTGGAAGCTAAATGTTTGCTAACCCCTTCCTACAAAGCAGAAAATGAAGAAAGTACTTTAAAAATAAAGAGATAACACGTTTACCATGAGCTAAGGAAAAAACTCTATCCCTTAGTTTTAGTTCTACAGTCATGGGTATAATTTTTCACTGTTGTCTATCATCTTATATGTATATCAACATTTGTCACATTCTCCATTTTTTTACATGTGTAAATGACTTTGAAATTAGAGTTGATTCACATTTTATACCATATTATGTTCTGTAAAACCAACTCATTACTGATTTCTCTCTCATCACCTAATTAAAATGTCTGACAGTTGTGGCCGAATATAATTTAGTTGAATGGTCATTTCAAAATGGATTATCACATTCCTTTATATAAGAAATAATTTATTATGAACTCACTATTAACTCATAATAAACTGCGCTTAAAATTGTCATTAAATTGATGTTACACCGTGATGCCCTCTTTGATTGAAAGATTTACAAAACATTTTGAATACTTTTATGTCTACAGAAGAATTACTATCATCGCAAGAGAAATCTCCTGGTGTAAAGGATGTGGTACTAAGTGTGGAGTATAGTAAAAAATCAGATTTAGATACTTCTAAACCATCCAGTGAGAAATCCATTACACATAAAGGTAATTTTTATTAAACAAGAAATTTTATTAATGGTTTTAGAAGAAATGGTTTTTATTATATGGCATGTCTCACAAAGTAACTAGTTTTCAAATATGTACTCTTCATTTCTGCTTGCTCAGGTGAAAGTTATGCCTTTCAAAAATGGCTCCAAATAATTAATTATTTTTAAGGTATTGAATAGCTCATAGAATAGAAACCATGCTAGTTAATTAAATACTAATATGCTCTTGTATATTTTTGTTTATACTTAATTTTAATTTGAAGCATAGGTTAAAGCTGAGTTTGCAAAGAAACTTGGTAGTTTTGGAGTAATGTGTATACAGCATATGATAACACTGAAAGGAATGAGGCTTATAAGATTAGTTTATCTGATTTTTTTGGTTAATCAAGATATTTTAATACCAGAGGTTTTGTTTATGTACTGAAATACCCTGAATATTTATATATCTACTGTACCTAGTATTGTTCAGGTAGAACAGTTTAATAAAAAATCAGTTTAATCTCCTCCCAAGAAACGAGCTCTTTATGTTTAGCTGCTGAACTCTTTGAGTCATAACTATAGACATAAATACCCCTGGTGGCTAAGTCAGGGTTTAAGCCAACAAAAAAACCTTCCAAGTCTCCTGAGACTTCAGGATAATTTCATCCATAAATCTCTGTCATGTCTATGAGAAGGAAAAAGGAATGACTTCCAAATCTTACTCTCCCACCCTCACTCTCCTACCTCTGTTCAGTCTAGTATCTCCATCTGTCCTACTCCCAGCTGACATGCAACAAGAAAAATCTGCACTGTAAATCATCAAACCATATCATACTTTTGATTCCTATAATTCTGAAATTGATTACCATGGAAATTTGATAACCTAACTCTGAAATCTCTTCTAGATCGTTTAGAAGCATTAATGCTGCTTTTTCTTTCCTCCTTATTTGTTTGCTTAGAGTAGTGATAGTTGAAAGTCCAGTTGCGACCCATTTTCCATATCAGTTCTTTGCTGGCTTGTTTTTTTTTTTTTTCTATTTCACCTCAAAATTCTATAAACTGATTCTGCTAACTCTTAAACGTTCCTGCATTTATTTTTAGTTTATGGTATACATTCTTTCATTTTCTCTTACTTTTTTTGTTGTTGTTCCCCTTTTCTCTTGCCTCAAAACAGATCTTTTCTTTATGGGAATATGTTAGGAATTAATAGGTAAAGCTATGACAGGAGAAGTAATATTTATCAGTCATCTACTGTTCCTCTCACACTGTAGTAGATGTTATCCTTACATGAGCTTATTAATGTTTGTCACAATCTTATGAAGTCATTATTTTTAAAGAGTAGGGGACTAGGTCAGTACATTTCTGCTCATCTTTTTCTTTTAAAAATGTAAATGCCTTTAAAATTAGTTTAAATCACTTTTAAGTGTATTTTCTTCACATTTCTGAGCTCTTTGAAATGAATACAGAATGTCCAACAGTCTTTTATTACTGTTAAAGATAGATAATATCAAACGTCTGCTTTATAAGAACAGTTTATTTAATACTATAAAATTAGATTTAATAATTGAAATGTTTCTTATTCCATAACATGCATAAAAATTAGCATTCAAAAATAGCATACATTTTATTTTGTTAGCTTTCTATTTAGCTATTTTCAGAATTACATGGAAAATGTAGAAAAGTTTATATAAAAAGCCTGCAGAATGATAAATATTCTGTTATTGTTTTTATATTTCGTATGTCTGTCTTATTGAGGCCTGCAGTATGCAGAGGGACAAAAAGAGTCCCCTTTGAATACACGTTTTATGATAGGCACTGAGCTCAGTGCATTAATGCTTGCAACATAAAAACTTTAAGAGGTAGGTATTGTTCAACCTTTTAACAAGTGAGGAAAGTGAGGCCTTAAGTAATTAGCTCAAGGTCACACCACTAGAAAAAGGTTTAGAGGTACTCTTGAAATGCTGGGAGTCTGACTCAAGAGCCCGTCACTGTAGTGTACTCTTTCCTGTCCAAGTTGGGAGTTTTATGTGCCTTAAACAAATAGTATAGCTTATTTTAAGAAAAAAAAATTTAAGTTAAGAAAAATATTAATTCTGGGAAATATTTATAGATATATAAATATAAATGGACTGGTATATGCTACATATATACTCTCACACACATACACATATATGTATGTATATACAAATTTATATATTTGAAAAATCACTCCTGTATAACCTGGCATTTTATATAAACCATAAGACTCTTGTCTTTGATCAAATGCCTTAATATTTCAAGTGGTAATTAATTTTTACAAAAACCAAATATCTGTGCTTCTAAAATTACTTGGCAGCCATTTGCAAATGATACAGTGGCATGTTTGACTGCAACATCAATTTTTTGATATCATGTTTCTACTCTGTAAGCCATAGCAACTGATTTCAAGTTTGCCAGTTTAAAAGTTCAAAAAAAAATTCTAGTTTTTGCCAGTTTTACTGGAATAAAATTTAGGGGCAGGTGTTACTCAGTAGCCCTGTTGGAGGAATCTAACATGTTTGCTTTTTCAATCCTGAACACTCAGTCTAGAAATATCTTCAGTCTTAATTATTTTTCACACTGTTTCTTCATACTATGTTTGCTTATAAATGTGTTCTAGTTACATTTTCATTATTTTATTAATAAAAAGGCAATTAACTTATATTTTGTGTTTCTTAAACATAATCTAGATGAGGAAGAGGATGGCAAGACTCCAACTCAACCACTGTTGAAAAAAGGCAGGCATTTTTCATCATTTTATTTTAATCTCCTTTCTCATACTGTTAATTCTTTAACTCCAATTTTATTATTTTCTTTCTTTACCTTGGTTTTTATTTTCATGGTGAGGTGATGTTACAGTTATTTATTAAATGCAGATTAGAAAAATAATGACTGGTCCAAATAAAGCATTAAATCATCCCAGGAAAAGGTGATATGTCAAAAACAAATTCTTTTAAATCATAGTAGCATTTCAGGAATATTCAAATCCTGAAAGTCAGTATTTTAATTTTATAATTTAAACTGCATGGTTTAGATGATAAGTAGAGACACTGAAATAGGTTTATTTACAGTGTCACTTGCATTCTTTACCATCAGTTGTACCCAGCCAAGTCCTTAATTTTGATACTAATATATTTCTCATTTCAAAAATTACAATATTTCTCACAGTCCTGCTGCGTTTGGGAGATACAGTCATGTCAACGTACATGAATTTTATGAGAAGGAGATAGAGGTGAGAGTTATGGAGCAGTGTGGTTTGGTAGCCATATTATTTCATCATGCAAAGTCATTCGTCATGTTTGCATACATCATGGCAGCATGAAACGTGAATGATAAGACATTCTTCAGAAGTGATCAGATTTCTTTCTGTGGATTTATGCTTTTAAAATTTGGTATAGGGATTTCATTATAGTCATTTGCTTGCTCACAGTCAGTGCTGATTTTTTTCTTCCTTTTTAATTCCTAGCGATGTAAATGAGAATTCCCTTGACAAATTGTTCTTTAAACCTGCAGCAAATGGGTGCTCTTCCTGGGAGTTCCCACATTGTTTTTGTGGTTCACAGAAAGATTTGGTGCTTATATGGCTTTAAAATTGGGCCTCACATATTGAGGGGACAGAGTTAGGTAAAGATGAGGGAGTTTTTCCTTCTTCAGTGAAACAGTGAGAGGTTTTACTGTGATAACTGCATGATTGTATTGATATGTCTCCCACTCCCTTCTGTCTTTTATATTACAGATAAAAACATTTATTTTAAATATTTTTGAGCTTTAAATTATTGAGAAACCAAATTACAAAAGAAATATCTTCATGGAACAGGGATAAACTTACTTTGCCCAGTCAGCCTAAAACAGCTTTTCAAAAGTCAAAATCTAGCAGTTATAATTTTATTTACTGGTTTTTGTGATTCTCTTTCATTCAGAATGCTTCAAAATATTAGAAATTAGGCAAGGTAGTTTGGATGAGTATAGATATATTTATCTATAATCATTTAAAAGTATGTTCAAATTACAAGCAATTGTGTCGTGAAGAATGCCATGTATATAATTGTCTTTCATTATAAACATCTGAATATACAAAAGTTAGGGAACTATAGGAATTTAGCAAAATATACTTTAAGATTTACCTCTCTTACATCTTATTTTTCTGCTTAATCCTTCAGAATCCAAAGGCCCTGCTGTGCCTTTAAACGTAGCTGACCAAAAGCTTCTTGAAGCTAGTACACAATTTCAGAAAAAACAGGGAAAGAATACTATTGACGTCTGGTGGCTTTTTGATGATGGAGGTAAGGTTGCTAACCTATTTTTTTTTAATAAGTTTAAATTTTTTGGAGTTGTGGGGGTGTTATTAGGAAATAGCATGTACTCTTTACTCACTGACCCATTCCCATTAGGCCAACATTCCCCAAAGCATTAGGATTAGTTCCAGAATCAGGCATCACACTTAGTTGTCATCTCTCTTCAGTATCCTTTGGTTTGAAAGTTGCTCAGCCCTTCCTTGAGCTTTATGACTTGAAAATTTTTTAAAAAAATTAGACCGTTTTGTAGAATGTCACTTGATTTGAGGTGCTGTTTAATGATTCATAATCATTAGTCTCAAGTTATGTATTTTGGGTAGGAATATCACAAGAGTGATGCCGTGCCTTCTGTCTGCATCTCATCAGGTGGCTCTTGATGTTGATTCGTCTCATCACTGGTGAAAGTAGCTTTGACCTTTGAGTAAGGTGGCTTTCACTGTGTTTATATACTGAAAAGCTATTATTGCCACCTTTTATAATTACGGGTATTTGGGGCATGGGCAATTTCTTTGAGACCATGTAAATATTCTATTGTTGCTGTGATTTTTGCCACCATCTTGAGCACACATTGATATTTCCGCCTGAATTTATTTTTGCTGTTATTGTTATGGTGTATATGTGGTTTCCAAATGATGATTTTTCCAATCCCATCATTTCTTCCTTATTTATTAGTTTTATCTGGTGTTTAACTGTAAAGAAGAGCTTTCTCTTTACTTCTATTTGTGTGGACTTAACAGTCTCCAATTATATTCAGTGGGTTAGCATTTTTCATTTTTATAATTTATTTTGATGTCCCAGATTTGACCAGCAGTATCCTCTTTAGGCTGACTTCTGTGTCCATTTGTCATGTCCCGATCATTCTTTATTTTATGATAAAATATGATGTTCCAGGCTCAATTTTGTACTTCACCTGCATCAGCACTTGAATGACCCTTTAATCCAAAGAGCCTTGATTCCTTTCAGTGAAGAACAGTATTTAGAAACATCGGTCAGAGCATTAGATACGCCCGTTTCTACTAGGGTGTCACTGCTCCCATGCCCTCTCAGTGGACAGATGTAGGAAACACACACAGCACTTATTTGTATGTACATGTGTAGATTGAAACCACTTCCATTGCCAACACTGCAGGCTTTGCTCCAGCTTCTCCCTTTTCATGTTTCGAAACATGACTCCCATTAGCTTCAGTGAACATTCTTTTTCTCAGTCCTGATATAACAAATCTCCCTACCCTGCAAGGTCAGTACCTCATTTTTTGCTTTCATGACATGGGCCTTGTCTTCACTGGACCTCCCTCCTTATTCAGGTCTGCCAAGTGGATTTTTGACTGAATGATTACAGGCAGGACGGAAAAAAAATGTTTGTTATATATTGAGGTGTGGTAAAGAAGTTTTTAGCAGCTAACTTGAATTAAAAGTTTTTAATTGAGAAATCAATGTTAAATATAAATGATCTGTTATATTTTTATGACTTAGGTTTGACTTTATTGATACCTTATCTTCTGACTACCAAGAAAAAGTGGAAAGATTGTAAGATCAGAGTATTCATTGGTGGAAAAATAAATAGAATAGACCATGACCGAAGAGCGTAAGTCTGTTTTAAACTGATGAGCTTTTATCTAATAGTATTTCATTATCTCAATATCGGTTTGGTAGGGTAACAATTAGACAGTACAGAAAATGTCAGTAATGCTGCTCTGTTCTGTAGCGAAGCTGAAGAGTCTAAAATAAAACCTCATTCTTTTTAATTTAGTCTTAATGTTCAAGTTTAGATTCTTGGTTTTACTCACATGTAATATTTTTAATATGTTGACATTTTAGAACATCTTTAAATACTTGTAGCATAGAAGCATTAATCAGCCTTTTATGAAGAAAAATTAGCAGGGTAAAAAGTGCACAAAAGTTATATATCCATATATGTATTATACTTTTCAGACTTCTAGACAACAGAAATGCATGATGGCCTTGTCCATTCTCTCATTTCTGTCTGTCCTGTCACACAATTCTAGTTCTGGTTTCAGTGCTTCTCTAAGTACCCTCTGTCTCATTTCTGACTATTTCATAATATATTATACATATGCTCCTAATTTCATGTTTGGAAAGAAAAGCTTTGATCATGTGACGCCTCTGCCCCAAGGAATTTTAACTTCTTCTCTGTTACATACCATAGAAAGCCTGTGTGACAATCAGGGCCCTTTATAGTCTGTCTTGTTTCCTTTCTGTCTTTATCTCCTGTTTGCCCAAATATGCCTTATACTTCAGTTTACATTTCTGCACCCACCCTAAACATACATATGATTTCAGACTTTTACTTCTTTGCCTGCTCTCATCTCTCTACTACAAATAGTTCTTCACTAGCCTCCCTTCTGTGTTAAAATAACTCCATTCTTTAAAACCTAGTACTTATTGACACCTTCCTCATAAACGTTCCCTGTTTCTATTTGTTACAAATAACTGTTTACCAGTTTTTATTGAAATTCATGTACGTATACAAACTGACTAAAATTAAAAAACTAGGTGCCATTCAAATTTAATTATTGTCTTCCTCTGTCCATTGGATACTAAGGAAAAATTCAGAGAATGTAAGAGAATACAATGCAAGTTTCTAGATAATTTAGACGTCTACTTTGTGAATGAGTAGTATAAATTAATTCGATGGATTTTGCTCAGCACCTGACATACTTTTCCTGTAAATCATTCTTTCCTATAAATCATATGGAGTCAGCCCTAAATAGAATAAAAATATTTCTGTATACAGCCTTCATGTATATCAGTGCTGTTCACTTTTGTTCTAGGATGGCTACTTTGCTTAGCAAGTTCCGGATAGACTTCTCTGATATCATGGTCTTAGGAGATATTAATACTAAACCAAAGAAAGAAAAGTAAGTTATTAGATAAATTGTTTTGTATAAATTTCTGATTGTTTTATGGATGACCTACTCAGACACTGTAATAGGTCATTTAACTTAATTACCTGGGGGTTTTGCCTGCTTTTAGTTACATGTGAAGTCAACTTTTTCTTAAGCTAGCAGATAACTGACTGACATTGCAGATATTGAAGTAAGTCCAAAGGGCCCTTTATAGTCTGTCTTGTTTCCTTTCTGTCTTTATCTCCTGTTCCCCCAAATATGCCTTATACTTCAGTTTACATTTCTGTACCCATCCCAAACATACATATTAACTGTCTGTATTCCTTTTTTTTTAAGTATTGTAGCTTTTGATGAAATGATTGAGCCATACAGACTTCATGAAGATGATAAAGAACAAGATATTGCAGATAAAATGAAAGAAGATGAACCATGGCGAATAACAGATAATGAGCTTGAACTTTATAAGACCAAGGTATTCTTTCTCTCCTGCTTCCTTTTCATTAATCTTCCTTGTGGTTTTTTTAGAAAATACTTAAGAAATAAATATCAAGAACTACAGTTGGTTATGAAAAGAACTAGTTGTGTAAACTAAATCTACTTTAAGTTGTACTTATATTTGGATAGTGCAAAGCACTGATTTTTTTTTTTTTTAAGTTTGGGAATGGATATTTTTATTATACCAAAATTGATTTTGGTTTCTTTTTATCTATAGTTTTATGTACCAGGGAAAATTTCAGTTTTAGAAAGGACTAAGAATGACTGTTATGTTTCATTTCAGACATACCGGCAGATCAGGTTAAATGAATTATTAAAGGAACATTCAAACACAGCTAATATCATTGTCATGTAAGTAATAACCTATACTAAGATTTTCTTGGCTATTCATTTTATGATAATTCAATTAGGATTCATTTCTTCTACCAAAAATATATCTATAACCATAATAACTTAGTGGTTATGAGAGAAAAACAAACTTTTTTTTAATACATTTTGCTTTAAGCATATGAAGAAATCATATAAGATAAGAAAGATAAAAATATTTACCTTAAGCTTATATAAATCTAAATAATTCCTTATCATCGTAGCATATTCTGGGATTTTTTTCCTTTATGCTTTTTCCCACTTTTAAAAAATTCCTTAGCTTTGGAAATACCACAGCATAACCTGGAAATACCACAGCATAACCATCAACATTTGTCGGGTAATGGGGCTGCAAGTTGAAATTTGGTTCCTAGACAGTTTCTTCATAGAAATAATTCCATCAAGTTAGGCTAAGGATTAAATTTAAAACATGGTTCATATCTGAATTCCCACTCCCAAGTTCCCACATAAAAAATGTCATATAGACACAATGTCTTTGCATTGAATTTAGATACTTGTGCTCACTCTGGCTTTTCTTTCACTAAACCAGGTTGCCTAGATCTTTCTTGAACCCAAATTTTCTAAGTCCTGGAGCCTGGTCCTTATATAGGTAAAAAAGGCTCAGATCTCTGGAAACATGTCAAATTATGAAACTAAGTAATACCAAAAGATTGCTATTTTGACTAACCACCAGGAAATTTGACTACACCAGGAAATTTCCAATTTTGCTGATGGTAACCAAGTATCTGTAATGGAAGTCACTAAAACATAGAAATCTAGAGAAAAACACTCTATGGAGCAACTGGACATACATCCACTACCTACAAATGAAAATGAAAGCTCAGAGATAGGTACAAGAAATTGAACATTAATATATAGAATTAATTATGTTTGAATTTCATTCATCCGTATGTAGTTACCATTATCAAAATTCAGATAGAAATATCCCTTTCTCCTAAAACAATTATAAGGGGAGATTTGAGGTTTAATTTTAGATACTAACTCATCAGTGGCCACAGGACTGGAAAAGGTCAGTTTTCATTCCAATCCCAAAGAAAGGCAGTGCCAAAGAATGTTCAAACTACCACACAATTGCATTCATTTCACATGCTAGCAAAGTAATGCTCAAAATTCTCCAAGCTAGGCTTCGACACTATGTAAACCAAGAACTTCCAGGTGTTCAAGCTGGATTTAGAAAAGGCAGAGGAACCAGAGATCAAATTGCCAACATCCACTGGATCATAAAAAAAGCAAGAAAATTCCAGAGAAACACCTGCTTCATGGACTATGCTAAAGCATTTGACTGTGTGTATCACAACAAACTGTGGAAAATTCTTGAAGAGATGGGAATACCAGACCACCTTACCTATCTTCTGAGAAACCTGTATGCAGGTTGAGTATCAACAGTTAGAACCAGACATGGAACAACAGACTGGTTCCAAATTGGGAAAGGAGAGGATCAAGGCTGTATATTGTTACCTTGCTTTTTTAACTTATATGCAGAGTACATCATGCGAAATGCCAGGCTGGATGAAGCACACGCTGGAATCAAGATTGTCGGGAGAAATATCAATAACCTCAGATACGCAGATGACACCACCCTTATGGTAGAAAGTGAAGAGGAACTAAGAGCCTCTTGAGGAAGGTGAAAGAGGAGAGTGAAAAAGTTGGCTTAAAACTCAACATTTAGAAAACTAAGATCATGACATCCAGTCCCATCACTTCATGACAAATAGATGGGGAAGCAATGGTAACCGTGACAGATTTCATTTTCTTGGGCTCCAAAACCACTGCAGATGGTGACTGCAGTCATGAAATTAAAATACACTTGCTCTTTGGAAGAAAAACTATGACTAACCTACACAGCATATTAAAAAGCAGAGACATTACTTTGCCGACCAAGGTCTGTATAGTCAAAGCTATGGTTTTTCCAGTAGTCATGTGTGGATGTGAGAGTTGGACCATAAAGAAGGCTGAGTACCGAAGAATTGATGCTTTTGAACTATAGTGTTGGAGAAGACTCTTGAGAGTCCTTTGGACTGCAAGGAGATCAAATCAGTCCATCCTAAAAGAAATCAATCCAGAATATTCATTGCAAGGCCTGATGGTGAAGCTGAAACTCCAGTACTTTGGCTACCTGATGCAAAGAACTGACTCATTAGAAAAGACCCTGGTACTGGGAAAGATTGAAGGTGGGAGGAGAAGGGGATGACAGAGGATGAGATGGTTGGATGGCATCCCTGACTCAATGGATACAAGTTTGAGCAAGCGCTGGGAGTTGGTGAAGGACAAGGAAGCAGTACATGGGGTCACAAAGAGTCAGACACGACTGAGCGACTGAACAACAAAAATTTGCTATTCTTAAGATATTTTGTAAGAAATACTTTGTTCAAACTTGAAAAAAAATAGGAATATATGGTATAGTAGTTGTTACAGCATATATTGTAATTATAGTAATTTTTAGTTACTATTACTGTGACTTATAGTTTTTATTATTTTATTCTTAGCTTAGTTTAATTTCTTGTTGTTTTTTGATACCAGGAGTCTCCCAGTTGCACGAAAAGGTGCTGTGTCTAGTGCTCTCTACATGGCATGGTTAGAAGCTCTATCCAAGGACCTGCCACCAATTCTCCTAGTCCGTGGGAATCATCAGAGTGTCCTTACCTTCTATTCTTAAGTGTTTTATCTGCACAGTGGACAGCCCTCCAGACGGTACTTCAGTGCCTAGTGAAGTAACTATCACTGAAATCTTCAACATCACAATGGTGAACTGTGACTTTTTTTCACTATTTCATTAATTTGAAAGCACACAGGGAAGTTGCTCCATTGATATATGTATGGAGACTTCAGTTTTAGTCAATTCCGTATTTCAGTCTTAGTGAATGATGATTCCTTGTTGGACTGAAGCTTGTGAGAGTAAAGTTTTTCCTTTGCTACTTGAATAGCAATAAAAGTGTGTTATTTTTTGATTGATGAAAGGAGTACAAAAAGCCTTTAGCCTTGAGGTGCCTTCTGAAATTAACCAAATTTCATCCATATATCCTCTTTTATAAATTTGTAGAATGTCGAACTTTGCCTTCAGCTATTTTTATTTCTAATCTTTCCCACCTTAAAATGGACACTGCTTTTCTTTTTCCATTGACCAATTAGTGTTGAGTACTGTATGTTTTCTATTACTTTTGTAAATGTGTTTGTTAGGCGAGAATTAGGACTAGTTAATGAAAATGCAAGGGAAAAAATATGAGAACTGAAAAGTGACCCTAAGGTTAGGTTTGCGTTAGGATGTATAAATGTAGATCTAGGGAGAAAAAAGCCCAATAAACCTTTTTTTTAAAACCTCTAATTGGCTGTTATTTATATCTCTTTTGATTATTATTATTTGAATCCTTAGGGGAGGTTGAAGATTTATCCAGTACTTCTATATACCATCCTGAAAAATCACATATTGTCATTCTCTAAAGAAAATCTTTTAAAATCATTTATATTTATTAGAAGAAAGATCTGTCCTAATTTAGAATTTTCCTCAAATCTGAGGGACTTTTACAAAATGCTAAAAGACTTTCCTGGTTAAAATTAGACAAAGCATTGTCATTTAATAGAATATTTCAATAAATATATGGAATATCACTATATCATCCTTTTTATAAATCATTAAAATATTTAATGTTTCATCAAATGGTTAAATGGACCACTGGTTTCTTAGTGAAATGTTCTTAGGCTTAATTCATTCAACTGTCAAGTACATAGTCTTAATTAATATACTCAGGTTTGAACAGATTATTCTGGACATTTAAATTTAATCCATTCTTAATACTTTAAAACTTTTGTGTTAAGAAAAACTGCCAGTTTGTGCTTTTGAAAAGTCTGTTTTGACATCATAGTCTACTAGTACAATTTGGACAGTGCGTATGTACTGTTACTAAAAGCTTTATATGCAATTATTAATGTGAATTTTTTGTTTTTATTCAAGGAAGGATTTCCTAGAAACATTTCAAGGGATTGTATGTCTACATATCTGTATGTGTGTGTGTATATATGCATACACATATGCATATGTGTATTTATGACGACACAATGGTTGTTTGCATTTTAAAGTGTTAAGATTTATCATATTAAATTTTTTGTTTATGAGTTCACAGATTGAAAGACAGGTTTCATGGAGAACAAATGTGATCACTGGAAGGGCATGTAACTTCACACAGTTATCATTCGATTAGGAAATGGAGAATGTTTCATCTAAAGTACTCTTCAGTGTGTTCACTGGTATAAGTTTCACTGGTGAAGAATTTATGTAGGTGTTCATGAATCTCGAAAATATAAAATTACTACTGTTGTTCAGTAGTGCAATATCTTTGCTGCATGAGTATGAACTAAGTTAATATCATAACAGAGATCTGATAGTAATTTTAAATTCAGAATGTTAAGAGAATGAGGTAATTGTTTTCCTAAAAACTTTTTCCTATGTTATAACTCATACCATTGTACCATTTTTTGGAGGTTTTGTAGTGTTTAAGAGGAAAGACAGTAAAAATGTCATATTCAATAAACAATATCATGTCTCAACTTTTTAAATGGTTAATAGGGCATAACTGAGTGCTGCTATCTTGAAATGTGCACAGGTACACTTACTTTTTCTTTTTTTAAGTTTTTCCCATTCAGGAAAACCTTGTTGTGATCTGTACTGCAGGAACCAAATGTCATGCATCATACATATGTGTATAAAGTACATAAAATATATCTAAATATACATAATGGGGAGGGTAATATTGTCTGTGAAATAATGTAAGAAACTTTTCACTTAAAAAGAAATGCATTACTTTTACTTAACACTAGATACCAGGTCAGGTTTTTCAAGGTTGTTTTTGTGCTATCTCTGATAAATTTCAACAATTAATTCTTAGAAATGTTAGCCAGTGTTGAAGCTATTCTACTCTATTTTATTTATGCTGAATTTGATTGTTTTAATGCCAAAAATTTTAAGTTCTAATCATTGCTGATAACTTGGAAATAAACAGTTATGCAATGGCATATGACCGTTCATTATTTCTCTAGGTAAAAATTCAGTGGGTTTAAAGAATGATGGTGTTAAGCTGATTATTAACAGTTAATTAAATCACATATTTATTTGTCACATTATTTCATTTGTATTTTTAGGTTTCCTTTTACATTCTTTTTTTATGCTTTCTGACATTACATATTTTTAAAGACTATGGAAAAATAATTTAAAGATTTGAGCTCTGGTGAATGTTTACTAAGTTTGAAAATGTAATATTTTGATAATACTGTACTATAACTGTCACACAAATGCTTTTCTAATGTTTTAACGTTGAGTATTGCAGTTGCTGCTTTGTACAGAAGTTACTGCAATAAAGGAAGTGGATTCATTAAAACAATTTAATGTCTATTCATTTTATCCATTTTATAAATCCCTGTCAACTCTGATTTTTATCTCATTTATACAACTTATTTCATGGATGTCTTGAGTTTTTTAAAATGGCTTTTACCCTAATATTCATTGTTTGGAAAAGTTGTTTGAAGTTGTTCACTATCCTTAAACCTTTGGAGTAATCACTAATTTTCTTGACAGATTGAGCTATATCAGACACAGCTCATTTTGATATTTTATAAATCATTTAACTTTTCTAATTCTGCTTTATTTGTCTTTTGGTTAAATCATGTGTTTATGAGCGAAGAAAGTAGAATATTAAAATGGATTCACAGTCCCTGAGTATAATCTGATTCATTTCTTGCTAAGATTTTTGGCAAAGCTAATTTACAGTTTTACAAAGCATTTTCACTTTACCATTTGAACATTACAGTAGGTGTATTATATGTGCGGGACAGCTGTTTCTCTCTCTTCTACTCTTGAGAAAGTAGCTTGGAGAATTGTAGCGAGTTTCCCAAGATCATGTGATAAATCAACAAAGGATACTGGTCTAGAGCACAGATCTTTCATCTTCACGCATATCACCATTATTCAGTCACTGCTGCCTGATCCATAACTTAATTACTGGTTTAGAATGGTCATTTCCAAACTACTCATACTTACCTGCCCAGGAAGTTTGTGCTCAGGTAATACAAATTACAGTTACAAGTATATACTGGGCACAGGCTATCTAATAGATCTGAAACAAATATAAGTGTCCATTGTATGATCTTTGCTTTTTGCTTATTCCTCAAAAAGCTGCTATTCAGGTTTACTCACTTCTTTGTGGAATAGGAGGGGGTTAAGAGAGAATTCAAAGGCAGCTATGATTGTGACATTTACTATCAGAGCATCCAGTGGTTTTCAAAACAGGAATGTAATTAAGTCTTTGAGCCAGCAGAGTTTTTTGTTTTGTTTTTATTTGGGGAATAAAAGATAAATGCTTTGATATGTGTCAACAGGATGCATATGTATGTATCAACAGGATGTTTATAGGATTAGAGGAAATGGATGATAGTTTGATGTTTATTTGGGTAAACAAGTAGTTAAAACATCAAAATAATGGTTAAAACAGCACAAGTTTAGGATACACTCATCAGAAAGTACTGTTTAGCTAGTTCAGATAGTAGGTACATGAAAGGTGTTGGTGGATTAACCAATCAGACATACTTTTTTGGGGGGGACTACTAAAACACCTGAAGAGCTCAGTCTCATTGCTTTTTATAGAATCTGGAAGCAGTGGTCATAGACCTGTTTTACCTGTGGCATAGGAGTTTAAGGTAGGCTGTTAAATGGCAGCATTAAGGAGAACTGCAGCCCATTTTTTCCTTGTTGAAACTACCACTGAATTTTGTGCTGGACAAGGTTACTACTGTTTCAGAGGAAAATGTGAATATGTCTGAATTTTTTGTCTCCTGCAGCCTTACTTGTGGCTGTGGTCCTCAGATCAGGAGCTCATTCCCCCAAATAATAGTTTACACATATTCTTTGTTCCTCTTTTCTATCATATGAATGCCAGTTAGCAAGATATTCCATCCAAAACTACAAATGAAAAAGAAATTTTCTTTTCTGATCCATGTGAAATGTAAAAACAGACACCTCAGACTCAGTATTTGTCAGAATTTCATTAGAATACTGCTAAATAAGCTTTGAAGGTAAAGAACTGTGGAGGTTTTATTCTAGAAACATTAATTGAGTTTCTAGATAATTTCATATCCAGTTCCTATCTAATAACAGACAAACTTTAAAAGTAAGCAGGCAGCGTGTTTTGATTTATATATAGTACACATAAGGCATATAACAACTACTGCTATAAGGTATTGTATTTGCTCTTTTATATTCTAAATAAAATTAAGTCCCAAGTAAGCCATTTTAAAAGGAGGTCATCACAATTTGAAAAGGAGCAAGTTTTAGGAATTTGTATGACCAGTATAACACAGGTTACTTTTATTTCAAGCACACATTTTTGCTTAAGCCATGAAAACTCCTTTGAGTTTCCTAGGAGTGTTAGTAGTCAAGATGTTTAAAAGATGGCAACGACTATTTGGGAATTGGGGTGGAGAGTGGTAGAATGGCAAGTTACACTCCAAGAAAGGTTCATGGATTGTGAAAGACTGCTTTTATGGCTGAAAGTCTTGCATTCACTCTTCCTTCTGGGAAACAGTGAATTGTGAAGAATGGAAGTTAGGTTTGTTTTTTTTTTTTTCTGAATTTTAAAGTCTGTTGATTTTAATAAGCATCTCCTATTAGTTACATGGTACTAAATTCAGAAGTATGACCTATCTCTTTCAGGAAGTCTTTTTCTATGGCTGTTCCATCAATAAAGATAATCCTTTGTTTACTGTCTGTGCACCTGTGAGTTTAACACTGTTGACGTAAACGTCACATTTGATGTTTTTCAGAGATTTGACAGTAGGGAATAACAGGTGTATTATGTACTAAAACAGGTGTATTATTGTATTGAGAACAGTGGTTCTCAAACTTCAGTGTGTATTGGAATCACCTTGAGGGTTTGTTAAAATATAATTGTTCCTGCCAGTCTCTGAGTGAAATTCCTCCCCTTCACAAACACAGCTTTTCAGTATAACCCCTTCTTTATGGTTCCCTTTATCCTTTACCCATGCCTATCGAGTCTCTTAAAGAGTACACTTATTTCCATCTCCTCTCAGCTGTGAATTCAGATAATGACCATTCTTCCACATTGCTGAGTGTGTTCTATCTGTATTAGATCATCTTTAGTGGTAGGAATAGAACCCAAAGCATACTAACAGAAAAAGCAGTCCAGGAAGACAACTGAGATGAGTCCCTGGACTCAAGTTTGTGTAATCAGGGACTCAGAACAGTGTCATCAGAATTCTGTGTCTACCTTTTCTTCTCTCTGGTTTGCTTCTCTAGGCTTGACTTGATTCTTCAGGTAAGACTGTCAGGGCATATTGTGCTCTATGGCTTCTGGGCAGTTGGGGCGAGAGGCGGGGGATCAATCTCAGTAGTTCAATGACTGTAGTAAAAAAAAAAAAAGGCAGTGGGGGTGCTGTGTTGGCAGCTAGTGCCCTTAGTTTCTTGTGTTTATGTAGTCGCTCAGAAAATTAAGGAAGGGCTGCTTCAGCTCTTTGATCTACACTGATGACTGGCTACTTCAGGTGCTGGTTTGCCCAAGTTTCAGAGGTTGATTCAAAGGTGAACAGCTCTGTAGGCCAAACCCAAGCCACTGACACCTTGACTAGGCCCTCAAGCTTTGCACTCAGATGCTCACTATCCACTCCATTCCTTGCTTTCCACCCTGCTCCCCACCTTCCACTCCCACCCCTACCTTCCACCCCCATCCCTGATCCATCCACTCCCCACCTTCTATCCTAGCCCAGCAGTCCCACAGCCATCCCAGCCTCAAACTTTCTGTTCACAGGGTATTTGGCAGAGGATTCTTGATTCCCTAGTTTGCAACAACTCCATTTGCACACCCCTCTTGTCCTTACTCCTTAGGCTAGTATCTCCAGAACTCCCACCCCAGTCCCTGCCCACTCCAGGGGGCAAAATCCCCCAACCCAGAACAAGAACAAGTCTTTCTTTCCCTTCCCCTTTCCCTGACAATGGGTCCTCGTGGCTTGTGGGAAAATGCAGAAAACCTGTTTTTAGTAGGGTCCACATCACAGAAGAGTATGCTTTTCCTACAATATCAAGAAATATAATAGCCATTTAGAAATGCATTTAGAATGACAACAGAATCTTCCCTCACCAAAACAGAGTACTATACTTTTTCTAATTGAAAGCCGTTTGGTTGATTTTTCCAACTATGTTGCACTACATTCTCAGCAGATCACTCTGTTACCCTTGAACCATGCCCATACAATGGTAAGCCCCCCAAAGTTTTAAAAAGTGTAGTGCAGAATTAACTTCTCTAGAAGACACCCATTACCTTGGGCTACAGTAGGGAGCCAGTAGGCACTGGTGGTATCAGTATCAGATGGAAGGTCGTTAAAATAGTTAGAAATGTCAGGGATGAAGGGGGATTGAATCAAGTTGAGTAGCAGGAAGAATTAAAAAGTTTAGATTCAGAAACCATATCAAGAAAGAATTAAAGGCAATAGGATTGTAATGAGGTTAGGTGGAGAGACTAGGGGATGAGATGATGAAGACATCAAAGTTTCTGGCTTGGGCCATGGGTGGATCTGATATTGAAACAGGAAGCTGAGTAAGTTTGGGGAAAGATATGCATGTGGCAGGAGAATAAAGGGGTTGTTTAGAACATGAGTTAAAGATAAGATTCAGGCTCTGGAACCCAACATGACAATTAGCTATTTATCCACTGAAATAATTTACCAAAAAAATCACTGAGACTAGAACCTTTTTTAGAAGCAACACGTAAATTATGTTGGTTTTGTTTCACTGTTACAGTTTGCTTAGGTTTTCTATTTCTTGCTGTGTCAATTTTAATAATCCTTCATTAAATGTTAATTCCTATGTATTGAAATTTACTAGCAATCGGAGCATGATTTTATAATTTCAAACTCTAATCATTTCATATATTCCTTTCCTTTTTATATTTTTTCTCATTTGTTGATTGGATTTGTTTCTGATCTTTAGAAGAAACGCACTTGGACTTATCACCTTCATTAATTTTCACAGGTGTCATGGCTGAAGAAACAAAAAAAGAAACAATGCTCTCTACATTTAATTCTCACCTTCCTAAATCACATGGAATATGAGGTCTTTTTTTTTTTTTTTTTTAAATTTTTATTTATTTATTTTTTAAATTTTATTTTATTTTTAAACTTTACATAATTGTATTAGTTTTGCCAAATATCAAAATGAATCCACCACAGGTATACATGTGTTCCCCATCCTGAACCCTTCTCCCTCCTCCCTCCCCATACCATCCCTCTGGGTCGTCCCAGTGCACTAGCCCCAAGCATCCAGTATCGTGCATCGAACCTGGCCTGGCATCTGGTTTCATACATGATACTTTACATGTTTCAATGCCATTCTCCCAAATCTTCCCACCCTCTTCCTCTCCCACAGAGTCCACAAGACTGTTCTATACATCAGTGTCTCTTTTGCTGTCTTGTACACAGGGTTATTGTTAGCATCTTTCTAAATTCCATATATATGTGTTAGTATACTGTATTGGTGTTAAGATATAAATCTATGGAAATATTCATTAGTTTCCAAAAGGTATCACTATCTTGCAAATAGCAATATGGAGATAAAGGAAAAGTCACACTCCTATCTCCAACATGCTTAACTATTTCAAAACATCAAAGACACTCTTCTATTTCTAAAACCATGGCATAGAACTAGCTCCTTGGCAGAAAGCTGCAAATTAGCTCAGGCTAAAGAGAGAGAAAGCTGACATGTTCTGTTGGATGAACTTGTTATACTGGAATAGCTGATAAACAAGAGCTATCTCTTGAACTTAAAAAATAAAGTCACAGTATAGTACAGTGAAAGGAATATTATTTTCTGGTCACTACAGGAGGCATATTTTTTTCAGGGAAGTTGAGTATAGATATACTGGAAGGTTGTCTTGTGAGAAGAAATCAAAATGTAGACGTGGCTTTCCCGAGAAACTGACCCTGACCCCCGTTCCTGTCCTGTTATTTACTGTGATCACAGCCCCTATAAAGTCTTGCTCTTTAACTCTTCTATGAGGATAATACTGTCCACTTCAGAGAGGGGTTATGAGATTTAAATAAATTATGTAAACAGGTGGCATATGGACAGTGTTCAGTTGATGTAAGCTCTTTCTCCCCCATTTCTCCTAAATTAGAAATAAAATGATACTCAGTTAATCACAGCACCACGAGTGACTATTTTCTTGCTCATCCCTTAGCACAATCCATCACCTGATCTTATTGATGTTTTCCTTCTAAACAACTCAAATCTCTTTGTTCAACCAATAGATTTGCTATGACTTCAGTTCTGATTTCCAACACTGGGAGCTGGACAATGTTAAGCCTGCTCTAACTCTAACATGATGAGAAGAAACCATTTGGGATTATAAAGCCAGGGCAGAGGAGTAATTCCCACACCTGGTGGAGGTGTACTTCCTTGGATATTGATGTGGGCCAAGTTTTGCGGCTCCTCTCTACTAAAGGCTCTCTTCCCCCCATACCCTCTGAACATGCTGGATACATTCCTGAGGAATTAGGGGCCACCTTAGAGCTGCATTCATTGACTCTATCTTTTGAACTGTTTTCTATGCTAATTCTTCAGCAAACCCACGCAAAGCCCACTTAAAACTAAGTCCAAATCTTTATTCTCTTCTAACCCTCTTAGACACAAACTTTGTGGACTGACCAAAAAGATCATATAGTTCTCACTTGTCTCTTTGCCTCCCATATTAATTACATCATTCTGAAAATGAACCTCTCTTTAGGTTCATTTTCAGCTCCCACTTCCAGTGGAAGCTATCTACTCCTACCAGACTAACCATCTGCACAGGGCTTTTGCTTCCTTGCAGTTGGAACATTCCAGTTTAACTACCTGATCTGTCCTTGACCTTACTCAACATGAAGCTCTGAATCATCTGCTACGGCAAGTTTTCTGATTCCATAGGCTGCATTAGAGGTCCCTCTTCTGCTCTGCCCCTCTATGCTAATCCACTTGCCCCTGCCATAGCCTCATTGCCTGCACTGGAGTTGCTTTCTTTTTTTTTTTTTTGAGTTGCTTTCTTTGCTCTATGTTTTTCACACCAGTGTGGAAGCGCCCTGGCCGCAGTGACCTTATGCAGGGCTTACAATTTAATGGGCACTTGAGGTCCATCTAGTCAAGGCTATGGTTTTTCCAGTGGTCATGTATGCATGTGAGAGTTGGACTGTGAAGAAAGCTGAGCACCGAAGGATTGATGCTTTTGAACTGTGGTGTTGGAGAAGACTCTTGAGAGTCCCTTGGACTGCAAGGAGATCCAACCAGTCCATTCTAAAGGAGATCAGTCCTGGGTGTTCATTGGAGGAACTGATGCTGAAGCTGAAACTCCAATACTTTGGCCACCTGATGCAAAGAGTTGACTCACTGGAAAAGACTCTGATGCTGGGAGGGATTGGGGGCAGGAGGAGAAGGGGACGACAGGATGAGATGGCCGGATGGCATCACTGACTCAATGGACATGAGCTTGAGTGAACTCTGGGAGTTGGTGATGGACAGGGAGGCCTGGCGTGCTGTGAATTATGGGGTTGCAAAGAGTCGGACACGACTGAGCAACTGAACTGAACTGAAGGTTGCTGAATGTCTGATTAAATGAAGTGAATGATGAGCGAAAGAACTGATTTGTTTTTTATCTTATGAACCCTATGGACCATGTAATGTGTTTTCTATTTAACCTTGACTGATAGGTGAAGTACTATTAGGAATATATGGTGGGTATTCTAAGCTTCAGCAATATGTGAACCGTGAAACTTCCTGATGTTCAAGCTGGTTTTAGAAAAGGCAGAGGAACCAGAGATCAAATTGCCAACATCCGCTGGATCATGGAAAAAGCAAGAGAGTTCCAGAAAAACATCTATTTCTGCTTTATTGACTATGCCAAAGCCTTTGACTGTATGGATCACAATAAACTGTGGAAAATTCTGAAAGAGATGGGAATACCAGACCACCTGATCTGCCTCTTGAGAAATTTGTATGCAGGTCAGGAAGCAACAGTTAGAACTGGACA
Organism: Bos mutus; assembly: GCF_027580195.1. Classification (NCBI taxonomy): domain Eukaryota; kingdom Metazoa; phylum Chordata; class Mammalia; order Artiodactyla; family Bovidae; genus Bos; species Bos mutus. The sequence continues at coordinate 65,605,210 of NC_091623.1, read as the reverse complement.
TGGAACAACAGACTGGTTCCAAATAGGAAAAGGAGTTCGTAAAGGCTGTATATTGTCACCCTGTTTATTTAACTTATATGCAGAGTACATCATGAGAAACGCTGGACTGGAAGAAACACAAGCTGGAATCAAGATTGCCCGGAGAAACATCAATAACCTGAGATATGCAGATGACACCACCCTTATGGCAGAAAGTGAAGAGGAACTCAAAAGCCTCTGGATGAAAGTGAAAGTGGAGAGTGAAAAAGTGGGCTTAAAGCTCAACATTCAGAAAACGAAGATCATGGCATCCGGTCCCATCACTTCATAGGAAATAGATGGGGAAACAGTGGAAACAGTGTCAGGTTTTATTTTTCTGGGCTCCAAAACCACTGCAGATGGTGACTGCAGCCATGAAATTAAAAGACGCTTACTCCTTGGAAGGACAGTTATGACCAACCTAGACAGCATATTCAAAAGCAGAGACATTACTTTGCCAACAAAGGTTCGTCTAGTCAAGGCTATGGTTTTTCCTGTGGTCACGTATGGATGTGAGAGTTGGACTGTGAAGAAGGCTGAGCGCCAAAGAATTGATGCTTTTGAACTGTGGTGTTGGAGAAGACTCTTGAGAGTCCCTTGGACTGCAAGGAGATCCAACCAGTCCATTCTGAAGGAGATCAGCCCTGGGATTTCTTTGGAAGGAATGATGCTAAAGCTGAAACTCCAGTACTTTGGCCACCTCATGCGAAGAGTTGACTCATTGGAAAAGACTCTGATGCTGGGAGGGGTTGGGGGCAGGAGGAGAAGGGGACGACAGAGGATGAGATGGCTGGATGGCATCACTGACTCGATGGACGTGAGTCTGAGTGAACTCCGGGAGTTGGTGATGGACAAGGAGGCCTGGCATGCTGCAATTCATGGGTCGCAGAGTCGGACACGACTGAGCGACTGATCCGATCTGATCTGATCTAAGTTTTAGGGATTTTCACATCCTTTCTCTCTCCCACTTTACTCCATTCTGACTTTACAGATACTATGGTATCAGTACATTTTGGAATTAAATGAGAGTGTGGAAATATTTTAAAAATTAACAAATTTGTTTATTATTGTGAAAAAGCATCTGCCATTAATGCCTTATCTTGTCAAGTATCTAAAGACCAAGTATCTCCCAAACCCATGCTCTTATACAAACTTTATGAATGAGAAAATGTTATGTAAACATTACAGATGATTCTTCCCAACTGGAAAAATTTTGCTCTTTATAACACAGCTTAAAAGACAGCTTCTTTGTGAAACTCCTCTGACGTCCCATTGCCAAACCACTGTAGCCATTGCACCTTTTTTCTTGGCCCGTAGCATTGTTATATATTTGATTTCCCAATTAGATTGAGTAACTGATGTAATCAGTTTGTTATATCCAGTGGCTTATCTTAGTTGTGAGCAGATAGAAGGTTTAAATACAGGATTTTTGAATGAAATAATTAATGAAAAAATTATATAAACGGGAGGTCTGCTGACGACAGGAGAATGGATGAAGTTATAAGCATGGAACTTTGTTAGGACCAGAGCTTTCTGAAATGGGTGATTTGGTTTAGCAGTAACAACTACAACTACCAGTAACAACTACATAGTAATAATATGCATAAGATGTTTTTTTTTTTATTTTTTAACTTTACAATATTGTATTGGTTTTGCCATACATCAACATGAATCTGCCACAGGTATACACGTGTTTCCCATCCTGAACCCTCCTTCCTCCTCCCTCCCCATACCATCCCTCTGCACCAGCCCCGAGCATCCAGTATCATGCATTGAACCTGGACTGGCGACTTGTTTCATATATGATATTATACATGTTTCAATGCCATTCTCCCAAATCATCCCACTCTCTCCCTCTCCCACAGAGTCCAAAAGACTGTTCTATACATCAGTGTCTCTTTTGCTGTCTCGTATACAGGGTTATTGTTACCATCTTTCTAAATTCCATATATATGCGTTAGTATACTGTATTGGTGTTTTTCTTTCTGGCTTACTTCACTCTATAATAGGCTCCAGTTTCATCTACCTCATTAGAACTGATTCAAATGTATTCTTTTTAATGGCTGAGTAATACTCCATTATGTATATGTACCATAGCTTTCTTATCCATTCATCTGCTGATGGACATCTAGGTTGCTTCCATGTCCTGGCTATTATAAACAGTGCTGTGATGAACACTGGGGTACACATGTCTCTTTCCCTTCTGGTTTCCTCAGTGTGTATGCCCAGCAGTGGGATTGCTGGGTCATAAGGCAGTTCTAGTTCCAGTTTTTCTTATATGTTTAAATTCTTGAGGCCAAACCTACAATAACTATTCTTTCACGTCAGTAACTTGGTCTCCTTCATGCTAATCACTAGGATATAATTATTTGAAGAAGGGGTCATTTAATATGTAGTTATTGGTTATTATATCTGTAATACTTTGGCTTCCCTGATGGCTCAGCAGTAAAGAATCCACCTGCAATGCAGCAGACATAGGTTCCATCCCTGGGTCAGGAACATACCTTGGAGAAGGAAATGGGAACCCACTCCAGTCTTCTTACCTGGGAAATCCCAAGGACAGAGAAGCCTGGAGGGCTACAGTCCATGGTGCGCAAAAGAGTTGAACATGACTTAGCAACTAAACAACAACAAATATAAATAAGACTCATGAACAAGGGGAGGAAGCAGAGGAGAACAGCAAGGGAGGATGCTTATGGCTGGGGAGCTGGGCAAAGGCGCCCTCCTTAAAAGTATTTTTAAAATGTCAATCCCAGGCCATATAACTCCCAAACTCTGTGTGAGAAGCCAGTTTGGGGGTTAGCGTGGTAGGGGCAGCCCTGAGCTCCAGCCCACCCTGATTTGAGTGTGATAGGGTTGGGGTGAAAAGCTCAAGTCGAGAAGCAAAAGGTGCCAGTGTTTAGTTAGGTGCCAAAGTATTTGCTTAAGAAATTAGTCACCTCCTTGGCCAAGCCCAGGCTGTTATCTTAACTGCCCTTTAAACGCTTCCTGGTGGCTTTTGTTCTTTGAGGATTAGTGAACACTTCGGTCCCACCTGTTTTGAGAAACCTGTGTCGAAAAATACACAAATGGAAACAGATCCTCATTTGCTGTTAAACCTGCAGTCTTAATCCCAGGGTCCCAAACGAAGGGGATTTTCCTGCTTAACCTGGGTCACACCAAACTCAAGTGCGGACCAACTGAAAACCCTTGAGTCTGCCCGCCTGCCTTTCTCTCCTTGTTCCCTCCTTCCTCTCTTCTGGTCCCCTCTCGTCCAGGCAATACAACTGTCATTGTGACTTAGGTCTTACCTTTGGTGGGGAGTGTCTTGGGAAAAAAATAATGTAACTTGAACGTATTTTCTATTAAACGTTTTAAAAAGATCTTTCGTCCTTATTTTGACTTCAGTGTTATCAAACTCCAATTAGAGTGAACTGAAGACTGGCTAGGATCTCGTCAGCTCTCTGGTGTTGAGGGGCGAAGCAAAGTGTATCACCGCTGGCCGCGAAACAACCCCGTCCCACCAGGCAACGCACGCCTCTCCCTCACGCTGGAGACCCCGCCCCAGAAGGCAACGCGCGCCTCTCCCTCACGTGGAGACCCCGCCCCACTGGGCAATTGGTGCCTATCTCACCCCTTTGACCGCGTGGATCACAATAAACTGTGGAAAATTCTGAAAGAGATGGGAATACCAGACCACCTGATCTGCCTCTTGAGAAATTTGTATGCAGGTCAGGAAGCAACAGTTAGAACTGGACATGGAACAACAGACTGGTTCCAAATAGGAAAAGGAGTTCGTAAAGGCTGTATATTGTCACCCTGTTTATTTAACTTATATGCAGAGTACATCATGAGAAACGCTGGACTGGAAGAAACACAAGCTGGAATCAAGATTGCCCGGAGAAACATCAATAACCTGAGATATGCAGATGACACCACCCTTATGGCAGAAATTGAAGAGGAACTCAAGCCTCTTGATTGAAAGTGAAAGTGGAGAGTGAAAAAGTGGGCTTAAAGCTCAACATTCAGAAAACGAAGATCATGGCATCCGGTCCCACCACTTCATAGGAAATAGATGGGGAAACAGTGGAAACAGTGTCAGACTTTATTTTTCTGGGCTCCAAAACCACTGCAGATGGTGACTGCAGCCATGAAATTAAAAGACGCTTACTCCTTGGAAGGAAAGTTATGACCAACCTAGACAGCATATTCAAAAGCAGAGACATTACTTTGCCAACAAAGGTTCGTCTAGTCAAGGCTATGGTTTTTCCTGTGGTCACGTATGGATGTGAGAGTTGGACTATGAAGAAGGCTGAGCGCCGAAGAATTGATGCTTTTGAACTGTGGTGTTGGAGAAGACTCTTTAGAGTCCCTTGGACTGCAAGGAGATCCAACCAGTCTATTTTAAAGGAGATCAGCCCTGGGATTTCTTTGGAAGGAATGATGCTAAAGCTGAAACTCCAGTACTTTGGCCACCTCATGCGAAGAGTTGACTCATTGGAAAAGACTCTGATGCTGGGAGGGGTTGGGGGCAGGAGGAGAAGGGGATGACAGAGGATGAGATGGCTGGATGGCATCACTGACTCGATGGACGTGAGTCTGGGTGAACTCTGGGAGTTGGTGATGGACAGGGAGGCCTGGTGTGCTGCGATTCATGGGGTCGCAAAGAGTCAGACACGACTGAGTGACTGATCTAATCTGATCACCTCACGTGGAGATCCTGTCTCACAAGGCAGGGAGCACCTCTCCCCCACGCGGAAGCTATATTTGAGCGTTGCGTGCCTTGCCCGCTAGAGGGTGTGTGAAACTGCAGAATGTGTGTTTTCTCTGACAGAGGCTCCCTCGTGTGGCTCCTGCCGACAACGACGTCTGTGACTTGAATGTTTACTTCATTCTCTTTTGAGAAGGGAAGAAGTCTTGGATCTTGCCCGCAGGAGCGGAGATGATGCTCCTTTTTTTTCCTTAGCACATTTTGTCTCCCTCAGAATAGAAAACTTTGTTTTTCTTAGACTAACGTGGACTCTGGCGGAGTAATTGAACTGCCTGGGAAACAATTTGGGGTAGAGTTATTGCAGGATACTCCAACGCTGCCCTTGTCACATAGATGAGAGAAAGGAGTCGCTGAGACCTCTAAATACCCACTAGATTTAAGGCATTTTATGTCATTATTTAATCTTAGAGTATCTCAGGTAGGAATTGCCATTCCCACTTTTATAATTGAAGTATAGTTGATTTACAATTTTAGTTTCAGGTGTACAGCATTGTGATTAAGTATTTTTACAGATTATGCTCCCATTAAAAGTTATTCCAAGATAATGTCTACAATTCCCTGTGCTGTATAATATATCCTTGTTGCTTATCTCTTTTCCACATGGAAGAATATGTTTTCCTGACATCCTTGCACAGGGGCCATGCTAATCTCTGTATTGGTCCAGTTTTAGTATATGTGCTACCAAAGTGAGCACTATCATCCCCTTTTTATAGAAGAGGAAACTGAAGTTCTCAGAGGTCCAGAGTCTCAAACTGGTGTAATTGCCGGGGGCGGGGGGTGTCCAAGAACTTTGTTCAGAGCTAAGTCCAGAGCTTTGCAGTAATGAGACCACCTACAAAAAGGTACAATTTTATACTCAATTTCCTCTCCCTAGAGATGTTACATTCCACATGTTTCCTTATGTTTCAAATCCAATAACCTTATATCTGAGTATGTCACTTTTGGCTTTTGTAAAGTGTGCTACATTTGCACATTTAGTCTCAAGAATAGTTATGAATTTTTTAAAATTTGTTTTACTGATGTATAATTGACAACTAAAATTGCAAGATATTTCAAATGTACTAGATTGTGATGATGTAATAAACATTGTGAAGGAATTCTCCCTAACTAGTTAATTGTGCTGTGCTGTTCTGTGCTTACTCGCTCAGTCGTGTCCCACTCTTTGCAACCTCGTGGACTGTAGCCCACCAGGCTCCTCTGTCCATGAGGAGTCTCCAGCCAAGAATACTGGAGTAAGTTGCCGTGCCCTCCTTCAGGGCATATCCTCAACTCAGGGATCAAACCCAGGTCTCCCGCTTGTAGGCGTATTCTTTATCATCTGAACCAACAAGGAAGCCCATAGTTAACTAATACATCTATTATTAGTAGTATTGGGGAGCCTGGTGGGCTTCCATCTACGGGGTCGTACAGAGTCAGACACGACTGAAGCGACTTAGCAGCAGCAGCAGCAGCAGTATTAGTATTATTGAGAGTTAACTTATCAAGTGAGACAGAGGAAGATGCAGTGGTATGCTTAAAGTTATTATGATTAGCAAATAAATTTCTTTCTCAAGTCTAGTGATGTGAAAGCCATTTTGATTCTCATAGCAGGCTGTCTTACTTCTTCTTTTAGAGTAGATCTTTTTTTTTTAGTTTGTCAAATAAGAGGATCACCAAGTTCCCTCCTAGCTCTCCAGTTCTGAGGGTTCTGATTGTTAAGGGCTTTCACGTCTTTTCTCCCCTTGTCTTCAGTGCTCTGGTCTGGTGATGTTAAAGCCATAGAGGGGTTTAATGATTTACCCTTGCTCACACAAGTGGTCTCTGCACCACCCAAGCCTGGCATGCAGGCTCCCTGGGTTGTAGCCTTGCACTGTGGAGTAGGCATTAGCATTTGGCCTCACTCTGCCCCTTTTCTTTGATGAGAGTTTATAATTTCCTTCTTATCTTGTTTTGATGGGACTAACCCACCTGAGGCTTTTGGGTTGGACCCCTGACTCTGGCCTACCTAGTCAAAGTGTTAGTTACAGAAACAAGCTTATGGTCGAAACTGGGCCAAGGATAGGCAGCCATAGGGTTTGCTAACCCCTTAGGAAAAAAGTGTGCTTTTCACCTGGGCTTGAAAAAGGAGTTTTTATGGACTGGATGCCTATGCCTCACCCAAAATTCATATGATGAAGTGCTAACTTCTAATGTATTTGGAGATTGGGCCTTTTGGAACGTAACTAAGGTTAAATGAGATGGACCTCAAATCCTGTAGGATTAGAGTCCTTATGAGAAGAGGACGAGACATCAGAATGTGTTCTTCTGCAAACCCCCAACATATGCACACACCAAGGAAAGGCCATGCGAGGACACGGGAAGGAAGTGACCATCTGTAAGTTAGGGAGAGAGTCCTTACTTGGAACTGAATCCTGCCTGTTGAAGCTTTTCTCTTTGACTTCCCAACTTCTAGAACCATGAGAAATAAATTTTTGTGTTTAAGCCACCCAGCCCATGGTGTTTTGTTATGGCAGCCTGAACTGGGAAAGGAAGTGGTAAAAGCCCAGCTGGGAGCCACTAGTCATCATCTCTGTTGCCAAGAAAGGAAGACGACAGGTGGAGAAAGGGCTGTGAATGGGTGACAGTGGGTCTGGACCCGAGACTGCAGTACATGAACTACTATTTTTGTTTAAACAGCTATAATGAGGCATAATTCAGATACCATACAATTCACCCATTTAGAGTGTATAATTCACTGTACACTGAGAGATATGTACAACCATCACCAGAGTCAATTTTAGGATATTTTCATCACCTCAAAAAGAAACCCTATCCCCTTTAGTTATCAGTCCCCTTTCTCCCCTTCTCTCCAGTCCTAAGCAACCATGTTTAGCAACCATCTGTCTGTCTCTACAGAACTGCCTATTCTGGTTATTTCATATGCGTGGAATCATATAATTGATATATGGTATTCTATGTCTTCTCACTCAGCCTAATGTTTTCAAGGTTAATATTATGGCATGTATAATTTCTTTCTATGGTGAAATAATATTCCATTGTACACAAAAACCACATGTTATTAACCCACTCATCAACTGATAGACATTTGAGTTGTTCTCACTTTTGCTTATTATTAATTACACTTCTATAAAATTCATGTATATGTTTGGGGTAGATTTATGCTTTTATTTATTTTGAATATATATATATCACAGGGTGGAACTTCTGGATCATATGATAACTCTGTTTAATTGAATAACTGCCAAACTGTTTCCAAAGTGGCCACACTGTTTTACATTCTCACCAGCAGCGAGTGTTCTCATTTCTTTGCCAATGCTTACTATTATTTGACATTTAAATTCTAGCCATACTAGTGGGTGTGAAGTAATATCTTATTGTGGTTTTGATTTGCATTTCTCTGGTGAATAATGATGTCAAGCATCTTTCCTTGTGTTTATTAGCCACTTTCTTGGAGAAATATCTACTTAGATCCTTTGCCCATTTTTAAATTGAGATATTTGTCTTTTTATTATTGAGTTGTAAGACTGTTTATAGCATCACTAACTCAATGGACATGAATTTGAGCAAACTCTGGGAGACAGTGGACAGAGGAGTCTGACATGCTGCAGTCCGTGGGGTCACAGAGTCAGGCACAACTTAGTGACTGAACAACAAAAAAGAGTGTTTATATATTTCAGATACAAGTCCCTTATCCGATATAATAATAATGAAAAGTTTGAAATATTGCAAGTTACCAAATTATAGCACAGAGTCCCAAAGTGAGCAAATGCTGTTAGAAAAATGGCACCAATAGGCTTGCTCAATTCAATGTTGCCACACACCTTCAATTTGTAAAAAGTCCAGAATCTGCGAAGTGCAATGAGGTGAAGCACAATAAGACAAAGTATGCCTGTATTCGAAATTCGGTTCATTTTTGCCTATTGAGCCAATATATTTTTGTTAATCTTAATCCTGCTTATACTTTTAAGTACTTGGAACTGAAAGAGCGCTAACCAATATTTTTCTCTAAACTACACCATAAATGGCTTCCCCAAAGATTGATATTTAGAAATAAATTTTAGTGTTTACAAAGCTATCACATGGTCTTATTTGATCCTTGTTCACCTTGGGAGGTGTGAAAGTGGGTATTTTCATCTACATCTTAAAGGTGAAGAAACTTGAAGCTTGAGAGGCTACATGACCCAGGCTTTGACTTCATAAGGGGCATATCTGGAACAGAACCCAGGTCTTCTGATCCCTAGTTCAAAGCGCTTCATATAGTGTTGTCTTGAGAAGCTCACTGGGCTTCACAGATGTACTGTCCTGATGTGCCTGCGAGAAGCATGTACAGGACAAAGAAATATTGCCACAAACGATGACATAGAAGCTGGGTCTCAGAGAATGTGTCATGGCTAAGTTAAAAACCAAGAGACTAAATTCTAGTGCCCACTCTAAGGGAAAACCACAGAAACTTTTTTTTAAGTCATAATTCTAAACAAGTAAAACCTCATACTCCTGTCCCCCACCAAATGGTTTGGGATATTTGTGGTAGATAATTTACACTATCTTAGGAACTATACAAACTCTTTAAACTGCAAGGCCAACATCTAAGGAGGCCAATTTGGCATTGATTTTTAAAATAAACATAATTATAATGAGAGTTGAAGCAAAGGAAATTAAGTAGAGTGAGTGCTGTACTAGGCATGTATCTAAACGCTCAGTTAGGGCCAGTGAGGAAGGTCCATTACTTGGCGTGAGTGTTGAAAAATTTTTTTGTAATTGCTCTCCGCTGTAGGTCACTATGTTTTTATTTAAAAACTGTTTCAACCACATTTTCACATTTCAGTAGGGCGCTGACAAACATAATTGTGCACATTAATGGTGTCAACTTAAAAGGAAGAATGGTTTTCTCCATCTTTCTGCAAACTGAGTCAAATTCAAATAGCTCCACTTAAAAGATAAATGCATTTCTTTTTCTTTCTTATTCATCTGTGCATGATAGTGATGGCGAGTGAATAGTCAGTGCCAGCAGTACTCTGTTTTGGTCATCAAATCGCCTGTTAAGGGCACGGTTCACAACTGGAATGCAAGTTTCCTTGTGACTCAACTGCAGGAGGAGCAGTAGTGATGGAGATGGAGGGCTGTGATCTGTTTTATAGGAATTTGTAGTAGGAAGGGGTTAGGAAATTTCTCATTCATTAACGTCCTCCCCTCTTACAACTAAAAGCATTTTCTAATGACTCCATGTCTATTTGAGAACCAAAAATCCTATTTAGATTATGAATTATTGCGTATGAAGATTATAAAAAGGAAAGCTTTTTGTATGATTTAGAAATATGTGCACATATATATTAATCTATGAACTGTTTATGATGACAGCAGAGATAAAAATTTTAAACCCAAGTTGAAAGCCAAGCTGTTGTTCAGAGGGGCTATCTGCTAAGTGAAGAGGTCCAGAGATCAAAGCAGAAAGTTGAGGAAGGAAAAATAGCCCACACTTAGTCCACGAGCTGGTAAATACTCCTTACCATCACCAATCTGTGTCACACAGACACTCAGCCAAGTGGGTAGAAAGCTTCCAGGAAGGCCCCCAGACTGAAGTGCTTTCTCACAGCTTGCTGTCACCGGAAAGTTCTGTGGAGGACAGCTGTACTGCTCGGTGTAAGTCAGAACAGCTCAGACCCAAGTTACCAGCACTGGGGAATTCCATTCTTCACTGGTTGTTGGGAGAGGCAGCCAGCTCCCCTCCCCTCCTCCAGAGCAATAGTTGGTCTCCCTTTCCATTTCTATCGTCCTTCTGTCTTATGGGGCTGGGCAAAGAACCAGAAAGCAGTGTCTGTCTTTATTTTCCTCAGGCCATCCTCCTTTTTCTCCAGCCATACACTGAAGACTAAGCTCCTTATCTCCTCCTTGCCTCAGAACAGACGGTTCTTGCTCAAAATTGATTCCACTGGATTTTGTTAAATTGAATTAAACCTGCAATCTGTTTTATTTCATTTGTGGCTCTATTTCCTTTGCCTCAACAGTAATGACAATGCAGGGTGGTTTTGTAGTAGTTCTTTCAACTGAAGTGTCCACCTCTGTTTTTTGCTTTTGAAGATCAAGAAGTTATTTCTTGCCTCTTCTAGCTGAGGCCTTAAGTGTCTATTTGGCCATTGAGAAATATTCAGTTCAAGTAGAAGTGGCTGTTTTCTAGAAAGATCACAAAAGGCTGAGCCAATATAAAGATCTCTCAAGAAATTTTAAATATCTGTTTATAACAAGAAAGGAAATGCAAATATTTATCCAGGAAAAATGTTCTTTCCAGTGCAAATTCCCAGTGCAAATTCAAAGAAATACAAATTAAAGCAAATTTGAAGTGCCATTTACAACTACTTAAATTAGAAAATATCTGAACATGATAATCAAATATGCTAATGTGTTTATAGTGAGTCAGATTTATTTTTACAACTGTTTTGGAAAGCTATATGACAATATTAGTCAATGTCTACCAATAGGATCTTAGCACAACTCTACAATGGAAATGGTGGCCCTGAACATAAAAATGTTTATCTTGTAAACTTTGCTCCTGGGTTTTTTTTTCTTTTTTTCTCTGAAAGCATAATAGAAAAGAAGTTAAAAACTGTGTATGAAGATGCTGAGAACTTCTATTGCTAGTAGTATTACAGATTTGGTTACCTGAAAATCTCACTATAGACATCTTGAAATAATAGGTAAAATATAATAAATCTAAGTTAAAATAAATGAATTAGAGTTACATGTATCAACATGACTAAATTTCAAAACCACAATATTAACAGAAAAGCTCACATACAGTGTGATGATATTTAGGAAAAAAATTTAAAAGCTAAATAATATTGCATACTGCTTTTTGATGCATACATCTATTTTTAAAAGTGTACATTCAACTAGGAATCATATTAAATTCACATTACTGATCATCTTTTGGAGGGATCTGGGAGTTTTTTTTTTTAATCAAGAATGGGGCTGTTACCATATCTTTAACTTTTCTTTTTCTTAAAAGCAAAAGATCTGAAACAATGTCAAAAACTTAAGATTTGACAGAGTAACATTCATGCTAGAAATGTTTTATAACAAAAAAATAGATGTTCACTCCAATATTTTAACAACAATTACAAACATTCTAAATGTTCTAAATTTTGGAAATCCCATGGGTGAAGGAGCCTGGTAGGCTACAGTCCATGGGGTCGCTAAGAGTCGGACACGACTGAGCTATTTCACTTTGACTTTTCACTTTCATACATTGGAGAAGGAAATGGCAACCCACTCCAGTATTCTTGCCTCGAGAATCCCAGGGATGGGGGAGCCTGGTGGGCTGCCATCTATGGGGTCACACAGAGTCGGACACGACTGAAGTGACCTAGCAGCAGCAGCAGCAGCATGCCATTTGAATTTTATACATTATTTTGTCATTAAAAATGAACACTTGTCAGGCACATGACGTAATCAGATTAAACCCAGGTAGTTTTGTAAAACAGATTCCATGGAGAGAGTCATTTGAAGGAATATCACTCTGAAACCTAATAAATTTTTAGAGAATCAATCTAATTCTCTTCTAAGAGCTCTCAAGACTTTATTAGGAGTTCCCTCATTCCAAAAGCACAGTAAAAACTTTTAAGATTATCTTTCTGTATATCTTATTTTTACTATCTCAGAGGCTAGTTAGCTACCTGGGAAGACTTTATTCCCCTTTCTCCATATGTTTAACTTGACTCCAAGACCAATTCTACAGACTATATTTTCATCCCTTCTTTCTCAGATTCTGAATTTTTTTCTATTGCCAGTAACTCTGAGCCCTTTCCAATATAAACCACTCAAACATGTTTCAAAGCCTTTCATTCTTCCTTATTTATTGCCTCAGTTTTGCAAATTTAAAGGTCCTAGAACTGAATTGGCAAAGAAGAAATTTTTAGCCAGCGGAGGAAAGGGAATGGTTTTACATCGCATTAATAATTTATTTTTCCTGCTAGTTAAAGCAAGTAAAACATTTGTATCTATTGTTAAGCAAAGAAACTTACCCTATAAAATTCATGTTTGCTATAACAACTATTGATTCAAACTGAAATGGTCCCTATTTCAACACATAAGGTGGGCTAGGTATTTAAATCCACCTTCCCAGTGGGAAAAAAGTAAAGATACACGATAAAATATTAAAAAGTGTTTATTAAAGCAGCAAGATGCTGAATAATAAGGAATTATTGGGCCAATATCTAAAAGAAGGTGGAGAACAAAAAAGGTGAAACCACAGTGCCCAGAAGGCATTTTTCATATCTTTTTTAAAATTTTATTTTATTTAACTTTACAATATTGTATTGGTTTTGCCATATATCAAAATGAATCTGCCACAGGTATACATGTGTTCCCCATCCTGAACCCTCCTCCCTCCTCCCTCCCCATACCATCCCTCTGGGTCATCCCAGTGCACCAGCCCCAAGCATCCAGTATGGTGCATCGAACCTGGACTGGTGACTCGTTTCATATATGATATTATACATATTTCAATGCCATTCTCCCAAATCATCCCACCCTCTCCCTCTCCCACAGAGTCCAAAAGACTGTTCTATACATCAGTGTCTCTTTTGCTGTCTTGTATACAGGGTTATTGTTATCATCTTTCTAAATTCCATATATGTGCGTTAGTATACTGTACTGGTGTTTTTCTTTCTGGCTTACTTCACTCTGTATAATAGGCTCCAGTTTCATCCACCTCATTAGAACTGATTCAAATGTATTCTTTTTAATGGCTGAGTAATACTCCATTGTGTATATGTACCACAGCTTTCTTATCCATTCATCTGCTGATGGACATCTAGGTTGCTTCCATGTCCTGGCTATTATAAACAGTGCTGCGATGAACATTGGGGTACACATGTCTCTTTCAATTCTGGTTTCCTCAGTGTGTATACCCAGCAGTGGGATTGCTGGATCATAGGGCAGTTCTATTTCCAGTTTTTTAAGGAATCTCCACACTGTTCTCCATAGTGGCTGTACTAGTTTGCATTCCCACCAGCAATGTAAGAGGGTTCCCTTTTCTCCACACCCTCTCCAGCATTTATTGCTTGTAGACTTTTGGATCGCAGCCATTCTGACTGACGTGAAATGGTACCTCATAGTGGTTTTGATTTGCATTTCTCTATCTTTTTAAAATGCATTTCAGTTGTACGACCTCAAAAGTCACATGGGACAGCAGGCAAAGTTCATGGCACACTCAAGGTAACAGTCTAAGCAGAAACTCTTAGAAAATGCTGACAATCTTAGAGAGATTCCCACTATGAAATAAAGGAGATCTGGAAGTTGATCTGTCCAAACTCCTGATTCCAGGTGAATATACTGACATAATGAGTAAAGGAAAACAAACAAAAAACAACCTATAACCAGAAGTTGCAACTGGAATTGCTACAGAGTCTAAAAAAACTCTATCTATGAGCATAATTTATTATAATTGTCCCAGGATAGTAATACATAGAGTCTAAAGAAAACAAACCAAAACAAGACAACCCCCCCCCAAAAAAAACAAGCTCATAGATACAGAGAACAGATCATTTATTAGTGGTTGCTCAAGGTGGAAGGTGGGCTAAGTGTGTTAGTCGCTCAGTTGTGTCCGTCTCTTCGCGATCCCATGGACTGTAGCCTGTCAGGCTCCTCTGTCCATGAAATTCTCCAGGCAAGAATACTGGAGTGGGTTGCCATTTCCTTCTCCAGGAGGGTGGGGTAAGGAGTGGGATAAATGAGATAAGGGAATCAAAACAGAAGAAAAAAACACAACTAAGTTGTGTTTTTAATTACATTTGAACCAGAATCAGAAGCGCTGAGGTGAGGCTTCTGTGGCTTCGTGTGTCGAGGGACTATAGAAGCTGAGGTTGCTTAGGCTGTTCCTAAACATCTATGAGTAACTATGAGCAGCAGGGGAGGAGCTGGGGGAGAAGTGCGTATCAGGTGTTAACAGCATTTGTTCTGAATGCTTTCCCTCTTGCTTTTCCCAGTAACTTTAGTTTTGGAAAACACCTTGCCTACTCTAAAGTAAACCAAGCCACTTCCCCCAGGGGTGTGCCCTGGCCAGGCCATGAGTTGTGTCTACTTTGATCTCAATTCCAGGAGGGAAATGACCCCAAAAAGAACTGGAATCTGAGGGCTGGAATCCAGGCTAGTGGTGAAGATGAACATACTTCCAAAGATGAGAAAAACCTCACTTGTTCTAAATCATCTTGCTTTCTGCCCAACAGGCAAACTGGGGTCCTTGTTTTTGTGAGGGTGTGCAGTTTATCCTGGTAGGAGGTAAAGGGACTTTATGTTTTATTGTTTGTGGAAAATTAACTGTCCCTTCCCACATTGTTACACAGGAATCTTACAGTCTTGGTGTCTGAGGAACACACCCAGGGGCAGAAACAGTTCACCAGAAACTGAACTAACACCAAAGTGTGGAAGAGAGCCATTCCAAGATGAAAGATGTTTCCCAGGGCCAAGTGAGGTGATGGAAAAATAAAATGCTAGACAAGTACATACATAAATGTAGAAAGGGTACCTCTCCTCCAGCTTCATGCAGTACTTAGGGCTTGATTTTGCAAAGTGCCTTTCATACAAACTGTTTCCAAAACCACTTTACAGTTAATAAAAAGCTCTGTATTAGCCATTTGTTGGTATGCAGTAATAAATCATGGTAGAAGCACAGGAGAAAATTACATCCAGGAGATGACAGGGCTGTCAGCTGTCTATGAGGTGGGACAGGTTGAGGATCTGGGGTTGTGGTACCACAGAGCTGATCTACATAACTAACTCCACTTTTCCTAGGTCTTAGGTAGCTCTGTCAAGCAAGGATAACTATTTTTTGAGCAGTAACCACAAGATTGGATTCTCAAATTTTCTCAGGATTCCCCCACCTCCCAGTTCAATTTTCAAGGCAGAGGTACCAAACCACACATGATTTGCCACTTATTAGTCAGTTTTAAGTATAACTAAATTGAGAGTGAAGGCAGATACACATGGTACAAAATTCAGGAGAAGAAATTTAAATTTTTAGCCAAGATCTACTCTCAATATCGAGCCACCGTCAGGCCCCAACAAAAGATTTTCAAACAGTGAATCTCCCTAAAATGTAGTTTATTCTGGAAATTGAAATAGGAGCTGCTTTATTAGTTTTATAAGGTAGAGAAGTTTTCCCAGCTTTACATTGTTGAGAGCAAGCAATTTCTTTTCAGTGATTGTGAAATGGAAACAGTAGATGGCGATGTTGCCCTTATTTGGGGGGAAAATAGGGCATTATGGACTCAATGGACAGGAGTTTGAGCAAACTCTGGGAGACAGTGAAGGACAGGGAAGCCTGGTGTGCTCCAGTCCATGGGATTGCAAAGAGTTGGGGCACGACTGAACGACTGAATGACAGCAACAAAGAGGGGCTTGTTAGAAGCTGGTGAAATGTGAGGTGCTGCGAGCTAAGTCGCTTCAATCCTGTCGTTCTCTTTGCGGCCCCATAGACTGTAGCCCACCAGGCTCCTCTGTCCATGGGATTCTCCAGGCAAGAACACTGGAGTGGGTTTCCATTTCCTTCCCTAGGGGATCTTCGCAACCCAGGGACTGAACCCGGGGCTCCTGTACCTCCTGCATTGCAGGCAGATTCTTTACTGTTGAGCCACTAGGGAAAACATTCAAAATCTGGAGTTAAAATGTTTCAGCTGTATTAGAAATGCACTCATTGTCCCACTAGAAGTTGAGAGTTTCTCTCAACTTCATATGAACTTTTTATAGCTCTCTGTTGTTTTGAGGGTGTGCTTTTATATTCTAAGGTGTAGCCAAAAGAATAGGTATAGAGAAGGAACTTATACTAACCCTGGGCCATTTACTCTGACCTCATCAAAGGAAGCAGTCAGGAGCTGACAAAAATCTACCAAATTACCAGTTTTGAAATAAAGTACTCAAGATACTTGTTTGGAGGAAACTGGTAGACAAATTGTAGAATTGATATACTTCTACCATAGTGAATTTCAGGAACTAATAAAAAAAAAAGCAATGGTAATAATTATATTACAAATACATCCATCATTTATTGAGTGTTTGCTGAGTCAGGTAGTAGGTCAGGTATTTTATGTATCTGCTGTTATGTAGTTCTCAGAATAATCTATAAGGTGGTAATAATCATTACTCCCATTTTACAGATGAGGCTTTCAGCAAATTGAAGGGTTTTCCCTGAGGCTTTATAGTCAGTCACTGAATTGGTCAGAATTCGGGTTTAAGCTTGTCTGACATTTTACCAGTTTCTCTGAACTATAAGATGAATCTGTCTCACTGTGTCTAAAGCCGGTCAAGATTAAGGCAAGTTTGCTGTTTTCAGGTCTATGGGGTCGCAGAGTCGGACACGACTGAAGCGACAGCAGCAGCAGCACTGTTTTCAGGATGAACCTTCAAAGCATACATATGATATATATAAATATGTACATTTCAAGAATGGGAAATAAGCCTGTGGGGTTGGAGGAAACACTTTTTTAATTGTTAGATGTTTGAGTATCCTACCCAAAATATTCAGGTCAAATTTGTGCATGGGTATAGGTGTGAATGAGTACTTTATAAATATGACATTTAAGGAGAATGAAATAGCAACCTACTCCAGTATTCTTGCCTGGGAAATCCCATGGACAGAGGAGCCTAGTGGGCTACAGTCCATAGGATTGCATAGAGTTGGACATAACTGAAGCAACTTAGCATGCACATGGACTGAAAATTCAGCCTGCTTATTTTTTAATGGTACTGTTGCCAACTTTAAAAAGCTATGTGGTGCAAAGTTTTTACAAACTTCCATCTCATAAATCAACAAAAATATTTCTTAACCATTCTACTCAAGTATAAATTCATGTCAAGGAAACAATTTTCCCACAGTGACACTGGGCAGCAACCTTTTCATATTATCAAACTGCTGTTTATTGTGAGTCCTTCATGATGACTTAGCATTAGAGCTTAGCAAGTTCCACTTCCAGTAGGGGGTTAAAGGCAACAGTGGATAAGCTCATAACCAGTACAGGGAAGCTCATTCAGAGTCTCCATAGTATAGACTATATGTACCTCCTTTGTGAAGTCAAGGAACTCGTCAGAACCAATCAAATCTTTCTAAAATACCAGCATGGTAGTAAAGAATTCCTCAAGCGTGTCCTTGTGAAGTTAGTAGCACTTCAGATGAGCACAGTGAGCAAAATATTTAAAAGCCCTTTAAAAGCTGCCTTTGGAATATCTTGACTTTGAGGGCTCAGATTGGAAGAATTGAAGAGGAAGGAAAAAAAATGTGCCAATCTAATTCCGGGTTGGGGTTTGCTCATGCCTCTTACTATGTCAGTGGCTCAGACGGTAAAGGGTCTGCCTACAATGCGGGAGACCTGGGTTCGATCCCCGGGTTGGGAAGTTCCCCCGGAGAAGGAAATAGCAACCCACTTCAGTCTTATTGTCTGGAAAATCCCATGGACGGAGGAGCCTACAGTCCATGGGGCTGCAAAGAGTCGGACACAACTGAGCGACTTCACTTTCACTTACTATGTCATCAAGGCCAACCCAACTGCTCCACATAGCCTTTCATTTACTTCAAGGCAGTTTATGAGTCTTTATAGGAAAGGAGACAAATCTGAGTGAGTACAAACCCCACACATGATACTAGAGTCCAGGCCCACCCCCTCATATTTACAAAGTTGGGGGCAGGAGTACAAATAGATTTGTTCCATATTATCTCATTTTAGTTTTATACATCTGAGCTAAAAGCTGTTGAATAAAATATATTCTATCATCCTAAGTTGACAAGTATACCTTGCTAATGTCCTGGAAGTAGTCTGGATTCTCATAGGCCCCGAGATCCTGCCCTAGAACACAAATACACAGGGAGAGCTGACTCCTGGCTGCTTAAGAGACCCTGTGTGCAAATACGTGAACACTTCAGTCCACATGTCCATGTTCTGTCCATTCTTCTCATAGACACCTTCCCCTTGCCCTCTACCCCCAGGGCCTTATGAATTTTGGAGGAAAGGCCCAGGGAAGAAGCTAGTGTGGGTTCTAGAAGCTGTCTGGAGCTAGTGGAGTGGGAAATCTGGGCACCATGTTTGTGGTTGGTGGTTTGAGGGCTCTGGGTCATGCTCTCTTGACCCAGCAGACTTTCCACTGCATGGAGAGGAGCACAGCCGAGGATGGTCAGGGCAGGACACACAAAGCACAGTGTCCCATGGCAGCTGGCTGGGGCTCTCTGCTATGGAGCAAAATGCACCAAGTGTTCAGATACTCCATAATTAAGTATGTGTAAAAGTGGGCATCCCAGGTGGCTCAGTGGGTAAAGAACCTACCTGCAGTGCAGGAGACGCCAGAGGTAAGGGTTGGATTCCTGAGTGAGGAAGATCCCCTGGAAGAGGGCACGGCACCCACTCTAGTATTCTTGCCTGGAGAATCCCATGGACAGAGGAGCCTGGTGAGCTGTAGTCCATTGGTTGCAAAGAGTCAGACACGATTGAGGCAACTGAGCATACACAGCACATATGTAAAGGTGGGCTTCCCGGGTGGCGTTAGTGGTGAAGAACCCTCCTGCCAATGCAGGAGATGAATGAGACGCAGGTTTGATCCCTATGTCGGGAAGATCCCCTGGAGAAGGAAATGGCAACCTGTTGTGCTATTCTGGCCTGGAAAATCCTATGGACAGAGGAGCCTGGCAGGCCACGGTCCATAGGGTCACAAAGAGTCAGACACAACTGAAGTCACTTAGCACGCATATGTAAAGATAAGCTTCCTCTGTAGAAGAAACGATATTGAGAGGAGATAGAAGACAAAGAGTAGGAACAAAGGCAGGACGCAGAGGCAGGAGATTGGTAAGGTAATGAGTTTGCATGCTCCAGCAGAGGAGAGCAGCGATGAAGTGGTTTGAGGAATAGTATCAACCACTGAACTGTGGAACCAGCATTTTGGAACTTGTCCCAGTGGTCTCCTTTGGGGTGTACATTTCTGTGACTTGATTTCACACCTGGCTGCAGTTTTGCCCCATGGAGGTGAACACTGAGCATTCACTGATGCTGCTGTAGCACTATTCCCATGCAGGAACAGCCTGCTCTGCTTTCATAACCCCCTTGGAGCGAGGCGTCACCTCCCTGTCCTCTTTCCTCTAAGAACTCAGTTGTTTGCCAGACCTCAGGAGGTCATTTTCAAAATCCACATCTCAGGAAAAACACAGTCCTTTGGTGACCGCAGTGTTGAGGGAGCCTGGCAGAGGCTTTGCCAGGAGGCAGGCTGTTGATCCTGGCAGGGTTTCTGCCCTGATGTGGACAGGCACGGGAGACCAGCCTCCCGTTACTCTTGCTCTCCCTTCCTGCTCCCCTGCTGTGCAGTAGGCTTGGGTTTTTGAGACTCCCAGTGGGAGCCAAACAGCTTGTCTCAGGCCCGGGGTTTGTGGCCTGTGCCCATGGCCTTAATGTGCTCAGATAAACTTGACCACAGACCCACAGCTGTAAGATGACTCAGGGCCAGCTGCCATGGGACACTGAGCCATTCGGGTCTTAATGAAAACTGGAATATTGCAGATCACACCTAAGGTGTACGTCACATAAAATGAATGGGGTAAGAGGACGTGAAGTATTAACTGGGGTTTCCCACCTCTTTCCACCCTGATGCTCTTGCCAGCTGGCCTGAAAATTATATCAGACCAGAGCCTGGCATTGTCCCTCAGACCCAGGAGGAACATCAGGAGGGATCTGGAGAACAAAGACTGCAAAGTCTCAGCTCTTAATTTCAAAAGCCTTGGGTTCAGTTCTTTAAGGAGCTTGAGAAAACCAACCACAACTAGTACCAACTCATCTCCCACCCCCACTAGACAGAGGTGCCCTCGCCTGGGGCAAGGAGTTGTTGATGAGAGAAAGGAAATAAGAGTTTGAATTGACTGTGGTTGAGAGGACTCTGAACCCAAGCCTATCCTTCTATTTTCTGGGTCAGACCTGGAGAGGAAATACCATTATCTCCAGTGGGTTTGGTGATCCCAGAGAAAAGAGACCCTGTGAGTTGATTCCCAGAGTTCAGACTTGGAAAGAACCTCCATGTCCAGGGTGTGCTCTGTGAGGCCAGTAGACCTGGGGGAATTCATGGAGCCTCCAGCAGGCCCAGTCTCATCCCTCAAAATACTATGAGAGATGCCCCAAAGTTTCAGTGGCTCTCTGATCAGGGTGTGGAAGAGAGCGGACAGACAGCCTATGACCCCTGGGGACCATGGCTGTCAGGTTAGACAGCCACAGAGTAACTCCCATGGACCTGAAAGATGGAGGCCAGGGGTCCCTGGAGATGTCCACAGGGCCATGTGAAGTACTGGTGATCACTAGGGCAATGAGAGGACTGTAGCTATCAGTGGGACAGCCAATCAGGTGGACTGTTTTCCTCTCTGCATGTCATGGCCTTAGGTACCCTCCCCAGCTCTTCCCTCTCTTAGTGCCAGGGTTTTAGCAGTGAGTTTGTGTGGGTAATCTTGTACTTCGTTTGCTTTATAACTTTTTGAAAATTATACTTTAGTATCCCTCTCCCAGACCTAATAAGTCACTTGGCATAAACAAATAGGCAAACTTGTCTGCATCTGTCTAGCCTCTCTTATTAGACTGTGTGTGGGGGGAGAGGGGGTACTTGTTGCCCTCTGTCCTTGGTTGCAGTTCCAAGAGAAAAACATCCCATTTTAATATCCTGTTTCAAGTAGGTGTTATTACTGCCATAATACACACGAAGAAAGTGAGATTCAGAGAAGTAAGTTACCTTGCCCAAGGCCACTCAACCCCTGGTGGTAGAGGTAGGATTCACACTTCATGCTTTCATGTTTCCCATCTTTGCTTTTCCATCACACCACGCAAAGTTCTCTGCTGCTAGCCTGACTCAAACATCAATTTTTATATAAAGAAATAGTCCAACATAAACATTCACTGTACCCATGGATTTATGCGTGCTCACACACACACACACATACGCACATACACAAAGAAAAGAGAAAAGAAAGAAAAATCTCCACCCAATCCAAACCAAAACAAAATAAACTCAAACCTCGTAAAATAATAACTGCTTCTTTCCACGCTTTTACCCAAAGGCATAATCCACATTGAGCTCTTGTCCTTTCTCCCACCCCTGTCTGCTCTCCCTCTTGTGTTTCTGAACTGGGTTTGTGCCAACACCACCACACAAACAAAAGCCCCCTCAAGTTAGAAACCAGGTCGTCATTTTATTTTTTACTTCTTTCTTTCTAACTCTTCTCTCTGCTAGTGTCAAACTGTGACCCTTCAGAGTTGGAGTATTCCTCAGTAAAACTGTCCCTCTATGTCTTCTGCTGGTACTTAAGAGAGGTCTTCAGACCTTTTTTCCCTTCTTCAATATTCCCTAAAATAATTTTGGAAAATTATGTAACCCCCACATGTTATCACTCTTCCCTCTAAAATGTTTTTCATGATCTCAAATATTTGTGAAGAATCTAATCCAACGTATTATGAATACTGACACTTGAAAAGAAAAGCATTTAATTCTTCATTATTACTCTTTAAATGTATCCAATAAAATCTAATACTAATGATTGATACTCACCATCATTCATATTAAATAATATATATTTCAACAAATGGTGTTGCTACACTTGAATGTCCATATTAAAAAATCTGAAACTCAACCCATACCTCCTCATGTTTACATAAGAATTAACTCAAAATTATCATAGGCCTAAATTTAAAACCTAAGACCACAAAACTTTTAGGAGAAAATATAGGACCATTGTAAACATTGTAAACCTGGGTTAGTAAAGTGATTTCAGATGTAACAACAAAAGCATAGTCCATACAGGAAAAAAATGGATAAAGTAGACCTTACAAAATTGAAGACACTCCAAAGAGGATGAAAAGACAAGTCACTGACTGGGAAAAAATATTTGAAAATCACATGTCTGGCAAAGGACTTGAACCTCTTCAAATAATAATAAAAAAAACCAATCCAATAAAATTATGACAAACTATTTCAGTTCAGTTCAGGTCAGTCGCTCAGTCGTGTCCAACTCTTTGCGACCCCATGAATCTCAGCACGCCAGGCCTCCCCGTCCATCACCATCTCCCGGAGTTCACCCAAACTCATGTCCATCGAGTCGGTGATGCCATCCAGCCATCTCATCCTCTGTCGTCCCCTTCTCCTTCTGCCCCCAATCCCTCCCAGCATCAGAGTCTTTTCCGATGAGTTAACTCTTCGCAATAGGTGGCCAAAGTATTGGAGTTTCAGCTTTAGCATCAGTCCCTCCAATGAACACCCAGGACTGATCTCCTTTAGGATGGACTGGTTGGATCTCCTTGCAGTCCAAGGGACTCTCAAGAGTCTTCTCCAACACCACAGTTCAAAAGCATCAATTCTTCAGCGCTCAGCTTTCTTCACAGTCCAACTCACATCCATACATGACCACTGGAAAAACCAAAGCCTTGACTAGACGGACCTTTGTAGGCAAAGTAATGTCTCTGCTTTTTAATATGCTATCTAGGTTGGTCGTAACTTTCCTTCCAAGGAGTAAGCGTCTTTTAATTTCATGACTGCAATCACCATCTGCAGTGATTTTGGAGCCCCCCAAAATAAAGTCTGACACTGTTTCCACTGTTTCCCCATCTATTTCCCATGAAGTGATGGGACCAGATGCCATGATCTTAGTTTTCTGAATATTGAGCTACCCCACGCCCAAGGTTAGGGGCCGCAACCGAGAGCGCCAGGCTGCGATGGCGCAGGAGCAGCCGAGAGGAGCTACCCCATGTCCAAGGAGCGGCGGCTACACAGGCACAGGAGAGCCTAGAGGAGCTACTCCATGTTCAAGGTCAGGAGGGGCGACAAACTAATTGGATACCATTAAAAAAAATATATATATATATATGGATGACAAGTACATGAAAAAATGCTCAATATCTTTAAAAATGCAAACTAAAACTCTAATGTGATATCACTGAACACCTACTAAAATGGCTGAAACTAAAAAACAAAACCCAGAAAACAATACCAAGCACTAGTGAGGATGCATTGTTGGTAGAATAGAAAATGGTACATTTTTCCATTGTGTTGGTTGGCCACAGTGGGAAATGGACAGCCCAAAGTGTGACAGTTTCTTTAATCACATACTTGCTGCTTGATCCAGCTACCCACTTCTAAGTATTTACCCAAGTGAGATGAAAACCTATGCTCACACACATGTTTATAGCACCTTTACTCTAATGACCAGAAACTGGAAAAAACTCAAATGTCTTTCCACTGGTGATGTATAAGCTATGACATAGCCACATGATGGAATACTACTGAGCGATGAAAAGGAATGAACTCTTGGTGAGCATAGTAAAATGGTAAAATGGTTGAAGTCAGACCTCCAAAGGTTGCATTATTCCATTTATATGATATTTGGAAAAGATTATAATACTGTGTCAACAACTATCGATCAGGAGTTACTGATGCTTGAAACTGGGGAAGGATAGACCATAAAGGGTCAGTGTATGAGAATTTGGAGGCGGGGGCAGCTGTTCTGCATTTTGGTTGTGACACTGAATATATTTGCCAAAAATCGGTACAACAGTAAACTCCAGAGAGGAAATTTTATTGTCTGTAAATTTATATATACATATATATGTATGCAGAAAAGGCGATGGCATCCCACTCCAGTACTCTTGCCTGGCAAATCCCATGGATGGAGGAGCCTGGTGGGCTGCAGTCCATGGGGTCGCCAGAGTCGGACACGACTGAGCAACTTTCCTTTCACTTTTCACTTTCATGTACTGGAGAAGGAAATGGCAACCCACTCCAGTGTTCTTGCCTGGAGAATCCCAGGGATGGGGGAACCTGGTGGGCTGCCGTCTATGGGGTCATACAGAGTTGGACACAACTGAAGCGACTTAGTAGTAGTAGTAGTAGTATATACGTATGAACTACATCTTCTTTAATAATTACAGATTTCTACACCATTTCTTTTTAAATTTTCATTTCCATGTTACCTCCCCAAGAATTTTATCCTAATGCAATATATCTTTATAGTTGAAAGTTTGTTATTGATAATCCCATTATATTTCTCCTCTATGAAGTATATATAAGTTGAAAACTAAGATATCAAAAGATTCCTTTTGATCATAAGTCTACAAGAAATTCTAAAATGCTGGTTAGATAAAGTTATTTCTATCATCTATAGTAGTTCAAAATGTACCAAAACAACAGATTTCTGATATATTTATATCTTAAATTTTGTAATTAATGTATATAAATTTATATTAAATGGCTTACATAAAAAGTAAAATTTAGGGGGAAATGTATTTGCTAATTAGATGAATGTTTGCAGTTTGAATTGTCCCTTTGTTTTCAACTTCTCTGTCCCCACCCCAAGTCTTTTTACTCTGGGACATTACACCATAGTAAGATTCCTGGTGGTGAGAGAGGCCTTTCTTTCATTAGCAAGAGAAGGGTGTGTTCTGGAAGAAGAAGCAGCCCAGACACCGCAGGCCTATTTTCAGAACGACCAGTTTGAAGAAAGAAAATCTATGAAGGTGGAAGTTCTCTCCGGGTAGAACTTAGACTTGGAAACCTGCTGCCTTTGAGCTCAGACTTCCCCATCTCTGCCTTGGCCATTTCAGTAGCTTTAATCCCCTATCTCCCTTCTGTTCTGTTCCCCATTCAGTCATCAAGCTTAACTCTCAGAAGGACATACTTGACCAGTTTCCTCCTTGGATTACAAAGTTCACTGCCCAAATCTTCCCTCTCCCCTCCCACCCTCCAGAAACAGTACCCTCTTTATCTACCATATCCAAACTCTTGAGCTGCTCCCTTCATGATCTGGGTCACAAACACCCCCATTGTATCCTTGTCTGGCCCCACCTTCTCTTATCCCCCTCTTTCCCTTCCAGTCTGAGTGTTTCCAGAGTATGTTCCCTGCATCTCTCAGCTCTGAGTTCCTGAGCCTTGCAGAGAGCCTGACATGTAACAGGCTCTGCAGGAATAGCAGAACATTGGAATCCAGAGAAAGGGAAAGAAGCATACTGGTATTTCTTTCCAAATCACCATAAGATGTTTCAATGTGGAATAGAAAGAGACAGAGAGAGCTTACACCTATCAGACATTAAGGTTTATAGGCCCATTTAAAAATGATTTGTTCATGCCTGTGTGGCATTTTAATATTTCTGTGAAAAGGACATGCCAGATGTGAGCCTTGCCTTTTTAGGCTGTAATATCTGATTGGGAAGGGCCACGTGTGTGTTCTCCCCATTTCTTCACACAGGGTGGGCTCTAAATATATATTAAATGACAATGAATTGCCAGAGGGTTAGGCTGGTTTGTTAATCTTGGCACTGGGGTTAACCATGGTGATGTTAATAATGAAATTCCTGATTTTGAACCCAGCCCCTTTTTATCCACAATATGACATAATGTGGCTTTGAAGTCATTTTATGAAGAGGAGAACGAAAAGAATGTTAGTGTTATAAAATCCCAGTACTGTGTTTCTCCTGAATCCATCTTTTAGCTGCACTTCCATTAAAAATTGCTTGGTTTTGCAGCAGATGGGGGCCTCTTCTTTTCTTCCAAGAAGGAAACTTGGAAGTGGAGGGGGAAATTGAGTAGAAGGGGAAACTTACAGAGTGGAGATTCTAGCAGATTAAGCCTGCGTGGAAAGACTGGGCTCTGAATGAAACTTGTGCCACCAGAAAGGGCCAGATGAGTCTTGGAGGTAGGGCAATGTCATAGAGTCGAGTGACAGCATCAGTCACTACCCTTCGCAGTGGGACCAAGGTCCAACCACAGAAGGCCTGTGGGCTCCCATGAGAGGCTGACTGACATCCTTACAGTACTTCAATTCTACTTACTGTAAAAATCCGTAAGTCTTTATTCAATTTGGCATCTCCATGGCCTTTCCAGATATGTATAGTGGGCATATTTGGGCCCTTTGGAAGCCCTAGGGCTTCCTGGCAAGGTGAGTAAAGAAAGCCATTAGCAGAAGCAGTGATAGGTCTGTGAGTTACTTACCATCCATTGTCAGCCTACTTTTCCCTATGGTTCCAGGCCAATAATTACTCTATGACACACAGCTTGTCAGTCTTTCCAATTACTAAGATTCCCAATAGCCTTACAGAGCTCAATGAATAAAAGTATAAATTCTGTTGATGGAAAGGCTCTGAAAATTCAGCACCCCCCATTTGTGTGACTTCATCAAGACTCATTATCTGAATGAGCAGATACAATCCATCAAAGAACTGGGTGATCTCAACCATCTTGTGCAAGATGGTAGCCCCCGATTCTGGCATGGCAGAGTATCTCTCTGACAAACACACCAGGGAGATGGTGATAATCAGAGCTAAGTCTGAGGTTGGCTTCCATAGCCATGGGGGTGAGTTCCTGGTTACCAGAGCACATATGTTGGGGTTAACTTTACCTTTTCTAGATACTTTCTTTTGTACCATTCCTTCAAATAATGTAATTTGGTCACCCTCCTAACCCCTCCAAAGTAGATCAGCATGCTGAATTTTTAACTGAAAGAAGACAGTGCTATACACAGATGGGTAGAACCAGGGGAGATGGTAGGAGGGTCACAAAGAAATAGATGTGGTCAGCAATAGAAAAAAAATGGCCACTTCCTTCTTTCCTGTAGCCAACTGGATATGGTGCAATCCTTAATTATTAAATGCCCTGAGAAGAAAGCAAAGGAAACATGGAGACTTCCTAGTGTCCTCCTTTGACCTGGTGGCAGCTGGGAAGAAAGAGGTGGATTTAAAGAATGGGGGGTGGGGTGAGGAAAGTGAGAAGGAATTCCCAAGGGTGGAGTTGCTGATGTTTTAGCCATTTGGGGCCCAGGTTCCTGGAAGTAGGGAGGACACTGCTTTTCTGGGAGAGGAAGTGTGCCAAAAAGGACAGACAGGCCTAAATGTAGGCCCAGTGGCCCCTTGCCATGGAGAGGAGCATGTGGAGTGTTTATTCTGAGGAGCTGGAACAGGAAGAGAACTGTGGCCCAGATCATATCTGTGTCTTCTCTATAATTTCCGTCTCTGACCACCAGGGTTTCCTTGAGTAAGAATTGTGGCCCCTTGAAGAACCACAGCACCCCATGTATCGCATGTATTTCTTTGCTTCTTCCCTTTTTCATTCTGAATATCATAGTAAGAGCTGGTGGGGTGAAGGGAGCTCCAAGAAGTTGTAAGCTTCTGAGTTAAAGAGTAGAAGACAAAACATGAATTGGGATAAGAAATAAACTCAGGTCAAATTGGGAGGGACTGCAGGAATGATCTGGACCCAACACTTTCACTGTAAGGAAAACAAAGCAACAGCAAAAAAGTTTCTTGCCTGGGTCACACAGCTAAAGTAGTAGGAAAATCAGAACAAGAATCCATGCTTAGCAACTGCTAATACAGTACAATTTCTCCTCCACCAGGCTGTTTTAGCAGTGGGTCCATACTAACCTCTGCGTATGTGTGTGTCTGTGTGTGTGTGAGAGAGAGAGAGAGAAGGAAAGAGAGGTAGAGATCAGTACCCATGGGCCCACAGCATACTAACACATATTTTATGCTGATCTATACTAATCCTCAGCAACGACACACTTGGCCATCGGTGGGTTCTCTGATCTCATAGCATATACATACCACTTTCCTGGCTCTGGTGATGGACAAATACAGCAATGCCTGCTCTTTTGGCTTCTTTGGTGAGGCTGACTCACTGACTTCACAAGTTGATGGGACTCGTAATACATTTTATGGCCCCTGGACTGTTTATAGGAGGGACCCTCCCCAATCTGTGGCTAGGTGTTACATAGTCTTAAGGATAGGCAGCAATGCAAATTCCCACTCTGAATAGGAGTGCATCTTTCTGAAGCCCTGTTAATCATCTTACTGCTCTGGCCCTACCAAATTTGTTGCAGCAATAGATCTCATTTAGCACCATTTTTAGGGTCTCATTGTCCTCCATAGACAGATACCATAAGGAAAGGTGTGAAATTAGCTTATTAAACACCAATTACCTATTTTAAAAGATAATTTTAAAAATCTCCTATGAGCAGTTATTAGAGATATTAATGCCAAACCAGGTACAATTAACATGTGCAGGATCTTACCACACTGCATCTTCATTTGTGCCAAGGAAATGAGTTTGATTCTTTCTAAACTCTGTTGGCTGACCTTGCTGGAATTAGGTCATTAAACACCAGTAATTCTTACCCAGATTCTCTGCAGATGCTACACATTAGACCAATCATTTGTTTTACTGTCCCTGTTTGCTAAAGCATCTGTTGTAGGTGGCGTTGTTCCAATCCCACTAATCAACAAATTAAGCTTTCCCAGGAATAAAGAGTAGTCCTTAAAATTTCTTCAACTTCCTTGGCTTCCTCTGGGTGCGCTATACTGGGAAACATAGCCTGGTAAAATCTGAAGGGTGTCTAATGCTACCAAAAAATGGGTGTGCTGAATCTTGCATGGTGGTCTCCCTGGTTTGCACCGAGGGCAGCATCCCACATACCACAAAGAATGTGATATACAGATGGGGACGCAAGCATGTCATGAGAAGGGCCAATTTGTGGGTACAGTTTGATAATGCAAAAAATGCTAGGAAAGCATAACTATTTAAACCTCACATTGTCCCACTGTTAATTGCTGGAATCCCATAGCAAGAACTTCTACTCCCTGCCAAAAAATCATTGTAGTTTCAATATTAACGAGTTAGCCATGATGTCTTTATAAAATATGCTTTTAAAATGAATCTCCCTTAGGCAATTTCTCTCCCTACTTTTTTTTTTTTTTTTTTAACCTAGAGTGTTTTCTGACTCCAGTTCATTAATAATGTTAATATGACTGGCTTCATTCTATGACACCTCACTTTCCAAGCCGATTATACTGCTCAGGTATTGTATAATACTTGGGCTTTTTATTGCATGTACCTATTTTCCCCCACTGTATTAAGAATGACAGGAAGAAAAATAACTCACAATTCCGAAAAGTTACCCAAAGTGAACTTTTGGAGAAGAAAGCCCAGACCATTCCTGGATCAGGGTAAAGCCCACAGGCTCCCAAGACTTATACTTTGTTTCCTTTGATCAAGGTATACTTTGGGTGTGTTCCTAAGAACTTCACTTTTTCTAGAAGGTTTATGGAAGGAGGGGCTGGTATGGCTAGAAAAAAGAGCTGACATTTCTGGGTTGGCAGGGATTAAGTGCTCTTTGGCAGCTGTCTGATGACTGAGGTGTACAAACAAATCAGCCAAATCACTGAATAAATTCATTTTGACATGTAACACTACAGATAGTTGGAGGTCACACTGAAAGAATTTGTTCCACCTCTTCTAACCTAGACTTTCTCCATATGGAAAGAAGAGGAGAGACAAGCAGTCATTTGAGGTGGAGTGTTCATGGGAGAGTGTTACCTGCAGGAAAACCAGCACCAAGCAGGGAATGAAGCTAGACAGATGCTAAGCACCTCCTCTGTGCCTGACTCTGCTCAGAGTTCTAAACGTCTCACTTCCTTTAAGCCCCGTGGCAGTTTTGGGTAGGTCAAGAGTAATCCCTACTCAGTCACTGAAGTGAGGTGATTTGCAGAGTCATGGAGACAGCACACATTAGAGCAGGACCTCAAACTCTAGTCTCTTTCAAACTCCCATCATGTTTGTTCTTATGCTGCCTGAGGAGAGCTCAGATAGGAAACAAGAAAGGTCTTTTTATGTTAGTTGATAGCAACTTTTTACTCAGGGATGAAGAACATTTGAAACTCGTTTTTTCTCCCCGAGAATGTCCAGAATTTACTCACATGAAAACCACAAATCCAAATCAGTCCCCCTCTCCATGAAACTGAAATAAACACTTGAAACAATCTCAAAAGCAGTTTTTATACTTAGAAATGATGATGAAATATTTCCTCAAGGACAGTACTGTAGATTGAATTTTTGTGTCTACCATATCCCTCTATCTGATGGCATTTGGAAGTGGGGCCTTTGGGAGATGAGTAATCTTATTAAAAAAGACCTCAGTGAGTTGCCTTGCCTCTCTGACCATGTGAGGATAGAGCAACAAAACAGCCTTCGATAAACCGGAAAGTGGATCCTCTGCTTGTGCCTTGAACTTGACCTTTTCAGCCTTCAGAATCGTGAGAAATAAATTTCTGCTGTTGATAAGCCACCAGTCTGTGGTCTTTTTCGTTTGTTGGTTTTGTGTTGTTGTTGTTGTGGGGGTTTTGGTTTTTTAAGTTTTTACTGGAGTATTGCTGATTTACAATGTTGTGTTAGTTTCAGATGTATAGCACAGGGTCGCACGGAGTCGCACATGACTGACGTGACTTAGCACACACATGTACAGCAAAGTGAGCCGTTACATATGCATATATATCTACTCTTTTTTAGATTCTATTCCCATGTAGCTCATTACAGAGTACTGAATAGGGTTCCCCGTGCTATATAATAGGTCCTTATTAGTTATCTATGTTAGATATAGTTGTGCATACATGTCAATCCCAGTCTTCCAATTTATCCCTACCACCCCCCACCCTTACCTCTGGTAACTATTAAGTTTGTTTCCTACATCTGGAACTCTATTTCTGTTTTGTAGATAAGTTCATTCATATACTTTTTAAAGATTCTACATATAAGCGGTATCATATGCTATTTGTCTTTCTCTGTCTGACTTCACTCACTATGACAATCCATGTTGTGGGTATTTTTGTTGTAGCTACTCCAGCAAACTAAGACAGGCCACATCAAATGAATTTTACCTTCCTCTACCAATCAGGAGATAACATTCTTTTAGACCTTGTGATGGCTAAAGGGGAGCTATTCGTGTATCTTATTTCAGTCTCACAGTGACTTCTCCCTAGAGTTGCTAGGGAATTGTGCATCATTTTAAAACTGTTAACTCTGGAGGAAGAAAGAAAACCCTAAAACCATCTAGGAGTCTTATGGCAGGTGTTCCACAACCTTACTTAGGGATTACAATTTGCAAAGCTGATCTCTAACCAAGCCTCGACAGAAGGTCTTCCCTCTGACTGTCTCCCCCAAGTGTCTTCCCATGACTTTGAGGGAATCCTTCATCGATGAGTTTAGCATGCAGTCAAATTGCTATATCAGTACATCAATCGATTGTTTCTCTCAGAGTTTGATGGATGTTTTCTACTGTTTTACACAGATAGAATGCACAAAGAAGTGTTCAGAGCCCCATGTAAAATTCTTTCAGAACACAAAAACTCAAATCTTAAAAAAAAAAAGGCAATGCTACAACAGAAAATAATATTGTCATCTGTTTCTTGTTATTTTCGTATCTGTGTCTCATCCTTCATTTTGATAGGTGCAGTTTGATTTTTAAACTCTTGTCTGTTGACTCGAGCACTTCTGCTGTGCTTTTCCATCCCTTTTCACCACCGTTCCCATCAGTAAGCTTTTAGTGGGGGATTGTTTGGGTTAGTCACCTGGCTGCTCGAGCTTAAGTGCAGCTGGCATTCCCAGTGCTGGGTCTGTGCTTAAAGTACATGTGTGGAGAGTGCTGGATTTGTGAGCAGAGTTTGGGGATTTGGTTGTTTCACTTAGCATTTCCCATGGGGAATGTTATTTGAATATTGTTAGTTTTTGAACCATCCTTGTGGCAGGTCTGTTTCATGACTATCAGAACCGGATTGAATTTTTCAACACCTCTTTTTGGAAGAGGTGCCGTTTTATTTGGGAGGAGGTTGGAGGAGGGGTTCATCGTGCTGCTGGTTTCAGACCAGGACTGGAGAAGAGACACAGATGCTGTTAGGATGTCTATTAATTGCTTGCCAATGCATGTCTTCTTTCTCCTGAGGTTACCAGTACCGTTTCCCATAACTCATTCTGAATATTGTCAGATCTTTGTATTAGTTCTTTTCCTTTTCTTTTGTGAAAAGAAAGCCACATGGCGGTGATGTTTTACTGATCCAGATGTTTTGAATGTCTTTTTTCTTTTTCTCCTTGTACATATTTATAGGAGGGTATGGGGAACCAGATGAGCTGTGGCACCGTTTCCAAGAGCCTGGTTCATGCTCTGCTCGTGGAATGGATGTGTAGAGCAGAGGAGGACTCAGAAAACAAAGATTCGGAAAAATCCTGTGTTTGGGTTACCTTTTCTTTACTCGACAAAGACCACGTGACTTCTAAATATTATGCATTTTCACTGGAGATGGAAATTAGGAGAAAATATATTTTTTTGGTCACTTTTTCAGATAATGTTGATGCCAAAGTAAGCCATTCTCTGGGGCAACACTTTCTGAAGGGCAAATACATCCTAATGGGAGGACTTACATCAACCCGAGGAAAAGACAATGTAAACCTCTAGCTTGGAAGAAACGCATGGTGGTTTAAAGAAATTCATTCCAACAAACTCTATCTTTTAGGGGCTCCTACCAAAGCGATTAAAAAGGGATACACTGCAATTGTCCGGTATTTTCATGATGTCATTGGTTACATGACAGCAAAGGCTATTCAACACCATGGAACCAGCCTGTCCTGGCACAGTCTTTGTTAGGCTCAGTCATGATTCAGAGATGTTCCTATTTCAACATGATCATTAACTCCTATATTTTCCCTTTAATTCCATACCTATCTTGTCAATAAACTGTGTGGGCTGAACCTCAGACATACTGAAAAGCACCTCCTTCCTACTACCTCCACCACATCTTCCCTGGATTACTGCTGTGACCTAAGTCCTCCAAAAGTTGTCCATCGTAACTTGTATTTTCCAAATATTCTATAGTGAATGTTAAAAATAATTGTTTATTTATAAATTTTAAAATGCTATTTAAAAAATAAAAG
Source organism: Bos mutus (assembly GCF_027580195.1). Classification (NCBI taxonomy): domain Eukaryota; kingdom Metazoa; phylum Chordata; class Mammalia; order Artiodactyla; family Bovidae; genus Bos; species Bos mutus. The sequence goes on along the minus strand of NC_091623.1, from coordinate 65,571,726 downwards.
ATTCTCAGACTGAGCTTAAAAAATGAGCCATAAAAACCTCTTCACAGCACTGTTAATGATAGCCAGGACATGTAAGCAACCTAGATGTCCATCAGCAGATGAATGGATAAGAAAGCTGTGGTACATATACACAATAGACTATTACTCAGCCATTAAAAAGAATACATTTGAATCAGTTCTAATGAAGTGGATGAAACTGGAGCCTATTATACAGAGTGAAGTAAGTTAGAAAAACACCAATACAGTATACTAACGCATATATATGGAATTTAGAAAGATGGTAACGATAACCTTGTATGCAAGACAGCAAAAGAGACACAGATGTATAGAACAGTCTTTTGGACTCTGTGGGAGAGGGAGAGGGTGGGATGATTTGGCATTGAAACATGTATATTATCACATGTGAAACGAATCGCCAGTCCAGGTTCGATGCATGATACAGGGTGCTCGGGGCTGGTGCACTGGGATGACCCTGGGGATGGGATGGGGAGAGAGATGGGAGGGGGGTTCAGGATGGGGAACACATGTACACCCATGGCGGGTTCATGTCAACGTATGGCAAAACCAATACAATATTGTAAAGTAATTAGCCTCCAATTAAAAGAAATAAATTTATATTAAATTTTAAAAATTAAAAATAAAAACATAAAAAAGCTCTTCCCATGAAACATGTAATATTAATAAGCACCAACCATGAAGTTACTATTTCTTTGTTGACTGATTAATGTATATGAACATTAATTTTATTTATTTATTATTTATTTATTAAAAAAATTTTTTTAAATTTTATTTTATTTTTAAACTTTACAATATTGTATTAGTTTTGCCAAATATCGAAAAGAATCCGCCACAGGTATACCTGTGTTCCCCATCCTGAACCCTCCTCCCTCCTCCCTCCCCATACCCTCCCTCTGGGTCGTCCCAATGCACCAGCCCCAAGCATCCAGTATCGTGCATCGAACCTGGACTGGCGACTCGTGTCATACATGATATTATACATGTTTCAATGCCATTCTCCCAAATCTCCCCACCCTCTCCCTCTCCCACAGAGTCCATAAGACCGATCTATACATCAGTGTCTCTTTTGCTGTCTCGTACACAGGGTTATTGTTACCATCTTTCTAAATTCCATATATATGCTGAACATTAATTTTAATTACAGTGTTTTGGTTTACTTATTCATGCACAGAAATGTTAAGTTTATGATAGATAGTTACTATATTTGGCCAGGCATATATTGCAAGATGTTGTTTACTCATACTAATTTTATAAATTTTCTTTATGTGGTGTACATCCAATAACTTCATTATAAGTAAAATATAGGTTTGGAGAAATTACTTGAAATGACTTCAATCAACGATAACTTTTGTTTTTATAAAGGTCACCTAATAAAGCTGTAGTTTTTTAAGGAAAATAAATTTAACAGATTAATTATTCCTACAGTATGATATCATAAATGGAAGTTTCTCACCACCTTTTAAAGATGCTTTTTAAGAACTATTACAAAGGCAATATAATGAGTGATTTCTCTGTGAAGATCATGAATACGTATCTATAGGATGGATGGAAATAATCAGTGGTCCTAAGACCATGCAAATGAACACTTTTTGCTTGGGAAAAAATTTGCAGTACAGTCTCACTTGAAAAGTGTCATATCCCCAAACAGTTTATGTGACCTATATGAGGAAAGAATGTAAAAAAGAATGATTATATGTATATGTATAACTGAATCACCTTGCCGTACACCTGGAACTAACACAACATTGTAAATCAGCTATATGCCAATAAAATTAAAATAAAGAAAACAAAGCAAAAACAGTTTAGGTGACACTGGAGATAGCAAGTTTTGGAAATCTGTGTTGAATGATTTAAAAAGTGCAGAACGTACACAGGTCAAAAATGCATGAAAGGAATGTAAATAAAAATGGTTTATAAAATGTGAATGTAGAGAAATAAAATGGACTAAATATGCTTAAGTATGATATAATTGATAAATAGAATGACTAAATTGGAAAAATAGAAGTAAACATTATTGTTTTATACAGTTCCTAACATTTATAAATTCAACTTAGCCCCACATTCACTCTCTCCTTTTAATAGTCTCAGTTCAGAAAATGGGAGCTCACACTTGGGGTTGCCTCACATTTAGGCTTACAGGTCACACAGGAGACAGGATTTGTTTGAGGATTTGTCAGGTGACAGCTATTGGATAGAGTCAGGGCCAGGGCTTGGAAACACAGCTCCTCGTCCGGGCTTTTTCTGATTCCAACACAATTTGTTTCCTTTTTTGCAAAAGATCAAGTAACCGGGAAACTAGATTCCTTGAAGCAGAATTGGCTGCTGGTATTAGGAACATCCTGGAGAGACACTTACATGTCACTGGCTTTCCCTTCATTCATTAGCCCTCAAAACAGACTTGCAGAAGTGACGAAAGTGGATGTTTATAGTTGATGGACAAAATCTATGCTATAAAACAGAATTGCTTTTATGATTAACAGGAAAAGGGAACTTACAGATATATAAACCTTTGGAGACATGGTTGATATCTTTCCTTTATTTAGTTTTTGCTGTAAAACAAATACGAGGACAAAGTTAGAAACATAAAGTAGATCAAAACAAATTTAGAACAGACACCGGAAAGCTTTTTTTTTTTTTCCTATTCTGAAAACCATTTGCATGTTGGATGGCCAAGCAGACCAGGGTGAAGAATTAAATTGCTAGGTTGCTGGAGGAATAGTTAGTTGACATAACTAGTATTTGGAGAAGATGGTTTTTTAAGATGTGAATTAGTTTTGTTAGGCCAAGTGCATTTACTCCTTCAAAAACATCTTGCATAATTATTTATGCTACACAAAGCTTCACGTGCATGTACTCAATCAGCCCATGAAACAGTTTAGCAGGATATTACAGGAGAAGCAAAGGATGACAGCATGGAAAGAAACAATTAGAGTAGCTGACATAAAACTATGGCATTTGATTTATCTCTTTTACTTACCTGGGCTATTTCCACCCTTCTTGGGGCTGTTGGACATAATCCTTGGGGATCGTTAATGGTTCTTATTGAAGTTTTCCTTGGTCCTTTCTGAAATGTAAAAATCTACCTCCTGGGCAGAGGAGACCCCACCTTTCTTCAACATATGCTTCAGAAACAAAGAGGCCTGGCTGTGGTTTACCTCTCCTGGGACACAGTCCAGTGCATCCAACCCAACTCCACCCTGACCAAACTAAAAGGATGGAGAAGATGCAAGAAATAATGAATAAACGTGGCAAAACTCTGGTGAATGGCAGACCCGAGTTGACTTAGATATTCATGATCAGAGAGGGCACCAGGGGTGAGACTGAGAAAAAGGGTTCCTTCTTCTTGACATCATTGAAGCAGTTGTTGGTAAATTGTATGCCCTACATTCTAGGTCCTGTGCTTGGAAGGTCCCACAGTTTATTCCAATCCTTATAATAACCCCAAAGTGAAAGTCGCTCAGTTGCGTCTGACTTTTTGTGACCCCATGGACTATACAGTCCATGGAATTCTCCAGGCCAGAATACTGGAGTGGGTAGCCTTTCCCTTCTCCAGGGGATCTTCCCAACCCAGAGATTGAACCTGGGTCTTCTGCATTACAGGCAGATTCTTTACCAGATGAGCCATCAGGGAAGCCCAAGAATACTGGAGTGGGTAGCCTTTCCCTTCTGCAGCAGATTTTTCTGACCCAGGAATTGAATCAGGGTCCTCCTGCATTGCAGGTGGATTCTTTACCTGCTGAGCTACTGGGGAAGCTCATAATAATCATAACAGTAGGGTAAATATTAGTATTCTTTTTTTTTTTTAAACGATAAACTTTATTATGGGAAATAACGTTAATACCAATATCTTAGAGTTATTTTTAGGCTAAAATGAGTTATTTTTTGTTTTAAAAAATTAGCATGATGTTTGGCACAGTGTACAAGATCAGTAATAGAAGATACAGTTATTATTATTGTTATTATTATTATTTCTATTATGCCTCTCACTTATGTCCCTTCACCAGCTTAGGGTGCTCTCCATACACAAAGTTAAAAGCAGTTTTCCTTCATAATGTACCATAAAGAAAAGTGTTTGCTTTGAAATCAGAAAGACTCAAGCCTGAACAGTGTATTAATTTTTCAAGAGGTTTAAATTCACGGAGACTCGGTTTTCTCATTGGAAAGGGGATATATTAGGCATAACTCAGGTAGTGAAAATTCAAATAAGATACTACATTGAGCAAAGAGCCTGAAACATCAAGGTATTCAAAAAATATTACCTCATATATAGATATCTGTATTTTAATAGATGACATTTTATTGTCATCTTGACTATTTGTCTATTTCATCCATGCCAGCGTACAAACTTGAAGGCAACAACTGCTTTTCCATCTTCATAAACCCAGTGCTTAAGTGGCTATTACTTTTGCTGAGTGAATGCATGAATAATTTATATTTTATTTATTCTTCAAAAATGACCACTAAGAAGAGTTTTTAGAATTATAATTAAAAATTGACAGGTTCTAGGATGTTTGCATGTAAATTCTTCTTTTTTTTTTTGGATTCTAAATCATGTGTGGTTTTTTTTTTTCTAATTTTATTTTATTTTTAAACTTTACATAATATTAGCATTCTTAAGGTGCAAGCAACAACTTACTCTGACAATTAAAGTAACTGATTGAAAGGAGAGCTCAGAGAACTTTGGGAAAACTGAAGAATTTGGCTTCAAAAGAAGATAGAAAGTAATAGCTCCCAGGATCTAGATTGCAGGTCTTTTCCAAGGAGTCAGTTCTTCACATCAGGTGGCCAAAGTATTGGAGTTTCAGCTTCAACGTCAGTCCTTCCAATGAACATGCAGGGTTGATCTCCTTTAGGATGGACTGGTTGGATCTCCTTGCAGTCCAAGGGACTCTCAAGAGTCTTCTCCAACACCACAGTTCAAAAGCATCGATTCTTTGGTGCTCAGCTTTCTTTATAGTCCAGCTCTCAAATCCATACATGACTACTGGAAAAACCATAGCCTTGACTAGACGGACCTTTGTTAGCAAAGTAATGTCTCTGCTTTTTAATATGCTGTCTAGGTTGGTCTGGAGAAGGAAATGGCAACCCATTCCAGTAATCTTGCCTGGAGAATTCCATGAACAGAGGAGCCTGGCAGGCTACAATCCATGGGGTTGCAAAGAGTCAGGCATGACTGAGCAACTATCACTCACTAGGTTGGTCATAACTTGACTTCCAAGAAGTAAGTGTCTTTTAATTTTGTGGCTGCAGTCACCATCTGCAGTGATTTTGGAGCCCCCCAAAATAAAGTCTGCCACTGTTTTCACTGTTTCCTCATCTATTTCACTTCACTACCATGACGTGGTGGGACTGGATGCCATGATCTTAGTTTTCTAAATGTTGAGCTTTAAGCCAACTTTTTCACTCTCCTCTTTCACTTTCATCAGGTGGCTCTTTAATTCTTCTTTGCTCTGCCATAAGGGTGGTGTCATCTGCATATCTGAGGTTATTGATATTTCTCCCAGCAATCTTGATTCCAGCTTGTGCTTCATCCAGCCCAGCGTTTCTCATGACGTATTCTGCATATAAGTTAAATAAATAGGGTGACAATATACAGCCTTGACAGACTCCTTTTCCTATTTGGAACCAATCTGTTGTTCCATGTCCAGTTCTAACTGTTGCTTCCTGACCTGCATACAGATTTGTCAAGAGGCAGGTCAGGTGGTCTAGTATTTCCATCTGTTTCATAATTTTCCATAGTTTGTTGTGATCCACACAGTCAAAGGCTTTGGCATAGTCAGTAAAGCAGAAATAAATGTTTTTCTGGAACTCTCTTGCTTTTTCAATGATCCAGCGGTTGTTGGCAATTTGATCTCTGGTTCCTCTGCCTTTTCTAAAACCAGCTTGAACATCTGCAAGTTCACGGTTTACGTACTGTTGAAGCCTGGCTTGGAGAATATTGAACATTACTAGCGTGTGAGATGAGTGCAATTGTGTGGTAGTTTGAACATTCTTTGGCATTGCTTTTCTTTGGGATTGGAATGAAAACTGACCTTTTCCAGTCCTGTGGCCACTGCTGAGTTTTCCAAATGTGCTGGCATCAGTTTGTTTCAAAAATAAGAACTGTGTAATCTCCCTCTAAGAGAAGTTACTGGGCCTCTTCTCCTACCCACAGCACTACAGAAGAAACAAGTTCAGTTCAGGTTTGGCAGGGTGCGGGGGGAGGGGGGGTGGTTGGGGGGTGGGCATCAATGTAACAATCCAGATTTGTTACATTGTTATAGTCAGTCCTCCCAAGAGCCTTCAATATGCTCTCATCTTGGGTAAGACCTATGAGGCACCCTACAAAGGCACAAAAAAGCAGGATAAATTAATAAAATCCTCCAGAGAGACAAGATACTGTTAGACTGACCCACAGAAATCTGTAAAGACGATTTCCAGTGAAATCGTTACTGTGAAACAACCTACTCCTTAGATGAGAGGTCCATGGTGGTTGGTGGTAGTCCACTGCTAACCAAGGTGGCAGATCCTGTGGGGAGGCTCAGAATCCTTTCACTCCTTTCTCCTACTCATTGAGTATTTTCTGGTCCTGCTCTGGGAGTTACTAGAGCTATTAAGATAGACTCATTTCAGGTTGAGCTCCCAGGTCCTGATACACGACCCTGGGTCTTAGGAGCCAGCCTCAGGCCTATTATTCATGAATGCACAGGCCTGAGGGTGTGTCCCAGGTGGCACTATTGGTAAAGAACCCACCTGCCAATGCAGAAGACACAAGAGATCCATGGTTGGGAAGATCCCCTGGAAGAGGGCCTGGCAACCCACTCGAGTATTCTTGTCTGGAGAATCCCATGACAAGAAGAGTAGTCTGGCGGGCTACAGTCCATAGGATCGCAAGTTGTTGAACACGGCTGAAGTGACTTAGCACACACGCATGCATAGGCCTGAGGCTCTATTCACCCCAGCATGAATGAGTTCCCTCAGTACAGGGTGCTGAAGTCCGATAGGGGAAAGGAAGGTGGTAAACGCAAGAGCAGAAAACTAGGCAGCTCGCACGGGCCAAGGGGCTGCTTTTTTGACACATTTTCCAGGAATTGGCCATTCACAGCCTCCACTGCTATTTCATTAATGGAACTCACACATGTAGCAGTAGTTGTCTGGGGAAAGCTATTAATGCTAACTTTTCCTATGGTCTGCTCTAAAAAGTCATGTAAAGCGTTTTCCTGTTTTCCTTTGGAAAATGTCTACACTACATCCTGACATTTAATCTGCAGCCCTAACGGGGGTGACTAATGTGAGCTGTTGGTTCTTGGCTCCTTCAAAAGTAAGCCAGCTTAATCTAGTAATCTTTTTTAGTCTCACAGGAAAAGGGAAAAAAATGACAATTAAGCAACACAAGCAACTAGTGTGTTTCCCTTAAGCGTTCTTCGTAAAACAAATGTGTATGTATTTTCTTTTTTGAAGTTTTGAAGGTCTGGTTTAAATAAAACATTTAACCCTTTGAAAGTCAGAGCTCTAGTATGCTTTTAAAGCAGTGTATGATTTAGGTGGGGTTTGCTCTGTGGCAGCCGGTATCTTGGCATTCCAGTGTGTATCCAAACCTCTGGTCTACAGGAGGTTGGGAGCAGTTGCACAGAGGGTGGGGTAGACAAAACAAAAAGCAGTGTTTGAGTCGTGCTTGGAAAACACTTTTGGATTCAATGGGAGCCAAAACCATGGGAACTGGCCTACATCCTCAGGGTTTAAAAGAGATCCAAGTAGGCTTACCATGGAGTGGAAATATGAATAGCACCAGACTCCAACTGTGCACTCAGGGTTCTGGTCTCACTTCTAGTGGAAACTAGCAGTGAATTAGCTCAGTTAACGACTCTGGACCTCAGTTTCCTCACACATACACATGAGTGGGTTTCCAAAGGCCTTTCCAGCTCTGACTTTCCATGACACTACATCATTCCAGAAAGGATTATCAGTGTCTGTGTTCTCCTTCACATTTGGTTTCCTAGGCATCTGTAGGTAGGAGGGCTCTAGCTGTTGGTGGCTTGAACTTCAAGGGCTATAGCCAATGTCTCCGATAAGTGAAGGGCGGGGTGGAGATTATAAATGCTCATGACCATGCCAGGACTTCTAAGGATACCCTAGAGTTACAGACCACTTATCCCATACAATTCATGGGGAAGGTTGCAATTTCAGGACCACACTTAGGAAGGAGATTTGTGTAAATATGGGGGTACACTGTAGGAATAGTGGGAAGAGGAAGAGGAAGAGCAGGTGATAGCTCCTGTGTGCTGAGCTCTCCAATGACAGCACTGCCTGTACTATCTCACCCCATCCTCTCAAACACTCTGCAGGGGAATATCATTTCAGGAAGGAAACCAAAGCTCAGGGATGTGATGTAGCTGGTTGGAGTGAGTCTTTTGTTTACAACGACTTGGACATTCATGACTGAACAAAAGTGCCTTGCATATCACACCAGAACACCCAGGAGACTTCTACCCATCCGTCCATCCAAAAGTGGGGTGGACAAGATCTCAGAGGGGGCATATCCAAGGGAGTCAGTGAGCTTGTCCCATTTCCCACTTGATAAACTCAGGGTTGCCTGATCTGAAGATCTTTTTACCTGCAAAGTGATATTGCCTCAGTGGCTGAAATGCTGAATTTAGTGAGCTGTTCATTGTGTTTCAGAACTCTTGCTCTGTACATCAAATAGATTTTCAAAGAGAACTAAGGTCAGAAACACGTACTTCTTATTAGGCAAGAAAACCATGACTTTGTATTTATTTGAGAAAGCAATCATACTAAAAAAAAAAAAAAAATAGAACCATAAGCTAGATATCAAAGGCAGGCTGGCTGAGATTACAAAACACATGTCACCTTCACTTCCTGTGTGCTGTTAATGAATCACCATCTTTCCAGTCTCTTTAGAAGTAGGGATTTCTAAAGTTTCCCCTCTTAAAAAAAAAAAAAAATTGGGCTATATTTAACTTTTCCCAATGGATTTGTCTTTGTCTTTAAACAGACTCCAGTAATCCCCTCAAGGTCCCAGAGACGTGTGATTCTTTCCAAAGTCTTTGGAGCATGGAAGAAAGTGGGTGTTTGAATAAATTATGTACATTCTCTTGTGGACTATTGTAAATCAGGAGCAGCGTGGAAAGCAGTGAGCAGAACTGATTCTTTCAAAGAGAAAGGAAGTTTTCAGATTTCCCTCCTCTTCTTGAGAAACATGAGTATTTCTAAACTATTTATCAAACCATATGAAATTACATTTTGTAGGTCAAATATGGCCAGATATTGGCAATTCCTCATGGTTTGGTTTAACATATAAATTAACTCATTTCTCTTGAAGCATCAAAGATATGAATCAAAGGTCTGTAGGTCTCAAACAGACGGATGCTTTGTAAATTTTGTGTTCCCCACCTTCCACCCTAAGCATTTATTCTTGAACCAAAAAGGCAAAAACAAAACTTTAGATGACAGATTGAATGAATTATCCTGTTGATGTTCTAAGATCATGAAAAAGGGCAGATGTTAGAATATAGAGTAAATCCTTATATATTACTCTAAGTTATTTGCAAGGTTCATGTGCAAATGTAACCAAACTTCATCTACTACAAGGAACAAAGTCAAAAAGTACTAATGTGGACTAAGGTTTTAAGCGCTCCAAATCTAAATGCTAGTGGAAAAGGAATTTATGTCAAGTGAAGACCAAATTATTGCTTATTATATTACTATTACATGTACTTGCTGGATTTGGTTTAATATGTCTGGGCTTACGTTACTAGTCTTGCATGAAGTTTTCTGTAACTTAGCCAAGGTAATTTCTGAGGAGACAGTTAATGAGAAAGACCAAATGGTATAGGATATATTATTAGCATTTAGTTACCAGAGAGGCACAAACTAATCACAGCTAGAACCAGTGCTCAGAATCAGAGAGTTGCAGTAAAGCTATCAGAGGTGCCCCAAAAGGTTCTTCCAGGAAGGATCATCTTTAGGTAATCATTTCCTTCTAGTACAGTCTTCTGTGTAAAGCATCCAATGGTCCTTTTTTTTTCGCCCCCTCTTTTGTGAGAAGCTCCCATTGGTGTGGATTCTGGAACTTCCTCAAGAGCAAGTTAAAGCTAAAGAAAGAGTGCTGTTGCTCAACATCCAGAGTCAAACTTGGTTCCAGGTAATTTCATATTACAGAGTTCACGCTGTGCTAGTAACAGATGCCAGATGAAACTGAAGATGCATGTTAAGTTTTAAAGGATGCCCCAAGGCAAATACTTCCCTTATTCCATGCAGCTTAATTTCTGGTTGGCTAAGAACAGCATTAAAATCAGTCATAGAATTTCCTTGTTTTCTGATTCCTCAGATGAAGAATTTCAGCACACACATTCTCAACCTTTGTATTGAATTAACTTTGGAGACCTATCTGTGCTCATTTCAGCTGTGCTATCAGGCGAGAGCCCGTGCCAAACGACTTCTCCTATCTATACACTTGTCCACTGAGGACAGTATGCAACACTGCAAGAGAGAGGAAGCTCTGGGTTATTTGCGGTGAAGGTACCATCTGGCCTGTGGTATGCCTGCTGTATACTTTTGCTTAAAAACTCAAGTTCAGAGAAACCCTAAGAAGGGAGATTCTTTGAATGTCTCACTTCATCTTGGGTGCTTTAACACGATGGTACTCAAAGCACAGGTGAAGACGAAGTCAACAGAGTCTGAGGTCTCTAGGATGATGAGTCCTGGGCATCCTGGTAGTCCTTAGTGTCCACACAGAGGTGAACAATGAACTGCCGTGACTATGTCCTTCTGTTTGAGTACCACCTCAAATCGTGAATTGTCAGTTGAACACTCCCGCTTGTTTTGTGTCATAGACTTGACAGCAGTCCCTTGATTTCTTGTAAAAAATGTGCCTGGCTCTCCTTCTGATACTTTCATACAGGTCCCTCTAAGCAAAGCCTCCAGCCCACAGACACAACAGGGGTTGCAGTCTCATAGAACTCACAGCCACAAAGCTACCCCAAAATAAGCTTTATTGCAAGAAAAGTGTCATATTTGATACACAGACCTACGGAAAACAAACAAAACCAAAAGCCGTAAGTTTTTCCTCACAAATACTTGATTACAAATGTACACTGTTTGTTTTGCTTTAGTTTATTAGGAAACAAAACAAAGTCCCGAACTGGATATGACCGGTGACTCATCTTTGGTCAGCTCAGGTGTGAGAGGAACAACCCAGAGCCTGCATGTGCTTTGGCCATTTCACATATGAGGTTTGCTCACTGGTCCAGGGACAGGTTCCTGGATTGAGAAGAATGCGGGGACGTACGCTTACTAGCACGTCCTAGTACAATATCTCTTTAAATGACTAAAAGCAAACTAAACATCAATTCATTGTACAAACATCTTTCATACACAATAGGCTATGATAAAAACGAGACATATGGTGTATAACTACAGTATTAATGAAAATTCTAAAAAAAAAAAAGAAATGGATTAAAAAAAAAAAACATATATTCCTTGTCTGTACTGCATGGTTTGTTTGCACATATGGCAATCCTGAAATAGCTTGAATGTAATAAATGCACCATTAATCTAAGACAGCACCAAACACTACAGAACGCCAGGTGTTCCTCGCCGAAGGAACGGCAGTTCTTCAGCTGCCTACAGTACCACAAGTATGCAGCATGCCCTGGGTAAGAATGAGGTGTTGTGGGGAGCACATGTGCCTCCTTGAGGTTATGAGAAGGAAATACAGTACGGTTTGGCCTGCAATGCTACTGGTCTCACAAGCAGTCAAGGTATTTTGCTACAGTGGTTGTGCTTCATCCTCTGTTGCCTGGTGTGTCTGCTGACGTGAAGTATCATCACAGTGAGCTCCTCTGGCTTTGATCTCCTTTATATAGGATCTAATGACACATTGATTACTGCCCATTCAGCTCTGTGAGGCTGCCTTTAAAATAATCAGATGTGTACCAGTTGGACGACTGGCAGAAAACCAAAGGAAACATCTCTTGAATCTACTGAAAAATTTTTTTTTTTTTTAAAAAGCACCTCTAAAAGAAATAGCTCAAATTTATAAATCTAAAGAAAAACGAGTGAGTTTCCCTTTTTGTTTACATAGTTTGTTCATTTCTCCATATATTACTGCATTAAAAATAAATAAACATCTATATTTTTTTAATTAGCAACTATAGCAAAATACCCAAAGTGTTACAGACTGCTAACAGGAAAAAAAAAAAAAAGCTCACATTATTTTTGTGCATTTAGTGCCATATGCTGATCTCTTGAATATTTAGCTTTTTAATATACTTTAAAGTGAAGTTATATAAAAAATACAGTAACCACGGTTGCCTTTGTACTCAAATCTTTGGCCTCACCAGAGTCTACATTATCCCTCCCTGTGAGGGTCAACATTCTGAAGTCTGAGACAGGGAGGAAAGAAACAAAAGTCTTTTTTTTCTTTCCTCTTTAAAACTAGTCATTGATTTCTCAGAGGCTTCTGAAGGCTGGCTGTGCAGGGATTTGAGCCTGGAACCAAGTCTGCAAGGGGTTAATAGAGTTGAATCTGCAGCCTCATTCTGAGAGCCTCCCCCAGCTCCCCTAGGAGGTAGTCATCTTCATTGCTGTCTTCCAGTTTCTTAAGCTCCTTTTTCTTGTAGAGAGGGACGCTAGTGATTTCCAGTGTGTACATGCCAGGCACGAGCTTCCTCTTGGCTGTGTGCAAGTAGCTGAGCCCATTCCTTTGGTGGATGCGGAAGACGCCATCGTCATTCCCCTGGGAGATGACATAGCGGATGTGGTTGTTGAGCGGCTCGATGGCCGGCATGAATTCTACGATGTGCTCCTTCGCACCAAGGCCGGAGACGTTAAACTTCATCATCACCGGGCTGTCCATGTCGACGCTCTCCAGGCTGATCTGTTTAACCTGGAAGAAGAGCAGGAAAACCGTGTGGGAAGAGCTTTGACAGCACAAACCGAGGACTTACAGGAACCGGCTATCAGAGGGGTGCAGCCACAGTGACATACTGTCTCTGCCTGTCTGCTTGCAACTTACCCTCGGCTGGGAGAAAAGGTCACTTCCGCCGAGTGTGCCCTGTAAATCTTTAGGACTGTTCCCGCACCTTGTCCAGGTAAAGTTACAGGGCTGAGCTGATGGGGGGCACTCATATTTCAAGTTTTTTGGGGGGGTTTATGAAATATCATACTTATTAATAAACAAGAGACAATTTAGGAAACAATGGTAATTTTTTTGTTGTTGGAGTTAAAACGAGAAGTGCAGCTGTTTTATCTCTGCTTAGAGGGATCTTCACTCTGAAAGCCCAGGTAGATTTTCTGGCTACAAACCACATGTGAATGTGTTTTCTGGGAGCTGTCAGTGCAGGGGGAGCGAACTCCAGAGTCATCAGGGCTCAGGTTTGAACCAGCTTTGGTTAAAAGCCAATGGGGCAGGGCCCAGATACACCAAGTCTCTCTCTGTCAAATGTACAGGAGGTTTAAGAACGCTATTTCAGTAAGACAGGGGCAAAAAAAATCAATGCTTTGAGTGGGTGCCTGCCAAGAACTTGGGGACCGTGGTACCGAGGTGCCCACTTCAGCATGCAGCCCCCTAGAATCACAACGGGAGGGTTTTACAAGCAGAATTTCTGGATCTGTAGTTTGGCTTACTTAATGAATAGCTCAGTTGCCATATTTAAACATCAGCTAGGTACCTTAATCTATTTAAGGTAAATGTAATGCTGGCCTATGTACGATTATAAAACAGAACCAGAGATTTTGTGGCTAGAGAAGTCTCGTCTTATAAATTTCTGAGGCCCAGAAAACTGAAGCAAGTTGCCCAATGCACCCAGCCAGTTAGTTGCTGACTAGGTGTTTTGATGGGGAATTCTGCAGTGGCACTAACTGATGAGATGGTCTGCCTGATCTCTGGGGGAAAACACCTCCAGATACTGGGTATTATTTGGAGAACGGGCGTCAATGTTTATGCCAGGCACCGTTTCAGAAGCTTCACAGTAATCGCTCCATTAATCTTCTTGCCAGCCTTTGGAGGTAAATATTTTTATTCCCATTTTAACAGGTGAAGAAATTGAGGTAGAGAGAGGCTAAGTAAATACGCTCTGTGTAACATGGGTAGTAAGTACAGAGGGTCAGGGAATAAATTCAAAACCAAGAATCTGTGGCCGACCCATTTAACCACTGTGCTAAATACTACAAACAGAAAGAAATAGCAGCAGCAGCAGCAGCAGGCAATTCAGATCTTCAGCTTCTTACAAAATACAAGTTATCTGGAGATAAAACTTTTATGGAAGCAACACCTATCTTATAAATGTCACAAAATGTGACATGTGGTTGGCTTACCTACTGAAAATTAAGATCAGCCTAGTATACTATATATGTATACAACAGAACTGGACAGATTCACAATAATTTCATTTTTTGAATCATTTCAAAGTAGTTATTTCCTGGAAGGACATCTTATTACCTCCTGGCACAAGTCAAAAATGCCAACATGTGGTCTGAAACTATGAATCTTAAAGCCCCCCAGGCCTTTCTGAATTAAAAACACCACTAATTTTAACTTACTTGTCTCTGCCATAGTTTGTACATTAACTAAGCTGATGAATTTCACGAGGTGGAGGTTTAGCTCCACTGAGGCTGAAACCTACATAAAAGTTTACTGCAATAGGGTACGTGACTCCATATGGAAAAAATCTGGTGACAAAATAAAGTGAAGTTACTCACAGCAATGTGTTTGGGTTCATGAATACTTCTCTTCTGTCTGTTGTCTTTCTTAGAGTAGCCGTTGATTTTGCACTCATAACACGCTTCCGGGGACAGAGCATTCTCTTCGTCTACTTCTGTATCCATCGATAGGTACTGCCCTTTGTTAAATCCCATTCCTGAGACGCAGTGGCTATTTGCAACAAGATGCAAATTGATGTTAGACTTCATCATAACTCTATTGTTTTCCAGAGGTAGAGCAGAGGTTTTTCCAAAATAAGAAACCCACAAAGCAAACCCTAAGATCATAAACATAAAAACCTAATAGACTTGGTAACTTTACTTCAGCACTTAATGCATGAGATTCTCCTTTATTTTAAACAGCAAAATTCTTCCAAGAGTGAGCCCCAAGTTTCCCCAATTTTCAATCCTGATTAGACTGAAGCACTCTGTGTAGTTAAATCAAGATGGTAAAAGTCAAGTAAGAATTTTCAGTGTTAGAAGTTCTGTTGATTCCAAAACCTGAAGCCTACATCTGCTGCTTACCAACTGAGCTTGCTGAACTCCTATTTTGATTAATCAAAGAGTTAGCGAGCTGACACTAAATGACCCTTGTCTACACCAAGATTTCTGTTTCAAGTATTATTATGTACCCACGGTGGACATATTAGTCCAACAACCCTCAGTGTCTGACTCACACACTATTCCTTCTGGGGAAGATGACTCCTAAATTCCCATCTTCTGGGCTGTGGAGTGCTGGCTTCCGTGAAGGAGGGAGGCAGGTGGCCAGCACCTCAGCTGATAGGACTTGAGACGGCTGCACTTGGGAAAGGGGACTAGCTGAAGGGACCCAGCCTTGTGGAGACAGTGTCACACCAACCAGGCATGTCCTCTCTGTGCAGCAAAAGGCCAGATGAGCAAAGAGAGGGACAGCTCCTTCCTCATGGAGCACAGGGCTGTGCTTAATCATTCAGTCGTGTTCCACTCTTTGTGACCCCATGGACTATAGCCTGCCAGGCTCCTCTGTCCATGGGATTCTCCAGGCAAGAATACCGGAGTGGGTTGCCTTGCCCTCCTCCAGGAGAGCTTTCTGACTCCGGGATTGAATCCTCATCTCCTGCATTGCAGGCGGATTCTTTACCCACTGAGCCATCTGAGCCACTAGCACAGGGCTAGTACCTGCCAAAATTCATGTAAGACACTGGGCGAAGCCATTTCCATTTGTATCTCTTAGCCCAGGTGTCTTTGATAACACAAGAGCCATAGTATCTTTAAACATCTGCTGTCTCTGACCTTAAGGGATTTATTCAGGCCATTGTAAAACACCAGAGAATGATACCCATATACAAGTTCGAGTCCAATGCTCACCACAAAGCAGGGAATCCACATGCCTTCCTGGAGCTTCTTCCTCCCATACCTAAATGCTCTGATCAATGCTTTTCCCTAGCCAGCTTTTAATCGCCATTTACCTTCCCCCAGTGCCAGGTGGCCAGGCACTGGACCCTGCTCACTTTCCCATGTGTGGGGGAGGTGGAGGGTCTTACCCCTGTCCCACTCTGTAGTACCCAGGTGGGCAGCCGCAGAGGTAGCCCCCTTCTGTGTTGGAGCAGCCGTAATTGCATGGGTTCTTGGAAGATGAGCACTCATTCACGTCGTGGCAGGCACTGGAGAACTGGTCGAAGGAGAACCCGGAGGGGCAGGCGCACTTGTAGCTTCCCAGGGTGTTATAGCAGGAAGCAGAGCCACAGGCATTGGGATTGGAGCATTCATTCTCGTCTGAGAACATAAAGCAAGAGACTTTTACAAGTGGAGGGGAGGGCAGTGGGGCAAAGAAGAGCCCCAGTATCAAATATCTATGATTTTACAGGGGAAGTAGCTTTAGAACCATATTTTTAAATGTTTACCATGATGGTTGATTTGCAAAGCATATGATATTAAAAAAAAACAAAAACAAGACCTGACAAATTCCCCTAAAATTATGGCTTAAACAAAAGCTTCCCTATGCTTTTATATTATGTTTGTACTAGGTTTTCCTGAATACTCTGGCAGCCTTTGGGCACAGATATTTGCAGTCTGACTACTGAGTAACTCTTCTAATCACTTTTCAGAAGGTTACTTCAAAAGTCTATGCCTCAGACAGACTCACAAGGACAGAAAGTAGATGAGTAGTTGCCAGGAGCTGTGGGGAGGGAGAAACGGAGAATGACTTCTAAGGGGTATTGAGCTTCTTTTCGGGGTGGAGATGTTGTGTTGCTGATGGTGGTACACTGCTGTGAGAATATACTTAAAAACCACTGAACCGGACATTTTAAAAGCTGAATTTTATGGTATGTGAATTATATTTCAATTTTTAAAAAGCCTCAATTTATATCTGTATTTTTTATCCATTCTCCTAGCAATTTACAAAGCATTCATTATATACATGGAGAGAAAAGTATATTAAAAAATCGAAATATCCTAAATGAAAATAACTGAGATAAACATTAATTGAACCTCATACACTTTTAACTCTACTTGAGAACCTATCATGTACATACTTTGCCTTCTGATGTGGGTCTGCACCAAGCCATCAGCTGACATGGGTTTTACTTTTAATGACTGATGCTACACAATAAATGCCTGACAGTAAGATAATTTCAGGTTAATACTTTCAGCTACTCTTATCATTTTTACAAAATCAAAGTTTGACTGTGCTTTTAGCTTTGGAGATGACAATTTTGCTCTTAACTGTCTGGTTGATACCTAGTCTGCAGCTTGACCCCTGTGGGCTTCATCATCATCCAAATTTCACCCTGGGCACCAGTCATGTCTGGTCCATGGAATTCTTTCAGATTCTTGTGACTATACTAGAGCGTAGCGTTTTTACCAAATACATGACAAGTCCGTGTTTCAGCTCACGTGGGGAAACAGGCCCATTTGCAATTAGGTGTGCCCTTGGGACACAGCAGTTAGAGCCAAGTGCTTATCTGCAGTAGCTCGGGGAGATTATGGAGGATGCACATGGAGTCTCGCTGGAAAGGCCTCTCACACAGGAAATTATACTTCATTAACTACGGTACAGAGGTTGTTGAAAAGGCCAAAATTATTAGGCACATTTCTGTCTCATGAGTACAGTTTAGGAATTAAACCAAACTGCCAAATACAGCATTCTTAATCACTGGATATGAATTACCATATGATTACCTAATATGGACAAATTCTCAGCCTTCATTTCACAGGAAGAAAGTATATGAATAAATTCTTAATAAGTAAGCTTGCTGTTGTTGCTCAGTTGCTAAGTCGTGTCCAACTCTTTGCAACCCCATGGATTGTAGCTGCCAGGTTCCTCTGTCCATGGGGTTCTCCCAGCAAGAATACTGGAGTGGGCTGCCATTTCCTCCTCCAGGGGATCTTCCCAGACCAGGGATCAAACCTGCTACTTATGACATAAATATAACTGCTATTTTATTTCTATATATCAAAGACTTGGAATTCTGCCTCAAAGGTTCATCTGCTTTTATAATTAAATCTGACACTAGTTTTATATGTGGTGTTTCTCTCCTGATAGAGAATGTGAGTTAGGTTATAGTCTAACAAAATGATCCTGCCATGAGCATAGTATTAGATATTGTGTTAAAGTGGAAAAATTACCAAGAAAGGCAATTAATTGAATAAACTGCATTTAAAGATACCACTGACAAGAACATTTTTATATAGTTAAAACTTCTGGAGGCACCATGACAGCCGTCATATTTATATCCTATAAATGTATGCCATAGCATAATTTTATAGGCGTAGGTAATCTGACTTTGAAAATATGTTCTGGTTTGAAACATACTTTGAGCTGACTCAAGTCTCACTAAACCATGTTCAAATTATTTTGAAAAGAACATACAAGGAACTAGAGGTTGCTAACACCAAGTAAACCAAAGCTTCATATATTAAGATGTAATCATATTCAGGAGAAGGCAATGGCACCCCACTCCAGTACTCTTGCCTGGAAAACCCCATGGATGAAGGAGCCTGGTAGGCTGCAGTCCATGGGATCGCTGAGGGTCGGACACGACTGAGCGACTTCACTTTCACTTTTCACTTTCATGCATTGGAGAAGGAAATGGCAACCCACTGCAGTGTTCTTGCCTGGAGAATCCCAGGGACGGGGGAGCCTGGTGGGCTGCCGTCTATGGGGTCGCACAGAGTCGGACATGACTGAAGTGACTTAGCAGTTAGCAATCATATTCAAATGTTAGTAATATTATCTTATTTTCAATTTAGAATAATTATAATGCTTGCATATTACTTAGGAACACATGGGAATGTTCCTAAATCTGTACAATCTATGTATCAGAATGTTATATGTGTTCTGTGGTACCTGGCTGAACACTTCTTAAAGTATCCATTTGAATTTAAAACGTTTTCAGTACTAACACTTCAAAAGCTGTCATTTTTCTTACACTGGCAGCAGTATTAACATCATTGCAGGGTTATAACTTACTATTACTTAAATTATCTGATGCACTGTTTGTGCCCATTTACAAGGGGACCCCAGTTACATCTGTCTGAGATACTTCATGGGATATTCCTTCTTCAATCATATGAATAACAAGATATTCATACTCATAGTGACAGATAAAAATGATTTGTGGCCTTTTGATTTGCATTTTGTTATAATGTTGCTATTTTGCTAACTTGTTGCTTTTATTAGTTCCTGATGGTTGTTTGATTCTATTACTGAAATATATTTGAGTTATAGTTCTAATGTTCTGTGAGTTCAAAATTGCAAGAGAGTTAGATTTTATTAGTGATGAGCTGGATTGCTCAACCCCGCAAAGAAAAATTTCTAATCTTTCAAAATAAATCCCTGCTTTGTCTTGCTTATCCAGAGGCTTGCTGCTTAGAGGTGCCCATTTTAGCAGAGCAAGCTAACATTTATTCTTACAGTTGGGGTATCTGCTTATGTATCTTCAGTTTTTAATTCATCTCTGAAACCACATATCCCTCTGTCGATGGGGGTCTCTGCTGATTAGAAGGCCCACTGGCTTCTGGCTGGATCCAAGTGTGAGTTGCTCTGGGGTGACCGCCTCACTTAAGTGACTACTCCAAGGATCCCACCAAGAATGACTTGGGTACACCACACAGCCCTGACTTTAAGTCAGACCATATTCAGTGAAGACCTGTGTGTCTATTTTCACACTTAAATGGTTACAGGCAGAAATTCCAGGAAACTTAAAAACTCAGAAATTGAGTTGATCCTCCATGCACATTCCAGTTTCTACTTAAGATTACTTTAAAAACAAGAATTTTATTTAAACTGATACATGTGAAGTATTACAGATCATTCTTCTGCTTTAAGTTCTGTAGAAGTAACCAAGAAGTCCATGGTATTAACTGAATAGAGGGGTCGGCCTCGCATTTTATAAACAACACAATATAATAAAAATCATTTTGAACTCTTATAATAGTTACCTAAAAAAGGACCATTTCCTATGTTCTGAAGTGTCCCTATACTTTATCTGTTTATGAATCAATAAATTGGGACATAATAACTTCTGCAACATTTTTTTTCTATGAAGAGAAAAGAAGTAAACTGAACTTATAAAGTCATTTGATCGACAGCCTAAGTCATCATTTTGATAATCCTTTCAAACTCTATCCATAACTTCCAGATCATCACTGGTTTTCGCATTTCCCCCATGAGTGTGTGTTCCTGGTGTGGCTAAGCATCTGTCTTTGGCCTGGCACAAAGCCACAGCAGAGCTGCACCAACTTTCAGAGTTGCTTTCCCACCTCTGAAATTTGTCTTGATTTTCTCAATTCACTAAACTGTCATTAGAAATTTCTTTTGAGAAGATCATCACGGATAAAATCAAATTAATTCACTTAGTGGCTCCCTGAGAGTAAAATACTTGAAATACATGTGGGGTAATTTCAATCACTACAGAGAAACAGGAAGCAACCTGCTGTTTCTCAGCAGGCCCACTGTTCCCCCTTCTGCTCAAGCTGTGCCCCATCTACTGTTACACTGTGTACGATGCCGTGTCTAGGAAGGGCATTCAATGGAGCCAAGAAATTAGGCATATGCTAAGTCAGCTGGCTATTCAAGTAGAGAGTAATGTTCTCTTCGATCAAACTCTCCTTAAAAGGAGAATTGCCATGACTCTATCAGCGCAAGAAAGACAGTTGAGTGTCTACAGATTTTATTTTACAAACACTTTTTTTGTCTGGCGTTTTCAACAGAATTTGCTCTAACTAGTTACTTTTTCTACCTTAAAATTCTTTATACCCCCTTCATTAAATATGTGACTGGAGAGCACAGACAAATGGTGCTCATTAATTTGATCTGATTCCTGTTAGATTTATATGAGCAGATAGATGGGTAACCCTTCAACCCCAAATCTAAGGTCACTAAATTACTGATTAAAAAAAAAGCCTTTGACCTTAGCAAATGAAGATGATATGAGTCTTGACATCATCTTCAGGAACTTAAAATTATCAGCTAGCAGAAAATTAAAATTATCAAAGCTCTTCTGAGTTACCTTTTAGGTACTTAACATTTTAAAGTACATTATGCATATTTTCAAATACACACAAGTATACAAAGTAGCTTAATAGATTCCCATGCATCAGTCCTAAGTACTGGTTATTTAAGTTCTAGGGTTTAAAGGCTACACTGAAAATGACCATCTTTATTGCTCATTTGTTTTACTAAAAGATAGTTTAAGGCAAGAAAAGCAGATGCCATGTAACAAGCGCGTGCTCACCAACACACTGATTCCACTGGTAATGCTGAATATACCCTTGGGGGCAGCCACACCTGTAGCCTCCCAGGATGTTCTGGCAGCCATGCTGGCACCTATGGTTTCCATCACATTCATCAACATCTGTAAAAACAAGCCCGGCAAGATTTTCATCACCTTTCTTCTATTATTCTTAAATGTACTCCAAATACAACACAGGGTAACTATATCAGAGGAACAAACAAACAAGACACACCGAGGGGCTGTGATTTTTTCCAAGTCACATGGTTATTAAGTCAGTGGTGGTACAGTGAATGGCTCTGAGATAAGAAACCACATCATTCTTATGCTATCCACCAGCCATGCCACGTCAGTGCTCTAAATAATATCTTAATTTCAGCAAATCAGCCATAGCAACCACAAATGTTGTGCATTTTGGATGGATTAACTACATATGGTATGATTTATTTGGTAAACGATATAAATATATTTGCATCACATATTCCAGTAAGTTCAAAAGTGATTGACATGTTAATTCTCATTTTCGGGAAAATACAAGCATTACAGAAATACCTAAAGAATTATAATGGTTGGGAATGCAAAAAATTTTATTACTATTTGAGATTAATTAGATGCAAGTTTAAAGTATTTAAATACATTATTTTTAGACATGATATAGTATTATGACACATATGGAATAATTTCTTTGTTCATACATGCATACTCTTCTGGAATGACAACTGAGGCTTTGAAATTTACCCATAAAAAGAGAAATGAAATTGGCATGTCTGATATATGTGTAACAAATTTTATATGGATAATTAATAAATTGTATCTTATGTAGATAGTCACAAGCTGAACTCACACATGGCAACCAGCTGTAGGCTCAGAATACTTTCAAAGTCTCAATGACTTCAAATACAAAATATTAAAATAGAAATTTTTCAGTTGAATTTTTTTTGGTTGAAGATTAGATACATGTAAAAGTCCTGTAGTTCTCAGACTATATTAAAACATGTAGATATATTTCTAGAGTTCAAAATCATGTATTCGTAAGAATAATTAATTCAAGGGTGACTAAAATCAATAAAGATGTAAATTGCACTAGTATATAAAAATATAAAGGGGAAGTACATGCTCTCAGAACCTCTGGCATGAGTATTTTGTAAAAGCTACCAATCGTAGTATATTTATCTCATATTCTAGAACTTGTAATGAAAATACTGAAGAACAGTATTTTATTGGCCACAGGCAAATTCTTATTTTATTCCCACTTAAATTTTCCCTTGGATTTAACAGGAAATATCTATTGTGATGAAGACTTTATAGGAAACACTCTTTATAGAAAAGACAGGGAACTGGGACTCTCAGACAAATAAAACCGCCATCAATTTTCCCCAGCGCTTTCTGTTCATCTGCCCAGTTCCCTACAACTTGTTCTTTGTCTTACACTTAACATTTACACATTTTACATTCAAGTATCATGGAACAGACATCAGACTTTTTTCTGGTTTACTCATATACTACTGCAGCTAAATTAGGTACAGGAATTCGTTTTCAGTTAAATTCTTTTTTTAGATCAGTAACTAGGTAAACAGTTATTTCAGAAGCCCATGTGTACTCACAGAATTTTTGTTTCATCACATTAAGGTTTTCCTCTGTCCCCAAAATGATATATGAACATTTATAAACAAAAAAAAATCAACTTCTGGGTTTTACTTTGTTAATCTTTGTTGTTTGAAATGATCTCAATTTCTCATTGAGTGGCTTAGACATTAAAACTGTTTGCTGTATTAGAATAAGAATATTTAAATAAATAAACTCACCTTCACAGTTCAGTCCAGTAGCATCAAGAGAGAACCCTCTTTGGCATTCGCAGCTGAAACTTCCAGGGGTGTTTTGACAGATTCCCTTTGCTCCACAAAGTGAAGGCTGGGACCCACATTCATTGTTGTCTAGCAGAGGACAAAAGGGAAAGAGTGTCTGGCTTTCTAATTATTATAGGATTCAAATTTTACTACATGAAGTAAAAAGTAAGGTATGAAAGCCTAAGTTTCACAATGCGAAAACAGAGTTTACAGAAAAGTATGCCACTATTCATGGTCATATTAAAGACAAAAATGGTCAGAAAGAAGTGTATTTCAAGAGATTGAAAATCAGAGCATATTTTGGATCAAATGAGGACATGGTTTTTCGATAGCACAGACTGAAAGTTAAGGTTAAGACCTGTGTGTCTTCTGACATTAAAAAATCCCAACATGTTCATTAGCATGCTTTAACTTACAGTGAGCCTTTTACTCATATTTTATCTGAGCACGCATTATATTTAGAATGCAATATAAAGGCGCTGCTTGGAATACACCTACTGTGCATGTGCTTGGACTACACAGGACTACTATGCTTGGATATTGTTCTTGTGAAAAAATAAATTATTAACAACATTTTAAAACCACTAATTATGAGGGACTGATTTTAATGTACGTACTACCATTTTTAACTACAGTTTTAGGCTTCTACTAGTAGTGTGCAGAACTTCCCTTTTGCAGTTTTGTCTTACCAATACAAGCAGTGTGATGCTGTGTGAAACCAGGTGGACATTTACAGGTAAAACCTCCCAGAGTGTTGACACACAGGAACTGGCAATTGTGCTGTTTGGTTTGACATTCATCAAGGTCTGCAATGAAAGACAAGCCAGTGAAAATCCGAGCAGAGTTATCTGGCTGTGCTTCCCTTCTCATGAAGCCACAGAGAGGTGTGCATGTTCTACCAGGAGTATTTTGTCTAGATTTTTGTTGGAAGCTTTATAGATTTCCATATGCATAAGGCAAGGAGGTTTTTTTTTCCACATACTTAAGCAGCGTAAATACTATGAGCTACTAAGACAAGACGGCTAAGGTGATATATAACAAAAATTTTTTTAAAACAAAAAGCTGAAAGGATGAATTATAGTGATGTTCATGAGCTGTTTTCAAAGCTAGTATTCAAAGGTTAAAATACTTGTATTTGATGCACCATTGAGTACATGGCTGGCTACTTAATCCTATTAAGTCAAAGTGAAAATTGCTCAGTTGTGTCTGACGCTTTGTGACCCTATGGACTATATAGTCCATGGAATTCTCCAGGTCAAAACACTGGAGTGGGTAGCCTTTCCCTTCTTCAAGGGATTTTCCTGTCCCAGGGATCAAACCCGGGTCTTCTGTATTGCAGGCAGATTCTTTACCATCTGAGTCACAAGGGAAGCCACAGTAAAAAGTGAGGCACATGGCCTGATCCCCGATAAGCTGATTCTGAATCTGAAAAAAAGGAGAGGGTCACACATATAGACTCTTCATCACCTTTGCAGGTCTTCCCGTCCTCCTGCAGGACATAGCCCCGGGGACACGAGCACTGGTAACTCCCCTCTGTGTTCTTGCAGATGAAGTTGCACGGTTTTGGGGACTGTGAACATTCGTCGAGATCTGAGTAAAAGTGATGTGAGGATTAAATTACTGGTTAGAAGGAACGACCAGTCTCTTTCCTCCCTCCATATTCTCACTGTTTTCTTCTTCAACTTAAAATGGAAAATAGCCAGAGAGAAATGAGGCACAGAACAATTTTCTCTAAGGTAATTTACTGGTTTAACTTTGTCAGGCGATTCTTGGGCAAATATTGAAATATCCAGACAACTGGGTTCAAAAAAAGACACTAGATTTTTTAGATTGGTGTTCTTCGGTTTACAGTTTGAGAATCATAAACCTGAAGGTTAGAGTTTCTTCTCTTTGACATGCAGATGTGGCGGATGTTCTCAGTCTCTGAGCTGACACTTCCCCAGGAATTGTTTGGCATCACAGATTGTGCGGGAGACCTTCCACTTGACCTTCCAGCTGTAGTCCTTACCTTGGTCCACCCTGTTCTCGGGCCCAGGAGGCTGAACTGCACACAGACACCATTAGCAGGCCCTCCTGCCCTCTGTCTTCAGTCTGGTCCTTTAGTTCTCTGATTCCCTTTTCACAAGATGGGCTGAGGCTGACTGAGTCATGGGGTCAGAGGTCACGGGTGCTCTAAAGGCAGGCCTCTGGGAACAATTTTCTCCATCTTCTAGGTTTCAGTAATCCTTCCCTCTTATCTTTGGCCCAGAGGTGGAACAGCCCCAGAACTCAGCACTAGTCCTAGCATTTTCTGCTTACACCTTTATACACTGTCCTTTTGTTAAAAAAACAAGTCTCCTTAAACTGTCCTCATTTCAATATGCCACCTTTTTTCTGCTAGGACTCTGACAGCAAACCATCTCCACTTCCCCTATAAAAGACATTGATTGATGCCCAAAGAATGTTAAAAGCTCATGACTGATAGCCTAGTTTCTATTACTATCTTGCCCAAACAAGTGAGTTGAATGCTTACTAAGATTTAGGTTGGTTCTTCCTAACCTTTTCATGCCAGATGTGCTTGTTATCAAAACAAGTTGATATTAAGCTGATGAACTATGAAAGAGAAAAGATTTTTTTTCTTTAATGAAAACTAAATATTTTGGAAAGACTCAATAGCAGCAAGCTACCACCCCTTCCTTGGATGAGACAGTAAAATAAATTAGAAAAAGAGATTGTAAAAGTGTAGAAGGTTTTCTGTATTGAGATTGCTTTGCAACTGGAAATTTTAGACGATGATGCTTAATTGGTATATTTTATGCAAAAATAACTACAACGAGAAACAAGCAAAAAGCATTCTCTCCATATGCAAAAACATACTTTCACAATCAAAAGTCCTGGTCTTTCATTAAAAAATGACAAAACAACCGTGCCTCTATACATTTTAAACTAAATGTAAAATGTTGAAAGTATATTTTTTTAAATAATTTGAATGTTTCCCTAACTTTACAGACTGTTTGATAAATCTAATAGTTCTATGTCTCACATTACTAGACAAGGCCTTGGACAACTCCAGTGATATTAAGAACCGCACTAATGAAAGGAATAGCATCACTTTAGCAAAATGTACAATCCAAACACCATAATAAAGATATTCTACTGACAGTAAAGGACTTGCAGAAAACAGCAGTTAACGACCACTCAGACGCAGAGATGCCTTGTCTTTCCTTACCTACGCACGAGGTTCCGCTGATGTCTGTGGTGTAGCCAACCTTACAGAAACACCGGAAGGAGCCCATGGTATTGATGCACTGACCACTGGTGCAGAGATTTGGCATGACTTTACATTCGTCAATATCTGTGCACCAGAAACCCCAAGGCAAAACCAAACAGAAGTCAATATAGATGCAAGAATAAAACCGGTTAGAAACTAAAAGAAATTAAGGACTTGACAGATAACCAAAATCCAACGTTCGTAACTGTGCTGGTGTACTTTTTCATCATTCAACAGAGTGGCAACATAGAAGGAAGAAATAAGGAAAGAATCTGAAGTGATAGGAAGAGACAAACATAAGGAAGGCTATGCTGAAAGCCCCTCTGGAGTCTATTTGTTCTGCAATCTAAGCATGAATTTTTTGGGGGGACTCTATCAATAGAAAGCTACCCTTCTGAAGTTCCACTAATTTGGAATTAGTGATGGTATTCCATGGATTGGCTTTAAATTCAGTTGCATTAGATCCTAAGAAAGGGTTTCATTAGCAATGTAATCAAGCGTAAGATCTAGAATCTGTATAGTAATAGAGGAAAATGTTATTTTTAGGACATTAGCATATTGGTTGTACCAAAAAACCTGGAAACTATTAATCATGTGTGAGTCCTGCTGGTTTGTAAATAAGCTGCAAACAGAATGAGTTCCTGTGCACAAACAAAGAAGCGACCTTTACTTAAATGAAGCACGCATAGCTTGTGGGTTGCAGATGGCCTCTGGGATCAGACAGATACATTCCATTCCTTGTTCCAACCTTTAAAAAGGCTGTGATCTTGGGGACATTTATTTATCGTTACTTAAACTTCGTGCTTCAGTTTCTGTCTGCTAAAATAGGAATAATTAAGAGATTCTATCTCTTAGATTTGATACGAAGATTATGCCTCTTAAAGCTGCTGAAGCATTAGTGAAAAGCATATACGACCACACACATATACACATATATTTTAGCCATTATCCTATTTCCTTCAAATTAACGTGAATTAACATGCACTGTGTTGACAACATGCATGGATTTCCTCAACTCCTTACCTCTTCCATCAGTGGTATAGCCTGGGCCATGAGGACATATCTTTTTGTACTGTGCAGTTCCAGGGAGTGGGCAGAGCTCACACTGATGACCCCAGCCTCGCCCCCCGTCGCAGCAGCATTCTGACTTTGTGACAAGGTTACGGCTGCTGGATGCCATCTGACACATGGTCTGCAACACCTCTGCAAAGCAGAGGCCCTGGCGATTGTCTGAAATGACAATGTAGTTAAAAAGCACAAGTGTCAAGGGACTGACACTTCGTTATCTGGGTCTTCACGTTAAAAAGGACAATCAATGTTTTCCTTCATAACAATACTTAAAAAAAAATCCATTTATTTTGGTGGTGCTGGGTCTTAGTTGTAGCATACAGCATCTTTAGCTACCACATGTGGATTCTCAGTTGTGGCGTGTGGGATCTAGTTCCTCAGCCAGGGATTGAACCTGGGCCCCCTGCAACTGGCAGGGAGGAGTCTTAGCCACTGGACCACCAGGCAAATTCCATAGCAATACCTTTTTAAAGGTTAAATATTCTTTTATGTGAAGAGTCACATTGCTTAAGACAATGATTAGAAAGTTCTGTTGGAGGTTCATTTCACAGTGCTCTTTAGCAACAGTTTATTAAATTTAATAACTGATACTAAAGAAACAGAGGTGAGTTTTTTCTTCTTTTTCTCAGCAGCTAAGTGATGGTAAACTACCATTCCTATAGAATCCAACTGAAAGGAAAAATCAAAGAAAAATACTTCCCTTTAAGTAAGCAAATGAGAACAGGATTTGTTTTTGAAAAGCAAATTCTGGACTATGTTATCATCTTGGTACGTATTCAATCTAATCTCCTGTATTTTAGACATCTAAAAGACTGTTTAAACATTGGATTAAGTAGTTTTTTAAATTATTATAAATAAAGGGATTTCACTGATATAAGCTGGCAAAGAGATCTTTAATGGGGTTTTAAGAACCATCCTAATGAACTGTTAGTAATATGGACAGAAAAGTACGCTTTCTATGTAGGTCAGCTTTTCTATTTCCTAATGAAGATCTAGATTGAAGATAATAATAAACAAAATATGTTTTCATGACTAATAATTTCCTAGGATTTGAAGCAGATGACATCATTCTGAGAACAATCTGATGTAGTTGAAATGTGCTGTTTTTGCATCAAAGCCCGTGAGGAGTGCTATTTCTCTGTTTGCCTTAAATTTGACTACTTCATACTTTTACACCTGCTCATAATTAACTAAACGGTTTATGATATATGCATTTTATCATTAAAATGCCTGAGACTTATATTTTCCACAAGAAAATGTTTTGTAAAACACTTTTCTGTATCATAAAATAAAAATTAACTCTCACTGCATTTTTGAAATGTGGCATTTTCTTTAATATCATTAATATAGCAAAACTTACCTCACATAGCAAATATTTTCTTTTGGAATTAAATCATTTCCTGATGTAAGTTTTACTAGAGTCACATTTTCCGTAGTGCTTAATTAATCTTAATTTTGGAAAGACTACTTAAGATGGTTATTTACATTAAGCATGGATGTATGTACTACACACACGTGTATAAATACATCATTTTAATAGATGTCTATCTTCAGGAAGAGGTACATGGATTACTCAGATTGGGGGATCTATTTTGCAGACAAGGATATATGTATAGAACTCTTCTGTGATTACATCACAAAACACATGCTTTATTCACCAAGTAAAATATACTCTGTTTATCAACTTACCAAGGCACTCAGTGCCAGAAGAGCTGGACTGAAAGCCTTCATTACACTCACATCTATAGCTCCCAATAGTGTTAACACAACGCCCGTTTTCACAGATTCCTGGTTTGGTCCTGCATTCATTTTCATCTTTAAAAAAACAAATAATATGAGTCATGAATAGACTGTAAAGTTTATCATTTACAAACATTTATCTTCTAATGGTTTATATCTTGCTTAAACCTTCTTCATCAAAATGCTAATATGATAGAATACTAATTTATATTTAAATTTATAGTATTATATTAAAAATATTACATTTAAATTTATCATATTTAAATTTACCTCATCCTCTTGCCTGGGAAGTCCCATGGACAGAGGAGCCTGGTAAGCTACAGTCCATGGGGTCGCAAAGAGTCGGACACGACTGAGCTATTTTACTTACTTACATCCTTCCAAGATAGGCTCTAGGTTAACAAAGTGTTCCCCCCCACCCTCAGCTGCTTTTCTCTTTCTCTCTTCCACTTTTCAGGGAAGAGGTGATGCTTGATGGATAATTGGAAAAGTGGCTCCATAAAGGATTACTGACGGGGAGAAAGAACTTTGGGAAAGAAGATACCAATTCATGTGACATGAGAGAGAGGCTGAGGGCTGAGCAGTGGCAGGTGTGAGGGAGAGGTGGAGAGCAGGGTGAAGGGCACTCAGGCCAGGGATAAAGGACAAACTCCTCCACTGACTTGAGTGAAAATCACAGGAGCCATGCAGGGGTTAGGGCAGCTAGAGAAGAAGGAATTTAGATAGTACTGCTCTTTTGGTTTCTGACAAATAAATATATCAGAACAAAACTGTTACATTCAAATTCCCACATCTTTACTTGCATTAATTTGACATTTTGTAAATTTTGTTTGAGGCATGTTTCAAATCAATGTTGTCAGAGGCATGAGCTGCTAAGTCACTTCAGTCATGTCCAACTCCGTGTGACCCCATAGACGGCAGCCCACCAGGCCCCGCCGTCCCTGGGATTCTCCAGGCAAGAACACTGGAGTGGGTTGCCATTTCCTTCTCCAATGTATGAAAGTGAAAAGTGAAAGTGAAGTCGCTCAGTCGTGTCCGACTCTTTGTGACCCCATGGACTGCAGCCCACCAGGCTCCTCCATCCATGGGATTTTCCAGGTAAGAGTACTGGAGTGGGCTGCCATTGCCCTCTCCGATGAGAGCTCATGACAAATCCCTTTGATGAATTTCTCCTTTCATCTTTATGCTTTTTAATCTTTAATTTATTAATATTTATTTTGCATGCACTTGCTTTTCATCAACATTTGCCTTGGATATCTTGTTCCACCCCTTTATCTTCCATCTATATTACATTTTGATTTGGTACATGTCTTGTAAAAAGTACCAAGCTGCACTTTTAAAAGAATATTTAAAAGTACATTTGCCTTTTAACCAGAAATTTAAACTGTTTCTATCTATGGTGATTACTGATATGTTTGGAGTCTTGTCACTTTATACTGTTTAATATTTAGCAGGCTACTTGTCCCCTTCTCTTAATATTTCTTCAGTTCAGTTCAGTCGCTCAGTCGTGTCCAACTCTTTGCGACCCCATGAATTGCAGCACGCCAGGCCTCCCTGTCCATCACCAACTCCCGGAGTTCACTCAGACTCACGTCCATCGAGTCAGTGATACCATCCAGCCATCTCATCCTCCGTCATCCCCTTCTCCTCCTGCCCTCAATCCCTCCCAGCATCAGTCTTTTCCAATGAGTCAACTCTTCCCATGACGTGGCCAAAGTACTGGAGTTTCAGCTTTAGCATCATTCCTTCCAAAGAAATCCCAGGGCTGATCTCCTTCAGAATGGACTGGTTGGATCTCCTTGCAGTCCAAGGGACTCTCAAGAGTCTTCTCCAACACCACAGTTCAAAAGCATCAATTCTTCGGTGCTCAGCCTTCTTCACAGTCCAACTCTCACACCCATACATGACCACAGGAAAAACCATAGCCTTGACTAGACGGACCTTTGTTGGCAAAGTGATGTCTCTGCTTTTGAATATGCTGTCTAGGTTGGTCATAACTTTCCTTCCAAGGAGTAAGCGTCTTTTAATTTCATGGCTGCAGTCACCATCTGCAGTGATTCTGGAGCCCAAAAAAATAAAGTCTGACACTGTTTCCACTGTTTCCCCATCTATTTCCCATGAAGTGATGGGACCGGATGCCATGATCTTCGTTTTCTTAGGTTAGTCTAATTTTTTCTCTGTGCTACTGTCATCCCCAACTCATGTCTACAAGTTGTAATCTTCTATTCTTCCAGTGGTAGCCATGAGACAACTTCAACACACTGTTAATGAACAGTTTTCTATTAACATCAAGAAGTATCTGTTTCAATAGCTTCTGGCCATAGTAAGTACCCTTGGCATGAGTTTACTCCTTTCTTCTCTCTCCTTGTGCTACCTGCCATGCTGACACGGTCTAGAAATTTTGGTTTGTTGTATTTCTTTTACGAAACACCAGCATTTATTTAAACCATATAATCAGGATTACTGGTTTCTTGGCTTATCATTGCTTCCTCTTGAATTAACTTTAAAAAATATATTGGAGGATACAGTTTGGAATAAGATAAAGAGGGTATGTGGGTGATAAGTATTCTAAAATGCATTTCTGACAATGTGATATTTTTGTTTTATCACTAGATTGAATATAAAGTTTTAGTTGAAAATTATTTTCCCTTAGAATGCCCTGAAAACATTGCTGATCCACTGTTTTATTTTACCCACTGTTAATTGCCACTTGTAGGAAATCTGGCTTTGCTCCCTGGGAAGCTTTAAGAATTCTCACTTTGCTCCTAGCGTTCTGACACTATGTTTTTTCTTGTTAAAGGTATTTTTTTCTTTTAGGAAACTTTCTGCATACATTTTAAAGTATATATAAAACTATTAAACTAATTTATGGATTTAAAACATTGTAGTGTTTCTTGTTTCTAGAATATGAGGGTTTAAGTCCGTCTTTTTGATCTAATCCTATCCTAATGCTGTTATCTTTATTTTGATTAGTGTTTCAGTTGTCTCCTTTGAATTCAAAGTGCATAACAGAAATGCATCTAAAAAGATCTGATTGCTACAAATCTTACATTTATTTTCTTTCTTTTTAAAAAATTTTTCCTGACAATGCACACAAATGTTGGAAAATTTCTCATGTTGAGCGTAAGATTTTCCAAGTTGCTACAGAAATCAATTAATGATAGAAAAGATTAATAATATTTTACCTTCTGCATATATTGTATTAGGAACTGAACAGATTCTTGTAGTTTTTGATCTCTTTGGCTATTTGCACAGAAAACAATACACCGTATTTTCCACTGTGATAACTGAAGTTCATATGTTTCTGACTGGGGGTAGGAGTGTTAAGCAAGCAGCCACCGTCCTGTACAGCCTTACCCACACAGCCTTCTCCGTCAGGCCTGCGGGCCATCCCAGGCGGGCAGATGCACATGAAGGTGCCAATCAGATTCTTGCACATCATGCCCCTCGATTCACAGTCATGCAGCCCTTCAGCACATTCATCCAGGTCTAGAGAATATGTGCAATAGGAGAAACAGAAGAATAAGACAAATTCATGAACAGGCTATATCATGCATGAGTATTTTGAAGTCATACTTTTGGTCTTCTGGCTTTTAACATGTAATCTTCTTATGCCACAGAGAAAGGAGGAGCCCAGTCTCAACTGTTGGCTATATTCTAGAGTTATAAAAATTTCAGCACTGGTCCTCAAGATAAGAAGTTTAGGGAAGGGCTATCTTTGCTTTAGTAAGAGCTCGAGAATGTGACATCTTTATTTTTGACTTGACTGGACAGATTATCAAGTATCTTGTTATCTAGATACGGAAATCTACCAGCAATGCTGTAAAGAATATATTTCTGTACAGCTCTACAAGAAGACAGCTGAGAGCTACAAAATCATTAAAATATATTTCTGGCATCACAAATAATGAGCTGATCCTTCCTGGTCTGGGGCCTTACCTTTGCACATCTTCTGGTCTTCCCTGAGGGCATAGCCAATTGGGCACGTGCATTCATAGGACCCGAAGGTGTTCATGCAGCGGAAAGCACATAGCAGTGGGTTCTGGGCACACTCATTGATATCTGATCAAGGAAACAGACAGGCATGCGCTCAGCCTAGAGTTCTAATTACTCGCTTAAATAAACACTGATGTATTTATTTGGCAGTCACACAGAAAGTAATAGGATAACAGAACTTCCATTTCTGGTAAGGAGAACTGGGCACCTAACTCATTCTCCAACAAATAACAACTATAAACTCTGAAATACGAAAAACAGAAAAATAAGACAAATTCACGAACAGGCTATCGTTGAGTATTCTGAAGTCATACTTTTGGTCTTCTGGCTCTTAACATGTAATCTTCTTATGCAACAGAGAAAGGAGGTATTTTGTATTTTGTATTTATCTGAAATAAATATAAAAACAACACCTGAAGTGGTTTCTAGCAGTGCATTAAAACTCAGTAAACACCTGGCAAAGTAGAGGTGCTCAGTTTTTTGTTTTTTTTTTTCCCCTGTGGATCATATCAGTCCTGGCACAGTAGCATCTGGCAGCTAAATCTCCAATAGGAACTCTCTGAGCTTCTGTCCCGAGAAATCAGGGGAGGGAACCTTGGGGCAACCAAGGCTGCTGAAAAGTGTGGAGGAATCCCAGAAATGAGAGGGCCAGAGGGGGAGAAATACCTTTTTCATTTTTTTGCATAAACTCAGCAGAAGTTGCTGACTTAACCATGCCATGTGTGGGCCAAAATCAAAGAAGCTGGCCACTAAGCTTTAAAGAGAAGAATTTAAACGTGACCCACTGTCTTCCACAGGCCTGACAGTCCACTTTATGTAAATTAACTGCCTGCTAAAACAAGGGCATCAATATTCTCTGAAATAATGTAACTGATTCCTGAAGGTATCAGTCACAATACCCAGCACATAATCCAAAATTAACCAACAGACTGAGGAACCAGGAAAATGTGACCTAATCTCAAGGGAAAAAATAAGCAATAGATGCCAATTCTGAGAGGGTGGAGATGCTGAATTATCAGACAAGGGCTACAGAGTAGCTTTTGTAACTATGCTCATTGTGGTAAAGGAACATATGTTTGTGATGAATATAATCATCAGTAGAACATAAGAACAATATAAAAAAAAAGCTGAGGCATTAAAAACTCTTTCTATATCAAGAAGAAATAATAGTAAAGTATCACTTGCCTTCACAATTCATCATGGGCCCTGGCTCAAAGCCCTCATTGCAGTTGCATTCGAAACTCCCAATAACGTTGGTGCACGTCCCATTTCCACATGGGTTGCCAATTGAACATTCATCAGTATCTGAAAAAGGATAAGAAAGTGACACAAACTGTGGAGGGCTTAGTTTAATAAAAATATGCCCACGAAAATCCATCTGGCCCTCACACGTGTCCCAGATCTGTGCAGGGCACACATGACTCTTGCACCCCCCGCCCTTGGTCATGGCTGGCCAGCCTTTACGCAGGGCAGAGAACCCCGAGGGTCAAGTGTGAAATGCTCTGAACTTTCAGACAGCTGTGCTTGCCCTAAAAAAAGAAAAAAAATCACAAAGCCAGGGAGGTATGTGATCTTCTGCTACAAGAGCAGAAGTGGAAAGTCATAAAGTAAAATAGACCTCTTTCCCAGTTAGTGGTTTTGGCAGCTGTAAAGCTCTAGACACATCAGAGTTTGTATATCTGGTTGAAGGCAGAGATTGGGCAACTCGCTCCATCTTCAAATAAACCCATGTTGCTGGAAAATGTAGAATGGGAGAAGAAAAAGCAGTTATGGCTACTTATCTTGGCTTTGTAAACCCCACTGCCTCCCAGAGTGCCTGAGAGACCTTTTGCTGAATATAAGAAAGAAAAAAACCTTACAAGTGTGAAATGTGGCACTAACTCAGCACTTACCCACACAGCGCACTCCAGTGTAATCAAGGTTGTAACCCATTGGACATTCACAGCGAAAAGACCCATCTGTGTTGATACACTGACCGTTTGAACAAATTCCTGGGCTCTCAAGACATTCATTAACATCTAAAATACAAAATCATCCATGAACTTTCTTATATAAAAAGATATGCCAAAACTGCATGTATCTATTCAAAAGAGGCTTAAAAGTGTTAAAACATATGAGCATTTCTTTCATCAGAGAAACATGTATTTCATATGCTGCAACATAGTCTTATGATGTAGTGCATATGATATACAATAAATATCATATATGTGCATTAAATGCAATACAATATATGTTATACAGTAAAAACAGCATGATTATAAAACAAATGTACAATATTGTATTTACATGAGACTACGAAAATAAAATATATTAAACCACACCTTCACGGGTATCATGAAGACTAGGAACAGTTCCGTGGCCATAGGGACACAAATCCTGGAATGCCACTGCAGAGAAAAAGACAAATTCCCGATTATCAAAGAGTCACAAACATCAGAAAACTTAAGAACTGATTAATGATATACATAAAATTAGACTTATTTTTCCTCTACAAAGCTATTTTTAGTAAGAGTCTTTATTTTTGTAATTTACTTCAAAAGCACCACTGAGCATATTTAGAGAAGGTCACCTGAGCTTGGGGTGGCCACCTATGGGTACCACTCAGGGTGTCTGATTCTGTCTGCTTGCTCATTTAATTCTGGGCAGCCAAAGAGCCACATTCACTCCAGTATTCTTGCCTGGAGAATTCCATGGACAGAAGAGCCTGGTGGAATACAGTCTACAGAGTCGCAAAGAGTCGGACATGACTGAGCAACTAACAGAGCATTCTCTGCCCATTACACACAGAAGCCACCTCTGACCTAGAGACCAGGCCAGTTCCAAGCCTGCTGGGAACAATTGTACTGTTCAGCTATGCTAATAAAATCCGTGAGGCTCGTCGTCTCTTCTTGCAAATGCCTACTGTGCTGACTCAGCCTCCCAGAATTTGCTTTAAGATTCTGGGAGCCCCAGCCTGTGATACAATACCCATGTGGGACTCCTGCGCAAGCTGGCATGTAATTTTCACCCCCTCCTTGGATCTACTGCCCTTCACCCTTCAAATTCATTCCTTTCAAAGCAAGTAATACTAACGTTGGGGGAAGCAATGAAATAATGGGGTAACATCCTGCATTTACACATTCTGAATATGAAAGCTGAACGAAGTTCCTGACTATGGAGATCATTGAACCATGAAGGTCTGTAAATGAGGGGATGTTTTTATCTTCAAAACATTCATAAGTTACAGGGTCCCACTTGAGTTCTGCTAAGACAGTTCAAAACTAGTAGAAAGTGGCTTTTTTATTTCACTACTCTTACCTTCATCATCTTTGGGACACAGCTCACAGGGGTCCCCCCAGCCCTCTCCTGGCATCTTACTGCAGCAGCATTTTGCCTTTGTGGTGTTGAAAGCCTTGGGTACAGAACACTTTCCATTTTCAAAGTTTGTGAAACAGAAGCTCTGGCGAGTATCTAATCAAGAAAGCAAACATCACAGACCTCCTTACTGGTCATTTAAAAAGATGGAGTAATTTACACATAATTTTGTTACTGATAGAACATTTCTCATGGGTTGAACATGTGATGCAGATTATATTCGCAGTTAAAAGATAGGCCTGGAAATTCTTAATTGCTGATACCATTTGCCAGTTTAAGTTGACCACTCTATAAAACTGCATTTAATTATGTATCTTAATAATGTGCTTCAGAAATTTGAGAAATCATGCTCAATATTAAAATGATTTCCATGTCTTCTTTACTCACTGTTACATTACAGCCTAACAAAATAAACCTAGGTAGCTTTCAGTAAGTTATGTCATATTGGAAGCAACTCATCACCAATGTACAGAAAAATCTATGCCAACAACAAAATGAAAATGATGAAATAAGACCACCATTTTTCTTTTAGTATGGAATTTTTTAAAAAATGTAGAAACAGAGAGAATAATTTGAAGCACCTTAAAAACTGTCCAGTGCATATACACTCGGGACCTTATGTTTTAAACTTACAGATGATACATCTGCCAGAGACATATATTTTTAGTGACAAGCACTGCATCATGGCTTCCTGCCTAGCTCTGAAGTTTGAGGGCTGATGATGACAGAGAAATCATTTCAAAACTTACCGAAGCACCTCCGTCCATTATCAGACAATACAAACCCAGGGGGACAGATGCACTGGAAGCCCCCAGGAGTATTGGTGCAGGAACCAAAAAGACAGATGTTGGGATCTTCATCACACTCATTTATATCTGCAGATCAGCAAGATAATATATTGATTTAATCAATTCAATACACTGCTTAATATCTGAAAATAATTTGTCCACATTGTACAGTTCACTAGCCATTGGATATTCAACGTGAAACAATATATTACATTGTCTATATAATTAAATATGTTTAAAATAAACTGTTACTGCTTCAAAAGTCAAAGGTTATATCCAGTTTCAACGATCCATATGACCCAGACTTTTAAGTCGGTCTCCAGTTCTCTGGACTTGACTCCTAGGAGGTGTCTGCATGTCTGCCTGCAGGCCTGAGAGGACCACTTCCATGTCTCAGGGGCATCGCATCCTCAGCACTGGTCCTCTTCTCTGATGCCCCTCGCCCTCAGCAATCCACACTGGGGAGCTGGGGTTACATTCTTTCCTCTCCTTAATTGTTCAACTTTCATAATCAAGCAATATGTGGCCTCCTCATTTACACTCAAACTCAGCATCATTTGCCACCTGGATTATCACGTCTCCCAACTAGGGAGACGTGCTTCGCTTCCTTCTCCCCACTCCATACCGCCACCAGGGTCTGCTTTCTAAAACATGTACCTATTTGAGAATCTGTGCCTACAGAACCAGGGAGCTTAGACGTTGGGATGAGAATTTTATCATTTCCACCTTACCCCAGAATGATCTCTTGAAACAGACAAGGATTCCTTACCAGTGATATCTGGCCCCTTTTCACTGGAAGTGCTTATTTTAATGGGTGGTTTTTAACTAAATGAATGAACACTACATGATTCCAGGCACATCAGAACATAAGTCCCATGGGGACATCATGTGTCTGTCTAGATCACTGCTTCACCCTCAGCATGGGTCTAGCTCAGGGTCTGGCACATACTGCGTTCTCAATTTATACTGGCAGAATTTTAGTGAGTGAGTCATATCACTTGCTCTCTAAAAGAACCTGCACTTCTCTGTGCCGCCTGCAGGACTAAGAGCCATCTTCTGAGCTGGCCACCGATGCCCCTTATCACATTTGTTCTGCCTCTGTTTTCAAGCTGCCTCTCTGTTCCATTTCCCTTTTTGATTAGTCAATTTATCAAACTCAGGGACACCTCAAATGTCGCCAATCCTTATGCTAGGCTTCCTGACTGCTCTCCTTTCACCACCATCATTGTTCACAGCCTCCTACTGCGACCTACATCCTGAACAGACCCCAGTGCAGTGCCTGTCCCAGTGGATTGTAAGGGCAGCTTTACAACATGGAGTGGTTTACAAAATCTGTCTTTTCTCTTAGGCAGTAAGTTACCTACTTACTGGCAAAAGCTGCATTTTTGTATTTCCAGCATCTAAAAGATGCTGCATGTCCATAGTAATGTCCATGGAATGTCAGAATGGATGTGTGTGTGTGTGTGTGCACACACATACAGTTCGTGGTAGGAAGCATTTCATCTAGAAAAACTGGTAGAAGAGATTCTAGGCTGAAAGAAATAGTCTTACAGTTAAGTAAGTTAATTGAAAACACGTTTTTAAGACATGCGAAATAGTGGTGGGTGTTTATCAGTGAATAAAGAAAATAAAATACTCCTGAGGTTAAAAAACATCTAATTGAATCACAGATTGTTTTTTTCACCAAGATAAAAGGTAGCCAAGTCTTTCTGATACAAAGAGGCACAAGTATTTTTATTTTTCTCCTAATGGCTCACACACTACTTTTATGCTTATTCCATAAAGAGATGGATCACAGAGATGATGAAGATTAAGTATAAACAAAGAAGATGAAAGAAAAGATCTTAAACTCTTCAAGAAAGTTTTTGTTAAGATGCTTCTAGTGTTATTATTATTTTTAAATATTAAAAACACTAGAAAATCTTACAATGAACTATACTAATCAGACAAAAATGGGGAAAAGATATAAACACCAAATTAGAATGACTAAGGATATCCATTATTTGTAATTATATGATCTGAAAAATAATTAATTTACTATGTAAACTGTTTCCTTAGGTTCTAAGTCCCTTAAATGTGAACAGAAGAGCTATACAGAATTTAAGAAACTGAGTAATTCAAAGGCAAAAAACTCTCAGCAATCATTTCATGTTAGAAGAATCACACTAAGATGCTGGTGCTTCTGAATTTCAACAAGACTGTTAAAAATAATTTGTACAAAAGTGAAATAAAGTAACTGTAAAAAGGTCAGTCTTCATCATGCCCACCAGGCAATTCTGGGACTCACTTTTGATGTGGTTACAAGATTCCTTGTATGCTGGGAGGGTTTCCACAGAGAAACATCTGTTATGACAAATGGATTAATATTTTCTGTTTTGACATGCGGCTTTCCCAAGGAAAAAAAAAATGTCTCAACAGCATTGTCAAGATTTTCTGCTTCACATTTCTAGGACTCTAGACACTTTTAATAGCTGTTTTAAAATTGGTTGCCAAAGATTACAATTTTTGTAGACACTCTTTAAATTCAGTAGAAGGTCTCTATTGACATTTGGAAAAAAGATTAGAGTGCACTGAAAATTCTTTGACTAGTATAAGATTTCTGTTAATGAAAAAATCCCACATCCTCAAATTTTTTATTCCCACCATTCCACCTTCAAATCATTTCTGATGGTTCAATAAAACAGATGTAGGCAGCTAGGCGTTTAACTCCCTCAGTCAGCATGCTTACAGTGGTTTAGATTTAACATATATCCACAGAGTGAGTACCAGGTCTCATTATCCTAAACGGTTCACGGACTCAAACATCAGCCTTACCGATGCAGTTCTCGCTTTTTACTTCATATCCTGGGGGACAGATACATCTGAAAGACCCCTCCAAATTCTGACAGGTGCCAGGAGAACAAGAGCCGGGCAGGGCAACACACTCATTAGTATCTTTAAAGAGAAACAAGAAAAAAAAATGACTTACAGATGACATCATTGTTGCCAAATGACAGTAACATGAATTCAACTCAAGCCCTCTGATCTGCCAGGTCACTCTCGGGCAATATGCGCTCGGAGATTTTTGACATCCTGAGGATTACTCATTTGGCAAGAGGCTAATTTTCCTTTGTCTACTTTAATTGAGACACAGATAGCCTCGAGCTCTGTCCCAATCAAACCACTGCATACAATTCCAAATTTTTGGTGTGTACCTTTACCAAAATTTCCCATGAAACTTATCTTGGTCCATGTACCTCAGATGACCAAATGAAATGCAAATGAGTCCCAAAGTTGGTGGTGCTGAGGGTGGGGGGAGTCACATCATTATTTTACAAAACAAAACAACACAAAGACTTTATTGTTTGTTGTTTAGATACTTACCTATACAGTTCTTGCCATCTGGAGTAAGTTCATAACCTTCATTACATAAACACTTGAAGGAGCCAACTTCATTAAAACACCGTCCATTTCTACACACCTGACCAAAAAAGGAACTGCACTCATCTATGTCTGTAAGTGAATAAGAGTTAGCTTTTCAGAGAGAGCTCTCACATATATTTTGTATCACAAGTTGCAACTTAAAAACATATTTATTGGTAGACATTACATTACACTCCCTCATCAATAGAGAAAAATGTCATATATCATAAGGATCAGGTGACTAATAATGTCAATAGACCTCTCCTGTTGGTTTAAGCTTTCCATTCTTTCCAACCAAAAAATACCTCTTTTCCTGGATATAAGAGGACACATGGATTTAACTGGATTGTCCAGTTTGTAGAGAACTGTATCTGGAGATAAGCTGACTGTATTCAAAGGACAAATAACAAAGCATATAAAATATAGAAAAATCAATTTTATAAAAAGCACTCTAGAATTGCTGACATGTTTTGCTTACAAAAAACAGAATCTGAAAAAACATGTTCTTAACTGTTAGGTTTTCGGTTAAGCTTAAGGATGAGTAATTTTTTGTTCGTTTACAGATTATACTTCAATCAGAGCCATATCTGTATCTTTCCTTCTCCTCAGCTGTATCAAGGGTCTGAGAAGCTATAGACAACAAGGTGGTAGTTGAATAAAATGTTCCATCAGGTCTGAATTTTTCACAGTTGAAGAATTTTGAAAACCAAGGAAAATTAAGGAATATATATTGGAATAAATTAGGAGGTGCGTTTGACTGGTGATAGTTCCATAAAAGCAGGAAGCCTGAGTTACTTTCCCATTAACTCATGGGATTATGTGAATTAAGAGATGTTGTGTTGGAAAGCACCACTATAGAGTCTGTGTGCTGTGCTTAGTCACTCAATCCTGTTCTGACTCTTTGCCTCCCCATGGACTGTAGCCCACCAGGCTCCTCTGTCCATGGGATTCTCCAGGCAAGAATACTGGAGTGGGTCACCATGCCCTCCTCCAGGGACTCTTTCCAACCCAGGGATCTAACCAAGGTCTTCTTCATTCCAGGTGGATTCTTTACCATCTGAGCCACCAGGAAAGCACTATAGAGTCTGGCACATGATAAATGAAATTTCATTAATGCTTTTCGTTGTATCTTTTACTAACTTCTCCACCAACTACAGGATCCTCTTCCTCCTCCTCCAGTCACTTTCAATTTTTATTTCAATCTCTGTCTGTTAGAGGCAAAGACTAAAATCCTGTGCCATGTAGAGAAGACAGTTTTATTTTCCACTGAGAATTTACAGTCCTTCACTGAGATTAAATAGGCTTCTGAGGCTGGTTCAGAAACATAGTCACCATGCTTTCTTCCTGTGGGAAAAGGCAGCCCTGGCTTCAAGAGCTGATTGAAAATAGTTTCAAGACACAATATGTTTCTAAGTTGGAGACTGTCCGTGTTTGAATATAAATCAAGAATGGATTATATGAAATACTTGTAATAAACCTGAAACCATAAGAGGTCTGCCTTTGATACCATCTAAGTGGTAAAAATAACGCAAAACCATAAATCAGTCCCAATAGTTTACTATCATCTGCATGGCCTTCACCCTTGAATCGATTTGACTGACGTTAAGTACTAAACCCAGCAGACTGTCTCATGATTCAGGTCAGTTCAGTTGCTCAGTCGTGTCTGACTCTTTGCGACCCCATGAATCGCAGCACGCCAGGCCTCCCTGTCCATCACCAACTCCGGAGTCTACTCAAACTCATGTCCATCAAGTCGGTGACGCCATCCAGCCATCTCATCCTCTGTCGTCCCCTTCTCCTCCTGCCCCCAATCCCTCCCAGCATCAGGGTCTTGAGTCAACTCTTCGCATGAGGTGGCCAAAGTATTGGAGTTTCAGCTTTAGCATCAGTCCTTCCAATGAATACCCAGGACTGATCTCCTTTAGGATGGACTGGTCGGACCTCCTTGCAGTCCAAGGGATTCTCAAGAGTCTTCTCCAACACCACAGTTCAAAAGCATCAATTCTTCGGCACTGAGCTTTCTTCACAGTCCAACTCTCACATCCATACATGACCACTGGAAAAACCATAGCCTTGACTAGACGGACCTTTGTTGGCAAAGTAATGTCTCTGCTTTTGAATATGCTATCTAGGTTGGTCATAACTTTCCTTCCAAGGAGTAAGTGTCTTTTAATTTCATGGCTACAGTCACCATCTGCAGTGATTTGGGATTACTGGAGGCAATACTGTGACTTCAGTTAACCAGAAGTTAGTCAATGATATTACATGTCTTATGGCACATGCTTGCAATTTGAATAATAAAAATTTATCATTCTTTGCCTTTATTCTGTGTTTAGGATATTCTGTAGACATGAAAGAGAAGCAATAAAGGACCGAGTACTTACCCATGCAATCATTATTATGAGTGAGTGCGAAGCCTGGGTAGCAGAGACAGTTATAGGATCCAACGGTGTTTTTACAAGTTCCATTTCCACATGGATGCCGCTCACACTCATCAACATCTATGAAGAAATATTGGCTCAAAGGAATTCAGTTTTTAACCAGAAAAATGTAGCCTATTAAACTTTTAGGTTTTGTTTTAAACTACTGGCTTACTTAGATTTTTCTCATTCAATACTAAGAACCCACATTTATTTAAGGAAAATAAGTATGAGGTAGAGAAAACTCTAAGGTACCTGTGGTGGATTCATTTCGATATTTGGCAAAACCAATACAATATTGTAAAGTTTAAAAATAAAATAAAAAAAGAAAATTATTAAGAAAAATTGGCACTTGATAACTTACAGCAACATATAAGATTCAGAAAAGAACTGGACTAATAAGCAAGCGAGATTAACCTACATTTCCTTAGTGAGTTTTTTTAATGAATAAATTTGCTTGTCAATTATGAGGAAATAAATCTTTTGAAACACTGGAACAATTTGTTCTATTAAGCATTATAAATGCTTCCCCAGAAATTTTCATATCTTAATTTGATCAGCACAACAAAGTAAACTTTAACTTCCTAAACTTTATGAATCGGTAGACTCTAAATTGAAGAAGTCTATTAGAGCTCAATGTTATTAGCCTTCAAAAACATGGAATTAATATTTAGAAAGGTCACAGTCATATAAAGGAGGAGACTCCCTAGACTATGAATTCCAGGCTACTAAAACTCTTCCATTGTGAAAAAAAAGGGAGTATTATTGTTCCTTCAGAAAGAAGCTTTGTTTAAGAGAGATATTACCAAGGAGTCTAGCTGATTTTC
The DNA here is from genome assembly GCF_027580195.1 of Bos mutus. Lineage (NCBI taxonomy): Eukaryota > Metazoa > Chordata > Mammalia > Artiodactyla > Bovidae > Bos > Bos mutus. Next base: position 65,527,600 of record NC_091623.1, on the reverse strand, counting down.
ATTATGGGTGAATTGTTAAAACTGAGGACAGATTTTCTCCATATGAATTTCTGAATCATAAATATCACATATATATATATATATATATATATATACATATTTTTTTTTTTTTTTTAGCAAATCATATCCTCTTTCTCAGAGAGAGCAGCCAGGAGAAACATATAAGCAAGCCATCTCAGACAGTTCATGCAAATAGGGCCACATCCTCCGTGTGTCCTTTGCACAAGCGTTCCCTAGAGAATTCTTCCTGCGACCACAGAAGATGTCTGCAGGGGATCTCTTAGGAGGCACTGGAAGAATGGAGACATTCTCCAGGGGGTGCTCATGTACAGATATACCATGCTGCTGCTGCTGCTGCTGCTAAGTCGCATCAGTTGTGTCCAACTCTGTGCGACCCCATAGACGGCAGCCCACCAGGCTCCCCCATCCCTGGGATTCTCCAGGCAAGAACACTGGATTGGGCTGTCATTTCCTCCTCCAATGCATGAAAGTGAAAAGTGAAAGTGAAGTTGCTCAGTTGTGTCCGACTCTTCACGACCGACCCCACGCCACAAAGGAATCTAATTCTGCCGTTCTGCTGTACTAAAGTCTGTATGATTCAAAAAGATAGTGTATCTTGAATACCAAAAGAGTAGATGCACAACTTCAGCTTGTTCTACACTGAGAAGTGCTAATTATAAATAGTCAACTTTTAAATATTATTTTCCTCCTGCAAGTGCAGAGTGCTTCAGTGGAGATGAGCCAGTGGCTGACATCAGTTTAAGGAGTTAAGCTGAGTTCCAAGGTGAGTTCCGAAGTTAAGCTGAGTTCCAAAAGCCCCTCTGCTTTTGAAATCTTATTAATCATCAGCTCAGCAAGTACTTACTGAACACAATTATTGCTTAACTAACCATCACATTAGCTACTGTACTGGGGCTTTTCAAAGTTTCACCATCTTTGCTTCTAAAACCTGGTTTTAAGAGTTGCAACAGCCAAGCAAGCAGATATATCTCAAATGTTCAGTGATTTGGGGGAAAGAAGCATATGTGTGTGTGTATGTGTTCATTTCAACACTGTCCCCTTACTGCTCCCCTTGCATTCTAGCATTCCAAAAGGCTTTTCTGAGTGGAACTGTGCCTGTGTGCTAAGTCTCTTGAGTCATGCCCACCTCTTTGTGACCCTATGGACTGTGGCCTGCCAGGCTCCTCTGTCCATGGGGATTCTCCAGGCAAGAACACTGGAGTTGGTTGCCATACCCTCCCTCCAGGGGATCTTCCTGACCCAGGGATCAAACCTGCATCTCTTATATCTCCTGCATTGAGAGGCAGGTTCTTTACCACTAGCACCACCTGGGAAGCCCCTTGAGTGGGAACAAAGAGGGGTAAATGGAGAGCTGGTACCACTGGCGATTTCCATGTAACGCTGTCTGAAAGCTCAGGTTAATAAGCATGTGAAAGCCATCTGGGGAAGAAAGCTGTTACCACTAAATCCAAGAACATATTGTGGTGTGTCCTGCTTGCAAATTTTACATTGACTAAAACCATAAACAGTTTCACATAGCTCATTTTTCGTTAAGACTGTTTCTGACAGAGACAGGGTAGTTCCTTGTGGCGGGTGACCGAACGGTAATCTCTTCTGGAGTCTCAGCTCCACGATACCCCCTAGAAATAATGTTTCCCTTCTTACCCATGCACATCGTCTGGTCCTGAGAAGCCTTAAAGCCATTGTGGCAGATGCACTGGTAACTTCCTTGTAAATCCACACATAGGCCATGACTGCAAACATTAGGAATTTCTAAACACTCGTTGCGATCTAACACAAAAAAAATAAAACACATGTTACACGTGTCTGATCTTTATTAAGATTCCTTCATTTTTTCCCACAGGCATTTTTTCTATAGCCTGCTAGTAATTACTACAGATAGGCTGAAAACGAACCATAACAAGAGTTGAATAAAAATAAGGCAAGGCTTTAAAGTACACAAGCCTCTTTAAAAAAAAAAAATTAAATCATGCAATCTTTTTACATGTTGATTGGTATATCTCAAGGACATCATTTTTAGTTTCAATTCTAGGAAAAATCCATTGAGAGACTTCTTTTCCTAACAAAAGAATCTAAAAGATATCGTGAAATAGATTCAATATGAATGAATAGATTTACTTGGAAAATCTCCTCAAAATTATACTTGAAAATAGTTTTTTTTTGATAGGAGAGCATAGGCAGTTTTTTAGTGCAGGAACTAAGTATACAGAATGTGGTGAAAGTAGTGAAAGTGTTGGTCACTCAGTTGTGTCTGATTCTTTGCAATTTCATGGACTGTAGCCCTCCAGGCTTTTCTGTCCATGGAATTCTCCAGGCAAGAATACTGGAGTGGGTTGCCATTCCCTCCTCCAAGGGATCCTCCCTATCTAGAGACTGAACCCAGGTCTCCTGCATTGCAGGCGGATTCTTTACCATCTGAGCTACCACAGAGGCCTACAATGGTGTTCAGTGTCAAAGAATGAGCCATTCTCCTCTTACCTACGCAGGCTCCGTTGGGTGAAAGTTTGAAACCTGCAGCGCACTCGCACCGGTAGCTGCCTGGGCTGTTGATGCAGTCTGCATTTCGCTGGCACAGGTTGTCGCCATTGCTGCACTCATCGATATCTGCAAGAACAACAATTCCATTTTTCAAACTTCATTATGGCATCAGTATGACATACACTTAATCAATTTGGTGATCAACTCCTAAATGCTGTAGTAGAAACAGTAAGTCAGAAAACTTCTAGAAACCAGTTATGTCTGCCGAACTTTCCTGGATAAGGTCACTTATTGCTCAGATTACCTTCGCAGACCAGCAGCAGGTCATTGTAGCTGAATCCCGTGGGGCATTCACAGCGGAAACTGCCAATTTGGTTAATGCACACACCGTTTGCACAAATGCCTGGAATCTCTTTACATTCATCAATGTCTGCAATTGAACAGATTTGATCAAATATATGGTTCTGCTTAATGTATGTATCATAAAACACTGAATAATGCTAAACACACACTCAGTCTCAAAAATCAACCCTATACTGGTATGAGTGATTTTGTGGTTTACAAAGCATACAGACTACAAAATATTATTTCCTTTGAACAGTAATGAAAGAATGGAAGTAGTTGATCAAATATACCAAGGGATACTAGTGTCAACAGAGCAAATGAACTTCCTAGGGAATCAAGCTTCCTCTTAAGTTTCATGTCAGGCTTACCTAATTGCTATTATTCATTTGATAAAGCCAACTGTATTTTCCTAATTTTATGTCCTTTGTTATCTGTGCATTGATAACAGACATTTAAAATTATATTGTTCATTTAATCTTTGAGGAAGAAAAGTAGACTGTGCAAGAGAAAGCACATTCAGAAGAAAGAAATTTATATAATTAATAATTCTGCAAATTCATAAGTAGATAGGGATAAAAATACTGTAAAAATACATAGAGAACTTAAGCATATACTCATGAAAACAGACAATAAAGGTTAATAAAATAAAGTGGATTACTTAGAATCATGTATTGATAATACAATATTCATAATGAGAAAAACTAAAGCTTTAGCTTGATATGTATGAAATCTTGAGGTAGTCACATAACTATTACATCATAACTCAATCACCAGGCTGGCAACCCACTCCAGGCTGATGGACTAATCCCACTACTAACACTTGGTTATCTGTAAACATGCTACTTCTTTCTTGTCTAACCATATCAAATCCAAATGCAGAGTATTATCTTTTATGATACTTTAAACTTGAAAAACACTGAACTAATTTTTACAACATGCTACATATATGTATTAAAAGAAACATAACCTAGAAAAACTCACCAACAGCTTTTCCAGTGTGAATGTCAAAGGTGAATCCAGGAATATTTCCACATATGGTTTTAAAGTCAGCTTTAAAATATAAACAAAGCAAATAGACTCTTAAAATTCTCATACTCCTTCAAAATAACACTTTATATAGTATTACTGTAACTGACAAATATATTTTATATTATTCACAAGACCCTTTAATTCAATTATATTTATTTGACTACAATATCAGTTTTTGTATGGAGTGAATGAATCTAGGCATTCTTTTATCATTATTATTATTGCTGTTCTTATCATCATTAAACATTTTACTGCTCGGATACTAGAAAATAAGTAAATCATTATGAGTTCAAAATATCCACTTAAGGCATTTAAGCTCTTTTTATTTTGATAATGCAGGGCTTTAAAAATGATCCAACTCATGTAAACTGAAAAACTAGGTTAGTGTACAGATTTAAAAAGGAATTAGAATTGCACAAAGGCATAGGCATGCAAAGATAATTTTGTAGTGGTGAAACATGTTCACAATGAGTAATGAATGAGCCATGACTTTTATCTTTTTTTAACATAAACGTCTGTTTGTTGGAACGTGAAATTTGAGGCATCAAAAACAACGTCTCATGGAATAAAACAGAGACTATGAGAGTCACTTGGAGAAGGCGATGGCACCCCACTCCAGTACTCTTGCCTGGAAAATCCCACGGACAGAGGAGCCTGGTAGGCTGCAGTCTATGGGGTCGATAAGAGTCGGACACGACTGAGCCACTTCACTTTCACTTTTCACTTTCATGCACTGGAGAAGGAAATGGCAACCCACTCCAGTGTTCTTGCCTGGAGAATCCCAGGCACAGGGGAGCCTGGTGGGCTGCCGTCTATGGGGTCACACAGAGTCGGACACGACTGAAGCGACTTAGCAGCAGCAGCAGCAGCAGCATGAGAATCACTACTACACATAATTCACCAAACTAACAGGACCTTTTAGGAATTCTAATTTTTAAGTAGCATAATTCTTCGAATGCCCACTGCTACACAGAGGAATAAAACTCCTGAAAACAGTATCAGGTAACATACAGAAAACTATATCTAAGTGCCATCTGAGAGCCCAGATTGTTAAGTGGGGAAAACACAATCCCTTCAATAAATAGTGCTGGGAAAACTGATAGCCACTTGCCTAAGGCTGCAACTGGCCACTTTCTTATACCATATCAAAAATAAAACTCTGAACAGATTGGAGACTTAAATGTAAGACTGAAAACCATAAAACTCCTAGTAGAAAACATAAGCAGGATGCTCTCCAACACTGGTGTTTGCAATATTTTTTTGAATCTTTCTCCTCAGGCAAGGGAAAAAAAGCAAAAATAAACAAACGGGACTATATCAAACTAAAAAGCTTTTGCACAGTGAAGGAAACCATCTACAAAAGGAAAAGGCAATATACTGAATAGAACGAGATGTCTGCAAATGATATATCCAATAGGGGTTAATTTCAAAATATAAAGAATATTCACAACTCAATATAAAAAATACAAATAATCCAGTTAAAAATGGGCAGACCACTTGAATAGACATTTTTCTAAGGAAAACACACAGATGGCCAACAGGGACATGAAAAGATGCTCAACATCACCGATTATCAGTGAAATGCAAATGAGGTGTCACCTCATACCTGTCAGAATGGCTGTTATCAAAAAGATCACAAATAACAAGTGCTGGTGAGGGTGAGAAGAAATGGCAACTCTTGTATACTATCGGTGGGGATGTAAATTGGTACCGTCACTATGGAAAACAGCATGGAGGTTTCTCAAAAATTAAAAATAAAACTGTCATAGTTTGGCAATTCCATCTCTGAGCATTTATCTGAAGAAAACAAAACACTAATTCAAAAAGAAGTATACGTTCCTATGTTCTCTGTAGCATCATTTACAAGGGCCAAGATACGGAAGCAACCTAAGTGCCGGTGATGTGCAAACATATAAACAAGAAGGTATATTGTACATGTGCGTATATATATATATACATACACACATATTATTACTCAGCCGTGTTGTTGGAATCTTGTGACTTTCAACAACATGGATGAATCTAGAGGGCATTTTGCTAAGTGAGGTGAGACCGAGAAAGACGAGCCATGTATGATTTCACTTATGTATGGAATCTAAAAAGCAAAACGAATGAACAAACAAAACAGAAATAAGAATCTCTGTTATAAAGAAAAACCTGATGGCTGCCAGAGGGGAGGGGCGTAAGGGGTAGGATAAAATAGATGTGAGAGATTAACAGGTACGTATTTCCAGCTATAATATAAATATGTCACAGCAAAGTAATGTTCAGCATAAGGAATATAGTCAATAAAATTGCAAAACAATTGTGCGAGGACGTATGGTGACTAGACTTATCGTGGACATAAATCCATAATGTGTATAAATGTCAAACCACTGTGCTGTAATCCTGAAAGTAATATAATATTATTTATCAATTATATTTTAATACAAAAGAGAAAATCCATTTATTTGCCCATTGAATTTGAGCCACTGAAAAAGGCCCTATATGTCACTTTTCCCCATCTCTCCTTAATTTCATCATGTTAAATGAAATATTTTAATAACTGTGCCCTAAATAATACTGGTAATAATAATAATGGTAACAAATGCATAATCATTGTTTCTTATTTGTCCTATTGGTTCAGCTCTTAGTATCTACAACTATTAAGCGTGACCACTTTTCAGGTCATAGAAGAACCTGAGTGGGCAACAATTTTAAGATGATCCTGTTGCTCTTGTCTCTACTACTTTTCAGTTTTTCTTTCAAGAGAATCTGTGTCTGGAAAAAAATTTTACTGTGTAAAGACCAGTTCTCTTTACTGTCTAAAAATTTCACGTAAGTTTGAGGGAATGGATGCATAAGGAGAACTCTGATACTAAGTCGCTTTTACATAAAGTTTGCTCATCAAATCCATTTTTTTTTTGCATGTTTTCCAAGACCAAACTTAATGAGCATGTTGGAATTTAAATAATCACAATTTACCAAAATGACATCTTCTAAGTATAACACAATGACACAAGTAGATTCTCAATAAATACTTCTTTTATGAGGAGAAGAGTAATTAAAGCAGCATGTTTAAATGGACTGGTGTTATAAAATTCTAACTCTTCAGCAATGCAGCTTATTTTCAGGATCCAGACTTTACTCACGGGACATTTCAGACATTAGTGTTTGGACCTTAAAGAGGACTGGCTGCCTGAGAAACCAGGCACATGAGTTCCTGGATATTTTTAGAACTATGTCTGCTTTTAGTACCCCTGTGTTTTCACTCTAGCGTCACATGCCCGCCGTGTCACTAACGTGGCTGCCCGAAGAAGCAGGCGCAGAGTGCTTACCTGTTCCTGGCGCTGGGCATGGTTCACAAGGTTTGTTCCAGGCTTTGCCCACATTGTATGTGCAGCAGCACATCCTCTTTGTCACATTAAAAGGCAACTCATTCTCACAAGTGGTTCCGTTATAGCTCCGGTAGCAGAAGCTTTTTCTCATGTCTACATAGAGAAAAACAAAAATGCCGACCCATCCTGACAGCAAGCAGCTAATAATAAACCCCATATACCTGGAGACACTAAAATTCCTCGACTAACTCTGAAAATTTTCATGGTCATGTGGAAGTCTCTTAAAATAATTCTTTAAGTTGAACACAAATCATTTTTAGTTAAGCGTCTTTCCTGTTTTTAAGTAAGGGATTTCACTTTTAATTTTCTTGGGGGACAAAGGTAATAGATATTTCTCTATTCAAATGCATTTATTTAATTTAAAAAGCATTACATATTAGATTTTGAATGTTCTTTTATTTGTAAAACAATGTTCGATTTATATGAATGGAAAATGAAGGTATTTAAGAATATATAATTACAATATTTGTTGAAATTTTCTACCTCAGACTCATGCTTTATAACAGGTAGCCAAAGTATATGAAAAATATGGCACACAGCCATAAGTTTATAAGACTTTGAAACACTTTACTATTCATAGAGATTTAACTTCCAAACTTTCTGCATAATTATGACCCGTTTGCCTCTGAGAGATAATGAGGGCCAGGAAGCCAGCAACAGCGACCGCCTCCACTTCAGAGCTCTACCTACCCATGCAGTTGTGGCCTCCGTTGACCTGCATGTACTCAGGTGGGCAAATGCAGGTGTAATTTCCCAGAGTGTTGTAGCAGGTCCCAGGCCCACACACACCAGGATGTGCGAAACACTCATCAATATCTACGGGATGCAAGAATACCCATTAATTTGTAAATATTTTCCCCATGCATTTACATGACTTAAACAACTGAACAAAGCATACGGCTGAGTCCCCCAATTTTTGTTTTTATAGAATTCATCTTACTTTTTATAAAATTTAGAATTTAAAGCAATTACATATAGAAAACACCCCCAAAATGCATTTATGTCACAATATGCCCTTCTTCAGAAAAATAAAAATCTGACATTTAAAAATAAAGGTGATCAAAATAAATTATTCCAAAGTGGCAAAAAAAAAAAAAACTTCAATGGTGCCTATGTTTTTAAACTGAAATTTCATATACTTCAAATGGAATTGCTTTAAAGCTACTTTCCTCTTACGTCACTGAAATCAAATTTTAGTGCCAACTTTAAACTGAAGGCATTTAGAAAAGCCTTTTTCTTTATAGTTCTGTTCAAATTAACACCCATTAAGAGATTCTAGAAGTAGCAGTTTCTGGTTATTCTCCTTATTAAAGCATATTTCTTCCAGATGCACTTATCTAAAATGTTCCAGTAGAAAAGTTATAATGGAAATAATTACACTAAGTGTTTAATGTTTATTTTTAGAAGCATCCATTCATTCATTCCATAAATAAATACTGAGATTCTACTGTAAGCTAGAACTTATAGCTATAAAGATGAAATTGGATGTGGCCCTTGCTTCAAGAAGCTCCCAGTCTAGTGGGAAGACCAGGCCCCTAAAGGATGATTACACTGCCACAAGAGAAGTGGGGGATGGAACCAAGAAAGGCATCTGCATAACCTCTGAACTGTTTCATATGCTGTTGTGCAACATTAAAAAGTCACTGGAAATATTAACCTAATGGTCCCACTTCAAATATACATATTTTTCTATATAAAATATAAAGTTAAATATGAGTTAATAACTTATATTGAATGCTTTCATAGTATTTCAGCTTTCTCCCTTTATCATCAACCCATTTACTCAGAGAAAAATAATAGTCAATTACTGCAAATAATCTGTAAATTAATTTAGCTATCAGCATACAGGGCTTCCCTTGGTGGCTCAGATGGTAAAGAAAGTGCCTGCAAGGCAGGAGACCCGGGTTCAATTCCTGGGTCAAGAAGAACCCTTGGAGGAGGGCATGGCAGCCCACTCCAGTATTCTTGTCTGGTGAATCCCCGTGGACAGAGGGGCCTGGCGGGCTACAGTCCATGGGGTCACAAAGAGTTGGACACGACTGAAGTGACTTGGCATACAACTTAGAAGCACTGACGGACAAGAAAATAACTATGAATCAGTCTCATCATGTCCCTTGATAAAACTTGAAGATGGATACTTTTCTCCAGACCTGACCAGTAATTTTGCTTTAAATAGCACTAATAACTTTTAGGTATGAATCCATCTCACCTTCACAGATGCGGGTTTCCTCGCTGAGGTAGTAGCCTTGAGGGCACTCACACTGGAAGCTACCGAAAGTGTTAATACAGTTTCCACCCTGGCAGAGTCCTGGTAACTCCTGGCATTCATCAATATCTGCAAAAGGGGAGACAGCTCAGATACTATAGTGAAAGACAAGAGTCACTATGAGGGCTTTCAAATGCGGTACTGTAAGACCTGCAGACGTCCATGCATCCAAGTGAATGCACACTTAAGACCGGACGTTTATCGTGATCATGAATTCCCCTGGCTTAGTCATGGAACTCTGCTATAATCTAAAAAGAGCAATAACTAAATCTAACAATGGTGGAAGTTGGAGATAATTATAAAAAGAGTTTCCCTGCAGCAGAATCACACACCACTGCAATGGATCAAGTCTGACTTACGAATGATTTTTCAGCAAACTGGCAACTGTCTACCTATAATTTTGCAAAATAATCTTGTCTGGGCTGTTCTAACTTTTCTACCAGCTTTTCTCTAAAGTAAGCTCTTGTTTAAATCTGGTGCCATCAGAGGCGGATAAGGCAATGGCACCCCACTCCAGTACTCTTGCCTGGAAAATCCCATGGATGGAGGAGCCTGGTAGGCTGCAGTCCATGGGGTCGCTAAGAGTCAGACATGACTGAGCGACTTTACTTTCACTTTTCACTTTCATGCATTGGAGAAGGAAATGGCAACCCACTCCAGTGTTCTTGCCTGGAGAATCCCAGGGACAGGGGAGCCTGGTGGGCTGCCGTCTATGGGGTCACACAGAGTCGGACTGAAGTGACTTAGCAGCAGCAGTAGCAACAGCAGCCATCAGAGGTATACTCACCTTCTAAGATGATTGTAATGGGGTTAGGTCTGAAGCCTTCCCCTCCAGGACACAAAGTGTAATATTCAGCTACAAAATGAGGGAAAGAAAAAGAAATTTGATAACCTGTGTGCAAGAGGCTGAGACAATGAATTAGCACTTAACAACTGACAAGCTCAAAGCACATATCCTAAGGGGTGTATCTATGTTTTCCTAGGTGCCTTTTCAAACACAGTATCTTTAAAAGTATATTAACATTCTACTTGAAATAAGATCATTACTTCATAAACTACAAAGTAGAATAACAAAACCCATTTGTTTTTAATTAAAGGAAAAACTACTTTCAGACAATTTGTATCAACAACTTTTTTTGGCCAGTAAATGAAAACTCGATTCAACAATGTTGAGTTTCACCTATGCTCATATCAGGACACACATTTCCATTTAAGATATAACCTGGTTGGACTTGAGGAATACAATGCATCTATGAACCTCAACTAAAACAACTCTGGAAAAGAAGCAGGAATGGCCTTTATCTGTGATACCTGGGAGAACTGATATTATCATCCTTCAGAGTGGATTATGGTTAAAAATTGTTTTCTCTTTTCAACGAGTTGCCAGTCCAGGTTCGATGCACGATACTGGATGCTTGGGGCTGGTGCACTGGGACGACCCAGAGGGATGGTATGGGGAGGGAGGAGGGAGGAGGGTTCAGGATGGGGAACACATGTATACCTGTGGCGGATTCATTTCGATATTTGGCAAAACCAATACAATATTGTAAAGTTTAAAGATAAAATAAAATTAAAAAAAATTGTTTTCTCTTTTCATCATATCAAGAAAAACAGTAAGAAGAGAGGAATTCAGATTCCTTTTATATGAAGCCTTCTTGGCTGGTTTTAGCATAATCACTGAAAGTAGCCCAGATTCAAAGTTCGGACTCTCACTTCCTCCCTTGTCCCCAGCACCAGAAGAATTCGGCAGCTAGTCTTCAGCTACCAGAGGGTCCCTGTCCTCTTCCTCGGCTTCATACTCACTGCTATTGACAGGGGGGCAGGTCTCGCAGGGGTTCCCCCAGGCCTTCCCCAGAGAGCAGCAGCAGGAGGAGCGGCTGACGCCCACCCCAATCTCAGTGTTGCAGGACAGGCTTCCGTCGCCCCGAGGACCGAACTTCAGGTAGCAGTTGCCCACGCGGTTGTCTGCAGAGCAACACAGGAGTTTACAACGGTCCTTACAGTAGTAAGAATGTCATTTTGGAGAAAGGTCACTCAAATGATGAAATTCAAATTCTGTACATTAACTCCCTGCAAGAAATCATCACTTTAGAGTTTTTCCAAGTTGTAGGAATTAAATCAATTACAACAATTTCCCATGTTTAGACATCCATCTAGACCATGGGTTAAAGAGAGTAAGCAATTACTCACCTGACACATTCTGGACCTTTAATAAAATGAATGCAAAAAAACGTTTCCTAATAATCCATCAGTCTATATCATGAGTTTATCAACAAAGAAAATGAAATCCAGTATAAGTTAAAGCAATGTATGCTATTACAGAAAATAGTGATAACGCAACCTCCTTCCTCTCCTTCCCATAATCTTTATTCTCCCAAAGTTTTGCTTCAATTTGCACATCAAGCTTTGCAAGTTTTGGAAGAGTCAGTCTGTAACAAGTTTAGAAAGGATATTTAAGAGAATAAGTGACTCCCAAACTTTTTCTTGTCTCTGAGTATCATCTAGATCACCTCATTAGTTCCATCACTCTAAACATGATTAAATTTGTGGTTCCATCTTTCACTTCTCCGTGAACTCCAGATCCTTCTTCCAAGTGTCTAGTATTTTATTTCTCCTCTAAGATATCTAACAGCTATTTTAAAGTTACCATGTCTAAAGTCAAACACTTGATACTCTTGCCTTCACATAAAAAACCTGCTCCAATCCTCTCCCAGGCTTTTTTTGCATTTTCAATAAACAGAAAACTCATTTTTAAAAACTGCTCAGGCTCTAAATTTTGGAGTCAAATTTTGACTCCTTATTCAATCCAGTTAATAAGATCTGTCAACATTACCTTCAAAATATACCTGGAATCTGATGACTTACCACTGCTTTCAACATCACTGAAACCTGAGTTCAAGCCACCGTCACCCCACCTGGACTACTGCAACCGTTTCCTAGCTCATCTCTTGACCCACCTACAGTCTTTTTCCTACCATCGCTTCCTTCAGAAGCATTACCTGGGGTCAGGGCACTTCCCATGGCATCCCGTCTCAAATCAGAGTACAAGCCAAAGTTCTTTACAGTCTAACAAGTAGTCTTCATCTCCAGCTGCACATTATAACCACTTGGGGAGCTTTTCATTCTTTTACTTTCTTTTCTCAATTCTTTTAAGTTTTATTTTTGTTGCCGAATCTCAGGTGCTGACACAAGTGTTAACTCAAGGTTCTGCTCTTACTAGGTTTGTATTCATTCATCCTTCCTTCTTTCCTCCCTACCACTCTTTCCTTTTTATCCCTGCTCTCCATCTCCTTCCTCTTCCCTTACCCAAACATTGGAAAGTGCTTAATATTACTTTTTATGGTCTGCACTGTTGCAAAATTAGTATTTTGGGGGGTTTTTTGGTGCACATTTTAAATTTCTATGAATGCTATTTTGTCATTTGCCTCATTCTATCTTTATAAAATGCTGTCAACTCCACAATGCCCAACTGCCATTCTTTTTTAATCAACCCACTCTCCAAAAATGGTTTCTAAATTCTTGCCACCACAAATAATGAGGCAATGAACACGTTTCCTTATGTTTCTAGATGGGCCTGTGATGATATTACTTTCTTTGATATAAAGAGCCTCGAGAGGAACTGCTGGTTCTCCTCTTAGGAAAAATAGTCAGTGTTATCTGCCATCTGCATCCAACAAACCTTTTTACTTTTCATATTTGTAAGTAATTTTGAAAATAATTTTCATAAGAAAAAGGCACAAACCTTATTAAAATTTTTAATGAGAATTTAATCATAACTAACAAATTTTATTCCATATTTTCTTGGTTTTAAAGAAATATATACTTATATAAATATAGGTTTTTCTTATACCTATAGAAAGACAGGTTTTTCTTACACCTATAGAAATACAGGTTTTTTCCCCTTGGTTTTGAAGAATTATATAACTAATGGTATAAATACCATTAATTGCTTGCCTTGTCAACTGTCATGCATGAACCTGAAACATATTCTTTGTAAAACTGAGTCCACATTTCAAAGGCATCTGTCCTGGTCAATGCACTGGGCAGGGAGCCAGGCAACTTGGGGACACTGCTTCAGCTCTGCCATCTGCAAGCTCTGCGACCTTAAAACAAGTCACTGCACTTCTAGGGCCATGGTTCTCAAGTCTGTGAGAGGAGGATGTGGGAGCAGATGTCTCAAAAATTCCTGTTTCAAAATATGACTTGGAAGATTAGCAGAATAAAACTGACCATGTATTTTGGCAGTCTAGTTTACTTCAGGTAAAAGAGTACTACTTTAAGTTAATTGTAGCGAATGCTCATATTACAGTTCATTATCAAGAGAGTCCTAGTATTTAACTCTATGTGCTTCTATCTGTTGGTTTCATAGTGCTTTTACTTACCGACACACCCCACACCGGTGGGGTTCAGCTGGAAATCGGGTGGACAGTTACACTCATAGCGACCAGGAGTGTTGACACACAGGCCGTTCACGCAGTTTATTGGGTCTGCACACTCATCAATATCTAGGAAGAACATTTAGAATGCCCACATCAACATCTTTACTTTCCTTGGGCATGCTGCTGTTCCAAAGGATTTGGTGGAAATTCTGAAAGTCAGTAGACTAAAAATCTTTAGGAGGGACTCAGCACAATGAAATCCTTGTACACACCTAAAGCAGTTTCCATATATCAATCAGACAGTATTCATGATGGTATCATTTAATATCTTTAATAAATAAATAAGTAAATTATATCAAAATCTTGCAATTCTGAAGAAAATCATGCTATCATTTCTTGCTTGAATTAAACTTAAATATATGTATAACTGTGCACATATGTGGACATCATAAATATATACAGATATTTTACTAATTTCATGTTGAATATTTAAAATTAAGCTGTTTACATTACAAAAAATCAATCTCACAGTTAGAAATAAATGTATCAGAATGTAATTTCCTTTTTCAAAAAAAATGCATAACCTGAGGCGTAGCAGGCTAAGCAGAAATTTGGGGAACTTTTATGTCTAGCACAAAACGTTCTTTTCAATTAATAAGAATGCAATTAAGCCCTTAACTGGCCATACCTGTGCAGTTCCCTCCTGTTCTGTCCAATTCATAACCATCATCACAGATACAATGAAACATTCCAGGCAAATTATTACATGTTCCAAAGACACAAATATTTTGGAAGGAGCATTCATCGATATCTGGAGATTAAAAAAAAATAGTAATCTCTTGATTATAAAGATTTCAATTTACTGGATGACATTAATAAATTATTCCATCTCCTCAGATGTTTTTATGGAGCAAAAAATTTTCTTTTACTTTGACCACAGATGTCACATAAACAGCAACCAACTAACATTCAGATGGAGCAGAGACATAAAAGGATATTATTTCATTTTATTGACAGTATTTTAACTGTCTTGGGTTGTAAAATACTTAAGAAAAAGTGGGCCTGGGGCTTAAACATTTTTTTTTTTAATTAAGTACAAACATGCGAAGGGAATAAGATTATAAAAAATAAAAAAATAAAAACAAATTCAAAGATTCCAATAATGAAAACTTCAGATGTTTTAGAAATATCTACAACATGTAAAATATATAACATTTTAAATATTAAATGTATCTTTTAAATTATTTAAGTTTAACTTATTTAAACTTTTTTATTCTGTAATCTGACCTGTTTTAATAAGGTCAGTTATAAACAGGGAAAGAATTTTTTCCCTAGTAGTGTGTAATAAGATCATCATTGCCCCACATTCCTTCAATTTCATTAAAACATCTCTGTTGGCCTCAAGTCATAAATTCAGGTTATAAAAGTCTTCCATGAAGCTTTAACTCAAAATAAATGAGAAGTTATTACTCCTCATTCATATGAAAATGAAGGCATATGTATGCCTGTCCAGCTGTAGAAATAATCTGTATTTTTACTCACAGGAAGAAGATGGACATTTTTGTACACAAATAACCTCATATTCTGAGAATGCAGACCAGGCATGCCATTTCAGGCGAGACTAGACAAGTCATCCTAAAATGCTGTCTCAAGACAGTTATATCTTTAGTATAAAAGGGTCTTTCATGATAGATAAAATAAAGCATTTCAATTATCTTATATTTAAAGTATGGTTCAGACTGTGTTTAGAAGTTCAACTGATGTGCCAAGTTGTCTTTACTTGTGTTGGGGCAATAAAGTTATTCTTTTTATATAAATGGGTAAAGACTCATTAAGTTAGTTTATAACTGAGTTGCAGTAAGCTGTAAATGTAATTGTATTATCAGCCCTATGTATGCATTGTACTTTTAAATGAATTTTATTACAAATAACTTCCATTGGAATGATGAAAAAGTTGTGTGAAATAAGGTTTTTTAAAAGAATGTTGTCTTGTTTTTATAAACTTGATGCATATTCAGAAATTTGAACAATATAGAAAAGTATTGATAACAAATAGCAAAGATAGGAAACAACATAGAAAATAAGACAGCAAAAACAAAAATCACTCAAAAATGCTTCTATCTAGACTTATCATAATTGGATGAACAATATTCCAAATACTGGTATTTCTCAATGCACATTTAGAGAGACTGAACCATTTTCAAGCATCAAATCAATTTTTCATTATGTCAGTAGCTTCTGAAATTCCAACATAAAGAATTGATGAAAAATACTAAAGCCTTATCACCTTTTGGCTTTATGTTAAATTCAAATGATTTTAAGACAGTGGATTCTACACAATGATGATTAAAATTAGCATGAATATATATATGCTTCCAACTCATTTTTGTTATTCACATTATTTTCACTTTTTAAATGTTCATGCCATTTATCATAATCTCTAAAGAATTTAGTACTAAATCTTTAAAATCAATAATGTTTTTATTGTCACTTCTCCAATTACTGCTTCCTGCCTCCCCATTTATATTTCTTGATTGGTTGTTTCATTGCTGATAAGTTGTGTTGTTTTCTTCCCCCAAGACAAGAAAGGAGAACCCATAGATGCTTTCTTTCTGAATTATTTCACATGTCAGGATATGTCTATTGTTTATATAATTAACTAACTCTGAGGTATAATATTCTTGCCACATGTGTTCTTATAACTGGGAGGGCACCATTCTAATGTGTATTTGGTTGTCTTGTTCAAGGCTTGCCTTTTCTATCTGGAGTTTGAATAATCTAATAAAGCTTAAAATTTGTCTTATGATTTACCCCTTCCTGTACATTCAGTTCTTTCTTCTATTTTAGGAAAATGTTTAGTTGCTCAATGTTTTTCTATTCAACTTTTAGGAACTCTTCACGTCAGAAACACCCATTATACTTAAGCTTATGGCTTTTGTCTTTTCTTAATTTATTTCCCCTCTTTTTTCACTGTGATTATCTCACTGGTAATTACATTTTCATCTCCGCTATTCTTTGCTGTGTCTATTTAATAGGTCTCTGATTTTCCTCGATCGGCCCATGTTTTTTGTTTCCCGATTCTGCAATGTCTTTTCTGTTCTTATACTTACTTTGAACTTGTGCAATCATGTTTTTATGACGATTATCTATGGTACAACATACCTACATGGAATCTGCTCTTGTCCCTTGACTAATTTTCTCCTACTCTGAGCTGATTAATGTTTTTTGCATGTTCTTCTTTTGTTGTTACTTCCATAGAAATAACAGCACAGCAGCTGTTATTTCAGTTTACTCACACTTTACTTGGTCAGCTCTTTTGAGAGTTTTTCTATACAGTTGGTGCTTGAACAACATAGGTTTGAACTGCATGTGTCTATTTAAACATGGCTTTTTTTTTTCCCAGTAGTAAATACTGCAGTGTAGTAGTACAGCTACACTATCTGTGGTTGGTTAAATATGTGGATCCATGAAAACAGGAATGCAGAACACTGATGGCCGACTATAAGTTGTACACGGATTGCCCACTGAGCTGAGGGTAGGCGTCACTAGCCCCCACATGATTCAAGTGTCAACTGTACTCCCATACAGTTTAGATGGAACTTCTTGACATCCTCCCTTCTTTTTTCATCTTCGGATTTCTTTGGAAGATAGCTTGGGGTATGGGTTTCACTAAAGCTTCTTCTGCTCTGTGGCCCAGAGTTTCATAAGGTGGGGGAAGATGAGAAACACAGATGGGAAGACCTCTGCTGGGCTCTGTGTGCTTTTTGTTGATGAACCTGACCCCTGATCTCTCTTCCGACATCATAAGAAATGTTCTGTCTCTGGGTTCACTCCATGTGATGGGAGTCCTAACCTGTCCCTGAGGAGGTTCCTGCAGGTTTTGTACGCTTCCATTTCGGTGAAGAATACTGAGAAATGGCCAACTCTAGCAAACATTTAAACTCTATAGAAATTAGAGGTAGATGCTGAGTGGACCAATGTTGATCAGAGGATTAATTCAGAGGGGCATACATTTATAGTAAGATGGAAAAATGTCAAGAAACTAACGTAGTAGCTCAGGATAAACTGTCTAGATGTGCCAGATCTCATAGAAAAAGAAACAACAAAACAAAGGAGAAACAGGCAGAATCACAGAATTACATTTTGGGGATCTCAAAAGTTGACACCTATCTAAATGGAGCAGAGGGTAAGCTATGTGTGTGCCACTCTCAGATGCCCTGGCAATTGGGATTTCTCTACATGGAAATGACATATTTTGGGAAAGCCAACACAGGAAGGAAGTACAGTAAAGAGAAACTATTTAGTATCACCCTGGGGAAGGTTCTGGGAAAAGTTTTAGAAGGGCCTAGGCCCCAGATAATGGAATAGAACTATGAGGGCAAATGTTGTCTTAAGTATAAAGGATTCATTTTGAAATTTTATGTTGGCAAAAGTGTCTGGATCCTGGTAACTTGTTCCTTTTCCCACCAATTCTTGTCTAGCTGACGTGCATAATAAATCATGTAATTTCATGACCATATTGACTCACAGTTTCTACTAACTGGCTTCAATGCTTAGAAAGAAGCAGGACTGAGAAAAAAATAAAGTTCATTCTACAGCTGCTCTGTATAAAATGCTTTAGATTCTGCTCAACATAGCAGGTCAAAGTAGAAGCACAAATGCTTTCAGTTTCTAGTATTTTCCTAGAGCCTACTACTCATTCTCTTGTTCTGATTCAATCCAAATTGGTAGATATTTATGGAAAATTTCATGATCTTTTACACACACTTTTTCTCTTCAGTGATACGCTGGTGGTGGGGCAGAGTCAGGGTCTAGTTCAAGCTGCCCCAGATTGTATAATTTTCGTTTAGTTGGTGAAGTGTATGCGTGTGTGTGTGTGTGTGTGTGTAAGCTGGCATTTACTATTTCTGTTCATTTGACTAGATACTCACGTAGGGAAAGCCTATAATCTGGTTTCATTTAAAAATCTTTGCCTAGCAGCCAGCCTGAGTTATTTTTTTAAGGTTTTTTATGAATCACTAATTTTGTTAAAAACCTTATGGCATATGAATCATTTTCAGTCCTTTCCTTTATTTACATTTTAATGTACTCTTAAGAACACAATGATGACCCAAACTCGATGCAATGTGAATTGAGTCTCTAATGTAAAAGAAAATTCAACTTCTTTTACTTGGAAAGATATCACACTAGTTACAAAGTCCCATTTCCAGGAAAGGGGGTGATGTCATAACTTAAAGAGGAAGGAGACATGACTATTCAGCAAAAGGTGCAGTTCTTGAGGAGTCCCTGAAGAGGACCTCCAGTCCCAGACATGCAGATAGCCGACTCAGGTAAGAAGGTAACGCCAAAAATGAGCTACCTAGATTTTGACAAACACATTACATAGCAGTGACTGAGGTACATAACGTATCATATTTTAAAAGCTGAACAGTTTATCCACATGTCATTCATTTAGTGATTAAAAACAAAAGAAAAAGTTAAAAAAAAAAGAGAAATAGTTTAAAAAAAATTGAATAAGCCAAAGTTCCAACTATTGGCTCTTGGCCAGGAAAACTTCATAAGAGATGAAAGCCGCCTTCATCATTATTCATTCGGCAAAATAATCCATGCTTAAACAAATGACTTTTATATGTGCAGCATGTGCTGTGTATTCTGCTTCCAGGTGGAGCCCGTTCCAGCCCTTTTTGTGGTTTCATTTGTTGCAGTTGATCCAACTTGGAAATGAGTTGGAATCCTGGTGACCCACCTTGGCAGGACCTGCTGTCTGAGGCTGGCGTAAAGCCCATCTCACACTCGCAGCGATACGCGCCTGGGACGTTGAGGCACTGTCCGTTCTCACAGAGATTTATGTTTTCTGCACACTCATCAACATCTGTTGAAGGAGCAAATTACATCTCTATTAAGTTCCAAATCTCCTGACACATTTTTTTTTTCTCTGTTCCATAACTAAACCAATCTCACTGGCCTGAGTTAGTGTTCATTAATATCAAACAATTATCCATACACACCTAAATAAAGGTATACCACTTGACAATAAAGCTGTTTAATCTATAACATGCAATTCCATCACGATAAACAGGAGGAATGAGGTATAAGATCTTTCTCCCATCTGTCTCAGTTCTCTTTAAGGCTAATTTGATGCATCAGTGCTATAGCAACATCATTTAGAGATAGCCAAGAATGGTGGAATTAACCTTAAAATGGCATTAATTCATTTGAAAACATTAGAGTTAAAATGAACAACTCTTTCTTTCATTAATTCAAGCATTTTTAAGTAAAGCAGGGACACTCTATGGAAATGAGGGAAGTTTCTTGCATGCCATTACAATCTCATTAAATTTTAATTACACAAAGAAGAATCTCATTCTTATTTTAATTACACAAATGAGCATTATTTATAGATCTTAAAGACAAAGGGGTTAAGGGCAGAAACCAATGTTTATTGAGGGCCTAACACTTGCCACGGAGTGTGCTAGTTACCTGACATGCATGTTTTCATTTAGTTCACCAACCCTGTGAGGTTTAGAAGAGGAAGGGCCCGAGGCTAAGAGTAGCCGACTGAGCCGTGGGAGGCACAGTGAGCTAACGTGCAGTTGAGCCAGGGTCTGAGTCCAGCCGTGTCTGACTCCAAGGCCAGGCCCTTGTCTTCACAGCACAGAGCACAGACATGCTGAGCAAGACGCAGCACCCGAGGTTTAAAAGTAAGAAAGCTTTACAACTGAATATACATATTTTCTTAAAGAGGCATTAGAGAATTTTAAGTCTGAGTTCTTGACGTCGTTAATAACAAAAAATTATCTTTTAATTTGGGGTTAAATGTATGTACATTAAACTGAGACACACCTATCTTTCAAGCTGAAAAGTATTGTTCTTTATGTCCAGCAAGATGATTCTAGCCTTTTACATGAGTATAATGAATGGATGTTTTATCCTCCAAGAATGTAGTATGAATTTAGTCACATTTATTGAGCTCTTATGATGCATGTTTCTAAGCTCTTTACTTATATCATTCCATGTAATCCTTTCAAAACCATATGATAAACTGAGATTTTTATAAACACAATAAATAACCGTGATTGGGTAGATCACAGATTTTAAGAAGCTGAATAGTTTTCCCATATGTTGTCCATTCGGTGATATAAAAAAAAGGGGGGAAACAGTATTATTATCATTACTGTCACCATGTCCATTCCAAAATGGACAAATTAAGGACACACAGGCTAAGTAACTTGCTTAAGGCTCCACAGCCAGTAAGCAGCATCGGCAAGGTCTGAATCCAGGTGGTCGGAATCAGAACCTGTTTTTGGCCATCGTGTTAATTAATGAATAAAATGAAATGACAGTCATTAAGACCACATAATAGTAATAAATGCCATTATTTTTAAAAATTTCCCAGTTTTTGTGTTTAATGTAAGCAAAAATACACATTCACTTCAAGTCAAGTGTAAAAACAGAGGTAATTTCAACCTCCTTTAACTACAGTTTTCTTCCAATGACAAAAACATACGCAGTGCGCTGTGAAAATCAGGACCTCACCCACCTGAGCAGGTAAATCCATCTCCAGTGAACCCTTCAGAGCAGGCACATCGGTAGGAGCCTGGGGTATTAACACACTGAGCATTTATGCTGCACTGGTGGGTTCCATTAGAACACTCGTCCAGATCTGCATGTCAAGAGAACATAGCAGCAAAGTTCAGAAATGAAGATGGAATATTTCAACACCCAGAAAGATTTTCATTTATCTTAATTTAAATGTAAAGTGGCCAAATGGAATATGTTTTATTTGATTGGTAAAGTCAAAAGTTCTAATCTTCTAAGACCTCCGATCTATGATCCAAAATGTTCACGCTACAATTATGGGCCAAAATAATTAGTTCAAGTGTTTTTTGAGCTATCTAATCAACTAGAATTATAATGTTTAAAAGAAAACCAGGGCTAGATTTCCTTCTGATTTCTACTTAGGGTGAATTTTATCATTGGATACTTTATCGCTAAAAATGTGGGTAATTTTCAAGATAATATTGAACTTCAGAGCAGGACAATTACCATTAAAATTTTCAAGTTCATTTTATAGATGCGGAAACCAAGATATGATTCTTGACCTCACAGAGCCCCTGGTTTAGTCACTAAGTTGTGTCTGACTTCTTTGTGACCCCATGGACTGTAGCCTGCCAGGCTCCTCTCTCCATGGAATTTTCCTGGCAAGGATACTGGAGTGGGCTGCCATTTCCTCCTCCAGGGGATCTTCCCGACCCAGGGATGGAATCCACATCTCTTGGGTCTGTTGAATTGGTGGGCAGATTCTTTACAGACTGAGATGCCAGGGAAGCTCGTGGAGCCCCTAGTCTAATGGAAAAGACACATTATAAACACAGAAAATTAAATTAAACACTGTTATACACGTACCATGAAGAAATACGAGGAAATAAGAAAAGGAGTCTAATTTGGAATGCAGGAATTAGGAAGGTCCCACTGACAAACTATTTTTAGTTAACTTTGAACCTGAAGGACGAGCAAGAGTTGACCTGCTAAAGAGAAGTAGGGATGGGTCTTCCCTGCAGAGGGAACAGCATATATAAAGACACTGAGAAGGAAAAGCGCTTGGTGTGACAATAATTAAAGGAGGTCAGAGTGATAAGGCACAATGTAGGAGACGCAGGATAATGGAAGGTGAAGCAGGAGAGACACAAGGTCTTCTAAACCATGTGAAGGAAGCTGTATTTTATCCTGAATTCAATGGGCTAAAATGACAATTTTGAAGAAATCAGACCCATGGTTTAAAAAATTGGTCTGGCTGCTATGTGGAGAATGGATTGCAGGAGGACCAGAGAGGGAGGGAACAAACACCTGAGGAGGTCTTTTAGCAACTAACAGAGAGGAGGCGGCTGGGGAGACTGAGAGGGAGAACAGCTGCAAGAGCAGGGGGATGGAGCTGGAAAGAAGCAGACAGATCTGCTGCCTGGACGTGGTTAAACCTCTTGTATTGAAGGCAGCCTATTTTCCAATAGTTGGCCAAAGTGACAGATGGACAAAAAAATGAGGCTAAAGGAGAAAAACAGTAAACAAATAGTACTAGAATAATGGGAATGGGGATATGGCTGAAAAGTCATTGGATTAATGATAAAAAGATGTCCAGGCTAGGGTAGGGAGCTAGTGGACTTACTGATGCCATGATGGAATGTTCCTTAGCAAAGTTATTTAGAAACTATGATAATTCAAATTCTAGTCAGCTACAAACGTTTGACAAGTATAAAACAACTGAGTGGGTAAGAAAGTACATTCAAATAAACTAATTTGTTTTTAATAAGAGATCTTAAAACTATCACCTAATCCTATCCGCAGGCTTATAGAGTTAAAACTTATAGAGTTTTATAACTTAAAGTTATAAAGTTATAAGTTTTTAACTTATAGAGTTAAAACTCATTAAAATGAGGAATTGTGGGGAGGCCAGTTTCACCTGCTTTAATTGGTATTTTGAATTGAGCTGGATAATTTTTATATGTTGGAACACACTTTATTGTTAAGGCATGTAAAACACGGAGCATACCAAGCAGCACTATGAATGATACAAGAGTAAAATCCAGGTCCCTGCCTCACGGCTATAAAGGACTTCCTAGCCTCTGGTCAAGAACCATAAAACTTGGAGGATGGCAACTGTCTTCCCATTCTCCTTCTAATCTGGCCTCTTGGAATCCAAAACATTTAGGTTTCCCTGGAAGAAAATTCTATTTTCTATTAAGAAGCTTGCTATCAATCAGTTATTACAGACTTAGGTTATTTGAAAATAAAAAACCAAAAAAACAAAAAAACCTTTACATTCCCTTCATTTATTTCACTGGGTTTTATATCTTATGATTACCCTAGGAAAAGACTGAAAAAACATGAGTCATTTTTCATCCTACAGCTGTTTAGATTTCTGGCAGCACATCAAATAACTTACTGAACAACAACACATTAAAATGCAGATGCCAAGGCATATTGTTATAATTTGACCACTTATACCAAGGTTAAAGGAAACTTCTTGGACAGGAATTATCTTGCAATGAAATACAGCCTTTGATTTTCCAAGAGAATAAATGAAAATAAGAGGCATGTTCCTATTCAAGTATGTGGGTTAACAACTGTGCAAAGAACAGCCTCTAGGAATTTTGTGTCTTAGCAAAGCTTATTTACATTTGCAAACTACTCACCAATACATTTGATGCCATTTCCAACCCAGCCTTCTCTGCAGCTACATTTGAAGCTTCCTGGGACATTTAGACACGAGGCATGCATGTCACAGTTGTGGGCACCAATTTCACACTCATCCACATCTGAGAAACCATAGTGAATATGGAGGAGATAAGAGACAACCTAATTAATTCTACTTTCAAGATATATCTGTACAGGCAAAATTTTAAAGCAAACACAGAGAAAATGTTAACCTCATTAATTTTTAATATGTTTATAGACTCCAACAGAATCTGGAAGTGCATGATCCAAGTCAAACAATTCCCTGAAAGAAATTGCCAGCCACAATATACAAAAATATTCCCTGGAAATGTTACCTGGAAAAAGACCAGATGCTTATCAGTGTATGTATATAGTACCTTGCATATGTTGTGTTTGTACACATATACATATATGAACACGCACAGCTCTTTCCTTACTTGCTGTTTCTTGGAGGTGCAGGCTTAAGGAAGGTCTGGGCTACAGTCTAAGTCACTTACCACTTGGCTTGAGCAAAATACCCCTACAAGAACCTTAAGCAGCGATGGACATCTGGTCCAAAGAACTGACCTTGGGACTTCAACCCCCATCCCCTCTTTTAAAAGGCTGAAATTATTTAGTAGAGAGACAGAATAAGAGATAAAGTGGGTGGGATTAACCAAGAACAAAGGCAAAAAGAGTAAATTTGGGTAGGGAGAAAAGAAGGTAAAAGCAAATGGAAAGAGGGGAGAAAAGAAGAAAAGAAAAAGATGAGGGAAAGAAAGGAAGAAAAAGAGTCTAAATATAAAGTTTAGATTAATTTCTGTTGGTTTAAAAGCACTTCGAAACCTAGCAACAACTGAGATTCCCCCGGGTCTTTTGGTGCTCCTTCTTTACGTATATCTCCTGATGGGGCAGCAGGTTTATTAAGCAAGTGAATGCTGCCCCAAGAGCACATGAGAACCACGGGGGCCACATTCTACGCCCATCCTCCCGCTCTGGGTCCAAGCCTGTTCACAGCGAGGTCTGTGGCTCGGTGGCTCAGATCATGCTTATCTACCACAGAGAAGAACTAAACACATCACACGTGCTCTGGGCCAGTTTCTCATCACATTACTGCTACAGCCTGGTGTGGGTGAAAGTACAAGACATTGCAGGGAACAAACGATTTTGCAGGTTAACCTCTGAAAGGCAAGAAGCTGAAACACAGGGCATACAAGCTTGACACCTACCTGTGCATCCTGTGGTCCCTTTCTTCACTGAATACCCCAGCTGACAGTGGCAAATGAAGGATCCCTTGGTGTTCTCACATTCCCCGAACATGCAGATGTTGGAATTTAAGTCACACTCATTCACGTCTAGAGAATTTTCAATACCGTGGTTAATATTTATTCATTCTATAGATTAAAAAGCTATTTAAAAAAATGAATAGAATAATATTGAGATATACAAACAAAATTTCAAGTATAGTGTCTAATATCTGCAGGACCCAGTACTGCAGATAAATATTCTGTCTTTAAGACTTTTCTTTCAAACAATTCTTCCTTTTCCACTTTTACACCTTCTAATCCAATGGTTTGAATTTTAAAAATAACCAAAAAAGCCTCTTCTTCTTATATGTATATATGTGTGTGCGCATACTGTACATAAATATTTATCCTGCTCACATGATACCCACCAATGCACGTTTTCATGTCCATGGAAGCCATGAAGCCATCATAACACAGACAACGGTACTCTCCAGGAATGTTGGTACACTGCCCACCATCACAGATATCAGGATTATTTTCACATTCATCAATATCTGATGGCACAAAATCAACATCAAATGAAAACAAGAACGGCTTTTATTAAGCTCACGTATCTTTTCCATCCAGTTCCGCTCAAAATATCTGGAGCCAGATTCGAAAGATAAAATTAACCAGACACACACATGCACACACAGTCCGTGGATTTTCCTTCCCGTACCTGCACATGACCTCCCATCGGGCATCAGGGCATACCCTTCACTGCAGCTACATTCATAGCTTCCTTCTGCATTAGTGCACTGCGTGTCACAGCCTCCATTCATTATCATGCACTCATCAATATCTGTGAAAACATTACCACCACGTTACTTGTCAGAGCTACTCTCTGCCCCTTTTTTTTTAAAGAGAGTTTTTCTTTTTAAACAGATAAAGCTTAGTTTTGGATTTTTCTCCCCACCATTCATGCTGATTCATCACTGCACCATGAGTCTTTCTTAGTTCATTTCCTTTAGACAGTGTTTCATTTGACATGTATTTAGCTCTAGTAACCTACGACTAAAGAACTCAGAAACACAATATAAGATGAAATATATAGAGACAGAGATATAGGACATTTTCTAGGCTAAAAGCAGAGGTTCCTCTGCAAAACCACCAAACCATGGCATCTTAGAGATCTGCCCCCATACTTAGATTCACTTTTAGGACAAAGGACTCCCATTGACGTCATTATATATTCAGTACCAGAAGCACTCCTAGGCTGACTTGAGAAATACAAGTTCCAGACCCGCTTGGCCTCCTTACCTGTACAGCCCTGCCGATCTGGCGTGGCCTGGTACCCAGGATTGCAGGAGCACTGATAAGTTCCAATCATGTTTACGCATTTCCCATTTCTACATAAATTGTCACTCAGAGAGCACTCATTAATATCTATAAAAAGATACACAGAATTAACATTTGTGAAATCACAACGTCATTTTAAACTATCAAGATTATGCTGCATTGGAGCAATGGGCTTTATCATTATCCAAAGGGTTTTATTTATCAATACTTCAGGGGGAAGAGAGGTGATCTCCTGGGGGAATTCAAAGAAAATGCTGCAATCTCTATTTTTCTTAGTTCTATCTGTAACAGCGCTGTCCGGTGGAAGTTTCTATGTTAATGGAACTGTTTCACATCCATGCTGCGCCATGTGCAGCTGTTACTGAGTGCTTGAAACATAAAGAGTATGACTAAGGAACTGAATTTTTAATGTTATTTAATTTCAGTCAAATTTAAATAGCCACATGTGGCTAGTGAGTACCACATTAGACCCCATCCACTTAGCACATGCCAGAAATAAAGCTGGGTGATACTTAATATATGAATTTGCATGCTCAGCTGGTCCTAACAGGATGGTCACTTGTCTAAATAACATGAGGGTTCCGGAAGGAAGATGGCTGGTTCCACAAAACAGAGGGGCTGGAAACAGGGCCCTCATTGTTCAAGTTTTCGTGGCACTGTGTTTAATGAGCCTGGACAGTTGGATTATAGATTATATTGACTGCTTTTAAATAAGCTATTACAAGATGGGCAGATATCTTAAAAAAAAAAAAAACTCTTGAAAAGATCTGTGGAAGAAACTAGTACTAATAATGCAAAAATAGAAGAGCAAGAAAATGGTAGAGAGACATTCCTTACACAAGTTACTTGTCAAACATGATCTAGGAAAAAAATCAGATATAATAAGAAATTCACTTTCAATTCTCAAGATCACGAGGATGATGTGATTTATGTTCATAGTCATGAAATATTTTATTGAACATGCAAAAATACACATCTTATAATGTGCATTATAACATTGAGGGAAACTTTTTCAGCTATAAAATCCAGTCATAAAAAATTCATAAAAATATGAAAATTAATTAGCAAAATAAACTTCTAAACTAAGAAACAGATCTGAGTCACTAGTATCACAAATATGAATAAATATTCTGTAATTATCTGTGTGAAATACCTTTTTGTACTATTATTAATGTGGAATTTAAAATATTTAAAACCTTTAAATTCACCTTTTTATAATAACTTTGAAAAATGAAGCAGACTCATAGATACAGGGAACACGCTAGTAGTTAGCAGTAGGGAGAAAAAAGAGGGGAGGGACAAAATAGGGGTGCGGTTAAAAAAAGAGTTATGGGATTATATGAAAGCGCATATGCAAAACTTTTAAAAATTGTAAAGCTCTATAAAATTTAAAGACTCCTTCAGTAAAAACATTAAAAGTTTAAAAGTAAATAAAATGTCTGGTCTATGATTTAAGATTCACCTAATCATTAGCCCAGTGATATAAATATGGGTTATAAATAGACACGTGTAGCCCGGGATGTGTTCAAATGCTTTTATTTGGGAGTGCGGGATCTGTTTTATTTTAAACTGTTTTATTTGCTTACACCTTTGAGAAAGATTTCCTGTGAAGAAAACGTTTCCTGGCTAAAGTAAAGTTTTAAAGCCTGTGGAATGCTTCAGGACTTAGCGGTGGTCTTCTCTTATCGCACCTGCTGAGCCCAGGGCCAGGAAAGCCTCAGGGCTTCTGTGAGGAGCGGCCGGAGGGAGCGCATGTGCTCACACCCAGGTGAGCAGACCCTGTGATGGCAGACACAGGGCATAGGGTGGATTCTGTGCACAGAATTCTGTGCACAGATGAACCATCAGGGAGCAGCCCCTCCAACAGAGGCTGCCGTTCCACCCCTGCGACCCGGAGGAGGGAACTCCAAGGCCTGACACAGGGCAGGGTCCCTTCCAGAATGCTTGTAACAAAAAAGAGGGGAACAGGGGTAATGCCACTCATTTGAGAGTGTCACCAAAGCATTCTCTAAAGACACACAGCCTGTCTCCAGATGTGTGGACTCTGAACTCCCAAATTTTAATCAGCTAGATTTCACATGCCCCAAACAAGTTCACTAGAAAAGCCTCTGATCCTTATGATCTTTACAGGTTGAACTGGGAGGGTCTATGTGCTGAGGAGACAGACTTACCCACACAGTCCTCACGTGATGGTGACAGCTCGTGTCCCAGTGGGCAGTCACACTGAAAGCTGCCCTCAGTGTTCACACAGGTGCCACCCCTACAAAGGAGAGGGTTACGTTCACATTCGTCAATGTCTGAAAGGTAAAAACGTGAGAGCCATTAAAGAACTCTGCGGAAAAACTGTTCACGGACACAGACTGGGAGAAAGATTCATTATCTGAGTCATGGTGATTCAAACGTAGGAGCTGGGTTAATACAAGATGGGATCAGGTTCTCCTCCCTTTCTCTATGATTAGTAGATTTAAGTATCACATTCTCTTTTGAAAGACAGTGAGCTCTCAAGGCATTTACTTGTATGAAATGACCAGCCTCACAAGAGGTAAAAATAAACAGTGCTTGCTTTCCATCAGTCTAAACTCCAGACATCATATGTCTCTATCTCCATCCAATCAAGGTGATAGAAAAATTTTAGACTGATCACTTTGTAAATCCCATGAGGTGAGACCTAAAAGTTGCTAAAAATGAAACAGTGGGCTAAAAGGTGGGCGATGCCAAGAGCTTGTGTAATGTCAGGAAAAGAACATGGGATTCTCATAACAATAAATAAATTTGGGGGTCAACATTCAACGCCATACATTTTAAGTGAATCCCTGCTCAGTAGTTAGTCTGTGGTGATTTCAGATTCTATAAATAAACAGAACTCAGTCTCAATATCTCACTGCCATTAAGGCGCAAAGAGGCTGGGGCTCCCTAAGAGTTAGAGACGAGCAGATTTCCTGTCTGACATTTAGATCTGTGCTCTCTCGCCACAGCTCCTTGCCAAGCACACTGTTAACAGCTCTGAGACAAGCCAAGGTCATGCTAACGAGTCTGTGCTGGACCTGTTTCCAAACCTGAGCGGCTTACCCATGCAGTTCTTCATCATCATGAACCCGCTCTCGTAGCCTTCGAAGCACTCGCACTCAAAGCTGCCCGGCGTGTTGACACAGATACCGCTCCCACAGAGGTCAGGAGAAATCCTGCACTCGTCAATGTCTAATCCACAGGGTTTAAAAGAAATTCAAAAAAACCAGAGTGAGAGGAGACAGTGTTAAGGAACAGAGAGATGTGGCCTTCTAAGTGAAGGTGCTGGAGCAATCGGGTGAGCAGGAGGAGGAGGATGTGTTTTCAGGAGATCCCCTAGATGGGGACAGGGCTGCAGGCACATTCCTTTCCCCAACTGCCAAAACTGTCACAGCCAACGGGCAGGGGCTTTTGGCCTTTAAGAACTCTGAAATTGTGGATTTCTCTTTATGGTTTCGAAATGGTAACAGAAGGATGAAACAGGCAACTGTGCTATGAGAGGAACAAGGCGGGTGGCAAACGAGGAAGCAGTGGCCACATAGACGGAGTCTCATGCACAACCCGAGGGCCATGCTAGTTCCGAGGCACTAGCCGTGTCCACCCCTGCGGGGGCCTGTGGGGGCTGCTGCCTCTGAGCAGGGGTGCGGGGCTGGCCCAGGGACAGCTCAGAGGTGGATGCAACTACTGAGCCCTGAGCCAGAGAACACACATTCATGGCGGGGTCACGGAACATGCTCCAACTGTGCTTTTGTGTCATATTCAGATGGAAGAGCCTACTGATCTGATTTTTAACATCGAAAACAAAGGACAACGATGGGCTTTTGGGTTTGTCATTTTTTATACAGTATGGTGAATAAGAATCTTTAATAGTAGCACGTGTTCTCAAAAAGAGGATTCTGTGAGAAATCTCCCATTCCTAAAATCAAGATTTTCAACAGAGTAGTCATATCTATAAAATGTGATTAAGAAAATATGACTTGTTTAACCATTTTTGTCACAGTGGGGGGAAAATGTTATTGCCAGCATATGTTTATTTTGGTGAATTTTAATTTTTAAGTTTTTCTCTCACAGGATTTATAAATAGCTAATTTGCACATGTTTCCTTGGGCAGAGGGTGGTCTCAGTCCCAGCTTTCCCCTGGCTTTTGGTTTTTCTCTATTGATTTTCCCAATTTCAGGACATATATATTGAAAATCCAGACACCTGCTTTTGAACGAAAGTCTTAACAAAATCAATTGATTCAATTAAGCAGGTAAATAATGTGTATGCTAATTACCTTATTTTTTATCTATCAGTATCTAGGAACTGGTAATGAGAACCATATGAAAACACAGAACAAGTTCAATGGCAGAGGAGGGACAAATTCTGGCTGCTGTGATGTGGTGGGAGCTGCACAGTGCAGATTTTGAACTCTGGAACCAGAGAGCTGGACACAAATCCCACTATTGTCATTTTCTGAGTGTAGGGTCTTGGGAAAATCATTTAATTTCTCTGTGCCTTAGTTTGTTATCTGTAAAATGGGGTGTGTATTAGACCCTGTCTCATAGGAGTAAGTGAATCAACATTTCTTTATCTTATAGAAAGAGTGCTGTATATATAATAAGCTATTCTCTGTTAATAATTAGTATTCTGAAGGAGGTGATTTTTTAATTGATCCTGGAAGGTTTGCACAGAAATTCTAACTTTAAAGGTGTAGAACAAATAGAAAGTCAAGAGATAAAATGCCTAGGTAAAGAAAATTAATGCACTTCAGAGAACAGTGAGTTACAGAGAGGCTGATGATGAATGCAAGTATAGGCAAGACAGGTATGGTGACTATGGCGACAACGTGGGGAGCAGTAGATGGGCCTTCTGCGCTATGAAGAAGGGCAGCCACCCATGTCCTGCTGGCCTTTCACACTACAGCTCACAGCACCAGTGCTGTTAATAAACCTCTCTTGAACAATTTAAACAAGGCAAGTTTCAGAGTCATTAAATGATGTGGCTAATTTCACGCCAAAAACAGAGCAGTCAGAACTGGAGAAGCTTCCTTATCCAGGTCTAGGGTGGTCTGAGTCAATGGAAGTTGCTCTGTGGAAAGTTACACAAACTAAGCCCTGCTTTTTAGCATGAAAAACCTGGTGGGTGTGAAACTGAAGGATCTGACTGGGGGAAGTTACGGGGTGGGGGGTGAAAGATGCTGGAGGAATCTGCAATGTAGGAGAGACTGTGATGTGCTGCCCAGATCCTGCTTCAGGAAGGAAGCATTCACATGTCCTTGCCCTCCGCTTGTGGGACTGTGGAGGCCAGAAAGTCCCGAGGTGGGGGCTACCTTCAGGAGAAACCTCAACTCCCCTCAATCACAGCCTTCTCTGGGTGGATGTACCCAAATATTCATCATGCAGCTACGTCAACACCAAGCCCCTGTGCCCTAATTCAAGACAATTCTGATGTGCCTTCCAGAAAGATGCAGAGCTTCGCCATTGGGGGTGCTGAGGACCACACTGGGACTGCCTCACAGCCTAACTTTTCCTTCAGGCCCCTTTGGATTCCTTTCCCTTCCTCCCCAAGTCGTTGACCCCAAAATCAATTCCTAATAAGATTCCAGCATGCTCATCTCTGCTCAGAGTCTGTGTCCTGAAGAGCTGGACCTGCATCAGGAAGAGTGTAGAAGAAATACCTGAAACGAAACAGTCATTTTGATGGAAGAATATACAAAACCTTGTCACTTGTCTGTTGGGAGAAGGAGGGGTCAAAATTACGTCTTAGCTTTCAAGCCCGAGTGAAACGATAATATTAGTACATGTAAAGAAGACCCTAGCCAGAGGAAGCGGGGTGGGACACAGGGAGATGAAAAAATAAACTGTCTAGATGAAAGTCAGAAATTTGAGAGTGGAACTCAGGAGAAACAGAGGGCTAGAGACAGCACCTCAGAGTCAGCTCGACAGAGGCCATCCAAAAAAGCCATGGTGGCAGACGCAACTCTGCGAGGCTACCAGAGGACTCTGGAAAATGCCAAAGGCAAGAAGAGTCTGTGAAGATTAGAAAAGGAACATCACAGGCATGACAGGACAATTGAAAGAGAGAAACAGCATGAAAAGAAAGAGAGACGAAAATCACGGACAAGGTTTGACCAGAGATCAAGGAGAATAGGCACCAAGAGAAGTAAGTTTTGAACTTAGCAAAGGTGTTTTGCAAGGGTTTATACACACACACACACACTCCAGAAATTCTGATGTGCCTTCCAGTTGCAGAGTGGTGAGGGGTACTGAGGACCACACTGGGACTGTGTGTGTGTGTGTGTGTGTGTGTGTGTGTATACATATATATATATGCGGCAGAAGAAGGGAGAACAGCCTTCAAAAGTACACAAGGCTACAAAGCAAATGGGAAAGGAGAGGGTGGGACGAATTGAGAGAGTAGCACTGACACATATACACTGTCATGTGTAGAAAAAAGCTAGTGGGAAGTTGCTGTATGGCACAGGGAGCTCAGCTTGGTGCTCTGTGATGAACTAGAGAGGTGGGATGGGGCGGTGGGTGGGAGGGAGGCTTCAGAGGGAGGGGATGTATGTATACATGGAGCAGTACTTTCAGAACAGCAGAAGAAAGAGAGCCGGGGTTTACGTAATACACCAGAAGAACAGTCTTACCTGTGCAGTTCCTTTCCTCCATGTCCAGGGCAAAGCCACTATTGCAACGGCACTTGAAACTCCCAATCGTATTCCTGCACTTTCCATAGGTGCACATGCCGGGAAACGCTTTGCACTCATTGATATCTACAAGCAGAACAGAGTCGGAATGTAGAGCTGGTCGAAACAAAAGAGGAGGTCCATCGTTTTAAGTGAAGAACCTACCTTGATGGAAATTCATGTACTCAAGTGAGAATGGGGGTGGTGTTAAGTTTTAAGTGATTACACTGATGCCACACAGAAAGTTTCAGTTGCAAACAAGAGTTTGTATTTGTAATGAAGTGTTCTGATCCCTTTGCTTCTGACCATTTGTTTTGTAACGTTTAGTGGGCACAGGGAACTTTTTGCAACATCAGGGCTGCATCTCATCAGGCTGTGCTGAGAAAAGCAGTGGTACAGTAGAAGGATGTAAGAAAAGTGCTATCAGCTGTCCCAGTGTCTTCACTTCAGTACCAAGGGGATTTATGCTCCTGGGCCATAGGCTGGTTGTACATTTTAACAAAGAAAATAAAGTGGGGAACCAAACGTTTAGAGCAAAATCAAGCCTCAGAGAACGTGGAAGGTGAGCTTTAGTGTGGAGGGACCCATGCGCTGCTGACAGTTACCTTTGTAAAACGGCCTCCCAGTAAGGACATCCCCTCTGTTAGCAAAGCCAGGCCCCCGGGGGCACAGGGTCTCATACTCTTTGGTGCCGAGTTTGGGGCACTCCTCACACTCGGTGCCCCAAGCTGCTCCGACCGCACAACAGCAAGCATCCATGCGGAACTTCCCAGGTACAGGATGGATGCATTCGTCCTCATCCCACTTCAAGTAACACTGCTCCATGCGGATATCTACAGGGAGGGGGAACCACAGATTGAGGTCAAGCTGTCAGTCACTGAAGATTCACATACCGATCACCTGCTAAGTCCCTCCCTAGCAGGACTGGTATCAATTCTATCAGAGCAGTTTGTCTCTTTTGTTTGCAGAACATTTCCCATTTGCTTATGCAAGTCTCTTCTTGAAACTATCTAACATCCACAGCCACAGTAGCGAAACTGAAGTAGTGACAAAATGTATTTAACCAAGGTATTAGGATGAAGAAAATCTAATACATCCTCATAGAATGTTACAAAGGTATCATTTGGAGTGATATTACTACTAAGAATTTATTTTGCTGAGTGATAACTGAAAATCAATGATATAAATTCATATATAGCATCATTAAGTTACTGAAGGCAATTTGATTTCATTAGTTATTTGATCATACTGTTGCTGTTGTTCAGTAGCTCAGTTGTATCCGACTATGCAACTCCATGGACTGCAGCATGCCAGGCCTCCCTATCTCTCACCATCTCCCAGAGCTTGCTCAAACTCATGTCCATTGAGCTGGTGATGCCATCCAACCATCTCATCCTCTGTTGTCCCCTTCTCCTCCTGCCCTCAACAGTTCCCAGCACCAGGGCCTTTTCTAATGAGTCAGCTCCTCGCATCAGGTGGCCAAAGTACTGGAGCTTCAGCTTCAGCATCAGTCCTTCCAAATAATATTCAGGACTGATTCTCTTTAGGATTGACCCATTGGATCTCCTTGCAGTCCAAGGGACTCTCAAGAATCTTCTCCAACACCATAGTTCAAAAGCATCGATTCTTTGGCGCTTAGCTCTCTTTATGGTCCAACTCTCACATCCATACATGACTACTGGAAAAACCAAAGCTTTGACTAAACAGACCCTTGTTGGCAAAGCAATGTCTCTGCTTTTTAATATAATGTCTAGGTTTGTCACAGCTTTTCTTCCAAGGAGTGAGCATCTTTTAATTTCATGGCTTCAGTTACCAACTGCAGTGATTCTGGAGCCCAAGAAAATAGTCTGTCACTGTTTCCATTGTTTCCCCATCTATATATTATGAAGTGATAGGACCAGATGCCATGATCTTAGTTTTTGAATGTTGAGTTTTAAGCCATACTGGTACTATTATTCTGTCATCTTCAAAATGTACTTTACTTTTTTCTAAACTTTGGAGATAATTTAAAATTCCAAAAATAATTTTTCTTTATTATTGGACTTTGGATATTTCTAAACAATTCCATATGATTTTATAGCCATACTTTGTATCAAATTTAAATATGCTGTCAAAAATTAACTTAAAATTTGTGTTATTATAATAACTAAACTGTAAGATATTGCCAACTTTTTACTTACCACTAATTTAAAAATCTTTTTAAAAAAATACTTTAAAGATCTTCAAATATAATAATTTAAAAATATTTACTATTAGCTTTTTGAATACTTTTTAAATATGTAATTATTTGAATACTTATTTAATTTATAATTTTAAAATACCTAAATACCTTGAAGATCTGGGACGGTAATACTACCATTGATGACAATTTGTCTACAAACTGAATTTCAAATACAAGCCTATGTAAAGCTATATTACAAACTAAAAAGTTATTGTTTCATAACACACTGGGGAAAAATTCCTTAGGTAAATAAAAATTGTTCAGAGACCACATAGAATTATTAGAAGTTTCTTTTTCAATCATGAAGCTTAACTTTAGTCAAGTATGACACTGATAAATAAAGTCAACTAGGCATTTCTATAATACAGTGTTGATAGAAAGAGCTTCTTTATTTACAATCTTTTAAAAAATAGAGCATTAAGAAAAGTTTAAACTCTGAAGATGGTAAAGGAAGGGACAAGATCAGTCAATGTGTGCACACAGAAGCCACATGACTTTGCCATGACTCTCCCCACTGTCTTGTCTAGAAGCATAGCGGCAATGGACTGCAGAATGTTAACCTCAAATACGAGTCTCCACTTTTTCTTCTATGTTTAACATAGGTCTCTTATTACACTGACTCACTGTAAAAGATTAAACAGGACTAAAACACCTGATTAAAAAACTTAAAAATTTTTTTGTGCATGCAAGTTTTTTTTTAATACACCAGGCTCACAGAAGTCACTCAGTAGTGAGTAGCTCACTGAATGTGTGCTGCACGTGTGCTCAGTCACTCAGTCTGACTCTCTGTGACCCCGTGGATTGTATCCCACCAGGCTCCTCTGTCCATGGAGTTTTCTAGGCAAGAATACTGGAGTGGGTCGCCCTTTCCTTCTCAGGGGATTTTCTTGACCCAAGAATTGAACCCATATCTCCTTCATCCCTTGCACTGGCGGATGGATTCTTTACCACTGGAGCCACCTGGGAAGGCCAGGTGTGTGAAAGTAGAAACTTGTAAATATATTGGTATTTGTACACCCATGCTCATAGATGCCTTATTCACAACAGCCAAAAGGTGGATGCCACCCAAGTATCCATCAATAGGTAAGTAGACCAAAAAAATGTGGTACCTACACACAATGGAACACCACTCAGTCTGAGAAAGCAGAGAAATACTGATACATGCTACAACATCGATGAACTCTGGAGACACCACACTACGTGAAACAAGCTAGTCACAGGAGGACGAACATCATATGATTCCTTTCATATGAGGCACTTAGAGCTGTCAAGTCCACAGAGACAGAAAGCAGAAGTATAGACACCAGGGGCTGGGAGAGGGATAAATAGAAGTATTTAATAGGTTCAGAGTTTTCAGTAGGAGAAGAGGAATTTTGAGATTAATTTTTGAGCAGTACCAATTTTCTGTATTACACAGAAACCATTTCATTGAAAAGTGAAAGTGAAAGTCGCTCAGTCATGTGGACTGTAGTCATGGAATTCTCTAGGCCAGAATACTGGAGTGGGTAGCCTTTCCCTTCTCCAGGGGAATCTTCCTGACCCAGGAATTGAATCCAGGTCTCCTGCATTGCAGGCAGATTCTTTACCAACTGAGCTATTGGGGAAGCCCATTTCATTTAAATTCATCCATTTAAAAAATATTCTCTAGTGAGTTCCTCCAAAATACTTCATTTAAAGCAAGTTTTCCAGCTACCAACCTAATACATTTGGTCAGGCCACTCCAAAATAAGAAAATGTATGCTTGGTTCATGAATCTTACCCAAACACACACGGCCAGTTCCATCCAATGTAAGGCCTTCAGGGCACTCACAATGAAAAGATCCTTTGCTGTTGACGCACCGTCCATTTGGGCAAACGCCAGGAAACACCTCACATTCATTAACGTCTGCAGGGAAATGAAGCAAGCAGAGGAATAAAGATGTCACCGATAGAAAAAGCAGGTGTAATCTTACTTCCTGTATAGCATATTCATTTTGCAATAATATGGATTATTACCTCAGTTAAGCAGATATATTTCACAACGAAGCTACTGGGTCCCCTGGGTACCAGCTGTGAAAACTGCCACAGCCTTGCTCATCCATAAAACACAGCCGAGATAAGCTCTTTGCCAGCTGCTCTATGCCTTAAAGGCGAGGGATGAAAATTTACCCCACAGCATAAAGAGGAGAAATGGGAAACTCAAAGCTGTTTCCTAAAAGTATTATTCTAAAACATTTGTTGACAGCGTAAGAGTATTTTTACCGAAATTCCAGGGTTTTTGAGAATGATAAATATCTCCAAAGTATGGGAGAGAATGTCAATTTTAAATACTTTCCTAAAGATTCACAATGTTTTTAAGAACCTACTCACCTTCACAAGTAACACCTTTTATCCTGGCAAACCCTCTTGGGCAAGCTGTATCTGTGAGAATGAAGGACACATTTTTTTTCACATTAGAAAAGAAAATACAACTGTCCTAAGCGCAACAAACAGAATAATGGAATCAAAATTGAACTAAATAAAACCCAAAATCCGGGTTTTAGAGGCAAAGGACTCCGGCTGCCCTATAAGCTGTGGTAACTCTATTAGTTTTGACCCATATTGAGATTCTCATAATTTTCCCTACAATTCCCTTTTATTTTTCACGTTGTCAACTGAATCATAAGTAAACCAAAGACTTAAAGGGACGAGAGATCATTTTCTACTGGGACACATGCAAACAAGAATACTGGAGGATACTGATAGTCATCCAGCAGCTAAATTCTAGTTGCCTTCCTTCCTTGTCTAAAATATTCAGAAGGTCTGCTTATAGTAAGAGGATAAACCCAAAACATATTTCAAGAAGTGAATACATTTTACCAGAAAAGATATCATATTAGGGAGGGCAATGACCTTATGGTCTTCCTCACTAGGGAACTATATAGAGAAAGCAGTGCTTAGTTGAGGAGGAAGCTTTCCGATGTGAAGCCCAGAATCCTAGTGGGCAGGCTCCTACCTAGCTCACACCGCTCACAGGGGCTCCCCCAGGCGGCCCCAAGCGTGGCGCAGCATTCAGATTTCAGAGTAGCTCCATTGATGTTGACCTCACAGCGGTTGTCCTGGATGTTGAGCCAACAGGTCCCTTTCAGGCTGTCTGAAAAGGAATAAAAAACAATGGGGAGTTCTCATCTCTGAAGAAAATATAACTCAGTTCTATACACCAAAAACATTATTTGACAGTATTAAAAAACGCCAAACTGTTATCTTAAAAACTTTTCTATATCCTAGACACATTTACATGTACATGCATTTAAATGCATATTACATACATGTAAATTTCACATGATATTTGAATTAATACAATTATATATCTGGGTATTCTAGGAGCAGCTGCTACTGCCCAAGACTTCAATACTGGGATTTGCAAATAACAGCCCATGACTGTTATAAGATCATTACTTATATGAAAAATACTTGTAAGATTTATTCTTTATGGCAAATACTTTGATATTTAAGATTTTATCCAATGGCACTCTGCAAATAATCTCCTTCTCTCCCAATTCCTTCTCTCCCAATTTGGTAGGTATCTGCAGTCCCTACCAAATAAACCACATACAATGGTTCTTCTATTAGAGAGAAGCCAGTTTTTCTCCAACTGAAGATAATCATTTGATGAATAATTTGAAAAAAGAAATCTTAAAGATAAAAAAGGAAATAAAACCTTTAAAACCACCATTAAGACACACCATGGATATATTTGATATAATTTCTATGGTATGTATGTACAGCTTTATCTCTAGTTCAAAATGTAATACATATTTATGATAAACTATTTGAAGAAATAGCAGAGAAAATAAAAAAACTACCTGTAACGCTACCATCCAGACTCAACTACTTCTAACTTTTTAGATTATGTTTCCACACCAAATTTAATTTCCTCCTTAAATGATAAAAAAAAAAAAAAAAGATTTTGAAGCAGAGAAAAGCAATCCCAAGTTGACATAGCAAATATTAACTGGGTAAAATAAGTCTTGTGATGATTTCCTCGCAGTACTGTGGATCTCAGTGTCTAGTGTGTAACATTACCAAGCCTCTTACTAAAATGCAGAGTCAAAATGCAGATTCTCCGGATGTGTGGCCTAGGAGTCCACATGTGAAAAGCTCCTGAGATGGTCTCTCTGCAGGTGATGTGTAAAATGATTGAACAAAAAGCTTAATAGCATATTGCAGTCATAGACTTGGAAGGCAATAAAGTAAAAACATATTCCTACAGCATTTATTTTATTTAAAACTCATTTAATAATAAGGACCAATAAGGTTTTACAATAAAAACAATATAACCAGAAACACAGGAGGATTCTTTACCATCTGAGCCAGAGAAGTCCAAGAATACTGGAGTGGGTAGCTGATCCCTTCTCTAGGGGATCCTCCCAACTCAGGAATCAAACCTCAAGGGTAAAACAAAGGAAACACCTCTGTCCTTGACTGAAGACAAGGAGCTATGGGGCAAGGATGCGAAGAAGAGATGGGTAGTCTGCTTTTTTCTATTTTGAGATTTAATTTGGATAAAAACTGTGCACAAATGAAAGAGATTTGCTCATATGCATTTGTATCAGCTATCACATTATAAATTTTTTTATAGGTTTAACCTGCAAATTCCATAGCATAGAGGAAACAGAGATGACAGTGTAAGGCCACTGTGTATTCAAATGGTCTTTTAAGAACTGGGTTAATTACTGATTTATCACCTTGATTGTAGTCATTTTAAGATATACTGTGATAAATATTTACTAACATTTATTGAGGCAGCAACAAGCACTATGAAAGGCTTTCCATATATTAGTTTATTTACCCCTTAAAACAACCCTATACGATACAGACAACTGGTAGAAGAGAAAACTGAGGCACAGGGGTCAACTAATTTACCAGAAGAAGGTCACCCAGCCAGGAGGGCCAGCATCAAGATTCAAACTTGCACTGTGTGATTTTAGAGGCCTCATTCCGCAACTTAGTGCTTCTTTAGACTGGTATTGTATCAACACTGAAAACTCACAAAATCAATAGACATACATTCATACACAATCCATCTCTCCTTATTGTTTCTTCTTGTGTGTGTATAGGTATATATGTAACTACACACACATGCAGTCACAGTATAGATGTAGCTATATAGTCAGAGGTTGGTTAAGCTCTCCAAAAAAATAAAGCAGGGTAAGCAGATAAGCTAGAGGCTATAGGAATAGTCAAAAAGAAAAATAATGGTGGCTTGGATTGGGGGTTGTTGAAATTGATGGTGAGAAGGGGTTGAAATATGGAAAAACTTTGAGTACAATCAACAGGATTTAGATGGATTCAACCTGAAGCTTTAGAGAAAGGCATCAAGAATGACTCCAATTATAAAAATAGAGTTACAATTTGTCAAGACAGAACTGCTTCTAGGAGACCCAGATTTGAGCTGAAAGATAGAAATTTGGTTTTAGACATGCTGTTTGATATGCCAATTAGACACCCCAGTGGAGATACTATGCAGATAATTAGAAAGACAAGTCTGAACCTGGTGGAGAGATTAAGGCTAGAGAGAGAATTGTGAGAGTTAATGTAGAGGACATCTAAGCATGTACGTAAAACAGAGATGCAAAACCATCCCAGGACCCCGAGACTGACCTGTGAGACATTTCCAACTGGATAGCAGGAGAAAATGAAAGATTTAACAAAGGCAACAGGAAAGAGGCCAGGAGAGTGAAAGGAGAAAAAGAGAAGGCCAAAAGGAAAAACTTCTTGAGAGGGGGTGAGTGATGAACTCTGTTCAATACTGTTAATAGACTAAGATGAGGAACAAGAATCGACCATTGGATTTTACAACAGAGAGCTCACTGCCCCTGTTGTGTCCATGAAATGTGAGGACAGAACTCAGATCCGAGCCAAAGATGAGGGAAACTGGTATGGATTATGCAGAGCCATCAGATGGAAGCAGTATAATGCAGGAAAGATTAATCAAATATATTGTTCTATTATATTTCATCACTTCAATCAGAAAATAATAGTCTCTTCAAGCAGTCTAGAACAGCTGAAGATTGGTTTATGTTTATGAAGCTTGCAGAATACGTTCTAAATCCTGAAATATTCTTTGTATCTAACTAATTCATTTATGTTCCCATTTAATTTTAAATTCGAAATTACATCAGGGGATTTTTATTCAGTTTTAAATTTAGAGATTTGGTTCCTACCAAGGGGCAATTTGCAGGCTAAACACTGATTAAAGCCATTTGACAGTCTTATTTAAAAAGTACATTCATAATATTTCTTATGTATATTTTCCTATTTGTTTTTAAAGCTTGAATTGTTTTTAATGAAAAAAAGCAGATAAAATAATGTCTAAAATGTAAACATATTAAGTAAACTTCTTTCTGAGCAGCTTTTGGCTGAGATACTCAAATCTTATTACAATGAATGAACACACATAATACATTGGCTTAGAAAAATATTGTGGGGTTTAGGTGTCCAACATAATAACTTGGAAATAAAATGTCTTTGTTTTTTTATTCATTAATAATTAACTATAAGAGTAAGAGGCCAAAATCCCAGAAGTGTTTATGATGAAGCAAAAACTCTTAAGGTATCTTTGATGCCCAAGTGGCATACAGATTTAGTTTTCTGAGACATTAATTGACTAATGCTGAGTTTATTTCCTTTGCATAATAAAATGATTCTATCTCAGTTGGAAACTGTGGCTTAACAAAAATATTTCTGCCTTACCAGATCCAATCCATATGCACCCCCTCCACCCCCAACCAGGAATTCTGTGAGAAAGAAAGTAATGCCCTAGGCAGATGGCAGCCTATTTTCTAGTATGGAGAGCGGAGCAAGGCTCAAATTTCACCAGCTGTACCCCATTGGGAAATTGAATGCTGGCATTTCCAAAGGGAAGGTTTTCATTGAAACTTTGGACTTCATCATTTCTCCTTCCTGTGACAGACAGGTACTCTAAGTATCCAGCTAAATACTGTTAGCATCAGATATAATATGGAAAATTCTATTGTCTTTGGCAAACACTAAACTGAAAATTCATATTGAATAGATAGCAAACAAAAACTTCCAATTCATTTGGCACTACATAAAACCGTAACACCTCCCTATTTGGAAATATATATTTAGTTCACTTTGAGATCCCACAGACAGAAGAGCCTGGAAGGCCATAGTCCATAGGGTCTCAAGAGTCGGACACGACCTAGCAACTAAACCACCACCAAAAGTGGATACTAGGTAAAAATGTAAAGTATGTATATCTAGTCAGTGTAGCCTTAGACACTAGAAGCAGGAAAGAACTACTGAGATCGGTTTTTTCTCTTACATAAGCTGAAGAGTTGCTTATAGTAACATTATAATAGATCTGACTGCTTCATTTTATTTATGTCCTACTGCCTTTATCAATGGAGAAGGAAATGGCACCCCACTCCAGTATTCTTGCCTGGAGAATCCCATGGACGGAGGAGCCTGGTAGACTACAGTCCATGGGGTCGCTAAGAGTCGGACACGACTGAGCGACTTCACTTCACTCACTTCATACTTTATCACTGGAGAAGGAAAGGGCAACCCACTCCAGTATTCTTGCCTGGAGAATCCCATGGACAGAGGAACCTGGCGAGTCGTGGTCCATGGGGTCGCAGAGAGTTGGACATGACTGAAGAGACTGAGCACGCTCGCATGCCTTTATCAAGAACTGACCTTCTACATTTTGAGATACATTGAAACATGTTAGTCCTGGAAGTTTTCAAATCTTTCTCTCTTAGAGATTTTCCAAAGCAAGAATTCTTTGGCATTCATAAAGTTATGACTGATAGAAGAAATTTTTTAAAAACCAACAAATTCTTTCTATTTGTTTAAAGTTTCAACTCTTCAAGTTCTTGTCCTGTTAACTGAGTCCAAATGTGATCACATTTTTGTTTACCATTGAAGGTTGTTTATAAAAAGTATGCAGTAAGGATTTGATTGTAT
This sequence comes from Bos mutus, assembly GCF_027580195.1. NCBI lineage: Eukaryota > Metazoa > Chordata > Mammalia > Artiodactyla > Bovidae > Bos > Bos mutus. Next base: position 65,484,079 of record NC_091623.1, on the reverse strand, counting down.
TGCTGCCTAAGGCATTCCTGGGGAATGAATATAAATATGTGTGTGGTATGGAAATGCTTATAATTTATGGTATAATACATACATACATACATATATATATATATATATATACACTTACACAAAAAGAATGCTTCCTAGAATCTAACAAAATTTAAGAGTCTGTCTAGTGTAAACTATCATGTTTTACTCCTACCTGGATAACAAGAGAAAACAACTGAAGTAACTCCTAAATTATTAGCTTCCTGTGATCATGTACTGTTTACCCACAGTAAGTCCTGGTGTCTCTGCTTATCTTTGGAGTGAAACTGAAACATCAGCACCACGCACAGATCTTACCAATACAGATCAATCCTGTCGAGCTGAGTTTGCTGCCAGGAGAACATTCACAATTGAAAGATCCAAGGTTGTTCCTGCAGGCCCCATTGACACATGGGTTGCTTTCACATTCATTTATATCTACAATCCAGAAGGAAAAGATTCTGTTAGAGCTGCCATGTGTTTCTGGAAAATATTATTCCAACAAGCCACGCTATGCCAGAACGTCTGGTAAACTTGGCTCTTGTGATTTTAATATGGATCTATGAGGCATAAAGTGAATGGGGAATGGAGACGTGCATTTTACAGTATGGATATACATGTGCACAGCTGGGGGACTCAGCAGGACGACAGGAATCAGCCTGTTCTGAAAGGGTTCAGTATCTTTACTGTTTCACTACAACTTTACATAAATTGGATTAATTTTCTCTGGTAATGAGATATAATTTTCCTGTGGGAAATTCAAATTCTGATTCCATGAAAGCAACATATTCCTAGGTGCAATGAGTGCTATGCACGAAGGTGACTGTTTCTGTCATTGGTGATTCCATGAGGTTTTGGAAGAATTTAAAAAGCCTGTAGTAGAGACAACACATCGCAATCCTGGTTTTAATTCCAAACTCCTGGATACACATCAGGAAATAAGGGATGAAACTTTAACACCAGGTAGAGCCTTCTCTTCCAGCCCTTCTCCACCTTCCTGTTCACATTTCCATGTTTGGTTTGAGACATTTCAAAAAATATTTATTTATTTATTTGGCTGCATTGGGTCTTAAGTTCATGGGCTTAGTTGCTCTGTTGCATATGAGAACTTAGGTCCCCCACTGGGGATGGAACTCACATCCCTTGCGTTGCAAGGCAATAGGTTCTCAACCACTGGACCACCAGGAAGTCCTGGTGTGAGACCATTTCAAAGCACAACTCATTGTGCTAAAATAAAAGAAGAGGAAAAATAAACTTTTAATTGTATTAAATAGATTTTTACTCTCATTGATTTGAGTCTGAAGTCAAATTGCATATCATAATCTACAATTATATCTAATCAACAATTCCTGTCGATGGTCAGAAGTATGATGGAATTAGAGTAAGCCTATATTCTCAAGTAGTGACTAAACAAGATGTTAAACCAATAAGGTTAAATAGTTTAATACAAGTTCATTAAAAATAAATACAAGATTTAGCTAAACTACTAAAAACAATATCAAAGACTGACTTTCAGTATAAATTAAACCACTCAATTTAAGGAAAACATACTCAGATTTCTTTCTATAACTGGTTAATTATCTGAAACAGGTCAACATACTTTAAGATACCCTTTTGTTGAATACTACCATTTCTGAATTCACCATAGTATTTATTATTTTTTTCTAAGCACCTCTTTGAATTAAACAGGAATATTATATTGAGGAAAACATGCAAATAACTAGAAGATCATAACATTTACTCTTGAACATCTCAAGTCAAATATAAACTAAATTGGTTCTGAAAAGGAAGGGCTCATTGCTAATTTCAAGTCTGTAGACTTGAAATGCAAACTTAAAAATCCATGTGGAAAACAGTTATGTTTCCTCTTTGCTATTTCAAAACTACTAAATAATACCCAGGTATTTAATGGATTCTTGAAGTAGAAATTGTTTTTAAGAAATATAAACTCATCTTTCTTTCAGGTCCTTTGTAGCAAGAAAGCCTCCTAAAAATATAAGAGCAGGTTTTGTAAATACAGCACAGATTTGGAATGAAAACATCTACTCCAGAGTACTAAATTAAAAAAAAAAAAACCACAATGTAAAAACAAATCAGAGAGCCAAAAAAGAAGCAGATACTTAATCTGAAGACAGACTATATATCACCTATTAATTTAATCTGTTAAGAACCTCCCCAAAAAGAAAAATGTCAATTTCATCAACGCGCAAAATCCTGATTTTATATTAAGCAATTATGAACTCAAAAGGTATAAACACATGCAATGACAGCTACAGATATCAACTGTTTAATTTTTCTTTAAATACATTGTTTTTATGTTATAAATGTCATGGAACCAGGAACTGAAACAGTTCACTGTACATTCCTGGAAATAAACTTCAAAGCACATCTGGTTTACATTTAACTAGTTATGTCACTGGAAACACAATCTAAACCACAGCGCTTGCTGTAAAAATTTTAACTTTCACAGACTCTCAGAGCTCAAACAAAAAAAGTAAAATAAATTTTTGTAACTTTGGTTTGAAATATCAGAGAAACTTGATTACTGCTTTTTAATACATACTTAAAATAGACTGTTGAAAACATGAATGACAAGTAAAATTAGTGCATATAGCAAATATATAGAGAGAAAGCTGGAATTGACAATGAATTGGCTAATAACTCCCTGCCTAGTCTTTGGAAATTAGTTTAGAAAGAATAGCATGCAGAGAACTGCTTCAGGCACACAAATTTATCGTGTGAATGCAAGGCTGGAAATAAGGACACCCAAGGGGAAAAGATTTCCATGGTCTTTAGGTCTATTTCTTTTTTGCAAAACACTTTAATTAAATGCAAATAACTTAATAGTGGGATGAAAGCGTAGAAATAACATTTATCTGGTTGAGTTTTTCACAATAAATCATTTTTATTTCCACCAATGTCATAAGGCTAGAACCCAAATATTTCTCTATCATTTCTCTTTTATTTACATAACATGAACTTCTTTCTTATAATGTCAGATATAAAACATATTTCATATTAAAGAAAAGGCTAGTTTATCAGGAACAATTATTCTTTGGCAAAATAAGTAAAGACCATGCTTTTACACCGTTGCTGCAGCTTGATTTGGTATTACTATGCACTAACATTTATGTAATCATCTAGTGTCATACTTGTGCTTCCCTGGTAGCTCAGCTGGAAAAGAATTCACCTGCAATGCAGGAGACCCCGGTTTGATTCCTGGGTTGGGAAAATCCCCTGAAGAAGGGATAGGCTACCCACTCCAGTATTCTTGGGCTTCCCTGGTAGCTCAGATGGTAAAGAATCTGCCTGCAGAGTGGGAGACCTGGGTTTGATCCCTGGAAAATCCCCACGGACAGAGGAGCCTTCAGGGCTACAGTCCATGGGGTCACAAAGAGTCAGATACAATTGAGCGATTAAACACAGCAATGTCATACTATTCAACACCACTCTTCACTTTGTCACCTAAGTAGGTGAATCCCTTTTATTTATGCTTTGACAGTTTACCTCTTAGTATGCTTCAAGTTCATCTTACTTGTCAAAATGGAAGCAATGTGCTATAAATATTGACAATCTGGTATTCAAACCAAACTGACCAAATTGAATCAGACACCATCCATATAGCTCCCTGCTGTGTCTCCCTCACAATGGCACAAGAGCGTTCTGTCACTGGACAGGGAAACCAGTTCAAATAATCATCAGCTTCTCAGTTAAATGAAGATGATATCCTAAGTTATTATTGCTTTCAGAGCTTCCTGACATTTAACAATAGATCGCTCCAATAGGCAATAGATAAAACTGAAAAAGGGCAGTGGGAAGGAGGTGTAGAAATTCAGGAATAAAAACAAAAGGAAACACAATTGTTGAAATCTCTTCTCCTACCCTCCCAAAAAACTCATGGAGTAAACTCATGGTTTGGAATTATGTTCTTTTACAAAATGCATTTCTCATGGCAGTTCTGAAGGATAAAAGGTGTTGAGGGGAGGGGGCTCATGTTCAGTCACGCCCTACTCTTTGCAAACCTTTGGATTGCAGCCCGCCAGGCCCCTCTGTCCATAGGATTTTTTAGGCTAACGTACTGGAGTGGTTTGCCATTTTCTTCTCCAGGGGATCTTCCTGACCAAGGAATAACCTGTATTTCCTGCATCTCTTGTATGGCAGGCAGATTCTTTACCCCTAAGCCATTGGAGAAGCCCAAGGAGAGTGGGTATGGGTGCTAAAAGATAAAAACTCTGGATGCATACACTTGGGAAGCTTGGACTAATGAAAAAAGATACTAAGAGAAAAAAAAATACTGACAGATGTCTCTGTTCATCTATGGACAAGATGAATGAATCTTCAAGTACTTTAGTCAGGAATGGAAAGTATGCTTCTCTTTGAGGAGCTCCTGAAAAAGGTGTGGACAGGAGGGGAACTCAACAGTTATCTGAACTAAGTTTAGAAAAACTGCATTTTATACTGAGGTTTTCATTTTTCTTTACTTTTTTTCTCTCTTCAGGCTAATTACTGTTTTTCACTGGTCCCTCAAATTCAATCCAAACTTAGAATTGCACTTTGTAATTGCATTGCATTGACTTCAGCTGAGTCATCTGTATTTCGGCATCTTGTTTGAGTCCTAAGTTGTTTCTGTTCGTAAGAATGCTTTGAAGTTAAACAAGAAGAAGAGAATGTTAACATCTTTTTGCATGATATTACTATGGCAGCTTTCTTGGCTATGAAGTTACCAGGAAATAAATACTTTAATATATTTAAAAAAGGGTTATTCCAAATATCTTAAGATGAAATCTTTTTTTTAAAGTTACTATTCAGAAGTAGTTATTGGATTTGAGAATGTCATGGGATACTTCTGTAGGCCCACACAGTGCAACTGAAAAGGAATAATGACCAGTAGTCATACAGCAAATTATCCTGAAATACACAGTACTTTGATCAAGGAACAGAAATATAATTGAAGATACTCATAGCTTAGCTAGTATCTCACTGAAAATGGGGCCTTTCTGAAGCATTTAACTGATTCATATAGCTTTCACTGCAGAAAAATGGGCTTAAAAGAAAAGGAAGGTTTTTTTAAACAGCAATTCATGATCCTTAAATTCAAGCCATAACTTTCAAAAGGAAAGAACAATTTTCTTGGACTATAAATTTAATTTAGGTGACCATTTTTACTCAGGCCTCAAATATAGGTTAGCCTATTTTCTGGGCCAACCTCTGAAGTCTATCAATCATTTGATAAATAAAATGCCGAAGAGCTGACTTTGTTGTGAGTTCAGGTTCTCCTAGGCTAATGTGTTACATTGGTTTTAAAAAGGGAAAACCAAACAAACAAAAATCTGATATTTTATCAGCAAGTGAAACAAACTGGCTTCTTTCACTTATTTTCATTAACTTCAAAATGTGTGTTGATATTTCTTCTGAATGGGACAAAACTGATGGTATTTATAAACTGGGCTAGATGCATGCTATTTCTAAAACTGGCAGATCAGCTGAGATCGTAAAATTTAAAACATATTCAAACAACATTCTTTTTGCTCTATTGCTTGATAATGTATTTGAGGTTCATGCATATTAAGATGCTTACTATTCACAATGAAGAAAAGCGGCTCTTACCTTCGCACGTCTCTGTCTCAGTCCTGAACACGTAGCCAGGTGGGCAGGTGCAGCTGTAGCTCCCAGGTGTGTTTCGGCACAGACCATTGTCGCACAGCAGTCTGTTTACCAGGCACTCATCAATGTCTGGAAGCCACCGTTAGAAGACAGGAGACACACACAGTGAAACGGACAGTATGATGCTCAAAATGTTTTAATTTCGTTATTTGTTTTTCTTCCTCATCCCATACCTTACTCTGTCTCTTTGTACCCAAAGCACATTCCTTGACCCTAAGCAAAATACATTTTACTCAAATGGAACAATCTTGTGCTTACTCTTAAGATGTTCTAAAGTCCCTGGGATGTGTGTTAATGCTTTGGAAAAGGCACATGACTACTTTGTTCTTCATTTACTTGTTGACTTGCAGTAGTATTACATTTTAAGCATCATTATAGTCTCCCCCAAGATTATACACTTTGCCAAGAGGCCCAATCACAATGTATTTATCCACTGATCCATGCTGTGGGTTGAAATGTGTCTCTCAAAAAAATATTTTGAATCCCTAACCCCCAGTACCTCAGAATGTGACCTGATTTAGAAACAGGATTCTTAAATAGAGTAATCAAATTAAAATAAGATCCTTTGGGTAGGTTGTATTCAAGTATAGGTGTGGACACCAACGGCAGCAATAAAGGGGAAATTATGACACAGGGACAGACACATACAGAGGGAAGTTGATGTGAAGATGCACAGGGGAAAGACAGGCGTGTAGCTAGAGTGACACATCTAAACACTGAGCAATGCTAAAGACTGCCTGCAAACACCTGAGACTGGAGAGGAAAAGAAGGATTCTCCCACCGAGCCCTTCTCCCCTAGAAGAGGAAAGGAAGGATTCTCCCCTAGTGAGAGCATGGCCCCACTGACACCTCGATTTTGGACTTTCGACTTCCAAACTATAACATCGATTCCCATTGTTTTAAGTAACCCCATTTTGGGTACTTTGTTAGGGCAGACCTAAGTAAACTAAAATTGAAATTTGTTTTTTTTATTTTAAAATCTAGTTTTAATTTTATTAAAATTATGCATGTAGTTGAGCACTGCCATGAACCGTGTTCAGTGTGTGAATGTTCATTGAATTTCCTTGTTTTCAGTAGGGTACCCATGCACTCAGCTGTACTTAGATGCTATGCTGGAAGTGACTTTGCTTTTAGGGAATAAAAGCTAGGTGGTTTGCATAGTTTTATAAGTGTTCAACAATCTCTGGCTGGGGCCCCTGACAATAGGTATCAAAATCTATTGTTAAGTGCATGATATTTAATATAATTTCATACATCCATTATATGTGTATCTTCAACTCAAGGTGAGATGGATATATAGTAACATATATCAGTAATAAAACTCAAAACCATAAACATGGAAAAATATATTTCTTTCTAATCATAATCAAGACTTGTATTTGAGTCATTAGTGGTAGATGTAAAAATTATTATATATAATGAAGGATTGATTAACATTCATTTTATAAAAGTGGACTCAAGTGCTCTGCTGGAAAATCTAGATTTTTCACAAATTCTTGAATATAAGAATTATGTATTTGAGGTTTTTCAAACATTCCCTTATAAATTACAAAAGGAAACATCCATCTCATTTATCATATTTGGATATGTTGCAGCAATTGACTGTTTCTTTCCAAGTCAACCTGTAATATTTAATTTTCTTAATGTAGTATATTATCCGAGGAGAAGACAATGGCACCCCGCTCCAGTACTCTTGCCTGGAAAATCCCATGGACGGAGGAGCCTGGTGGGCTGCAGTTCATGGGGTCGCGAAGAGTTGGACAGGACTGAGCTACTTCACTTTCACTTTTCACTTTCATGCATTGGAGAAGGAAATGGCAACCCACTCCAGTGTTCTTGCCTGGAGAATCCCAGGGACGGGGGAGCCTGGTGGGCTGCCGTCTATGGGGTCGAACAGAGTCGGAGACGACTGAAGCAACTTAGCAGTATATTATCCATACATACCACCTTGTTAATTTTTGAGTCCCACTTCCTAGTAAAATATTATAGGATTAAGATATATGCAGATAAAACAGGCCAATAATTGGCTATATGTCCATTCATCTGGGGGAAAAACCTAATTTAAATATTAATACTAAATTGTGCACTAAAAAGTCTGTTACTGTTTAACAGTATTTGATTCCAATATTTTTATATCCCTATACTAAAAAGGAAACAAGAGAAACTATAAGACCTCTAGTTTTAGTCACTTATTTATAGTTTGATTCCTCCTATGATCCATGAGATTAAACTACACAAAAGGCCCCTGCATAATAAAACAAATAACTTACCAACACAATTTCTTCCAGAGGCATCTGGTTCATAGCCACTGTTGCAATTACACCGGTAACTGCCACGTAGATTTTCACAAATTCCATTGGCACATATATCAGGATCCAGAGCACACTCATTGATATCTGCATTAAATATTCAAAGTTTAATGCTCACAGTCACTTACTGTCTGTTGATACATGTATGTCCAGTAAAGATCACTCAAAACACATAGTGTTTAACCCTGCAACCCTCCAATTTGCTGTTGTTCAGAAAGGGAAAGCAAATGAAAATAAGGAGTGAGAATAAAATCAAGAGATATGGGACACTTCCCTGGTAAAAATGAAAAGTGAAGGGAACTGGCAGAAATTCAAAGAATTAAGCCATGTAATGTGCTGGCATTTATGATAAAATTAATAAAGAAATTTATAGGCTGTTGGCTCAAAACCCAAAGGAAAACTCAACTTGATAGGTACTATAACCATCTAATTAAAAGGCAAAGATTTATTAGGATTTCTATATAATTTTATGGTTCCAAAGGCATGGAATATTTCTATTTTATTATCATTTTTTATAGTCAACTAAGCAATATGATACTTAGTAAATGTTTCTCCTTGTGGATAAGTTGAAATTGATGGAGAGGTCAGTTCAAATGTGGATGTTTGAGAACACAATGTTTTACAAGCCATGAACAGGACTACTCTCTGTCACGATAGGAAGTGGGACTTGAGGAATGATGTGCTTGTATGAGAAGTCACTAAATTCCAACGGGGCAGCTGGCTCTGCTGGGGAGGCAATGATGGGAGGGAATAAAAAATGGTGTAAAACAAAATTTTGGTCCCTATGCTCAAATTTTAACAGTAACTATTGTTTTCTAGAATGTAGGAAGCCTTAAATACTCCAGAAATGTCAAGTCTTTTGGTTTTTGAGAGAAGCATCTTTGTAAAAGTTGGCATTTTTACTCTTGTTTCTGATGTTCTTTGCAAAGATGTGATATTTACTGTCAATTAATTTATAATTTGTCTAAAGTCTCATCAAATATGAAAGTAGAGGAATATTTATGCAAACTAAAGGTGAATAGCACCCTACAGTTTTATTTAAAAAAACAAAGGATACTATATTAACATATAAAAGAACTTTAAAATTATAAACACATATGTACTTAATATTCAAATTCCATATTGGAATTTTGTCTATCATAGTGCTAAATTTAAAAGAAGAAAACTTCATTGAAACTTTGTACTTCTATAGATGGGTAGAAACATTTTAGTATATTCCTAGCCATAAATAGTCAATTTATTTTCAGGGCAGTATATCTCAAATATCTCTTAAAGACCCATATCAAATACCTCATACAGATTATTTTTGTTTAAACTATGTCAGTGCCATTATTTTACATTTTTTCTTCAAACTGACTCCCTTTTTTTTTTAACCAACTGCAGCTTCTTCTTAAGCAAGGTATCCATAAAATCATGGCTGTAATTTGTTAGTGACATTTTTAACAACACATATTTAACGGATAAGTATTTATCTACTAAGCAAAAAAATGATAATCTACATACTGCTTAATATCATCTAGCTTTTAACCACTCTTCTAGAAGAAAATTTATCTTACTACATTGCACGGATATATTTTATAATACAAATATACCATATCTATAATATTATAATAATAAAGATGTGCAGTAATTATTATAAGATTGAGAACTGAACAGTTACCTCTTCCATCCACAGTGATCCCTACTCCACTACTACAAAGGCCATGGAATTCAGCTGTAAGATAAAAACACATAGAGAAATCAAAAGCTCTAAATTACGTCGGTTTCATACACAAGTCACTTTCATAACTCCAAAACTATCATTAAAAAGAATTATCTGAAATAACTTAAAATTGAAAACAAATCACAATTTTCTAGCACATAATTATTTTAAGAGTTCCAAAATCAGAGATAAGCGTAAAAAAGTAAAAAAAAACAAACTTGTAATTATCACCTTAATCATTAATATATTGATAAATATTACAAATATTTTCTACTTATGGAAACTTAAATAAAAATCTAAATTGTATTATAGAGATTGATTTTAAGCTTTTTTTTTCTTCTCTCAATAACAGGAAACATATGTAATAAGTAGCATTTACTATGTCATATGCCTGATACTGTTCTAGCATTTTGAATCTAATAATTTATTTAACCCTCCCAATACCACTAACTAGATACTGTTATTTTCCCTCTTTTATAGCCAAGAAAGTTGGAATAGAGATGGGAAGTAATATGCTCAGATCACAGAGGTTATAAGTGGGGGAGCAGGCTTGGACCCTCTGTATTCTAAAACAGACATTTCACGTAATAGCCCATTTAATAGATTACTATTTTTTTCTCAGTTATGTGGATGTATTACACTCGTTCAATCTCTTATTGATGAAATTAGGTTTGTTCAACTTTTTGGCTGATATAATAAATAATTACTGATTTATTTTTATAAATAAATTTATAAATTTTATAAATAAATTTATAAATTTTTATAAATAAATTTATAAATAATTACTAATTTATTACTGATGAAAATAATACAAATTTCAAAATGTCACTAGGTTAATCTCTTAGAAGTAAAACTGCTCAAAGTTTAGGTTTCTTTTAAGGTTTTTGATAGTCTTCCTCTCCCAAAATATCCCAGGTTATACTTTCAGCAGCAGTGTAAGAGAATATCCATATTGGTATAACCTTCCCAACACTCGGGAGAATCAATCATTTTTACCAATCTGTAAACAAAAATGACACTTTTAAAAATCTTCTTTTAATTGTAAACAGATCAGGCATCTTTTTATGTGGCACTCAATCATTTGCACTTCTGCTTTCTCAAGTTTTGTGTACACTGTATTTTTTTCTATAGAGGATTTCAACTTTGCCTATTGATTAATGTAAATTCCTTATAAATTAAGGAAAATATTTTTCTAATTCATACACGTCTTTGGGGCCTGTTTTGAGAGTCCTTTATCATTACAAGATAACAAAAAGTTTGCATCTTCTACAAAAAAGTTATTTTGCAACATTTAATATAGGGAGCTACCTTCATATTTTTTCCCATATTTATCAACAATATTCATTACTTTTAGTTCAATTTGTTCTTGCTGATCTAAATGTCACCGTTATTGTATTCTATAAGCCCATTTATATTTACAATTGTTCCTAGACACATTTTATTAGTTCACTGATCCTTTTATCTAGTCTAGCTATCAATTTTTATACTTCTTTCATAATATGCATAATTCACTTAGATACATTAAGATACTTCATTAACTCCTTTCTTAAATAATATGCATATTCTTTCATAATAAGCATAATTCACTGAGATATATTAAGATACTTCATTAACTCCTTTTTTAAAAAAATGTCATACTCAGTAATTCTTCCAGAGGGATGCTAACTAATTTTCTAAGGTTTGAACAGTCCAGTTAGTATTTTTTAACAGAATTACTAGCCACTTGCTTTGCTAGAATGCATTTCTTCCATTATCTACCTGAGAAATTCTTACTTTTTTTTTTGAGACCAAAGTAAGTATGCATCCTTCTTTGCAGTCTTTCCCAGTCTCCCCAGGAACTGCTCCTTCCTTTGTGCTCTCCTGGCTCCTTAGATCTCTTTTCAAGGCAGCAATCATACTAAATTGTAATTTATATATTTGCCTACCTATATTTTCAACTCTTCTTGACTTTAAAGGGGAAAAAAAAGAGAGACTGTGTTTGAGTCCCTGCTGTACTTACATCTATTCAATACAGTTTTCATAAAAGTATGAATAACCAGTCACAGAATAGTCAAATTAAACCATTTAATGTGCCTGTAACATATGGTAACATTCAGAAAGAAATTTATCACTTTCTGGAACTACTGATAGATTCCTTATAGACCAAACTCTGATAGACTGCATCCTAATACCATTCTTCGTGAAAATTAAAAATAAATAAATCAGGTTCTCATGAACTTATCATAACCTTGAAAATGGTAAGTAAATTTTATGCTATTTATCTTCAGAATGATGAGAGATGAAAGCTAGCATGTTCATGTAAAGAATCTGGTTTAACGGTCATAATTGGATCATAAGATAAATTTTCCTATTCACTATGTGTTCTCTTTCCCTAGAGATCGTAAGTAAATATAAGCCAGATCTTAATATATGCCTCACATATCAACACAGATTTGGATTTCTTTCCTTTCATTAAAGATAGACAAAACACTTCAGAGTCGGGGTACTCTTTGACCCACTACCTAATGTTAGCTTAGATAGATTCCTTTTCAGGTACGGAACTGGCAAAGGTGTCTACCTGAGTTTTTAGCAGGGCATGGCTGGCAGGGCTCTCCAAAACCATAGTCTGGATTGGCACAGCAGCATTCAGACTTGGTCACGGCGCCAGGGAAGGGCCGCACACACACTCCCTTCTTGATCCCACCGTAGCATGTACTACGCATGTGAGTGTCTGAGGAGAAAACAATGACTTGAGATAGTGATGCAGAGACAAAGAGATTTCAAAACAGAAGGCTTCTTGTAACTTAAGTGGCCACTATATAGGAAGCTTCTGGATAGCATCTGCCACTTACTTCTCTTTTTCTTTGTATCTTCAGCATCTCATAACATTAGGAGATCAACAAATGTTTATTGTGAGAGGAAAAGAATAAATGCATATGAACAATTTTTTTCTCCAATAATTTTTATGCATTACACAAGCATCAATTATCCCACTTATCCTCACAGGCCCCTCATTGACCCAGGTATATTTCCACAGCTATAAACAAGCTTCTCTTGTTGCAGAGCTCGGATCCTAGGGCACTCGGGCTTCAGTAGTTGCAGCACCGAGGCCCAACAGTTGAGGCTCCTGGGCTTCAGAGCACAGGCTCAGTAGCTGCGGTGTGTGCTTAGTCCAGGGCATGTGGGATCTTCACGGACCAGGGATCGAACCCGTGTCTCCTGCATTGGCAGGCAGCTTCTTTACCACTGAGCCACCAGGGAAGCTCTGTTATGACTATGTTTTAATCTCTGACCCTCAACAAATCCAGTTCTATAAATATTACCACTACTATGTGTCTGTTGCTTTACAGACATTATGTCATTGAACATTCAACAACTCCATAGGGTAGTGATCATTATCCACTTTTCATAGATGAGGAAGGTGAGGTTCAGAGGCATTACGTAAGTATCTCCAAGTCCTAGACTATCCACTGCCTGAGCAGAAATTCAGACACAGGCGTGTATGACCTCCAAAGCAATTCTTCTTTCTACTATGTCAGATTATACCCTGAAGACACATAACCTGGTTACTGTGCTCATCTAAATTCTCATAAAATACAGGACAACTTTATGAGATGGTAAATGGTGAACTATTGAAAAAAAAAAACTCAGATCATCATACAGGCCAGAGAAGCAGTAGAGCTTTTAAGCAGTCTATTATATAGTAATCCCATCAAAGAGAGAATTATTATAAATATTTATAATTATTCACAATTTGTTGGAAATAATTAATTTTATCTGCTTGCTATGCAAAGTACTTATGTCCTGTGATCTGGTGTTTTTTCTGGTCTAACAATGAGACGGATGTGTGGCTGCACGAAGCAGAGATGTGTGTATGCTCAAACGGAAGAGGTTTTCCGACACTGACCCTGGGGAGTAGAAGCGCTGTTCCTTTCTGCCTCTGCTATGACCTCATTTGGGAGGGTCAGCTCTGAGTTACAAGTACAGGACTCAACAAATACAACATAATTCATGACTTGCAGTAAGGTTTTTTTGAGTTCTTAGGATGGTACCCCTTATCTCAAAGGCATCACAGAATGGTCAAAGTTATTTCTGTTTTCATGCTGAGAACGTAAGCCAGGGGCAATTTTTAGAAGCAAGTCGGTAGAAAGCCTATGGTGCTCACTTCTACCTTTGATAAAAACAGTTGAGTTTTCCCTTTTCAAAGACCCCAGATTGGAACTCTAGTTCATTTTATTCTCTTCAGTGTAAACAAGCCAACATTCACAGTAGACAGGATTAGAGACACTGATAGCAGCAGGACCATCAGTACCAGCTGACATGAATGTTTTGGTTGGTGATTGGACTTAAATCCTATGCTATGCCTTTTCCATGTGTTATCAAATTTCTCCATGTGTTTTCTTTCTTAAAGACTGGAATTGCTGAAGGATTTTCTCAGATAATTAGCATACTTTACCTTTGTATTTACCAAAGGTAGAGTATATATGGGCACAAATGCTAATTTTACTTTATTCTTCATTTTTCAGTATCAACATTTCTTTATAGTTCAAAGCAGCAACTCTTAAGACTATGTTTAATGTAACACTACTATTCTGATTTAACAAAACAGTAGTAATTGTAATAGTTTACTTATTGGGTATGTGTTATGTGCCAGACATCATTCAAAATTTATACCAATAAATCTAATATTAATCTATTTAATCCTCAAAACAACCAGTGAGGAAAGGATGCACAGAGAGGTAATGTATCTTGCCTAAGGCCACACAGCTCGTATAAAGAGCAGAACTAGGGTAAAGAACAAAAATTAACCTTTTAGCTGACAGAACTGTCAAAGAGTGTTCATGAAGATGCTGAAATACTCTTAAGCTAACATAACAGGATGTTAAAAAGGAAAATTTAAGCTGAAATCTCATGGTGCTAAATAACATATAACGAGGTGAATTTTGAAACTCCATCCTGAAGGAAGTAGAAATGGAAGATTCGTTACCAGGTTCTTAAACCCCTCCCAATATCCAGGATACAATTTAGAGAGAGGCAATTAAGAGTTTTTGAGGAGGATTTTTTTGGGGCAAGAGTCAGATTACAAATTGGGCATGCTTCCATCTTCACCCCTGGGCAAGAGAAAAGAGCTTCACAGGGAACAGCTTGAAGAATTTGTACCAAACTCTATCAGGGACCCCTAGCACACAGAGGAGAGTGGCTGCTATTCCCACCGCAGAATCAAAGGACAAAGGCAAGAGCAACCTCTATTCACTCAGTTCACAGGGCAAAGGGTGGCACGTCCGGTGGATTAGACGAGGGTCACACTAACTGGAGGCTCTAAAATGAACTCATAGAGAGGAGACGAGACACCATTAGGGACAGTCTGTCTAAAGTAGACTGCACAAAAACCTGGGGTTGGGCCAGGAGCAGCCACCAGGAGAAAAACGCAGCGTCTGCATCTTGTCACGGGCAGGCCAATACCGTTGACACCCTCATGAAATCACTCACAAGGATGAAGCTGGCTTAGACTTGTGTCAAGCCCAGAAATCTTGAAGTAACCCTAGAAGAGTGTGCTTCTGCCTTCTTTCCTCTCCCCTTGTGCTTTGACTGCTCTGGTAGAGTCAGAAACATCCCAAGCTCATGAAGGTGTGAGCTTGGGAAGGTAAGTCATAACTTCAAATCAAGTTCAGAATATTGACTATTATACATCACTGGACATTCTAACTGCTAAATCCAGATTGTTTTCATTACCTCAAGCAGCCTTATAAATTTCTGCCATCTAAAAACTGTGAAGTTAGGGGTACCTAAGTTTTCTTCCTTATTAGATAAACTGCTCCCATTGAATAATTAAAAATATGTTTTGAAAGGATTGAGAAAATACAGTTGCCTTTTGTTCATATCCTGTCTGTGAATCATGCTTCTTCAATATCCTGGTTACAACAGAGTTTAATTTTCTGAAAATAAAAAAACCCATCTCAGTATGTAGGTAAACAAAAATGAACAAACAAATGAAATCTAAAATTAAAGTGTGAACTCTAATAATAATTCATAGTAATGATTCATTTCTAACCTCAACAATCAATGTGTCTAAAAGCATCTCAAAAGGCAGAAGACATGAAGAAAACACATCTAGCATGTTAAAGGAAGAGCTATATAATTTTACACACAGAACAAATGGTGTTTTTATTTTAAAAAGTTTAAGTAATTACAACTGTGAAAAACTGGAGAGGGATTCACCAAAAATTCTAATGCTTTTTTTATATGTGGACAAGAAAATGAGTATTTGTGTTTGAACACTCAATTCCTAACAACTACTCATATGTCGGTTGCTTAAAAGAAAAATCATTTCTCCCTCCAAAACTGGTTTTGAACTAATCATAGATTTCAGCAAAGCCATTTAGATAAAGGAAAAAAGCAACTGAAAATATTTTAGCCCTTTAAGCAGAAAGGAGCTACATTCTTCTCGTTACTGTATTTGAAAGAGTCCTGAACGAAGTGCTGACAATCGTGTAAGCTGAAATAAATCCTAGCCTGGATAGAGTGGATGAAACTTTAAGTGGACAGATTATTTCCATCTGCTGTTGCTTCTTCTTTTTTTTTTTTTTACATAACCTTCAGAATCCAAATGTTTTGATTCCCATAGGTTAAGAATAAAGTATAACCAGCTATGTCTGAGAAAGAATTTCATTTCTCTAAAATAATACTTTTAAACCACTGAGTATGTCTGTCTTTTACTCTATGACCTGAGAAATAGATGGTGCACAACGGCTAATTCACTTTCATGGAAGTGCTTTGGAGAGAATATGGCATTCAATGTATTTTCACAACTACTCCCTCTGCTCTTGATATCATTAGGACATAGTGGTTGGGGTTTTGAATGCCAAAGATATTTTCGTTTTGCCTGCCTCTTTAAAGCTGATGCCTGCTCACTCAAAAGTAGGAATTATTCCCAAGAGGAATGCTGAATGGTTTCAAATAAAATATACATTCTCTCTTATACTCTTTCCTCGTTTCTATCATTACACGGCACTGAATAACTATTTAGAAACATTTCCAACTTTTTATATAAGTTGAAGTTCTAACATATAAATTATTTACATTTAAATTTTTGTTTGGGGAAAGCAGCAGACTCACAGACATAGAGAACAATCTGGTGGTTACCAGTGGGGATGGGAGGAGGGGCAACATAGGGATGGGGGAGTGGAGATACAAACTATAGGCGTAAGACAGCTTAAGGACGTACTGCACAGCATGAAGAATATAGCCAATATTCTGCAATAACTGTAAGTGAAATTAACCTTTAAGATTGTATAAAAATAAAATTTAAAAGGCTTCCCTGGTGGCTCAAACAGTAAAGAACCTGCCTGCAATGCAGAAGACCCGGGTTCTGTCCCTGGGTTGGGAGGATCCCCTGGAGAAGGGAATTGCTACCCACTCCAGTATTCTTGCCTGGAGAATTCCATGGACAGATGAGCCTGGCAGGTTACAGTCCATAGGGTCTCACAAGAGTTGAACACAGCTGAACGACTAACACACACAACATTTTAAAAAAATGTTAAAGCTCAGATGACAAAAATAAATACTGTTTGGGTAAAAATAAGAGTTTATTTAAATACAACTGCTGTCCCTGTTTCATGTCTCATTAATTATAAAATATATATCCATTGTATGTAGTGTTAGTCTCTCGGTTGCGTCCAACTCTTTGCGACCCCAGGGATTATAGCCTGCCAGGCTCCTCTATCCATGGGATTCTCCAGGCAAGAATACTGGAGTGGGTAGCCACTTCCTTCTCCAGGGGATCTTCCTGACCCAGGTATCGAACCTGGGTCTCCTGCATTACAGGCAGATTCTTTACTGTCAGACCAGAGAGACATGGTTATCTAATAATACGAAGGACACCGGTAAAGGACAATTTTCTTTTCCTTCTCTAGCATTTCTATCTCATCAGAGGCTACTGAAGGGAGCTAGTTGGGCTCTTTGTACCTTTTTAAAAACTGCCTTATTGAGATATAATTCACATACAAAGAATGCACCCATTTAAAGTAAATAAATTCAATAGCTTTTAGCGCATTCATAGAGTTGGACAATCGTTATTCTAGCTGATGTTAGAACATTTCATCTTCTCATAAACACCTTTAACAATCACCTCCTTCTCCCACCACCCTCAAACTCTCTGCTCTGAGCAACCACTCACCTGCTCAGTCTCGACAAATCTGACCTTTACAGACATTTCATTTGGAATCGTACACTGTGTGGTCTTCTGCGTGTGGCTTCTTTCACTTAGCACGATGTTTTCAAGCTTATCCATGCTTTCATGTATGTTAGTATTGCGTTCCTTTTTATGGCTGAATATTATTCTATTGTATAGATACACCTTTATCCCGTTTTCAAAGATCATTCGGTCACTGGGGCCATTACAGAATGTTTCACTTACCAACACACACACGTCCGTCCACACCCACAGCCAGACCTGGGGGACAGTCACAGCGGAAGGACCCTTCATTGTTGATGCAATGCCCATTCATGCAGATTCCTGGGGTCTGGCACTCATCAACATCTGCCCAGAGAGGGGAACACAAGCCGGGACGTTACTCTAACTTCATTACAGAGTTGACCTGTTGCCACCACTGTACACTATCAACATTTGGTTTTCAATTTTATAACTTGTGCAAGAATACACAGATGTGACAACGAATCTTTTACACAAATGCAACTCTTTCAAACACATTTTCAGAAAGATTGAGTGAAAGTAGATTGTTTTACCCCTTAGAAGAATACGACAATTTCATTTTTCATTATTTATTTGGCAATTCTGTTTAATATTAAATGATATTCAACTCAAATTAGTTAAGTGAAACAAATTCTTAAAACCAAGGTAAATGTTTTTAACTAACTTTCATTTACACATACATAAAATTCCAAGATGCTGTTTTAATATTAATTCAGTCAGTTCACAGTAACAAAATAATTTGAAGTCTCTTGTAATTTTCAAAGTGCTTAAATTTATGAAATGTAACCCACCATTAAATGGCTTCCCTGTAAAGGGGAACAGCCTTCAAAACACAGAGCTGCCAAATCATGAGCATTTCAAAATTTATGGATTACAGCATTTGTAATAAAAATTAATAAAAGTTTCAATAAAGCAGGAACTGGTGAGATTTAGGTCATCTTTTTATGTATATTTAAGTTTCTTAAGAAATGCTGAAAAAGTTACAGGCTGTAATGTAATGCCACGCACTGGAACAGAATGCTAATCTCATATCTTGTGATTAATCCAAGTTAGCTAACCTTGAGATGACATTCCAGTCCTGAGTTCAATCAGCAAAGCTACAATATTTCTATTTAATAGTGAACTTCCTTTTCATGAATAGTCAAGAAACTACTTTCATTCAGAAATATAAGAATCAGTCTTGATTTTTCTCTGTCCATTGTCCCTGGAATTTCACTGACATTATAGGGTTTGGCTATGAGTATTATTTGCTATTCAGATCAATTTGTGTGACTGAAGGCAGGAAGTATTCATGGAGTTAATTTTGTCCAAAAGGAGGAAACTGGAATAAAACTTGTTTTTGTAGTAGAACTACAAAATTTGTTGCATCTTATAATAGGCTCCAGTTTCATCCACCTCATTAGAACTGATTCAAACGTATTCTTTTTAATGGCTGAGTAATACTCCATTGTGTATATGTACCACAGCTTTCTTATCCATTCATCTGCTGATGGACATCTAGGTTGCTTCCATGTCCTGGCTATTATAAACACTGCTGTGATGAACATTGGGGTACACATGTCTCTTTCAATTCTGGTTTCCTTGGTGTGTATGCCCAGCAGTGGGATTTCTGGGTCACCAGAAATCTGTCTGTCATTGGGAATAATTTCATAGGTAGATTTCGACTCCCAAGAATTCAAGAATGATCCAGGAAAATCGTTTTTAGAATATTCATTCCAGAAACCTGAAGTATTATATTCTTAAATTTACTTGATTTACTCCTCATGAATAGGATGAAAATTAAGATACGGAACTTCTAAACTGTGAATATAAACATAATGTAGTCTTATTTATTTCCAAGAGTTATCTTTTGCTTAGTAAAGTTACCACTAGAGCTTAGGCTTCAAAATGGTTTTATAAATAAAAGAGTTGCTAGAAATATTCAAATTACTTCTTCATGAAATCAATACAAGGCTTTTAGATATGGATATGGTAACAAATGATATGTGAATTAGCTTACTGAAAAGTTATAATGCAAAACCAGTAATGAATGAGAGTGGAAAATCTAGTTCTGAGAATACAATATTTTTCTTCCTCTTTTTTTATGTAAAAAGTTGAGAGAACTTATTTCTTCATTGTCTTTTCCAGATTTGCTAGAACCAATCTGTCATTCTCTTAATTCTTCCTATGCCATTATTATTTTTGTAAAGACACTGGTGTTCCACAGACCACAAAGTATGTTTTTCTAGGAAGCTTTAGACACCTGCCGTACTGAATTACCGAGAGATGTGAATAATACAAAATCCACATGAAGAAACTGAAGTAATTCTTGCATGATTCATTCAGATAAAAAAGATGGTTTCAATCATGGTTACTTTCCTATCTCAGAGCCATACATACCAGTGCAGTAACGCCCATTTGGAGCCAAGATAAATCCTGGTTTGCAGATGCACTTGAAGCTGCCATCTTCATTAATGCACATCCCATTCAAACACATGTTGGTAGTTGTACATTCATCATGGTCTACAGGAGGAGAGAGTGACTTACACAACTGGCCTTGAGGAAACCAGTTCCCCCTCTTCCTACAAACAACTGCCAGGCATATTCTACTGCAAAAATGAGCCAAGTGGTCACAGACTTTTTTTTCCTTATGAATGCCAACCGAGTGAGAGCAAATAGTGCGGAAAATGTGAAGCACCATTAGTTTAAGGGACACAGAGGAAAAGCATTAAGGAAATTTTGTGTGTAGTTTCTATTAAAATCACATGAATAGAGTTTTATTTTGATTACCAAAAAGTTACTATTTCTTTCATTGGATGTTTATATTGTATGAGAGAATAAAGCAATGACAAAGCTCACTGCACATGAAATGATCTAGACTTTGATTAGTGGGTGAAATATGTGCTTCTGTGCAAACAGAATGTTTCTGTGGTGTACTGGCATTTACTACACTGCTAGACATCACCAGGACCACAAATTTGGAGATTTGATTATCAGATACATCAAATGTTTTTGTGCTTCCCTAGACTGGAGGTGGGTCTTTTCTGTGTTATCAGTGTTGTAACCCCAACAGTCAAAATAGAGTGGGTGCTAAAAATTACAAAGAATAATTGTTACTTTAATTAAACATATGCCACACAAGAAATTTCCAGAAGCAATGAACTATTCATTTATTATATTTCCAAAAATTCTGTCCCTTCACTTTAATAGTCTTTTGTTAAATGTATTTATATTTTACCTAAGTCATCTGAACGACTCTCATATATGTGCTGTATGAGCTTTCATGGAAATAGTCTATATGGTTCTAAATAAAAGTGTATATATCCCTTAAAAAATCTTTTGCAAGGGAGTAGGCACTTTCCATACCAACACAGTTTTTTCCATCTGTAGTTAATTCAAAGCCAGCATTGCAAATGCACTGGAAACTTCCATCTGTGTTCACACATCGACCATTCTTACAAAGAACCCCATTCTGGATGCATTCATCAATATCTGGGGAAATGAACAATATTAGTCTTTTAAAATCACAAAAGCAATAAGACAATCCATGTAATATCCAGGTCATGGTGCTTCTTTAGAAAAATGTTCATCTCTCACCAGTTTTTTTTATTGGATAGGTAGGTGTAAGCAGTTCTACAGCCCTGACTTATAATAGCTGAAGGAGGGAAGAAAAAGAAAAATGAAATGGGGTGTACAGTGAATGTAGAAGAGGATGGACAGTGCAGCTGGAATGTAGCTGCTTCTGACACAGTGGTTGAAGACCTTAAAAGTCAGAGCAAGTGAAACTGCTTATATGTGGAATCTAAAAAAAATGGCACAAAAGAACTTATTTACAAAACAGACACAGAAAACAAACTTATGGTGACCAATGGGGTGAGGTGGGGAGGTATAAATTGGGAGACTGGAATTGACATATACACTCTACTATATATAAAACAAAAAACTCAAGGACCTATTGTGGGCTTCTCTGGTAGCTCAGCTGGTAAAGAATCTGCCTGCAATGCAGGAGACCCTGGTTCGATTCCTGGGTCGAGGAGATCTCCTGGAGAAGGGAACAGCTACTCACTCCAGTATTCTTGCCCAGAGAATTCCATGGACAGAGGAGCCTGGCAGGTTACAGTCCATGGGGTCGCAAAGAGCCAGACACAACTGAGCGACTTTCACTTCACGTCACTTCACTTCAAGGACATATAGTATAGCACAGGGAACTCTACTCAATACTCTGTAATGACCTATATGAGAACAGAATCTAAAAAGGGTGGCTATATGGGTGGTGGTGCTGGTTTAGTCACTAAGTGGTGTACAACTCTTGTGACCCATAGACTAGTCCGCCAGGCTCCTCTGTTCATGGGATTTTCCAGGCAAGAACATTAGAGTGGGTTCCCATTTCCTTCCCCAGGGGATCTTCCTGACCCAGGAATCAAACCTGTGTCTCCTGCACCGCAGGTAGATTCTTTACCACTGAGCCACCAGGGAAATCCAGATATATGTAAAAGTATAACTAAATCACTTTGCTGTACACTGAAACTAACACAACATTGAAAATCAACTATAGTCCATCAAAAATTAATTTTAAAAAAGACAAAGCAAGGAGCTGAATAAGAATGGAATAACTAAAGAATATCTCGATTAAGAGCAACATGACAAAAATTGCTGGAATAAAGTGATTCAAGCAACTGCCAGTGGATGAATAGGAAATGAAAAAAGGAAAAGAAGGATTATCTTCTAAAAGAATTCTGGGATGAATCAGCAGTGAGGTAGAGCATTTGGACGATGCTGGTGGGTATAGCAATGAAACTGCATTAAGAGCAGTCATGATGTGGTATTGGACTACGCTTGAGGTTCAAAGAAAACAGTAGCTGAGAACAACAATAAATCTTAAACTCCGTTAATCAGAGAGCAGTAATACTACTGATCTTACTTGGAGAAAGGAAGCTGTAATCTAGGGAAGGAAGATATACCAGGGTTTTTTTTGTGACACCAGATACCACACTGCCTGTGTTACATATGCAAAAAAGTATTTATGTTTGAAGAGAGCACTTTGAGGGTAACATGCAGTCAATCTGTAATAATGTAACAGCACTTATTTCATTCCATGTCTTTCTTGAATAAATTCACTTTTAACCTCAACAGCCTGGGTCACAATATTTCATGGAACATTTTCATATGTGAAAGCAAGCTGCCTTACCAATGCATGCTTGCTTGGTAGGAGTCCGCTGGAATCCGGCGTGACATTTACAATAATAGGATCCAGGTGTGTTAACACAATCTCCATTAGTGCAGGGATTTGATGTGCATTCATCAACATCTGTGAGCAGCAAAAGAAACCATTACAGACTTCACTCCATTTCTAGAAATGTTTGTTTAAAATACATTTAGGCCTCCCAAATTTGAGAGAAGGCCAGTCAGTGCTAATAGTCTAAATAGAAGAGTATTTATAAAGGAATAAAAATTCCTTTCTTCAACTACAGAGGCCCATCTGGAGAGTTACAAAAATACCACTTATTGGAGAATACAAGAGAATTTGGTTTAACCAAGAAATAATGGTCTTTCAATTTGAATAATGTACAATGATCAAAAGTATGAGCTTGGGGAAGACATAGCCATGAGTTCCCAGAGGCTAGAAAATGTTTATTATCTAAGTAACATGGGCAAGTTAATAGCCTCTTTAAGGCTTACTACAGAGTTAGAAGATTAATTAAAAGATTTTTAAAAGATATATATTTATATTATATGTTGTCACTCTATTAGTTTTTAAAAAGACAGATAAATTATGGAATTTTTTGTTAACTATTTTTTGTGAACTCAACTATATATGTAACTTTATATTAAGGCTTGGATAATATCTTGAAGCAAAAAACACGGGATAGTGTAAAAATGGAAATTAAGTTTAAAAAAAAGTTTATTATATTCAGTAGTTGCTGGTTTCTCTAGGATCTTAAAATTGGCACAGGGATTTTTTTGTATAAAATGAAGTTTTATGGAAATACTGATTCTGATCCTAAAGGTGAGAAACGTCACTGCTCTCTCTTTAAATTCTCTAAGTCTTGATCAAACGCAAATTTATCACAGAATTCAAGGACTGTGCAACTGAATGACAAAGTGGACAGCAAGGATTAGTTAAATCCTAGAGAAATCATGTTTGTGTTAGAAAAAGCAATGCCCACTAAGTATTATTTTGAATGCTGGTGAATTAAAAGCCTGGCTGACTGGTTAGGGCATAATGATTTGTCCTTTCATAGACACAGAGAAGCCATTAACATATACAATTTCAGCTAAATTGGTGAGCACAACAATGAAATCAATTCACAGTTTTACCATTTTTGTAAACAGATTGCTTCTTTCACAGATATTCTTAAAAGAGGAACTGTACTCTACCAAACTCACCAATTTCATTAATATCAACACCTAGACTGAAAGCAATTAAACTTTCTCTGGTAACAGAGGGGGGAAAAAACACTCAGAGCAAATAAAATTAAAAACAACGAAGAAAAACAGGAGTAAATACTTTTTCAATTCATCCAAAGATGCCTCCATTGAGACTCACATTTAAGCTTCTGGTTGAGCCAAAAGAATGAAGCAAAAATGAGAAAAGACAGAGTTGAGAGTGTTAGTAAGCATATCAGGCATGACTAATGGGTGCACACCAGGCCAGATCAGCTTCAGAAGACAGTGCTGCAGGTCGTGTCTGATTCTTTGCGACACCAAGGACTATACAGTCCCTGGAATTCTCCAGGCCAAAATACTGGAGTGGGTAGCCTTTCCCCTCTCCAAGGGATCTTCCCAACCCAGGGATCCAACCCAGATCTCTGGCATTGCAGGCAGATTTTTTACCAGCTGAGTCACAAGGGAAGCCCCATGTCCTAAAACTGTCCTTAAAAGATCATCAAAACTCTCTTCATTGCCAAATACAGCAGTGTTTTTTTTTGTCCTCTTTGTATTTCATTTTTTGGCTGTACTTAACACGCCTTTTCTCTTGAAAGCACACCTTTTCAAGGCTTCCGTGATACATATTTTCTAGATTATTTTGCCATCTCACCAACATTATTACTAATGTTGCTAGTCCCCAGGGTTCTAGCTGTAGTACTCCTGCTATCTTTTAACTCTGTTTTTCAGCCTGGCTGCAATAATCACCTATATGTTGCTGACTCCTAAATTTTTAACTCAAGTCCTGAACACTCCTCTTAGCTTTACCCCTCTACAGGTCAATACCCAAGACACCTAAAATTCAACATGCCCCAAAGAGATTCATCAACCACTTCTTCCCAATCTCTGCCTTACAGCTCATGTTCATGATGTCACCATATATCCAGTGTTACTCAGTGAAGAAGGAAGAAAAGGGAGGGGCAGAGACAGAAATCATAACATTTAGAACCAGAAAGGACAGGGGATTCTTTTTTCTTTTTCTTTCTGGCCATGTCATGCAGTATGTAGGATGTTGGACCAGGGGATAGAACCTGCACCCCCTGCAGTGGAAGCATGCAGTCTTAACCACTGGACAGCCAGGGAAGTCCCAGGCAGGGGATTCTTGAAATAGTCCGGCTCAGCAGTAGGTTAAAGAAGCACATGGAAACATAAACACATAAGAAAGACAACTTGGAAATTAGCTTTACTTCAACATCATATTCAGCCCTACTTGTTCCTGTAGTCTAAAAGCTATTTAAAAAACTAAGAAGAATGAAGGACTCGTGAACTTACCTATGCAATCCCCATTTGCATCCTGCTTATAACCCATGTTGCATTCACATCGGTAACTAGAGACAGTAGGTATGCAGCGTCCATTTAAACAGAGATTAGCATGGTGCTTACAGATATCTATTGTCTGGTTCAGAATAGCTGTGAAAAATCAGAGCACAAATGATATTCCATCACTCCAACACGGATTACTTTCTTTAAAGTCGATTTTCAAAAGGATGTTTAAGTACATTATTTAGGTGTCCATATCAAAAGCCTACATTATTCTGTATTTTATTAAAACTTTAATGTTGGAATTTAAAAACTATTCTTGAGACACAGGGTTATAACTTGTGTTTGTTAAGTCATATATATGGAAACTTTGCCCATAATGTCGTCTTTTTAAAATGTCAGGAATGTTCTACTGTACATTTGAATGCTTCCCACTTTTTTTTTTTTTGGTAAGCATGCTGAATATCCAGATATAGTAAACAGGCAATATGCCAAAAAGAACAAACATAACACTGTAAGACATCATTAAATATTATTAGCAAGAGCAGTTATTTTAAAAAAGAATGAACTTAAACGTCAAGCACGCCAATGCCAATTCTGGCTAGAGGCCCACAGTTCTCAATTTCTCAAGTTATTCAACAAAAGAGGGCGAGGAAAAGAAAAGATATTTCATTATAATATTTGTTTAGGCACAAGCAAGACATATTCAACTTATTTCAGTTGAGACATGGTTCTGGAAAATAATTCAAGGAGTGTATGATTGAGACAGCTACAAGCAGCCAAATGAAATACACTGGAATCAAAAAGAATGCTCTTTAATGGCATCATCTGGTCTTGGAATATTACCCCACTCTCACCTCTATTTTCAAAGAGAACCTGGGTCACTCAGTCTTTTCTCCAACTTAGAAAGTTTATGGAACATAAAAATAACACTTTACTAAGACTGTTTTACTGTATTATGCTTTAGACCTCGAAGTAGGTTTCTGCGCACACACACACACACACACCTTTTGGGAAAAAGGATTAGATATTATAATATCTTTAAAGGGGGAAAGCTAAAGAGTCTACACATAAAGTGAACACTCACTTAGTCCCGTGATGATGGGCCCCTGCCCCCCGGCCCCTACACCAGCTCCCCCAACGCCAGGAGAAAAGCCGTTGCCTCCAGGAATGGGGATGAAGCCTGCTCCTCCGGGGCCATAGCCATTGCCATTGCCACTTGGGGCAAAGCCATTCCCCCCAGCGCTTCCAGGTCTGGAACCAGCACTCCCTGGAATCCCTCCTATTGGAAGTCCATCCAAGCAAAGTCTGCGATATTCCTCTAAAAGAGAAGAAAGTTCAGTTAAACACAAATGGATATATTTCTGCATAATAAAGGTAATTTGTGTGTTGTGATAATCATTTTAGGTTATCTATGCTTCATGATATGAATAAGTCAGTTATTAGCTTGATAAATGTTTTCAATGCTAGCAGTAGCAGGAAAAATACAGGTGCTTCAGGAAAAAATGGAAATCTATAAGCCATGTTTTAACTGAGTTGCATACCCAAAGAACTGTCTATACATATTCTTTGATTTTATGTCTCTAAGTGCAACTCATAAAATTCCAGATATAACTTGCATCTGCAAGAAATTCACTTGAATAGATGGATACTAAACCTCTAAGTAATTCATTCTATATTTGGTTTTACTTAAATCTCCATCAGTTTCATACCTACACATTTTCCCTCTTCTTTTTTTAAGGGATTAATATAATTTAGAATAATTTTTTTTCTAATGTGGACTCTTAACAGAATACAGCATTTAGTACGCTTTTAAATCTGCTAATTGTTTGTCCAAGTACCAAAGTTGAGAGAAAAATGTATAATTGCCTTATTTTCTTAACTGTTCTCAGAATTAGGGCACCATATAAGAAAAAATGAAAACTGTTTAACTCAAGTAATTGTTTGAGTATTAATATGACTAGGATGATGGGTTTCCAAAATTACACACTATGCTTTACCTCTGGTTTTTAAAAAATTTTACTACTCAATTTTGGAATTTCAAGGATTAGAAATTTAGAAAGAAAGGCCTTTATTTTTTTTCCTCCATAACAGAACATACAGATGTGTATGTTTATAAGCATGTTTCAAAAAGCTGAATTATTTTTCATACTTATAACATGGAGGCAATATAATAACACATTATCAATATACTTTTATGTGATGAACACTACACTTTACTATGCATGTTATATTAACAAGAGGAACTACTTCTTGTTCATCTTAGAGCAATTTTCTGGTATAGCCTCAGCTACACAGCAGTTAATATAGCAAAGTGAATGACAATGAATTCTGAATACAAAATTCAGTGTATTATGCATTTTCAAGGTCATTAGAAAAGGGAGGAAATATCTCTTAAGGACTGGAGCACAATAAGCTGAGGGTATGCCTAAAATAAAATAAATGAAGACCAAACTTTGTTACTCCAGCTTCAAATGGAAGATTAGGTTTTAAAACTGAACTTAAACACTGACATTTAAAATAATTATTAAAATTCTTGCTTAAAGTTAATACATGATCAGTGGTTAGGGTTTTTTCCTAATATTAACAAAAAGAATAGAATGAAGACTGATTCCAATAAACAATGTCACCCTAACCCCCACAAAAATCACCCAAGTCATATTGAAGATACTAAAAGGAATGCAAAGATGATCTGTCTTTAAGGAAAACACCAAAGCACATTATTGTTACTAATTTTCCTGCCACTGCGTGTCCTGAGCACACGAGCAGCCAACAGCTCACCAGAGCCTCTGACAGGACAGGCTTCAGGAATGGTTCCGATGCCCCAGCAGCGGCCGGGCTCACAGCAGCACTGCATTCTGGTCATCCTGCCCGGAAGCTCTTGTGCACAGCGACCGTTCACCAGGCCCGAGAAACACGTGCCTGTTCTCTGATCTAAACATGGGAAAAGAAAATAGAAGACATGACAGAATTACCCTGAGTCCTCACATCATTTACTGTACACGTTAGGAGATGCTAAGTTAAGGGGATTATTTTACTTAATTTCTATTACATCTCATTCTTTCCATTTCTATCACATTTATTCATGCTTTTGTCTATTTACAAGCAAATACTCACTGAGCACCTGTGCCATGCCATACCCTAAGTGTACAAAAAAGAGAGGCATGAAGCAGTTATGAGCCCACATGCAGTAAGAAGCCACACCCAGACAGACACAGAGCTCAAATGAGGGAAAGTGACAGACCCATCTCAGCCTAGACTAGTCAATCAGTCACCCAGCAGACCTGCAGATGCATACTGTTGTTCACTACAGAAATTGTCTGTTATTTATTACACAGCAATACAAAACTATCGCAGGTACTATTTTAGAAAGACTGATCAAAAACAGCTCCTTTGAGGCAGTGACATCTGAGCAGACTTTAATAAGGGGAGAGCATGAGCCACACAAGTAACCTGGAAGAAGAGAAGTTCAAAGAGAAAGAAGAAGATGTGTTTCATGTGCGTGAAAAACGAGGAGTCAACGTGACGGCTAAAGAGAAGGCAGAAGGGAGGTGGAAGATTCTGCGCTCTTGTACAGAGGGCAAGGGCACGTACAGCCCCAAAACCCAGGAGGGAAGTACTTTCTGATTTTATTTGAAGCGCCAAAAAGAGAGAGTCCAGTTTCACTGCATATTATTTAACTTTTAACAAGGTGCTTCCAAGAAGTTCTGTCTGTGACCACAAGAGGAAACACACACCACAACCATCAGGAGCTACATGTCATTGATGCAGATGAAACTGTTAACTATAAATAATGCTATTAATAGGGAAGGTCTAATATTTTTACACTAGACACTGAGTTTAAAAATAAATATATTATTTTCTTGAATGGTCCAAAGCTTACCTCAGGTTGCTTCCACACTATTGTTAAATAAAACAATTGGCTTTAGTTAGGTATTATTCCATGTAAGAATCAGAATGCCTATCAGTCCCCAAAAGAAACCCAGTATGACCAAGAGAAAGTACATAATTCGACTCATGCAGGCTTACTTAAAGGCACTGCAGACACTTTATAAATGTCATGATTTTTTTAAAATTTATTTATTTTAATTGGAGGCTAATTACTTTACAATATTGTAGTGGTTTTTGCCATACATTGACATGAATCAGCCATGAGTGTACATCTGTTCCCCATCCTGAACCCCTCTCCAACGTCCCTCCCCATCCCATCTCTCAGGGTCATCCCAGTGCACCAGCCCTGAGCACCTTGTCTCATGGAATGAACCTGGACTGGTAATCTGTTTCACATATGATAGTATACATGTTTCAATGCTATTCTCTCAAGTCATCCCACCCTTGCCTTCTCCCACAGAGTCCAAAAGTCTGTTCTTCACATCTGTGTCTCTTTTGCTGACTCACATACAGGGTTATTGTTACCATCTTTCCAAATTCCATATATATGCATTAGTATACTATATTGGTGTTTTTCTTTCTGACTTACTTCACTCTGTATAATAGGCTCCAGTTTCATCCACCTCATTAGAACTGATTCAAACGTATTCTTTTTAATGGCTGAGTAATACTCCATTGTGTATATGTACCACAGCTTTCTTATCCATTCATCTGCTGATGGACATCTAGGTTGCTTCCATGTCCTGGCTATTATAAACACTGCTGTGATGAACATTGGGGTACACATGTCTCTTTCAATTCTGGTTTCCTTGGTGTGTATGCCCAGCAGTGGGATTTCTGGGTCACCAGAAATCTGTCTGTCATTGGGAATAATTTCATAGGTAGATTTCGACTCCCAAGAATGATCCAGGAAAATCGTTTTTAGAATATTCATTCCAGAAACCTGAAGTATTATATTCTTAAATTTACTTGATTTACTCCTCATGAATAGGATGAAAATTAAGATACGGAACTTCTAAACTCTTCACAGTAACCATTGCTACACAGTATGCTGAACGTATTTGTCTCTTCAAGGATCTCTGAGGAGGTGAACCATAAGATTTGGGAAGAAAAAGAAAAGAGTCATGGCCTTGAGTTGGGATACCTAGGTTTACATCAAAATATTGTTAATTGTTTTATTCTGTAACCATATCTACCTACTTCTTATTCATGAAATAGGGTTAATGGAAGGATTAAACAAAGCAATATATGCTCTGTTTCCAGCAGAACGGTGTATTAGATACCCTGAGTATCCCTCCCCATGGAAACATTCTTGATAAAATATGAAAAACTACTTTAAAAAAATCATCTCACTGACATGAAAAAGGGGAAAAACTGAGTCTCAAAATGAAATGAAAACAAGAATCTCTGGAGGTTAAGTGCACACCTAGGTTTCAGCTTTTGGGCTTCTGTAAACTCTGGAGACTCTGGTTTTCAACTCTTGATAGTTTTACAGGGGCCAGAACCTAAGAGATAAAAGCCCAGATTCACCTCTCTAATACAAAATGAAACAGGACACTCCCTCATAAAGTAGGGGTCCCAAGCAGCTATATCCTTGTTATATGGCTAATGCAGAGAAAAGCAGCTAAGAGACTTGCCTGTTTTCTACCTTCGTGCTGGATGGAAAAAAAAAAAAAAAAAACTCTTCCTAAGAATGTGAAACCACAAGCTCTTTCTCACACAGATGGCTCTGTTGTCAAAATATCAGGTTTGTGTTCTGAAAATTTCAAAGGAGGAATATTACATAAAGAGGTCTCCAGGTAGGGATATTCAAAGTACCTCACAAAAACCAACACAACTGAGGACTTAATACTGACACAGGTCTCAAAGAATTTCCACATATAAAGTTCCAGGAAAAAAGGAGTAGCTAACAGTAAAGTCACTGAAGAAGTAGGTAAATAAATGACACACAGAGAAACAAGGCTCAATGAGCAAAAGTTAGCTGAATAAATAGCAGGTTTCAGATACTGGAATGGTCAGATCAATTTTGAAAAATCATTAATTGTTTTTAATTAACGATAATTCATTATATACTAATAACTAAATAACCTTTAATCCATTTAAGCAATTAAAAAACTAAAAATGTGAACAGAGAAAACAAGTCCACAAACAATGAAAGAACAGACTTAAAAACATTCAATGAAATGTCTGTAAATAAAACAATCATAACTGAAATAACACACTTAGTGACTATATTAAGCAGTGTACTGCACATAGCACAGTTAATGGACATGAGTTTGAGTAAGCTCCAGGAGTTAGTGATGGACAGGGAAGCCTGGTGTGTTGCAGTCCACGGGGTTGCAAAGAATTGGACATGACTGAGCAACTGAACTAATTAACTACACATAGATGAAGAGAGAATTCCTGAGCTGGAAAAAATAGCTGAATATATCATGGTTGTGTAGTTCAGAGTCAAAGAGATGGAAAATCTTGGAAAGAGGTTAAGAACTATGGGGGTGAGTGTGAAAAGGTAATTTACATCTAATAAGACGAATAAGAGTATTAGAAAGTGTCAAAAGCAGACAATAGGGGCAGAGGCCATAGTGAACAGATACTAGTTTACAACTTTCTAATGATGTTGCAAGATAAGTTCAGATCTAGGTAGTCCAATAAATCCAAAGTGGGAAAACTAAAAAGAAATCCAGAGTTAGCACCACATCACTCTGAAACTGCAGAACAACAAAGAAAAGGTGAAGATCTTAAAAATAGCGAGAAAAAAAAGAGTACCTGCTAAGGAATTATATTTATATCAATCACTGACTTCTTAATAGCACCAGTGGATGCTAGAACACAACAGAATATTATCTTCTGTATGCTGAGATAAAATAACTGTCAATCTAAAATTCTGTACCCCAAGAAACCATCTTCCAGAGGGAAATAAATTAAGGCCATTTTCAGGAAAATATAAACTGAATTTTCTACAAAAAGGTTCTTGCCAAAGTAAATTTTAGAAGAGGTGTTTTAGGTAAAAGGGAAAACAATTCCAGTGGAAGGTCTGAAATATATGAATAAATAAAGAGGGAAAACACTGTTAAGATACATGGACAAGTAATAAAATATCAAACAATAATAATAATGATTAATCTGTTGCAAATGGGGAGTGGAAATTGGTTGGACTTTTTTACCTTGGAAGGGGGAGATCAAAGTGTAACCATTCTAATATTCTTTTACTGTTTATATGGGTAAAAATACAGACAATTTTAGGCTTTAAGTTATTATATATGTATCCTCAAGCAGCCAGGATAATCACTAAAACCACAGAAATAAATTTTGTATTTCTAAACAACAGATGAAAAAGAATGGGCTGTGGAAGGGACAAAAGCCAAAATAAATCTAAAAAAGAGAGCGAGAAACAGAAAATAACAAAAAAGAGAAAGTACAGGAAAAACACAATAAATGAGAATCAAAAAATAATTATAATAGAAATAAAACAAATGCATCAGTTACTATAATAAACACGAATGAATTTAAATATCAATTTAAAAGATAAAGATTTTGAGACCATGTCCCCCAAATTTAGAGTTAGGCTGTTTAAAGAAACATATTTAAAACAAAAGGAAGCAGAAAGATTGAGAGAAAAAATATCCAAATAGCATATATTTAAATCTTCCTCTCCAATTTACAAAATGTGGTGGAAAAAGACATTAGATAAAACATATCAAAAATATTTAGAAACGTATCATGAGGAAAAGAAAGAAAACTTTAGTCAATACATTTCAAAAAAGGTTCAATTCACTATGAAAACATAACTTTTAAAATATGACTTTTAAACAGTCATTACCTTATAGCATCAAAACATTAAAGCAAAAACTTAAAAGGCCACATGGAGAAACTGAGAAATCTACTATCAAGGTGGAACATTTATACAACTCTGTAACTAACTGATAGACACAGTAGATAAAATCTAGTAGTTCTAGGAAAAATTTGAACAGAACAGTTAACAAGTTTGATCTAATGGATATACCTATCCAACAAGAAAACACAAAACTCAAGTCCACATAGAAGATTTTCAAATCAGGGGAGACCCTGACACTTCTAAACCACTCATGTGTCAAATTCACCAACACACTGGAAATAAGGTAATATGTTAAAAAAAAAAAAAATGAGTAGGAGCTGAACAGGAATCTGTATTAGTCTCAGAATTTGGAAGTCTTCAAGGACATTGTGAGAGCTCCACAAATGTGTACTTATACTGAACACTGCAATGCAAATAAAAATGCCTCATAATATACAGACACTACTACATTTCCCACTAATTTATATTCCATTTTGACTAGTAAAATACAAATTCATTTAAAATTATTATTGAATATTCAGTAGTTTGTTTCATTATGTATTTTTCTCAAAGATATTGGGTTATCATCATGTATGGATCTGAAAACATTTTTGATGTTAAAGAGGAGGTCTTCAAATTCATTAAACATAATTAACTACTATAGTTAATTAACTATAATTAGTTAACTATAATTAACTCCTGTAGTTTGAAAACCTTTCATCAGTCCTATAAGATATGCTGGAGGAAACCATGTCACTGTTGAAAGGACTGAGGGACAGCAAGATGGGACTGGCAAGTAAATCATAACTAATTTTCATAAATTCTACAATTAGTCTCTTCAAGGAGATCAAACCAGTCAACCCTAAAGGAAATCAACCCTAACAGTCATTGGAAGGATGATGCTGAATTTGAAGCTCTACACTTTGGCCACATTATGTGAAGAACTGACTCGCTGGAAAAGGCCCTGATGCTGGGAAAGACTGAGGGCAAGAGGAGAAGGGGGGCGATGGAGGATGAGATGATTGGATGGCATCACTGACT
Organism: Bos mutus; assembly: GCF_027580195.1. Classification (NCBI taxonomy): domain Eukaryota; kingdom Metazoa; phylum Chordata; class Mammalia; order Artiodactyla; family Bovidae; genus Bos; species Bos mutus. Next base: position 65,449,784 of record NC_091623.1, on the reverse strand, counting down.
CAACGGGCAAGAGTTTGAGCAAATTCAGGGAGATGGTGAAGGACAGGGAAGCCTTGCATGCTGCAGTTCATGGGGTCACAAAGTGAGACATGACTTAACAACTGGACAATAGCAATAACGTCGGAGACATAAACAATCTATTTTCAATCCTTTGCATCAAAAACATGAAAATGAGATACAGACACCGTGTAGTGTGATATCTCATAGTTAAGATCTCTCCAAAAATACATTACAAAAGGAAAACAGTGCCTGAGAGATGGGTTATTTCGTTTGTATCTCTAAACTGCATGGTTCTTAGAAAGTACTCGGTTGAAAATGTGCCATATGGAAGAATAAAAAGGAACATCCCATACAACTAAGAGTTGTCAAGACATGCCATCCCTTGAAATATGGAATTATTAGGGGCAAAGAAAGATGAGGCCTGTTTATAACATCATTAGAACAAATTCTTCTAGTGCTTGGTATGTGTTTAACTGCAGAACTGATACGGTCGTAAGTAATGAAAACATGTCTATTCCTCTAATAATCTCTTATCACCCTCGCTATACTCCCAGAAGAAGGTTTACATCAAGCCTTATTGAAAGCCACACTGAGAAAGAGGAAGTAATCCATCTTCTCTGATTAAAATATAAATCTACCTTGAAACAAAATAATGGTACTCTTATCAGAGTTTGTTTCCTGGCTTGACATTTAGTCTAAACTTGATTTAAAAGAACTAACAGTTAATTATACAATGTGATGAAAACTTGGTAAAAGATGGGGGAGGTTGTACCTTGAAAAAATACATTTCCTGTTGAGTGAGCTTTGCTCATTAAAAGTGAAGGGGTTAACCAGAAAGCCGTGATGAGGTGAGCTCAAGTCAGAAGACTAGTGATAGTATGTGTTCGATAGATAAAAAATCACGGCCTCAGACTTCATCCAGATTCTGCAGGCCCGCACTTGCTTCTCTGAGGGTCTGGCATCAATCTGAGTTCCATTTGACTAATTCTGCAGATTCTTGCTATTTCTAAAATGCTTGCATGTTGCTTTCATGTTGCCATCATACACGACTAACTAGAACTAGGAAGAATGAATGAGAAAGAACCACTGTGGCTCCTTGGTTTACTTCTTCCTTTAAAGCAGTGGAATTTTTCTTCCTCATCACCTAACTTTCTCTTTCAAGGACATTCTTTCTTAATTTAAACTACGCCCCCTGACTCCCCAGTCACTTGTATATGATTTTTCTGATTAAACCTAAAATGCTATATAGTATATGGTTTCATCCCTGTCTCCTCTACCCCTTTTCAGTTCATTTTAGCCACTCAGTCGTGTCAAACTCTTTGCGACTCCATGGACTGCAGCACACCAGGCCTCCCTGTCCATCACCAACTCCCGGAGTTTACTCAAATGCATGTTCATTAAGTCAGTGATGCCTTCCAACCATCTCATTCTCTGTCAACCCCTTCTCCTCCTACCTTCAATCTTTCCCAGCATCAGGGTCTTTTCAAATGAGTCAGTTTTTTGCATAAGGTAGCCAAAGTATTGGAGTTTCAGCTTCAACATCAGTCCTTCCAATGAATATTCAGGACTGATTTCCTTTAGGATGGACTGGTTGGACCTTGATGTCCAAAGGACTCTCAAGAGTCTTCTACAACACCACAGTTCAAAAGCATTTATTCTTCAGCACTCAGCTTTCTTTATAGAGTCCAACTCTCACATCCATACATGACTACTGGAAAAGCCATAGCCTTGACCAGATGGACCTTTGCTGGCAAAGTAATGTCTCTGCTTTTTAATAAGCTGTCATAGCTCTTCTTCCAAAGAGCAAGCGTCTTTTAATTTCATGACTGCAGTCACCATCTACAGTGATTTTGGAGCCAGAAAAAATAAAGTTCTCACTGTTTGCACTGTTTCCCCATCTATTTCTCATGAAGTGATGGGACCAGATGCCATGATCTTAGTTTTCTGAATGTTGAGTTTTAAGCCAACTTTTTCACTCTCCTCTTTCACTTGCATCAAGAGGCTCTTTAGTTCTTCTTCACTTTCTGCCATAAGGGAGGTGTCATCTGCATATCTGAGGGTATTGATATTTCTCCTGGCAATCTTGATTCCAGTTTGTGCTTCATCCAGTCCAGCATTTCTCATAATGTATTATGCAAAGAAGTTAAATAAGCAGGGTGACAATATACAGCCTTGACGTACTCCTTTCCTGATTTGGAACCAGTCTGTTGTTTCATGTCCAGTTCTAACTGTTGTTTCTTGACCTGCATACAGATTTCTCAGAAGGCAGGTCAAGTTTTCTGGTATTTCCACCTCTTGAAGAATTTCCCACAGTTTGTGGTGATCCATACAGTCAAAGGCTTTGGCATAGTCAATAAAGCAGAAGTAGATATTTTTCTGGAACTCTCTTGCTTTTTTTGATGACCCAGCAGATGTTGGCAATTTGATCTCTGGTTCCTCTGCCTTTTCTAAATCCAGCTTGAACATCTGGAAGTTCACAGTTCACGTATTGCTGAAGCCTGGCTTGGAGAATTTTGAGCATTACTTTACTAGTGTGTGAGATGAGTGCAATTGTGCGGTAGTTTGAGCATTCTTTGGCATTGCCTTTCTTTGGGACTGGAATGAAAACTGACCTTTTCCAGTCCTGGGGCCACTGCTGAGTTTTCCAAATTTGCTGACATATTGAGTGCAGCACTTTCACAGCATCATCTTTCAGGATTTGAAATAGCTCAACTGGAATTCCATCACCTCCACTAGTTTTGTTTGTAGTGATGCTTCCTAATGCCCACTTGACTTCACATTCCAGAATGTCTGGCTCTAGGTGAGTGATCACACCATCATGATTATCTGTGTCATGAATATCTTTTTTGCACAGTTCTGTGTATTCTTGTCACCTCTTCTTATTATCTTCTGCTTCTGTTAGGTCCATACCATTTCTGTCCTTTATTGTCCCATCTTTGCATGAAAAGTTCCCTTGGTATCTCTAGTCTTTCCCATTCTATTGTTTTCATCTATTTCTTTGCATTGATCACTGAGGAAGGCTTTCTTATCTCTCCTTGCTATTTGGAACTCTGCATTCAAATGGGTATATCTTTCCTTTTCTCCTTTGTCTTTCACTTCTCTTCTTTTCAGAGCTGTTTGTAAGGCCTCCTCAGACCATTTTGCCTTTCTGCATTTCTTTTTCTTGGGGATGGTCTTGATCACTGCCTCCTGTACAATGTCACGAACCTGCATCCATAGTTCTTCAGACACTCTGTCTATTAGATCTAATCCCTTGAATCTATTTGTTACTTCCACTGTATAATCATAAGGGATTTGATTTAGGTCATACCTTAATGGTCTAGTGGTTTTCCCTACTTTCTTCAATTTCAGTCTGAATTTGACAATAAGGAGTTCATGATCTGAGCCACATTAGCTCCTGATCTTGTTTTTGCTGACTGTATAGAGCTTCTCCATCTTTGGCTGCAAAGAATATAATCAATCTGATTTCGGTGTTGACCATCTGGTGATGTCCATGTGTAGAGTCTTCTCTTGTGTTGTTGGAAGAGAGTGTTTGCTATGACTAGTGCATTCTCTTGGCAAACTCTCTTAGCATTTGCCCTTCTGTATTCCAAGGCCAAATTTGCCCATTACTCCAGGTAATTAATTCTTGACTTCCTTCTTTTACATTCTAGTCCCGTATAATGAAAAGGACATCTTTTGGGGGTGTTAGTTCTAGAAGGTCTTGTAGGTCTTCACAGAACTGTTCAACTTCAGCTTTTTCAGCATTATTGGTTGGGCATAGACTTGGATTACTGTGTTATTAGTTAAACATATTTAGGAGTTTGGGGTTATGCTTCAAGCATTTGCAAATGCATGCATGCATGTAACGCAGGCAATCAACATCCATCATCACACAGAGTGCTGCACAGGGACAGCATATCCTGATCATCACTCTATATATCACTCTCTAAAGATCTTCCTTGTTTCTCTTAAAGAGATTTCCCCCACTGATTTTTGTCTCTGTGCTGCTCACAATTCTTCATGGGCTCTCATTGTCCTCAGGATCAAGCTGAAACTTCTTAGAAAGGCAGTTAAGAGCCTCAGCAATAGAATCTTCATCTTAACCCATCTTCAACCACTTTCTTACTTAGCTCTCCTCCCCTGGCGACTCTTCCCACTGCCTCCCACGTCTACTCACTTTCAGCATCTGCAGTGCTGCTCAGGCCTTTCTCTTTGCTCAGCACAGTCCAATTGCTCTGCTCCCACCCATCTTTCAAGGTCTGTATCTTATCAGTGCTCACTTTCAAGAGAATTTTAACTATGATAGTCAGACCTTTCTTTTGGATTTACAGCATTTATTGGCTAAGGAATTATTTAGCAATTAATTACCCACTGCCTCCAACTTTCTCTTATGTTTTTATTTTTCACATTATGTTTTCTTGAGAATACTCCATGGCATATTGTGCACTGAAATGTCTGTAAAGCTCAAGGAAACCCACTAGGATATTGTGGCAACGTCACATTACCTTAAGGACTTTTAAATGCTTACTCTCCATTTTCTGAACTTTGCTTGTTGCTGACTGGCACTTCTGAGTTACCCATGTAGGGTCCCTGCTAGTTCTGTGTGCACAGCGATAGCTGGCACATTAACTTGGATACAGAATCTGTTCACTGCTGCCTGTCAATTGGGCTTCCCTGGTGGCTCCGAAGGTAAAGAATCTACATGCAATGCAGGAAGACACAGGAGATATGGGTTAGATCGCTGGGTCGGGAAGATCTCCTGGAGAAGGGAATGGCACTCCAGTATTCTTGCCTGGAGAATTCCACAGAGGAGCCTGGTAGGCTCCATGGGGTTGAAATGAGTTGCAAAGAGCCTGTCAATCATCACGGACTCATTGTTGACTGCCAGTTACTCTTCTTGCCTCCACTGCAACGTGGAAATGAAGTATTAATAATGTCATGAACATTAAAATGATATAAAATGATATAAGGGTAATTAAGTTGTGCTATGAAAAATGCTTCATTGTCTTCTTCCATTACATTTTAACATTGTAATTAATTTCTTAATTTCACTGAATAATAAAGAAAGAAAATGAAATTTTCAAAAGAAAAAGAAAAAAATTAGGTATGGGTCTACTTTTTCTAGAAATGACATCTCTTAGTAATCTTTGTTAAAAAGGAGGGCTGTTTCCTGGACATTTTAAAAACTTGATGGAAAACATAAAATAAAAACAAATTAAGAATTTCATTTTTATACTTAGCATAAAACGAAATGAGAAAACTATCCCATTTTATAATTTAAATGACCATTAAACTGTCCTGCTGTATGAAGGTATTTCTTATACATAAGAGAAAAAGGAAGCTTATTGTTTCCTTATAATGCTGTAAATATTCAGGATGTTTTGACTAACTAAGGAATCGGGGCAGCATTCAGTATGTGCTGCACTTAGAATAAAGCTGCAGATAACATGCAGTTTCCTGCTCAAGAAAAAAATTTTGAGAGCATCCAGCTCATTATTGTTAGCATATATATGGTTACAAAACAAATAGCATGGAAATACTTATGACATATATAATTTAATCATAAATAAATTCCATCTAACAAAATACAGACTCAGATTTTTAAAAAAATCAAAATCAAAGATCTCTTACCTATTAAAATTCTAGGCTTATTTTTTTCTTATGTGGAAAACATATACTTATTCCAAATGAAACATAGTTAAATTCAAAAACTTTTTCAGCTGCTTACTTAATTTTAACATTGGTTTTGCAATTTTGGAATGTCATTCTCCCCTCCTTAGGGGCTTTCCTCTGTTTCTGGGTCAGGATATTGATACTGAAATGAGTGGAGACTCCTGGTTAGCATGGGACTCATGTGCCACAGCTCCTGGAGCTCAAGCAAGCTCTCTCACATTCCGAGCATTGGAGACCATAACTCAGTGCCACCACATATCTCCAGCAGTCAAAGGATGCAAAGCAGCTATTAATTAATATTAATGAAATTCTTATGTTCAATCCCATCTCATTCATTTGCTGGTTTGCCTCTTCATTCAGAAAAAGATTTACTGAGCCCAAACTTCTATGGAAAGGACCGTATCAGGTACTGAGGACAAAAAGCTGCATAAGGCAGGACCTAATGGTGCTTACAGTCTGGCCAATGAGTAGAGCAAAAATACTTGTGACACTGTGATAAACCCAGAAATGAAAGAAAGTGAAAAATATTATGGGAAGGGCCAACTGACTTTGTCCAAGAAGTAAATGTGGGTTAGGCAGGGATAGCTGTAAAAACAGTGATGTCTAAGTGGGGATTTAAAGGATGAGTTGGGTTTTAATGAGCATAGTAGGGGGAAGTCAAGATGCTTCAGGCAGAGGAAATACTGTGGGCAGTGTACTTATGTACCACAATAAGAGCAATGTGTGAGGTGGCAGGTGGTTAGAGATGAGTTCTGAATACAGGCTGGGTCAGGCTCCAAAGGGCTTTAAAAGTTCAGGTAAAGGCTTAGAACTTTATATAAGAAGCAAGAGATAAAGAGTTCATCATGATTTAACGGTAAACCAAATGTCTGACATTGAAGAAAACAACCTCAGTAAATTGTTGGGGATCTTCATCATGATTATTTCAATATGATGGGGTTTATGACTAAAAAAAGGACTTAGAAACTTAAGAAATAAGGGAGAAAGAAGTAACTTAGAAATCTGATCTAAAACACTAACACGTGTTATGGCAAATTCTGCCTTCTCACTAGTTGGTCTAGTTGTACAATTCATTCTCAAAGGCCTTCAGTTACTCCACACCATCTACCAAATAAAACACATGCATCTTATTTGGCATTTTCAGAACTTCACAGTAATAACCTCACTTATATCTCCAGGCACATTTCTTCTGGTCATTTCAAGAATATAAGTTTCCTAAGGTCAGGGTCTATGGCATCCGGCCAAGGATGTTCACTGATGACTCCTAAACTGACATTTTCCCTATAGGGTTGAGTTCATGCCTGTTTCAAGTGGAAGACTGTGTGTGTGTGTGTGTGTGTGTGTGTGTGCACATTCTTTTCCTATACAGTTTAAGAAAATTAAGCCAAGTGTAGGTTGTTCTGCTAATTTGCAATTCTGTTAAATTATGTTAAATGAATCAGACTTAGTTATCAGTCTGATAACGCTGACCCTAAAATCAGTTAATTTGCTCAGTTTTATAGACTTAACATCTATAATGTATTACCAAGTGTAAGACAGAACTCTGATTCATTTGTAAAGAACAAATAATCATTCAAATCTTTTCAAAACCAACTGTCCGTGTGGTGGGAGAGAAACCACTCATGCTGGAGGCCTTGAGATCTAGGCAGAGGCTCTCCGTTAACTTGGAGTATCTAAGGAGACAGTACAGAACCAGAGTAACACAGATGCATGGAGACCTGGATTTAAATCCTGGCTCCATGGATCAGCCCTGAAATATCACATAAGTCATTTAACCTCTCTAAATCTCAATTTCTTCATCTACAAATCAGAATAATTATGCCCATCACACAGGGTTATTAGAAGGATTACATCCTCATTCTCCTTTACCTCTTCCTCCTCCTAATGATAGTAAGTAGAAGGAATAAGGAATATTTTATCACATATTTACTAGAAGGAACTGAAGTACAGAGAGGTCAGTAGCTTACCCAAGGCCCTCCTACTATGTGATAGTAAGGAGTAGATGTCCAGGGCCTCACAAATGGTGTGTGCTTGATAACTGGCAGCTGTCAGTTTTAATACTGCCACCACAGTTTCTTCTTTGACTGCTAACTTTTTGACTACTGTTTATGATGACAACATAGCATTCTGAAGGCAGGATCTTCTCTCTCATCTCTTTGCTGTTGGATGGCCACAGCACGGTGTTTGGCATCTCAACAAGTGAACTCAAGCCTTTTTATTGGTATCCTATGACCTCTAGCTTACACCTTAAACTCTCTGTAACCTCCACCCCATCAATCCAGTTCATGTGTACATCATTTGAATATACAAAGTCCATGGTGCTTAGGGACTCACACACCCTCCCAATGGGGATAGGAGATGGTCACTGCCCAGACAGTCATCCTCTAGGGAACCAAGCAACTACAGTCTTTGGGTGCTGGTTTGATTTCTTTAATTAAATTCCTGTACTACAGGAATATTTAGTGATCTTAAAGTCTAAAGCTTATTAAAAAATAGATGACCTACACATGACTGAAAGCACTGTTTTATCTTTCTAAATAAAAGAGAACATGCAATATATCTGGCTTTAGTTAAAATATGCTTAAAACACAAAATTAAACGTACTGATTTCTTTATTGTATTAACTGTCTCTTAAGAAACCTATATGAAGATCAGGAAGCAACAGTTAGAACTGGACATGGAACAACAGACTGGTTCCAAATAGGAAAAGGAGTATGTCAAGGCTGTATATTGTCACCCTGTTTATTTAACTTATGCAGAGTACATCGTGAGAAACGCTGGGCTGGAAGAAGCACAAGCTGGAATCAAGATTGCTGGGAGAAATATCAATAACTTCAGATATGCAGAGGACACCACCCTTATGGCAGAAAGTGAAGAGGAACTAAAAAGCCTCTTGATGAAAGTGAAAGAGGAGAGTGAAAAAGCTGGCTTAAAGTTCAACATTCAGAAAACAAAGATCATGGCATTTGGTCCCATCACTTCAGGGGAAATAGCTGGGGAAACAATGGAAACAGTGGCAGACTTTATTTTTTGGGGCTCCAAAATCACTGCAGATGGTGACTGCAGTCATGAAATTAAAAGACACTTACTCCTTGGAAGGAAAATTTATGACCAGTCTAGATAGCATATTCAAAAGCAGAGACATTACTTTGCTAACAAAGGTCCGTCTAGTCAAGGCTATGGTTTTTCCAGTAGTCATGTATGGATGTGAGAGTTGGACTGTGAAGAAAGCTCGATGCCGAAGAATTGATGCTTTTGAACTGTGGTGTTGGAGAAGACTCTTGAGAGTCCCTTGGACTGCAAGGAGATCCAAGCAGTCCATTCTGAAGGAGATCAGCCCTGGGTGTTCTTTGGAAGGAATGATGCTAAAGCTGAAATTCCAGGACTTTGGCCACCTCATGCGAAGAGTTCACTCATTGGAAAAGACTCTGATGCTGGGAGGGATTGGGGGCAGGAGGAGAAGGGGACGACAGAGGATGAGATGGCTGGATGGCATCACTGACTCGATGGACATGAGTCTGAGTGAACTCTGGGAGTTGGTGATGGACAGGGAGGCCTGGTGTGCTGTGATTCATGGGGTCGCAAAGAGTCGGACACAACTGAGTGACTGAACTGAACTGAACTGAACTAGAATAAACATATGCTAAGTAAATAAGACAGTGACTACATTCATGATTCATAACAATGAAAGAACTGTTAATTACTACACTTTGTCTCCCAAAGCAGATTTTTAAAAATCTTCCTTGTGCCTTTGTGTCTGTAACATTCAGCAACGTCTTGACGAAATCTTTCTTCATTTCAGAAATGACTCTGACAACATAAAGCAAACCCAAATGGCTTCTGATACTGAAGTTTGTGACATGAGCACCTGGCTGATCAATCCCTCGATAGCAGTAACATAAACAACTCTTTCTGCCACTTTCCCAAAGGTTTTATAATTGTTGCCATCTCCATACCTGCTTGGGCTGTTCTGTCATTAGAAAGAAGCAGTGTATTGTGCCCTCAAAACCAGGAGGCTTACCGATGCACCGAGAGCCATCTGTTGAGGTTACATATCCACGTGGACAAACACAAAAATAGCTTCCCACGGTGTTGGAACATTCGCCAGTTTCACATATCCCAGGAATGATGCTGCACTCGTCAATGTCTAATCAGGGAAAGAAGGAGAAGATGACTGAGAAAGGCTTTCATTAAGTAGCTTTTAAAAAAAGTGTAAGAGAGCACTGATGGTTGATTAGGTCGGATCGTATAACCTTGAAGATACTCTTGTTTCAGGCCCTAAAGAATTTCTCACACTATCTATGGGAACTGAGATGAAAGTAAACTCCCATGGCAGGAAAACAAGGCCAATGAAAGCAAAACTCCATATCCTCTTTTTCCTCCTCAAGTGCAATTTAAATTGGAAATAAGTAAAGATGTAAATGTTTTAGTTTCCATTCTACATCATTTAGGGACTTATCCTACTAGAGACTTAAAAAAAACACACACATATGCAAGGATTACATTTTTAAATATGAAATAAGTACATTTAAAATTTTATAGCTAATTTTCACATTAATTATCTGAACCAATGGAGGGTGGCAAACACCTTTTTTTTTTTTTTTTCTATTTGGCTTCAGGATATGTTTTTGTACTTACATCTGAATATGGGTATATCTGGCATTCTGGGAATTAACTTCAAACCTAAAATAATACAGTAAAATGGCAAAGGGCAAACGTGGGTGGCTTTGGGAGTTATCCAGTTTTCCTATTGTACCTCCCTAAATTTATCCATTCAGCTTACTCAGTGCTGGGACTAGTCCACTCCCTTTCACATTAATGAAAGGTCTGCTTTCTTTAACATTTTCCCAAAACCCAGAAACCTGGCCATTTATATAAGCTTTAATGTACTTTTCTTCTAGTTCAATAAGCAGAGAGAGGTGGAAAGTCAAACAAAGCTACAATTAGGTACACTGGGAGCGACTTGCTAATATATTGAAAAGGAAATGAGCCAGTATGAAGAGAATCCAGTCAGAGATGCCTGGGAATTAGCTGTCCTCTCTAAGCAACAGGGCTAGCAAAGACCAAGTGAATACAGGGAACAATTATAAAAGCCATAAGCCTAGATGATTACCAAAAAGTAAACCTGAGCTTTCAGTTTTTTAAAAGATGTATGTATGTATATATATATATATATATATATATATATATACACACACACAAGCATATATATAAATATATATATGTATGTATACTCAGTTGCTTCAGTCAAGTCTGATTCTTTGTGACCCCATGGACTATAGCTTACCAGCCTCTTCCATACATGGGATTCTCCAGGCAAGAATACTGGAGTGGGTTGCCATGCCCTCCTCCAGGAGATCTTCCCCACCCAGGGATTGAACCTGCGTATCTCCTGCGTCTCCTGCATTGCAAGCACATTCTTTTACTGCTGAGCCAACGGGGAAGTCCCACATACGTATGTGTATATATATACACACATATATAAAAACACATAAAAATGTTTAAGTGCATTGATAAAAAGCACAGAAAAATTATATTCTAATTATAAATACAAGGGAATAAATTTCAAACCCCACAATTTAAAAATGGTTGACAACGCCTTAAATTTCTTTCCTCTATTGCTCTATGTGATCCAACCAGTCCATCCTAAAGGACATCAGTCCTGAATATTCATTGGAAGGACTGATGTTGAAGCTGAAACCCCAATACTTTGCCCACCTGATGCAAAGAGCTGACTCATTTGAAAAGGCCCTGATGCTAGGAAAGATTGAAGGTGGGAGGAGAAGGGGATGACAGAGGATGAGATGGTTGGATGGCATCACTGACTCAATGGACAGGAGTTTGAGTAAACTCTGGGAGTTGGTGTTGGACAGGGAGGCCTGGCGTGCTTTAGTCCTTGGGGTTGCAAAGAGTCGGACATGACTAAGCGACTGAATTGAACTGAACTGAATTGCTTTATTCATTCTTTTTTCCCCCACCGTTTATTCTGACAAGTCATTTGTGCCTATAAGCGGTATCATGAAATAACTATATGCCTATGTCTTCTTGGAATGTTCTAATTCAAAAATGTTACCAGATTCAGACAGTCTCTAGAATAATATCTTCATTAGAGGCTTAACAGTTAGCCGCTGAAGGCACAGTGGTACAAATTATAATCTATCAATTCCCCTAGAGAGTCCAGAATTCTAACATGAATTGGTTACATGAGGACCAAACATATAATGTGGTGAAAGAGTTACCATCAGATTTAATCCAACAAAACAAAACCATATGTGCAAAATTAGGGTCTGTTGAATCTTGTGTTGCTATCTTAGTGCGGGGCATCTTAATAAAACTGAACGTAGATTCAGAAGAGAAAGGAAACTAGAACAGCTATACTGTGATCACCAGATAAATTGATAATCACTTCTAGATAAGGAAGACAGAAAAAGCAAACCCCACACGGTAAAGCAGCAAGCACTATAAAAGTGAAAGACCAAAACTTACTTTCTGATCCTCCTACATCTAAAGGTATGCCGACAACCAAGGCACTTATGGAACCTAGCACTAAGCCAAATTCTTAAAACTTAGGCTCCTTAAAGTCTTTCATTTAAGCATTTACTCTTATTTTCAGGCATTTCCTTTCATAATAAAGTACTTCTTTGTGCTCTACTTCCAAATAGCTCTCTGACAACAGAAAGAGTAGAAATTGAAAGATGTTTGACTTTTCTTTCAAGCGGAAAGAAAAAACCCTGGAACACAGAAGAACACACGAAATAAGATTAAATCTGTGAGTTTTGTGTTAAATATTTTATTTTGCAAAAACTCCACGTTTCTTCTTTAGAATTAAGAATCTTAAAAGATCAGCTTCAAAATAATTATATGTAAAAGGCTCTCAGTAAAATACTTAAGATTTCTATATGAAAAATACATCTACTCACCTATGTTCTCCTCTGGCTTTGACCACATCTTTAATGTTGTCTTCCCTGGCTGAGCAGTTCTAGGCTAGATCTTTGACTAGGACATCTAGAGTAAGAGAAGTTGTCTCTTCCAGTGGCTCACTCCTAAGAGGAAGCGAATTTTCCCCCAGGAGCCCTCAGCAAATCTTTCCTTTTCTCCTAATGTCCTGAATTGAGTCACATACTAACCCTTTTGAATTATTTCTATAGCCAGGAAAACGGGCTCATAAGGCCCAGAGTCCTGAACTAATTACTGTAGCAAGTGGAATATAGTTTTGGGTGTGCGTGACTGCTCAGTTGCTCAGTCATGTCCAACTCTTTGCAATCCCAGGACTGTAGCCTGCCAGGCTCCTCTGTCCACGGAATTCTCCAGGCAAGAATACTGGAGTGGGTTGCCATTTCCAACTCCAGGGGATCTTCCCAACCCAGGGATTGAACCCGAGTCTCCTGCACTCCAGGTGGATTCTCTACCACTGTGCCACCTGGGAAGCCTGGAATACAGATAGCCTTAGACTAATAGACAAAAATCTGAAAGTGCAGCACGAAGAATGGAAAGGGTACCAGCATGATTGGGAAAATGACAAATATAAGCTTTGCTAGTTAGCCATATGCTGAACCCTGGAAAGCCTTCCCAAAACCTCGGCTTTTTTTCTGAAATAATTTATGGTATTTATGAAGAGGTTTAAATTAAATAAGAACATTGCATAAGCAAATCAATATCAGAAAGACAATCCTCATGTTTAATGTACATAGATAAATAAATAACCCAGTGATAAATGATGAGACCCTTAAGTAAGCTTTATGATGAGTGAGAGAACACACATATTCAAGAGATTCTAGGAGAATTCAGCAGGACTTTGTCCCTGGATAAGTATCTCAGACTTACAGCTTGATTGAGAACGGAGCTAATGGTAGTGCTATTAACAGAAAACAGGACAGAGGGAAGAACACATTGTGAGCATCAGTTGAGTTTGGGACACTCTGAATATGAAATGTTTGAGAGAACCAAGCAGAAACTCCAACTATGCAGCAAAAAATTTGAAACTTGGTAAAAAAGTAAGGCATCAATATGTATACTTGTGGTTTATCACCAAGTCTGAAGATTGCTTTTGAAGTTGTAGCAATAAATGAGATTTCCAAAGAAGACACATATATGAAAAGAATTGAGTTTGAGGAGGGAACTCTGAGAAGCACCACCATCCAAGGGAAAGTCAAAAGAAGAAAAGCCAGCACAGGAGACTGGAAGCAAGGACCAGAGAGGTCAGAACAAGAGTACGATGATGGAAGGGGGGTAAGGAAGAACTTCGTCAAAAAGGAGGGGACTTGAAGTGTGCCATGGGAGGATAAAGAAAAAGAAGGATTGGAAAGTGTTTGGTAATTTAAATGGAACACAGATTTCTTTTTTTTTTTTTTTTTAAAGAAAATTAGATCTAAGCAAAACCATCTGACAGATTTCTGACTGCCAAGCCACATAACCTCGTATTTGTCAACCAACATTTACAACATTTACTATAAATCTTACTCTAAGCAGATATAATGAATAATTTGGTAAGTAGTGCTAAGTGTGATCTCAGATATCACTGAATTCTAAGAACATTGCCCTAGAGATTCTGTCAGTTCCAATATGAACATGTCATACATAAAAGCAGAATCCACGTAACAGTTATGTTACAGAGAACTTAGAACAAATAAAACAATAAATTGTTTTTAAAAAAGCGCTTATACAATATTTTCTTTCCATCCATGCCAAGGAACCACATGTATCTGGCCTAATTCCATATAATTTTTGCTTTAGTATAGAAAAAAGCAAATATTATTTCTCTTATGCATACATTGAATTTTTATTTAACATGCTATTTGAAACTAGGAAAGTGAAGTGAAAAGAGTCTCAGTCATGTACGGCTCTTTGTGATCCCATGGACTATACAGTCCATGGAATTCTCCAGGCCAGAATACTGGACTGGGTAGCCTTTCCCTTCTTCAGGGGATCTTCCCAATTCAGGGATCAAACCCAGGTCTCCCACATTGCAAGTGGATTCTTTACCATCTGAGCCACCAGGGAAGCCCAAGAATACTGGAGTGGGTAGCCTATCCCTTCTGCAGCGGATCTTCCTGACCCAGGAATCAAACCGAGGTTTGATCGCAGGCAGATTCTTTACCAGCTGAGCTACAAGGGAAGCCCCAAACTAGGAAAGCTTACCACTAAATTTTACATAGAATAAAGCTATTTCAAGCTTTTATAGGGACAAAAGGCATTTTCAAAATGATAAAATAAAAATTAATTGGGTACTGAAAGGATGATACATATCAATTCTACTCAAAATTTCATTGTATATTTATAAACAGCTTTAGTGAAATATAATAATTGCATGGTAATTCATCCAGTTAAAGTACAAAATTCAACAATTTTTGGTATTTACATGATTGTACAACCATCACTACAATTTAATCTTAGAGTAATTTCATTCCTGCCAAAGTAATTCTACCCCTTTAGCAGTTACTCTCCTTACCTCACTCCAGACAAAGGCAATAGATAATCTATAACTACCAGATCTATAATAATTAATTAATAAGCTCTTTCTATATCCTTGCCTATTCTGGGCATTTTCCATATAAAATAACCATAAAATAAGGGATCTTTCATGACTGGCTTCTTTCACTTAGCATCATGTTTTCAAATTTCAACTATGTTGTGGGATATACCAGAACTTCATTCTTTTTAACTGCAAATAATATTCTACTGTATGGATATACCACATTTTATGTATTCATCCATCAGTTGATGAATATTTTAATTAACTTCATTTTTTGGCTATTACAAGCAAAGCTACTATGAACATTTCCGTATTACTTCTCTGTGGACATATGATTTAATCTCATGTGGTACTGCTCAGTTATATGATAATTCTATGTTAACTTATTAAGGAACTGTCAAATTGCTTTCCAAAGCAGCTGGAATATTTTACACTCTTACTTGCAATGTATGAGGATTCCCATTTCTCCACAATCCTTGCCAACACTCATTATTACCTTTACTATTTTAAAGATGTGAGATGGTATCACATCATACTTTTGGTTTGCATTTCTGTAATGACTAATAATGTCGAGCACACTTTAACTTGGTTATTGCTTTTATGTAACTACTTTGGAGAAATATCTATTCTATTATCTTGCCCAGTTTTAAATAAAGTTCTTTGTTTTTTAATAGTTGAGTTATATAAGTTCTTTATATATATATATATCCCATATCTGATATATGATTTGCATATAAATTTCCATATGAACCTTAGGATTAGACTGTGTATTTAAAAAAGGTTGGAATTTTGACAGGAATTGTGTTATATCTATATATCAATTTGAGGAATATTGCCATCTTAATATTTAGTCTTCCAATCTACAAACATGGGATATCTTTCCTTTTATTTAGATTTTAACATCTTTCAACAAGGTTTTGTAGTTTTAAGTGTACAAGTCTTTCACTTCATTATATTTTGTTCATGAGCATTTATTCTTTTGATCCTATAATAAGTGAATTTTTGGTTTCGGTTTCACAATGTTCACTGCTAATATATGGAAGTACGATTCATTTTTATATGTTGATATTCTATAACAACAACCTTGCTGACCATTTATTAAATTTAAAGAGTTTTAAGAGGATATCTTCTCTAATTTAGTGTATACGTTACTCATTTTAGTTGATCCTTTATCCACTAAACACATGTCATCTGCAAATATATAGTTCTACTTCTTCCTTTCCAACCTGGATACTTTTTATTTCCTTTTCTTTCCTAACTGCCCTAGTTAGAACCTCCACCACAAAGTTGAACAGAAGTTGTGAAAATAAACATCTGTTTTATTTCTGGTCTTCAGGGAAATACTGACTTTTGCCAGTTAGTATGATGTTAGCTGTAGTTTTTTTATATATGCCTTTTATCAGGTTAAGAATGTTCCCTTCTATTCCAAATTTGTTGATCATTTTTATCATGAAAGGGTGTCAGATTTTTTTTCAAATACTTTCTCTGCATTTACTGAGATGATCATACGGCTTTTGTCTGAGATGATAATACGGCTTTTGTCCTTTATTCTACTACATCATATTACTTGGTTTTCAGATGCTGAACCAACTTGCATTCCTGGGATAAATCCTAAGTGATAATAATCTATAATTATTTTTATATGTGACTGGATTTAGTGTGCTTCACAGTGTCTGGAAGATATCTGCATCTATATTCATAAGCGATTCTAATGAAAATGGTATTCATTCTTTGAAAGCCTCAATTTTCTCTCTTTAAACCAAATAAATAGATTTTGAGCATTTACCATTCATTTGTGAACTTATCAAGTAATTGCTGATTAAAGGCCTTTGATTTGTCACATGTATGTTATACGTAATTTCTAACCATCATGAATTAATGATTTATTAAGCAGATAAATTTAAAACAAGACACAATCCCACCAGAGAAGATTAACAGTATATTCTCTCAATTGAAGTATGAGAAACAAGTTACTGGAGGATAAAGGATCCTAAAGAACGGGACAGAATTGAAACATGCAGAGGAGACGGGAAAAACTGTGAGCCAAAAACTATGGATGAGTTTCCCAAGAGTAGAGGGTATTTGCAAGGAGTAGAAGATACAATTACAAGGTTCTACTACATACCAGGCTACAGTCCATGGGGTCGCAAAGAGCTGGGTCCAACTGGGCACAAATGAACAGTGAAAAAACTCAGAATAAAAATGGCATAGTGAGAGGTGACCAAAGAGATGGAAGAGAGAGGTCTGTGTTAATGATGTTTAGGATATAGATGGGGAAACAGTGGAAACAGTGTCAGACTTTATTTTTGGGGCTCCAAAATCACTGCAAATGGTGATTGCGGCCATGAAATTAAAAGACGCTTACTCCTTGGAAGGAAAGTTATGACCAACCTAGATAGCATATTCAAAAGCAGAGACATTATTTTGCCAACAAAGGTTCGTTTAGTTAAGGCTATGGTTTTTCCTGTGGTCATGTATGGATGTGAGAGTTGCACTGTGAAGAAGGCTGAGTGCCGAAGAATTGATGCTTTTGAACTGTGGTGTTGGAGAAGACTCTTGAGAGTCCCTTGGACTGCAAGGAGACCCGACCAGTCCATTCTGAAGGAGATCAGCCCTGGGATTTCTTTGGAAGGAATGATGCTAAAGCTCAAACTCCAGTACTTTGGCCACCTCATGTGAAGAGCTGACTCATTGGAAAAGACTCTGATGCTGGGAGGGATTGGGGGCAGGAGGAGAAGGGGACGACAGAGGATGAGATGGCTGGATGGCATCACCGACTCGATGGACTTGAGTTCGAGTGAACTCTGGGAGTTGGTGATGGACAGGGAGGCCTGGCGTGCTGCAATTCATGGGGTCGCAAAGAGTCGGACACGACTGAGCGACTGAACTGAACTGAACTGAACTGATCATAGGTAACGAGGAAGAGTTGGGAAAACGAAGAGTTAAAAGCTAGAAAAGTGAACTTACATATTAATAGTAAGAGTTAGAAAGGTGATGGAATTAGGTGTGGAGCAATAACATTTTACTCTGGAAAAGAAGGGAAGACACTTCATCAAATGCAGGGAAAATGGAAAATGAGGATGTAGTAATAGAGGGAATCTGAGGTTGAGTAAGTTCATGTCAAACAGCTTCAGTCTTCTTGATAGGATAAAATAGCGAGTGCAGATGTTGCAAAACTTAAATGTGCAGAAAAATCACCTGGACAGCTTATTAAACATGCAGATTTTGACCTCTAGTCAGGATATTTTGGTACTCCCCTTCTGTTCCAAACACAGAACAGTGACAGATCACATTTTAAAAGGAAAAAAAAGAAAAGAAAACCAGAAAGAGCCAGCTGGTTTCAAAATACAAGATGAACATTTCCTTGGACCAGAAATAGAATCACGAAGCTGTGAGTACAGCTGAAACCAAGTGTTTGCTGGACTCCTTCCCAAGAGGCTGGCTGTGATGCCCAAGAGGTCAGAACTACCCCTGAAGAAGATATGGTGTGATAAATACTAGGGCAGGCACTAGATAACATGGGAATGCACAGGAAAAAATGGGTCCGGAGAGTTACACAGACAGACTGAAACGTAACAGACAAATAGGTCTAAACCAGGCTACGAAAACGAAATGGAGTCTTGTTATCCAAGCAGAGGGAAGATGACACAAAGACAAGGCAACAAGGAGCACGATTTATTTGGGAAACGAGTAAATGTGAACGTGCCTGAACCACAGTGTATGCAAGCACAGGGTGATGTGAGAAACTATGTCCCGAGAACAGGACACTCAGGAGGAACGTGACCAAATCTGCATTCTAGAAAGATCACTGTGGTTGTAACATGGAAAAAAGATGGAGTAGAACAAGTGTCTTGCGTAGAACAAGACATCAAAAAAAGATGTCTCAGTAATCCAGAAAAGAAACGAAGATAGAGAAAAGGGGATAGATTCAAAATACATTTAAGATGTAGTATCCATCCAAATTCTTGGTGATAAAATGGTTGTGTCAGCAAAGGGCGGTATTAAGAATGCTATCCAGATTTACACTTTGGGCTGGAAAATGGATAGTGGGGCCAATCACTGAGATAAGCTATTTGAGAAATGCTGGGAAACTACACATCGAGTAGGTGTAGTGGAACTAGAGACTCAGTCTATGCATGCTGAGCTTGAGCCAACTGTGGGGCCTCCAAAGCATACATGCCTGGTACACAGCTACACAGGAGCTCCCCAGGTGGAGCTAGTGGTAAAGAACCCGCCTGCCAACACAGGAGACGTGAGAGACACAGGTTCGATCCCTGGGTGGGGAAGATCCTCTGGAGGAGGGCACGGCAACCCACTCCAGTATTCTTGCCTGGAGAATCCCATAGACGGGGGAGCCTGGAAGGCTACAGTCCATAGGCTCACAGAGTCAGACATCCATGAAGTGACTTAGCACACAGGCATGCAGCTGAATACAATGGTGGTCTAGGTCCCATTTCTGGAAGCCAAGTGCATACAGGTGCTGTTTTTCTTTTCTCTTTTTTTGGCAGGGAGGACAGGTTATGTAAGGAATGAGAAAAGCCCACCTATTGAGCTGGTTGAAATACAGTTTCAGTTGACTAGGTTACCATGGGTTCCAGAGTTAAGTCAGAAGAAAGAAAGGAGAGAATGACTGTAGATAATTCCAAAGTGTGAGGTGAAAGAAAGGAAAAGAGGGCAGTGGCTTAAGGGAAAGATGGAAAGGAAAGGGTATTTTTTAGGATCATGGAAAATACCACAATCCACTGTAAATCCAAAGTACAGAGGATGGAAGCCTGTTATCTACTATGTGATATCAGTATCTTTATTTTAATTCAGCATTTTATTATAGTATGATTATATATACTTTCTTTGTCTCTTTTCCTCTAGTTATTGATCTGGAGAAGTATATCTAAGTTACTCTGTGTGATAACATTAACAGGCAGCAAAGGAACCTTTTATATATTAAAAGAGCTTTTTTAAATTTCTCTAAAAGATTCCCCATCCTGAACCCTCCTCCCTCCTCCCTCCCCATACCATCCCTCTGGGTCGTCCCAGTGCACCAATTTCTCTTTTAGAGAAATTTAAATAAAAAAAAAAAAAGAGCTTTTTTGTCTACTTAGGTAAAATAATAGCATTGTCTTCTACTACTGTAGCAATGTAATCCATGGTGCCTTTCTGGCCTGAAACCAATACTGCATCTTTCTAAATATTAATACTAATTTGGAGTAACTCAGGCATGAAGCAATAGCGGCAAGAGGCAATTCCATCATAGTGTTTTTAAAACTGACATAACAGTTGGAAAGCTATTTCTATTTCAAAATACATAAAAACTTCTGATAACAGAGTAGAATAACATGAGTCTAAATTTTTGGTCTGCATCCCCAAATTTCTTGGGAAGTTTTACTATTTACCAGCAGTGCTTTTTCCTTCTCTTTCTCTTTCTTTTCTTTTTTTTATTTACTCAGGGTGGAAATATTTTGTTACCTTTTGTTAGTCCAAGACAAATAAGACCAAATTATTTACAAGTTGCAAAATACTGAAGGCTTGAAGGATAACACTGAGCTTCTATAAAAATATATATATATATATATCTAAAAATTGAGGGATGAACTGTTTAAACCACATCTTCTAGAATCTTTCTTCCAATTCTGTCTGCCCTCCACAACCACCTTAAAATTTTTTAATATAGGAAAATTAAATTGAAAGACTCTTTTAATGTTGAGTAAAACCTATAATTTTAACAACATAAAAGTCAGGAAATTCCAAAGTTAAATTTACTATAACCATTTGGACTTGGCAAAGATGCAAGCATTTAATATTTTCTGTTACCATTTTTCTTTTTAAACATCAGTACGTTGAGATGTAATCATAAAACCCTCAGGATTTTTAAATGTACTTTGGCATAATGCAGTAGGAACTTTTCTTGATTTCACCAATAATTTAATGATGCATCAAGGTACTTATTCCATATTTTCTAAATAAATGGCATCAAGTGAAAATATGTCCTACTTTACATTACAGAATTATCATATAAATATTCATTAGCCTCTGTGCTTTTTATACTTATTACTGTAAAAGGAAATAAATTCAACAAAAATGGTACTCTCAGTTACTAAGAAACACACTATATGCAATTATTCTAAAGAAAGTTAATCTTTGAATTGTTACAGTTGTATTTTCCTGAGTTTGGTTGATTTCCTTATTGACCTGACAAATAACATTCATATATTAATATATCCAGTTTAAATTCAGTATGTAACTGTAGGTACATTGAATTGCACAGACATATCTGTGTATGTGTATATAGGGGGTTATGTAGATGAGTACACAGGGTTCATTCCTAAGAGTCACTTAGACTGGGAAGCACACAGTTTGATTTGCTTAAGGAGGTGATGGAGTTGCATAAATGCAACAACTCATCCGCTAGCATTCTCTGTGCAAAGTACTAAATTCAAGACGGCTAACTGGGAAAACTCACCAAGACTGAGTGACCTGACTGGGCTCACACCCTAAGTGGGCTGACAGAGCACAGACACACGCACACAATATACTTGAATCCTACAGGGCAGAACTGTTGCTCATCCACAGGAAGCAACCTGGACAATTCTCAAGGACACTGAAGCACGGCCGGGGTCTTCACTGAGACTTGGAAAGACCTTCATGTTTGAAATTCCCTTTTCTTTAAATTACAGCCTGTGTCTGATGATTTATGCAAAAGTTGAACTTTTGCATGTAGACTTAAGCCTATAAGTCATGAAGTTGGAAATGTTTTCAAATAAACTGAGAATATGTGGTAATGAGATTTGAAACCACAAGGGTGCAAGCAGAAAGCAACTTTATTATTTCTCCTACTGCTATTTTGCACATTTTCTTTTGACCAGTTCTTTCTTGATCCTAGAAAAGTTCAGGCAGTGCCCTCAGGCTTTCCTACCACTTTCAGATGAATAAAGAATCTGCTCAAATCCAACAACCCCGTAGTTCTAATCTTTCATCCAGTCAAAGCCTCTCCTCCCCCGAAGTTTGAGTCTGCTCAAGCTGAGAACTTTCAGCAGTGCATTTGTGGTTGTCTTTTTTCCTTTCTTTTCAATTCCTTCCTCTCTGGACAGCACCTACCACGAGCTCTTTCAATGCTGTGATGGGGAGGAGAGAGGACAGGTCTTGGTAACAAAGATTTTACCTGGTTTGTGGAGATGTCACCATACAGATATTTCCTTCTCAGTCTCCTTTGCTGGTTCTCTCTCATCTCCTGGACCTCTAAATCCTGAAGTGTTCCAAGGATCAGCTGTTGGGTTCTTCTCTATCAGAATGATCCCTTCATGATCTCTATTCTTACGGCATCAAATATCAGCTATACGCCAAAGACTCTCAAATTGACATTGTCAGCTTCGACCTTGCCCTGGAACTTAACCCATATACGCAACTCCAAATGGCTACCTGAATGTCTAACAGGGGTCTCACATTAACCATCTGAAGCTGAACTCCTGGTATCTACCGTCAACTCAACCATGTTCCACCCACAGATCTTCTCCATCTCAGTTAATGGCAACTTTTTAAATCTCCGTTCCAAAAACCTTGGAACTACTTGATTCTTTTCTTATCCTGTCTCACAAGTGACTGTCAACAAATTCTGCTGGTTCAGCCTTCAAAATACATGGAACTCAGCTACTTTTTCAATCACATTTACCAATAAACTGCTCTGAGCCATCATCAAACCTCAATGAGACTATTGCAGGAGCATTTTACTTGGTCTCTCTGCTTTCATACTTGTTCCCTTCTCATCTTTTTACCACCCACAGGCAGAGCAAATCTTTTTTAAATGGAGTGCAGAATATGTCACTCCTCTGCTCCAAATTTTCCATTGGCTCCCTTTTTGAGAACTCTAAAGTTCAAAGATAATCACGATGGTGTGATCACTCACCTAGGGCCAGACATCCTGGAATGTAAGGTCAACTGGGCCTGAGGAAGCATCACTATGAACAAAACTAGTGGAAGTGATGGAATTCCAGTTGAGCTATTTCAAATCCTAAAAGATGATGTTGTGAAAGTGCTGCACTCAGTATGCCAGCAAATTTGGAAAACTCACCAATGGTCACAGGACTGGAAAAGGTCAGTTTTCATTCCGATCCCAAAGGAAGGCAATGCCAAAGAATGCTCAAACTACCACATAATTGCACTCATCTCACACACTAGCAAAGTAATGCTCAAAATTCTCCAAGCCAGACTTCAACAGTACGTGAACCGTGAACTTCCAGATGTTCAAGCTGGATTTAAAAAAGGCAGAGGAACCAGGGATCAAATTGCCAACATCCATTGGATCATCAAAAAAACAACAGAGTTCCAGAAAAACATCTACTTCTGCTTTATTGACTATGCCAAAGCCTTTGACTGTGTGGATCACAACAAACTGAAAATTTATAAAGAGATGGGAATACCAGACCACCTTACCTTCCTCCTGAGAAATCTGTATGCAGGCCAAGAAACAACAGTTAGAACTGGACATGGAACAACAGACTGGTTCCAAATTGGGAAAGGAGTACATCTATCTACGCTATATATTGTCACCCTGTTTATTTAACTTCTATGGAGAGTACGTCATGTGAAATGCTGGGCTGGATGAAGCACAAGCTGGAATCAAGACTGTTGGGAGAAATATTAATAACCTCGGATATGCAGATAACACCACCCTTATGGTAGAAAGCAAAGAAGAACTAAAGAGCCTCTTTAAAAAAAATTATCTATTTTTTATTGAAGGATAATTGTTTTACAGAATTTTGTTGTTTTCTGTCAAACCTCAACATGATGAAGAGCCTGTTGATGAAAGTCAAAGAGGAGAGAGAAAAACTTGGCTTAAAACTCAACATTCAAAAAACATCCAGTCCCATCACTTCATGGCAAATAGATGGGGAAACAATGGAAACAGTGAGAGACTTTATTTTCTGGGGCTCCAAAATCACTGTAGATGGTGACTGCAGCCATGAAATTAAAAGATACTTGCTCCTTGGAAGAAAACCTATGACCAACCTAGACAGCATATTAAAAAGCAGAGACATTACTTTGTCAACAAAGGTCCATCTAGTCAAAGCTATGGTTTTTCCAGTAGTCATGTACGGATGTGAGAGTTGGACTATAAAGAAAGCTGAGTGCCAAAGAAATGATGCTTTTGAACTGTGGTGTTGAGAAGACTCTTGAGAGTCCCTTGAACTGCAAGGAGATCAAACCAGTCAATCCTAAAGGAAATCAGTCCTGAATATTCGTTGGAAGGACTGATGCTGAAGCTGAAACTCCAATACTTTGGCCACCTGATGCAAAGAACTGACTCGCTGGAAAAGACCCTGATACTGGGAAAGATTGAAGGTAGGAGGAGAAGGGGACAACAGAAGATGAGATGATTGGATGGCTACTTGATGGACATGAGTTTAAGTAAACTCCGGGAGTTGGTGGACAGGGAAGCCTGGCATGCTGCAGTCCACAGGGTTGCAAAGAGTCGAACACGACTGAGCAACTGAACTGTGAGTGAATGAGAAAGTCCAAAGTACTCACCGTACAAAGCCCCACGAAGTATGGCACCAGACTGCATCTCTAAATCTGTCATTTCCCAGTTAGTGTCCCCCTTACCATTGCGTGCAAGCCACACTGGCCTATTTAACGTTCTCTCCATCCCTCAGGCACATCCCTGCCTCAGAGCCACTCACTGGTGGTCCCTCTCAGGAATTTGCCTCCCCAGACAGCCATGGTTTCCCCCTCAGCTCCTTCATACCTTCATTCTCACCCTGCTTTGATTCTGTGATGGTTTTTTTTTCACATCTGATAGACTAATAGATTTTTATTTGTTTCTTGTTTGTCCCTTGTTTTTATAATGTAACCTGCCTGAAAGAAAGGATTTTTATCTGTTTGTTCACTATGCTATCCCCAGGGTCTAGCAATGTACTGCTGCTACTGCTAAGTCACTTCAGTCGTGTCTGACTCTGTGCGACCCCATAGACGGCAGCCCACTAGGCTCCTCTGTCCCTGAGATTCTCCAGGCAAGAATACTGGAGTGGGTTGCCATTTCCTTCTCCAATGCATGAAAGTGAAAAGTGAAAGTGAAGCCGCTCAGTCGTGTCGGACTCTTAGCGACCCCGTGGACTGCAGCCTACCAGGCTTCTCCGTCCATGGGATTTTCCAGGCAAGAATACTGGAGTGGGGTGCCACTGCCTTCTCTGAGCAATGTACTAGGAACTCAATAAATATTTTTCTGAATGAATGATTCTGGTATCAGGGCCCTCTGGGCATGGTAGCTCCAAAGCCTAATATTTCTGCTGATATTTTGGGAGACCTCTCAGTGTTGAGGCTCTCTCATTTTTCACCCTTGATCCCAGAGATACCTCCTCTATCTGACCAGTTGTAACTCTCTCATCAGCCCCAGCTTTCTGACAGTTCATCCTCAGGCTAGTATCACCTACCTTACAGGAATCTGTGTGGCAGGAGCACTTTTCAAGACCACTCAACCCCTCTCCTTTTTGTGGGGTCCTCACCTAGGAGGTAGGAAACTACTTCCCATTCCATTGGCCTTCAAACTCTGGAAATGCAATTTTTCAGACAAATCAAGTTCACCATCCCATCTCTCTTTTTACACAGCCTGGTGGTGAAGGATGAAGACTGAAGGCAGAACAACTTTCCTCTTTCCTTTCTTCCTCATCTCATCCCTACTGTTCACAAGTTATGCAAATGATAAAGACAATTGTGAGGCATAATACAGCAATAGTCCCAAAAGGAAAACACAATGAATTTTAATTAACTTCTTAAAGAGGAGCATATTCTAGAACACATTTTTCTCATGAGATCCACATACATTCTTGACTCCAGAGAGAAATATTAACAATTAACTAGCCATTGCAAATAGAGTGTCCGTAGTGTACATGATTTATATGTAAAATGCAACATTATATTCTTTTGGGGAAAAAAACAAACCCATCAAAATATCCCATCTTCCATCTTGAAGCTACAGGGAATATTTTAAAATGTAAAATCAAGTTGCAAACAAAGGCTGGAATGCTATACTTCCTGCTTTTCTTTGTTAGTTAATTATAAAAAAAATTCTTTTTTTCTATCATGGTAAATTAAGGAAAAATATTCCATGTGGGAGAAAAAAAATTATGATAATCTAATTTCTGAATAGTTGTATTCTGAGTTTGTTAAGTAGAATTAATTTTCTAAGTCTACTACTAAATATTCACAACATGGTTTTACTAAAGTATTAGATGAGAAATTTTTAGCAAACTTCAAATGTTTTCTATTAAAAAAGATCTTCAACGGTTTCAAATCTGTTCTGCTTGGAATCTGACAAAACAAGAAAGCAACCTTTGATATTTTTTTCCAGCATCATTGAAAGCATTTTCTATATGTCTTCATGTTAAAACAGAACCAATTTATGTATAAGCACATAGCAGCAGTTTTAGAAAAAGTTTCATTACATTTTTGTTTAAATAATTTTATTTTAAAAATAAAATACTGACTGCAACAGCACACACATCCCTTCTTTTTAAAGTGCTGCACTGATTCATAGACAATAGAATGACCTGGGATGATGTTAATGATGTCAACAGAGATTTTCTTCCTTCTAATTTCAGGAATGACAAGTTATAGTCTAGGTGATAACAGAGCAGAATAGAAAATAAGAAAGGGTAGAAGAACAGGAGATGATAAATGGGGATAAGATAGACCTAGAATTAAAGATAATAGAGTTAAATTTATTATGATCTTATTAGCAGCCCATTCCTTTTCCTTTAGAACTCTCTGGCAAACATCATAGTAGCCCTGAGTTCCAGTTTGGCAAACACCTATCTTTGGAAGTAAAATAGCTCTGTAACTATAGTAATAATAAAAAATATGATGATGATAATAATAATAAATCTTACAATATCATTTCTAAGGAGTCAAAGTCACTCAGTTGTGTCTGACTCTTTACGACCCAGGAATTCTCCAGGCCAGAATACTGGAGTGGGTAGCCATTCCCTTCTCCAGGGGATCTTCCCAACCCAGGGATTGAACCCAGGTCTCCCACATTGCAGGTGGATTCTTTAGCAGCTGAGCCACAAGGGAAATCCAAGAGTGCTGGAGTGGGTAGCCTATCCCTTCTCCAGGGGAGCTTTCTGACGCAGGAATCGAACCAGGTCTCCTGTATTGCAGGCAGATTCTTTCCCAACTGAGCTATCAGGGAAGCCCATCATTTCTAAAGTTCTAGTCATTAAAACGGAGAAGGCAATGGCACCCCACTCCAGTATTCTTGCCTGGAAAATCCCATGGACAGAGGAGGCTGGTAGGCTGCAGTCCATGAGGTCGCTAAGAGTCGGACACGACTGAGCGACTTCACTTTCACTTTTCACTTTCACGCATTGGAGAAGGAAATGGCAACCCACTCCAGTGCTCTTGCCTGGAGAATCCCAAGGACAGGGGAGCCTGGTGGGCTGCCGTCTATGGGGTCACACAGAGTCGGACACAACTGAAGCGACTTAGCAGTCATTAAAAATCACATCTCCATAACTCTTTGCTATATCCTTGAATCACTTACATTACTTTTTACTTAATGTATTTCTAATATACATACTCATTTAAAAAATTTAAATGAGAAGATTTTTAGGGAACTGAAAATAGTCTTTATGCTAAATGATGGATATATGGCTAATTTTCACTTGTCCAAATCGATGGAATGTGAAACAAGAGTGAACCCTAAGGTAAACTATAGACTTCGGGTGTCTATGATGCACCAATACAGGTTCATCAATGCAACAAACATACCGTTGTGGAGGGCGAGGCTCTGCATGTGCAGAGCCAGGTAGTAGAGGGCAACTTCTGTACCTTCCTCTCAATTTCGCTATGAACTTTAAACTGCTCCAAAAAAATTAAGTCTTCATAAAAATTTAATATGAACTTTGTATAGATGAGAAACATATACATTGAAATAGGATAAAATTACACTAAAAGAAAAAGAGTGATTCCTAACTTGGGCTAAGAAAAAACACAGCTCAAGCATTATCACAGCTTTCTTTATTTATATCTTGACTAAAATGGGAGCATCTAAAATAAATGAGGAGCCCTCCATACATTTGCCCATACCGAGATGGTGAATGAAGTATATACACAGTCAGCAACTGACAACACTTGTAAGAAATGCAGTCAGGGATCAGGGTATTATATTTCAAATTTTGTTGCATTTTTACCTAACTACAGCAGGATTTTGCTCAGAGTAGACTAATTTTCTTCAGGCAATGAGCCATGGTAATTTGTGAGACAGCTTTTCTTTCTTTCTCTCTCACTTAGTTGAAGCTACAGATATATCAACAATATTGTAAAACCAGCATTTTTGTTTATTTTGGCCTGTAACATTGCTTTTACATTTCACTATGAAACAGCAATGATTTTATAAGTAAAATGAAGAAATAAGGAATATATTTGAGTTTATATCTTTTTCTTCTCATGTCAAAGTTTAAAACATTCACCTGGTTCTTTCATTCCAGGGTAGAATAGATTTTTCTATCACTAACACACATCTAATTTCGAGTCTCTGAGAAAGCTGTTTTGGAGGCTCTCAATTTTTCCAGTGATCTTCAGCAGAAACTGAACTACAAGAATTATGTTAATTACTTCACCACGGGGTTTTTTTTTAGTATTTTTTAAAGGGATTTAAATATTCAATGGCACTGGGGAAAACAACACTGGTTCTCAGCATTTGGGAAAATGTCCCTGAATCCACTAAAATGCAATTTCCTGACCACTGTGTTATGCTAAATAAATCAAGTCCTCTTGGTCTCAAACGTCCATTTCTATAATTTGGGTGAAGCTGGGGCTGGAGGAGTAAAAACAGGCTGAGACTCGTCAGCAATTATAGATAATCTTAAATCCCCAGTTCCATGTTTCTTCATCAAGATGATGAATTTGGGTCCCTTTCTTTGCTTGCTAATACTCTGGTTGGAGTAAGCAAATATATGTTCCAGTAGGTCAATTTTGTTTGTTTAAGATTAAAAAAGTTTTATTTATAGGAAACTGTACAAGTCATAACTGAAATGTTATATTAGAACTCTTTTACAATTATTTTTTTAAGATCTCAAATCACATGGTTTATTGAATATTTCATAATTAAATTGTCTGTGATATATATCCCTGCCTTCTTTAATGAAGACCTAGAAGGGCCAAATGCTTTCTTTATCTTATATAATACTCATAAAACCTTTATGTAGAAAAGACCATTCTTATCTCTACTGTTAAAGATACAGGCATCCATTTATTTGCTTGAGATATGCAATCCCCACACGCACCTCCAGCACAAAGCCTGACATGTGGGCCCCAAATCTGGGATACTGGCAGATACAGGTGCTCTTCTTGCTCCACATTTATTCTGTGAATTCTACTTGAAACTAAAATTGTCATTTCTCTCTACAATTTTCCTCTTGTTCTCAGAATGAAAACTAAAAACTAAATTTCTTTTAAATGAAAGTTAAGACCTGAATATTCCTAATTCTGATCCAAAACCCAGATCACAAGCTACAGAATCTCTTTTTGTTAAATAATTTTCTTTTGAATACGAATTTTTCACAGACTTCATGTTTATGACGATGATGTTACCCATCATGCCTCAAATAAAGAACTCTTTTTCCTCCCGGCTCTCATAGAAAACTCCATGTGCAACTTTCCATGAAAACCATTTTGTTTAGGTTGAAAGTAAGGGAGACATGTCACTTCAGTAACTCCATATGAAATATTGCTGGAAGTTGACTAAGATTGCCAAGGTAGTGCCCAAGTTACTGAATGTGTGCATTTTAATAGTGGAAGTCATTTTGGGAAGAAACTAAAAGTTTAGACTGGAAACTTCTGATAAATACACTAGAAAGTGATATGTGCTAATTTTGCCTCAGCTTGTCAGCTCCGGGTTGCTGTCTGGTTGATCCCCTAGATGTGCTTCCCAGCTGGCCTCACTTTCTTGGGTGTGACACCTGGGGGGCTTCTAAAAATCAAACTTGAAAACCCCACTGCTAACCTGGGTCCATGTGCCCTTCCCAAATGGCTTATTTTAGATTTTAACTCTTTAATACATACGCAACAAATTTCTAAGCTACTCAGTGCTCTGCTTCCCAGGAAAAATGCATCATGAAAATCATATTCCTTAGAGCAAAAGATATTTTACAATCAATTTGTTTGACTACAAGTCACTCTATCTTATATGGGGAGAGAGACAGAGGACAGAGAAAGAGATGAAGACATACTGACCCGGCTGGATGTCATTTTTGCTTAGCAAACATAGGAAACCATGGCAAGTGGAGTCAGGCTTTGATGTTCAAAGCTAGTAGTACTATTTAAGTTTCCATTATTGTCTCTGTGTTTTAAAATTCAAATTTTCCTCCCATGGGAGAGGGTTTGGGGAACTGGGAAGAAGGAGGGTTGGAACCAAGAGCAGATGAATTGAGGAAGATGAGCTTTAGCAATCTTTGCAAGGGTGACGGCCTCGCCCAGAATTAATCCTGTTCTCACGGAGGAGTTTCAATTGTTATAGGCTCATCCCTTTTATTAATATGCCTTAAAAATGAGACTGAATATTGAAGGCTGTTACCAGGAAAATACTGTGCTTAAAGATGAGGTAATGCCAAGATATGGAAGCAACGCAAGTGTCTATCAACATACTGTGGACAAAGAAGATGTGATATATGTATATGTGTGTACGTGTGTGTGTATGAATATTACCCAGACATAAAAAAATAAACTTTTGCCATTTGCAACAACACGAATGGACCTAGAGAGTATTATGCTTAATGAAATTAGTCAAAGACAAACATTGTCTATTATCACTTAAATGTGGAATCTAAAAAGTCTCCTGCACTGCAAGCAGATTCTATACAGTCTGAGCCACCAGGGAATTCCAAAATTAAATAAATGTATATGCAAAACAGACTCACAGATATAGAAAACAAATGAGTGGATAGCAATGGGGAGAGGGATGGTGGGAGAGGCAATATAAAGGTATGGAACTAAGATATACAAACTACTATGTATAAAATACATAAGAAACATGGATATATTGTACGTCATAGGGAAACAGTCATTATTTTGTAATAACTTTAAGCGGAATATAAATTATAAAAATACAGAATCACTATGCTGTACACCTAAACTAACATACTATAAGCCAACTATATATAGCTCAATTAAAGAGTAGGTACTTCTTAATGCTTTCGGGAAATGTAAATCAACTGCAATATTTGAAAACAAAAACAACCAAAAATATACGGAAATGTTTGCAATATCTGTGTTTCTCCTGTATGATTTCTTAATCTGTATCATGAGCCCAAGCTCCATGGAAAAGACATAAAGAGTGATCTAGAAGATGGAGTCTAGTCCTGTGAGCCAGGGACGGCTCACTGATCACTTAGCAGATGCTTCTTCACCAATCTGGAGGAGGGCAGGGCAGCACACAGGCCTGGAATGAGGGAGAGGTACCCTGACTACACAGTGTCAGCCTCTTTGTTCCCCAATCAGGCATCAAGCCACAGCAGGTAGAAACAAGGTTCAGCATGCTAACGCCAGCGTGACCTAAGCTGCCTACACAGACATCAATCCTAATGGAAATGTGAACGCATCACGCTTTGGGAAATAAACAGATCAAAAAGAGGATAAACATCCCTCCAGGAAATCAGAGTATGTGCGTCTTTAAGTATGTAACCACTACTCATAACAGGAAGAACCAGGAAATGATGTCCATCAGTGAGAAAGTTGATAAACACATGAAGGTAAATCCACATAATGGAATAGTATATCCCATTCTAAAGAATGGAGTAGAACAACATGCAAATATTAATATGTACAGAGAAGTCATTTCATTAAAATAAAAGGTTCACACGTATCAAATTGTTTTTGCACAATTTAAAAGATTGCAATAATCAATAATAATAAAAATGAAATATCTATAGGTGCAATAAAACTATCTTAAAAAGGCAAGAAAAGGCAGCATACCGACTACGAAGTGTGGCTGAGGGGGCACCATGACACATACGGATTATTATCCTGGCCTTGGTGTTTGTTTCCGATAGTTTCACAAGTACTTATTACATTGTTTAAAGCCACTAAATAACAGCAGGCTATGATGACACCACCCTTATGGCAGAAAGTGAAGAGGAACTCTAAAGCCTCTTGATGAAAGTGAAAGAGGAGAGTGAAAAATTTGGCTTAAAGCTCAACATTCAGAAAACAAAGATCATGGCATCCGGTTCCATCACTTCATGGGAAATAGATGGGGAAACAGCAGTAACAGTGTCAGACTTTATTTTTTGGGCTCCAAAATCACTACAGATGGTGACTGCAGCCATGAAATTAAAAGATGCTTACTCCTTGGAAGGAAAGTTATGACCAACCTAGAGAACATATTCAAAAGCAGACATTACAACAAAGGTCCATCTAGTCAAGGCTATATAGTTTTTCCAGTGGTCATGTATGGATGGGACAGTTGGACTGTGAAGAAAGCCGAGCACTGAAGAATTGATGTTTTTGAACTGTGGTGTTGGAGAAGACTCTTGAGAGTCCCTTGGACTGCAAGGAGACCCGACCAGTCCATTCTGAAGGAGATCAGCCCTGGGATTTCTTTGGAAGGAATGATGCTGAAGCTGAAACTCCAGTACTTTGGCCACCTCACGCGAAGAGTTGACTCATTGGAAAAGACTCTGATGCTGGGAGGGATTGGGGGCAAGAGGAGAAGGGGACGACAGAGGATGAGATGGCTGGATGGCATCACCGACTTGATGGACGTGAGTCTGAGTGAACTCCGGGAGTTGGTGATGGACAGGGAGGCCTGGCGTGCTGCAATTCATGGGGTTGCAAAGAGTCGGACACGACTGAGCAACTGAACTGAACTGAACTGATGGCACCCAAACACAGGGTGGTGGCACCTTTGGTGGCATCACGGTCCACATTAGTATGAGGATACAGAAAAGCCAGGCAATAAATGAAGCTTAGGACCCGGGTCAGGTCACAGTGGGTCCACTGAGTGCATGGACCCACCCAGTGTTTATTTCCCAAGATCCCTAAGGTATAATTAGCTTGAACATCCCTATCAGTTGACACAACTGACACAGATAGCACTTGACCTGTAGGGCAAGAACTGCCATAGTTGGGAAGAACAAGTGGAAGCCTCTGAAATTGCTCCAAGCTTTAAGCTAAGGAAACAAAAAAAAAAAAAAAAGAGAGCAGGGTATGGGTGGAATAATACTGAGATTATGCCATGAAACAAATACTGTGATGAATACAATTCTATGTACCTGAGAGAGGCAGCACAGACATATAGATAGATAGATGTGTCCGAAATACATGCAATCACCATGAAATATAGATAGACTGACCTATTCCCTGCTTTAAAAGCTATATATTTGCAAAGGTCCAGCTTGTGTTTTGACATCTACATCAGCTGTGATTTCACTGGGCCATGCAGTTTATTTGCAGTTGATGACCAGGATTCTACCAGCTTTTTGTTTAAAGATGATTTAAGAACCTCTTTCTTCACATTAATTACTGGTGGCTCAGATGGAGAAGGCAATGGCACCCCACTCCAGTACTCTTGCCTGGAGAATCCCATGGACGGAGGAGTCTGTAGGCTGCAGTCCATGGGGTTGCTAAGAGTCGGACTCGACTGAGCGACTTCACTTTCACTTTTCACTTTCGTGCATTGGAGAAGGAAATGGCAACCCACTCCAGTGTTCTTGCCTGGAGAATCCCAGGGACGGGGGAGCCTGGTGGGCTGCTGTCTATGGGCTCGCACAGAGTTGGACATAACTGAAGCGACTTAGCGGCAGCAGCAGCAGCAGACAGTAAAGACTGCCTGCAAGGCAGAAGACCTGGGTTTGATCCCTAGGTTAGGAAGATCCTTTGGAAAAGTGAATGACTACCCACTCCAGTATCTTTGCCTGGAGAATTCCATGGACAGAGGAGCCTATTGGGTCCATGAGGTTGTACTGAGTCAGACATGCTTGAGGGACTAACACTTTCACTTTCTTCACAATAGAGTATCACATACACTCTTTTAAATACTATTTATGTTTTTGCCAAAAAACATAAAAAATTACAATCCACTTCACCATAATTATCACCCTGACCTCTTTCTCTTTTATAATTAATTTCTTTAGACCTCTACTACTGACTTTCTTCTATTAGTTCAGTTCCATCTTTCACTACTCCCATTCTCCTTCACCTGCAATTTCAATTCTCAAGTCATAGAGGATGGACTATTTTTAGCACAGTGGTACAGAATAAACTTTCATTTTAATAAGTAAAAAATACAGCAAAAACTCTACAGGTTGTGCCAGGATCACTGAAATGGATCTAACTCAGGCCTTTCTGGATCACAGGGCACAGAATGGTACTCCTGTTGCTGCTGCTATAAATACACTTCCCGATAAATGCAGTCCATGCGTTGGGATGTGTGCTACCTGGTCACCCACCCTTGCTTGCTCAATAGTGCTCGCTGAGAGTGAAAGCTCTGGAATAAATCTAGCAGGTTGGAATCCTGGCCCCACGGTTTCATAGCCATTAAAACTTGCAAAGGTTACTTAAGACTCCCTGTGTCTCAGTCTCTTCTGTAAAGCGAGTTAATAATAGTAACCAGGGCTTTCTTGATGGTTCAGTGATAAAGAACATGCCTGCTAATGCAGAAGACACAGGTTCAATCCCTGATTTGCAAAGATCTCACATGCCACAGAGCACCTAAGCCCGTACTCTAGAGCCCGAGAGCTGCAACAACTGAAGCTCACATGCCCTAGAGCCCCCTCTTCACAAGAGAAGCCCCTGCAGTAAGAAGCCCACCCACAAGCCACAACTAGAGAGCAGCCCCTGCTCGCTGTCAACTAGAGGAAAGCCCTGGCAGCAACGAAGACCCAGTACAGCCAAAAATAAATAAATAAAAAACTACTAAAAAACCAGTAACCAAACTCACAGCACTGTATTATGACTCAATAAGAAAACCTATGCAAAGTGGTTTAAGTGTAGCTGAGAGCACACTAAGTGCTCCATAAATATTCGTTTTTATTAACGCTATTTTGGTGCATTACTTACAGGCAGATGCAAACAAAAAAATTACTTATAAAGCAAAATAAAAAGTGCTCATTGTTATGAGAGCAGAAAGTAGGTTTGGGTTTAGGAGCCTTGTGTTTCTTATTTAAGGGAGTGAAGTGAAAATGAAAGTCACACAGCTGTGTCTGATTCTTTGTGACCCCATGGACTGTCCAGTCCATGGAATTCTCCAGGCCAGAATACTGGAGGGGGTAGCCTATCCCTTTTCCAGCGGATCTTCCTGACCCAGGAATAGAACCGGGGTCTCCTGCCTTGCAGGTGGATTCTTTAAGAGGGAGTTCGTTTACATTTTAAATACAGTGCTGCAAATTTCTTTTTAAGAAGATTTAAAAGATGATAGTTTTGTGTTTTTAAATGAATGACCTAAAACATTTCCCCAAATTTACAGTTCTCTTACTTGAATCTCAATTTTTAATATGTAGTGTTCTTTTTCGGGAAATAGTCAATGAGCTTATTTATTATTTATTTTAAAGTTAATACACTTTTGGAAATATGAGTAAAAGCAAGTGCTTTTCAGTTTAGCACAGACGTTTATTCTCCATGGTTTATCAAAGCAGAGTTGGAACAGCCACTAATGACACTGTGCCAACAACTTTCATGAGTTTCATGAGTATAAATAAATATATTTGTTGTCAGAAATCCCAAACAACTAAATCCTGTGGTAATGGAACAAAGCTGAAGACTCTTCAGAATAAATTGCAAACAACTATTTGACATATGAAGGGCCATTGAAGGGAAATTTTCCAATATAATGATGCTATTTTTCTGCCTTCCATTTAAGCCAGGAAAGAATAACTCAAGGAATGTCAGAGAAGGTATAGTGTGGAAGAGGAGATCATGTAAGGACATCCGGTACCTAGTTGTGCTTATCCAAGTAGACTGAAGTTCAAATTTACATTTTTTGTTATATAAAAAAAATGTGGACAGTATTCTGATATACCCTTTCCTATTATATTGACGTGTTCTACTTTTCTTCATTTAAATTAGACAGATTTAGATGAGTAAATCTTTGAAAAGAGTAAATAACTGAATCAACCTTCTTTTTGGATGTGAATAGTTTACTACACCAAAGAATCACTTTGGCCATTTTATGACAGACTTAGGAAAAATAAGACATGACTTTAGTAAATGTAAGAGATTTTACTGAATCTCGGGTACTAAGTTAGTGATGGAGAAAGATAAGGGATTCTTTTAGACAAACACACACACATACACTCAGAGAAATATATATTTATATTCATTCCCGACTGATGCGACTTAGCAGCAGCAGCAGCAGCATCTCTCTGCTTGGACACTAGCCTACATCTAAATGTGAAAAAATAATCCCACAAGAGAATTCTCCTAATGATATGAAACAAAACAAACCTTAATGATAGATATTGACTGACAGGTTTCAAATGTTAAATTAGGAGACGAACACTCCCTCATCATTTTTTCATGTTAGTATAAACTATGTATGTTCAAACTCAAAGATTCAGTAGAACAAGCCTTTTGGAGAAGATTTTAGTTAAGAAGATATCTCAAAGCAGAAGACAGTTCTTTCTTTTAGATAGAGAGTGAAGGTCCCTGACCTCTGTTTATTGTCACCCTGCCTATTTAACTTATATGCAGAGTACATCATGAGAAACACTGGGCTGGATAAAGCACAAGCTGGATATGCAGAGTACATCATGAGAAATGCTGGGCTGGATAAAGCACAAGCTGGAATCAATATTGGCAGAAGAAATATCAATAACCTCAGATATGCAGATGCTGCTGCTAAGTCACATCAGTCATGTTCGACTCTGTGGGACTCCATAGACCAGCCCACCAGGCTCCCCCATCCCTGGGATTCTCCAGGCAAGAATACTGGAGTGGGTTGCCATTTCCTTCTCCAGTGCATGAAAGTGAAAAGTGAAAGTGAAGTCGCTCAGTCATGTCCGACTCTTCACGACCCCATGGACTGTAGCCTACCAGGCTCCTCCATCCATGGGATTTCCCAGGCAAGAGTACTGGAGTGGGTTGCCATTGTCTTCTCCGATATGCAGATGACATCACCCTTATGGCAGAAAGCAAAGAAGAACTAAAGAGCCTCTTGATAAAAGTGAAAGAAGAGAGTGAAAAAGTTGGCTTAAAACTCAACATTCAGAAAACTAAGATCATGGCCCATTACTCCATGGCAAATAGATGGGGAAAGAGTGGAAACAGTGACAGACTTTATTTTTGGGGGCTTCAAAATCAAATCACTGCAGATGGTGACTCCAGTCATGAAATTAAAAGAAGCTTGCTCTTTGGAAGAAAAGTTATGACCAACCCAGATAGCATATTAAAAAGCAGAGACGTTATTTTGCCAACAAAAGTCCATCTAGTCAAAGCTATGGTTTTTCCAGTGGTCATGTATGGATGTGAGAGTTGAACTATAACAGCTGAGCACCGAAGAACTGATGCTTTTGAACTGTAGTGCTGGAGAAGACTCTTGAGAGTTCCTTGGACTGCAAGGAGATTCAACTAGTCCATCCTAAAGGAAATCAGTCCTGAAAATTCACTGGAAGGACTGATGCTGAAGCTGAAGCTCCAATACTTTGACCACCTGATGTGAAGAACTGACTCATTTGAAAAGACCCTGATGCTGGGAAAGATTGAAGGTGGGAGGGGAAAGGGACGACAGAGGATGAGATGGTTGGATGGCATCACCAACTCAATGGACACGAGTTTGAGTGAGTGAACTCTGGGAGTTGGTAATGGACAGGATGGCCTGGCATGCTGTGGTCCATGGGTTTGCAAAGAGCTGGACACGGCTGAGTGACTGAACTGAACTGAAAGAGGGACAATGACACAAAAATCTAAAAATGCTGAACTGCACAATGTTTACCCTCTTAGCCTTTGAATTACAACCAAAGTGAAACAAGATTATTAAGGAAGTGAAAAAAATCAGATAAAGCAAAAGTTCCCATGATGAAGATCACTGGCTTCTTTCCAAATACAATCTCAACTCTGGCCCCATATTTTCTTTTCATTTGGACATTCAACCCAGGTAAAAGAACTTAACTTACTATACACCCTGTTCCCAATGAATCAATGTAGCTTACAATATATCAAGACTGTTTCAGGGTCTGTAATAAATGAAATTTATCAGCACGAAATAAGACAGAGTTTTTGTCCTCAATGACCTTACTCAAGTGTTGAAGTGAGATGGTCAATAAACAAGTAACACAAGAAATCAATAAGACAATTTATCAAAGTTATTAAGCTGACTTTACAATTTCTTGTTAATGCTACCACCATTTTCCTAATCACAGGAAAATGTGATGGAGTCACCTTTCTTTTTCTGAACAGATCTAGTAACTTACAGATTAAAAAAGACTTCTTTGGAGAATTTCACTGACATATGAACAGAAATATAAAATGTGCTACAACAGAAATAGGAAGGGCATCATTTAAATCTTTTAGTTCTATATTTTAACATTCATTGTAATCCATACAAAAGTTAAAATATCTTACCTTCAACATTTGGTTCAAAGTAATTGCTATCATTGTATTTTTATTTAGAATAAACACTAACTTTAAATTCATGGCAACACTTTTTACATTGATACTGTATTAACTGAGTATAATTTAAAACTTGTAACTGAGTGTAACAACAGTTTGCAGTCTTTCCAGATACATTATGCCACCAATTACATTAAATAAATTTATGTAAGGAAATACCATTTGTTCTTTTACATAAAGAAAGAGTATAACTCAAAGAAAATTGATAATAGTCACTTTTAAGACCTATCCAAATAAATATGACTTAGACACAAAGTCAAGGCTTCATAAAACCTTTAGTTTTCAAATTCTAATCACCACTTCTTCTAATTCTGCTATTCCCCACCAGTCCCAAACATTAAATCATATAATTTTTTCTGGGCATTGGTTAAATAGATTTGGCTGCTTGGGAGGAAATAAGGAAAGAGACGACTGGATTCAGGGCTCTGGGTGGTGCCTCCATTACATCAATAGCCCCCTTTCCTAAAGAACATAGACAAGTGTGAATAAAGAGTTGCACTGTCTTTAGCCAAACTCTGTCTTGGCTCTACATGTTGTTTTGATGAAATGTGATGTAGAAAATGCTCATTCCGTTTTCAACTAAGAAGTAATACATTGTTGGATGATTAATGGAACTGTCATAACCACTCTCATCAGTTGGTGGCTGTACCTTCTTACCTATAATCAAACTCTCTTTTTGTTCCTAAGTCCACCCCCTTGGATCTAGTTTGTATATGACTCCAGAAGTAAAAAAGTAAAGGAGTGGGGTGGTGATAAAAGGTTGAGCAACAGAATCAACCCCAAAAGAGGGGGGAAGAAAAATACAGAACATAGCAAGGAAATAGCAGTTCAACCCAGACTTCCTGCAGATCCCTAACTCTCTAGTCCAATTCCGTGTGTATTCATACTCTACTTCTTATCTAGGAAATAGTTCCTCTTCTTACCTGTTCTCCATCATTATACTCTAGATTTTATTTTTCCCACTTTTTTTGTTGACAGAGAGGGACACAATTTTTATAATCAAGTATCAGAAACAGAGACATTACTTTGTCAACAAAGGTCCATCTAGTTAAGGCTATGGTTTTTATAGTGATCATGTACGGATGTGAGAGTTGGACTATAATGAAAGCTGAGCACAGAAGAATTGATGCTTTTGAACTGTGGTGTTGGAGAAGACTCTTGAGAGCCCTTGGACTGCATGGAGATCCAACCAGTCCATCCTAAAGGAGATCAGTCCTGAATATTCACTGGAAGGACTGATGCTGAAGCTGAAACTCCAATACTTTGGCCAGCTGATGTGAAGAGCTGACTCATTTGAAAAGACCCTGATGCTGGGAAAGATTGAGGGCAGGAGGAGAAGGGGACGACAGAGGAAGAGATGGTTGGATGGCATCACCTACTCAATGGACATGGGTTTGGGTGGACTCCGGGAGTTGGTGATGGACAGGGAGGCCTGGCGTGACGTGGTTCATGGGGTCGCAAAGAATTGGACAGGTCTGAGCAACTGAACTGAACTGAACTGAACAGAGACAATCCCAAATATTGCCTTTTGGAAAGGGGAAAAAAAACAAAAGACTTAATTATATATACCAGGTATTGAAGGTAAAAGGTCTAAATGAACTTGTGATAATATTTTCACCAGAAGTAATTATTATATATGTTTGGCACTACTGAATCAAAAAAAAAAATGCTCTCAGTTAATATCCTAGTAGGCATAAGGAATAAGTTCAGATTATTGAATTTTCCATATATATTTTTCCACCTCAGAAAAGTTACACTGGCAAAAACTCCAAAATTGTTTTTTAAAACTCTGAATAGATAAAAACACTTATGTAACAAAATGAGAAAAGATATACTCTATTAAAGCTTTCAGAAAATGAGTTCAGTTAATAATAAATTGATTTAAGTAATAACGGAAAAGACAAACATTATACTTTAACACTACCAGAAGCATCATAATTTCCTAAACCTCTGTATTAATTAAAACTAGACACACTTAGAAGCTTCCTGAATTTCATAATTTTGATAAAGTTTTCAAAGATACATATAACAAGTGAATTTATTCTGTTTGAGGAATGCTGATAAAATTTACATTTCAATATTATAGTCCCAAACTCATATTCCAAAAAGTATTAGTTTTTTTTTTAAGATCTTTACTTGACTAAGCTATTTTCTGGGGGATTACCTGCTGTGATAATTTCCAAACCCTCCTTGAGTCAATTATACTTGTCTTTTATTAGACGGTCAGTTACGCACAATATCAATACAAAACTTAAAGTCTTTATTTTATAACATATGACGGAGTACCTCTAATGCGTTGCTTTAATATATTTCACTTGAACTTATCTTTACCTAATTTTAATGTTTGATATAATTTCATAAGTGAAATAGAAAACTATGAAGGAAAAATAAAAATTGTTGGATTGCTACCATTCTCACTACAATACAGAAACTGAGCTAAACCAAATGTAAAATGATACTGGTTCTTGTTTCCAAATGAAACCCATTAAATATACAAACCAACACAAAACTACTCTAAGGTTATTCCTTCACTTTCATATTAAAATAAATCATCATAATTGTGATTAAATTTTTCCCAGATTCAGAGTCAGACATGTCCCTTGAAAGGGAGATACTCACCTTCACATTTCTGAGTAGTTTCGCTCTGCTTGTGACCAGCAGGACATTTGCATTCAAAAGAGCCCACTGTATTGATACAGTTTCCTCCCTGGCATATCCCAGGAATAGCCTGGCATTCATCAACATCTGTAAGCAGAAAGTATTTTCGATATAGATATCACTAATTTTCAGAATATTTATCTACACATGCGTACTTTTT
Organism: Bos mutus; assembly: GCF_027580195.1. NCBI lineage: Eukaryota > Metazoa > Chordata > Mammalia > Artiodactyla > Bovidae > Bos > Bos mutus. The sequence continues at coordinate 65,408,250 of NC_091623.1, read as the reverse complement.
TTAATGTGTAGCAGAAATCCACTTGTTCTCAAAGCAACAAAGTGAGGGGAGTCAGGATCCCTTCGTATGCATGTATTTTAGTTTAGGTAAATGGTATACATTAAAGACCTCATTTTGTCTCTTGGTTTGACTTTCAGAATTCTGTTTCTAAAATCCATCCATAGTGTTTTGTGGACAACCAATCCCTTGCTTTGATTTGCTACAGAAGACTTCCTTTTATTTTTAATTGGAATGTAATTGCTTTACAATGTTGTTTTGGTATCCGCTTGAGCCTCCCTCCATGCTCGCCTCCCCCACTTCACCCCATCCCTCTGGGCACCAGGCTGAGCTCCCTGTGTTATATACAGCAGCCTCCCACTAGCTGTTTACACATGATCATGCATATGTCAAGGCTACTTTCTCAGTCTGTCCACTCTCCTGGTGATGAATAGTCAGCAGCCTCTAACTTTCCATCACCTCAGGAGAACAAACATATAATCTGAAAAGACTTACATCTATTAAAGTAACTTAAGTCTTAGTTTAAAATCTTTGCCCGAAGAAAATTTCAGGTCTAGGTGGCTTTGCTGTTAAATTCTTTCAAACATTTAAGAAAGAAATATACACAGAATCACACAGAAAAGAGAAGAGAGGACACTGCCCAACCCATTTCACTGAGTTGGCATTACCCTGAAGCCAAAGCTTCATATTAAAATAAATCATCATAATTGTGATTAAATTGTGATTAAATTGGGGATGAGCATACAAAAATTATTAGCCAGTCAACTTTAGCAATATATAAAAAGTTAACATATCATGACTAAGTAAAACGTTTATTCCAGGAATTTAAGGCTTCCACATTCAAACATAAATCAGTTCATCAAACAGATTAAGGAAGAGACAACATATGAATATCTCTTGGATATGAAAAAAGCAACGGCAAAGTTCAACACTCATTCATGATCACTAATAGATTTTTTAAAATCTCAGTAAGCCAGAAATACAAGGGAATGTCCTCCACCTGATAAAGACCCTGTATAAAAAACTACAGCTAACACATTATAGGAGATTGGGAAAATTTTCTTTATTTAGAGTTTCTGAGTCTTTCACTTTATATCTAAATTCACCTTAAGTTCTCTTTGTGTAAAAGGTAATTCAGTATATTGTTATGATGAACATGCTATATAAAAGGGCATACAATATATAAGCTTATGCAGATTTACATTAGCTATCCAAATCGACAGGCCAACGTAACAGATTTATTAATATTGTATCTATATAACAATTGATGTACTCATTGTAAGAAATATTAAAGATGCAGAAAAACAGAAAATTAAAAGAGATAACCATTGATACATTAGTAGTCTGTTCTTTTAGAATTATTCATAGACAAATTCAGAGTGGTGGCCCATTAATTTAATCAGAATAAGATTACACTATATGTGTTGTTTTGCCTCTTATCTTTTTCCATTAAAACATTTTATTGATACATTTCTATGTCAGTGTATATTGACTTATCCTGTTATTTTTTGGTAAACCCACAAGTTTGGTATATCTTACTGTGTAAACTGGGGCTTCCCCAGTGGCTTAGCAGTAAAGAATCCATCTACAATGCAGGAGACTCTGGAGACAAGGGTTTGACCCCTGGGTTGGGAAGATCCCTTAGAAAAGGAAATGACAACCCACTCCAGTATTCATGCCTGGAAAATCCCACAGACAGAGGAACCTGGCAGGCTACAGTCCACAGGGTCACAAAAGAGTTGGACACAACTGGGCACGGCACACAAAATATTGTTATCTTGAGATGAAAATAGGTATCACTGTCTTATTAAAGGATATCTGATCCAAACAAAAAGCAACTAAAATGAATTATATGACAAGAAGTTTACATACTGAAGAATTTAATTTACAACATTTCAAACTGCATTATTTTAAAAATGTACTACATTTCTACCCTCATTACAGTGGTAAAAAACATCCGTAGAAACCGCTTTTTTCCTGGTAGATAAATCAAAGAAAGAATATTTTGGTATAAAATGAAAAATGAGGCCAAATCCCTGTAAATCCCTTAGTACTGTTCATAAAAACTTTGACTACATATTTAGTAGATTCAGTAATTTTTCAAAGGAAAAAGCATTCTGACTTTACAGGGTTTATTTTGTAATTGCCTGAAAAGTACTTTTCCTAGAAAAAATAAATAGAACTCTTATTTTTTGAAATATCCTACGCAGCGATACAGAATTAATTTCTTTTAGGGAGATCATTAATCACTAAAATAAAAAAGAAAGTTTTAAAGAAATCTTATTGAAATAATCAACAGGAACCTAGAGGCACACACAAGTGTTCCCTATAAAAACAAAAGAAGCCAGCCTCAGACCTTCAAATTATGCAAGAGTTTCTGCATCTTCCAAGCTAGCATAAGGAACCACTAATGTCTGATGGGTTTTCCACTGGACAAATTATACAGATGTGTTTCTGTTCTTCCCTTCAATTCAGGCAGAGGCTTATTATTTCTTTAAATGTTGGATAACTTCAAATCACATATAAGAATTTTACCGAATAAAATTAAATCTTTTGAAACTTAAACCTTAGACAATCACTTCAGTCTATGTCTACTAAGGTTATAAATAATGTGACAAAGCAATAGTAATTCTAGTTTATGAACTCGGTTATTCTCCAACTTCTCCAAATAAACTTGCCTTAAGAGATAATAAACTGATTTTATTATATAAATTAGTATTAGATGGTATATTATTTTTAGCTGACATTAAAATGTGAAAAATATGTGCCAGCACTACAGGCATATAAAAATGGTTCATTTAATTTATATCTGCGGGAACTAAGGACCAACTCCTATTACTGTACTAATAGTGCATGATTTTTTAACTTGGTCTGTCCCCAAATAAGATTCACTTTTAAAATGTAAGTTATTTCTACACTCCATAGATATTCATACACAGTACTTATATTTCTACAAAAACAAATGTCAGTCTTTAAGTATAGCAATTGAAAAATAGTCCTGTCTCTATCTGGGGCCTAAGACATATAGTCTGTCTTGGCAACGGTTCAGTGTGGTTTGATTCGGCCAGAATATCTATTCATGCATTCACAAAATTCCAATGCTGAATAAATGATCATCCCAATAAGTAAATATTGATAACTTACTACCTGTAGGACTTCAAACTTGAAATAAAATAAAACAGAGCATGGTTCTGTCTCAATCCTCTTTGTCTCAACAGATGTCATCATTGTTTATCCCAATGTCAAAATCAGAAACGTTAAGAGAGAAACTGGGCATCCTCTCACTTCTTCCCATCAGTACCAAGTGCTTGCTTCCCAAATATATCTCAAATCTTGGCTCTCTGCCTCTACTCTGGTCTCAAGCTTCATCATATATCACCTGTACTGTCACAGGAAACTTCTGAGTTTTTTTTTTCTTCCACTCTGGTCCCCCCTAGAGTTGATTCTTTGCAGAGCACCTAAAATACTTCTATTTACAAAAATATGTATCAAGGCCAGAAGTCTGTAGACCCTGCCACACTGTTTTCTGGTCTATGAGTTGCTCGAGAGAAGTTTGAGACCCCTTAGGGTATTCCCTTTAAAGAAGATACTTGCTTATTCTGTCTTATTATGCCCACAAGATTCTCCTTTATCTTCTCTTTCTTAGTCAACTGCTATACCTTCCAAACTGCAAACTGAAACTTCTATTTTAGAAAATTTGTCTGTTGTTTTCTGTTCATTGCTTCAGCTTTCTTTACCACCTTTCTGCTTCTTTCCAATCAGTCTTTATTGTCCTCTGACATTTCACTTTGTGATTTCCTCAAGCTTATCAACCTTTGTCATGATTTTGTTCAGTTTTATGTTAAGTCTGTATGTGTATGTGTAATATTTGCCTTTCATTAGGTAAAGTTTTTATTCCTTCAGTTTCTTTCTTGAGTATGTTCAGTATGCACTATGCATCTCTGACTGTCTTTACTGAACTCTTAGAGTGCTTCTTCGAGCACCTGTTAAGAGTAGAAACACATTATTTTTCATTTCCATGAGATAAAAGAGTACATGAATTTTGTGTTAATTTAGATAATTCTATCTTTTCCTCATGCTTTTTCTCTCTTTTTTTTCAGTTTTTCTTTAGTACTCATCTTTAAATGGAGTCATTTTCTGCTGAAGAAAGACTAGAGAGTGCTAAGAAGAATCAGGTTGATTTGAAAACTTCTACAAGGAATATTGCCTGCAGAAGCTTCTTATCAAACTCTCTGCACTTTCTTTAAAATTTTAAGTTTACACTATCTGAAAATCTCAAAGACCCAAAGTCAAGTATTAATTTTAAATAAAATTTCCTTCTAATTAGAGTGAACTTGTAAGTCAGTGAAGATTTAAAAAGAACTTAACTGTAAAAAAATAATAATAATACAACATATGCAAGTGACAGTTCATGACATATTTATTTGAAGTTTATAAATATTTTTGAAAAACAGTTTAATGCCACTTTTTTATGCCTTTAATTCACTCATTTTATGCTAGCTTAAATTTTAAGGCCTATGTGAGGCAACTTTGGTTCCTTTGTGTTTAATAAAATGAAGAATATACAAGCCTAAATGTAGATTAGACTTAGGCTTATGGACTACAACTGAAACGCTCTCAACAGGGAAGGAGTCAAGAATCATTATGACTGACCTCATAACACCCTAGGAAGGGGTTTCTTCTGACACCGCTTATTTAAGTCCAGAAAGTCATGACAGCAACAGTGAAAAGTAAAAAACAAAACAAAAAAATTACTAGTTTCCTCACAGCTTAATGTTTTTTTAAGTATCATTTTAATTTCATATTGGATCTCATTTTTCACAGTTACTTTTTGATTATAAGATCCCTTTCATTCCCTCCTAGGCTGCAGTTAAAGTAATTCACTAATTGCACCAGTTACAGGATAGTATTATATTTAGAACTTCAGCAAGGTCCTCTCTTGGCTAATATAAACCGTATTTTAAAACCAACATTAAGCTATTTACTGCTATCATCTACACAGCTAAATGTTTTCAACTCTACAAAAATTTTCAACTACCCCTTTAAAAAGATCACTATTATAAAAAAGTATGACATGTATCATGTTTTATTGTCTTATTGTTTCCCATTCTATTACCTTCCAAATTAATTTGGCAGAGTATTTGGGAAACAGTCTAGGAATTTAAAGGGGAAAATGAAATCACAGTAAGATGTAGTCTTAAAATAGCCTGAACTGAAGATTAGTGTTTAATTGAGAGCCTTCTGACGATGCCATGATTTTGAAATAAAGCAGAACTTGTTTTTCCAGACATTTTAACCATGTGGCAGATTTCATTTTGCTCCTGTAGCTGTATTAATCCATTATATTTTTAGTCAAATGGAGCCCAAAACTTATCTTTGCTGCATAAACAAAATCAAACAAATAAGCTTTCAGACATTACTCAATCCTGAAGGACATTCAGGAAGTTTCAGATCAGATGACACATTTTCCATAATTGTGTTCAGAAAAACTAGGCCTCTTTGACAAAATATCACCGTAAAAAAGTCTAACTACAAATACAAAAGATGAGGAGAGTCTGTAATTTGTGATTTTTTTTTTTTTGGGTAGAAATTAAGGGCTTTTTTCAACCAGGACTATTTCTATGAAACAGTGGTTTTCAAGAATATTTTAATATCAATTCCATTTATTAATTCAAAAGATATTTACTGAGTATCTACTGCGTGTTAGATACTATTCTAAATGCCTCAGAAACATTAATGAATATAACAGATTTTTGCCGAAACAGAGCTTACATTCTAGTTGGGAGACAGTAAAAGCAAGAGGGGCTTAACCTGATGGCTCAGAAGGTAAAGAATCCGCCTGCCAATGTAGGACACAGGTTTGATCCCTGGGTCAGGAAGATGCCCTGGAGAAGGGACCACTCCAGTATTCTTGCCTGGAGAATTCCCTGGACAGAGGAGCCTTGTGGGCTACAGGACATGGGGTCGCAAAGAGTCGGACACGGCTGAGCAACTAACACCTTCACTTTCACTTTCAAAAGCAATAAAGACAATAGACAGGCAAGTGCATTAGAAGGTGAAAAGTGCCAGAGAATAAACAAAAGTTTTTACTCTAGCAAATCCAGTCAGTGTTAATCTAGTAGATCTATACAGTATTTTATCTTTAATAGTAATGTTAAATTATATAAATTATACAGTAATCTATATCTAATCTAGGAATTCTATGTAGTACAGTAAATAAATACTATATGCTATATATTAATCACTTCATGGGAAATAGATGGGGAAACAGTGGAAACAGTATCAGACTTTATTTTTCTGGGCTCCAAAATCACTACAGATGGTGACTGCAGCCATGAAATTAAAAGACGCTTACTCCTTGGAAGGAAAGTTATGACCAACCTCGATAGCATATTGAAAAGCAGAGACATTACTTTGCCAACAAAGGTCTGTCTAGTCAAGGCTATGGTTTTTCCAGTGGTCATGTATGGATGTGAGAGTTGGACTGTGAAGAAAGCTGAGCACTGAAGAACTGATGCTTTTGAACTGTGGTGTCGGAGAAGACTCCAGAGAGTCTCTTGGACTGCAAGGAGATCTAACCGGTCCATTCTGAAGGAGATCAGCCCTGGGATTTCTTTGGAAGGAATGATGCTAAAGCTGAAACTCCAGTACTTTGGCCACCTCATGCGAAGAGTTGACTCATTGGAAAAGACTCTGAGGCTGGGAGGAATTGGGGGCAGGAGAGAAAAGGGACGACAGAGGATGAGATGGCTGGATGGCATCACTGACTCGATGGATGTGAGTCTGAGTGAACTCCGGGAGTTGGTGATGGACAGGGAGGCCTGGCGTGCTGCGATTCATGGGGTTGCAAAGAGTCGGATACGACTGACAGACTGAACTGAACTGAACTGATATATTAATAGCATAGTATATATTCTGGAGAAAAAATGTTGCTTTATCAGGAACTCTATATAATCATACCATTAGTCATATCAATGATTTAGAATTTTATTATCCACAGTAAACAACAGATTAAAAATTATATTTAACTTGATTTTCATATTTGTTGTGGTTGGTACTAATCCAAGAGACAAAACATTCACAAAACCATTCTAAGGCCACAGCTGGCAAGGCTTTTACATGCAATTAAATATAAAGCTGATAATTTGTTGGGTTATATGGTCACCCTTGGAGCTTCCTAGGTGGCAGAATGGTAAAGAATCCGCCTGTCAATACAGGAGACCCAAGAGATGCAGGTTTAATTCCTGGATTGGGAAGATTCCCTGGAGGAGGAAATGGCAAAACCACTGCGAGATCTCATGGACAGAGAAGCTTGGCGGGCTACAGTCCATGGGGTTGCAAGAAAGTCAGAGAGGACTTAAAGAGTAAACAACAACAACAGGGTCATCCCTTGGGTATCCCTATAGTTCTGATTCGAAAAGAATTCAGATGCAGACCATTTTTAAAACTACGTTTTATAAAACTACAAAACTAAGAAAAATCTTTGGAGGCCACTGTCAGAAATATACTTACCAAATTATGCAGAGCACTCAGATTTTATAATTTGATGGATTGAGGTTATGTACAGGTCCTGAATCTACCAATTCTCATCTGGGGTTTGGACAGACAGTGGCCTGGCTTTCCGCAATATACCATTTACATGGGCTGGATAAACAACCTCTGACACTGGTTCAGTTCAGTCGCTCAGTCATGTCCAACTCTTTGTGATCCCATGAACCACAGCATGCCAGGCTTCCCTGTCCATCACCAACTCCCAGAGTCCACCCAAACCCATGTCCATTGAGTCGGTGATGCCATCCAACCATCTCGTCCTCTGTCATCACCTTCTCCTCCTGCCCTCAATCTTTCCCAGCATCTGGATATTTTCAAATGAGTCAGCTCTTAGCATCAGGTGGCCAATGTATTGGAGTTTCAGCTTCAACATCAGTCTTACCAATGAACACTCTCTCCTTCAGGATGGACTGGTTGGATCTCCTTTTAGTCCAAGGGACTCTCAAGAGTCTTCTCCAACACCACAGTTAAAAAGCATCAATTCTTCAGCGCTCGGCTTTCTTCACAGTCCAACTCTCACATCCATACATGACCACTGGAAAAACCATAGCCTCGACTAGACAGATCTTTGCTGGCAAAGTAATGTTTCTGCTTTTTAATATGCTATCTAGGTTGGTCATAACTTTCCTTCCAAGGAATAAGTGTCTATTAATTTCATGGCTGCAATCACCATCTTCAGTGATTTTGGAGCCCAGAAAAATATAGTCAGCCACTGTTTCCACTGTTTCCCCATCTATTTGCCACGAAGTGATGGGACTGGATGCCATGATCTTAGTTTTCTGAATATTGAGCTTTAAGCCAACTTTTTCACTCTCCTCTTTCATAAAGAGGCTCTTTAGTTCTTCTTCACTTTCTGCCATAAGGGTGGTGTCATCTGCATATTGAGGTTATTGATATTTCTCCTGGCAATCTTGATCCCAGCTTGTGCTTCCTCCAGGCCAGCGTTTCTGATGATGTACTCTGCGTAGAAGTTAAATAAGCAGGGTGACAATATACAGCCTTGATGTACTCCTTTTCCTATTTGGAACCAGTCTGTTGTTCCATGTCCAGTTCTAACTGTTGCTTCCTGACCTGCATACAGATTTCTCAAGAGGCAGATCAGGTGGTCTGGTATTACCATCTCTTTTAGAATTTTTCACAGTTTATTGTGATCCACACATCAAAAGCTATGGCATAGTCAATAAAGTAGAAATAGATGTTTTTCTGGAACTCTTGCTTTTTCGATGATCCAGAGGATGTTGGCAATTTGATCTCTGGGTCCTCTGCCTTTTCTAAAAGCAGCTTGAACATCTGCAAGTTCATGCTTCACGTACTGCTGAAGCCTGGCTTGGAGAATTTTGAGCATTACTTAACTAGCATTGTGAGATAAGTGCAATTGTGTGGTAGTTTGAGCATTCTTTGGCATTGCCTTTCTTTGGGATTGGGATGAAAACTGACCTTTTCCAGTCCTGTGGCCACTGCTGAGTTTTCCAAATTTGCTGGCATATTGAGTGCAGCACTTTCACAGCATCATCTTTCAGGATTTGAAATAGCTCAACTGGAATTCCATCACCTCCACTAGCTTTGTTCATAATGATGCTTCCTAAGGCCCACTTGACTTCACATTCCAGGATGTCTGGCTCTAGGTGAGTAATCACACCATTGTGGTTATCTGGGTCATGAAGATCTTTTTTGTATAGTACTTCTGTGTATTCTTGCCACTTCTTCTTAATATCTTGTGCTCCTGTTAGCTCCATACCATTTCTGTCCTTTATTGTACCTATCTTTGCAGGAAATGTTCCCTTGGTATCTCTGATTTTCTTGAAGAGATCTCTAGTCTTTCCCATTCTATTGTTTTCTTCTATTTCTTTGCATTGATCACTGAGGAAGGTTTTCTTATGTCTCCTTGCTATTCTTTGGAACTCTGCATTCAAATGGGTATGCCTTTCCTTTTCTCCTTTGCTTTTTGCTTCCTTTCTTTTCACAGCTATTTGTAAGGCCTCCTCAGACAGCCATTTTGCTTTTTGCATTTCTTTTTCTTAGGGATGGTATTGATTCCTGTCTCCTGTACAATGTCACGAGCCTCCATCCATAGTTCATCAGGCACTCTGTCTGTCAGATCTAGTCCCTTAAATCTATTTCTCACTTTGGTTTAGGTCATACCTGAATGGTCTAGTGGTTTTCTCCACTTTATTCAATTTCAGTCTGAATTTGGCAATAAGGAGTTCATGATCTGAGCCACAGTCAGGCCCCGGTCTTGTTTTTGCTGACTGTATAAAGCATATCCATCTTTGGCTGCTGACACTGGTTACTAACATCAATTTGAAAGATTTCACATCTGACTTTGTATATGATTTAATTGTAACAAAGTTTAACTAACTCCCATGTGTAATAATAAATAACATCATTTCTCTGAATAATACAAAAGTACTTTCCACTTTCCTTTCACCCTACTACTGCTTGAAAGCTCATCACAGCACCCTGTTCTAAGCTTTAAAAATGCACTTAATCCATATATCAGAGAAGTTGTTAAGAAGACTAAGAATCACGTTGGCTGAAAATTAATTAATTATTCAGTAAGTATATGACAATTTCTACTATTTGGGTTAAAGTTGATAGTTGTAGCATCCTCAGGGCCTGGATCTAGCCCTGATACATATATGTAAGGATGTGGTTGGGAAGATTGCCTGGAGACAAGATTGTAACCGACTGATTAATAAACTCAGAAGTAACTGCAGTCACGGTTGGGGTTACTGCTTTGTCTCTGAAGACACTGTTGATAATCTCAGATGGCTCACTTTTTCCCTGTCACCTGAGTTCAGGTTCTCATATCTTTAATGAGATGGGAAAGACAGAAAAAATGTGTCCCCCAGATATTTACATATGCATAGTTTGAGGGGCTGTAGTAGGGAATGTGTAACGCCATCTGGATAAAGACATGGTATTGCTTCTCTTCTGATTGTCTTAAATATTTTTTAAATTTCCCCCAATTTTTCATATCCCTCTTCTCCCTCTCTGTCAGTTAACAATAATTTGCTAAGTGGCCAGAAGATAAGCCATCTGTAGCCAAGCCCCTCATCATCAGAGATGATAAGGCCCCTCTGGGAAACAGCTTTGGGTTAAAGGCTCCCATCCACCGTGGCAGATCCCCATAGTGCAGTGAAAGGAGCCCAGACAACTGGGTGGATGACTCGGTGCACACGGGCTGAAGGCTCACTCACCTTGGCAAGCTCCAGTGCGTATGTTGGGGATGAAGCCCCGTCGGCAGGGCTGAGGCTGGGCTGGGCACATCTCGCAGGGGTGACCCCAGGCCCGCCCAGTGGTGGCGCAGCACAGAGTCTTTGTACACACGATGCCTGTGAGCTGCCCCTGGCACATCTGGTTGTTGACCTGAGTGAAACACGGACCTGTCCTGTAATCTGGAATGTGAAAGAAGGCAGAGAGACAGGTTTTATAGCCATGCACCAATCTCAAAACCAGCACCTCCAAATTCATAAAACAAGAGACTTTCTTCCCATCAAAATGCTGAATGACAAAAGGCCAGAGAATTCCATCATGAAAACTCAGCATTTGCCGATAATGAGAAGTGCCTTACAAAACTTCAATGTATTCTACCCTAGACATTGTAAATAGGTGGCTCAAGGGCTGTGTCTGGGACACAGATGTGTTTTCTTGGCCCGTCTAATGTTTTAAAATGAGTAGCCAACATTGTAAATTGGGAAATTTCACATGAAATTTGTACTTCTGGCTTTTCTTAAAAAGCTGGATGTCCTGGCCATGCTAGGTCTGTCACGTTGCATGGCGGTGGTGAAGAGTCCCTTCTATGACACCACAGCCCAGCCACCCAGCCCTCTCCACTCATTGGGCTTCCCCACCTGTGCCCTGAGGGCACCTGCTTTAATGACTCCTCTGTACCTGTCAATATTCTGAAGTCCCGAGAAAAGTTCAGAAAATCAAAACAGAACCAATGACGACACACCCTGCCATACCGCATATATATGTATATTTAGGCGGTCTAGATTGATTATAATCATTTAGTACTAACAGTTTGGTTTTCGTTTCCTTGTCAGCCTGTTTAGTTCTCTGTGTAGCTCACCTAGAAAGATGGTACTAATGAGGCCCATGATCATGGGTTCTTTCCAAGTTAATATTATATGATCTCTGATTTCTAGAAGATGCTTGTACCATTGTCCAGCTCTGTTACATGATAATAAAAACTTCAGCAAATGTATGTCACATATGATCTATAGGCAGGCTCTTCTATGCATATTAAGAATAGTCTATGATGGCCCTTGCATCTCAAAGTGGTTCATGGGCCCAGCAACACATGCATCACTCGAGAACTGGTTAGAGATAAACTCAGCTGTCATCCCAGACTCACTGAACTAGAATATGCATTTTCCAAGATATTTAGGAGATCCACTGTTGATATTGTTTTAATCGCTCAGCTGTGTCTGACTCTTTGCTACCCCATGGACTGATAGCCCATCAGGCTCCTTTGTCCGTGGGGATTCTCCAGGCAAGAATACCGGAGTGGGTTGCCATTTCCTCCTTCAGGGAATCTTCATGGCCCAGGGATTGAACCCATGTCTCCCGCATTGGCAGGTAAATTCTTTACCACTGAGTCACCTAGGAGATTCACAGTCACCTTAAAGTTTAAGAAGGACTGATCTAGACTATAAGCAACTTGAAAGCTGGGCATTTCTATCTTTCCATGCTATAATGACCTTATAAGATGATTAGTACATATATGCATACACATACATAAATATGTATTATTTTAAGCAGAGCTGAACCATTCAGTTCAGTTCAGTTCAGTCGCTCAGTCATGTCTGACTCTTTGCGACCCCATAAATTGCAGCATGCCATCACCAACTCCCGGAGTTCACTCAAACTCACGTCCATCGAGTCAGTGATGCCATCCAGCCATCTCATCCTCTGTCGTCCCCTTCTCCTCCTGCCCCCAATCCCTCCCAGCATCAGAGTCTTTTCCAATGAGTCAACTCTTCGCATGAGGTGGCCAAAGTATTGGAGTTTCAGCTTTAGCATCAGTCCTTCCAATGAACACCCAGGACTGATCTCCTTTAGGATGGACTGGTTGGACCTCCTTGTAGTCCAAGGGACTCTCAAGAGTCTTCTCCAACACCACAGTTCATTAATAAGCTTTTAATTTATTGCTTGTACTTTGAAAGACACAAGAAATCACAGAAGCATCAGTCTCCTAAAGACTGACCAGTTAAATGACTAACATTTACAGAATTACAACAAAATACGCAAAAAAGTTTTCCCCTCCTTTAAACAAAGGTTGTACGCATACAGTTTAGTAACTCTTGGGAATGTAAGGTGATATTCAGGATTTCCTGATAAGCCTTTATGCAAATAACCTAATTCTATGTGAAGGGGAAAGCCAGACAAGTTTATTTCAGATTTTTGTAAAAACAAAACAACGTTACATTCAGTGGAAAAATAGTCAATAATTTTGGTAACATTTTTATGAAAAACTGCTCCTGGGGGGAAAAAAAATCAAACTTGGGCCTAATTTAACATTCGAAATGCTAAACTAGAACAACTTAGATGTCATCTGAATCCTGTAACATGACAAAAATACAACTTAAAGTCGCAAAAAAATTCTGTTTTTTAATGAAGAATAAGGCTTTGTCAGAGAAAAAGAAAAACATTTTAAAAGTTCAATACAAAGGAAACAAACTCCAAAATAGGTAACCTTTGTAGCAAGTTGGTTTAACATTCTGTTACTCTGCAGCTGAACTTCAACAAAAATAGCTCATTTTAATCCCTTACATAAGAACAACAGATGTGCTGGCTACAAATCACGTTTTTGAAGAAGACAATCTTTGTATTATACTTGTAGATATGTCAACCTTGTACATGCTCCCTCCCCACATCACACACTGCTAGGTTGTAAATTTTTTAAACATACTCTATTATCCTTCAGACAACACATTATTTTCCCCTTTTAAATAAATATCAGACTTATGATAAACTATATCCAGTCCTGAACAAGTAGGGGAAAGTCCATTCTTCACCAAAAATCTAACACGCTTACTTTTTGATAGATTCACTCATATATACCTATGTTCACATTCTGTACACTTTTAGGATTCCCACAGAGAAGCCTGAATAGAGTCCTAATTTCATTCTTAAGTAAATCAATTTGTCAAAAATTCTTTTCTTCTAACTACAACACCTTCTTAAAATTATGTCCTTTTAGCTCTTTTTGGAGAAGAGGACTATCTAGACAAGAACATCCTCTGCAAAGAACCTTTCCAGGTGAAGCCCTAATTAATCAACCCCAGACCCCCCTTTCCAGGAACAGAGTTAACCATTCCTTATTTCTTTTGCTTGTATTTCCCTTCTTTAAGACTGCACTGAATCTACTTTCTTATCTGGTTACATTTTGCTTTCAAACTTACAATGTAACCTACTTATTCCAGAAATACTAAGAAGTAAAATGTGAACAAATATTAGATATTGAAAAGAGATTTAAATTTCCTGATCAGATTAAAAACATTCTGTCCCAGACTTTACTAGCATTTTAACTATGGTCAAAGAGTACTGAGAGGCCTTAATTAAATGTTATGACTGGCTATATATTTCATCACAGTTTCACTCTGGGTAAAATGTTACTGTATACTATGCTAACCATTCATAGAGAAGGTCAGAGGTGCAGTGCATTAACAAAGGACAAAATGGAGCAAGCTGCTTAACAACTGGTATGCTGGAATCAGTGAGCTGTAAATAGATATTTTCCTCATTACCATATGATGAAGAGAATTGTAAAGAAATTAACCTCCAATTAAAATAAATTTATATTTTAAAAGAAATAAAAATAAAAAAATTTAAAAAAAAAAAAAAAAATTATCCTGTGAAACATAAACATTGCTATTTTGATTTTCTAATATAATTCCACTTTTATTCATATTAAAGAATTGGTACAATTAGCAAACTCATCAAAAATTAAATTCCTTTAAGTTTAACTTACACAGCATGTATTCACCCATCTTACATGAAAGATTCAATAATTTTCCATAAATTTTATTAAATTGTGCAACCATCACCATAACCCAATTTTAGAACACTTGCATTATTCCAAGAAGATTCCTTGTGCTCATCCTCAGGCTCTGTCAACTACTGATCTTTCTGTCACTCACTATAAAGTTGCCTTTTCTGGAAAATTCACAGAAACGAAGTCAAATAGTATGTGAATTTTTTTTTTTTTACCTGACCAACTTCTTTTAGTTAGCATAATGTTCTTGAGGACTATCCATGCTTGCTATGTGGCATGAGTCAGCACTTCAATTCTTTTTACTACTGAATAATATTCCACTATATGGATATTATATCAGTTGCTCAGTTGTGTCCAACTCTTTGCGACCCCATGAACTGTAGCTTGCCAGGAGCTTCTGTCCATGGAATTCAAGGGGCAATAATACTGGAGGGTGTAGCCATTTTCTTCTCCAGCTGTACGGATGTATCACATCTGATAACCAAGTATTAGTCTTTTGCTGGGCTGTATTGACTATGCCAAAGCCTTTGACTGTGTGGATCACAATAAACTGTGGAAAATTCTGAAAGAAATGGGAATACCAGACCACCTGATCTGCCTCTTGAGAAATTTGTATGCAGGTCAGGAAGCAACAGTTAGAACTGGACACGGAACAACGGACTGGTTCCAAATAGGAAAAGGAGTATGTCAAGACTGTATATTGTCACCCTGTTTATTTAACTTACATGCAGAGTACATCATGAGAAACGCTGGACTGGAAGAAACACAAGCTGGAATCAAGATTGCCGGGAGAAATATCAATAACCTCAGATATGCAGATGACACCACCCTTATGGCAGAAAGTGAAGAGGAACTCAAAAGCCTCTTGATGAAAGTGAAAGTGGAGAGTGAAAAAGTGGGCTTAAAGCTCAACATTCAGAAAACAAAGATCATGGCATTCGGTCCCATCACTTCATGGGAAATAGATGGGGAAACAGTGGAAACAGTGTCAGACTTTATTTTTCTGGGCTCCAAAATCACTGAAGATGGTGACTGCAGCCATGAAATTAAAAGACGCTTACTCCTTGGAAGGAAAGTTATGACCAACCTAGATAGCATATTCAAAAGCAGAGACATTACTTTGCCAACAAAGGTCCGTCTAGTCAAGGCTATGGTTTTTCCTGTGGTCATGTATGGATGTGAAGAAGGCTGAGCGCCAAAGAATTGATGCTTTTGAACTGTGGTGTTGGAGAAGACTCTTGAGAGTCCCTTGGACTGCAAGGAGATCCAACCAGTCCATTCCGAAGGAGATCAGCCCTGGGATTTCTTTGGAAGGAATGATGCTAAAGCTGAAACTCCAGTACTTTGGCCACCTCATGTGAAGAGTTGACTCATTGGAAAAGACTCTGATGCTGGGAGGGATTGGGGGCAGGAGGAGAAGGGGACGACAGAGGATGAGATGGCTGGATGGCATCACTGACTCGATGGACGTGAGTCTGAGTAAACTCCCGGAGTTGGTGATGGACAGGGAGGCCTGGCGTGCTGCGATTCATGGGGTCGCAAAGAGTCGGACACGACTGAGCAACTGATCTGATCTGATCTGATCTGATGGCGAATATATGTTTCACTGTTAAATAAAGTGTCGAACTGTTTATCAAAATAACTTCATGATTTTACATTCCTACCAGTAGTGAAAGAGATTCTCATTCCTCCACATCCTTGCTAATAGTTTCTGCTTTCTATCATTATTATAGCCTATGTTACCATTTTATTTCAAACGAATACAATTCAATATATTTGAGAATTCTGCTGTATTTCTCAAGTCCTCTTAGTATAATTAGAGATGCTAAACAGTGCTAGGTAACAAAGGTGAGCACTATCATCATGTGGACAACCAGACAACCTTTGGATAGGCTTCCGGGAGGTAAAGACTAGCATAGATCTGCAGGGGCTTTAGGATTGAGAGAAAAAAAATTGTTTTCGTTTTTTGCTTATTTATTCTTTTGTTTTTTGTTTTGTGGAAGAGACAAGGCTTTCTAAAAGACAATAATTTCTAGTACGAGACCCCTAAGGAACCAGGCTGAGAGTGAAACCAGAATTTGTGTAGAGGAGCTATCCTTAGATAGAAGAACAAAAGCCCTGTTCTTGTAACCCAAAGGAGGAAGAGCAGACTGCACAGAGAGGTCGGCATTTTATACAGCAGAGGAGAAGGAGTCATGACCTCTCGGATACCTTTTCCTTTCCTTGTGAAGCAGGAGGTGGACGCTAGGTCGCTGGCAGAAGTTGGCTGGAGTGTCAGGTCATGGACTAACTGAAATGGACACCGAACATACCTCTCAGGACAGAGAGCTGTCTTAAGAATCCACAGAGGATTCCCAGGGGACATCCAGCACGTCTCTGTGGTGGATGAACAAGACGGAACTTAGAGTGGGCTCCGTCTGTCTGTGTTGTGACTTTTTCCAATAGCTCTAGGCAGCAGAGAAACTCTCTGAGAGATAAGGGTGCATCCAGGACCAGAGAAGAAAAAGATTCAGAACAGCAAATGCGTTAGGACACATTTATAGACTGTGGAATCTACACTGGATGAGATGGGAAGTGAGAAAAGGAACAGATGGACAGATAATAAGTGAGAAAAGCAGTAAGGTCAACAGATGAGGCGTCCCCAAAAAGCCCCAGAAGAGAAGGGAAATGAGTCATAGTGATAGCCATACATCAGCTGTCCAAGTGGTATTATTTAGTTAACTGTATTATTTATTTAACTGTCAGTAGAATGCAGTTATGGTCCACAGCTGCACAGATGGACACTGCATAATTCAGGAAAGCTACCCACAACTACTCTAATGTAAATGACATCCCTTGGAGTGGTGCAGTCAAATAATGCCCTAAAGATACTCAAAACTCCATTCATTCCCCACTTTGGTATACAGAATTCCCTGATCCCAGACAGTATGTGAAAATATGTAAGATTTCCCATCAAGTTCCACAGTCTTTGAACTTAAGCAAGAAGGCAGCATTTCCATTCTCAGGAACCAAAGAAACCCAACATGCAATCCAGCAATTACCCTGTGTGGGAACTGCAGACAGGATTGAGTACAATGCAGATCTCTGGACTGTGTGAAACCTAAGTCAAACGATCCTGGTGACATGACCGCCTCCTTTGAGTAATGGAGTTGTTGACATAGCAATGACAATAAGGTTGACTGCATCCCATTATGGTTCTAATTGAGAATCTATCTAGTCAGTCTGCCAGCTGAAATCTCTGATCACAGATATAACTGGAGCAGGCAGGGAAGGCAACACCTCAAATTATATAGTTTCTTTAGTCTCAACAAAATTTACCTGAATGTCTTCAAGTCCAGACTTCATGGTGGGTCTAAATATTTAACTCAGATAAATGAGACAGCAATTATCTTCTACGATGGACAACTGCCAACCTCAGGAAATTTTAGAATTAAGTACAGAAATGTTGAAGAGAATCGAAGCCATTAAATTAAGAACCTGTGCAAAATTTATGCACCTGTAATGTTTCCTGGGGCTTCCCTGGTGGCTCAGTGGTAAAGAATCCATCTGCAATGCAGGAGACTTGGGTTCGTTCCCTGGCTTGGGAAGATTCCCTGGAGAAGGAAATGGCAATCCACTCCAGTATTCTGGCCTGGAGAATTCCATGGACAGAGAAACCTGGCAGGTTATAGTCCATGGGGTCGCAAAGAGTTACATACGACTGAGAGAGAGACTAACACTTTCACTTTCAATATTTCCTGGTGGCTCAGTGGTAAAGAATCCGCCTGCCAAGCAGGAGACATGGGTTCGATCCCTGGGTCAGGAAATGGAAACCAATACCAAAATGTTCTTGTCTGGAAAATTCCATGGACAGAAGAACCTGGCAGGTTACAGTCCATGGGGCTGCAAAAGAGTTAGACACGACTTAGCAACTAAACAATGTTTAATGGCATCTGGTTCACTCTATTAGATTGCCCTGTAAGCACAATTTAAAATTAATAATTAGGTAACTTATTTAGAGTTGTGACTTTTCATGTTAAAATGTGACTATGCTTACATACAAAACTGGATCATTTAAATGAACTTCAGATTTTTATAAATTTGTTTGAGTATTTAGACATTCAAATTTTAATTAGGTTTATGAGAGCTATTTGAGTACTTAAAAAGGTTTTTAAGGTATATAATTTAAGTACTTAAGGGAGATATTAGGTATATTCTATATATTATAGCAGTTTAAAAGGTAGGGAGGTGTTCCATTAACAACATATGAAAATGGAACCAAATACTATTTAAAGGCCTCTTAGAGTGACTACTAAAATCTGCCAGACTTATTAATAGATGAGTGATATTTATAAGCTAAATTTAAAAGTTCAAGGAATATACCCTAAAGAACTGAAAGCAGGAATCTGAAGAGATATTTGGACAACCATGTATCCAACAGCATTATTCACAATAGCTAAGAGGTGGACACAACCTACATGTCCATTGACTGATGAATGAATAAACAAAATGCATACAATGGAATATTATTCAGCCTTTAAACAGAAAGACATTCTGACACGTGCTACAACATGGATGAACCTTAAGGAAGTTATTCTGAGTAAAATAATCCAGTTACAAAAGGAAAAAATACTGAATGATTCCACTTATATAAAATGTCTGTGTCTACGAATATAACCACATTCATAGACACAGAAAGTAGAACCGGGCTTGTCAGGGGTTGAGGAATAGGTGGGGAATTAGTGTTTAATGGGTTCAGAGTCTCAGTTTTGTGGATGAATGGTGATGATAGCTGCACAACACTGTGAAACAATTTAATGCCATGGATCTGTACATTTAAAAATGATCACGATGATAAATTTCACATTATATGTTCTACACAGTTAAACATTTTTTTTTACAAATTCCTAAAATAACCAGGACTTTGAAATCATTTTTAAATAAAACAAACTTGAGTTTTTAACACCGAAATTAAAAAAAAAAAAAAACCTTGAGTCTTTTCTTTATATACAGGGTCACCACTGAGGGCACTGGAACATCCCCTTTCCACACTGCTCACCTTCTTTAGGATGGATATTTCTGTTGTTCACAACTGCCCACAAAGGCACAGAATGCTGCATGGGTCTTTACTGCATAGCTTGACAGGTTTTCTATAAGGTAGATTCCTAGCACTGCAATTGCTGGCTCCACTAGCCAGTTTGAAAAATATTACAGAATTGCTCTCTGAGTAAATGGTAACCAATATACAGCAGTCCATTCCAACAGTAGTCCATTCCTTCCAACACTGAGTAGAAGCAAATGGTTCGTGTTCATTCAATGAGTGAAAAATGGTATCTCTGACAGGCCAACTCATGTATTAACAAGCAAGAGAAGAAAATTAAGTCTTTAAAGTAGGCACTTTATAATGACTCTTTCTATAAACTATCTCAATTTATTTTGAAGTGCTAAAAAAAAGTGTGTGTCATTTTTACCCATGAAAAAACTAAAACTCATACAGTAAGTAATATGTGGAGAATCAAAGAGCTGATAGAAAGTGAAGTGACACTGGACTTGGCCATCTACCTCACACCTGCTGCATCTGCTAGGCCCCAAAACACAGAATATTCAGTCTCAACTTTTGGTAACTTTGCTATCTCCTAAAAGAACAAACCCCTTTACCATTTAAGTGAATACTGTCACATTTCCACAAATGCCTCCTCCCAGCCCAAGTACAACCTCCTAACTCCCAACAGGCAAGTCCAGTCTTGCTTTGTTTCTGATTTTTCCCAAAGATGAGTCTACATCTAGCCAGATTACCTTAGGGAGGAATTCTCTAACAGAGAAACATTAAAGACCCTGCTTCTGCAAATAGATGAGTAATTACTTTAATTACCACAGTTGTATTGCATTTTGTTTCTAACATAATACTGTTACTTAATATTTCAGCAGAATGTGGACTTAGCAAATAAGAACCCCTTTCACCATTCTCTGGTCTTTCAAAGCACAAGGCTACTGCTGACATCAAAGGGCACTTGAAGAATGAAGAGGCAGGAAAGATAATTAGGTGCTGGCCAATGATGCAAACAAAATTGCTATCTTTGATGTCACATTTCATAAGGAGGAGGGCCATTAGAGATGTAGTCCTAAAACTCACTGCCTATGAACTTAAAGTGCACTCTCCCAAGAGCAAAACCAATTAACTTACTTTAAGGATGACAGAAATTGTGTAAGATTATAAACCAGTAAGATTATTTAACCAGACAGATACTGTCACTTCTGAAGGAAAAAAGTTAAAAAGATGAAAATACCAGGGACCCACAGACATAAATGGTTCACACACAAGATGGATAATATGCAAGTCAAATCAATAAAGTACCAATTTTATGGTATCTAAGAAAAACCTATTATATAATTAAGTAAGCCTGAATAATTTCAGGGAAAAGTAATACAGGCTCACAAAACATTTACCCATTATCAACGAAGTCAGAAACAGTCAATGGAAACCAATGTCTGAATGGACCTTATACATTCCTTGAATCAAATACAATGAGATCACAAGACTGGATTAAAGCAGCAGTGAATAAAATAAAATACTAGGCACAATTTAATGACAGACACTTTATATAATAATATAGATGCAATAATATGCATGCAATTGCTTTCTTTCTGATATTTCTGCCTAAATCACCTCCTCCTGAATCACACAGGCAGCTACATATATATATATTGAGTCAACCAAACCTCGTAAACCACAGCTTTTACCTGGAAATGTGACACATATACAGCTGGAAAACAAAAGCCCTTCTCTGTGATTTGGTCCTGACATAGAACTTCCAATATAACATCTAACTAGCAGGGTGGGGCTGGGATTTCTCCTGAGAAGACAGTAAGTGCCATGTGATCCTGGGGTTTTAGCTTTTGGGGAGTTTTAAGGAAATACTGAACAGCAAACAATACCATAGGTCATTAGAAGGCAATGGCACCCCACTCCAGTACTCTTGCCTGGAAAGTCCCATGGACGGAGGAGCCTGGTAGGCTGCAGTCCATGGGGTGGCTAAGAGTCAGACACGACTGAACGACTTCACTTTCACTTTTCACTTTCATGCATTGGAGAAGGAAATGGCAACCCAGTCCAGTGTTCTTGCCTGGAGAATCCCAGGGACGGGGGAGCCTGGTGGGCTGCCATCTATGGGGTTGCACAGAGTCGGACACGACTGAAGTGACTTAGCAGCAGCAGCATCTATCATTGGCTCTACTTGACTTGCAAAGGGGGAGGCCCTGCCTTTGTACTTGCTACATGAAGAACAGCAGGTAGTCACCAGATCCTCCTGGCAGGGGTGGCCTAGCACGGGTGGTGGCCTACACTAGGGAAATGACTCATTTCTGGCTCTCTGGTTGGAGCCGTATTCCTGTTCCCCACACATAAGCACCAGGAGAGGCTCAAGAGCAAAAGATGCCCCTGTGACCACTCACCAGGAAGGTTACAGTACTACCATACCAGCTCAGTAAAATAAAAAAGACCGTATCTTTCAAAGACGGCAAGTTTGTAACTGCTAGAGAAAGCCAGGGAGCCTGACTAGCCTAGGTACTAAGGGGATTTGCTTCATGAATAGACAAACACATATTAAAAGACTAAAGCCATTCTTTTTTTTTTTTGGCCTAAGAAAGTAAGGTGAAGGTGAAGTCACTCAGTCGTGTCCAACTCTTTGCAACCCTGTGAACTGTAGCCTACCAGGCTTCTCTGTCCACGGGAGTCTCCAGGCAAGAATACTGGAGTGGGTTACCATTTCCTTCTCCAGGGGATCTTCCCGACCCAGGGATCAAACCTGGGCCCCCCCCCCCATTGGAGGCAGATGCTTTAACCTCTGAGCCACCACCCTTTCAATATTCAAACTCAATAGAAAAACAAACGGTCACTGCTTCAAGCTAAATTAGTTGTCTAGAAGATCAGATGGAAGAAAAGCTTGCAACACAGAGCAAAATTCCTGAGAAATTAATAAGTGAAAGGTGAGACTTGTTAGAGACTGAAGACCAGAATGTCCTAGACAAGAATAATGGGGAAAAGATATATTTTTAAAAAAAGAGCCCATGACATCTCTAGATATTTGAACCTTAAGATCAGAAAGAAAAGAATTTTTCCATTTCCAGAAAGAAAGAACAGGCTATCTACAACGAAGACAGAATAGCCTAGCATTAGTTTTCTCATTTGTGGAGAAGGCAATGGCACCCCACTCCAGCACTCTTGCCTGGAAAATCCCATGGACGGAGGAGCCTGGTAGGCTGTAGTCCATGGGGTCGCTAAGAGTCAGACATGACTGAGTGACTCCAGTGTTCTTGCCTGGAGAATCCCAGGGATGGGGGAACCTGGTGGGCTGCCGTCTATGGGGTCGCACAGAGTCGGACATGACTGACGCAACTTAGCAGCAGCAGCAGTTTTCTCATTTGTAGTGTCGAGATTTAAAATACAGTGAAAAAACATTTATAGGTTATTAATTTATAATTTTTGATAAAGGATTCTTGAAACAAAAGAGCCTACATGGTAAGACAGTAGCCTAAAATGATAATTTCAGGAACTGAAGAATAGGGAGATACTTGCCATAATGAGGACTTGGAAAAAATTTACTAAGATCTCAACTTCAGACTGGGAGATGTGAAAAAAGTAAAATGTCTAGGAAGGAGAGGAATAGGCATTATTTAATTTCTATACTGCTCAACAGGTGTAAGAGAAGGAAAGAGATTTCAATACAATGGTAATCATTAATTTAATGAAGAATACAGAATTTCTTAGGGCTACCCTGGTCATTCAAATGGTAACGAATCCGCCTGCAATGTAGGAGACCCGGGTTTGATCCCTGGGTTGGGAAGATTCCCTGGAGAAGGGAATGGCTCCTCACTCCAGTATTCTTGCCTGGAGAATCCCATGGACAGAGGAGTCTGTCGGGCTACAGTCCATGGAGTCGCAAAGAGTCAGACACGACTGAGCAACTAACATTTCACTTCACAGAATTTCTTAATTAAGGAAGAAGAGCAGTGGAAGCAGAGGCGTGAAATATAAGTGATTAAGCCAAAAACGACAGGCAAAGGCGAAGAGACAAACTGCAAAATACAATGATTTTTATACATAAGGTAAAATAATGAGAATAAACCAAATATACTGAAATAACAATAAACACAAACATAAGCAGTTTTTAATCAAAGAAAAAGACATTTGTAGATCTGATTAGAGTAACAAAACTTAGCTCTATTCTGTCTATAAGAAAACCATCAAAATGAAATGACAAGAAGAGTAGAAAACAAGACAGAGAAAAATTAGGGAAAATATAAATGATATAAAACAGAAGTAGTAATAGTATCAAATAGAATAGAATTCAAGTACAGAAAGCAATCACTGAGTTCAAAAAAGTATTACATAAGGTTAAAAATTACAATTCATTAAGATATAAGATTTATACAGTAAAACTACAATGAAATATCAAGAGCAAAGTTTCAGAAAAACAAGAAAAGCTTAAAGTTATAAGAGGAATCTTTTCACATTTGACAGAGCAAGTAGACAAAAAAATCTACTCCAAGTCATTCAAGAAATTAGCAATTTCTGCAGCAATTAACAGAAAAATCCACCTAAGAATGCTTTTGGTCAGCAGCTCTCAAACTTCTTTGGTTTTCAGGATCCTTAAATTATTGACTTTCCCCAAAAGCCTTTACTCATGTGGGTTATATCTATCAACACTACTGCATTACAAGTTAAAACTGAGAAACTTTTAAAATTTGTATTCATTCAAAAATGTTATAAATCCCACTGCATATTAACATAAATAGTACATTTTAATGAAAAATATCTCTATGCTCCAAAATAAAACCAAACATAAATAAATAAATAGGGATACAATCAAAAAGCTTGCCTCCGTAGATGGATTTACAATTTGACACCATCCTTATGGCAGAAAGTGAAGAGGAACTCAAAAGCCTCTTGATGAAAGTGAAAGAGGAGAGTGAAAAAGATGGCTTAAAGCTCAACATTCAGAAAACGAAGATCATGATATCTGGTCCCATCACTTCACAGGAAATAGATGGGGAAACAGTGGAAACAGTGTCAGACTTTATTTTGGGGGGCTCGAAAACCACTGCAGATGATGACTGCAGCTATGAAATTAAAAGACGCTTACTCCTGGGAAGGAAAGTTATGACCAACCTACATAGCATATTCAAAAGCAGAGACATTACTTTGCCAACAAAGGTCCGTCTAGTCAAGGCTATGGTTTTTCCTGTGGTCATGTATGGATGTGAGAGTTGGACTAGGAAGAAAGCTCAGCACCGAAGAATTGATGCTTTTCAACTGTGGTGTTGGAGAAGACCCTTGAGAGTCCCTTGGACTGCAAGGAGATCCAACCAGTCCATTCTGAAGGAGATCAGTCCTGGGATTTCTTTGGAAGGAATGATGCTAAAGCTGAAACTCCAGCACTTTGGTTGACTCATTGGAAAAGACTCTGATGATAGGAGGGATTGGGGGCAGGAGGAAAAGGGGATGACAGAGGATGAGATGGCTGGATGGCATCACTAACTCGATGGACGTGAGTTTGAGTGAACTCTGGGAGTTGGTGATGGACAGGGAGGCCTGGCGTGCTGCGATTCATGGGGGTCGCGCATAGTCGGACACGACTGAGCGACTGAACTGAACTGAACCATATAAACAAAGGCTGTGGTATTGCTTTATTACAGGACCCTGATTAATATAATCAAATACCTGATCATAAACACATCATTATTTCAGTGAGTTTCGAAAGATCCCATGGTATTTCTACCGAATATTTTTTCTTCCACAGTGTGGAGGCTTCTTTGCATAGAAAAATTCTAGGTACTGTGACTGATGACATTCACCAGGAAAGAATACCTTGCTGTTTTTTTAAGGGATCACAATCACCTTTTTAAACTGTAGAATTTGTCTGTGACATGAAACAGTATTTTAAGAGAAAGAAACTTCAGCAGTTATAAATTTCACACCAATGTGGTTTGTTATAATCTGTAACCATGCTGTCCAAAACAGTAGCCACTAGCCACATGTGGCTTTCTAAATTTAAACTTTAAATTTAAATTAAATATAGCAAACATTCGGTTCCTCAGTCACACTAGCCACAGGTCAAGTGCTTAAGACCCACATGCGGTTAGTGGCTAGCTACCACACTGGCAGCACAAAGAACATTTCCATCATCCCAGAAAGTTCCATTGATGTACACTGGAGGAGCTGTCTTCCAGCACCACGAGGAAACAGAAAAGGAGATTGCCTTTCGTGTAAGGGCAAGAGTTCTTTAAGAGGTTATGTTTGAAGCTATAAAGCATCCCTATCCTTTTTCAGTGCCTAAAACGAAGCTTGTGCAGTACAACATTTAAAGTTATCTATACAATAACTTTATTTGGATGGCATGAATAGCTTTTCTATACAGATGATGGTAGGCCTGCGTGCTCAGTCACTTCTGTGTCCGACTCTTTGTGACCCCATGGACTATAGCCTGCCAGACTCCATGGGATTTCCCAGGCAAGAATACTGGAATGGGTTACCACGCCCTCCTCCAGGGGATCCCAACCCTGGGATCAAACCTGCATCTCCTGCATTACAAGCGGATTCTTTACCCACTGAGCAACCTGGGAAGCCTCAAGAGTAGGCTTAGGTGAGTTAAATAAAATAAAAATCAAATTGCCCAGAGTCCCAAAATGGTGCATAACAAAGCCAGAATTTAAATGACAAATGTATACAACTCCCACACCCGTGTTCTTAACTACCACAGTCTGCTATCTCACAGTGGCATTAACACTGGGGGCGGTGTCCTGTGTCTGTTTAATGCTTCTTACTCTGCATTAAATACTCTTTACTAAATACATTTATTCTTTTCCTGGTTTCAAGACTGTAACCCCTTTATTCAGCTAATAAATGAAGTCCAGTTTATCAAATTCAGTGGCCACTTCGATATGCCTCCAAAAGGAGCCACCACGTCTCAGATGGCTGCGTGTCCAACTGGATTTAGAATTTCCACTACTCCCAGTGAGCAAGTACGCCTCAGCTATGGAAATTCTCTTTCATCAGGCACTCTACGGCATGATGATCCAGCTGACTTCAAGTCATACCAGCAGC
Organism: Bos mutus; assembly: GCF_027580195.1. NCBI lineage: Eukaryota > Metazoa > Chordata > Mammalia > Artiodactyla > Bovidae > Bos > Bos mutus. The sequence goes on along the minus strand of NC_091623.1, from coordinate 65,381,617 downwards.
TTAGCTTCTACTCTCTGAGTAGGTGGACTATGAAGAGTCATTACTTCAATACCGAGAGGGGCTGCAGTCCTGGAACTGTAGACAATGCTGGCCAAGTGCCCGAGAAGCCAGAAACGTTATCTACAGAAGGCAAAACTTAATGCTCTGTCAACTTGCAAACTAATCTGCACTGCTAGGTTAGGTGGTGCGCTTTGCCGCCAGGTTCCCGAAAGGTTTCCAGGCCATTCTAGAGGAGGCATAGAAAAGCATGTTGAGAACTACATAGCATTATTTAAATTTCAATTATTTTCAGTGACAACTTTTAAAGATGGAACACCCTTAGAGACTATTTGACCATGTGATGAAGAGATCAGAAAATAAAGTCCAGAGAGTTTCAGCAACTGGCCCTAAGTCAAAAGGATTTGATGGAACAGCTTGAGCCTCCTGAGTCATTCTCCTGTAGTAATCAAGATCAAATTAGAGGCTTACAGCTGACGGAGTCTAGGGTGTCAAGGGCTTTTCATGACAAAATACACCCACTGAGTTGAGATCCAGAAATATGTTTTAACTCAGTAATTCCCAAGATGTGGTCAATGGAACACCAGTTCCACAGAGTATTGAGTATTATGTCAAAAAAAGGATTCTGTGATCAAATATATTTGAGTTAAAAAAAAAAAAGGAAGAGTGTGCGTGTGTGCATGTGAGGGTGAAAACTCCATGACTTTCAGGAGCCCTCAGCATACTATGTGCATTATTAACTGCCAAGAGGAGGCTATCATAGGCAGTGTTAAAAATTTACTCGCTCATAAAATATTTTCATTCAATAGCATTCCTCAAGATTAGTGTGGGATGAAATGCACTTTGGCAAACACTTATCTAACTTTATCAGCAGATGAGTCCCTCGTATCCTCAAACATGGCTGCCTGGAATAGATTTAATAAAATGGTATCTTTTGTGTAAGATGGCTTTCCTCCAGATGACATCACTACTATCATAAATATCATGAGGAACTTCAGAAACTTATGACATGCTTGCAGCATCAAGTTTTCTTAGCAGCTGCCAAACTATTGCCTAAATTGCTAATAATATTGAAAATATTTGTAAGTGATCATAATTCAGACATTCTTCTGTTTTTCCTTGCATCATTCTTCTATATATTGAAGATCACATCTATTTTTTTAAAGCCTAAAATCTGACGTTCCATAATTAGTGACAGAAAGCATATAATACCATATTCCTGGAGAAGGAAATGGCAACCCACTCCAGTGTTCTTGCCTGGAGAGTTCCATGGACAGAGGAGCCTGGAGAGGTTCAGTCCATGGGGTTGCAACATGTCCCCATGTCCATGGGGACATGACTGAACAACTAACACATACACACACCATAGTCCTGTGTAGGATTTTGTCGGCAATGCAAGAAAATAGATATGTAAATTGTGGCATGTGTAGAGGTAGAGACAGAGTTCAGTTCAGTTCAGTTTAGTCGCTCAGTCGTGTCCGACTCTTTGCAACCCCATGAATCGCAGCACGCCATGCCTCCTTGTCCATCACCAACTCCCGGAGTTCACTCAGACTCACGTCCATCGAGTCAGTGATGCCATCCAGCCATCTCATCCTCTGTCGTCCCCTTCTCCTCCTGCCCCCAATCCCTCCCAGCATCAGAGATAGAGTAATATACCACTATTGTAAACACATTACTTTTTTTTTTTTTTTACTTTTCTGACCATCAGAACAAAACAGTGACTTAAGCACTATTTTATGCCCATTTGAGGGATGAGAAAACTAAGGCACAGTAAAGTTAGGTAACTTGCCCACATCACAAAGATAGTAAGTGGCTGAACCAGGGAAAAAAAAGAGGTGACAGTCACAGGATTAGCTTTCTCAAGATTTCTCCTTGAAGCGACTCATGATAATGAGCTATATACAATTAGGTATATATATTCAAAAAGGTATATACAATTATTCCACACAGTACTGAGATTTTTCAAGCAGTTTATCTTCTACCTGGAAATCTTCACAGGTGAACTGTCATTGTTTGGGGCTCTAGTGTTATATGCAGATAGAAGCACTTTGCATGATAATTAAGAGCATAGGATTGTAGTCAGACAATTCTGGATTCACAACCATTCATCTATGCTTCACAAACTACTCAACCATGGCCTTGAGTGAGGCTCTGTAACTCAGTTTCCTTATTTGTAAAATGAGTATAAAACAAGAACTTTACTTAGAGCTTGGGCTTTCCTTGTAGCTCAGTTGGTAAAGAATCTGCCTGCAGTGCAGGAGACCCGGGTTAACACAGTGTCTGGCTGTTAATGAACGCTCGGCTGCTGGTGGCACGACTGAGGCTATTGTGGCTATTAATAAACAATTTTAGGGCATTCTCTATTTTATAGCATACTTTCCTATGCTTTTATTTCATCACAGCCATTACAGTGAGATTGCAAGGTGAAGGATGAGGGAGGGAGAAAAGCCTCCATCTACTTCACCATAGCTTTGTTCCTCATAATTATATATGGAGACAATTTTCCTGGATGTGAAAGCTGGAAGAAACCACTTGAATGGATAGCAAGATCCTTCCAAGAAATAATATACTTCCTTACGGAGTTATTTTCTCTATTATTCAAGCTCCTTCTTTCCCAAAGATCTGTTTCGAATCAAAGCCAGGTTTCACAGCCTGAAAATTAATACTGTGCAGCCAGAAATAAATTATTTTGCAAAGAGAAATACCAGACCCACATAATTTTTACTTGGTGGAAAAAAAAAAAAACCTCCCTTTTTACCTCGCCAGAAAGTACAATGGACAGATATAAAAGCACAATGTTTATCCATTAATGTGGTCTGTAAAAGGAAGCGCCCCTTCTGATTCATGACTCCTAGCCTTTATTCCAGCACTACCTCTCCAGCCTGGCAACAAAAGCACCATCATCAATTTGTGATTAGCCATGACATTATCTGGTTTTCAGATTATCTATTTCTATCTTCAGACTCCTGGACAGGAGACTATGCCTCGTGCCACCAAGGGCAGGCCCTCCGTAGAGAGGACTCATGGCACAGAAGACAATGGGAATGTCAGCATCTGAGCTTATGGGAGAGGCTCCAACTGCCTCACGATGAACATCAAAGAAAACCCCAGTTCAACGTCCACATGTTTAAAAACTTCACTAACATTCCAGATATAGAAAAACATCCTGACGCTTAAGTTAAATTTTTAAATTTTCAAGCAGATGTTTCCCTAGGTTAAGTATGTTGTCTCTGACTGACTTCAAAAATTAGAGGATTATGATTCTTATTTTACATTGTCTCTTTATATCTTCTGTCACTAATTAGTAAAATAAATCAAACTTGAAATTTCCTACTAGAGAAAACATCTTCCTCCAGTACCTATAAATATACTCCTATTTTTCATGTTATCTTTTTTTGGTATATAATATAAGCATTGTGCTCATCAGATTTCTACTCAGTAAGTTTTCCTAATTCCTTGGTCATTACAGAATGCTTGTCATAATACAGAGATGAAGTAATAAACCCCACAGGGTTTCCTTAATCAATGATACATTTTAAGGGCAACTAAACTGCTTAACAGAAAGGCCTCTATTTTAATTCCTCATGTTTGAATAGTTGAGATCCACAGGACTGCTATAACACCGTGTTCAATATTGTTTTATTCTGAAGCTGGACTCTCAACAAAAACAGATTTATACAGTTCATGAAAATCATGGCCAAAAGATATGATGAGCTATGTAGAGAAAATGTGAACATATTTGCCTTGTTCTTCATCCAAACCTATTTCCCATTTAAGAGAAAGCTCCATTGTGTGAGTTTTGGTGGAGGAAATGATACAAAGGCATATATTCAGAAATCTGTCTCAGTAGCAAAAGGACAGAAGAGGACACCTTTGACTAACTAGGTGCTAACCAGTGAAGACCTCAGCTGATTTTTCTATTAGATTCCCTTGGCTCTTACCTCTTCTCCAAGTTTGCCTCTCCGGACTGCTTATAGATTCTAGATCTACCCTTTCCATGACATACAATTTATTATTTTAAATCAATGAGTCAAATTTGGTTTTCATGTTTTACAGTTAAGACCTCTGTTTTAGGTAGCACCCTATATATTGTGAAAATATTAAAGTTAAAAATGTTAATTAAAGTTTAAGACTTCACATAATTTTTTCCATTTGGACTCTTGTAGGTAGGATGTGAAGTTCATAGGTAGCTATTATTCTTTGCAAGAATATCTGTGTTCTGATTAGAATTTTAGAACATTGATATATGAATTATATGCCCTGGAGTTTCAATTTTTAATCTTTCCCATGCCATCTGCAAGTGCTAATAATTAAGATATTTAAATGATGCTTAACTCTTAAGAGGTACACATACTTGTTTTAGTGTCTTCATAATCATTAGAATGTGAAAACCTGCTCTCGCCTAATTTACACTAACTTGCCCAAGATGTGGGACCACCTAAGAGGTTTTTAAAAGATATGAACAAGAAATTAGACGGTCTGCAGTGATTTAGGGTTGACATGAATAAAAAGCACTTCATGAAAATAACATCTAACAAGTCATGGAGAGAAAGAGTATCAGTTGAAAATGAGATCCAGCCTTTTGGAAAAAACTACCTGAGACCAGCTGACACTTTACCTTATCTTGGAAGAGACTCACAATAGTCTCCAATCAAACTGCTACTTTGGGGCTACTTTAGGTGGGACTAAAGTCCACCTTTCCCAAGTTCTGGATTTTCACTAACTCTGTTAACATTTTAATGAACAACTCTCAACAGGCAAGCCTGTGGGATACAGAAAATATAATGACTCTGAACCCATAAATGTATCCCAAGCATTGAAAAATAAGTTGCTTGTGGGAAAAACATCAGGAATCTTTATAATATTTTGAACAAATCGATGGTTTTTAAACCATTCTGTCTTAACTGATAATAGCAGGAAAAATTTTCAAGTATATAGTACTTCTCTTCAATAGTATAATTCTTTTCATAGACCACATGAATCTGGCTGCCAGTAGAGGCTACTTAACAGCATTTTCTGCCGGGTATGGTTTGGCTGCTATGAGGTAACATTTTCCACCACATATGTGATGGAAGCCTGTGAGTGATTGGGCTGTCTAACATACTCCCAGAAATTGAACTGCATACGGAATGGGTAAGATAGAGGCATGTGAGAAAAACTAATTGTTAATGTAAAATTTCACTCAATTTTTTTTAATATTTTCATATAATTAGTTTTTTTTTCATGCCGTTATATTATCTAAACTTGAGCACGTTCATTCTTGTTCATATTCTATGTTGTATTCTAGGTCCTTTAAAGTTACTATTACTCAAGCATGAAACAGATAAAGAATATTAAATATTTTAACATGGCTACATATTAGATGGTAGCTCAGATGGTAAACAATCTGCCTGCAATGCAGGAGACCCAGTTTCAATCCGTAGATTGAGGATCCTCTGGAGAAGGCAATGGCAACCCACTCCAGTATTTTTGCCTGAATAGTTCCATAAACAGAGTCTAGTGGGCTACAGTCCATGGTGCTGCAAAGTTTCGGACAGGACAGAGTGGCTAACATATTAGATACTTTGAGGCAAAAATCCTAAGAGAAGAAATTAGTAAAAGAGAATTAGTTAAATCTAAAATCTTCTTTAGTCAAGAGAAACTCTTGTATATATGCACAAGGAAACACTTTATTAGAAGTTCATCATAGCTTTTTTTATTAGGAAAAATTAGAAAGAATCTAAATGCTTACCAAAGAAAAAGTATATTGCTTTATAGTTATGCAATGGAATATTGCAGAGTAGTTTAAATGAATAAGCTAGTTCTGTATGTATTAATTGAAAGACCCCAAAAACAATGTTGAATAAAAATAAGTTAGAAAATACATAGAGACTGATAGCATTTATGTTCATGAAAAAATATAAAACAATTATATATATATAGTTTATGGAAACACTAAATATATAAAATGAATGAGGTAAATGTACTATAACTTCATGATAGTGATTATCTCTGGAAAAGCAGGAGAAACGGAAATAAAAAGAACAAAGGGGATTTCAATTTACCTGTAAAGTTGTATTGTTTTTTCAACAAAAGAAAGAGCAAGAAGTGATCTGACAGAATTTTTTTAAAGTTAGTTTTCTTTTCATTTGGTGGTATGTACATGAAAGACTTCCTGAAATGTCTTTTGTTACATTCCAGACTTTAAAAATTATCCATAGTATTACACTTAAAAAGACCACTTAATTAAGAACAGAGCATTCCTAACTAGCTGGGTGATCAGACAGAATTTTGTCCCATTTTCCAGGACTAAATCAAACATCATTTAAGCAGAGAATTTACTTAGAGGTATTGCTCAGGGTTTATTTAACTGCAAGAGATCAGACATATCTCACTATATGAAAATACATATGAAAATAACTTTAGGGTGAGAATGTTATGTTATCTGCCCTTTATTCTTTCACCCTACAACTTTAATCCTTAAGACTTCTCTTCTGAGGAGTATTTGAGACAAGTTAAATAACAGAAAAGAAAAATACAGTTGTTCTTATAAACCCAGAAGACTTAACATCAAATGCAAGTTTTCTAAAGGACAATCAGCATATCATGACTTTCTATTTCATACAACTGTACACCTACAATAAATGAAATACAGTAGGAAAACCTTTCACAATCCCAAGATAACCCTACAGAAAATGAATGAAAAGGTTAATGATAAATAATTAGGAAAAATATTTCCTAATTGGAAGAATAATTGGTCACTATTACCACATTAGTATTTTTTAATAGATGACAGATGATTATTTAAAACAATGGCTCTCCTAATCAATATTTAATCATATAAAAATTATTGTTCGCAAAACTACAGGTTCCACTGTTCTTTTGTCTTCAAAACACTCACCTCTTTCTCATCTCGGGGCTTTTTCCAATGCAGTCTCCTTTTCCAATAACTTTATTCCTTCAGTTGTTAAAATGGCTAGTTCCTGTTCATCCTTGAGGTCTGTGCAAGTCATTAGTACTGATCATCAAAATCCATTTTTTCTCTTTTCTGGCACATAGAAAGCTATATAAACCTGTATTTTTAAAAATTAGGCCTAGCCATGTCACGTGACCTGTTCTGGCCAATTATATGAAGACGTATGTCATTTTTCTGGGCAAAAGCCTTTAAGAGCCAGTGCGCAAGTCATCTTCTCCTTCATTGCTTTGGCGACCACGGAGGCATATGTTGCAACAGAGTCTCTTTGATTCTGCCTCCCTGAGAAAACATGATGAACAAAGTTCCCTGATATCTTATGCTGGACACTTGGTTATATAGTGTGAAGGGAAATTAACCTTTGTTTATTAAGTAAACAGGGCTTCCCTTGCAGCTCAGTTGTTAAAGAATCCATCTGCAATGAGGAGACCTGGGTTTGATCCCTGGGTTGAGAAGACCCCCTGGAGAAGGGAAAGGCTACCCACTCCAGTATTCTGGCCTAGAGAATTCCATGGACTGTATAGTCCATAGGGTCGCAAAGAGTCAGACATGACTGAGCGACTTTCACTCACTTGACATTAAGTAAACAAATCAGAGACTTCACAGTTGTTCCGGTAGCATAACCTAGACCATCCTGATTAATTCAAGGTCTCAGATTAAATGGTATCTCTTCAGTGTGGAATTTCTTACACAATTATTGAAATTTCTGTAATCCAGAAAACACTCTGTTTCTTTCAGAGCATTTATCACAGTGTACTTTTTTAGTGTATTAGTTTGTGCTTTACACTTCCCCCCCAAAAATTATAAGCAACATACAAAAGGGATTTCAAATATCAGCACAATGACCAGTAGATGCTATCTTCTTAGTAAATATTTGTTAAATGAATGACTGTTCCACTTTATTTTATTAAAAATAATATGTTGGGTACTTTAGAAAATTTGATATACAGTTAACATGCTTGGGCAAGAAAGTCCAATGACAACAAAGAGATAAAATGCACCATAAATTTTCATGACACATATTAAAGTTCTGAATCTGAATATCCTACGACTTAGAAACTATTTTACATTTGGGACACCACTGCTCCAATTTAGACAACATCAATTAGAGAAGATTTCTTGATTTATCGTAAAAAAATAATTCCAGTTAAACTCAGATGCAGTGCATGTAAACAGAGGACAGACTTAAACTTTCCCAACATATAAAAAGTCATAAAAGTTACAAAAATGATATTTTATTGAAGCTGTAAAGAACACATATACTGAGCTGGAGTCCTTATTCTCCTGCTAGCAATTTAATAAACGTTTCAGTCATATTTATGACCATTTCATTTTCCACATATTTTTTGTTGCCAGGATAAAACCTTAGGAGTTCATGCTTCAATAAACTCAGACTCAAGAATCTATTAGAAAAAATGAATTTCAGGCTGGCATCCACTGAAGTCCTAAATCTTCTCCTTCCACTGCCAGGATGTAAGGTAAAAACGGTTGCAGTACTAACAGTCGCTGTCAGCTGCCACACTTTTGCCAACGACTATCTATCAAGCATGGATTGCTAGTGAGCTACAATCTACCACGTATTTTGTGGGAGACTTGAGCATGCCTGGAGATCTTAGCTCAATAACATTTCAAGATCTAGCTTCAGACAAGGCAAGATGCCCCTGCTAGGAAGCAAACTGAGACTAAATATGGTAAAAATTAATACTTCTATATAGTCATGCTGGATCAGAGTCAACAATGGCAATTACACCTGTGGCAATGCAGCTGGATTTCTACTCATTAATACCCAGCTTACCAGGAGAGCTCATAGAACACCCATCCAAATTTTATTTTGAATATTTGTTCTTGTAGAAATGAATTAGCAATACTTTCCTCTGTTTGGATTTGTTTTCCTCTTTCATATGCTTTTATACTGTCACTTTTCATATTTTTGCATTTAAAATATTTCTTTCTTTTCTCCACAAGAAATGCACTCAGGCAATGTATCTAATACCATAATGAAGTTAAAAGCCCTGGCTTCCTAGTAAATGTGTTTGTATCTATGCCTTGTAATCATGATTCATAAATAACAAGATGAATTCACTTTTAACAGGAAAGTAATTATGATTCTTTCTAATATTAAAAATAGTAGCAAATGTATTCATTACAGTGAGGTAGATATGATTTCTAGACTCAACAGACACTTGAGGAAATAGAGGTTCTAAGAGGCGAGGTACTATATCCAAAGCAATATAGCCGCATAAAAAACAGTAAGTGTGTGTATGTTATTAGTTATAATGCATGAACTGGAGAATGATATAGTATATATTGAGTTGGCCAGTAAGTTCGTTCAGGGTTTTCCGTAAGATGTAATGGAAAAACTTGAACGAACTTTTTGGCCAACACAATAGAATAGCAGAATGGCAGAATATGCATTATAGTCAGACAGATGTGGATTTTAATCTCAATGCCATTATTTACTGGCTTTCTGACAACAGTTTAGTGAAAAAAATAATGGAAAGAGTCTTACCACACAGTAGGTGCTCATTAAAAAATAGCTATTTACCATATTATTATTTAGACATGACTTCAATAATTTTCTTTTAATGGTCAGCACTGCCAAAGCTTTGTATGATAAGCACGTATTATTATTTTTATAAACAGAAAAAATAAATCATATAAAAATAGTTTTTAATGTTGACAATTTGAGATTAGAGTGGTATCAAATCAAGTATTAAAAATAAAGCGGATCAATTTTGTATCTTTATCTCAACATATGTTATCTTTATCCTTTATCTCAACATATGTTAGCTGTACTGATGGTGAGAAAAGCTTGTGAAAAAGCATCAAGTATCAGTTATAAGAACTTTCACTGGCATTTCTACTGAGGACAAAGCCCCAGAAAGGGTGAGATGAATCATGGAAACCACAGCAAATACAAAAAGAAACAAAATAAGAGAATAACAAAAATTTCCAACCCATTCCTTAAGGTTCCACAACTCATTCTCTTAAACAGAAACTGAAAAACTAGAGTTCACTGCTCAGACTTGCAGCTGTTGTATGTACTGTGAGGTGGAGATATCAATGCTAGTGCCCACAGGGACACATGAAGGACAGACAGCAACATACACGCAGCCCCACGGTTTATGTACCCAGGGAACTTGGGTCACGTCTAAGTTCAACCATTTATATCCAGATATGCAAGTTTATATTAATAGTAACAAGCATATACACAATAAATTGCAATTTTTCTACTTCACCAATTACTGGCTTCTATGAAAAGCAAACAGGTTACTCATCAATTCTTTAACCACTAATGATGTAGAAATTTTGGAATGCATTTTTTCCATCCAAGTACAGAGTGCTCCTGAGTTTTTGCTGATCTATTTCCATAATTGTTATTTGATCCAATACTCAGAAAAACGTTCATTGTATGTAATTTCTTCTAATGTTTAACTGCTGAGGTAAGTAACACCCTACATTCAAAGAAAATGGTAATATGAGAGAAACAGAGATAAACTCATGTTACAAATTTTGAGTTAAGTAAAGGAGAAAAAATTACTTTCAAAAACCAGAGAGGCCTCCTTCTCATGTTATAATTTAAAAGGATACATACAGAATGTACTAGTTTTAAAACAGGCTTTTATCAGCTTGAGTAACCTTTCAAAAGGACACTTTCTAAAATACAATCAGAATTTCTTAATAAGACACTTGATTTTTCTGCAATGCAGTCAAATGGTTCTTAGGACACTGAAAACTATGCTCCAGGCAGGGACAGACCTTGAGATTCTGGGATTTACTGAGAACAAATTCAGTTTACTGGCAAAAGCACTGCTGGCACGCTTCCCTGCATGATCGGGTAGTAATGGAGCTTAGGAAATAATCCCATTCTGTCCACACAAGAACTGGAGCAACTGAAGGCTGCTAGGGCTGCCATGTCACAATGCTACCAGAGCCCAGTACAAGCCACAAGTCTAATGACTTTGGCACAGTACTGGCATTTATTTCATAGACAGTCTTCTTACTCTTTAATAACGCTGAAGTTATTTCTTCCAAAATCATTCCAACATCTAAAGGGGGTAATTTTTTAATGTGAAACACAGAGGGGAATATCCAACAATAATAACAAATCAAGAAAAAAAGTCCCATCTTGATGAATAAAGAAATTTTGCCACCAATTTTAAAGGTAAAAAATCTAATGTCAACCCAATTCTAATTAAATGATAAATAATTAAATTTTATTGTCGGAATCAATGCCAAGCTTTTAGAAACTCTTTGATCCATTCTCTGTTACAACCACTTCTAATAACACCATCATCATTTTTAATTTTTATCCATGACCTACAAATTCTCTGCAATTATTTCATAATTTGAATGAAGTTTCTCCTCTCCTAACATCCGTAAAAGGTACTAAGACTTATTCATAAATAACAGTCAATGTTTTCCCTCCATCTCATTTTGTCAAACTCAGAAATGCTCAGAGACTTAGAATGGTTGCTTTTGAAAATATTTTTGAACAGTTCTGGTTGTTATAAAATAATGCTGAGGACCAGATTTAAGAGCTCTTTGGCCTGTATGTGTCTTATTAACATTTTATTTTCTAATTTATCAGCTTTCTTCCTTTCTGGCCACTTTTTGCAGAAAGTCTATTTATCCATTAGATATTATTATTCCCTCTGATTCTTTTCTTGGGCTAATTTCTTCCACTCAGCAATGTTACTCCGTTCCTAGGCTCTACTTTTCACCTATTCTTCTGAAATTAGACCACATTTGCTAGTGTTTACTGGACACAGTTACCTGACTGTCCGATGGGTGCCTGTGCTATGACATGTCTTACCCTGAATCCATTATTTCCGAGAACTCTGGCTTTCTCTCTTGTGATCATCACATCAGATTACAGTCATTGGCCTTCACACAATCATCCAAGCTAAAACCCTTAGAGTAATTCTTGACATTTCTCACTCCAGTCTCCCAGATATGTCACTAAGTCTTATCTATTCTGTCTTTGAACTGCCACTAGAATGTATAGCCTCCCCTAAGTACAATTCCTATGCCTTAGCTCAGTTCCTCTCTCTTTACTAGACTATTTCAGCACCATCCTTATTTCAGTGTTACAGTCTTCAGGGTTTACTTTCTTCCACATCTAAGTTAATATTTTCAAAGTGCTTAGTTGCTAAGTTGTGTCCAACTCTTTGCAATCCTTTGGACTGTAGCTCGCCAGACTTCTCTGTCCATGAGATTTCCCAGGCAAGAATACTGGAGTGGTTGTCATTTCCTTCTCCAGGGGATCTTCCCAACCCAGGGATCGAACTCACGTCTCCAGTGTCTCCTGAACTGTGGGCGGATTCTTTACCCACTGAGCCATCAGGGAATCCCAACACCCACCTAACAAAATATTTTTGCTGGCTTCCTGTTAGTATATGATAAAGTCCACATTTCTTAACTTGACAGAGAAGGTCCTTTATATATATATATATCTGCACATCATTAATGTTTCTGAACCTGAGATCATGAGAGGATACTACTCATTAGAGGATCTGTGAAGTTTCAATGACATGATGAAAGTCAAGTGTTTACCCAGTGTCTGAGAACTACTGAGTGCTCAAAAATTGTTAGCTGTTATTTTCATCATTATTACTACCCTTCTCCCTTCATAAGGATAAATTCGTCAACCTCCTATTACCAAATTATACCTACTCTAGTGATGGTAGACCAGTTTTCCCTTCTCTTCCTAAAGACACTCTTCATTTTCACTGTATGTCTTGGTACTTGATACTCTCTCTGCCTGAATTTCCCACTGGAGAACTTCATGACTAGAATTTAGGGTTGACACCCAGTTCCCCCTTTCTTATTCTCCCAATGCATTTAGTACATGCTATGTACACTGGGAATACTGTAAGCTACCCTTCTGGGGAGATGGCACAGCTACTGATGGCGAACTGAGGGGGAGAGCGAGCCCCACTTCACAGACCAGACAGTGTGCTGAGGGGGGAGGATGGGGGAGGTGACATAGACTGCTGTGTTCATAAGACACTTCAAAATCAGGAACAAAGCTTTTGTTATAAAAGGGAACCTGCTGCAGGCCATCGACAAAAACCCACTGCTACATCATACTTAATGGGGAAAACTGGTTCCTTTCTTTCTCCTTAATGTGAGGAGTAAGATGAAAGTGTCTGTTCTTGTCATTTCTGTTCAGCATTGTAGTGGAGGTTCTAGGGAGAGCAATCAGGCAAGAGAAGAAAATAAAAGGCATGTGTATTAGAAAGCAAGAAAGGAGGACTTCCCTGGAGATACAGTGGATGGGAATCAGCCTGCCAGTGCTGGAGGCATGGGTTCAAATCCTGGTCCAGGAAGATTGCACACGCTGTGGAGCAATGAAGCCCGTGTGCTGTGACTACTGGAGCCTGCATGCTCCAGAGTCTGTGCTCTGCAACGAGAGAAGCCCACACACCACAACTAGAGTAGCCCTCCTCGCTGCAATTAGAGAGTCGCCCTCGCTCTCTGCAACTAGAGAAAAGCCCACATGCAGCAACGAAGACCCAGTGCAACCAAAAATAAAATGAATTTTAAAAAAGAATACATACAAAATTACTCAGTCGTGTCTGACTTTTTGCAATCCCAGGGACTAAACAGTCCATGGAATTCTCTAGGCCAGAATACTGGAGTGAGTAGCCTTTCCCTTCTCCAGGAGATCTTCTCAACCCAGGGAGTGAACCCAGGTCTCCTGCATTTCAGACAGATTCTTTACCAGCTGAGCCATGAGGGAAGCCCTATCCACTAAAAAAGGAGGAACTAATTAACAAGTCCTTTAAGGTCGCAGAACACAAGATCGATACACAAAAGTTAGTTATATTTCTACATGCCAGCAGTGAACAATGACAAAGTGAAATTAAAACAAATTCAATTACATAGCGTCAGAGAAAAAAATACTTAGGAACAATTTTAACTTTGGGAAAAGTTAAAAGTTTTTCCTAAAAGGTTTTTAGGAAAAATTTGACTCAGGAAATATAAAAACCACATTCTCAAAATACAAAGCATTGTTAAAGAAGATATAAAATAAAAAGATATTCTATAAAAGGAAGAAGAAAAAAGAATGAATTAAACAATTATCTTCACATTTTGGGATACCCTTCCCTAAATGTATTCCCCAATGAGCATACAGTAGGAAAGGAGAATCCTTGCTTTGATTTATGCTGATTAACAGCTTGATGGGCAGGATTTCCTGGGCAGTCTGATGTCAGCACCTACAATCCCGAACGCCAGGCATGAAAACTTAACATATGACACGTGTACGTGTGTTACAGATGAGCACACTCGAGAAATTCCAGATACTCAGAGATTTGTGAGCCAGATTTCCTTGGACTGCTATGAATTGTGAATGGAATTTCCTAGACTTGCTTTGGCAGTCACCATAAATCTAATCCAAAATGAACGAGGAATAAAGTACAGGGTCAGAGAGTTCACTCCAAACTTCTCCGAAATGCCCTGAGTCAGGAACTACTGTGCTTATGAGTTAAGTAACTACCGTATTCGAGGTTTTGCTTGTGTCATCGTAGCAGGCAGTAAGAGAGCTGTTATATACAGAGCTACTCTACACCGGACAAGGAAACTATAGTACCTAGGTAGAGTAATTCACAGTACAGTAATCTAGAATTCTACATTTATCATTACAAATTTTTTTCCAGAAAGAGGTACGTTTTCTAGTTCATTATTGTGTCTTTGGGCTAGCACACAGGGTTAGAGCTATATTTCAAGATCCTTTGTAATGTGACACTTCATAAAATAAGTAACACAGAATCTCCTAATAGCTTTTAATTGAATGATTAGATGGATTTCTTTCATAACTCTAGTAATTAAATAATAGAAACTATTTTTAGACATTTTTACTAAGCAGTGTGCTTTCCTGGTGGCTCAGAGGTAAAGAATCTGCCTGTCAATGCTGGAGATACAGGTTTGATCCCTGGGCCGGGACGATCCCCTGGAGAAGGGAATGGCACCCCACTCCAGTATTCTCGCCTGGGAAATCCCATGGACAGAGGTGCCTGATGAGCTACAGTCCATGGGGTCACAAAAGAGCTCAACACGACTTACTGATTAAAACAAACCAAGCAATGTATCAAGTTCTTTATATATCAGGGTATATTTTGTGAATTAATCCACAATTCAGAGCCCCTTACTTATAGATCAATCTCTCCCTTTCCAGCATTCATCGGCACCAAACTGGCCACGCAGCTCGCATTCAAGGAAGAGGATAAGACTTGAGAAAGTCCTGTGAGGAAGGAAAAGCCAAAGGAAGGGATGACTCTGTGCTGAGGAGTTCTCTCAGAGGGAAGCTGGAGAAGCAAAGCACGAGAAGCCCGGAGCGGGGATGGGGTGTCAGGTACAGTGATGGGAAGGCCAAGGGCACAGCACATTTGCCTCCTCTGGGGACTCCAGGAAGAAGTCACCTCAGAAACCCACCCCAATTGGAAGAGAACTAAAATGGTTCCTGCATGTCCCCATAAGAGCTACGAGACTGCTAGAGGGTTTGGCCAGGACATTTGCAAAATACTACACTCCTGTTCATACCTAACAGATAAGCAAAAACCCTTTAAAAACATCACGCCACAGAGTTGTGAGTTTAACTGGGATTCCCCGAAGTCCTTTCCTGACCCCCTCAGCTCCTTAGCCACCATCTGCTCAGTGGCTCTTTGATCTTGTCTGGCTCCAGTGCCAGGTTTTTTCCTCAAACGCCCCGTGCCTGAAAAATGCTGCTTGGTATTCTCTGGCCTCCATCAAGCCCTCAAAACTGTCTGATAATCAAACAGCTTTTCAGAGACCACCTCCTTCACAAATCATTCCTGAAACAATTACAAGAAAGAGATCAAGTTCCTTGGCTCCCATACAGATACAAAGGTATAAACTATACTTTTTAGTTTTGCAGAGTCATAAGCAAAACAAGGTATATAATTCTGCAGCCAGAAATACTTATAAATGTCAGCAATTATTTTTAAAAAGTATCATAAAATAATACAAAAATTATATGATATTGTGCCTCTGTATATCTCACTATAATCTAAACTACTAAAATCTCACTATGATCTCCAAAACTAGAAAATGTTATCGTTGAATAAGCTACAGAGTTTAAGCAAGATATGCTGTCATAAGATTGCTTCAAGCAACTGAGATTTTCCTTTTAAAAAGGCCTAGATAATGCTTTCCATTTTCTACTTATGATTTCTAAGGTATATTGGATTTACTTCCTGGTTTACCACATAGTAACCAAGCCACGATTTGAAACCATTATAAACATTGTTGACTCAATCTTGCCCCCTACAGGGAATGTTAACTTTTTATTGAAGTCACTGGGATTTAAAAATTTGCGATATGGAGAAAACTTATAGATAAAATTGACTCTTTTCAAATCCAATTTTGCCACCTCAGAGAGAAGCAAAGTCTATTCTAATAATGTTAAAACATCATAAATCTGTTCAAAATGACCCAACAGTAAATTTTATTTAGAATGGCTTCATCTGGGGTTCTAAATGCCAAAATTAAATCACTGATAAATTCCTGAAGATACTTCAATAAATGATTTCTCAGACTTGTCCAATTATAAGAATATTCTGGGATATTTTGTAACAATCTCATGTAAGACTAGCATTTCACAAACTTCATTTTACAGTGGAATTACTTTGGGGGCTTTAAGAATTAAATGCCAATGCTCAAGTGTGGGTCCCACTGCTCAAGATTCTTGTTTAATCGATCTGGATGAAGCTTCCTGGAAATGATAATATACAACCATGGCTGAAAATCATTGTATTTGGAACACTCAATTTGGGCATCTAGGTTATAGGAATAAGAATCAGTATTTTGGACCAAAAAACCCAGGTGATTCTTATGACCAAAGACAGGTAAACAGTGATCTAGCCCAGTGACCTTATTTTTCAAACAAGAGATTACTTATGAACTGACGTGCTCTGGTGGCTCAGTCAGTAAAGAATCTGAATGTAATGCAGGAGACAAAGGTTTGATCCCTGAGTCAGGAAGATCCCCTGGAAAATGGCAGCCCACTCCAGTATTCTTGCCTGGGAAATCCCATGGACAGAGGAACCTGGTGGGCTACAATCCATGGGGTCACAACAGTTGGACACGACTTAGCGACTAATCTACCACTACCACCTGCTGCTGCTGCTGCTAAGTTGCCTCAGTCGTGTCCGACTCTGTGCGACCCTATAGACAGCAGCCTACCCAGGCTCCTCCGTCCATGGGATTTTCCAGGCAAGAGTACTGGAGTGAGTTGCCATTGCCTTCCTAGAGCATACTTAATATGTCAAATTCTAATTAAAATTTCTCTGTGACATTGAGAACTTAATTTTTCTTAAGATAAAAACAATGTTCATAATTTGGAATGTGCCTTGTATGCTATTTCTAAATCAGAGGAAGATATTCACAAACATTCAGCTTTGCCCATATGGAAGAATTTTGCATGCATTAAACCATGACATTAAGTATGGTCATGGGAAACATAGTTTTTCATCCACAGAAGATGAGGCAACCATAGAACCAGTGTTTCTTGGTACCATAATGTGCACTTAATAAGCCACCACAATCTTACTTGTAAATGTCAACTTGTAAATATCACAAATCATAGCATCTTCCATGAGGAATGCCTATACCTGGCTTTCTGTGTGACTAGATTGATTTCAGGTCAAAATGTGGTATCAACTTCCTGGAAAACACAGGAGATTGAAACCATATCACAGAAACTCCCTTTCCCACAATAAACCTGAACAGCAACAAAAAAGGTAAATGCTAATAACAACAACAACAACAAAAATTCACTCTTAGTATCTAAAGTAGGAAACAGTTACAAACTCCTGCCATAGTATTTGAAAATGGCAGCAAGGTATCTGCTCCCCAAATAATACAGAAAATAAGAACAATTCATCAGTATCCTGGGAAGTCTCACTAATTCTCCCTGGGGAGCTAATAAGAGTTCAGCTTATGGGGAAATCAGGGGAAATTTGAAAAAATGAAAGTCCCTACTTACCAACTATCTCATCAGAAAGCAGAAAAACAGAGAGGAATAGCCATCGTGATCTCTACCAGATGGGAGGAAACCAGACAGTGAAGACAGGATGCTCCTTGCCACACAGGGTAATTATCCCCAGTACTCATCAGGAGAAGAGGAGACCCAGGGACTAAGGAAAAAAGATTCTCAGGGAGCAGGAGGCCGAACTGAAGCCCCTTATGATGACAATGGGGAAGAGAAACTACCGCTGGAAAATAACTGGGGCATAGGGGAGAAATCAGTACCAAGCATGACTCTGAAATCAGAGGTGTGCCAGGGACTGTAGCTGAAGTGGGTAGAATCACCCAAGTTTCAGGTATATCCTTTTTGAACAGAGAATAATCCTCAGACCATACAGAGTGATCCAGGCACACACCATGCGAAGAATATCCTGAGAAAGTATAGAGCACAGATCCTTTCCCTGAAGCTGCCCAGACCCCAGCTGAGATCTTCCGCTCCCCTTCTGGGCTCAGAACACCAAGTACTTAAATCCCTGGCTCTCAAACAGGAACACACACAGGAAGACAACTCTTAGGTAATTCAGGAAAAGGGAGAAAATTCACTTTTACCAAATTGGTGCAGATAGAAGCTCTGGACAGAGCTGCCCATTTTAAGCAAACATAAGACAAAAAGAAATTGGACAGAACCTACCTAATATATTATCATTTTTTTAAAGGCACAAAACAGATTAAGAATACAAGAATGCTCCATTATAGGAAGAAAGAATAATCAAGGAAATGGAAAATAATTATGCATCATTAGTATAATGTTTTTAGGGCCTTTTAGGAAATGCCCCTTTATCACACTGAGGAAGATCTCTTTTATTCTCCAGTTTGTTGACAGTTTCAGGAATGGATTTTGTCAAATGTTTTTCCTGCATCTATCTGGATAATCATGTGATCTTTAAAATTTGCTAATATGGTGAGTTACACTGATTTTTTATTCTGGGATTAATATGGGGGCTTCCCTGATGGCTTAGCAGGTAAAGAATCCAACTGCAATGCAGGACACACAGGATATACAAGTTCGATCCCTGGGTCTGGAAGATGCCCTGGAGTAAGAAGTGGCAACTACTCCAGGATTCTTGCCTGGAGAATGCCATGGACAGAAGAGCCTGGCGGGCTACAGGGCATGGAGTCGCAGAGTCAGACACAACTGAGCGACTGAGCACAAATATGTTGAGATAACATACACTCTTTCAATATACTGTTGGTGTGCTTTGCTAAAATTGGGGCATTTTGCCTCAAGAAAAATATTTGTATGCCATTTTCTTTTTCTTGCAATGACATTTTCCAGCTTTGGTCTCAAGGTAATTTGGCTTCCTAGAATGAACTGGTAAGTTTTAACTCCTGTTTCTTTTCTAGAAAAACCTGCCTTTAGGATTGACATTATTTCCTTCTTAAATGTTCAGTAGAATTGACCAATGAAGTTGAGTCAGGATTTTTCTTTATAAGAAGGTTTTTTACTACATATTCAACTTCTTTAATTGGTATAGGGATATCTGTGCTATTTTTTCTCATGAACTTTGTTGATTTACATCTTTCAAGAAACTGTCCACTTCATTTTTATTAGCCTGAAGTTGTTCATGGTATTGCCTCAGTTCACTCATTAGTAAATACAGACAAGTCTGTATTGATGTTACCCCTCATACTCTTTATACTGATAATTTGTGTCTTTGCTTTTTCCTTGTTAGTGTGGATAGTGGCCTCTCAACTTTATTGATTTTTTTCAATGAACCAGCTTTCGGTTTCAGTGATTTTCTCATTTTTTTATTTTTCCCTACTTCATTTGCTTTTACTCTGACCTTTATTATTTCTTTTCCTCTGCTTACCTTTGGCTTAATTTGTTATTCTTCTTCTAATTTTTTAATGAAGAAGTTGAGACCACTGATTGAAGACCTCTCCTTCTTATAATATAGACCTTTAGAACTATACAATTCCCTCTAAACATTTCTCCAGTGGCATCTCATACAATTTGATACTGTTTTCATTTTTGTTCAATTCAGAATGCTTTCTAGTTTCCCCTTTGATTTCTTCTTCAATCCATGGATACTAGAAATGGGTTTACACAGCTTCTGAATGTTTGGGTATTTTCCAGAGATCTTTCTGTTATTGCTTTCTGATTTAATTCTGCTGTGAACTGAGAAGACACTTTGAATATACTTAAAGAATCTGTCAGGCTATGCCTGGGTTCTTTCTGCCCACAGCACAGCCTGGAAAAACTCCCCTGAGCAGCAAGCTTGAAAATCTAGCCAAGTGCTTCTTTCAAGGATCACTTTCTGTTGTTACCTGAGATCCAGTATCTTGAAACGCATTGTTTCATGTATTTTACTCTATTTTCCAATTCTTCTCAGGCAGGAGGCTGAATCTGAATCCTGTTAGTCCATCTTCGCTGGAAATAGAAGTCTCAAATTTGTTTTAAGTATTATGAGTTTTGAATGAACATTTTAGCAGATCACACACGTAAAGAAATTCTGGGTAGAAACATTCAGAGGTATAATCAAAAATGTACATATCAGAAAGATTTCCCTAGGCCAAAAGAATATAAAATAACAAGCCATCTCTTTCATTCAATTGGAATCGTGTACCTAACATTCCCATGAATTGATACAATATATTTCTAAAGAGTAGAAACACATTACTTCTGTAATTTTGTGTTTCACATGAAATAAAGTTGTGATTAAGTGTGTGAGTTGTGATGGTATACCACTGTGTTCAAATCCGACTTTCTTCAATTGATTTTCTGAGTGAATTTCAGCAAATTGTTTTACCTCCTTGTGCCTCAGTTTTCTCTTGTAATATGATGTTTAAAAATATCTTTGCACTGGTGTAAGTATTAATTCCTCTAAAGAACTTATCACAATCATCAATATTACATAATTTTCCATTTCAAACTAACAGTGATTTAACTTATGCAGATATAAATCATAATCTGACTGAATGGACTATGCAAAGGTGACAGATTCGTAGCTATTATCCAACTGACATGCAAGCAATGAGCTCTACTGAATGATGTCTCTGCCTTCAGCCTCTCAAACTTCCATTTCTTTTTGTTTGCCACTTCAGGTTGACCTTTACAGAGCACTTCTTTTAAATTTAGAAGTCCTTCACAATCCCTCTCCCCTGAATAGAGAGCAGCCTCTTGACTTTGGCATTCCAGACTTCATACATTAAGGTTCAAGCCTCTTTTTCCAGCCTCATCTTCTCCTCATCCCTTTCACCAGGCTCGTATAGCCATACTGAAAAATAAGCATCCATGAACATTCAAAGCCCTCTACTACATCTGTACTTTTTTCATCCTATTTCTTCTACGTGGAACCGCTGTGGTTATGGAGTCGCACATACTGTCTGCCTTTTATACACTGCACTATGTGGAGCACAGGGAACGCAAAGGCAACTTAAGATAAAAAGCTTTGCTCGCAAAAAGCTCACAGCTAAGAAAGCAAGCAGGCACAACCCAAAGATGAAGGGAGCTAGTCTAAAGGAATGGGACACACAGCAGGTCTACTCAAAAGAAGAGCCGGCCTAACTATTCCAAGAAAAGTAAGGTAAGGCAGGGAGGCAGGTGGTGGTCAAAGAAAGCTTCACAGAGAAACTGTTTTCTGGACTGTTTGAAGACCCTTCCGACCTATTCCTATTAGATTTAGCAATGTACAAGCCCACTGATTACAAGTACCTTGAGTGAAATAAACTCTACTATATATTAGTTACACTGTGAAATGCGTGGAACAAGACCTTGTGCATAGGGGAAGGCCAAAACTAAGACTAAAGAGACCAGTACAACAGTAACTACTAATAGTAACATGGATATTTACAGTAGCAATGCTTCAAAACAAGATGAGCAGGGTCTAAAAATTCAACTGCCTAGCATGCAAGGCCTGGAGGAGGGCATGGCAACCCATTCCAGTATTCTTGCCTGGAGAATCCCCATGGACAGAGGAGCCTTTCGGGCTACAGTCCATGGGGTCGCAAAGAGTTGGACACCACTGAGTGACTAGGCACAGCATAGCATGCAAGGCAGTGATGACGATATATGATATTTTTCATTTGATATGTATTATTAGAAAAAAATCCACTCAAAAATTCAAACAGTGAAACTTAACACTGTTTCACAACTGATGTACTCTGATCTGAGACATTCCTAGTAACGCTGGAACAATCTCCCTCATCCATAAAGACTATTTTGTCTAGGACAGCATATCATATCTTGGCTTTATTTCTAATAATTATAGCTTATTATTTATTAAGCCCCTACTCTATGCCAGATACTGGCTAGGCACTTTATCTTTCACTTAATTCTCATCCCAGGAATGTGAGCCACCCTTAAAATATGCTGTTTATTCTGAGTCCTTACTCTTTCAATAAAAACTGCATTAAACTTTATTTGTATGACTTAAAGTCCTTTATTCCATATTTGCAATTCCATTTTTAATACTGAATTATCTTTTTGATAACTAGGGGGTTCATTTAAAAGAGATTAGCATCAATAATTATCATTTATTGGATACCAGGTATTATACTATTTAGTCTTAAAAATAATTCAAGGTTGAAAGAGGAGACACTTATTATATATGCAGAAACACAGATCAGAGAGGGCGATCACATTCCCAAGGTTACACAGGTCTTAATATTAAGGTTCTATTTTGGCTATACACTGTGTTCCTAAAATACAGGAAATGTCACTCAATAGATGTCTACCATGTGTCACACACTCTGCCTATTAGGTATTAGGAGCTTAACACAGTATTGCTTTTAATCTTCCCAACAACTCTATGAGGTAGCTGCAGATCCACAATCCTTTATTTGAAACCTTTGGAAACAGGTGTTATTTAAGAACTTTTAGTATTTGGAATTTTTAAAAATATATGATGATATAACATAAACCCCTCTCCCCACACATGCACATTTTCTTATTTCTTGCTTTTGGCTGACTCCTATGCATTCAACCTTTCGTTATATGTCACTCATATGCGTGTCTGTCTGTGTGTGTGGCAGCTTCATCTAGTTTTCTTACTAGAACTATAATGTCTCTGGTCTTGATGGTGAAATAGGAAAATATTTATGAAGTTACACAAATATAAAATACTTGAATATTTTTATTTTGTATTGCAGGTTCCTCTGCCTCTAGGTAAATAAAGCGATAAATATACAAGAGCACTTAGAGATGGAATAAATGAAAATACTCACTGGTTTAACTCAAAGGACTTTTATAAATAAAGCATCAAGGTCTAACAGGCTGCCAATACTGTCAATCCAACTGCATAGATCGAAAGAGCACAGGCTTAAACTGGACAGTGAGAAGTGGAAGGCCTGGCCTCTCCCAGATCAGACCAGTCAATGAGCTGATCTTCTCCCAAACTTAGAGCCATTCTTTATATAGCCTGGCGCCTCCACTCTGAGTTTTAGCTTTCCAGTTCCCTGTGCTATCATTCTTCGTCCTATTCGTCTTTTCTTTTCCTTCCACTTTCTACTGCCTACTTTTTTTTTCCCTTCCTCATTTTCCTTCTCTTGTGTTCTTAGTGGCATTCAAGATAAGGATGTCATCTGAGCTACTGCCAAAAAGTTAAAGTTCCCACAGATCTTCTGGTATTTCTCTGATGCCCATGTAAGGTTACGTTTAGCTTAGTGAGTGCAAGGTTATAAAACGTTCAGGAGTGCAGAACTGTGTGTGTGTGTGTGTGTGTGTGTGAGTGTGTGAGTACAGCAGCATGTGAGTTTGACATCTGCAGTTGGTAATGTTCTCCCTCTATTCCTTGCAATTTCATTCTCACTAAATCCTCTGAGCCTAAGAAAGAGGGAGACCTCTTATTTCTATAAAACAACATCAGTTCAGTAACTGTGATAACTGGTATTAATTATGGAGTTTAAATACGTTAGTTAGCATGCGATTCTATCATGCTATATAGTATAATATCAACATGAGCGTTAGTCTGATACTGTTTTATTCCCATTATAATGGGTTTTTTTCATTCAGATTAACTGCAAGAAGACTTCTGTAATTCTCCTTTAATCAGAAACCATTTCTGAGCTCTCTCACATAAATTTGTTCTTACTCCTATTATAGTATTTTCTATGTCACATTTTACTTTAATATTTAAATAAATGATTAGGCTTATTCTTTAAATAGATAATTTGCTCCTCATAACAGGGAATATGTATTATTTGTATTTGTAACTTGAGCTTCAAGTACTTTGCCTAATATTTAATAAATACTCAATATGTGCTAAATATTTACAAATAAATTTAGTTACCTTCCTGTATATTCTAACTTGTAGTTAAAAGAGGGAAAAATTCCAAAAGCACTAGGAAAATACTGTAAGATCTGGAAATGGGGAAGACTTTTTAAACATAAGGAATAAATATTCAATGACCCAGCAATTACATTTCTAGAATATATTCTAAGACCAAAATCAAAGATAAATACTTACCTACATACATTTTTATTGCAGCTTTGCTAACATACAAACCAACCAACCAACAAAATGAAAAGAAAGCCTGAAAATGACCTTAAATGTTAAACATTAATTAATAAGAAATATAACTACAGTAAGAAGATATATCACCACAACTGAGTTTAAGGTCTGAAATCAAATTGTTTGAGATCCTCCTTCCATTCTAATATCCCAATGCTACCAGAAGTTTGAAGTAGGCAAAATATCCTCATCTGAGATTCTCCAGGCAAGAACACTGGAATGGGTTGCCATTTCCTTCTCCAATGAGATAGAGAAAATAACTTTACAAATATCATATGCTTGTTTAGAATGTAGAAACCTAGCCTCATTATTACAACATGCAGTGTAACTATTACAATTCATATATAATGCAGTTCGTAACCTGAAAGGAGAAGCAGGGTATAAGCACATTTCATGTTATAGAACATGAAATATTCTTATAGTCGATTCCAGTAAGAATGGAAAGCTCCCACTCTTTGTATGCAATATATGTGAAGTAGAATAAAGGACTCAAAGTATAACCCGAATCTTAAAAGTAACTAATTCTGGGAGAAATCATGAATAACTGCGTTTCTTATTTCTCCTTGTTTTATTTTCTAAATTATCTTATAATAAACACACGTCACCTTTAGATAAGAACGAAACCATGGGAGGAATTTTTTCTAAAAATACCGCCTATATGTTTCTTTAAAACATCAAGTCCACTGCATATTTAATTCCAAAGAGAATTCCACCTTTTTCACTATACTTAAATTCCAAGACCATGGAATAAACATTGATAAATTATTTCTGAACAAATTTGAGTCTGCTCTACAGAATCCCTAGAATTCTGGAAAACCCTAATTTGAAATCTCCACTGCTGTTCTTGGAGAATGTGGATAAGGTCTGAGTGGGTTTAATAACCGTCACAATTACTTTACCAACTGAAATATGGGTGGATGACCAAAAATATACAGAATAATTCAAGAGGTTATAATAGACCTCAAGGTGTCATCACACAATACTGGGCATTAAATTATAATTGATGCCTTTAGGGAAGTCACCATCATCACATTCCTCCTGAATGAGGCAGTAAGAGATGCACTGTATGTCTGTCAAATGTCCACTTAAACAGGAGCATAATAATGAACAATCAGGACCCTGACAATGAAGTACTGTTTCATGATGGAGGTGGGGAGTGAGCACCCTGTAACCAGAAACATTAGAGAAGAAGTGGAGTTGACTCCTCCTGGACATGCTTTTAGACACTGAATTCATGCGTTAACTGGATGATTTTATGACAGTTACCCTGAAGGTAAAATCCATCTATTTTACATTTTCCATAAAGATGTGAAAGTTTAGATTTTGTAAACTTAAACATTTGCAACTTGATCTCACTTTTTCTTCCAATGCAGATTAAGATTAACAAAAGGAATTTTTCTTTAAAATGTCAAAAGGTTAAAAAGTAAATTTCCAATCCTTCTCTTTAAGGCATCACTTACTGAAAGACGTACATTTTAAAGGAAATGTCACTAAGCATAAGGATATTTGAAATGTTACCAAATTTACACACTTTTCAAAAGGAGTTCATATTTACATGCTAAAAAAACAATTTGTAGCAGTAATTTATAATATATCAGAGACCCATAATTTGAAAGGGTCTCTGATATATTTCTAACAGATGGTCCTTATATAAACTTCAAGGAAAATTCAATTACAAAACATGATTTCAACAATCATTCAAGGTAAAGAAGCTGAAACAGGGACCTTGAGCAGGCCACATTTATTATCAAGTAATCACTGTTTCTAGTCTAGAAATCATTCAGGTATATTTGTTTCTTGCCTGCCTGCCCCCTCCAAGTTTCTACCAACAAATAATAAAATACATTTTAAGCGTTAAGAGAAAAAACACTGAGTCTTGATATATAATAATGATTCAATTTCTACATGTTCTCAGGTGTACATTAAGTACAATATTTATCTTTTTTCAAATGCCATCTGTTTGAAGAGAGAAGCAAAAAGAATTAAGTATCTTCATGTGCCTTGGACACAGCTAAGCCATTTTATAATCTGCATTTTATAATCAGCTTGAGACCACAAGAACTCTTTCTTTAATGCTAAGTATAAAGGGTCATTGTACGTATCAGCAAGAGTGAGGAGAAAACTCCAAAGAGGTTCAGCTTACACAGCACCAAGATTCAGGTTAAACACTACAATCATGCCAGTCATTAACACCACCCAGTCTCTATCTCCAGGCAGGAAACCAGTCTGCCAGAAGCCCAGATAACTGGAAAAATTGTCAGGTTTATCATACTACTGGATCCCAAGAGACCAATTTAAAGGGAAATTATGTGTTCTGCACTAAGAAGACAAGTATCTCTAATTTTACAAAAAGTCTTTTTTTTAGGAGAACAAAGAACATATGTTTTTAAATTTAGTAATTGAAAAATAGGGCTTCCCAGGTGGCGCTAGTGGTAAAGAACCCACCTACCAATGCAGGAGACATTAGAGACGCTGGTTTGATCCCTGGGCTGGGAAGATCCCCTGAAGAAGGGCATGGCGACCCACTCCAGTATTCTTGCCTGGAGAATCTCATGGACAGAGGAGCCTGGCAGGCTGCAGTCCATAGGGTCACAAAGAGTCGGACACGACTGAAGCAACTTCACACGCACGCAAATTGAAAAAGACAATATGAATCTTAAATGCGAACTGGGCACACAGGGCTATTCACTAACCTCAACACAGGTAAGTTCTTCTTTTCGTAGCTATTCAGTGTTTCTTGAGAAAAACTATGAACTCCACTCTCAGTGGAATTAGCTATCACACATTAAATATTCAATTAAAAATATATTTTAAGAACATTAAAGTTCACAGTTGCAATCTCAGGTTGGAAATTGCTAATGCCTTCTCTGGAAGAAATGAAGTTTTAGAATTTTCATCTGAAGGTGAATACGTAAAAAGATTTTTAAGAAGCAAACCACGTTAAAAAGAAATATTTCAGGCCAGTTCGTTACTTAATTTTGGAGTTCTTCTGAAAACACGCTACTGTACATGTAAAATATATTTTAATGTCTTTATTAAGTTTCCATAAATTTAGTAAGGACAAACAAACCCAATGAATGAATAACTGTTGCAGACAGAATAATGATGTAATGCCTGGAAGCCTCTTTGTCAAAAAAACTACCCAATTCCTTTGTCAATTAGGAACTGAATTTGAAATCTGCTTTAGGATGAAAGTACTGAAAAGTTTACATGATCTCCAGAAAAACGAACATGATCTCCACCAATTATAACTATGTTTTAAATTTTAAATTTTACTATTTTTCCATTCTATGGTGTTTAAATAAACATCATCTCAGAAATTTGTTTTATTCCATTCTCAACAGCTTATCACTTTATGCTAACATTTCATAATTAATTTGTCTTCCCCAAATAAAAGCATCTGGTGAAGACATTTAAATTCCTCCCAAGTATAACTATAAGCTCTGTCATCTGTAGAATGTACTTCGGTCCCAAGAAATCTCAATTACCCCAGAAATAATATAAATATCTTAATGTACATAGACATACAAGTGTATGTTAAAAGGCTGCATACATCTTACTTTTCAAACTTTACCATATAATTCTAATTTCTCAGCTGCTTCTTGAGCTTTAACCTGAATGCCGGGATTAAGTTTTGTCAGTGTAATGGATATAATTTGAAAAACATAAGGTTTCTTTGCAATTCAAAGCCTCTGTACATACATAAACCATCACCACTATTTATCTGTAACATTTCAATGACATAACTTCATATACTCAAAGTTTCACAACAGAGAAAGCACTATACAACTTTAGATGCTATGACAAATCCTGGAAAAGTAAATTGAACATATATGTAATTATGAAAGATTATGTAATGCTGATTTTAGTTTAAGCTTATTTTACTTTTATGGTTCAGTGGTAAATAGTTGTTTATCACATTTTATAAAATTCATCTTCTTTGATATGCCCTTTTGCAATACATGAACATTACTAATAGTTCACTTATTGCATCAACACTGGGGATTTTCAGTACTCTACAGGTCACAAGCTTTGCTGCTATTTAAATTATGATAAACTGGTTTCAAATGGGCTTGACCAACAGTGTACACAAATAAGGTAGACAAAGATGGAAACCCACCCAGCGCCCATTCCTCTACCCCTTTTCTCCTGCCCACCACAACTTTCACTGGGTTGAGACTAAACTCCCCCTTTCAGGTGACTCTGGGAAGCTTTCATCATCTCCTGCTCCAAACATATGTCCTGATAAGTTTACATGGAACATATTAATACCATTCCTCTTATCAGGGATTGGTTCAAAAACTCAAGATTAAGCTGATCCGCATTATGAAATAACTCTGAAGGCTATTACTGGCCCATAGTTAGAGGAGAGGTTTTCTCTCTCTAGATGTGAACAAGAAAGTACGTTGCATTAGTTACAGCTGACAGTCATTTTACAACCATACAGAACTGGTGGGTGGGGCAAAACCAACACACAAAGGAAAGCAGGGCCAGGAGAAGTAGAACAACTGAATGAAAGCCTTGATCACGTCCTACCTGAAGCCCACTGACTCCGCACACTTTGTTATGCAAAGTAATACATTTTCTTGTTGGTTAGGTTCATTTACTTCAGGTTTTTGCTGGTCTTGCAACCAAGAACATATTACATCTTTACATCTTTTTTTAACAGAGGCAGTGCTCCCAACAGTGACTCCTAATTTGAATTAACTCCAAATTAGTAGAATTTGCCATCCAGTCACTCACTCAGAATTACCCCACAGCCATAGCACCAGAGTTGGCCTTCTAAACTGAGGTTGCTCTGGTGGAAAAAACTGAGCTACTTCAGCTGCTATTAGCTACATCACAAAATCTGACTATGCAAGTTACAACATAATCAAAGAATGAAAATATTGTTTCATTAGAAGAATTTTCATTGGGTAATAAAAATATTACACATATGTACAATAAGATAGACACAACTGATGTGACTTAGCAGCAGCAGCAGCAGACTGCTCCAAAGGGAGGTTCTTTTTTCTCTTCTTACCTCTTTCACACTGTGGGCCAGTGAATCCATAAACGCAGGCACAGCGGTTAGGTCCGATACAACGTCCACCATTCTGACATCCATTTTCACAGACAGCTGCGCACAAACACAGCAAGAAGCTCATTATACAGTAAAAGTCCAAGTATAATGTAGGAGTGTAGATATGTAGTCAAGAGGATCGTACCTCCAAAACATGTCGCATCATGCATTTAAATACATATATTTCATTGTATATTGAGACTAAAACCTCCACAATTCACATAAATCACCTTGTTATGCAATCATTCGGTAAGTTGTTTTTTTTTTTTTCCTATAAATCAGAATCACAAGAATTGGCTGACTCTGATCACACAGTTAGAATACAATGATTTAATCCTCTATTTCAGTTCTATGAACGCTACAATCTATTTTCATAGGTAAAAGGTGATTAAAATATGAAAGAAGATTGCAGACTAGAGAACAGAGAGAGGGAGAAAACTCTCCACAGGGTACAAGTTCACAGAAACAACTGTAAGTATTTGAATATTTTGATTTCTAAAGATATACTGCAAATGAGTAACACTTACCTAATGTAATTAATCAAAAGGAAAGGAATTTTCTTTAAATACTATCAAGGTGTAAGAGATGTAAATAAATGTCACTGTCCCAGACATGCTCCCTCGTTAAACAAATGCTAGCTCTTAAGACATGAATGGGAAAACACATCCATGACTGACCGTCAGGATCTATCCCTGGGGAGGCAAAGGAGGGCTTCTCTCAGGGTTTTCCAAGACAGAGCTTCCAAATGCTTCTCCAGGTGGAGAAGAGCGCTGGATAAGCCTGGAGCATGTCCTCAGAGAGCTCGCTCACTACAGGTAAATACCAGGCTCACCTACACAGGTCAGACTAACAATGCCTCTCTTCTCACGAATTTTTTCTATTGGTGTGGAAAGCATAGTTATTATTCATAAAAATTATGTTAACAGGTAACACGGCTTTCTGTTACTTGAAATAATTTTTTTTAATTTCTCAATTTTAATTTTTAACACAGCAAATATCAGCAGGTATAACCTTTAAACAAAAGGTCCTTGGCATCTTCAGTAATTGAAGAAAATACCAAGAGCTTCTCTGAACAAGCAGACAAGCGAATACAGCCATTGCTTCTATTCCTGCTCTCACATGAGAGAGTGTGCTTCCAGCAGAGTGACTGCAGGGAGGGTGTCTTTGTATTCCTTCATTTGCTATAGTACTTGATATACTGCAGATTCTCAAAATCTCCTGCAATGTGTCAAAATCTTGCAGCCTTCTTCCCACTTTTTTTGGGAGGTGGAACAACACAGTGAATGAACAGATAAAGGAGTTCTGCTGTGTTTAGCACATCTCAATCACATCATCTTTCAATTCTCAGCTTCCCTGCCTGTAAAGTAGAGCTAATAGTTTGAAGATAAAATAAAATGGTGTAAAAAAACAAAATGCACAGTGGCTATGCATTAAGGTGTTCTACAATCTTAATTCCCCTTCCTTTTTATACTGAAAAGGATCTGTATGGAAAACATGACGTGCTCTATAGCAACCAAAGTTTACACTGAAGAGCAACAGCCAAAGAAGAGAAGCAGACAATACAGATAAAAGTGGACCAAAAGGGGATAAAAGAAGCAATTTCCTTCTTTTGAATGAATTATGACGAAAGTTACTTTATAAAGTAATGTTTTGGTAACAAAACAAGACAGAAACAAATGTACCTCTCAACTGGAGTTGAAAATAAACTTGTATAAGCCTAAATTTCCACCATGGAAAGAATGCTGACCACACAGGAAGAGAGAAAAGTACTTACACCTAGTGTGGGACAAAGCAAAAGGCAGGGGAGAAAAAAAAGACTATGGAAAGAAGTATGAACTGCCTACCATGATCTGAGGAAAAGGGAGAAGCAAGCCCTATTTCAAGATGGTCAGACTGTGAAACAGAACCTGATCATGACTGCTGAAACTTGAATATTTTTATTCAATGAATATTTAATGAGTACCCACTCTGCGCTCGGTAATAGAACCCTGATCATGACTGCTGAAGTTTGAGTATTTCTATTCAGTAAATATTTACTGAGCACCTACTCTGTGCTCAGAAATATGACAAGTGTCTGTTTTTATCAGACAGACTCCTGTACCACTCAACATAGGTACAGACAGTGTGGCCTAAGTCAAATCTGAAATTATCATTACTTCCTACTACACAAACATATCGGATATAAAAAAGATGCTAAACCAGATTTGTGGTTCAGTCTTTCAGTCATGTTCAACTCTTTGCGACCCCATAAACTGTGGCACACCAGGCTCCCCTATCCTTCACCATCTCCTGGAGTTTGCTCAAATTAATGTCCACTGAGTCAGTGATGCCATCCAACCATCTATTCCTATTGCCCCTTTCTCCTCCTACTCTCAATCTTTCCCAGAATCTGGGTCAAAATGTTAAAAAAAGAAAGAAAAGTCTGTTGTTTCCACACAAGACAATATAAATCTCTACTCCTGGTGCTACCTTTTTCCTTTGTCTTCCAGGGTATCATGCTCTCCCAGTTTTCCTCCTGTCTCACTACCTACTCTTTCTCACTCTTTGCTGGTTTCTCCTTCCTCGTCTCCACCTCAAAATGCTGGGCAACAATCAGGGTTCCAGCTTCAGCCCACTTCTCTTCTCTACCTGCACCAACTTCCTAGTGTTCTTTGTCCAGGCCCACAATGAAAATGTTAGCCGTATCAAAATTCAATCTATATGCTCCCAAACTCATATGTCTATCTCTGACCTCTCTCCTAAGGGCTGAGCTCATAGATCTTTTCACTTAGAAGTCTAACAGACTTCTTCATCAAATCCAAAACAAAAACTCTTGACATCCCACGCTCTGAGCCCCACCCGACCCCCATCCCACCTAATCCCCACTCAGTCTTTTGTGTATCAGAAAATGGCATCACCATTCAGCCCAGAGCTCAACTCAAGTCTTCCAGTCGTCATTATGGATCTCTGGTTTTCCTTTTAGTCTCATGCATCACACCCATTCCATCAGTACACACCTCCTTCCATATATTCCACCTTCAGTGAAAGCTCAGTCTAAGCAAAAATCACATCCTGAGTTACTACAGCATCATATACTAGATGGAGAAGGAAATTGCACCCCACTCCAGTGTTCTTGCCTGGAGAATCCCATGGACAGAGAAGCCTGGTGGGCTGCAGTCCATGGGGTCAATAAGAGTAGGACATGAATGAGCGACTTCACTTTCACTTTTCACTTTCATGCATTGGAGAAGGAAATGGCAACCCACTCCAGTGTTCTTGCCTGGAGAATCCCAGGGATGGGGGAGCCTGGTGGGCTGCCGTCTATGGGGTCACACAGAGTCAGACACGACTGAAGTGACTTAGCAGCAGCAGCAGCAGCATCTACCAGAATCACTGGTCTAGCCTTCTAACTGGCCCTTTTTATTTTTTTTCTTTCCCTTTCTACAATCCAGTTTCAATACAGCAGCCAAAGTGGTTCTTTTTAAATGTTAATCAGGTCGTCTCACTCTACTGCTTAAACTGTACCAATAGCATCACATAATATTTAGAGTATTGTCCAAATTTCTTTCCTTGGTTTATAAGGCCTGACTGACACCTCTGTCTCTGAACTCCCCTATTCATCGAAAAATCATTTCATAGCCCTTTACTGTAGTATTACAATAGATTTGAGTAATAAAATATAATTGAGCAAAGGACAATTTATAAGCTTGGCTCTCCAGGGTTAAATTTGGGATATCCTAAAGAGACAAAGAGAGATCACAACAAACACTACCATTTTTTCAGAAAGGCATCCATGTTTTATGGAACTAGACAAATGAAAATCAACTAAATATTTAATTGTAATATATGTCAAATTTGATAAAGCCCTAGTGGTACTCAATAACATCAATACTCTAAAACAAAAATTTTTTAGGAGCTGGAAAAAATTATCTATTTAGCTATAAGGTATGTCTTTTCTACATAAAACTATTTTTTAAAGGATCACACACTTTACAAGACCTTAATTATGACTCGGTATGAAATACCCACTCAATCAAATTATTCAAATAAATTGAGTTTATTCTAATGTTGCTTACGTTGTCCACAGTAAGTTCCAATATATCCCTTCTGGCACTGGCAATGGTCATCCGCACAGGTCCCACCATTCATGCACCTAACACTGCACTGCTGAACTGCAAAGAACAAAACACATAAAATTATCAATCACCAAAACTATAGTATCTGTGAGAGTTATAAAACTATAATAAATGCCCAATTAATGACAAGTGTACTCTACGGAAGTAAATGTTATGACCCAAGCATGCATTTATTTATTTGTAAGTACACAGATGAGTATATCTGTGACAACATGTTATTTAGTATGTATTTAAAATCTGTTACACTTTTAATGTTAAAGCAAGGAAATCTAAGGTGACTGGAAGTGTAAGTTCTAGGATGCAGGAGGCACTCAAGTATCCATTCAGAATGCCGTGGCTGAGTGCCGGGCACTGCCATCCATCCAGTGCTTAAGCAGTTGCTTCTCTTTCTCTCAAATCAAGTCTTTTAACAAGGTCTGTAGGTTCCACTGGAAAATATATGTCAAATCCTTCTCCTTTCTGTCACCACTGATATTGTGTGGTTCAGCTACCCTCATCTCTTACTTGGATTGTTGCAGTCACCTCCTGATGAGTTCCCTAGCTTCTACTCTTGCCCTTTTCAAATTCCTTCTCAGCAAAGCAACTACAGTCATCTTGTAATAATACAAATAGCACTGCTTCCCTGTCTTATTTAAACCCTTTTAATGTCACATTTGGGATAGAACGCAAATCCTTCCATGACTGAGGTGGCCATGTATTATCTATCTGGATTTGCCTGCTTCTCTAAGATCTTCTTTTCCCAACCTGCCTCTTTGTCATCACATGAAACTTTTGGTTTCTCAAGTGGAGGAAAGATGTTTTGATATGCTCCTTCCTCTCCCTGTGAGGATCCCTCCCTGGTTCATCCTAGTCCTTCTGAACTCAGCTTCAATGTCATGTCACATCAGCACGATCTTGTCTATCTCTTGTGTCTATATTCTTCCTTGGTTCCAGGCTGTTCTTCACAGCCAAGTTTCCTTCCAAGAACTAACCACAATCTCTAATGACACTGTGGGGTTTCTTCACTTGTGTTTTGTCTGTCTCTCTACAGGAATGTAAGCTCCGTGACAGTGAATACCAAGCCCATCATGATAGCAAGGCATTGAGTTCAGTGCTATTTGCTGGGACCATGGCAACTGTGGAAGAAACAGACTGTTGTCAGCCATGGATCAAGAGTCTCAGGCCACAGTTTTGGATGCCTACTACTCATTCAAGTGGAGATGTCCAGTAGGAAATGGGACACGTGAATATGAAGCCCAGTGGACGCATCTACTCTAGAGATAATCGTTATGAGTTAGCAACATACTGGTTAGTGCTTGCCCAGTCACTCAGTCGTGTACGACTCTTTGTGACCCCGTGGACAGAGGACCTGCCAGGCTCCTCTGTCCATGAGGATTCTCCAGGCAAGAATAATGGAGTGGGTTGCCATTTCCTTCTCCAGGTATCTTCCTCACCCAAGAAGCGAACCTGTCTCTTGCATCTCCTGCATGGGCAGGTGGATTACCACTGAAACACTGGGAAGGCCCATGTTAGTAGTAGTCGAAGACATATATGTAAATGAGTTCACCTAGGAAGGACAGAACTTTGGGGAATACTTAACTGTGAATATAAAGCTAATAAAGGGGATACAGAAAGGACACTAAGAATGATCAAGAAAAGAGAGCATTTCAAGAAGATAGTGATTAATGGTGCTAAATGCTTTGCGAAGTTGGAGCACCATAAGGACTAGAGAGGAGAAAAAAGTTTCTGATGGAAAAGCAGTCAGTATTACTCAATGCCAAATGACTCAGGGATTCTCCTATTAAATTGTATACCGCAAACTGAAGGTCAACCAATGATTCTTCAGCTGTCCCTCTGGAGGAATTAAAAAACTGAATTGTAAAAACGTTTCTCCAGGATTGGGCGTTTTGCTGAGGGTGTATTTGAGAAAACTAAGAGAAGAGAATAATGAAGATATGAGGAATGGTATCTTCTAGGCAGTCAGAGGGAAGGACAGGAAAGTAGTGGAGGAAATGGTATTCAGGGTGGTCAAGAAAGTCTTGAGGAATTCTACATAATTCCCTTCAAAACCCCTAATTCTGGGTTTTGAAAGGTTTAGACAATTACATGATATTTTAAAAGAAAATGAAACTAGAGTGTTAATCAGAAGTTTCATCATGAGACAATGACATCTGTTGTATGAATCTTCAATCTTATATTCCTCAATCAGACAGATTATCTATTACTTAGGAAAAATTTACAGAAAGAACTGTTAAAAATGTAACAACTTCATATTAATTTGAGGCAGATAAAGATGTATTAATTACTGAGCAATTACATAAATAATAACTGCTTCTACTTGGCTATAAAACATTACCTTAAATACTGTCCTAAAAGATTAATCTTGGAGCTTAAAGACCCAACAATTCCTCCTTAGGTCATGTAAAGCAAGATTTTAGTCCACTGTTACAGAGATCTTACAGAGCTGTTGTCTGTGTAAAGCAAAATAAGTTAATGTATGTAGAACACCTGCTCAGTACACAATGAGTATCTGTTATCATCTCAGTGCTCTTCTCCTTCCCCTTTAGTTAACCCATGAAATAGTTTATGAGACACAGGAGTTAAGCAAAGGCAATAAATAAAGCTGAGGATTTGAGTCTACAGACTTGGGCATCAGAATCCCTGGATTCAAATCTGTCTTACTTTGGGTGAGTTAAACTATGTGTGCCTCAATCTCCTTCTCTGACAATAGGGTAATAATAGTATCTCATTGTATTCATGTGAGGCTTAATTAAATACAATGATATAGTCAAACACTTAGTACCTATAATAAGTACTGGTAAAAACACAGTACATTCCAGCTATTACAAAGAATTAGTTCTCACTAAATCCAGGCTCTTTTACTCAGTAAACGCATATCTTCTGGACCGGTACGAGATTGTTTTTCTTCATCACCACCCCAATAGCCCCTAGTTGTTGGTGGTAACAGCTAAGCCACCAAAGATTTTTACTCCAAAGATTAGTACTGACCTAGTTAGCACAGAAAATAATCATGGGTCCACAGCCTCATTGAAAAGGACATTTACCATTTATTCAATAGATAACTTACAGATAATGCAGTTAATAAAGTCACATATGAAAAACGTACTTGATTTTGATCCACAGGTTGGTGATATTTGGCCGCTGGAACAAGTACACATGTTAGGACGGGAACAAAATCCATCTCCGCAACTATTTCTACAAATTGCTGTGGAAAGCACAACAGGGAAGCGTGTGAACAATAAGGTAATAAACCACTGACTACAAAACCAAGGAAGCTATAGTTAAAAACAATAAAGCTGAAAAACTAAGATATAAAAATGCGTGATATATATAATGCCTAATTGCAGATATGCAACAAAAGTAACCATTGTAGACAAGTGAATGAGTCTCTTAAGTATTCTTATGATAAAGTGCACATAAATGAAGCTATTTTAATTTCCATAATCTTAATTGTTCAACTCTTTATCAGTATGGGTCATCTTTTCCATTCAAGGCAGAGGGCTTATATTCAGAATTCACCATGAGAAGTCTTGATCCTAGGAAGCGAGGAGAGTTAAGGAAACCCAGAGGTCCTGTGTACCCTCAGAAAACACAGCCCACTATGTAAAGGACCTTCACAGGAGACAGAGAAAGTGAAATTGGCTGAGCTGGAGACTCCACGGTCTAACGACTTGGCCAAGCCCCAGGGGTTCCATACACATTCCTTCCCGGCTGGTATCTGACCTGCCCCATCATCAATCTTTGTTCCCCTTAATAATTCTCTTTCTCCTTCCTCCAGCCGTTCTTCTCCTGTATTACCTCCACCACCTAGCCTATTCCTGCTGCTCAGAAAAGCTGCTGAGACATTTTGATGAAGGGAGAGTCAAAGCCTCCTGCAGCTGTGACCTCGAAGGTATGAGGGTCATCACAGCAAAGAATGTTAGGCTCACTGACACAGCACATACCACAGATCCTCAAAATCAGTAGCCTTCAGATGCGAAGTCTCTCCCATACAGAGTCAGTTTCATTTAGGAGCTGATTTATCTCTATACCCACAACTGAATTCTCTCTCGGCAAAGCATTAGGCAAGTGTTTTAATGCTCCATTAATGCTCCGTGAGTGGCTGGATGAAGACAGGAAGAGGAGAGCGTGGGAATGTCCTGAAACTAGCCGTGCATATGTATGTAAATGTGTGTTCCTATCTTCTGCTAGCGAGGAGTCTCACAATCTTCCAAGAGATATGAGACCCCCTCAATACATAATGTAAAGGGTGTGTTTTATAGAAGTAAACTAACTCGGTAATTGTTTTGCTTCTCCAAATTGCCTTTGACACCCACATAATACGGCCTGCATCTCCATTAGTACAATGAGGATGTCATA
This sequence comes from Bos mutus, assembly GCF_027580195.1. Lineage (NCBI taxonomy): Eukaryota > Metazoa > Chordata > Mammalia > Artiodactyla > Bovidae > Bos > Bos mutus. The sequence continues at coordinate 65,343,625 of NC_091623.1, read as the reverse complement.
GATCACAGTGTAAAAATAAAAAACGATTTTAGACATGAACATGGCTCCTGCTATGGAGTTGACTATTCTTAAAGTATACTGGACTTTCTGATCACCAATAACTTTCCAATGACAAAAGTTTAGTAAAATACTGTTTTATCTCAAAGCCCCCTCATTCTCAGCAAGGAGACATTTAGTTTTGTTGTTGTTCAGTTGCTAAGTCGTGTCTGACTCTTTGTGATGCCACGGACTACAGCATGCCAGTCTTCCCTATCCTTCACTGTCTCTCAGAGTTTGCTCAAAAGACATTTGGTTTAGGCTTAGGTTATATACCAAGTCTATCCTTCACTATCTCTCAGAGTTTGCTCAAAAGATATTTAGTTTAGGCTTAGGTTATATACCAAGTGCCCCTTCCCGGGTCCTAAACCCAAAGAAGGTCTGATGGACTGGAGACTGGTCATCTTCAGACACATCCCTATCATGGCCGCAGGTCTACCCTATACATCTGTGAACCCGTGAAAAGCAGAATGCTTAGGCTCTTTCTCTTCACACTCATATCAAACTATAGTATATTTCATCTAAGTATTTGTCCCTACCACAATTGGGGGGAAAAAAATGAGGCCCAGAAATACCAGAGAGGGATGTAGAGAGGACCTGGGTGTTGGGATTTCAGTAATGCTGGGAGAAGACTCAAGTCAAAAGTAGATAGTAAACGAATGGTACTACACAACAGGTCTGAGGTTGAGCTCCCGCTCTGCCACTGACCCACTGCAAGCTTGGAGAAAACCCACAGCTTCTCTGGGTTTAGTGCTCTCATTGGTAAAATAAAACACAGGGATTATACTGGAATGTTCTGATGTCTCTTCAGGTCTCAAACGGTATGGTTCTGGGCCAACCCCTTCCCAATATTTTTCCACTGATCAACATGCTCTTCATAGCATAATTTCACAACAACAACGAAAAATTAATAAGCAAACTTTTCCATTGCTTCATGTCCTAACAAGGGTTTTTAAAAAAAACAAATGGAAAGTAAGTCCATTTCATCGTTTTGGAAATAAATATTTGGAAGTTTGGAAGTACTTCAGTGATTTTCACAGGCCATAATTAAGAACAATAACAACAAAACACAGACTCAACTCAAAATGCATTAGGTTTCCAGTAGTTTGAGAAATATATTTTTATTTTAATATCTTCTTATGAAGCCTGGTCAAGGCCAACCAGATTACAATTCTAGGAGTTGATCATTTTAATATTTTTCTATAAAGAAAAAATGTTGATGTACAAATATATGAGGAAATTAATCTTTGGTCCTCCTTTTCTATTTGTGTTTTACTTATTCTCTTTTTGTAAGTCCCCTTGGAGCTTTTCTTCTGCTAAATGGTGGAAAGTCAATAAATATAATAAATAATTTGTTATCATAAGAAAGTCATGGGATGAAAATTCTTTTTTTCAACTGAAATCTAATTGATTACCAATATTATACTAGTTTCAGGCGTATAGCACAGTGGTTCAGTATTTTTGTAAATTATACTCCACTATCCATTATGTTATTACAAGAGAATGACTACAATTCCCTTTGCTGTATAATATATCCTTGTTTTTTATTTCACACATAATAGTTCGTATGTGCTAATCCCATACACTTAATTTGCCCCTTCCCCTCATCTCCCCTTTGTAACCACTGTGCTATATGTGCGTGCATCAGTGCCCAACTCTTTGCGACCCTATGGACTGTAGCCCGCCAGGCTCTGCTGTTCATGGGATTTTACAGGCAAGAATACTGGAGTGGGTTGCCATTTCCTACTTCAGGGGATCTTCCCTATCCAGGGATCGAACCTGCATCTCCTGCACTGCAGGCAGATTTTTTTTTACCACTGAGTTACCAGGGAAGCCAATCATGTTTTCTATATCTGTGAGTCTGTTTTTATTTTGCACATACATTTATTTGTATTATTTTTTCTATTCCACATAGAAGTGACATCATAAAGTATTTGTCTTTTTATGTCAGACATTTCACAAAGCATAGTATTCTGTAGGCCCATTCATATTGCTGCAGATGGCAGAATTTCATGGAGTGAAAATTCCTAATTTTGACTTTGTTTTCAATTCAGTTATTATCTCTATATACTTTCAGTTATTATCTCCCTATACTTTAGTTGTCAATATCAAAATAACTGAACTACTGAATTCAATGCAAAATATTAGGCTAAAATTTAGATGAGACCCACCCAAGAGAATATAAGTGCATTACATTCTCCCTCTCTTTTGCACACTGTTTTAGTCTTGGGTATTTGAATTACCATTTACATGTGCTAATAAATATTTTTGTAGGTATCTCTTGACACAAGTGCTATAAATGTTTCTTGGAGATAAAAACATCATTTCAAAGTTATGTTTTTATAGAGTTATGGTACTTGTACATTCCAATGTATTTCATAAGCATCCAAATACCCTTAGTTGTAGAAATGAGGGCTACAATATTCACTGTTACTTTGAGATTTCCAAAGCTGATCTTCTATATAGTTAGAGGGCACAATGTTACTCAAAGACCAAAAGTATTTAAAGCTGACACTCAAGTATTTAAAGCTGACACTATATATATATATACATATATATATACACATATATATTTTTTCCTACTGCAAATATTCTAGAAGGCTCTGTTCTCTGGAATTCCCATTCCACACTGATCCAATAAAATCTGACTTTACAGATTTTCAACACGTACCATAAACCAATCCTTTCTCCTCGGCTGCTCTCCAACTCAATAATGGCAGCCACATTCATTACATTCAGTGAGTCAGACTTTCCGCAGTGCCTGAGTCACTCCCGCTAGTATGGCAGGTGTGTGGTGAGTGACGTGAGCTGTTTCAGGATTCTAGGAGCCACATAAGTTTAAAGCAGGCATGGTAACGCCCTACTGATCTGAAAAAGTAAATGCACCCTCCACAAATGCCTCCCATATATGACTTCTGTGCTGGAGGGAAAAGAATCCAATACCCTCCCATTCCTTTTAATAAAAAGAAAGGCTTATAATCAGAGGGTTTATTTGATATATTTATGAATCACCCTAAAGAACACAGTTGTTGCTTCCTATTTTTGCCTCATTACTGGATATTGTGAGACTTTTAGGGTAGAAAAAATAAGAAGCTAATATTCACAACACTTAAGATGTCATGCCTTTTAAAAAACTGCACAGAAATAACATTAAGGGTCTATCTGAACCACAAAACCAATAACTATAGAGTCAGAGATGCCACTACATCCTTATTATCCCTTGGTTAGTGTGGCTTGCCCTTTTTCTCTGTTCATATGGCATCATTATCTTCTCCCTGGAAAACATCAAGGTCAATCTAAAGTCAAGATTGGCTCTAAATAAACGTGCTGTCTACCATACCTGGCTCTCCTCCCAAGAAGACAAATGTGGCTGTGCTATATAAATACACAAGAAAAGGCCAGTCACACTTTAACTCACAATTTCACAGGCATGTGAAATAAGACATCCCATAGTCCACCACAGCGAAGTCGCTAACTAATGACTTCTCCAATTAAAACGTGGAGAACTGGCTGCATACTTTGGAAACGGAATAAAATAATCAAAACATCAAAGGTCAGACACGCAAAACTTCTGAAGTTCTAAGGCTCACACTTTGGAAATCTACTGTACTTTATGAGATCTGGGGTCTGGAAATCCTAAATGTAAATGTCTTAAAAGTCAAGCCATGTGGAAGAGTTCTCTCTTTTAAAACTTCTGTTAACCTGGGTCAACGCCAAATCTCTGAGAAGGCTCCTTTCCTATCTATGTTATGTGGCTGCTGAGATGAAACCAGAGATAATAAAGTGGTTTTGTACCAAGGCCTAAGAAAGCCTTATCTTCAGAAGGTATAAACCTCCTGCTGAGTCAAAAGGCAGATCGTTTACATAATCACCTTGTGGTCTTATCTGAGAACTTTCAGGAAAAAGTGGTTTGGGGTTATCTGGGGAATTGCTGTGCTCTCCCTTGAGTTTGTATTAATAGACATAGAAAGATAAAACTTTCAAGTTATCTCTGAAACCTTTATCATTATTGCCCTTCAACAGTCTAGAAGTGAAGTCTAAATTGATGCAAACCGGCTGCTTCTTCCCCACCATTCAAATAGGGTCACCCCTAATCATTACTATGGCCACCGGATTAGAAACGCAACTATGTGTCCAAACCACAGAACGCAAAAGGTCCGCCCTGGGATGGGGCCGAGTGGGCAACCCCAAGCTGCGATCCCAGCCCAGCACTCACGGACAATGCACTGGTTTCCTCCAGGGAGCGTCTTCCATCCGGGGCAGCAGTAGGAGTGGAACCTGGATCCGCATACGTTGGGCCTGCGAGAGACAAGTGAAGTCACACACATAAGAGAGGGATGTGGTAATACATTAGAGGTTTTCCTAAGCTTTCAGGACGACCAAAACTACACGTCAAACTCCTGGGGCTTGGGCCTCAGACGTGGAAGTAAATGGGCTAGACACTGAAATGGGGAAGGATCAGAAACGTCTAAACACTGCCTTTCATCTACCCTCTGTTGCTGCTCTTTAAAAAAGAGCGAAAAGAAAGGGAAACATATAATTTGCTACCATTCTAGCCTCCGGATGTAGAGAACAAAGGGAACACTCCATTTCAAAAATCCTTGCCCTCGTCCCCAAATCCATCCCTCCTTGATCGACTGTTACTTTGGCCCCGACGTGTCAAGGATGGCGTGTCAGAAGGTGGAGCGCTGGGCCTGATGATTAGATGGAGCTGTAAGTAAGCCCCGCACACGTCCTCAAACAAAAGGCTCGGAGCTGCGCCCCCGACGGTGGGGAGCAGGCAGGCTCTACCGGCCCCCGCGCGGGGCGGACTCAGGCGCGCCTTCCGCCAGACATTCGGGACTTGTTCCCGCACAGCTGGCTCCGCAGGCGCTCAGCGATCCTCACCCAGAGGCCTCCAACTCACCCGCCGACAAACCCCGGAGGGAGGGCTTTTTTTTTGGTTTTTTTTTGCCAGCAGGAGGAAGAGGAGGAGGCGCTTCTTGGGCTCTTCGGGGTCTACTGGTGGAAGGGGGCCCCGGCTGTAGCCACAGAACTAGGTTCTGGGAGGGAGTGGGATGGAAAGCTGCCAAGCCGAGGTTCCCCTCCACCCGCCCCCGCGTCGCCTGTCCACCTACCCTCGGAGCACGTCCTGTTGTCCTCGCCTGCGGACGCGGCTAGCGGCCGCGACGCCCTCCTCCCGGTACTCGGACACCGCGAATGCGCCTTCAGAGCCCGCCGCTGCGGGCCGGACCTGTTGCGGTGGCGGCTGGGGCCGGGGCGCCTTGGGCGGCGGGGGCTGGGGCTGGCCGGCCGTGCACTGCGCCCAAAGCGCCACGCAGCCCAGCCACACGAAGTAGGGCTGGGGACACAGCCGCCGCCGTCTCCCCATCGCGCGCGCTAGGGGCGCGCGGACCTTGGTCCGCTGAGAGGGAGCGCTCAAAGACAAAATCTGCGCGGCCCGAAAAAAGTCAGGTCTAACAAGCCCTTCGTCGGCCCCGGAGACTCGCGTGTGTTCGGGCTCCCTGCTCTAGCGGGAGCCCGGGACCTAGCGCCGGCCCCCTGGCTGCCAGCGGGGTGCGGGTTCTAGCGCAGCGGGCGGCGAGGCGCGGCGGCAGAGCGGCCGGCAGCCCCGCGCGGTCCACGTTGCATCCCCCGGGCCGCTGCCCCGAGCGACTCCAGGACCGCCAGCGGGTGGGGGCGGGAAATTACAAAAGTAACCCGAGCAGCCGCGGCGTAAAGTTACAAAGAAAGCGGACCTCAAAAGGAAAAAAAAAGGCCTGAACGCAGCGACTCTGCGGATTCCCGTGCGCTCCGGGCACAGATCTTGGAAGCTGCAAAAGTCACCAGAAAGAAGCCGGAAAGCAAACAAAAGTTGCCCCCACAAACAAGAGGAAGGTCCTCTCGGGGCTCTCCCGGAGTCCCCCGGGACAGCGACGCGCCGGCGGCGGCTAAAGAGCCGGGCGGAGGTGCGCGGGGCCGGGGCGAGCCGCCGGTGCGAGAGAGGGCGGGAGACTGGACGCCGGGGAAGATGCGGCGGGCGAGGGCGCGGCGCGGGGGTTTTGAGGCCCGGCAGGGCGCTGGGCGGGCCGGCGGGCGGCGGCTGTCAGTGGGGGCTGGAGCGCCGCCGTCCACACGTGGGGCGCAGCCCTGACCGAGGGGCTGGCGCAGAGTGGGCGGAGACAGAGTAAGGGGGCGACCGGGTGGGGAGGAACAAGGGGAGCCAGGGGCTGGGGGAGGGGAAGAGGAAGGAAGGGGGAAGGGAGGGGAGAGGACTGAGATTGGGGAGAGGGAGTGGGGGGCGAGCCGGAGAGGCAGGTCAGGGTTTGGAAAGGGGGCTTGGAAAGAGAGATTGGCGAGCTTGGGTGCGAGAGGAAATGAGCGGGGGATGGGGGCGAGGTTAGGGCGAGGAGAGAAGTGGGAAAGGGGAGGGAGGGCCGGGGGGCCCGGGAGGAGGGGGCGAGGCGCTAGTCGGCTTTGCTTCCCGTCCCCCTCAATTGGCCACTAGCTCTGTTTTGACTGCCTGTACAAAGCGAGCAGACGACGGGGGAGGGGGCGGTTAGGGACCGGATTTGGGAAAGGAGGCAGCCCCTTCTCTCCTCCTCCGCCTTCGGCGGGCCACGGACCAGGGACGAGGGTCTCTAAATGCGCCTGGCTTGGCTAGACCCGCAGCTGAACTTCCCCGCCGGGCAGAGGCCACAAGGTTGAGGATGAGAACGGGTCCTCCTTTAGGGACCCGGACCCAGGCCCGGAGTTGAAGGAATCTCGGTCAAGCAGGAATAGACTCGCGCGGGAGTTGGCTGCAACCTCAATCCGAGGAGGAGGCCGAGCTCTCCCCATCGCCCTCCTACCCCCACCTCCCCACCGGGAGCGGCGTCAGTCTGCGGAACCCGCAGAGGGGCTGGGCGTTTCCGGATTGAAAGGCGCCCTCCGTCTCCAAGAGGGAGCTCGAGCAGCCGCGGGGGACCTCAGCAGCTTGCAGGCGCCGCGGTCCTGGGGAGTGCGTGCTGGAGGTGTGCTCCGGGTTGAGCCCTGCCAGGACTCTGCGTGAGTTTGCAGCCAGAGACAAGTTAGCGCCCCTGAAATGTGTTTAGGGGGAACAGGCATGGTGGGTAAATGAGTCTTGGGGCATATCCTTGGTTTCCTGTGTGGACTCTTGATTAATGATTAAACTCGAACAACTGATGCATCCAGACTGGCTGGTCACTTGCCCTCTGGACCTGTAGACCTGCCTCGATGCTCACCCGATTTTGAGGTCTTCCTTTGTGGCTCCGCTTTCATGATATTTATGTGACGCTCCATTCGTCTGTCAGCATTTCATAATTAAAAATCAAACATCCCTGAAAACTGGGACTGGCCATCCAAGTATGGTTTAGGAAACAGTACGAGAGAGCAAAGTCTGGATTAGTCAGGCCTAGAGAAACTTACTTTAAGATTTTTGTACTTAAACATTTTTTTTTTCTGGCCCAAATTGCCCAGATGTACTATTTGGCAGCCAAAATCCTCTGAGAATTGGCATAACCCCTTCCCTTTCCCCCCCAATATAGTCAGGCAAAGAGTTTTAAGGTAGTATCCCTTCTTACAGTGTTCTCATAAGGCATAAGAAAAAGTAGACACAACACCAATCTATTCAAATCAAAAGAACTTAAAGACAGCAATAGAGGATTCATCATGCGCTGTCCTTCAAACAAATTCATTTTAATTAAAAGAACTAAATAAAGTATCTCTTGGGTTATAGCAGTTTTAATCATACTTTCTAAACATTTAACTCCGTTAAATGGGTTTCTACTTAATACTTACATAGTTCTGTGGTTTATTTGTGTCTATCATATCAAATCCAAATGTTTTAAAATTGCATATGCATTTATCCTTAGACTTGCCAATTCCACATTTAGAAATGTATTTAAAAGATAAACGTGCAAAAAATGAACTGGTGAATGCTGTAGTCTGCTCATTGAAACACTGTTTATAATGGCAAAAGATTAGAAATACAAAGTTCCCATCCATCAGGAACTGGTTGAATATAGTTTAATCTATTCAATAGAATACTATACAGCTGTAAAAAAATGAATGAGGATCACTCTAAACGCCTATGAGTGACCCCTAGGATATACAATCCAACAAAAAACAAAAGTGCAGATTGACTAGGCAAATCAATTGAGACAGAAAGGATAATAAGGGTTACCAAGGACTGAGGTGGGAGAAGGGAATGAAGAATCATTATTTAATAGGTATAGAGTTTCCATATAAGATGATGACAATGTTCTGAAAATTAATAATGTGATAATGATTGCACAACATTGTGAATGCACTTATTGCCACTGAATTGTATACTTAAATATGGCTAAAATAAGTTTCATATGTATATTTTAGTACAATAAAAATTTTAATGTCAGGTGCAGGCTATTGCATACTGTTTGCTACCTTTCTGAGGTACACATGTGCATGTATGTATGTGTGCATTTTTTATAACCTAGAAGTAAACACCAAATCTAATAAAATTAGTTATCTTAGAGAAGGAAGAGGATACGAAGGATTAAATAATGGTGGAACCTAGATCTTTCTGATATGCCTTGTTTTATAGTTCTAACTTTGGAGCCATGTATATATTTTATTAGTGGCATAATGTGGTTCTCCACAAGAATGGGGAGACACTTATTTAAAGTTACATTTAAACACAATGTTTGAACTGTGTATCTTCAGTAAGACACAACCTAAGGATGAAATGAGCACAAAGAAGTTTGAAATTCTATTTCATAATGGTAATGTGAGAGAGAGATTGAAAGGGGGAAACGAGAAGAGGGAGAAAGATATTAGAAAGCATGATTTCAGCAAAAGAGAAAAGAGATTAAATATAAAAGTAAAAACACTAGGTTAAATTTAGTTAAAATGCCAATATATATAATCAGAACTTAGCTTTATTATTCAAAAATAAGCATTTCCTAGTCCCATGCATTGAAAGACCTGTAGTGACAACCCAATAACAATAAACACCTATTGTGCCCAGATCATGGTCCCTAAGTACCATTTCCCAGTAAAAGGAATGAGGGTTTCTTGAGTAGGTGGCTGATTTCAGGTCTGGGGCAAGAACCACGTAAAGTGAATCTGGACTATCTGTTTTGTCATATTTGAAAGCAAGGAAATTACAAACAATTTAGGGTCATGTTGAAAGGAAACTGGACCTAACTTGAAAAAGATTCCACTGACCAAAGGTGGGAAAAAACATCAAAAAGAAAAATTACTGCAAAGGACTGAAACATATGAAATGTATAAATGTTCAAGAATTACAAATGATACTCCAAACAAAGGTTAGTTGGTCACTTTGGAGATTGTTAGAGAACAGCTTATTCTAGAAACATCGATCAATAAAGTAAGCAAGCACTTATTCTGCCTTTGCTGGGTAGTCTAAGAGAGAATTTCTTTTAAAAAAATTGTAAACACAGGCATGATAGAATTTTTTAAAAATCACAACTTTGCAAACTTTAATGAAATAATAATTCAGGCAATAGTTATTAATGTTTGCTAAAACTGTTAAGTCAGGGTTCTCGACTGGGGGCCATTTTCTCTCCGGGATACATTTGGCGATATCTGGAGACATTTTTTATTGTCTCATATACCAATAAGATGGTGTGTACAGGACAAGAGTGTTGAGAGTACCAGGGATCCCACTAAATATCCTATAATTTATAGGATGGTCCCTGATAACAAAGTATTCTCTGGTCCAAAATAGCAATTTATTTGAGAACCCTTGCATTAGGTGAAGTCAGTGGGGAACTCTTTAATGAGTAATTCAAGCTATTACCCCCCAGAACCTACTGATTATTGCCAACTTCTGAAAATTATGATAATCAGATATTATGTGTCTGCTTAAGTGGTACAACTGGAGGCACACGGAACTGCCTATGGGATATCTTTGTAAAAAACAATTGAACCTAAATGTAATCATAACTTTATGTTTAACTACCAGTTTCTAGGCTTCCCTTGTGGCTCAGCCAGTAAAGAGTCTGCCTGCAATGTGGGAGACCTGAGGTCAATATCTGTGTTTGAAAGATCCTCTGGAGAAAGGAAAGGCTAGCCACTCCAGTATTCTGGCCTAGAGAATTCCATGGACTGTATAGGCCATGGGATCTAGGCAAAGAGTTGGACACGACTAAGCGACTTCTACTTTCACTTTCACCAGTTTCTAAGAACTATGGAGGATATAGTAAAACACATTAAATGATACCTCAAGAATGTAGTCAACCAGGTCTAGCTTGTAGGGAATACCACAGAACCTTTTTTTTTTTTTTTTCAAATAAATGATATGAGTAGAGAAAAGGGAGGAGAATGCTTTTGATCCAACAATTGCACCTTATCTGGGTTAGTTATTTGAACACAGGTGTAAATGAGATTTTGAGGCAATCTGCAGAGGTCTGGGTGAAAGTTGATTATTAGCTAGTATATTTTCAATTATTTTTAATTTTAGGAAGTGTGAAAATGATTTCATGGCTATATTTTTAAATAATGTTTTCCAATACTGACTAAATTCTTTATGGGTGAAATGATATGATGCCTGGGATTTGACTTAAATACTATAGGAAAAAGATGAAGTAGATCAACTTTTTTCTATTCCTTTTGCTAAATATACTTAGCTGACATACTAGACATTATGTATAGAAAAAAGAATAAGGGGACTCTGAATGGTGTAGAGAAAATGGCAGACTGGCCAGGGACCTGAGTCACAACATAGAAATGAGTGTCCCTTGAGGTTTGTTTTTTTTTTTTCGTTTTGTTTTGCTTCATACATTGTGGACTGAGTGCCGGAATAGGTGGCAACCTGGAAATACCAACTGGCACAGACTCCACAAAAGCCTCCAAAAACCCCTGCAGTCTTTAACCAAAGGACAGGAAAGGAGCATACTAGCCAACAGAAAACTTGTAGATGATAACTGCTTTATAAGCAGCCAACATCACAGAAAAAAAATGCAGTCACCCCCAACCAGCAAAGGCCAGTGAACACAGTAAACTTCATCCTTGCTAGGGTGTAACAAGGTGTCCCTCCTCAGAGTAAGAGAGAAGGTATCAGAGAAGTGTCAGAGAAGAGGAAAGAGTGTCAGAGAAGGCCAGGTAATGGACCACTGCATCCCCCATGGAGCCACCCCCAGAGTGCCAGTAGGGAACCTGGACTTCCATTGCCACCTCACAGTAGTGAAGTGCCCCTTCTGCTGGGATGGTATGAGAGGAGTCCTAGTAGACAGGACTCCTATCATTGCCCATCCCCATAGGAAGCTAAGGGAAGCTACATGGGGAGCACTAATGAAGCATGTCTCTCCCTCCCAGCCAGGGTGGTATAGCTGAAATTTAGTGGGAAGCTAGTCCTCCCACCTCTGCTCAACAGTAACAAAATGCTCCTCACACTTCAATTGTGTAAACAGAGGCAGAATGTGAATGTTTACTGTCATTTAGTAGTAACAAGGCAACACCTTTCTCTTTTCACCCCCAAACCCATGCAGTATCAGAAGAGCCTGCTAAGACATGACTTACATAGGATCCAAAGTCTTATAACACCCAAAATGCCCAGGATTTGTGAGAAAATTATTCCTCATACCAAGAACCAGGAAAATCTCAATGAGAAAAGTAATACTCACCAACACTGAGATGATGCAGGTGTTAGAATTATTGGACCATGCCTTTAAAGCAGACATGATAAAAGTATTTCAAAGACTATCTGTGAACATACTTGAAACAAAAGAAAAAGAAAAGAAAGAAAGCCTCAACAAAGTAATACAACATATAATCAAGAACTAACTGGAAATTTTAGAAGTAAAAAATACAGTAATTGAAATTTAAAAGCTTGATACATTTGACAGAAAAATGGAGAGGACAGAAGAAGGAATCAAGGAACTTGAAGATGAAGTAATATAAATTACCCAAACTGAACAAAAAGAGAAACTAGATTGAAAAAACAAACAACCAGAGTTGCAGGGACCTGTGAGACTATAACAAAAATATTTAACATTTATTTATCAGAATCTCAAAGAGAAGCAGTGCTGCTAAAAAAAACTACTTGAAGAAACAATGACTGAATATTTGCCAAATTTAGCAGAAGACGTCGGAGAAGGCGATGGCACCCCACTCCAGTACTCTTGCCTGGAAAATCCCGTGGACAGAGGAGCCCGGAAGGCTGCAGTCCATGGGGTCGCTGAGGGTCGGACACGACTGAGCGACTTCCCTTTCACTTTTCACTTTTCACTTTCATGCATTGGAGAAGGAAATGGCAACCCACTCCAGTGTTCTTGCCTGGAGAATCCCAGGGACAGGGGAGCCTGGTGGGCTGCCGTTTATGGGGTCGCACAGAGTTGGACACGACTGAAGCGACTTAGCAGGAGCAGTAGCAGCAGCAGAAGAAGACATAAACATACAGATTCAAGAGACTGAGTGAATCTCAAACACTATAAACCCAAAGGAATTCACATTGAAATTCCTCATAGACAAACCTATGAAAATTAAAGACAAAGCAGCAAGAGAAATAACACCATATTCAGAGAAGAAAACAATTGAAATGACTACAGATTACTCATTAGAAACCATGGAAGCAAGAAGGAAGTGGCACACTTTTCTCAAGTGCTGAAAAAAAGTTGTCAGTGCAGAATTCTATCCCCAGTGACGGTATTTTTCAGAAAGGAAGGGGGAATCAAGATGTCAGATGAAGGAAGCAAAACGGAGTTCTCTCCAGCAGAGAGAGGATGTCCCCTCTTACCACTCCTGCTCAGTATTGTACTGGAATAAGATAAGAGAAGGAAATTAAAGCTATACAAATAGGGAAGGGAGAAATAAAACTGTCCTTAGTTGCAGATGATATAATTGTCTATCTAGAAGATTCCAAAAAACCAACAAAAAATTCCTGAAACTAACACATAATTATAGTTTGCAGGATACAAGGTCAATATAGACAAATTGATTTTCTTTCCTATACATCAATAAACTATTGGCAAAAAGGGCATCAGAGGGCAGACACACTGAAACCATAATCACAGAACTAGCCAATCTGATCACATGAACCATAGCCTTGTCTAACTCGATGAAACTAAGCCATGCTACGTGGGGCCACCCAAGATGGGCGGGTCATGGTGGACAGGTCTGACAGAATGTAGTCCACTGGAGAAGGGAATGGCAAACCACTTCAGTATTCTTGCCTTGAGAACCCCATGAACAGTTTGAAAAGGCAAAATGATAGAATACTGAAAGAGGAACTCCCCAGGTCGGTAGGGGCCCAATATGCTATAGGAGATCAGTGGGGAAATGACTCCAGAAAGAATGAAGGGAAGGAGCCAAAGAAAAACAATACCCAGTTGTGGATGTGACTGGTGATAGAACCAAGGTCCGATGCTGTAAAGAGCAATACTGCATAGGAACCTGGAATGTTAGGTTCATGAATCAAGGCAAATTGGAAGTGGTCAAACAAGAGATGGCAAGAGTGAATATCGACATTCTAGGAATCAGCGAACTAAAATGGACTGGAATGGGTGAATTTAACTCAGATGACCATTATATCTACTACTGTGGGCAGGAATCCCTTAGACAAAATGGAGTAGCCATCATGGTCAACAGAAGAGTCCAAAATGCAGTACTTGGATGCAATCTCAAAAACGGCAGAATCATCTCTGTTCATTTCCAAGGCAAACCATTCAATATACGGTGATCCAAGCCTGTGCCCCAACCAGTAATGCTGAAGAAGCTGAAGTTGAATGGTTCTATGAAGACCTACAAAACCTTTTAGAACTAACACCCAAAAAAGATGTCCTTTTCATTATAGGGGACTGGAATGCAAAAGTAGGAAGTCAAGAAACACCTGGAGTAACAGGCAAATTTGGCTTTGGAATACGGAAGGAAGGAGGGCAAAGGCTAATAGAGTTTTGCCAAGAGAACGCACCAGTCATAGCAAACACCCTCTTCCAACAACACAAGAGAAGACTCTACACATGGACATCACCAGATGGTCAACACCGAAATCAGATTGATTATATTCTTTGCACCCAAACATGGAGAAGCTCTATAGAGTCAGCAAAAACAAGACCGGGAGCTGACTGTGGCTCAGATCATGAACTCCTTATTGCCAAATTCAGACTTAAATTGAAGAAAGTAGGGAAAACCACTAGACCATTCAGGTATGACCTAAATCAAATCCCTTATGATTATACAGTGCAAGTGAGAAATAGATTTAAGGGACTAGATCTGATAGAGTGCCTGAGGAACTATGAACAGAGGTTCGTGACATTGTACAGGAGACAAGACCAACCCCATGGAAAAGAAATGCAAAAAAGCAAAATGGCTGGGGAGGCCTTACAAATAGCAGTGAAAAGAAGAGAAGTGAAAAGCAAAGGAGAAAAGGAAAGATATTCCCATTTGAATGCAGAGTTCCAAAGAATAGCACGGAGAGATAAGAAAGCCTTCCTTAGCAATCAATACAAAGAAATAGAGGAAAACAACAGAATGGGAAAGACTAGAGATCTCTTCAAGAAAATTAGAGATACCCAGGGAACATTTCATGCAAAGATGGGCTTGATAAAGGACAGAAATGGTATGGACCTAACAGAAGCAGAAGATATTAAGAAGAGATGGCAAGAATACACAGAAGAACTGTACAAAAAAGATCTTCATGACCAAGATAATCATCATGGTGTAATCATTCACCTAGAGCCAGACATCCTGGAATGTGAAGTCAAGTGGGCCTTAGAAAGCATCAATACGAACAAAGCTAGTGGAGGTGATGGAATTCCGGTGGAGCTATTTCAAATCCTGGAAGATGATGCTGTGAAAGTGCTGCACTCAATATGCCAGCAAATTTGGAAAACTCAGCAGTGGCCACAGGACTGGAAAAGGTCAGTTTTCATTCCAATCCCAAAGAAAGGCAATGCCAAAGAATGCTCAAACTACCGCACAATTGCACTCATCTCACTAGTAAAGTAATGCTCAAAATTCTCCAAGCCAGGCTTCAGCAATACATGAACCATGAACTTCCAGATGTTCAAGCTGCTTTTAGGAAAGGCAGAGGAACCAGAGATCAAATTGCCAACATCCTCTGGATCATCAAAAAAGCAAGAGAGTTCCAGATAAACATCTGTTTCTACTTTATTGACTATGCCAAAGCTTTTGACTGTGTGGATCATAATAAACTGTGGAAAATTCTTCAAGAGATGGGAATAACAGACCACCTGCCTCAGCTCTTGAGAAACCTATATGTAGGTCAGGAAGCAACAGTTAGAACTGGACATGGAACAACAGACTGGTTCCCAATAGGAAAAGGAGTCCGTCAAGGCTGTATATTGTCACCCTGCTTATTTAACTTATATGCAGAGTGCATCATGAGAAACGTTGGGCTGGAAGAAGCACAAGCTGGAATCAAGATTGCTGGGAGATATATCAATAACCTCAGATATGCAGATGATACCACCATTATGGAAGAAAGTGAAAAGGAACCAAAAAGCCTCTTGATGAAAGTGAAAGAGGAGAGTGAAAAAGTTGGCTTAAAGTTCAACATTCAGAAAACTAAGATCATGGCATCTAGTCCCATCACTTCATGGCAAGTAGATGGGGAAACAGTGGAAACAGTGTCAGACTTTATTTTTGGGGGCTCCAAAATCACTGCAGATGGTGACTGCAGCCATGAAATTAAAAGACGCTTACTCCTTGGAAGGAAAGTTATGACCAACCTAGATAGCATATTCAAAAGCAGAGACATCACTTTGCCATCAAAGGTCCGTCTAGTCAAGGCTGTGGTTTTTCCAGTGGTCATGTATGGATGTGAGAGTTGGACTGTGAAGAAAGCTGAGCACCGAAGAATTGATGCTTTTGAACTGTGGTGTTGGAGCAGACTCTCGCGAGTCCCTTAGACTGCACACAGATCCAACCAGTCCATCCTAAAGGAGACCAGTCCTGGGTGTTCATTGAAAGGACTGATGCTGAGGCTGAAACTCCAATACTTTGGCCACCTCATGCGAAAAGTTGACTCATTGGAAAAGCCCCTGATGCTGGGAGCAAATGGGAACAGGAAGAGAAGGGGACGACAGAGGATGAGATGGCTGGATGGCATCACCAACTCAATGCATATGAGTTTGGTTGAACCCCGGGAGTTGGTGATGGACAGGGAAGCCTGGCATCCTGCGATTGATGGAGTCGCAAAGAGTCGGACATGACTGAGCGACTGAACTAAACTGATAACAAAATATGTACAAGATCTATACATGTGAGGGAAACTACACAATTCTGAAGAAAGTGAAAGTGAAGTCGCTCAGTCGTGTCCAACTCTTTGCAACCTCACAATTCTGAAGAAAGAAGGTCTAAATAAATGGAGAGATACTGTTTATGGATAAAAATACTCAAATTTGTTAAGGCTTCAGTTCTTCTCGACTTGATTTACAGATTCAACACAATGCCAATTAAAATACCAGCAAGTTATTTCGTAGATATTGAAAAACTGATTTGAAAGATTATACGAATAAAGAAAGGACCCAGAATATCCTAAGTAATACTGAAGCATAGAGGATTCACATTATCCGACTTCAAGAATTAACTACTGTAATCAAGACAGTGTGATTATTGGATACATGAGTGTTTATTATATTTCTCTCTCTAATTTTGTGTATATTTGAAGGTTTTCATAACGAAAAGATATTTTAAAATACTACAGACTTGCTCCTTAGAACCTTTTTCATCTGCCCTTATCTCCATGTTTTCTCCCTTCCCCTGATAGGCAAAACTTTATCCACACTCTAGGTTTTATCACTTTTCCTCATTTTCTGTTTCTTAAATACAGAAATTTCTGCTTTAATCATTAATCTTATTCCTTATGTTTGCCTTCAAAATAATACATGATTTAATTCTGTAATCCTTACTCAGATTTTTTTAGTCGAATGCTTAGTTTGCTTATTTAGACTCCTTTTTAATAGCATAAATGTGTAAAACCATGCATTCTCAACTTCAGGTAATCCCTAAATTTTTTGTATTCTTTATCTGTATTTTATAAATTTTCCTCATTTTTCATTCTGAATTTAAAGTGTTTAAAATAAAGGCACACAGTTTTCTGTGGCTAGGGTTTTTTTCTATTTATGATTACTAATTTCTAGTTTTATTTTAGTATGTGTATATTCATGGATCATGGTCTCTTTTTCATGTATTTGTGTATATATTTGAAAATCATCTGCGTCCTTTATATAGCTCTGATTTTGAAAATTTTCCTTGAAAAGAAATGTTAAATTTTCCATGAAAAGAAGATATATAACCTTTCATATTATAGAGTTTGAGGCATATCAGTTAGCTGGAGCATAATTATATTTTTAAAATTCTCTGTATGCTTATTTTGATGTATAGTTAGTCAGTCATAAGCCTATAGAAGCAAGGTAAAATCTACTGCTAATACTGTGTTTCTATCCATTTCTTATTCTGCAGCTTGTGTTTTCATCTCTTATTATAAATGTATTTAATTATGGCAGTTCTAGTTTCCTTGTAATTATATACCTTGTATTTATAAAATAGAACTCTATCTGACATTTGTTTGGGTTTAGTCTTTGTAATATATTTTCACTTGAGATTTCTTTTTATTATTACAACATATTTGTCTATTGTATCTTCTTTTTCCATATAATCTGTATCTTATAGCTCTGGATGCTTCTTGTGTATTTAACATATTGTTTGGTATGATTAAAAATCAAATCTGATTATCTTTGTGTGAATATATCCCTTTTATATTTGATGTCAAAACAATATATTTTGTTTTAATTTTTATCTACTTTTATGTTTTATTTTTGTGTCAAATGCTTCCTTTGTCTTTTGCCTTCTTGTACATGGATTTTCTTACTGTTACTTGGGTTAAATATATACATTATATACTTCCTTGTTATCATTTGAAAGGCTTATATCCTCTTTTTAGATGTTGCCCCTGAAACATTTGTAAATTTATATATTTTGTAATATGTAACCACTGTGTGCTGTGCTTAGTCTCTTAGTCATGTCCGACTCTGTGACCCATGGACTATAGCCATGGGGATACAACACTGGAGAGGGTTGCAATGCCCTCCTCCAGGGGATCTTCCCAACCCAGGGATCAAACCCAGGTCTCCCACACTGCAGGAAGATTCTTTAACATTTGAGCCACCAGGGAAGCCCATCTAACCACTACTTCTTGATGTAGCAAATTTAAACAGTATTTGTTGATGTTCTCTGAAATTTTAGATAATTAGCACACTGCACTTTCTCCTTGTTGTTCAGTCTCCCAGGCATGACTGCCTCTTCATGACCCCATGGACTGCAGCACGCCAGGCCTCCCTGTCCCTCACCATCTCCCTGAGTTTGCCCAAGTTCATGTTCATTGCATCAGTGATGCCATCCAGCCACCTCATCCTCTAACACTCTTTTCTCCTTCTCTTTCTCCTACCCCTTCTCTTTCTCACTTTCTGCTTTGTCAATTATACTGTTATTTTAATTCTGGTGATTCCTGTTACATAAATAATATACTTACACTACTACTTGTCAGTTTGCTCACTTTGATAAGTTTATTGATTTATCACCAAGAAAGATGAGAAATGAATACATTTTCTTTCCCTCAGTTTTATTATTTTTACAACTTATGCCAATTTAACATTTCTCTCCCTTAATTATGCATCCTATAATAGTCCTTTTTTTTCTTTTTTGGCCTGCACGACACAGCTTATGGAAGCTTAGTTCCCAAGGATCTAACTTGGGCCACAAAAGTGAATGCGCCAAGTTCTAACCACCAGACCACCAGGGAACTCCCAAGACATTGTTATATATTTAAAATAACCAGTATTTGCTATGGTTTGTCCTATTATTTCTAACTTGGGTAAAATATTTCAATGTTGTCATTTTTTAAAGATTTAAGAATATATATTCTATGATTTGTTTGTTTATTTTTAAATCTATCTGCCTACTGTCTGAGAATGTCTTTATATTTTATGTTTGGATAATTACTCAGCTTGGCACAAGGCATAACATTTTGGAGTCGTGTATCCCTTTCATTAGCTCTTTGTAGATTATTGATGCATTTTTTAATGACATTGAATGCGGTTGTGGATCAGTCTGTGGTCAACCTGATTCTCCCCTCCCACTTCCACTTCACATTCAGCCTGATTTTTCTCCCTGGAAAATGCTTCCACTACTTTTGAAGCTTTATGAACTTATTTAAGACATACTTCAGAATATATCATCATTTATGATTTTTTTTTCTTAGAACACATTATAATATTTTTCGACAGACTCAATTCATACTATTTTCTGTAAATTTTGTATTGTTTTATCTTTGACCATCTTTTCCATTCTGCATGTTGGGTCCCTGAATTCAGTGACAGATGTTATTTTTGTTTTTGTCTATTGTCCACATAATTTTTATTATTATTAAAACACAGTTGCTGGACAGTATTATGTTAGTTTCAGTTGTACTACATAATGAGTTGACATTTGCATACATAGTGAAATGTTCACTATAAGTCTAGTAACCATCCATCCCAATACAAAGTTATTACTATGGTACTGACCATATTCCTTATGCTGTACATTACATCCCCTTGGATGGAGGTTTGCAGCTTTTAATCCCCTCCACCTATATGGCCCACTCCCCTACTCCAACCTCTCTGGCAACTACCCATTTGTTCTAAGTATCTATGAGTCTGTTTCTGTTTTTATTTTGCTTGTTTTTAGCTTCCACTATAAGTGAAATCATATGAAGCTTGTCTTTCTGTGTCTCACTGTTTCACTTAGTATAATACCCTTTAGGTCCATCCATATTTTCACAAATGGCAAGCATTTATTTTTTAATGGCTGAGTAAGAATCCATTATGTATGTTATGTATGTATGTGTGCATGCCTGTGTGTATGTATACCGCATCTTCTTTATCCATTCTTCCTCTGAGGTACCCTTAGGTTGCTTCTGTATCTTGGCTATTGTAAAAGAAAAAAAATGCTGCATTGAACACTGGAGTGCATGTATGTTTTTGAATTAATATTTTTGTTTCCTCTGAGTAAATACTTAGAAGTGAAATTGCTGGATCATACGACAGTTCTAGTTTGAATTTTCTGAGGAACATCCATACTATTTCCTATAGTGACTGCACTAGTTTATAATCCCACCAACAATGTACAATGAACAATGTATTGTTCCTTTTTTTCCACATCCTTGGTGACACTTGTTTGATATCTTTTTGACAGGTGTGAGGTGGCATCTCACTGTGGTTTTGACCTGCATTTCCCGGATGATTAGTGATATTGACCATCTTTTAATGTGTCTGTTGGTCATCTGTATGTCTTTGGAAAATTGTCTATCCCAGTCCTCTGCCCTACTATCCACCTACTTTAATCTTTTTCTTTTTCTCTATATTCTTCATGATTCCTTTTTTTTTTTTTTTAAGTTGCTTAGTCATGTTCGATTCTTTGCAACCCCATAGACTCTAACAGTCCATGGAATTCTCCAGGCCAGAATACTGGAGTGGGTAGCCTTTCCCTGGAGAAGGAAATGGCAACCCACTCCAGTATTCTGGCCTGGAGAATCCTGTGGACAGAGGAGCCTGGTGGGCTGCCGTCTATGGGGTCGCACAGAGTCAGACACGACTGAAGCGACTTAGCAGCAGCAGCAGCTCCTGCACTGCAGGTGGATTCTTTACCAACTGAGCTATCAGGGAAGCCCATATTCTTCATGATTATCTCAACATTTTTTCTTTGTTGGTACTTTGGTTATAAGCCAAGTCTATATTTGCTAAATACGGTCATTTTTTTGTTTGGTTTGGATTTTTTTGCTTCTGTATTTATTTCTTGTGTGTGTTACTCACTCCGTTGTGTCCAACTCTTCGCAATCCCATGGACCGCGAAGCCCACCAGGCTCCTCTGTCCATGGTATTCTGTGGGCAAGAATACTGGAGTGGGTTGCCATTTCCTTCTCCAGGGGATTTATTTCTCAGGTCTTCAGTTTTCCTTTTCATTCAGCTCTTATTTGTCATATATATGGTTCTCTGCTTCTATCAGTTTCATATTTTCATTATTTTCTTCCTCAACACAAAACCTTTCTAGGGAAATTTCTTCTGTATAATTTTGCTTGTTATCAATGGCCTGTGTTAGTAGTGTCCTATTCAATATCCATCCTTCCCTGTTTTCTTATTTACAGACCATTCATTTTAATAAAGGCAGTAAAATACTCAGCTAAAAGGCAACATTTCCAAGACTCATAGCTAGTGGTGGTTGATTTTGATGCATTTATCCTTAGTTTCCTACCACAACAAGGCCACAAATTAAATCTTCCCATAGTATAGCTTTTGTATTTTGAGTCATCTTTCTCCACGTGTGAGGATCTTAGTATAATTTTTTTAAAATCACCTTTTCATTAACATTTCTTACCTCCTGAGTGTGTTAATGAGTGTATTGGGCAGTTAAGACTGGTTAATTTGTTTTACTGCAATGAACCAAATGGATTCAAGCAAATGGCTTTCTTTTCTGTCTCTCTCCCTCCTGCCCCAACATTTTGGGTTGCTCAGTTTGAATTGTATGGCATGAAACTCAGTCCTTTCCTTTGATTGATTTCGAGGTATTTTGGCTGGTTTGCTTCTATTTGTTATTCTATCACTAGGTTTGGGGAAAAGGAGAGTTTTGGATGTTTTCATCCTACCATCTTAACTTGGAAGTCTGTACAGGTACTTTAAATTTTAATCAAAGTAATACAAATAGTCACAAATCAAATCATGGAAAAGTCTTGTGATAAGAAACAACTGAGTTCAACTTCACTGTAGCTTAACACAAACCTTAGTCTCCAGAGGCTTTTTTTTTTTTTCTTTGTAAATGGAGGAAAATTTTACATACTGTGAAATGCACACATTTTAAGTGTAAAATCTGATGAGTTGTGACAATTGCACATACCCTGTGACCCCCTCTATTAAACATAAAACATTTTTATCACCCAAGAAAGATCCTTTATGCAACTTTGCAATTAATCCCTTCTCACTCCTCCATCCTAGAGGCAATCTTGTATGAGTTTTGTTTCACCACAGGTTAGTCTGCCTACTGTAGAACTTCATATATATTGATCATATGGTAGGTATTCATTTACATCTGGCTTCTTTCACTCAGCATATAATTTTTGAAGTTTTTCCACGTTGTAACATATTTCAGTGGTTTGCTCCTTTTTATTACTGAAGGGTATTCTGTTGTCTGTTTATATTTCAGTTTGTTTATCCATTCTGCTGAAGATGGACATTAAAGTTGTTTCCAGTTTGGAGCTACTGTGAAGAAAACTGCTATGACATTACTGTGCACATCTTTCTATGTACACATGTTTTCATTTCTCTTGAGTAAAAGACTAAAGTGGAGTTTATGGGTCTTAGAGTAGGTGTACTTTCAACTTTATGAAAAACTACCAGAACAGTTTCTAAACTGGTTTTACCATTCTACACTGCTTCTAGCAATTTGTGAAAGTTTTGACTGCTCCATATGCTCGACAACATTTGGTCCTGTGACCTTTTCACCTTTGCCATTTTAATGAATTTATGGTATGTACCTCTGTGATTTTATTATACTTTGCATTTCCCAGGTAACTAAGAATTGATGTTAAGCACTTTTCCATGCACTTATTAACCATTTTTATTTCTTCTTCCATGAAATGCCCGTTCAAGTTTTTTTGCAGATTTTTTAATTGGTTCTTTGTATTATTGAGTATAAAAATTGTTTGTATATTCTGGATACAAATACTTTATCAGATATAGTTACTGCAAATATGTTCTCCTAGACTAAGACTCAGGTATGTTTTATTAATGGTGTCAGTGAGCATTCAATGAAGGGAATACTTAGATTTTCATGAAATACATCTATCTTTTCTTCTTACCTCTTGGAGAGTAATTACTAGCCAAGAAATATTACCTAATCTAAGCTAAATCGGTTTGTCAAACTCTATAGAAAGGTCTCCTTGGATTTTGATTGAGATTGTATTGAATTTGTGGATCAAGTTTAGGAGAATGGGATTTCATCAATATTGAGTTTTTATTGAGTCAAACAGTACATGGACATGGAACAGCTTTTTATTTCGGTCTTTATTAATTTATCATAGTAATATAATTTTCCAG
This sequence comes from Bos mutus, assembly GCF_027580195.1. Classification (NCBI taxonomy): domain Eukaryota; kingdom Metazoa; phylum Chordata; class Mammalia; order Artiodactyla; family Bovidae; genus Bos; species Bos mutus. The sequence continues at coordinate 65,320,517 of NC_091623.1, read as the reverse complement.
TTTTATGTGTCAGTTGGGCTGGGCTATGGTACTCAGTTATTCAAACATTAATCCAGATATGGCTGTGAAGGTATTTTGTGGACAATTAACATCTACCATCAGTTTACTTTAAGTAGAGATTATCCTTGATAATCTGGATCTGCCTGATCCAATCAATTGAAAGGCTGAGGAGCAGAATTGAAGTTTCCGTGAGGAGGAAGAAATTCCACCTATGGGGTTGCATCTTCAGCTTCTGCCCAAGAATTTCCAGCTTATCCTTCCTAACAGTTTGCCCTGAGAGCTTCAGACTTCACTCGCCAGCCCCTACAATCACATAAGTCAATTCCTTACAATAAATGTCTATCCTACTGATGCTATTTCTCTGGTGAAACCCTGACTCTGGGGCACTTAACATATAGCAATAAAGATGATTTTTGGATACTGACTCAAATATTTACCATTCCTTTATTCCTTAGGTGGTGACGTTCTTCTCACCCTAACCGAACACAAACCTTTGATAAAGGGCATACTTCCTGGAATCTTTCAGGGGACATAGTGTGGGGTAGGCAGGATACATTAGCTCTCCTACATCTTGAAGTCTGAATTCTTTTGTCTCTATTATACCAAGGAATTTCTGGCATCTCAATTCTATTTACCAAGGACCACTGTTGAGAGTCTATAAATTTGTTTACAAGCACAACAAACAATTAGGACCATATCCATCCCCTCAAAATTGAAGACTGAATTCAATGTCTGTAAAACATCTTTTTCAAGACGTTTATCTAAGCCAAGACATAGCTACGTGATGAATTTAATTGACATTGTGTATCAGCAATCTTAACTGACATTCTGTACCAGCAATTTTCACGGTCAGATCTCAAATCTGGTCATTGGCTTTGATAGTTCTTTGGCTTTAGGAAATAAGAGATTATTTTAGCCAAATTATAGACACTTTTGGGTTTCACTTTTGGTTTTGTTTGAGAACTGAGGGATTTGATGACATATTCCTTCCTTTAATATGTTTGAGGCCTTCAGAAGTAGCCATACCATTTAGTAATCTTTGAATTCCTTATGCTCTTTATACTATCTGTTTTCCTGTGGTAATGAGTTTCAACAAAGCCTTGACTTCAGTTGGTAATAGATAAAAAATAAGCAATATGATGAATAGCTATTTCTCTTCAACTTTACTGGGCAAAAGTTCCTTACTGATTCTAAATGATCTGTTACTTGGAAACCGATATAAAATTATGAAATAAGCTAAACTTCTTAGTTGCAAGCTAAAGAAACTTACTATCCTAAAGAGGAAAGAAATCTATTAGAAGGAACTTAAAAGCTCACAAATTGGATGAGTTATTCAATGAGGCTCAAGATATAAGCAGACTCAAGAAGGAAGTATAACCACTAATATTTTAGCAGGAATAGGCCTTTGGTCACCACTAGATATTATTGCAGCTATGCTTAAGGATTTATATCTGCCCCTTCCTCTTAGTATCTTTCACTCTGCTTCAGAGTCCTGGAAAGGAGTGTTCAGTGGCTGAGCTTAAGCACTGGCCCACATGACTTCTAGGGGAACATGTACCTATTTATCTTTCGTAGTTGAAGGTATGCAACTACACCCCACCAATATTGTACACAATAGGGGATACTCCCCCAAGTGTCACAGATTGAATAATATTCAGCGAAAAGAAAGCAACCACACACAAATTTAAATAACAACGAGTTGCCCTGAAGTCCTAAAAATATACTTATTCTGATGTGTGATTTGTTGGTTTTTTATCCTGGGCGAGATAGCACATCTGTTTGTTGCACTTTTTGTTCCTCACTGCTGCTATCAGAATATCTTCTTCCATCTTCAGAACCCTCAGCTCCTTTGATGCTGGTACCATTTGACTTTATCTTTCTCTGCTCTTCCTCAGTGTCCTCTTCCAATTTCTTATCATTCCTCGTCATTTATTGAAGTCTTGAACTCCTACATTAATCTTTTCCTGTCCTGTTCCACTACTGTCATAATTCTCATGGAACAAGATGCATGTCAATAATATATTCAGCACTCTAGTTTCCCAGGCTCTGGACTTTCTTATTTCTAATCAACATTAGATCTGACCCCAGATACTCACTTCCATGGTCACACATTAAAGCTTATTACTCTATCATCTTTGAAATAATTGTTTCAGACTTCCTATTATTCTCTGATCTTCGCTTGCTATGCCAGCTTACTCTTAATACCCCACTGCAACAATTCAACATTATTGAAATTACTGATTCATTATCCACCCTTTATATTTTTCTCTGTACTCTTTTATTTCGCTTCTTTTCTTAAGCAGTTTGTATTCCACGGATTTTCCGCGAAAATACGGTCAACTCCTTTGCCTCTCATCTAGCAAAAACTTATTCTTGATTAAATTCTACATCTTATATCTGCTTCAAAAAATGGAATATTTCTCTGAAACAGTGTAAATAGTGCAATGATTAAAATGTTCTCTATGTAAGTTTATTTTCCTACTTTCAACACAAATATTTAAAGCTTTCTGCATTCTCTTAAGGAGAAGGCAATGGCATCCCACTCCAGTACACTTGCCTGGCAAATCCCATGGATGATGGAGCCTGGAAGGCTGCAGTCCATGGGGTCGCTAAGAGTCGGACACGACTGAGCGACTTCACTTTCACTTTTCACTTTCATGCATTGGAGAAGGAAATGGCAACCCACTGCAGTGTTCTTGCCTGGAGAATCCCAGGGATGGGGGAGCCTGGTGGGCTGGCTGCCGTCTATGGGGTCGCACAGAGTCGGACACGTCTGAGGCGACTTGGCGGCAGCAGCAGCAGCATTCTCTTAAAAAATCTGCAGCTCTCCATATTTCTCCATCTATCAGTTGATGATTTCATTTATGCTTCATTGAGATGCTAAAACAAATAAGATGGGAACCCCTTCATTTTCTCACTACCAAATCTACTCAGCTAACTTCATCTAAACTTGTTTGCCTCCCTTTCTCTCTATACTGGAAAAAAGTGTTCATTTTCTACCCAGAGGTAATTCCTCCACTTTAAAGCACTGGAACTCTTCTCCAGGCTCAAGAAATACTTCACTCTTCCAGCTCCTCCCTCTGTTCAGCATCAGCATTTCAGCATTCTTGCTATCACTTCTTAAAAAATATCTCCTTTGTCTCTGCGCCTCATGCTAGATGTTGTATTTTTCTATTCTTCACTGCTGTCCCTGCTTCCTCATCTCTATTTGTTAATTTAGCAACTGATAACCAATTTTTTTTATTTCCCAAGTGGCTCAGTGGTAAAGAACGCCTGCCAATTCAGGAAATGCAGGAGATTTGGGTTCCATCCCCAGACCAGGAAGATCCCCTAGAGAGGAAATGGCAACCCACTACAGTGTTCTTGCCTGGAAAATTCCATGGACAGAGGACCCTGGCCGACTGCAGACATGACTGGGGTCCATGAGGTCATAACAAGTTGGACACGACTAAGCATGCATGTACACACAACCAATTTACTGAAACAGTTGATTCAAGCACCTGCAATGGTGACCACAGTCTCTACTGTTGACTCAATACTGACAGAAGTAATCTGCTTAATCTCTGAAGGACTGTTCAAGTCAATGAGTCATTTGAGAATTATGATCTGGAAAAGAATTCCAACTCTTAGAATGTTTCAACACAAGGAATTTTTCTTGTTGGGATCTTGAGCGTTGTAGGCTTAGGAGTTTGAGGTTCTTAATTTTGAGGCTGTTTTCTTTTGCATGTCTAAATAAAGCCAGCACAGAGCTCTTCCAGGGATTTTACATTGCTGTTGGTTAGGGTAATTTCAATTTGTTTCCCCAAGTGTCGTTCCTTAGAGATCACAGTTCAGTGCAGCTTCCTAATCCACTTGTTCCTCCACAGAGGGAGTAGTGAGTGGGAAGGAGGGGTGGAACTGGAGATTTGCTGAAACTGCAACTACATTGGGACACCCTAATAATTCTTAAACAAAGGCCACGTAATAGTTTTTCTTGATCACACATACAGAAACAGCTCCTTTTCTGAAATGTTGCCAAGTGAATACTAAGTTACTAAATCCATTGGATATGATTCCATGTTCATTTGACTCACACTCATTTAATAATTTTACTTTATTCAATCCCACGCTTTGAGTGCAAACTCATGTCCATTGAGTTGGTAATGCCATTCAACCATCTATCCTCTGTCACCCCTTCTCATCCTGCCTTCAGTCTTTCCCAGCATCAGAGTCCTTGCCAAGGAATCACTTCTTTGCATCAGGTGGCCAAAGTATTGGAGCTTCTGCTTCAGCATCAGTCCTTCCAATGAATATTCAGGACTGATTTTCTTTAGGATTGACTGGTTTGATCTCTTTGCAGTCCAAGGGACTCTCAAGAGTCTTCTCCAACACTACAGTTCAAAAGCATCAATTCTTCAGTGCTCAGCCTTCTTCATGGTTCAACTCTCACATCCATACATGACTACTGGAAAAACCATAGCTTTGACTATACGGACCTATGTTGGCAAAGTAATGTCTCTGCTTTTTAATACACTGTCTAGGTTTGTCATTGCTTTTCTTCCAAGGAGCTTTTCTTCTAGTAGCTTCACTAGAAGGGTTCTGATTAGCAAGTTAACCTTTTGAAAGTCAGGCTGGTGTCAGGCAGTATTCTAGGCTATGGCCTCTGCCTAACAGGAAGTTAGATGTGAGTGTCTCAAGTAACTTCTAATTAGGAGGAAGGGTTTTTTTGTTTGTTTGGTTTGGTTTCTCTGAAGCTTTCAGTAAAATATGCATCCTTCTACACTAAATCCTAGAGCTTTTCTTGATACACTGTCTGATAAGCAATTGGGAGTAGCTGATTGGTTTAAGCCAGTCTTAGGCCATCAATGGCCTGTGTAAATTTACCTTGAGGCACAGAGGCCATTTGTGGAAGGAGTGAACACAAGAAAACAATAAAGAGGAAATGAATGCTGGGTGACTCCACAGGGTAAACATCCATTTGCACTCTATCTAGTTATAATTCTAGATGAACTTGAGAACTGTATTGACTTCTATAGAAATTGTATGAATCCAGTTAATAATTTTAGAAGAATGATCATCTTTATAAAATTTATTCTTCTCATTCAAGAATGAGGGATATATCTTTACTCAAGTTGTTATTGTTTATTGCTCATAAAAGTTTATACTATCCTTCACATGTACTTCCTAGCAAGATTTTTGCCAGGTACAGAAGCCCTCCTTAACTGTGGTTTCAGTTTCAGTTACCTGCAGTCAATGTCAGTCCAAAATAGTAAATGAAAAATTCCAGAAATAAACAACTTGTAAATTTTAAATTGGGTGCTGTTCTGAGCGGCATGATGAAATCTCGTGCCATCTTGCTCTGTTCCACCCCTGATGTGGGCCATCCCTTCCTCCAGCGTATCCCACTCATCAGTCACCTACTGTCCCTTTGGTCACCAGATCTACTGTTGCAGTAGTGCTACACTTGTGTTCAAGTAATGCTTATTTCACCTAATAATAGCTCCAAAGTGCAACAGCAGTGATGCCAGCAATTCAACTATGCCAAGGGGAAATTGTAAAGTGCTTCCCTGAAGTGAAAAGGTGAAAGTTCTCGACTTAATAAGAAAAGAAAAATCATTGGCTGGGGTTGCCATATGTCTGGCAAGGAGTTTTTGTGCAATTCTTAAGAAAGAAAAAGAAATTGCCAGAAGCAGATAATCCTTCTTCTTCAACAACAGAAGATAAGAGCCTAATGGTGTCACAATGCATGTGTAACTCACCTCACTTCATCCCATCATGTAGGCATTTTATCATCGCACATCAAGGGGAGAAGGGTGAGTTACAGAACAGTAAAATATTTTGGCAGAGACCAAATAAGCTTTATTACAGCGTATTGTTATAATTGTTTGATTTTATTGTTTTTAATCACTAACTGTGCCTAAACTTTTATCACTGGTATGCATGTATAGGAAAAAGCAGTAGTATAAGTAGGATTTGATACTATCTGTGGTTTCAGGAATCCATAGGGTGTCTCGGAATGTATCCCCTGTGAATAAGTGGGAACTACAGTAGTTTTTATTTTGCTCTTATTGTAAAGTCAACTTCTAAAAATACTTTCTTTTTGATATGTATGAATATTATTAATTTACATTTATTAAATGAAGCAATTCTAAATTACATATAAATAATTTTATAAATCTTATTTATTAGAAATTCTGGCATTGTGGAATAAAATTTACATTTAATTTCTATTGATATTTAATTTCTATTGATACTGTGCTTTTATTTCTAAAAAATAAAATTTTTTTCTTTTATATAGTTAAGATGGTAATAATCATGAGAATGGTATATATCAGCTATCAAAGTTTTGCCATGTATTTAATTATACTGATGCAAAATTAAATTTAATAAGATCACTTCTACTTTTTCACTATTACAAAAATATTAAAATTGGCTGATACTCTTTATTATATTAAAGATGTATTCTTATTTTTTTATTGAGTACTTTTAAATAAGCTGAAATCAGTGAATTAAAAGAGATAATATTTTAAATGTTATCTATTTGATAAATCTTTTAGGAAGAGTCACTTTCTATTCTAATATGGAATAACCTTCCAACCAGAATTTAAGTCGTTACATCACATCTAGTCATTGTTATTATTCTTTAAATATGTACCCATTGAATTCTTATTTTTAAAACTTTAAAAGAGAACATATGAAATATCTATTTGAGCCTCTTCCTGGTGTAGAAACAAGGATAAAATTCTTGCTGCTGCTAAGTCACTTCAGTCATGTCCGACTCTGTGCGACCCCATAGATGGGAGCCCACCAGGCTCCCACGTCCCTGGGATTCTCCAGGCAAGAACACTGGAGTGGGTTGCCATTTCTTAGGGATACATTACTATTCTATAATATTGGCATATGTTACAGTTTTAATTTTTGTATTACTAAAATATTCATCTTGAAAATGCATATTTTCCAAGTCATTTAACTTATTGAAGAAATCAAACCTTTTATTTTAAAAAGAACTTTAAAATATTACACTTACTTTCATGTTATTTTTACTTTTGTTTGCCTTTTCCAGAATAGTTTTTGGCTATTTTGTTGGCACAATTTGCAGGAAATGGATTTAATTTTTTCTGAAACTTTTAAAATATAGTCAATAAATACTCTACTATCTATTTTAAAAGAAAGAATAATCAAGTTTTTGCTTTTTCCTCCCCCATCAACCAAAGGAATTTCTCAGTTAATTTAATTAAGAGTATTTCCTCAGGGAAACTTAAAATAGATGCAGCCGATAGACTTGCTAATAGACTTATATGTTTAATTTAAAATTTTTTTGAATTTCTTATGGATTTGTCTGAATTTCTTTTACACACTCCTATTTCTTTTACTTCTGTCCCCCTTCATCTCTCTGGAATAATGAAAGTTTCTTATGAAAGTGGAGTCTTACAGTTTCAAATTTCCCATCTTTAAACTATATTAGGCAATTCATGGAGTGGATTTTTCAAGCCAATTGAAATAGCACATTTAAGATTCTTGGATGAGGAAAGCCTTTATAAATAAGATTTTCCTGTTCAAATATAGAATGGCTCCATGCTCATAAGAAGAGAAATTTAAGCTAGTGTGTTAAAGGATGTTCATTCTTAAGATATTTCTTTCTCCAAAGTCTGCTTTAAATGTCTTTCTCAATATATAAATCAAGTAAAATTACTTTTCTATAATTTTTCTTACATTTGTATCAATACTTTTTTAGTGACTTTATCATTAAGTTGATATTTGAAAAGTTTTACTGAAGAATTTTTAAAGTTTAATTCTCTTAGTGTTTCAAAAGAATAACATAGACTTGGCTACCTTTAATGTTACAATAGATGGTTTTTTTTCATTCAAAAAAGTGATACTGAAACATTTTTACCTTCTTTAATGTAATGGTTTTTTAAGATGATCTTGGAATTGACATAAAAACAGACCATTATTGGTTCTCCTAGGGTCACCATCTTAGTGCTTCTCTATTTTTTCTCTCTCTAGCCTGAATTTTGCTTTGCAGAGTTTCCAGTTTCTTAACACTCCATTTTTATGACCTTGTTTCAAACTCACTTTGCCCCCAAACTAGATGCTACTTAGCCTTCTTAGCAACTCTCATGTCACAGTAAATCCCTCTTTATATTGACACATTTTTATACAGCATTAGACTGAACACGGAGAAGGCAATGGCACCCCACTCCAGTACTTTTGCCTGGAAAATCTCATGGATGGAGGAGCCTGGTAGGCTGCAGTCCTTGGGGTCGCTAAGAGTCGGACTCGACTGAGCGACTTCCCTTTCACTTTTCACTTTCATGCATTGGAGAAGGAAATGGCAACCCACTGCAGTGTTCTTGCCTGGAGAATCCCAGGGACGGGGGAGCCTGGTGGGCTGCCGTCTATGGGGTCGCACAGAGTCGAACACAACTGAAGTGACTTAGCAGTAGCAGACTGAACAAGTCATCTTCCTCACTCCCACCTCAGACACAGTATCCCCCCTATTTACAGCTTCTAAAATAAAATCCTGATTTAGAATATATTCCAAGATATCAACTACCATATCTCATGCTTGGTAATACCCTTGGCCTGGATTTTCTTTTATATATATGTAATTTTATTTATTTTTGGCTGTTCTGAGTCTTCGTTGTGGTGCAGAATTTTTTTCTGGTTGTGGAGAGCAGGGATGACTCTCTAGGTGCGGTGCCTCGGCTTCTCTTGTGGAGCACCAGTGCTAGGGCATGTAGGCTTCAGTAGCTGGAGCACATGGTCTCAGTAGCTGAGATTCCTGGGCTCTAGAACATAGGCTCAATACCTATGGTGCATGGACTTAGTTGCTCTGGGGCATGTGGGATCTTCCTGGACCAGGGATTGAACCCATGTCTCCTGCATTAGCAGACGGATTCTTTACCAGACCACCTGATCTGCCTCTTGAGAAATTTGTATGCAGGTCAGGAAGCAACAGTTAGAACTGGACATGGAACAACAGACTGGTTCCAAATAGGAAAAGGAGTACGTCAAGGCTATATATTGTCACCCTATTTATTTAACTTATATGCAGAGTACATCATGAGAAACGCTGGACTGGAAGAAACACAAGCTGGAATCAAGATTGCCAGGAGAAATATCAATAACCTCAGATATGCAGATGACACCACCTGTATGGCAGAAAGTGAAGAGGAACTAAAAAGCCTCTTGATGAAAGTGAAAGTGGAGAGTGAAAAAGTTGGCTTAAAGCTCAACATTCAGAAAATGAATATCATGGCATCCAGTCCTATCACTTCATAGGAAATAGATGGGGAAACAGTAGAAACAGTGTCAGACTTTATTTTTCTGGGCTCCAAAATCACTGCAGATGATGACTGCAGCCATGAAATTAAAAGACGCTTACTCATTGGAAGAAAAGTTATGACCAACCTAGATAGCATATTCAAAAGCAGAGACATTACTTTGCCAACAAAGTTTCATCTAGTCAAGGCTATGGTTTTTCCTGTGGTCATGTATGGATGTGAGAGTTGGACTGTGAAGAAGGCTGAGTGCTGAAGAACTGATGCTTTTGAACTGTGGTGTTAGAGAAGACTCTTGAGAGTCCCTTGGACTGCAAGGAGATCCAACCAGTCCATTCTGAAGGAGATCAGCCCTGGGATTTCTTTGGAAGGAAAAGCTGAAACTCCAGTGGTTTGGCCACCTCATGCGAAGAGTTGACTCATTGGAAAAGACTCTGATGCTGGGAGGGATTGGAGGCAAGAGGAGAAGGGGGCAACAGAGGATGAGATGGCTGGATGGCATCACTGACTCGATGGACATGAGTCTGAGTGAACTCCGGGAGTTGGTGATGGACAGGGAGGCCTGGCGTGCTGCGATTCATGGGGTCGCAAAGAGTCAGACACGACTGAGCGACTGATCTGATCTGATCTTTACCACCAAGCCACGAGGAAAATCTTGGATTTTCTACTTCTGTGAAATGAGTGAGATTTGTCTCTTGTCCCACATGTGACTGTCCAATCATAGTTATTTTTATCATTATATTGATATGGTCAATATGATCATATTGATCCCGGTGGTGGATCTTTACAGTCATGTTATTGTCTCCAAACTTCCGCATGTGTTACTTTACATAGAATATAGTTTTTATTTTTTTTTTTAGCAAACTGTATTTTTAAAATGTATCCACTCCACACTATCTTTATTAATTCTTCTAGTGCATATTTTCTCACTATGCTAAAGACTCAGACATAAAATTCTTCCATAGAACTGTAATTAGTTTGTACTTGCTTGTAGCATGCTTCTCATATGTGTGTTTATATAATCATTTTTTAACTGATGAAAGAGAGATCACCTGTCATTTTGGACCAAGGGCTTGGTATTAAAAAAAAAAAAAAAACAAAAATAAGCATTCTTTATTAAGATGTCTGATATATTCCGTTACTGTTTTCTAAGTTGTATGTCTTTTCAATGGCTTATGCAGACGAATACATTGCTCTAATAAGTTGGAACTCTATTTTTAAAAAAAGTAAAAAATTGAAGTAAACAAGCTCTTAGAAGTCAAATATATCAACACCATGAGTGATTTCCCAATGGAGTCACATAAAAAAGACCTTCAGTTTAGGACTGAATGTCTGATATCATGATTAATGAAGCAAGCATAATCTGTCTTAAATATATTTACACTTTTGTGAAATGTAATCTTGGCTCACATAGAGTCCATAAATTAAATCACAAAAGAAGATTCCAAGATGAAATCACATTATTACATAGAAACGCTCAATTTGTCAACTTTGAAATCCCATAATGATGTCCTTTTATTTCTTGATATCCATTTGCTTGTTTTGGTGTTTAGCCCAATGGAAGATATCTCAGGAGATCATATGTTACAAGTGAGTGCAAACATATGAAGCAACTTGATGGTCTGGAGTTTATATTTAAACAAGTTTGCATTATCCTAGTTTAATTATGTTGCCCATAATGTAGACAAGTCATATTTTTATTATAGTGAAAAAAGGCTGATCTCAGAAGCACATAAACTGGAACTGGTGGGTCACATGAATGTATAGAATCAGCTCTGCTAATTCCATACAGATGTGCTAGTACATTCCTGTAAATTTTCAGACTGAAAAGGAAATGTTAGTTACACCCTTCCCCTTTACAGCCTTGGGTAAAATACTTCACATATTGTACATATGTTTTACTAACAGAAAAGATAAAAAGGCCAACATTAAGAAGTAGTTACTTTGGGCTTAGTATTTTACAGTAAATATAAAAGAACAAGTGTGTTTAAAACCTATATACAATTCTTTTTCAGATATCAGTCCCTGTATTTCAATGTATAAAAGTGTGGTTTGTATTTTTTTTTAGTGATTCAATTACACACATATATATATATATCTATTCTTTTTCAGATAATTTTCCATGAATGGTTATTACAAGATATTGAATATAGTTGCCTGTGCTATACAGTAGGTCTTTGTCCTTTATTTTATATATAGTAATGTGTATCTGTTAATCTCCAAACTCCTAATTTCCCCCCACCCCCTTCCCCCTGTTTCTTTTCTAGATCTGTGAGTCTCTGTTGTCTAAATAAATTCATTTGTATCTTTTTTTAAGATTCCATATATGTTACATCATGTGATATTTGTCTTTGACTTCTTTCACTGAATTTGATGATCTCTGCTGCTGCTGCTGCTAAGTCGCTTCAGTCATGTCCGACTCTGTGCGACCCCATGGACGGCAGCCCACCAGGCTCCCCCGTCCCTGGGATTCTCCAGGCAAGAACACTGGAGTGGGTTGCCATTTCCTTCTCCAATGCATGAAAGTGAAAAGTGAAAGTGAAGTCGCTCAGTCATGTCCGACTGTTAGCGACCCCATGGACTGCAGCCCACCAGGCTCCTCCGCCCATGGGATTTTCCAGGCAAGAGTACTGGAATGGGGTGCCATTGCCTTCTCCAAGGTCCAACCATATCATGGCAAATGGAATTATTCCATTATTTTTATGGCCGAGTAATATTCCATTATATATGTATGTATATCATACATATATATATATATATGGCTGAGTAATATTCCATTGTGTATATATGAATAAATTTATATGTATATATAAGGCTTATATGTAAATATAGCCTTATATGTATATATACAGGCTTATATGTATATATATAGGCTTATATGTATATATACATATATACAGGCTTATATGTATATATACAGGCTTATATGTATATATAAGGCTTATATGTATATATATACAGGCTTATATGTATATATACATATACAGGCTTATATGTATATATACATACAGGCTTATATGTATATATACAGCTTATATGTGTATATACATATACAGGCTTTATATGTATATATATATACAGGCTTATATGTATATATACAGGCTTATATGTATATATATACATGTGTGTGTATATATATATGTGTGTGTGTGTGTATGAGATATCACCTCACACCAGTCAGAATGGCCATCATCAAAAAGTCTACAGATAAATTCTGAAGAGGCTGTGGAGAAAAGGGAACCCTCCCACACTGTTGGTGGGAATGTAAATTGGTATAGCCATGATGGGGAACAGTGTGAAGGTCCCTTAAAAAACTAAAAATCAACAGCTACTATATGATCCAGCAATCCCACTCCTGGGCATATAGCCATAGAAAACTCTTAACTCAAAAAGATACACGCACCCTCAATGTTCACAGCAGCACTGTTTACAATAGCTAAGTCATGGAAACAACCTAAATGTCCATGGACAGATGAGTGGATAAAGAAGATGTGTTTTATATATGTGTGTGTATTGGAGAAGGAAATGGCAACCCACTCGAGTGTTCTTGCCTGGAGAATCCCAGGGACGGGGGAGCCTGTTGGGCTGCCGTCTATGGGGTCGCACAGAGTCGGACACGACTGAGGCGACTTAGCAGCAGCAGTGTATAAATAAACCTGTATATGTATATATACATTCATATATATACACATTGGAACAATGGAACATTACTCAGCCATATGTATGTATATATGTGTGTATGTATGTGTGTTTATGTATATATATATATATATATATATAGGCTTCCTGGTGGCTTAGTGGTAAAGAATCTTCCTCCAATGCAGGAGATGCAGGAGACTCAGGTTTGATCCCTGGGTCAGGAAAATCCCTGGAGGAGGGCATGGAAACCCACTTCAGTTTTCTTGCCTGGAGAATCCCATGGCCTGAGGAGCCTGGCGGGCCACAGTCCATAGGGTCACAAAGTGTCAGAAACAGCTGAAGTGACTGAGCACACACATATATATGTGTGTGTGCTTTTCTCCACAGCTTCTCCAGAATTTATTATTTGTAGGCCTTTTGATGATGACCATTCTGACTGGTGTGAGGTGATATCTCATTGTGGTTTTGATTTACATTTCTTTAATAATTAGCAATGCTGAGCATCTTTTCATGTGCCTGTTGGCCACCTGTATGTTTTCTTTGGAGAAATATCTATTTAGATTTTCTGTCCATGTTTTCTTGGGTTGTTTTATTTTTTGATATTGAGGTATATGAGATGTTAATATATTTTGGGAATTAATTTTATTTAAAACCTACACACAACTCTTTTGCAGATATCAGCTTCCATATTTCAGCATATAGAAATGTAAACTGTATTTTTAAAGAGTGATTGAGGGAAACAGTTGATTGAGAAAACTGATATCCATTTCTATTATTCCATGATAAATAATATAGTTATCATGTGGGCATGTTCACCTTTGGAGAATTGATATAATTATACTCCACAGATATTAACAGGGGTATTGACCTCCCTGAAGGAAATATATAGTGACTAAGATAGCACTAACCTGGAATCTTTGACTGGTATTTCTGTATTCTCCAGACCAATACATCCAAAATGGCTCTTTCGATAATAGGCCTATTTAGAGATGAATCACTGGACCAATGGTCAGACACAGAAGACAACTTTAATGTCTGCCATGGTTTTGCTTCGAATGGAGGAATTAGAAATCATCTAGTCCAGGAGGGGCAAATGCATAGTATGAGTACTGACCCTTCTCCTCTCATAATCTCCTTCCCCAAAGAGTTTGAACTTTACTATAGAATCTTTTTCAATACAGCACTGTGGTTAGCCATTGCTATTCAAACAGAAATGGCACACGAACTGTCATCCCTGATTTAGTCCAGTGCTCTCAAATGGCAACCCACTCCAGGATTCTTGCCTGGAAAACCCCATGGACGGAGGAGCCTGGTAGGCTATAGTCCATGGGTCACAAACAGTTGGACACAACTGGAACGACTTCATTTTCTCCTTCTTTGAAGAGTAAATGGAGACTGGGAACGGCTAAGAAACTGGTTAGAAATACCTGGCAAGTAAGTGGCAGGAATAGAACCTGGGTCTCTGAATTTAGTTTTGAAGATTTGTATTCCAATAGTTCTTTGGTGGATATGGAGATTTCTTAATAAGCATTAATTAACCAACCAATATCTAAAGACAGCTAAGATCAGGCATTCTTTGTTAAAGTACTTTGCTATAGGGAAAACCATCTGCACCTAAAATAGTGCATGGCACAGAACAAGGACCCATTTTTTTTAATGAAATAAATGCATGAATGAATAAATAGATTGAGAGCTTGATTCAAGCTAGTGGCTGCTTCTGACATAGGAAGCCAGGGGGAAGTAAATGGTGATTTGCCCTTTCCAGAAGCAAATCACCTCCTTTCTTTTGATTTTTCCTTCTTAAGTTTCCTGTTTCATCATGTGGAGACAGGAGAGTTGGGCAGGCATGGAGGCCTGTGGTACTCAGCCACCATAACACCAGCCAGAAATAGACAGACAGGAGAGGGGTAGCTCTGCTGGAACCGTGTAAGTCCAAGAAAACGTGTCTCATTCCTGCATGGCTTTCCTTCTGAGCTGCACTAAGAATCTAGCCACCTACCACCCTACTGTGGACAAACAGCACCCTTGCCAACTCACTATGTACTTTAAAGGAAGGGGCCATCTCACTGTGTACCGGAGAGGACTGCAAAGGAGGAAGCTTTGTAAGGACTTTGTGTGGATTCTAATTTTACTGCCCATGTCATCATTACACTACACTCTGAAAATTCTGTTACATAGGTATTATACCTGAGCAGATTGACAGTTTATCTTTATTTACAACAGTTTTCAATGATGTTACACTTTCTCAACAACTCAGTGCTTGCTGATGAAACACAGTGTCTGTGAACATCCCACGGCAACAGCTTTTCCACTACTCCTGCATTCCTTCCTGCCATTGCCTTTTCATCATCAATACAGATGTCTCTATATCTTTGCCAATTTATTTGATGTGTTCTAAAAACTGATTTAAACACTGAAGAATTCATTCTCCTGTTGTATATGTTTCAAATGCTTTATGAAGCAATAAATCAACGTAGGTGAACATGGACAATCTACAAATGTCCTTCCTCTTTTCTTCATGAACCATAAAAATTTCATATGTCTTTGTCTAAGGACTAATTTTTCAAGCATGTCCAGAGTGCATTATTTCTGAGACTAACTTACCAGATGATGTTATTAATTGTGTTTTTGTGGTATTGCTTATACTTACTGCCTTAATAATACCTGTTAGTGTTCATAAACTCATCTCTAGAAGCATCTATACTCTTTTATGTACGATGTTGTAACTTGTTTTCAGAGAACTTTTTAATGAATTCTTAATGTTGGGGCAGTGGATAAGTCAAAATTTCGTTTGTATATACTTTTCAATTTCATTAATCTGATCCATTTACATCAAAGGAAGCTGAGACCCTCACTGTTATGTTTTATTTTATTTCAGAATGATGTAACTTAGTAGAGACTATAAAACATTGTGTTTCCACAAACATAAGATGGTCAAATCTAAACATTTAAACATAAATGGCAACCCACTCCAGTATTCTTGCCTGGAGAATCTCAGGGACAGAGGAGCTTTGTGGGCTGCCGTCTATGGGGTCGCACAGAGTTGGACATGACTGAAGTGACTTAGCAGCAATGCCATTAAAAATGTAGAATTTTTATTCTTTTCCAATAGATATGTATGATTAATGTGGTAAGGGTCCTAGGGTTTCTCTCCTCCAATAAAGGCTATTTTTAAATTGGTTGTTACATTTTAGATATAAGAAAATGTGTTATTCTGTGTGTTTTAACTGCATAAAACATATTGCACTATGTACCTGGGTGTCCTAATTTTTGAGTGATGATCTACATCTTTGCAGTGCTTTTCCCCCTTCTCATTCCTCCCGTCAGTATAAGCAACAATAGTTGAGGTTTAGTAGACCCAGTATGGTGTTATTTGCTGTTTTTGCAGTGAGAATAACTGACACTCACCCATCTCGTTCTGGTTTTGCAGGTGCCTCCCGTGAGTCCTGGGAGAGTGTTTCTTTCTTATACTTCCACTAGTCTTTCCTTCTATGAGAAGGCGTGAGTTTAAAAAACCCACCCTCTCTGCGTCTATGAACTAAGAATTTGCAGGGAGGCACAGACAGCACAGTTTGGGCGCTGGTCTAAGGCATGGGGCAAGATACAGAAAATGTTCCCAGCCGAATCTAGCTCCTTTTTATGTGTCTTTCCAGGTGGAAAGTTTCCAAACCAGACAGTTCACAGGGAAATACTCTAAGGGTGCCTAGGATCTCTCTACGTCCCTTTTTCTTATTGTGAGGGTCAAGGAGAAACAGGAGAAGACAGGACATTAAGGAGGGCTACTCAGGAGATGAGGAGGCCCATTTAATCTATTTTACAAGGTGTTGGTTTCCTTTAGGAAATTCCATAGAACATGAAGAGTTTTGGTCACTTGTTCATTTCTTCAAGGGCAACAAAGTATATTTCTTGAGAGATCATAGTCTCTGGAGGATAACCATCATGACTTCATAAATGTGCTAATTTTATTCAGATCTCATCAGACCTTCAGTGAAGTATCTCCTTGGATCCACCTGTGAGGGCTCTCATCCCTAAAACATCATCCCATATTTTCATCTTTCTCAGTTTTTCCTAAGCACCCAGCTTAAAAAACCAATAAATCCATCAGGTCCTCCTGACTGAGGCACTCAAGGCCTCAGGTTTACCCCATCATTTACACAAGTCTATTGTACCCACAGAAAATAGAAGACAATTCTTATAATCTGACCAAGTTACAGTCAGATTACTTCACCTCCAAGTAATTGATTTGGCTTTTGAAAATACATAGAGGCAATGCATTTCAGCTCTGACATACAAAGAGCTTGGAAGGGGGTATTTCTGTTCTCAAAGAAGAAAAATACTGAACAAATAGAAAACCAATGACTTAGATACATCAGAAAACTGGGGTCACAGGGAAGACTAATACTGTGAAATATGGAGAGTCAAGGTGAACACAGAAATTCACAGTCACAATAACTTATTATTTGGAGCAGAAGCCACTAGAGCCATAAACTGGTAGGAAAACTTTGAGCCTAGATATATCACCCAACAACAATTTCCATTTTTCTCAAACTATCAAGGAACATTTTAATGAATTGGTGGGGGCCAACTATGAACTAGCTTGAGAGAGAGAGAGAGAGAGAAACTCATGTGGATCCAGTCTTGGTGGGGATCCAATACTTTGGTGGTTATTACCCTGTTCTCAAGGTGAAGATCTAAGAAAAATCCTCTCATGTTTCTGGCAGAAAGAGGAGAAAAGCAGCCATTTGGAATTATGCCCACAATGCTCTCTGTAGCAAAGGCCTACTAACCGCAGGAAAGGACTTAAGTAGATCTTTTCTGACCCGGGGAAGGGCTTTTAGCCAAATCAGTTCCCTCTAGTTCTTTCTGTTTTAGGTTTTTGGCGTGGTGGGGGTGGGGGGTCTATAAAACATTTTTGAAGGTCACAGTCCAAGGACTTAGGCCCATTCAAAGAATGAGATAATATTTTAAATTATTGAACCTTTCAATTTCCCACATCTTATCATCATGTTTCCAGGGCCACAGAGTATCAAAATAGGCAAAAGCTGATAGAACTGCAAGGAGATAAAGATAAATCCACACTCTAGTTGGAGATTTCAACACCCTCTTCCTTTCCAGGAACTAGAAAATCAGGAAGGATGCAGTTAAGCTGAAAAGTATCACTTATTGACTAGATCTGACTGACATTTATAGAACACAACACCCAATAACAAAATACTGGACACTTTATTTCTCAGTCTTACACAGACAATTCATCAAGGAGATCATATTCTTTAAAAGTATATAATTATTCCAAGTTTTTTCTCAGATTGCAATAGAAACTTATTAGAATTCAGTAACAAAAAATTAGCTGGAAAATCCCAAATGTTTGGAGACTAGATAGCATGGAGATGGACAATTAATGGGTACCCAATAGCAAGTTCGCAAGTCACAATTCAAAGATCCATTGGGTTGGCCAAAAGGTTAAGTTTCTTACATTTTTTTTTTTTTTTTAAGTTTTTGCCTGCAATCTGAAAGGAAGGAATAATATGAAGTTTTACCTTCCTCTTTTGACCAGGCACCACAGAGAGAGATCTGGGACACCCGTCTTTGAAAATTCTCACCATTCAACCTCCATTAGTTTCCCCAGGAGCCCATCTGCAGGGTGTGGAGGGAGCAGAGTGTCCCAGTGGATCTCATCCTGGTCACCAGAAACTGAAGAGGAGAAAAAAATAATTATCCCTTCACACGTTATGGTGGGGGCTTCCCTCATAGCTTTGTTAGTAAAGAATCCGCCTGCAATGCAGGAGACCCTGGTTCGATTCCTGGGTCGGGAAGATCCCTTGGAGAAGGGAAAGGTTAACCACTCCAGTATTTTGGCCTGGAGAATTCCATGGACTGTATAGTCCTTGGGGTCGCAAAGAATCAGACATGACTGAGTGACTTTCACTTCATTCACACTTTATGGTGAGTGCTTGACTGAGACTGCTTTTTCTCTAATATGCTGCATAAATGGTTAAAAATTCTCTACTGTGACCACTATAATTCAAAATTGTTTTTGGTAAGATTAACCTGCTTATTCAGCTTAAATACAACAGTTGGATCACAGCTCAGCTGAAGTCGGACCCAGCTCATCTCCCCACCCGGTCCGATTTCCAGTCAGGACCCAGTCCGTCCCCAGACGCAGTCCGGTTCCTAAGTCAGGCCCAGTAGACTCACGCTAGTTTCTCGAAGTCCTCTGGAAAAAGAAATACTCAAAGTCTGAAAGCTTGTAAATAACACAAGCTGTGAAGCTAGAATCTGCAAAGAACTTCCTCCGGACCTCCTGGGGCATCGAGAGAGCAAGAAGCTCAAGGGGCTCAACAGGTACCTCCGTTTTTGCGGTGCTCCTGAGGGCCGGGTCGCCTTCAGTTTCCTCTTCTGGCGCCAAAACTCCTAAAAAAAAATTGAGATACCTGAAAAATTTTGAGTTTATTTCAATAAAAATCATTTGAATCTGGCAGCATCCAATCTAACAGATATAAAAGGCACTCTGAAGAGATGTACACACTGAGACTTTTATAGGTAGAGGGGAGCAGGAAGGTGGACCTTATTATATTGAGGCAAAAAAACACAAAAAAAGCAGGTTGGTTAATTGCGTAGTTACTTTCCTTAGGGGATGGCAGGGGTGTTTCGGGGAGATTACCTTCCTAATGTTGATGGATTGGTTTAAGATTCTGTTTCTGAGAGAGCTGCAACTAATTAACGTCTTGGTTTGGTTGTGTGGGATTTAGATTAAGTGACCTCATTTGGGGCTTGTCTTTTTTTTTTTAAACAGAACCAAAGCTGCCGCAATTATGATTACGGCTAAAATTTGAGTCTTTATTATTCTAAGAGTTATACAAATGTTTAATACGTTTTTATCCTCACAACAATCCCCAAGAGGTGGGTATTATTATTTCTATTTTTGAAATAAGGAAACCTAGGCACAGAAAGGTTAAGTAATTATCCATGGTGTGTAACTGAAGGCAACAGAGGAGAGATTTGAACCCAAAAGTCTTGATTCCCCAACATGTACCTTTAACCGCCTTGGAAAAATCTCTGTGCACACGTGCAAGGTGTTCTAGATTACAAAGACAGAAATGAAATTGTTGGATTACACGTGTGATCATGGTCTTCCCAGCTGGCGCTATCTTAAATAACCTACTTGCCAATGTAGGAGATGTAAGAGACACGCAGGTGGATCCCTGGGAGATATAAGAGACATGCAGGAGGATCTGTGGGTGGGGAAGATCACCTGGAGGAGGTCATGGCAACAACACCCCAGTATTCTTGCCTGGAGCCAGTCCACAGTGTCACACAGAGTCGGACATGACTGAAATAACTTATCACCCAGTACACGTGTGAGCATTTGACTACTTTTAGAGTTACAGTACCAGTTTATAGTCACACCATCGCTAAATGAGTGTTTTATGTCCCAGTCTCGCTCCTCATGCGGACAGCAGATATTCTGTGTGGTCTAAATTGATCATATGTACTTGCTGATAACTTGAAGCCTGGAAGTTCTGTGCCTTCAGCTACACTTACAACATCAAATTTTGTTTTGATTCTGTTACATTTTTTGAACATGGTTGTCTTTAAAATTTTTTCTTTTTTAATCTTGTTACAAGTTTGAATAGACAGCATTCTCAAAACATGAACTTTAGCACTATTTGTATCATCAATTCATTTTTCACTATAACCACCAAATATTTCTTTTAAAAAATATTTGAAGTATAGTTGATTTACAGTGTTAATTTGCTATATAGTAACATGATTCAATTATACATATGTATATTCTTTTTCGTATTCTTTCTTTTATGGCAACTGTAAGTCTGTTCTCTAAGTCTGTGAGTTTGTTTCTGTTTCACGGGTAAGTTCATTCGTGTTATATTTTCGATTCTACATGTAAGTGATATCATGTGGTATCTGACTTTCTCACTTCATTTAGTATGATAATCTCTAGTTGTATCCTTGTTGCTACAAATGACCTTCTTTCTTTCTTTTTATGACTGAATATTATTCCATTGTATATATGTTCCACATTTTTATCCATTCATCTGTCAACGGACATTTATTAGGTTGCTCCCATGTCTTGGTTACAGTAAATAGTGCTGCTGTATTATAGAACATAGGGGTACATGTATCTTTTCAACTTAGTTTTCTCTGGATATATGCTGAGGAGTGGGATTTCTGGATCATATAGCGACTCTATTTTTAGTTTTTGGAGGAACTTCCATATTGTTTTCCAGAGTGGCTGAACCAATTTTATATTCCCACCAACAGTGTAAGAGGTTTCCCTTTTCTCCACATCCTCTCCAGCACTTGTTATTTTCAGACTTTTTCATGATGGCCATTCTGACTGGTGTGAAGTTATACCTTATGGTAATTTTGATTTGCATTTCCCTAATTATTAGTAATATTAAGCCTTTTCATGTCTTTTGGATGTCTGTATGTCTTCTTTGGAGAAATATCTATTTAGTTCTTCTGCCCATTTTTTGAGCAGGTATAACCACCAAGTATTTCTTAAAACTCTTATTCCTTTATTGTGTTTACCAAGGCTCAACATGTGTTTGTTGGTCATCTTTCTGATGAATAAGACACTGTGCTAAATTCAAGGGAAACAAAAATAAATTAGGCAGAATTCCTTGCTCTGAAGAACTTATTAAGGAATTAGCTACATAATCAACTAATTATAATGAAATTTGATA
Source organism: Bos mutus (assembly GCF_027580195.1). NCBI lineage: Eukaryota > Metazoa > Chordata > Mammalia > Artiodactyla > Bovidae > Bos > Bos mutus. Next base: position 65,298,910 of record NC_091623.1, on the reverse strand, counting down.
AATACTGGAATGGAAGTATAATCATATCCTATGAGAATATTCATAATAAAGTATTTCTTTTTGCTTTAGGTGGGGATTAAGGATGGTGATGTATATGCTGGGAACTAAAAAATAAGTAGTTTTTTTTTAAAACTTTGAGAAGAAAGTGAAGTTATTTACTGAAAGGAACATAAACAATTTCTTGAAGGCCTGAAAATTCATAGCATATTAATGAACCAGCAAGTAGTGTCAGTCAAATGGTGGATGATGGGATTTGGGGAAAGAACTCATAGTTTATATGATTGAGAAGGTAAATCGGTCAAAGCTTTGCAAGTGATTGCCTGTGTGGCAACTGAGAGGAGAGAAAGAGTTGTAGTTCACTTTACCTTCCCATTTTGGTTTTTATTGGTTCTCTATGCATTTTAACTTCACATATCACTTTTATTCCTTAAAGAAATTTTTACCTCAACAGCTCTTGAAAACTTATACCACTTTTAGACAATGACTTCTTGTTTTCCAGTATAATGGGGTTTCCCCTAAAGTCCACTAAATAAAAGTTGGATAAAAAGTTATATTTCAACATTACTGTTTCAAACAAAGGCACACTCACACATTTATTTTATACAACAGTTTCTAATCAAAGAATATTACTTGGAGCAAATTTGAAATACATGCTACATTTGGATGAACCGTAATGTTGTGTTTTGCCTATGGCTGCCAAGCAAGAGAAATTATTATGTATCCTCTTTGCTACTCTTCATTCTTGTGCATGTATATGATTTCCTCATGTTTGAAAGTGCATACTTTTCTACTCAAAGATTCCAATCTTTTCTATTTATGTCAAAGCCTTCCGTTTCAGGTAGTTATTTTAGGGTTAAATTTTTAAGAGGAAGAGAATTCTCAAGTTCATACAATACTTATATTAAATGGTTGCCCAATATTCAAACAAGTGACTTTACTCCAGCTTTTAAAGAATGATGTTTTACCATTCTTCTTCCAGCCATAGTAAATCATCCTCCTTGGGGAATATTATAAAACTTCATTACATTAATTTATATGTACAAACAGCATTTATTCACTGTTACATTGATTACTTTTATAAGCATTTTAAAAAGATTTATTTGGTTGTTTCTTTTCTCTTTTTTTGGCTGCTCCGGGTCTTTGCTGCTGTGCACCAGCTTTCTCTGTTTGCAATAAGTGGGAGCTACCCTTCGTTGTGGTGTGCAGGCTTCTCATTGTGGCATTTTCTCTCATTGTGGAGCACAGGCTTTAGGCACATGGGCTTCCGTAGTTGTGGCTCATGGGCTCTAGAGCACTGGCTCAGTAGTTGTGATGGGATAAATTGCTTCACAGCATATGGAATCTTCCCTGGTCAGGGATCGAACCTGTGTCCCTTGAATTGGCAGGTGTATTCTTAGTCAGTGGACCACGAGGGAAGCCCTGTAAGCATGTTTTTATTATTCAGTTGATGTACTATCTGTCTGAGAAAAGGTTGGATATATTAGACTGGTATGGACACATCCCATATTTTTATAGTTACCAACTTTTCACTTAGCGGCATTATTTTGGAGAATAAGTTAAGGCCATTACAGGAGGAATAGGTGCATATGGATTTCACATAAGATCTCATTTATGAGAGCACAACTAATAAAAACAGAATTGTAATCTACTTCTGTAGATTGACACGATTATGCCTATTACATTTGATTTCAAGAAAATAATTAAGTTCTGATCACTTAAGCCAAAACAGATAATTTATTGGGAAAAAAGAAACAAACGACTGTGTATCAGTTATTTCATCACAGAATGTTCTAAACAACCAGTTTGAGAGGGTAACAGTGAGGGCTGCTAAGGTTCCTGGTAGTTAGCAATCCAGGACTATCTTTTTATCTGTGCTGTGGTTCTAGTTGGCTTAATTCTTGTCTACCTCTGCATCAGTTTTAGATTCCAAGGAGAGATATCTAATTGGCATGAACTGGTTTACTCCTGCACTTCAGTGATGACTTTAAACAGGACACAGTTTCCCAAAGTAGGTTTTTTATTGACTATAAAAATGAGAAAGGTGCTTGTTACAGGAAAAACAACAGATGCCCACCAAATTTTATCAATACCTTCCTCTGTGGCTCAGATGGTAAAGAATCTGCCTGCAATGCAGGAGTCCTGGGTTCTATTCCTGGGTTGGGAAGATCCCCTGGAAAAGGAAATGGCAAACTGCTCCAGTATTCTTGCCTAGAGAATTTCACGGACAGAGAAGCCTGGTGGGCTACAATCCATTGGATCATAAAGAGTCAGACACAACTGAGTGACTAATACACACATACATACATACCAGTTCATACACACACAGAGGAATATATTTTCCTCCACATGTTGTTGTTCTTCAGTCGCTAAATTGTGTTGGAGTCTTTGTGACCCCATGTACTGCAGCACATCAGGCTCCCCTCTCCTTCACTGTCTCCTCAGATTCATGTTCACTGAGTCAATAATGCTATCTAACTGTCTCATCCTATGCTACCCTCTTCTCCTTTTGCCTTCAATCTTTCCTAACATCAGGGTCTTTTCCAATGAATTGGCTCTTCGCATCAGGTGGCCAAAGTATTGAAGTTTCAGCTTCAGCATCAGTCCTTTCAATGGGTATTCAGGGTTGATTTCCTTTAGGATGGACTGGTTTGATCTCCTTGCTGTCCAAGGGACTGTCAAGAATCTTCTCCAGTACCACAGTTTGAAAACATCAATTCTTTGGCACTCAGTTTTCTTTATGGTCCAACTCTCACATCCATACATGACTACTGGAAAAGCCATAGCTTGGTGATATGGACTTTTGTTGGCAAAGTGATGTCTCTGTTTTTTAATATGCTATCTAGGTTTGTCATAGCTTTTCTTCCAAGGAGCAAGCATCTTTTAACTTCATGGCTGCGGTCACCATCTGTAGCACTTTTGGAGCCCAAGAAAATAAAATCTGTCACTGCTTCCACTTTTTCCCCTTCTATTTGCCATGTAAACTTTTAAAAATCCCTTTAGCTGACATAATGAATCTAGATCAAATAGAAAGTGCTCTTAGAACTGTAGAGCAGACTAACCAAATGATAACCATTTAGTGTATTCAGCTTTGTTTGGAATCTCTGGATTATACACCATCCTTGTTTCTGCAGCTAGTCATAAAGCCTTACCCCAGCCTTTTATGTTTTTCCTTCACAATGCTTTGTGTGTGTTGCTGTTGTCATTGTATTGTTTTTCTAAACACCTTTTAGACAGTGTTGACCTTCTGGTGAACAGTCACATAGTGCATAAATATTTTTAGCCCTGGTCTATTCTGAGAGTTTCACTGGGGAAAACTATTGGTCAATGTCCATACATCAGTATAGAGACTCTTCTTATGTTATCTTTCTTTAAAAAATAGCAGATAAGAAGAGGTGCAATTCCAAAGACTGCCCATTGGAAAGATTGTCTTTCTCCACTGTCTTTCAGGGCCACAAATAAGTAGGACTGTAAATCAATAGACGATTATACTAGCTGTTGGTGAAAACTGTTGGAGAACCATCTGAACACCAGTTTTCATCCTCATTCATTCAATCAAAAGGAACTGCTAATCTATTGATATAGGTTTAGGAAGAAGTGCATCTTTGAAATGTTTGACATAATACAAATCTTTGAAATTCTCCCATGTGGTAGACTACTGTCTATTCACCAAAATCACTGTGCTTTTATTCTTCCCAGAATTATTTGTAGGTTATGTCTAGCAGCTTCCTTTATAGTTAGTTAGGTGTGATTATGTGACTGTGTTCTGGCCAATGAAATGTAAGCTACCATTTTCAGGGGAAGGCATTTAAGAAGTCTTGTGCTGCTTTTGCAGTCTTACAGACCCCATGTGATCAAGTAGATGCAGAGGATAACAATGTTCTTCTTAGAACACTGGTTGGAACATTTGGTTATGGCAGAGATTTAAGAGGCAAAGATGCTGAATCTCTGTGAATGCATGCCACCGTCCAAGAACACTCATACTGGAGTTTCACATGACAAAGAAATTTACTGCTATTGGGTTAAATGCCTGAAATTTGTATGTATTATGAAAGTTAGTATATTAGGCTCTGGATTGAGGAACACTAATATCTTGCATTTGGCCCTTCCTACCATAAACTTTTACTCTAGATCAGTGAGCTAGTATAGGGATTCAACCAGTGGCTAAAGACAGCCATTCAAATATACATCATTAAGCTAAGAAAATAATCATTGAATAGGTTTGTGTTCCACTGGCCTTGGGCAAGTACTTCATTTTGGAACTTACCCTATTAACCTTACTCTGACTGTCAGACCACAATAATTTAATGGGTTTCTGGAACTAAGGTTAGCTCATAACCCAATACCACCTAAAATGTTTTGGTAGTAAACACCTAAAATACTACCTTTATTTAATTTTCACAATGCAAAGCATCTTAAGTTTCTTTGGGGAAGACTGCAAGAAAAGGCTAGAGAACCTATGTATGGTGTTATAGTAAATCCTTCTTTAGAGTGTGATTTTTGTCTTTACTCAAGGACCTCTAAGTTTGAAAAACTGGCCCAGAGGCCGTGACTGTAGTGGATAACTCAGGTTGGTCTCTAGAATATTTTTGGTTATACAGAGCTAGTGAAATCTTGCTACCTACCAATGCTACTTCTGTGGTTCCACGATTAACACACTTCAGCTAGAGGTCTCTGTGGGTCTGGCATTCTTGGAACTAGCATGATCATCTTGACTCTATTTTTGATGTGAAAACCGGGATGACATTCCACTAGTACACACTGGAATCTTGTAGTGCCCAGTGTCCATTTTGATTCCTGGTACCTGTACTTTACTGTTTGTTCATTAACTATGTTGAATTTACCCCTGGTGATAAAGATGTATACTGTACTTCAGCCACCACCTGGACTTGGCAACCCAGAGATATTTTCATTCCTATTTTTATTAAAGCCCAATTATGGTGGTTTGGAGAAGGCAATGGCACCCCGCTCCAGTACTCTTGCCTGGAAAATCCCATGGATAGAGGAGCCTGGTAGGCTGCAGTCCATGGGGTCACTAGGAGTAAGGCACGACTGAGCGACTTCACTTTCACTTTTCACTTTCAGGCATTGGAGAAGGAAATGGCAACCCCCTCCAGTATTCTTGCTTGGAGAATCCCAGGGACAGAGGAGCCTAATGGGCTGCCATCTATGAGGTCGCACAGAGTCGGACATGACTGAAGCGACTTAGCAGTAGCAACAGCATGGTGGTTGGGGGCTAGTGGAGATGATATGTTTATCTCAGAGGATATATATTTTAGAAAAGTTGTTACATTTCTCACATGATTTTACAGTGTGAAAAATCTTCATCAATTATAATAATTGAAATATTATAAACCAGATTATTCAATTACATACTACTAATGAAAACTTTCTACTCTTCAGGTTCACAGAAAGAAATATAAGATTGGCCACCATGGAAAAGCCACAGTTTGCTAATATTATGTCCATGTGTTTGTGCAACTTTTATAAATTTAATAATTCACATCTTTTCATCACCAAACATTTTAGTATAAACTAATATTCCAGGAAGCTGTGAACCCATTACTCCACCACTTACCTCCATATACACATATAATGTACTATGAGATGCATAGCGAAAAGTTACAGGCACAATTGGAAGTCTACTAAAAATGTTTTAAGGTCATTCCAGTGCATCTATTTTTTTTTTTTTTCAGTAATTAAGGATTTTGTAATGCATTGAGAGTCAAAGAGTGGTAGAAGAATGATAAGCTTGAGGATAGTGATAAATGGCTGAAACTTTATACTTAGCTTTGGGAAATTGGAAACACAATGGATTGGTAAAATGACTACCAATCAATCAGTAATAGCCCTCCTTTTTCACACAGCTGAAAAATGATGATCTTGACTAGAATTGAAGCCAAAGTACCATGAGGTTTTTGCTCCTTCTGCTTTACCATATTGCCTGCCATGGGTACTTGATCCACCTCATTACATCAGTCTAGATCTATGTAGTTAATAAAATGATGTTTGCTTCAGGTATTAAGATGGATTTACGATGGTGGACTTGGAATAAATATTCTTTTTCATTGATATTCCAGGGCTGAGTAATCAGGGAAATGGTGAGATGGAAGCTAACACCCAGGGGCTGTAATACTGAAAGTAAAATGTAGTGGAAGCCTTCCTTAGATCTCAGAGTGAGCAGCATGTACCAATGCAACATGAAAATTCATAGATCCTCTGTGTTTCTCTTTAGTGCTACACAAGAGTGAAAGAAGTGGCCTAACTTATCAGGCATGAGTTTGAGTAAGCTCTGGGAGTTGGTGATGGACAGGGAAGCCTGGCGGGCTGTAGTCCATGGGGTCTCAAAGATTTGGACGTGATTGAGCAACTGAACTGAACTGAACTGAACTGATCAGATACTTGGAAGGTAAAAGGATTTGTTTTTCTGGTATTGAAATTTTTCTATGGTTAAAGCACTAGTTTTATAGTGTTGTAGAATAAACACTGTGAAGATTCTGTGTCTTATCATTGGCCTGAATGTTTTGTCTCTTTGTGAGAATGTCAAACTGTTATACAATATTACTTCACACAAGATTAACAACCCTCACTTCATTATTGAGACAACACCTGAAATAGAGTATCAACTATATTTTTTTCCAGTTAGGCTGAACGGAACAATGAAATCTGAATGGTTATCCTTGTCTTCTCTTTCAAAAAGGGTTTGTCAAGGGACCGAATATGGCAGTAGTCTTTGAAAAGTCTCTCTAGGTTCAACTCCAGGAAGCTCAGATCTTTTATAAAAACTCCAGCACTCACTGAGTCCCCTAAGAGTGATCAACTGAAGATGTGTAATATGAAACTTTGGTATGAATTGTTAACTTCCCTCAGATGGGGCAAACCACTGTGTCTTTTAATGCACTAATGGTATCAAGATTCATAAGCATCAGATGCAACTGCATTCTCACATTTGATACCAATTTGGTATTTTAATAATAAATTATAATGCAGTGTATGAGGGAAATTACAGCATATCCTCACCTTCAGCTTACTATGGCTTGACAATTTCATAAAGGCTTCTTTCAATCAAACCCCCTTCCCAGGTTTGAATAATAGGATCATAACAAAGAGAGAGATAAGGCAGAAATTCAAATTTAGGACTCCTTTTTGTTAACGAGTAATGGATTTCCCATATTCCATTGAACACTTTAACCATTGCTCATTGGCTCATGGGGAGTATTACTTTCCCTCTAGTCTCAAATGAAATAGAAATAATAAAAATACTTTAGGAAATTTTTTTTCAGGATCTGCTCTTAACTCATATTAACACTTATGGAAAGTTATGCAACTACTGGACTTTGAAAACAAATGGAACCTTTAAACACCTTTTTTTTAAAATGCAAAGTTCCAACTATGAGATTTGACCATAATCACATTATTGTGATTCAAATGTTCTCATTCACGATTTCCCAGCTTTCATCAGTTCATGTGCTCAGTTGCTCAGTCGTATCCATCAGTATTTTATATTAAAATGGAAAAATTAATACCCTATGCTTTTCCTAGGAACATATCTTAGTTGCTAAAAATTTTACAAAATTAAAATGTCAGAAGGGTCATACGGATACCTAGTCTTACAGGCACTCAAAGTTTTCATTTATTTCTGTATAGTTCACAAAATGCAAAAGAGAGAAAATTATTTAAAATATATACATAGTAGTAGAATTCTGTTGCTGTAATGTTTTATAACAATCCTAAAAGGGAACTTCAGGCCCTTCATATCTCATCTTTTTAATAAATGATATGAATCCAAAATTACAAGTCTTATTGCATCTCTAACTTCTGCAATATCTGTTTTAAGAATGAATTAACCCAGCATCATTAATATCCTTTCTCTTCCATATATTTTAAGGTAAAGCATATGGAAGAATTGACAATTCTAAACATAGTTTCCCAAATTAGATATATTGATGGTATACTTGACTGTAAGAAATGTGATCAGGGTTGTCAGTGAAAGTGGCTGTATTGTAAAATGGAATTTCGTCATATATTTGCAAATATTTCATGTTTGTCAGTTGAACAGTAATTTTCATACTTGGGCTTCAGAGAAAACAGCCACTAAAACTTTCATTTTTACTTGAATTTCAGATGAATTTTTAGAGAAGACAAGTTTGGAGGTCTTTGCATGTTAAGTATAATTATACATTTCTCTTCTGCAATAGTGTATGATTTCAGGCCTCAATTTTAAACAACAACAACAAAAAAGATTAGAATAAAAAGATGAAATGTATGGTCAGCCAGGGGCTGACATGAATTTTGGGTTTCCAGAAAACAAGGAATTTTCCTACAAAAAAATAGGCTGAATGTTTTTTTATAAAGTTCACGAGTTGTAACCCCTGGGTGTGACAGTGTGTCTTAACTCTCACTAGGTCAAGCAAGTGCCATTCTTTTCAAAGTGATAGGTTCTTATTTCTTTAATATCAAGTGACAAAGTACAGTTTCAAAATGTAATAATCTTGTCTTCTGCATTCAGCAATGTTTTATCTCCATCAGTCAGCTTGGCTACTTCTGGCTTACATAATAAATAAATAAAGGATTCCTTTAGTATAGACGTAGAACTTGAAGGTCATGGGGACAGGGATGAGACTCTAGAAAACAAAACTGAAGAATATCTTATTGCCTACAAAGTGTGGAAATTAGCTATGGAGTGGAAATTAATAACAGAAAAGCACTCAAGTTTATGAATCATTCATTTATTCAGAGACTTTTTATTGCTTACTGGGTAGTAGATAGACTGCTATTGAAGAGCACACAGTTGGCTGCCTTGGGGATACTGACAAATAGGCAATGACAACTTGGCGATAGCCTTTCCAGAGCTTCAGACATAGTGTTAAGGTTTGAGCAATCAGCGAGGCTTCTGGCCGAGGCAATATCTGAACTGCAGTTAGGAGGAGGAGCAAATTTAGCTAGGGGAATAAGTGTGTGGAGAAAAAGACATTCAAAGCTCTCCAGGCAAAGCCTAAGGACAATAAAACATGATATATATGGGGAAATGCAAGTAGAACTACAAGGCAAGAAGTGTTAATAATTGCACTCAATTGGCAATAGAGGCTACTTAGCATACTGAAGATATGCTAAGGTGCTTGGACTTCTTCCTAAGGCAGTGAGTAGCCACTGGATAATTTTAAGCAGAAAAAGGATTTGTTTTAAGTAAGTCATTTTGGTGTGCTGTGTAGTCAACATGCATTGCTGGTGGAGCACAGGAGGTTAAAGTCCTAGAGGCCTTGAGGGGCTACTGCTTGTAATTCATTTGTGATATCAGAAGGGTCTGCCCAAGGGAATGGTAGAGAAGTGGACAGCTTTGAGAGAACTGGTGAGGAGCGGAGAGGTAGGCCTCTAAGTCAATTCCATTTATTTGCTTTGGGGAATCTGGATGATTGTGTTGAGAGAGGGAGTGCACGGGAAGTCTGGGGCTCACCAGGAACGTCTGAAATAGAGATTGCATTTGGGCATTACGCCGCCTTACTATACCTTCAAATAAATTCAGCTATATCTGGCTGAAAGGGGATAGCTGGCCAGGACCAAATCTTTATTTCCGGTGCTAGATTTAGATTAACAGAGGAAACTTGAATTATTGGCCTCTATGAAAGCCCCTGACTGCAGAGGAGAAATTCTCCCTTCAGCAGTGTTGGGCTGTAGTCCATTTGGAACAAAAAACCTGGAAGAGGAAAAGACAAAAACTTCATTTGGATATTGTAGAAGGAAAGAAGATATTTCAAAACTGACTGAGTAAAGAGGAGTTAATACCAGTATTACACTCTGTAGCAAAACTCTGTTTTATGTATAGTCATTAAATTGTAAAGAAAAGTTATTTATGTGGAAAGTTTATACAGTTTTTGAGTTTCTGCCTTGACTTACAGAAGTTCACTTTGTAGACTTTTTACCCCCTCTGCTGTCTTGCTGAATATAATTCTCAATTCTGTGGTGTTTCCAAAAATTAATCAGTAGTTTAATTAGTCATACCTATTTCAGGGGTTCCATTATGGCAGCATCTTTGCACTTAATTACTTCTTATCTGCTGAATTACTCTGTTTTTGGACATCTAGGACAGGGAAGATCTTTTGGGACCTGAATTTCTGAAATTGTAATATGAAGTGTATGCATAGGTAGTTGACACCTTTGTCAAGTAGAAAGTGATTAGAGTTGGTGCCTGGACAGGCAAAGGGTCAGGCTTTTCCAGGTCTCAGGTGTAAATCCTGTGATGTTTCCTCCTTTATTTTTCTCTCATTTATATTAACTCGAGGCAGAGATTTTGGCTCAGCATTATCTGACTTTCTGACGTATTTGGTTCCTGGCTGTAGGCAGAAAGGGTCTCTTAACAAAGCCATATATTCTCCCCTTCCTGCTTTCAGATGGATTAGCCCTGATGAAGTGGCCACCTCATCTAAAGTAGTGAAGCAATTTTGTCTCACTTGGCTCTTCTAAGTAATGGAAAACAACTCTGTCTGATTTAAGGAGAAGGAATTTATTAGAAGGATAAAAGGTAGGAGATGAGAAGAGGCCAGAAAATGAGAGCCCAGGCAGGGTCTTGCCTCGGAAATGCTCTGGTTAGAGTGCTGCCTCTGCTGTTGACAGTGTACTGACAGTAAAGCTATTATCCTACTCATCCCTGCTACTGACAGTGCGTCATGACCTTTCATCTCTGCGTCACTCACTGAAGGTGCAGAAACTGGGGAGGAGAGCTCCATGTATGAGACTAGGCACATGTACCTGTTGCTGTTTGAGGCACGAGGAGGGCACACTTGGCTACCTGTGTATCAGGAGTGAGCCATGTCTCTCTCCCAGACTCACACAATCAGGATTCCTCCCAGTTAGAAGGGGTTTATGTAGCCAACAAATGACAAATACCATCCTAATTTATTCTTTTGTCTACCTCTGTTTGTTCTGCACACATTTATGTTAAAAATACCTTCACCCAAGATAATGTAACTATTCCACATACAACTTAAAATGTGTTTCTTCCTTCTCCAAAGGCAGAGAGCCCAAAGTGAGTCAGGGTCCAAGTCCAGAATCTCTGGGTGATGTCTATTTTCTCTAGTTTTGGTGCAATCCCGCTTCAGAATTCTGCCATTCGTGGCATGCATTACATCAATACTTAGTACCAGCAAACCTCCTCCAGAAAAGGAAACTTTATTAAAATGTGTAGATAAAGCCCTGACTCAACAAGGAAGGAAAAATAGATAGCGGCATTAGTCTTTGTTTCTGCAACTGGCCGCAAGGCAGTAGCTGGTATTTATAACTTTCTTCCTCCACCAAGTGTTTCTGTTTGCTTTGCTCTCTGCTAGCACCTCAGCTGGCCGGAATTCATTACCCAGTGGGGTCACTCAAACCTTCACTCCTGAGGGATCTAAGCTTTTGGTGGTTCTGCCTGAATAGATTGCCAGAGTCTTTGATTAACTTTTAGCACTGGACTTGGTAATATGAGAAGGTGTTCTGTTTATTCTCCTCCCTGCTTCCATTGTATAACAGCAATCCTATTTTTCCTTGAGAACTAGAATCAAACAAGGAAGGCTAAAATACTCTCTCTCTCTTTTTTCTGTCTTTCTTCATAACGACATGAAGAGTGTAAAATGGCCCAGTGGAAGTCTCACTTCCATTAAATGTTGAAAGCATTCCTCTATTTTCTATTATTTCTACACCAGTAAAAAGAGTCTGGAGATGATGGAATGGAAAGAAAAATTTTGTGAAGTATCATTAGTAATGGCAACCTACTCCAGTATTCTTGCATGGAGAATTCTATGGATACAGGAGCCTGGTGGGCTACAGTCCATGGGGTAGCAAAGAGTTGTACACAACTGAGTGACTAACACTTTCACTTCCACACTAATTGTGAATAGCACCATTTTTCCAGTCCTTGGTTCCTGGATTAATATAACTTGGCTTTGAGAAAAACAGAATCCACTTACTTCTTGCTGGTTCAAAACAGGTACTGCATCTGAGGAACCACGCCATTAATTTTCAAGGTATTTCTCCTACATGATGACTTAAATCAATCTTCACTAGCCTATTCTACTTATTTTGACTCTAGATGTTGCGTACATGATAAAACCAGTGTATCCACTGGTCTTGTTTAAAGTAAAAACCTTGGTCAGAAGCAATGTTGTGTAGGAGGCCAAGACCCAGTTTACCTTGATGTGGACAAATGACCATCAGTTTTCATTTTGTGGATAGAGGTGGACAGCACTAGAATCCTAGGTTCTTAGGAATCAGTGTCGGCTCTCAGTGTGCATGTGTGCTAAGTCCCTTCAGCTGCGTCCAACTCTTTGTGACCCTATGGACTATAGCTTGCCAGGCTCCTTTGTCCATGGGATTCTCCAGGCAAGAATACTGGAGTGGGTTGTCATGCCCTCCTCCAGGGGATCTTCCTGACCCACATCATTTGTCTCCTACGTTGCCAGGTGGGTTCTTTACCACTAGAGCCACCTGGGAAACCTTTTGGCTCTCGGACAATGTCTTATATGTCTCTAAATATTTGAATTTTGTCTTTCGCTGTAACACAGTTAATGTAGTAAATATCCCAAATCACACAGTTGGTAAGAGATGGAGCCAGAATTTGAATTCAGGTAGATTGACTCTCAAATACAGGCTCTTATCTCTATGCAATGCATCTCTTCCCTGAAATTTGTTACTTGCAATTGTATTATCTTTCAAGATCACTAACCTCTTCTTTATTGGTAGAGGCTTGGGTCTGTGAAATAACTTTGTTCTAGGAACTAAGAGAGATGTCAAGGATTTAATATCTATTTTGGTAGTCTTTTTTTTCTTTTTTAACCAGACCCCAAAGCTTTTCAATTATTTAAGTCAAGTAAGACTTTAGTGGGTTGTCCTTCTGTTTCAACTCCAGAAACTCCAGAGTTGATTTATCATTGCCAGATTATCTTGGCTGGAACATTCTGATTGCTATAGTAACTATGCTTTCTTTCCCTCAGCAGATTAAATGCCACATAATGGACATCTTACTAAAACCAAGGAATCTGATTCATTGGACATTACTCCCAGTAACATCCCCAAGAGAACTATTATGAAAATACCTTTCTAAAATGTTGGTGCTATTTTCACTAATGTATATCTCCTTGGTGAAAAAAGTGAGTTCTGGGCCCTCTCGGGGAATGTAGAGAGTGAATTAGACAGCTCACACATGGTAAATCCACTATGGTCTTCCTATTTTCTGAAGTATTTGCATTCCTTCCTTTTTGACGTACCAAGGAATGTCTGGTATTTCAACGGATAGGATATGGAAAAATAAACCCTCACTATACCTGTAACTGCAATAGATAGAAACACTTTTTTAGTTAAATTATAAATTTTATAAAAGCAAGTGAATGCACACACTTTTAAACATGAAGGAAGAAAATAAGGCCTATGACAATAGGCAGCAGCCCCTCTTGCATACCCATTTCCCCCGTTTCTGCTTTCAGGGACAAGGATTATCAACTATTAGTTCTTTCTTCTGCTATATTTCTAAATAGTCTGCTTTTTAAAGTTATTTGGAACTTTCCTGATTTTCAGTTATAGGTACTATCCATCACTTCCAATGTAGTTATAGCATAATTTTGGGTTATATCAATATTGAAGGTCTACATTCCTTTGACTATATTAATGTTATTATCAACTAAGCTTATAGTGTAGAGATATTTTACTGTTTGGTAAAACTCTTAGTTTTTCTTGGAGTTGGTAATGAATTCTTTTAATATTTTTGTTTATTTTGTATTCACTTATTGCTAGCAATCTTCAGATATGTGGAACTCACATAAAATCACAATAAAATCATAAATCAAGTACAACAGATAAGCCATCAATCTCACTTTTTTTTTCCCCCATGAGTGACATCCCTTTTTGAACTGTCTGTTCTGCAGTGTTTATTGTTAGACCAAGTGCACATTTGGTGTCCTGAGGCTTCTTGTTACAATTAAGCTAAGACGTCTTACATTGCCCTTATATTGAATTTCATTTGCTGGATGCCATGTCTTCCTTTTTCTCAATTTACTCTTTTGTATTGGTAGAAGCATATCCTACTGAGAAAAGATTTTTATAGGCAAATTTTCTGAGATTGTTAACCCCAAAATACCTTTATTCTACCCTTACATTATCTTCTAGATTGTAGTCTGATGCCATTATTTTGTTTTGCATATTTTTTGTGTGTGCGTATAGCCTCTTGAAGTCAATAGGATTTTTAAAAAATCAGCAGTGTCTGGGATTTCTTATGAAAAATTTTAACTGTAAGGCAGAAAGTGAAGAGGAACTAAAAAGCCTCTTGATGAAAGTGAAAGAGGAGAGTGAAAAAGTTGGCTTAAAGCTCAACATTCAGAAAACGAAGATCATGGCATCTGGTTCCATCACTTCATGGGAAATAGATGGGGAAACAGTGGAAACAGTGGCAGACTTTATTTTTCTGGGCTCCAGAATCACTACAGATGGTGACTGCAGCCATGAAATTAAAAGATGCTTACCCCTTGGAAGGAAAGTTATGACCAACCTAGATAGTATATTGAAAAACAGAGACATTACTTTGCCAACAAAGGTCCGTCTAGTCAAAGCTATGGTTTTTCCAGTGGTCATGTATGGATGTGAGAGTTGGACTGTGAAGAAAGCTGAGCATCGAAGAATTGATGCTTTTGAACTGTGGTGTTGGAGAAGACTCTTGAGAGTCCCTTGGACTGCAAGGAGGTCCAACCAGTCCATTCTAAAGGAGATCAGTCCTGGGTGTTCATTGGAAGGACTGATGCTGAAGCTGAAACTCCAGTACTTTGGCCACCTGATGCAAAGAGTTGACTCATTGGAAAAGACCTTGATGCTGGGAGGTTTTGAAGGCAGGAGGAGAAGGGGACGACAGAGGATGAGATGGCTGGATAGCATCACCGACTCGATGCACATGAGTTTGAATGAACGCCAGTAGTTGGTGATGGACAGGGAGGCCTGGCATGCTGCAATTCATGGGATCACAAAGAGTTGGACACGACTGAACGACTGAACTGAAGCTTCATTCTATTTTGAAATGAGTCGCCAGTCCAGGTTCAATGCACGATACTGGATGCTTGGGGCTGGTGCACTGGGACGACCCAGAGGGAGGGTATGGGGAGGAAGGAGGGAGGAGGGTTCAAGATGGGGAACACAGGTATACCTGTGGCGGATTCATTTCGATATTTGGCAAAACTAATACAATATTGTAAAGTTTAAAAATAAAATAAAATTTAAATAAAAAAATAAATAAAAAGCTGTCTATTGCTTATGAAACAAACTGTCTTAAAACATACTGACTTAATACCATAAGAACTTATTATTTCTCATAAATCTGTGGTGTGACTGGGAAATGTTTTCTGCTTAATACAGGATTGGTTGGGGGCACTGGATAGGTTAGAAAGTCCAAAATAGTCTCATTCACATGAATAGCCACTGGTACTGGCCCCTTGCTGGAAGCCTAGCTGGGGCCCCAGTTCTTCTATACTTGGGCCTCCCTGCATGGCTTCTTGGACATACCCAGAATTGGATTCCAAGATGGGGCATTGCAAGAGAGTAAGTCCTAAAGTACAAGCACACAAGCTTTTGCTTACATTATGGGTGCTAGTGACCCATTTACCAAGGCCAGTCACATGCAAGACCAGAATCAGACAGAGGAGAGACTCTTGGGATGTGTGCTTCATTGAGGGCGTTTGAAGTTTACAACAACCTCCCTTAAGTGTTCCTTGCTCTCATTCTCTGTTTATGTAGCTATTTCTTTTTTCCTTGATGGCTCATTTGTGATTCCTTCTACAATGCTAATTTTATAATCTTCTAAAGGGTTTTTTTTTTTTTTTTTTTTTTGGTCTCAATGCAATGTTTGAGCTATCAGGGAAGCCCTGCATGCAGGTCGAGAAGCAACAGAACTGGACATGGAACAACAGACTGGTTTCAAATCAGGAAAGGACTACATCAAGGCTGTATATTGTCACCCTGCTTATTTAACTTATATGCAGAGTACATCATGAGAAACACTGGACTGGACGATGCACAAGCTGGAATCAAGATTGCCGGGAGAAATATCAATAACCTCAGATACACAGATGACACCACCTTTATGGCAGAAAGTGAAGAAGAACTAAAGAGCCTCTTGATGAAAGTGAAAGAGGAGAGTGAAAAAGCTGGCTTAAAACTCAGCATTCAGAAACCTATGATCATGGCATCTGGACCGATCACTTCATGGCAGATAAGTGGGAAAACAATGGAAATAGTGAGAGACTTTATTTTTTTGAGCTCCAAAATCACTGCTGACGGTGACTGCAGCCATTAAATTAAAAGACGCTTGCTCCTTGGAAGAAAAATTATGACCAACCTAAAGAGTATAGACATTACTTTTTCAACAAAGGTCTGTGTAGTCAAAGCTATGGTTTTTCCAGTAGTCATGTATGGATGTGAGAGTTGGACTAGAAAGAAAGCTGAGTGCCAGAGAATTGATGCTTTTGAACTGTGGTGTTGAAGAAGACTCTTGAGAGTCCCTTGGACTGCAAGGAAATACAACCAGTCTATCCTAAAGGAAATCAGTCCTGAATAGTCAATGAAAAGACTGATGCTGAAGCTGAAACTCCAGTACTTTGGCCACCTGATGGGAAGAACTGACTCATTTGAAAAGACCCTGATGTTGGAAAAGATTGAGGCAAGAGGAGAAGGGGATGATAGAGAGTAAAATGGTTGGATGGCATCACCATCTTGATGTACATGAGTTTGAGCAAACTCCGGGAGTTGGTGATGGACAGGGAAGTCTGGTGTGCTGCAGTCCATGGGTCTTCCAGAGTCGGACACGACTGAGTGACTGAATTGAACTGATGCAATGTTTGAATGAAAAAAAAAAAAAAAAAAAACATTTTTTAAAACACATATAATTTAAAAGCAAAAAAAAAAAAACAAACAAAAAAAACCCCCAAAAAACCCATGATGTTAATATGAGAGAGAACGAAGAGGTCCTAATTTTTCCCTTTTTCCTTATACTGACATCTTAAATTATATCAGCATTCAATTATATATATATATTTAAGAAAATATAACATCTTGGTTTTTCATTTTGGTGTTTTTGCTTTCTACCTTGAAAACATTAAGGATGTTTGGAAGGAGTTTACTTGACAGTAGTTGACTTGACTCCACTGTTTAACTTTTAAGCCTGACATTATAGAGTGCTATGAATTAAAGTTCTGTCTTAAAGCCTTTTACTTTTTAAAAAGCCATGCTTATTTTTACTATACAATGATAAAGGACCTTGGTAATTGTGGATATCACTGTTTAAGCACATTGTGTTTTAGAGTGGTGATGGTTAGAGATAGTGAATTCTGAGTACATCTTCTTTACCAGTACGGTGTGAATGATTTATATTGAAATGTATCCCACGGACAGAGAAGCCTGACAGGCATAGGGTTGTGCAGAATTGGACACGACTGAAGTGACTGAGTACGTATACTATATATAATTTCACGTATCACTTTCTAGATAATCCTAACCTCCCCTTTTCCCCACCAAAGCTAACACTGTGGATTCAAATATATGTCACCACACCTTTTAAAAAACTAAATCTGTGGGATTGAATTTAAATTAACCATAAATTATAGTTAAAAACCAAGGGTAGAAGCAATTGATTACACTGACCAGCTCACTATCAAGGATGCACTAGTAACAAGGCATCCTGAAAAATGTGTGAGAATTCTAATTATTGTCTCATTGCTAATCTATGTATGGAAGCCAGTAGATTCAACACTTTTCTTAGGAATGTAACATAAGTACTTAAGAAACTTATTTTTCTATTCTTCTAGAAAAACCACTAGAATATGGAAAATTCCAGCATTTTAGAAATTTTACTCCTCTTCTGGAAAAACTATTTGTACTTTTAAATATATTAGAAATACCCTAACTTCAGGGGTGGTCTGTTTTCCTCTTCTGTAAAAATACACACACTCAAAACTGTCTAACCTTCAGCATCAGGAGGGACAATCTACTTTGGAAAATTGGTTATAAAACCCCAATTGTGCTGGGGTTGAGTAGCTGTGAGATAAATTTTAATCTTACTAGTCAAACCGTGGCTTGTGCTTGATATCATTGGGAGTGATATAAAATGTACTAGGTCTGCCACAATAAAATGTTCGTTGTTTCTGAATTCTACCAATTTTTTGAATTATGAAGAAAAGTTTTTCTCTAAGAAAGTGACTGAGGTGAGATAGGACAAATTGAAGTGGTTTTTTAGTCCATTTTTTTATATGAATGGGGACCCAATGGATGCAACTGTCATTTTCCCACTTCTCTGTTAGTGGCTGGTCGTTTCCTCCTCTTTCCCCCCAGAAACTGAACAGTATTTTTATTTTTTTCTAAAGTTTTTTTTTTTTAAGTTAAAATAGAACCTATGTGTGCAGTCACTATTGACTAAAAATCACATGCCAAAAAATCCCATGGACGGAGGAGCCTGGTAGGCTGCAGTCCATGGGGTCGCTAAGAGTTGGACACGACTGAGCAACTTCACTTTCTCTTTTCACTTTCATGCATTGGAGAAGGAAATGGCAACCCACTCCAGTGTTCTTGCCTGGAGAATCCCAGGGACAGGGGAGCCTGGTGGGCTGCCGTCTATGGGGTCACACAGAGTCAGACACGACTGAAGTGACTTAGCATAGCATATATACTACAGAGATATATTTGCCTGATTTCAAATTGCAAAATTTTCTTGGCATTCTTAAATGAAGGAAGCATTTAACTTTTGAATTAATTAACAACAAACCCAGGTGCACACTTTTAAATGAAAAATCAACATTTGAGAACATCATAAATATTCATTCATTATAAAAAACCTGAAAAATACGACTGAAAGAAATAAAAAGCAATTTAAAAGCTCAGGAACCCATGAAACACATTATTAATATTTTAGACTATATCTATTTTGACTGTTTAAATATATATAAGATGTAAGATAATTTATTGAAATAACAATTTTTCTTTTGTCCTTCTGCTGTAGGCAGTTTCTTCTTTCATCTTCCAAGATAGTGGCCAAGTCCTTGTTCCTTTACCTTAGGAAGTTAATAATGACTTTTGTGTGGCAGAGCCAGAAGTAAAAGTTGCCAGACAAAAAGCAATACCTGTTGAGACTTTTTCTTAAGGGTGGATTCCTGGAGCAGTGACGTCAGATTGTCTAAGTGGAGAAGGACCTCCAGGAATTGGGTGGAGCTGAGGAGGAGCTTCTAAGAGTGGATGTGGAGAAAGTTGTCTGAGGCCTTCTGCACCCTGTGGTTTCCCAGGACTCCAGGGACTGTTGGGGCTTCTAGGGGACTAGATGGGTGGCTTCCTCGGAGGCTGGGTACCAAATACTGTGGTACTCCACCTTGGTCCTGGGCTCAAGCTTGCCATCTCACCTGCAAAGCCTTTGAGTTCAAGTTTCCAGGCAGAATGGGACGATGAACATAACTGCTGCGACCTGTTTGGACTACAAACCAAGGGGACTAGAGCACGGAGAGTTTTCCCAAGTGTCCTGGTCTACATGTGCCTCTGGGCTTCTTGCATAAGCCAAAAATGGAAGAAGTCCTTACAAACTCAACTGAAATAAAATTTCCTACCATTCAAGTTGCTGGAGATTTGGAGGAAATGCTATTTTAGAGACACATACTAATGTGCAAAATGCTAGGCTGGATGAAGCACAAGCTGGAATCAAGATTGCCAGGAGAAATATCAGCAACCTCAGATATTCAGAAGAACTATACAAAAAAGATCTTAATGACCCAGATAAACACAATGGTGTGATCACTCACCTAGAGCCAGACATCCTGGAATGTGAAATGAAGTGAACCTTAGGAAGCATCAATACAAACAAAGCTAATGGAGGTGATGGAATTCCAGCTGAGCTGTTCCAGATCCTAAAAGATGATTCTGTGAAAGTGCTTCACTCAATATGTCAGCAAATTTGGGAAACTCGGCAATGGCCACAGGACTGGAAAAGGTCAGTTTTCATTCCAATCCCCAAGAGGGACAGTGTCAAAGAATATTCAAACTACTGTCCCATTGCGCTCATTTCACATGCTAGCAAGGTTGTGTTCAAAATCCTTCAAGCTAGCCTTTAACAGTACGTGAACCAAGAACTTCCAGATGTACAAGCTGTATTTAGAAAAGACAGAGGAACCAGAGCTCAAATTGCCAACATTTGTTTGATCATAGAGAAAGCAAAGGGAATTCCAGAAAAACACCTACTTTGCTTCATTGACTACGCTAAAGCCTTTGACTGTGTGGATGACAACAAACTGTGGAAAATTCTTAAAGAGATGGGACTACCAGATCACTTTACCTGTCTCCTGAGAAATCAGTATACAGGTCAAGAAGCAACAGAACCATGTTCCAACAGACATGGAACAATGGACTGGTTCAAAATTGGTCAAGGAGTTTGTCAAGCCTATATATTGTCATGCTGTTTATTTAACTTATATGCAGAGTACATCATGCAAAATGCTAGGCTAGATGAATCACAGGGTGAAATCAAGATTGCAGGGAGATATATCAACAACCTCAGATATGCAGATGACACCACCCTAATGGTAGAAAGTGAAGAGGAACTAAAGAGCCTCTTGATGAAGGTGAAAGAGGACAGTGAAAAAATTAGCTTAAAACTCAACATTCCAAAACCGTAGATCATGGAGTCTGGTTCCATCACTTCATGGCAAATAGATGGGGGACAAAGTGGAAACAGTGTCAGATTTCATTTTCTTGGGCTCCAAAAGCATTGCAGATGGTGATTCCAGCCATAAAATTAAAAGATACTTGCTTCTTGGAAGGAAAGCTATGAAAAACCTAGGCAGTATATTAAAAAGCAGAGACATTGCTGACAAATGCAGTGCCGTATAATCAAAGCTACAGTTTTTCCAATAGTCCTGTACAGGTGTGAGAGTTGGACCATAAAGAAGGCTAAATGCTGAAGAATTGATGCTTTCAAATTGTGGTGCTGGAGAGGACTCTTGAGAGTCCCTTGGACAGCAAAGAGATCAAACCAGTCAGTCCTAAAGGAAATCAGCCCTGAATATTCATTGAAAGGACTCATGCTGAAGCAGAAGCTCCAATACTTTGGCCACTTGATATGAAGAGTGGACTCAGTGGAAAAGACCCTGACGCTGGAAAAGATTGAAGACCGAAGGAGAAGGGGGTGGCAGAGGATGTGATGGTTAGATAGCATCACTGACTCAGTGGACATTAATTTGAACAAACTCCAGGAAATAATGGAGGATGGAGGAGCCTGGTGCGCTATGGTCCATGGGGTCACAAAGAGTCCAACACAACTTTGCAGCTGAACAACAACAACTAATGTGACATTTTAAGGTGAAATTCTGATCTACTGTACATAAGAGTCCATCTGAGACTGCACTCAAGATGAGTCACAACCCATGGAACTGCAAACATTTGATTAGGTACTCTAGTATGGCTAAGATGACATTTCCTTCCATCTGAGGATCCAGAAAGTGATATAAGTTTATTTGAAGAAAATTTTAATACTGTCCTAGTTCTTAAAACTGAGCCCAGTGGTTCAGAGTGGAAACTCTAAACTGCTTCATAGGTTCAAGATGTACCTCTGCCATTTAGGTTCAGTGTGACCTTGGAAAAGTGACTTAGCCTTTCTATTACTTGGTTGTTTTAGCTATACAATGATATCAACAGTAGTACCTGTGTCATAGGGTTGTTTCCAGGAATGAATGAGTTAGAACAGTAGAGCCGTGTTGGGCACATAGTTGTTGACATACCTGACACAGCTGCTAAGTTGTGTCTGACTCTGTGTGATCTCATGGACTGAACGTTAACTGTTGGTATTAACTTTTATGGTTGCCTAGACTTGTTCCCATTACTTTTGGGTCCACATCCAGGATTGCTGAGCATGTTCTGTAGCACACATTGTTCCAACAACTCATTAGAACCCTCAAAGAAGGTTTTTTTGAATCAGTATTTTCCCTCTTGTTGGTAAACTGTTGGTCTGAGATGAAACCAACTATCAGAAGGCATTGTGGCTTCTGGGTTCATTAAGAGACAGTAATGAGAGTGAGTTAGAAAGGATCATAAAGAATGCTTAAAAACCTCTTAGTGGTTAGAAGATGATAAAGGAAAGAAGGGAAAGCAAATGCAGCCTTTTTCGTATTTGCTTATGACATGACTTTCTCTAGGATTTTTAGATTACAGAAGAGATGTAGCTAGTGACTATATCAGAGAAGGCAATGGCACCCCACTCCAGTACTCTTGCCTGGAAAATCCCATAGACAGAGGAGCCTGGAAGGCTGCAGTCCATGGGGTCGCTGAGGGTCAGACACGACTGAGCAACTTCACTTTCACTTTTCATTTTCATGCATTGGATAAGGAAAGGGCAACCCCTTCCAGTGTTCTTGCCTGGAGAATCCCAGGGACGGGGGAGCCTGGTGGGCTGCCGTCTATGGGGTTGCACAGAGTCGGACACGACTGAAGTGACTTGGCAGCAGAGATGTAGAAGGTAAACTCTGAGAGCTCTATTTGAACTTTGAATTTCTACAAAAACAAAAACTGTTCTTGGAGAGTGGGAAGCACCCATTGACTGCTATTGGTCTGAGTCCTAGGGTAAAAACATGCAGTGGTACTGCTGAGAGCATGGTCTAAGATTCTGGGCCAGGAAATGAGGGAGAGTGTTCTGCTGTGAGGATAATAATAAATTATTGAAAACTGAGGGTCGGTTTCTTAGAGGAAAAAGTCATTAACCACCCTCTAGCATACCACACATGCCCATCTGAAACTTGCCTTGGACGTTTAACTAAGAGGTAGCGGCAAGAGTGGTTTCATGGGCTGAGAAATGGTGACTGATGGAAGAATTTAGGTAGAGTGCTGGCAGAATTCCTTCTGCTGTTTCACTCTTAGGTGTCTTATTTGGTGTAGATTTTTGGTATATAAGCATTAACAAGTTAAGGAAATTCTCTTTTATTTCAACTTCATGGGTTTTGTTTTTGAATGGTTTTGTATTTAATCAAGAGCTCTTTCTGTATTTGGGGCTTCCATGGTCGCTCAGTGGTAAAGAATCCACCTGCCCAAGGCAGGAGACTTGGGTTTAATCCCTGGGTTGGAAAGATCCCCTGGTATAGGAAATGGCAACTCATTCCAGTATTCTTGCTTGACCATTCCCGTGGACAGAGGAGCCTGGTGAACTACAGTCCATGGAGTCCAAAGAAGTCACACACAATTTAGCAACTAAACAATAACAACAATTCTGTATTTGCTGGGGTAGTCATATGTTTCTCCTTTAATCTATTATACTGGTGAACTATAGTAATAGGTTTTACATTAAATCAGGCTTGTGTTTCAGTGAAGAAGCTTTCTTGGTTGTAGTGTATTGCATTGTATACATGGTTGGAATCAATTTGCTAATGTTATATTAGGGTTTTTTACATCTATGTTCCTAAGTAAGATTGGCCTATAATTTTCTGTTTTTGTAGTACCCTTGTCAGATTATGATATTTGAGGCTATATTCATCTCATTAAATGATTTTAGGATCTTTCTACTTTTTTAATTCTCAGAAACTTTAAGAGATGATCTTTCTCTTGAATATAAGTTAGAATGTGCCTGTTTGTCTGGTCCTGGTAGGATCTGTGTGATTCCTCCAGATTAGGGCTGTTTTTGCTTCAACTAAGCTTGGGAGCCTTATACTTCTTAGATCACCCTGAGTTACATTTGTGAATTGAATAATTTTGGTCTTCCTGGGTAGTATAGGTTTAGGTTGAAGAAGGCTACTTTTTAGACCCAGATTTTCAATAACTACTCCTCTCTTTTCAGTGTCTATTTAGAGGAGACACTGTTTTTGACTGTCTTTTGAGCAGTTTACAACTTGAGAGTCAAGTTTTATAAGCAGAGGAAATTTTCTCTCCTTAGAGTCTTCCTTTTGATTGGCTTTGAAGCTTATCCTTATCTCTTACTCTTACCTACATAAGATTTTGAAAATCTAAGTTTGGGGCAGCATCAGGGAACTGTTTACTGACAGCTCATCTTTGCTTTTATGAGGATTATTTGACTTTTAATCTAAGACTTTCACTTGACTTCAAAGAAAGGGTGATCCAGAGCTTGCTTTGTTAATAAAAACTCAACAGTGTTATATATTTATCTTAACATGTATAAGAAATCAGAGAAGGCGATGGCACCCCACTCCAGTACTCTTGCCTGGAAAATCCCATGGACGGAGGAGCCTGGTAGGCTGCAGTCCATGGGGTCGAAAAGAGTCGGACACGACTGAACGACTTCACTTTCACTTTTCACTTTCATGCATTGGAGAAGGAAATGGCAACCCACTCCAGTGTTCTTGCCTGGAGAATCCCAGGGACAGGGGAGCCTGGTGGGCTGCCGTCTATGGGGTCGCACAGAGTTGGACACGACTGAAGGGACTTAGCAATAGCAATACTAATTCCCTGGTGGCTCAGATGGTAAAGAATATGCCTGCAATGTGGGAGACTTGGGATCAATCCCTGGTTCAGGAAGATCCCCTGGAAAAAGGAATGACAACACACTCCAGTATTCTTGCCTGGAGAATTCCATGGACAGAGGAACTTGGGGGCTACAGTCCATGGGGTCATAAAGAGTTGGACATGACTGAGTGCCTAACACTTTTCACTTTCAATATTCATTAAAATAAAGAGGGAATTTAAAATTGGTTGAAAAGTATGCCAATCAGGTGTAAATCATGAAGACAGTAAGCCACATGACTATTGTGTTAACAAATGTAAAGAGTAGGTTTGCATTGATTGTGAAAGCAGATGCAGATATACTGGGGTACATTATATAAAGCTGATATAGTCAGAGAGTGGAGAATGAAGCGAGAGAAGCCACAGTTAAGAACAGAAAGAAAAGCAACATTTCTTAAATATATATGCAAGCTCTTAGACCTCAAAGGAGAAGGCAATGGCAACCCACTCCAGTACTCTTGCCTGGCAAATCCCAGGGACGGAGGGGCCTGGTAGGCTGCCATCTCTGGGGTTGCCCAGAGTCGGACACGACTGAAGCGACTTAGCAGCAGCAGCAGCAGCAGACCTCAGAATCTTATCAGGGTGTCAGACAGTTTCAAGTGGTAACATGAATTACATCAGAGCTTCTGGAAGCTAATCTGTGTCCTCTAGGTCTACCTTAAATATGGAAGGCTGGAGTTATTTATAGGCAGACTGCTGGGCTATGTGCTGGACATCCCCTCGTCATGAAGTGCTAGGTACAGCTCATCAGTCTCTCAAGATCATATGAATAATATGACTGAAGAGCACATTTTGATACAAAACGCTCAGGGCAGGAACACAACCCCCATCTACTACCTTCTCCCTACCTTAGGCTGCTCAAATCTGGTTCAAGGATGCTTCTGAACTCAGTGCTATGGCACAAGAAAAAAGGTAAGTTTCTTAGACTTATCTGACTACAGAGTCCTTACATGAACAGTGGAAGTTTTAGAATTGCAGGTCTAGCAGAAATAGCTTGTCAGGAATTATGTGTATCAGGCAGGGCCTCAAAGGAAAAAACTATCACACTCAAATTAGAATAATTTGAAAAGAGTTTATTTATAAAAGAGACTGATTACCAAGGTGTGTGCGTGTGGTACTGGTGGGTACACAAGAGGGAAAGAAAGGCAGAAACCTGGAGCTAACAGAAGCAAGCTTTCAACATCCCCAGAGCTAAATGGACAATGGGAAGGAGATATTACCAGAATCTAGGAGAGAATATCTCATAGAGCAGCCACCTAGAGAGGAAAAGTGACCTTCTGTCAAGGACACAGGCTGTGCAAGGTGAAATAACAGAGTAGCAATTAGGAAAACAAATACTCTGGCCTCCGTTTCCTCCCATTCTCTGTATCCTTCTGGCCAAACCAAACTGGAGGTCAGAGGACTTGGGAGCCTATTGGTATAATCCATGCAATTCAGCTTCCCTAGATAGTGAGCAAGGTAGAAAAGGATAGGGAGTCAATTTGGAGGAGGAATGAAGTCAGTGATTTTTGAAATATTAGAACTGAGCTGTAATTGAAGATTAGTTAATAACTGCATCAATTTGTAATCAACTGAAATGTCTAATGCTTCACATGTGTTGAAAGTTGAAAGTGTTAGTCACTCAGTCATATCCGATTCTTTGCGACCCCATGGTCTATTCATGGAATTCTCCAGTGGGTTGCCATTGCCTTCTCCAGGGGATCTTCCCAACCCAGGGACCAAACCCAGGTCTCCCACGTTACAGGAAGATTCTTTACTATCTGAGACACCAGGGAAGCCCATGTGTAATTATCAGTAAAATTTTTACACTCTTATTTCAACAAGAATTTATTCATTGTGTCAGTCATACCAATTTTCTTCATATTTTGTAGTTCAGTCTTTCTAATTTCACCTATTTTATTCTCTTTGGATGTTATTCTGATTATAGGTCTTTCAGAACTTTCTCAAAATATCTTAGTTTTCCAGGAACTCTGCCACTGGCCTATTTTTCACTCCTCCAAATTTTTGAACTGTCTTGGATAAAATCCATGCAGACAGAGTATTTATTGATATTGGGTCATGCTAACTCATTTATCACTTCTGTCTTACTGACTTTGAACTCAGTGCAGTGGGGTATGGAGCCAGTTTAGAAGAATGTTCACTAGGGCTTTACCCTTTTCAGGAATCATGTTGATAGTGATTGTATGGTGACTTTTATTGATGATTATAATACACTTGAGTGCGTAGATGAATAATATATAGCTTTGATGTACTTTGAAAATTTTATTTGATAACAGAATTTGTAAAAACTTAAAACATTTGAATATTGGATTATATTATATTTCTGAGAGGAAATCATGGTTTAAATGAAGTAATACCAATATACCATGTTGTAGAGAAGATCATATAAAGAGGAAGTACAAGGAGTTATTATTTTTCGATCACTTACACAAGTCAGTTGATGTGTTTGATATTTTACAAATGGTATTTAATTGAGTTACAATAACATTACTAGTCAGATTATCTGAAGTGAGAGAAACATATCTTGTGCTTCCAGAAAAATATTATTGGATTGCATTTTAAGGTCCTTATACCAACATAAAGTAAATATTTAATGTGGAAGTCTCTCTGCCCAGTGGAAGCCAAGTAATCCAGCTACTATTCAGTTAAATTTCCAGGGACACTTGAGGATGGCAAGTGCCTGGATGACTATAGTGTTCTCCCTGTTGTTCTCTCTGCTTTCCTGGGTGGTTCCTCCATTCTATCACTACACTATTACTGTGAAAGTGCTGTACTCAATATGCCAGCAAATTTGGAAAACTCAGCAGTGGCCACAGGGCTAGAAAAGGTCAGTTTTCATTCCAATCCCAAAGAAAGGCAATGCCAAAGAATGCTCAAACTACTGCACAATTGCACTCATCTCATATGCTAGCAAAGTAATGCTCAAAATTCTCTTAAGCCAGGCTTCAACAGTACATGAACCATGAACTTCCACATGTTCAAGCTGAATTTAGAAAAGGCAGAGGAACCAGAGATCAAATTGCCAAAATCCGTTGGATTATCAAAAAAGCAAGAGAGTTCCAGAAAAATATCTATTTCTGCTTTATTGACTATGCCAAAGCCGTTGACTGTGTGGATCACAACAAACTGGAAAATTCTTAAAGAGATGGAAACACCAGACCACCTGACCTGCCTCCTGAGAAATCTGCATGCAGGTCAAGAAGCAACAGTTAGAACTGGACATGGAACAACAGACTGGTTCCTAATCCGGAAAGGAGTACATCAAGGCTGTATATTGTATATTGTCACCCTGCTTATTTAACTTCTATGCAGAGTACATCATGAGAAATGCTGGACTGGGTGAAGCACAAGCTGGAATCAAGATTGCTGGGAGAAATATCAATAACCTCAGATATACAGATGATACCACCCTTATGGCACCTTCTTGAGGAAGGTGAAAGAGGAGAGTGAACAAGTTGGCTTAAAACTCAACATTCAGAAAACTAAGATCATGGCATCTGGTCCCATCACTTTATAGCAAGTAGATGGGGAAATAGTGAGAGACTTTATTTTTGGGGGCTCCAAAATCACTGCTGATGGTAACTGCAGCCATGAAATTAAAAGACGTTTGCTCTTTGGAAGAAAAGTTATGACCAACCTCAGTTCAGTTCAGTTCAGTCGCTCAGTCGTGTCCGACTCTTTGCAACCCCATGAATCACAGCACGCCAGGCCTCCCTGTCCATTACCAACTCCCGGAGTTCACCCAGACTCATGTCCATGGAGTCAGTGATGCTAGACAGCATATTAAAAAGCAGAGATATTACTTTGCCAACAAAGTTCTGTCTAGTCAAAGCTATGGTTTTTCCAATAGTCATGTATGGATGTGAGAGTTGGACTAGAAAGCTGAGCGCTGAAGAATTAATGCTTTTAAACTGTGGTGTTGAAGAAGACTCTTGAGAGTCCCTTGGACTGCAAGGAGATCCAACCAGTCCATCCTAAAGGAAATCAGTCCTGAATATTCATTGGAAGGACTGATGCTGAAGCTGAAACTCCAATACTTTGGCCACCTGACGGGAGGAACTGACTCATTTGAAAAGACCCTGATGCTGGGAAAGATTGAAGGTAGGAGGAGAAGGGGACGACAGAGCATGAGATGGTTGGATGGCATCACCAACTCAATGGACATGGGTTTGGGTGAACTCCGGGAGTTGGTGATGGACAGGGAAGCCTGATGTCCTGTAGTCCATGGGGTCACAAAGAGTCAGAACCGACTAAGTGACTGAACTGACTGAACTGACTGACTGACACTATTATCTGTATTCTTTTGGAAAATTCAGTCTAGCCATATCGCTTTTTTTACTTAAAACTTTAATTTTAATAGTAGTCATGGCACTGAAGCTAAAATAGAAATCCTCAGTATGCCTCTATGAAGCCTGAGTGACCCGACTCTCTATTTCCCTAGCTTTATTTCACCCATTTCCTCTACTTTTATTGCCTGGATCATCCTTACCAATTTCTATTTCTGAAAAATTCCTGTCCTTTCAGGTTTCAGATTAAATGTTACTTCTTCAAGGAGGCCACCACTCACCTTTCTACCTCAGTAAGGTCCCCTGCTATTCTTTCCAATAGCATCTTTCACTTTTTTTTTTTTTTTTTTTCAGATTTCTTACTTTACTTTGTAAGTATACATGTGTTTCTGTCATTGGCTGCCTTTCCCATAAGACTGTATGTTCCATGAGGTGTATTTGGTTCATTGTGGTATCTCTATGAATGGTCTAAGGCCTACCACTAACTAGGAGGCACTTAACAACCTGTGCCTAGTGAGGGAATAAATGACTGAAGTGCTGTCCTTGTCCTCAAGGGGTTTCATGTTAGAGGTGGCAAAGTAAAGAAATATGATCCTTTCAGTGTGGTAAGTCCTAGGAAAGCTGGTGCACAGTAACACACGCAGAGCACATCAGAAGGGTCCTACATGTAGGCTCAAGCCATTGGTTCCTTGGAGAAAAAAATAAACTCTTTCTTTTTAATAAATACCATATTAAATATGTGATAACTCAGCTAGTGACAAGGGGCTGAATGGTAGAGACACTCAAGGTGATGAGAACACAGTCACAGCCTTCCTGGCATTTGCATCAATTTCCACTATCAAGGTCTAAACAAAAAGCAAAAGAAAATTAAATGTAAAATGAAGTTGTGTGCTCAGTTGCTTCAGTTGTGTCTGACCTTTTGCATCCATGTGGACTATAGCCCACCAGGCATCTCTGTTCATGGGATTTTCCCAGCAAGAATACTGGAGTGGAATGCCATGTCCTCCTCTAGGGGAATCTTCTCAACCCAGGGATTGAATTTACTTCTCCTGCATCTCCTGCATCACAGGCAGTTTCCTTACTACTGAGCCACCCAGGAAAGCCTGATCAGCCAAAACAGTCTTGAGAAAAAAGAACAAAGCTGGAGGTATCATGTTCCCTGAATTCAGACTATGGGACAAACCTACAGTCATCAAAACAGCATGATGCTGGCGCAAAAATAGATACATACATCATTAGAAGAGATTGGAGAGCCCAGAAATAAACCCCACACATATGCCCAATTAATCTATGGCAGAGGAGGCAAAAGTGTACAATGGGTAAAAAACTGTATCTTCAATAAGTGGTGCTGGGAAAACTGGACACATAATGAAAGTAGAACATTTTCTCATACTACATACAAAAATAAACTCAAAGTGGATTAAAGACCTAAATGTACGACTGGAAACCAGGTAGCTCTTAGAAGAAAACATAGGTAGAACACTCTTTGACATATATCACAGCAATATCTTTTGGGTCAGTCTCCTCAGGAAATGGAACCCAAAACAAAAATGAACAAATGTGATCTATGTAAATTTAGAAGCTTTTGCACAGCCAAAGAAACCGCTGACAAAAATGAAAAGACAGTCTACTGAATGGGAGAAAATATTTGCAAATGATATGATCGAAAAGGGGTTAATATCCAAAGTATATAAATTGCTCATACAACTCAATATAAAAAAAAGTAAACCCAATTTTAAAATGAGCAGAAGACCTCAGTAGACATTTTTCCAAAGAAGACATACAAATGACCAATGGATACATGAAAAGATGCTCAACATTGCTAATCATCAGAGAAATGCAAACCAAAACCACAATGAGATATTGTTTCACATATGTCAGAATGGCTATTGTCAAAAAGGCCCAAAATAACAAATATTGGCAAGGATGTGGAGAAAAGGGAACCCTCCTACACTGTTGGTGGGAATGTATATTGATGTGGCTACTATGGAAAATAGTATAGAGGTTCCTCACAAAACTAAGAGTAGGACTATCATGATCCAGCAATTTCACTCCTGCATATGTATCCAAAGAAAACAAAGATACTAATTCAACAGGATACACGATCCCTCATGTTCACAGCAGCATTATTTAGAGTAATAATAGTCAAGATGTGGAAGCAACCTAAGTGTCAGTAGAGGAATGAATAAAGAAGATGTGATGTATGTATATGTTGTTGTTCGGTCACTAAGTTGTGTCTGACTGTTTGTGACCCTGGGAACTGCAGTATGCCAGGCTCTTCTGTCCTCCACTTCTCTTGGAGTTTGCTCAAATTCATGTGCATTGAGTTGGTGATGCTATCTAGCCATCTCATCCTCTGCTGCTGCATTCTCCTTTTGCCTTTAATATTTCCCAGCATCAAGATCTTTTCCAGTGAGTCAGCTCTTCACATCAGGTGGCGAAAGAATTGGAGCTTCAGCATCAGTCTTTCCAATAAATATGCAGGGTTGATTTCCTTTAGGAGTGATTTCCTAAAGGAAATCCTAAAGGTATATATTTATGATATATTAAGGTATATATTTATGATATATGGTGTATATATTTAAGTATATTAAGTGAAGTGAAAGTCACTCAGTCATGTCCAACTGTTTGCGAGCCCATGGACTATACAGTCCATGCAATTCTCCAGGCCAGAATACTTGAGTGGGTAGCCTTTCCCTTCTCCAGGGGATCTTCCAACCCAGGGATCAAACCCAGGTCTCCTGCATTGCAGGTGGATTCTTTACCAGCTGAGCTATCAACTTTAAAAAAGAATGAAAATTTGCCATTTACAAAAACATGGATAGACCTGAAGCATGTTATACCTAGTGAAATAGCTCAGACAGAGGAGGGTGAATACCATATATTATTGCTTATATACGGAA
The DNA here is from genome assembly GCF_027580195.1 of Bos mutus. Taxonomy (NCBI): domain Eukaryota; kingdom Metazoa; phylum Chordata; class Mammalia; order Artiodactyla; family Bovidae; genus Bos; species Bos mutus. Next base: position 65,267,247 of record NC_091623.1, on the reverse strand, counting down.
TCTAAAAAGTAAAACAAATGAGTGTAACAAAACAGAAACAGATTCATAGATATAGAGAACAAACTAGTGGTTACTAGTGGGGAGACGGAAGGAGGGAAAGCCAAGACAGGAGTAGGCGATTAAAAGATGCAAACTACTATGTATAAAATAGATTAACAAGGATATATTGTACAGTACAAGAAATATAGTGAATATTTAATAACTTTAAATGGAGAATTATAAAAATATAAAATTCCTATGGTGTACACCTTAAAAAAGTTATAGCATTATAAATCAACTATACTTTAATTAAAAATGTAATGGGAGCCATGCCTGTACAGGGCTCACCTAAACAGACCCTCTGTGGGTTATCTTCCATATTCTCTGTTTACCTTTCTGCTAGATGATTGGAGAGGACCCACAAACACCTGAGAGTTGAACTTGAAGTTCCTAGAGACCATATAGAATGTCTCTCCCCACCAGGAAAACTCATGCTGGACTTTAGTATAAATGAATAAATATATATTGTGTTTAGCTAGTGAGAAAAATTGTAACTAGGGTCAAAAGAGAGGTATACCTTAAGCTGTATGGGTAGTAAAAGAAGGAACTGGGTCACCCTTAGAGGGACTCCTAATGCAATACCCCTTTGACGATGACCTTGAAGCATCAGCTAGACCTAGGTAGGTGAGATGGAACAGTGGAGTGGAAAGGGAAAGATTTATTACAGGCAGAAAAAATTAGGTACGAAAAGGTACCTAATATAGTATCCTAACATGGTCAGGATACTATGGGAGTGGTTTGCAGTAAGGACTTGTCTTGATTCAGCTGGGAATATTGGTTAGGGCCTTAGGTAAGCAGAATTCTAAAATACCAAAGATTTCATTTTCTAATCCTTGGAACCTATGAATATGATGAAATTGCACAATTATGAATACATTACTTTACATGAAAAAAGGGGCTTTGCTACCTTTCAACTTTCACTTTACCTTTTCTGTGGTCTTCAGTCACAGCTGTGGCCTCCAAGCTAGATTTCCAGGGGACTGTTCTTCTCTGCATTTCTTCTCAAATATGACAGAAGCTCCTCTTTCCAAGTGCAGTTTGCACAGGCTGGAGTTTCAAAATGACTTGGGGAAAAATGAAAAATATATAGATAGTATAAGCAACATCACCATTTTGGTGTACAAAGCACACAATTCTGAGTTGTTCACTACAGAGCCCTCCACTTTGCATCCTGTCTGGAGTTAAGTGCAGGCACCTACAATTTTCAGGAAAGTCTCTACGTCCTGGCCCTCACATCCCTGTGGTCACCATTATCCTAATGCCTTGCCATTTGGGCATGACCCTATGGAGATAAATGTTTGTCTTGTAAACATATTGATCTTAATGAATCAATCAGTGTTTTAGGATTTAAAAAACTATTTTTTTATTGTGTAAAACTCGAAAATAGGTTAAATTATAAGGAAGAAAATGAAAAATCTTGTAATCTCACCATGTGTTTACTTTATACATGGATATATTTTTAAAATATAGAATATTTGGATATTAGCTCTCTTCTCTTAATTACAGATTAGATAGCTTGATCTTTCTTCCATTGTTAAGATCAGGAGAGGTAGAGTACCTTCTGCTTCCCTTGGGATCTCAATTTTATAGCCTTAAATTGAGAGTCTAAAACATCACGGCATCCACCTGTTAAGCCTCCTATTTCTTACCACAGAAGTGTGACTTTGTTGTTGCTGCTGCTGCTGGTGCTAAGTCGTTTCAGTCGTGTCCGACTCTGTGTGACCCCATAGACAGTAGCCCATCTGGCTCCCCCGTCCCTGGGATTCTCCAGGCAAGAACACTGCAGTGGGTTGCCATTTCCTTCTCCAATGCATGAAAGTGAAAAGTGAAAGTGAAGTTGCTCAGTCATGTCTGACTTTTAGCGACCTCATGGATTGCAGCCTACCAGGCTCCTCCATCCATGGGATTTTCCAAGCAAGAGTGGGGTGCCATTGCCTTCTCTGGACTTTGTTGTTACAGGCCTTTAAACAGACAACGTAAGCATGCTTCATTTAGACAGCATGTTTAAGACAGTTGAATTTAAGTACTTCTAAGTAGGAGTGTGTACTGCAAGAATCACACATTCACTTCACCTATCTAGCTTTTGTGGGCATTTGAGATTGTGACCATCACCTTAAGGAGATCATCTAAAGTAATGAATAATATAAAAGAACAAAATAACCATCTTCTTATAACGTGAATTACTTAAGTATGTAATACGAGATTGTTCCCTTCATACAAACCCACTATCCCATTATACATTAAGGAGGAAATAAAAATAATGGCCCCTTATGGAAGAAGAAAGCCACAACTGTGGTACAGATATGGTTCACATTTGAAGGCTGTGGAGATGTCATCCTGTACATAATGCTGTCAGAATTCTCTATCAGCTGCTAGGAGAGAAATGAAAGTTTTCATATCCTATAGGTCTGTGTTAAAATACTAATAGTTGTGAACAGAGTGACACACCAAGGCACTGATGTGCACTAATATACTACTGCATATTAATTTATTATATCAGTACATGTCATCTAGGATAACAAGGAGGGCTGGAGGAAATGGAGCTCGAGATGAAAGGACAAAGGAAGAAAAGGTCCAGATTGTGGTGCACAGTCTGAAGTTATGCGCAAGCTGAGCCTCACAGTGAGGGACTCACACTGAGGTTAAATAATGAAAGGGAAACAATCAGGAATGCTAGAAATATATCTCACTACACTGTTTTGGTTGAATTCAGTTCTGATTCCCAGGCCTCAACAGTTTGTTCTCCAACCTTTCTGGTCAAAAGAATCATTATTCCTCCAGTGATGATAATGGTTCCAAAGAACAATCAGATACTCCCCATCCAACCGTCTAGTTCTGAAATATGCCAGAATATTCTTGGTTTGTGCTGGGATGAATAAATGGATGAGGGGAATTAAGAACTACTGACTGGAAAATGATTTTTAAATGCAGCCAAAGAGGCATAATTTTCTTTTTCTCTCAAGAGGTCATTCAAAGCAGACAGAAAGACAAATAGATTATCTTTCTTCTAAAGAGACTGTAGCAGGGGTGTTCCATAAAGAGAGTCCTTTAAAGCTGTTTGATGTAAAGTGTTCTCTTACTGTATATTAGTTAAAAATATTAGAAATATACAATTGAGGTATTTTGTTTCATAGTTTAAAGTTTTTCTGGATTATAGTTTAAAACATCATGTTCTCTTAGGACACTTAAAGAATTTTCAGTGAAACATCTTAATTATTTTGAATATTTTCATCAAATTGGATTTGGTTATTTCACTCTGAATTATAAATTAAAAGAATGTTTTTAGAGCTCTAATTTATGTAATTCTAGCTTAGTTTCCCTTGGGATGAACCTCTATGAAGTATATTTTTCATATTTTTAATTATTATTCTATTATTTTCATATCATATTTGGTTTTCATACAGTCTTCTAGAGTTTAAAATAAACATGTGTTTCTATAGTTTGTAATTATCTTTGTGTAATAAAAGCCTTTTTATTTTTCATTCATTTTAAAATATCAAATAAGTCAATCAAACAACTTACTTTTCTTCAATTGAAAATCAGTAGTAACAATGAAATTTGCTTTGAAAATCATCTTTACTCAGTGCTTCCTTTCCTAAGAGGTCATATTTTCTGAGTATTAAAAAAAAACTACTATAGAAGTAATATCTATATTCTTATATCTAAATGTATAATACTATGGAAAGCAAGTATCAATGCACATCAAAACGATGAAATAGCTTGCTTATGGATAGCAATAATCTAGAATATAATATAGTACATTACAGGAAAAATTCAGCTTAATTCTTTATGTTAAAGAGGGCAACATTGTTTGGAAGGGAGAAAATTTTCCTCTTACCTTTTCATGTGTGTGCCAAGTTGTTTGAGTAGTGTCTGACTTTTTGTGACCCTGTGGACCATAGCCCGCCAGGATCCTCTGTCCATGGAATTCTCCAGGCAAGAATACTGGAGTGGGTTGCTGCGCCCTCCTCTGGGGGATCTTCCTGACCCAGGGATCAAACCCACATCTCTTATATCTCTTGCATTGGCAGGTGGGTTCTTTACCACTAGCTCCACCTGGGAAGCCCTTACCTCCTCATGTTTACTTCTAAATATCATGACACAGGACAAGTTTGTCGTTATGTGTTGGGAACATTATATGAAATAGAGGACTTCTGTTGTGGAGGCTGCCACATGCTCACTCATTCTTGCTTCTTCCTCCAGGACACACAGATGTCCTATATATCTTAGTGTTCTTTGCAGTTTGATGTCTCCAGGCAACTGAATTCTCTCTAATGCCACATGGATAGAATTGATGTGCCTTTCAGGCCTAGTCCACTGAAAACTCTTGCACTGTTTCCAGTTGTTATTCTCTGTGTCAGTTTCCTAGGTGTATGCAGAAAAGTGAGCAAGGGATTCCTAGGCCTTAAGGAAAGATTGAGCCAAGTAATAGGAAAAACTTTGGTTCCTGAATGATGCCGAGCAAGAACTCAGAATTAGACTTTGTAAGAGTGACAGTCGAACTTATATTGTGTACGCCACTGAGATTTGAGGATCTATTTGCTAGTTGATTGACTTACCTTAGCTAATACAGCTTAGAACCAAGGATTAGAATCTCTGATATGAAGTTCTGAGATCTCAAATTTTATTTTTTCAGTAAACTTACATTGAAGTTAAGGAAGTTGGGCTTTATCTGGCTGTGGGCAATTTGGTTTTCTCCTTCCAAGTAAAAGCTGATAACTTAGACATGTAAAAATGTTTTTCATCTCTTGAGGTCAGTAAAAATTTTAAAATATAGAAAACATATACTAGATCTAAACCAGTACCAAAAATTATTTAAGAAAATGAGAAACTCAGTTAAATAAGCTAAATTGATAGTAAAAAAAAGGTCTTTTTTTTTTTTTAGTGAGTTGTGTGCAGAGGAATATTAGCCTAAATCCACAGTCTGCTTGTGGTTCAGAGAAGATGAAACAGTGCTTTTAGAATGCCGTTTGATTCTCAGAGCAACCACAGCAGAGCAAGAAAAGTGAACATTTTCTAGGTATTCCTGAAATAATCAGGATATTTTGCTCTGTAGCATATTAAGTTCCAGGTTTAGTTTCTTTAAAGAGGGGCAAGAACTTAAAGAGAGCTGTGATGAAATCAGCGTGCAGAATCTTTCTGCATTTTTGTTCCAATCTTATTCCATTTTATCACTTATGCTTAAAATAATATCTTTTTATAGTGACTTGCCATTATCAAAAATTATTTAACATCAGAAAAAAAATGATTTTTTGCATTCATTTTTCATTGGTTTACATAACATTTGATAAAAATTTGTTTTCAGTCACAAGGATAGTAAGTTTTATAGCAGAATGATTGAGTCTTGGTAACCACCCATGTGGTGGTAGCCAAATTGGGTGGCCATGGCAGAGGATACTTATAGCAGTGAGTATTCAGCAGACCACTGTTGGAGAGAGTCTGCTACTTCTTAATGTTATGCTTGGGAAAATGGTCTTTAAGGAGAAGATACAAGGAGAAAATTTCTTAGGAGAGAACACAGGGTGCTGTGAATAGCCATCTCTCCTCTCAAAGGTGTAGGGATGGGGTTGCATTACCTCTTAAGTCTCACATGTAGAGAGGAGGTTTTAATGAGACCATTCTAAGAGTAAGGTATTACTCTTACCTGTGAAATCTCTAGAATGAGTGATACCAGGCATCATGCTGGCAGTTAGCAAAGGAGAGTGACTTCATTTAAGGGCTCACTTTCAGATTTTCTCAGGACTAGGAAATATTATCCATGAATCAGGTATGGAGATAAAAGTCAACACAAAGAAGGTCCTATGAGGGCAGGCAGCCTAGACTGAGGGATAAAGATTTTTGAAGGAGGAAGCTGAAGTTACTGTTATATTTCTTTGAGCTGAGAAAGAGCTACAGAAAGGATAGAAGATGGCTTAACTATAAAATAAACTCAGAGTTTTAATTATTAAAAGGTTCTGGACATTTTAACATTTCTCTTGGGACTGTTACATCCAAGGACAGGGAAAATCTAGCCACATTAAATAAAATTAAGAGATAGTTGAAGACAAAACAGTGTTTTAATATAATTAAATTATATTAGTTGTGTTTCAACTTAATTGAATATAACTTTACACAATACAGCATTAATGCTGGTTTTCAATAATCAAATACATTAAACTGCTCAGAAGAATGATATATACTTAGAAGTCTATCACAGGAATAAACCTATGTTATCTATTTATATTTTCAAAGTTTAATTGTCATGCTACTTTCTTAAATGCTCAAATACTAACTCATTATATGTTATGTACAGAATAACCTGAATACTAGCCAAAATAACCTAAATGAATAAGATAAATCTGTCAACCACTAATATTTAAAATAACTGATTTGTTTTTCATTTCTAATCCAAGTTATTTTTTTATCTCTTCATAAAACCCACCCTCTTCACCTCTAGTATCATCATATTTCTTTGAGTCCCATTTTTAGTATGATTATATCTGTTGAGCGTGTATCATCTCCTGTATTTCAATTAGACACTGAGGCAGAACCTTACTACCATAAAAATCTCATAATGATAACCTTTTTTTCCACTAGCGTCTTAGGATAATCTGTCACTGTGTACACTTATTATGTTTAAGTACAATCACAACAATATTAAGACAGTGTTTTATTTTATGAAACATCTGTATCTTCTCATTCACAGTTACTTGCTGACTCTTTTATTTATTTATTATTTTTTAATTTCCCAGAGGCTATTCATGGTAATTGCCTCTTATTTTCCTAGTAATAAATCCCAATACTTCACTAACCTCATCTTTAACCCCATTAATTACATCTTCATTAAAAATTTTCTTATCACAGTATGTTTCTTATGTTTGTTCAGATGGCAGTTTCTTTTATTTCCTTAATAACAGAATAAATTGCTGTTATTCTTCTTGATAATGTAATTCCCTATTCTTTTATAACTGACTTCAAAGTTCCATTTTCTTTTTATTACTAGGTGAAGGATCTAAAGTACACTGTTTTCTCTAAGTAGGTTGGACTCAGAATTTGTACAGAGAAAGTGAAGTATGTAAGTCTAGAAAAGTAACATAAAAGGTAGATAGAGTAATCTTAAATATATACTAAATGAAGGAAGCCTTTCTTAAAATCAACATACACTATGATTTCAAATATATGACATTCTAGAAAAGGAATAATTGTGGAAACAGTAGAAGTATCAGTGGTTTTCAGGGGTTAGGGGTGTGGAATGGAAGACTAGGTGGAGCTCAGAGGATTTAGGGAGCAGTGAAAGTATTTTGTATGACTCTGTAATGGTGGATACACATCACCATGCTTTTGGCAATACCCATAGAACTACAACACCAGGACTGAACCCTAATTTAAACTAAGGACTTTCACTGACTGTGGTATCAAGGTTGGTTTATCTATTGTAATAAATGTACCACTCAGGGAGGAGATATTAATAGTCAGGAGGGCTATAAATGTGGAAATGGGCATATAAGAATTATCTGTTCTCTCAGCTTTGCCTTGAGCCTAAAATTGCTCTAAAAATAAATTATATTTAGAATAACTTCTCATTTTAGTAAGTGGAAATTCCATTTCCATTCTTGTGATTGCTCAAGAAATCAAAACCAAAAAGCCCTAGACCCCTAGCTCCAGAGTCATTCTTGATGTCTATTCTGTTCATATACCATATCCTATTCATTAGCAAATTCCATTGGCTCCATATTTAAGATTTACTGAAAATCCATGTACTTTTCAACCACCTGCACTGTTACCACCACAGTCAAACCACCACAATCTGTTGTATGGGTTATTATAAAAATATTTTCTAAAAGGTCTTACTGTTTTACTTTGGCCAGTTCAGTTCAGTTCAGTTGCTCAGTCATGTCCAACTCTTTGTGACCCCATGGACTGCAGCACACCAGGCCTCCCTGTTCTATCTTTTTGCCTTTTCATACTGTTCATGGGGTTCTCAAGGCAAGAATACTGAAGTGGTTTGCCATTCCCTTCTCCAGTGGGCCACATTTCATCAGAACTCTCCACCATGACCTGTCCATCTTGGGTGGCCCTACATGGCATGGCTCATAGTTTCATTGAGTTAGACAGGCTGTGGTTCATTTACTTTGCCCACCCTTCCCTAAAAGCCATAAAAGTAGACCTCTTAAAATAGATTCTAGTTGACCAAAAAATTGATAGCTGTAAAGAAAACATTTGACAAAGCAAATCATCATTCATAATAAAACCTTTCAACAAACTGAAGAGAACTTCCTTAAGCAGAAAAAACACGTTTATAAAAAACCTACTTCATACTTAATGGTGAAATACTGAATGCTTTCCCTCTAAGATTGGGAATATACAGAGATGTTCACAGTCACCACTTCATTTCAACATTATATTGGGGATTCTAGCTGGTGCAGTTAAGCAAGAAAAACAACTAAGTCATTCAGATTGAAAAGGAAGAAATAAACCTCTATTCACAAATACCATAATCTTTTACCTCAAAAATTCTAAAGAATCTATTTTAAAAACTACTAGAATGAATAAATTAGTTTAGTATTCTTGCAGAATACAAGATCAGTACACACAAAAAAATCAGTTGTATTTCTACATACTGGCAATAAACAATCCTAAAATTAAGAAAACAATTCCAATACTTAGGAATAAATTTACCTAAAGAAACAGAAGACCTATATATAGAAAACTATAAAACACTGATGATAGAAATCAAAGATGACACAAATGGAAAAATATACCATGTTCATGGATTGGAAGAATCAAGATAGTGAAAATGAGTAAACTATCCAAAGCAATCTATAGATTAAACACAATCCCTATCAAGCTACCCATGGTATTTTTCAGAGGACTAGAACAAATAATTTCACAATTTGTATGGAAATATAAAAAACTTCTAATAGCCAAAGCAATCTTGAGAAAGAAGAATGGAACTGGAGGAATCAACCTGCCTGGCTTCAGACTATACTTACAAAACCACAATCATTGAGATAGTATGGTACTGGCAAAAAGACAGACATATAGATCAATGTAAGAAAATAGAAAGGCCAGAGGTAAATCCAGGCACTTGTGGACACCTTATCTTTGACAAAGGAGGCAAAAATATGCAGTGAAGAAAAGACAATCTCTTTTACAAGTGGTGCTGGGAAAGCTGGTCAACCACCTGTAAAAGAATGAAACTAGAACACTTTCTAACATCATATACAAAAATAAACTCAAAATGGATTAAAGATCTAAATGTAAGACCAGAAATTATAGAACTCTTAGAGGAAAACATAGGCAGTATACTCTCTGACATACATCACAGGAGGATACTCTATGATCCACCTCCCAGAGTAATGGAAATGAAAACAAAAATAAACAAATGGGACCTAATTAAACTTAAAAGCTTTTGTACAATGAAGGAAACTATAAGCAAGGTGAAAAGGCAGCCTTCAGAATGGGAGAATATAACAGCAAATGAAACAACTGACAAAGAATTAATCTCAAAAATATACAAGCAGCTTATGCAATTCAATACCAGAAAAATAAATGACCCAAACAAAAAGTGGGCTAAATAACTAAACAGACATTTCTCCAAAGAAGACTTACAGATGGCTAACAAGCACATGAAAAGATGCTAAACATCACTCATTATCAGAAAAATGCAAGTCAAAACCACAATGAGGTACCGTCTCATGCCGGTCAGAATGGCTGCTATCAAAAAGTCTACAAACAGTAAATGCTGGAGAGGGTATGGAGAAAAGGGAACCCTCTTACACTATTGATGGAAATGCAAACTAGTATGGCCATTATGGAGAACAGCTTGGAGATTCCTTAAAAAGCTGGAAATAGAACTGCCATATGACCCTGCAATCCCACTGCTGGGCATACACACCAGGGAAGCCAGAACTGAAGAGACATATGTACCCCAATGTTCACTGAAGCACTGTTTACAAGAGCTAGGACATGGAAGCAACCTAGATGTCCATCACCAGATGAATGGACAAGGAAGTTATGGTACATATACACAATGGAATGTTACTCAGCTATAAAAAGAATGCATTTGAATCAGTTCTAATGAAGTGGATGAAACTGGAGCCTATTATACAAAGTGAAGTAAGTCAGAAAGAGAAACACCAGTACAGTATATTAACACATATATATGGAATTTAGAAAGATGGTAATGATGACCCTATATGCCAGACAGCAATAGAGACTCAGATGTAAAGAACAGACTTTTGAACTCTGTGGGAGAAGGTGAAGAGAATAACATTGAAACATGTCCATTACCATATGTAAAATAAATGACCAGTGCAAGTTCGATGCATGAAGCAGGGCACTCAAAGCCAGTGCTCTGGGACAACCCAGAGAGATGGGGTGGGGAGGGAGGGGGATGAGTAGACACATGTACACCATGGCTGATTGATGTCGATGCATGACAAAACCCACCACAATTTTGTAAAGTAATTAGCCTCCAATTAAAATAAATAAATTTTAAAAAGAAAAAATTCCATTTGTAGTCGAATCAAAATATGACTGTGTCATATTTCAGTTCCGAAACCTTTAACAGTTTCTTTCCATTCATAGAGTAAAATTCCAGTGTGCTCATCATGTCTTGTAAGGCTCAGCAGTGATCTTATTTCCAGCTACTTCTCTGACAGCATCTCTCTCATTCACTCTGCTTCAATCCTGTTGACATCTTTTCTGTTCCTCAAGTATGGCAGGTATGCTGCATGGAACTCCTGCTTCTCAGATAATTGCATGGTCTGCTTCTTCACTTCTTCCTGCTACTTCATCTTTGCTTAAATATTAACGTATTAGGATCTCTCTCATCACAGACATAAAACAATACCCTTACCTCCATTCTCATTACTTTATCCCCTTATTTTTCTGTATATATATGCACATACACACATACACTCTTATTATGCTACAGTATTTCACATTGAAAACCTTGAAGATTATAGAAAACCTGCAAGAAGGGTCATTGAATACCTTATACTGTGTGCATTTCCCAAGATCACGATCATTCTCTTAATCATGCAGGTTTAATCTCTGCGTAGGGAAGATCCCCTGGAGAAGGAAATAGCTACCAACTCCAGTATTCTTGCCAGGAAAATCCCCTGGACAGAGGAGCCTGGCAGGCTACAGTCCATGGGGTCACAAAAGTGTCGGACATGACTTAGCAACTGAACAAGAAAAATTATATTGGTCCATTGCTATTATCTAATCATTAGTCCATATTTAAATTACTCAGTTGTCCTGATAGCTTTATTTATATCTGTTTTTTCCTTCCATCTATGGCTACTGCCTGGGGAATCCTATGGACAGAGGAGCCTGGCAGGCTACAGTCCATGAGGTCACAAAAGAGTTGGACATGACTTAGTGACTAAACAACAACAATAACAAGGAATCACACCAATAAATACCTCTGTCTCAACCACAGAGGATGTGATACTGCCTGGTTTTCCACACTTTCTTGCTTGTTTATCTTTCTCTCTATTAGACTATAAACTCTATAAAAGCTAAAAGTGTGCATTCTTTGTTCACTCTTTCATCCCTAGATCTCATGGGTATTTGGTAAATATTTGTTGAATGAATGAGTACATCCACAACCCACCAGATTTTTCTCCAGCAGAACAGCTGACCGCCCTAGATTGCCATTAGGGAGTGGCAGGCCGTAGGTCCACTGACTCAGTATTCCACATACAGAGATGGCTGAGAGGTCCCAGAATAGGGGGCTGCCTCAGAATTTGGGATATCCATTTAGATAAACATTATTAATCATGTTTCCAAACATATGTATTATCTATTCATTTATACATTACATCCATATGCTACTCTTCTATTCTAGGTGCATACTAAATGTATACATAAAAGGGTTTTTTATGAGTTAAAAAGTAAATGTAAGAAGTTGTGTTGTTTTCTTTCCAGACCCCGGTGGCTTGTTTCCCCATTCCTGGGCTGGGGGAAGGTGGTGGGGTTGGTCCACAAACTTCCCTTTTTGAAGAACACTATTTTTATCTTTCCTTGAGCAGAGAAGTTTTAGTGTTCTGAGTGACCTTAGGAGTCTCTTCACTGTTTAGAATCTTGAAAAGGGTCCCACAATTCTTAGCTGATTTTTGGACAGACAGTCGTATGTTGCCTTGTCCTGTTAAATTCCAGTTGTGTATTTTGAGGCCTACCTGAGAGACTCCTGGAAGTTGCTCAAGCTTGATAATATTTAAGATAAAGATGCTCAAAATCCCAATTTTTGACTTCTAGACATTCAGCCAGGAAATTTCTTTAGTTCTTAGAAAATGGTAAATTCTCAGAGGATAGCCCTTCCAGACCAGGCTTTAAATGATGCAGCTCAAAATGTTACTAGGAATCTGAATCATCTAACATGCCTTTGAAAATCAGTCCCATAATTATCTGAAGGGATCCTTTAATTAAATCCATGTTTCAGGATGCTTAATCCAAACTGAAACATTCCAGAAGTGTACTTACCGAAAATAATATATTGTGACTGTTTAAACCCCTGGTGCTTTAAATCAGCTACACTAAAGTTGGTCCTCTAGTATCAGGGTCTTTGTTCCCAATTCAGTCTCATTTAAGAAGGATAACTTCCCAAAGTATAATATCAATTCACGTTACTGTTTCTTTACAATTTTTTTTTTTTGGCCTGGTATGTCCTTATGTATCCTCCTTTCCTTATGATATTACATTAAATAGATTTGTCTTCAAGGCCTTAGGTGTTTACATTGTCAAAGTTTTAAAGTTACTCTTCACCATAGTCCTGTGATTTAGGGCACTGTTGCTTAATGAATAATCAAATCACCTTTGAAGGTGCAAAGACCAAGTCTTCCAGAACAATTAAGTGTCTTTTGTGAAACACAGATTTTCTGGGAAAGTATAATTTTGCTTCATCTCCTGAATCATGTATCCTTCAGTGGTCTCAGTGTTATTTACAGTGGGGTTGGCTGTCCAGTGAGTGCATCACGCCATTTGTTTAAATTAAGGAAATTGCTTCTTAGTGTTTTTCTTTGTTAACATTTTTACAATAAAGGCAGCTTTACATTTGGAGACTTCAAAAAGCTTTGATGATATACATTTACTTCAAATGAGTGTACAACTCCTAAGGGGACGAAAAGTCCAGTCGGTGTTATAAATTATGCTTGGCAAATGTTATTGGAGAACATTTAAGATGTTTTAGCAATAATTCCACTCAATCTTTTATTTGGGACACGTTGTCATTTTCCTTGTGAGCCTGTGAGTGATTAAAGGTCTTTTGGCCCATCTCATTAGGCAGAAATTGTTGACCCTATAAACAAGACATCTTAAAAGACTAATGTCCAGAGAGTCATAAGCAGAAAATAAAAAAAATAAGAAGCCATGAATTCAAAAGCATAACAGATACACTCATATTTTTTTATGTATAATCAGTAGCTGTGGTCATTGGCATCTGCTCTGGGTGTGCAGTATTAAACTTTACAGTTTTCTAAGCATCTCAGGTACCATTTTATACCATTCAGTTGTATCCAGCTTTCCATTATTGCTGGCAGTACATCCTTTGGAATGTCTGCTGTACTCAGGGAATGATCTGGTGCCAGCCTCTCATGGAGAAAGAGACAAAAAAAAATCTGTAATTTAAATAAAAAATTGTGGTATAATAATGTTGGCAAGGAGGTAAATGTCTTTAAAATCTTCATATCCTGAACAAAACTCCATTTCAGAAGGGTGGAGTTTTCCCAAAACATTTAAAATGATAAGGATTCTTGAGAAAGATACCTTTCCTTATCCTCAGTGAGCAGTTACTTGGATTCTAAGTCAGTAAAACATCTTAGAGACATCTAAGCATGTTTTAAAATTAAAAATTAAAAGCTGGCCTTGCTCAAAGTAAACTGAGACAGAAATGATCTTGGATATATTTTCCATAGAAGCACCTGCTCTGGGTACAACCACACATAGAAGGATTTTGGCACAATAAACTGTCTAACCTATTCAAGGGATGATATTTTGGATACTGTTCATGGCACCTTTTAAAGGCAATTTTTAGTGTTCTGTCTAGACTTATGTTCCAAGGTCAGCACACAGTGTTAGAAAACTTTTGTTGGTTGAAATCAGAGAAGAGACGAGGAAATTAAAATTAAAGCCTCACCCTCTTTAATGAGACTGTGCCTCAGCCTACGGCGATTCTGGGGAGAACACCACTGTAAGAGGCCAAATACATCAATATGAGCCAAAATGGATTGCCTTTGTGACCAGGATTACCTTCCTAATATTACCTTGTAATACACTTTAAAATCTAAAATATATATATATATGTATTTAGCTTTTATGATTAAAACATAGGAGGATGACTCAGGTCACTTGACAAAATTATATTACAGTTATTCTATGTGTGCATGTATGCTAAGTCACTTCGATGGTGTCCGACTCTCTGTGACCCCATGGACTATAGTCCACCAGGCTCCTCTGTCCATGGGATTCTCTAGGCAAGAATCCTGGAGTGGCTTGTTCTGCCCTTCTCCAGGGGATCTTCTCGACCTGGGGATTGAACCCGTGTCTCTTAGCATTTCCTGCATTGGCAAGTGGGTTCTTTACCACTTGTGCTACCTGGGAAGTTATTCTATATTGTTCATGAAATATGTGTGTATCTTTTTTCTGGTGACATAAACATCTTTTCAGCTCATTACTTTTTTATTCACTAATACTGGAAACAACCTTGTAAAGCACATCACTCTATGGGATACTTGAGATACTAAAGATGTTAATTGTATCCCTTGACATTAATTGTGTCTTGTCACTTGGTGGCCATGAGTAATCCCTAGAAGGTCCCCCCTACTCCCCAGAGTGGAGTTCTACATGAGCAGTGTGTATCTAACACAGTGAAGCTATAACCTTTCAACTCTGCAATTAGAAAGTTGGAGCCTGAAATAAACTTTCTGTTTCTGGTTCTTAATACAAGTCTAACAGATACAAATGTGAAAAGCAAAATCTAAATGAAAAAATTTTATGCCATTCAGAAACATTACATTTAAGTTGTTTCCCTGATATTTAAAACAATACTGATTATCTATAATCACTCAAAGTACTGGTCATGTACTTTACTTGTTACCTGATTTAACCATTACTCCAACCCCGTTTTACCTATCAGTGTCCTTAAGCTAAGAGTTAAGTACCTTTGCAAAGAACATCCAGCTAATTCAGTTCAGTTCAGTTCAGTTGCTAACTCATGTCCAACTCTTTGCGACCCCATAGACAGCAGCACGCTGGGCTTCCCTGTCCATCACCAACTCCCAGAGCTTGCTCAGACTTGGGTTCATCGAGTCGGTGATGCCATCCAACCATTTCATCCTCTGTCGCCCCCTTCTCCTCTTGCCTTCAATCTTTCCCACCATCAGGGTCTTTTCCAGTGAGTCAGTTCTTTTCATCAGGTGGCCAAAATACTGGAGCTTCAGCTTCAACATCAGTCAGTCCTTCCAATGAATACACAGGATTGATTTCCTGTACGATTGACTGGTTTGATCTCCTTGCTGTCCAAGGGACTCTCAAGAGTCTTCTCCAACCACACAGTTCAAAAGCATCCAGCTAATTAGTGCCCGCTAAATACTAAGTGTTAGACTTGAATCCAAATTTAACTAGCCCCAAAACTAAAAGTTGTACTTCTGAATTATGGTGCTATGCTACCTATACTGTGTTTCTTATGTTTCCTTTGACACTATGGGAAAAAGTTTATATTCCTGTATATCAGGTGCTTTTTTAACTCTAAAAGCAAATGCAAAATTATACATATATGTAAGTATATGCATTTCTTCTAGAATCATGGAACATAATTTCTATCAGGTTTTCCAGCTTATCTGTCACTTAAAAATGAAAAACACTGATACAGCAGCATTTTAGTAATTGGCAAAGAATCACCCCTTAAACAAAAAATCAAATACATCACTAGACTGTTCAAAGAATATGTAATGTGAATGCAAATTACACGTTGACGTGTTTAAGAAAAATGCGTGGTTTGTTTCTACTCTTATTTATACCAATAATGTTTTGTAATTTGTTACAGTTATGGTTCTCTTCAAATTTTAGATTTAGGTTATGTCAACCAAAAAGAAACTTTGTTCCAAAAAAGTAATGGAAAATACATTAATTTATGTGCAACATGTTACTGGGAGATGTATTTTCTTCATGTTGTATACATTAGCTTAAGGGGAAAACTTGTTTAGAGAGGCATAGCATTGCACAGAGAAAAGTGATGAAACCAAAGGAAAATAATGGATAAATCACGAGTGTTTCTGTTATAAGCCAGATGTATCAAAAGTAGTTACTATTTCTTTAGTAATGACAATTAGGGAAAAAATAAAGTTAGGTTATATACAGATTATTGTAATTGATGTTTAGGGTGATAATATGCTATTTTATGATTTATGTAAATTAACACTGGCATTATGTTATATTTCTTGTTCCAATCAACTTATACCTACAAGACTTAATCCCTTCTCACTGTAATCACGATCTCCACTTTCTTCTGTACCTTCAGATGCTTTTTATGTCAGTAGATAAGCATGATTTAATCTTTCCCATCATATGACACTGGCCTTAATAAGTCTTCAAGCTCCTTCCCCTTCCTTTCTTATCCATTATGAATCTGACCTATTATTGCAGTGCTCATGGCTAGGGTTATTCATTACCTCCTCAAAGCTGTCTTCTATTGTCAGTTTTTAGACTGAATCTTAAATAGTGGCTTAGAAGAATTTGTTACTATTAAACATACTTTCCTTACAATTCTCTCTCTCTCTTTTTTTCTGTACCAACACTTTTTCATGGCACATCTTCAAGTTTGATCTTTCTTCCATTTTAGTCTCTTGGCATGGGCTGCTTTTCTTTGGCCAACTCCTTAACTGTTGATGTTCTTCAGGATTCTGTTGCTAACCTTTGTCTTTTTTCATTCTATATTTGCCTCTTCTGCCCTCATGCATTATTCTAAACCACCTAAATTATGAAGACTTTTTTTTAAATAAAGAATATCATTTTGTAATAATAAGGGAGTAAATTCATCAAGAGGATATAAAAATCCCCAATATTTATGCATCTAAAAGAGTTCAACATTTGATATGCAAAAATGGATAGAACTATAAGCAGAAATAGATAAATACATTATTTTAGTTGGAAATTTTAAGTCTTTCTTATTAATTAATATAATAGATGAAAAATTTGTGTGTAGAAGACTTCACCCAACTTGACCTAGACACTGATATTTATAAAACAACTCACTGAATAACAGTAGACCACACGTTATTTTCAAGTACACACTGACCGTTCATCAAGATAGTCAGTGTGATGCATTATGAAACAAATCTCAACAAATTTAGAAGGACTGAAATCACAAAGAGAATATTCTCTGATCAAAGCAGAATTGTTAGAAATCAATAACAAAAAAATTTGGAAAATTCTCAAATATTTTAAAATAAACAGCACACCTTTAAATAAGCTTTTGAGCAAAGAAGTTACAAAGGAAATTAAAAAGTATTTTGAACTGAATGAAAATAAAAATGCAACATTAAAATTTATGGATTACATTAAAGTAGTTAGAAAAAATGTAGTTTTAAATGCTTAGCAAAGGAGATATATCTAAAAACCTATCATCTAGACTTCTACCTTAAAAAGCACAAAAAGAGGGAAAATTAGATCAAAAGTAAATTAAAAAATAATGAAAAATCAATGAAGTAGAAATCGAGAAAAGTAGAGAAAGTACATGAAACTCAAAGATGGTTCTTTGATAAAAAATCAGTGAAGGTGATAAACTGCTAGACTGAACAAGAAAGAGAGAGAAGACACAAATTACCAGTATCACACATGAAAAAGGAGACATCAAGATGTATCTTACATTGACCAAAAAAAAAAAAAAAAATACAGTAGTACCATACAACAAATGGAACAACTTATATAACAACTTATAAACAACTTATACACTTATACAACTTTATACAACAAATGGAACAACTTAAATGAAATGGAAAAAAATTCTTAAATTAATCCAATTACAAAAACTAATATAAGAGAAATAGGAAATCTAAACATTTTGGTATTTATCTAAAATATAGAATTCATAACTCAAAATTTTCCAGCATGCACACACAGAATTCTAGGAAAGACGACTTCACCAGTTAATTCTACCAAATATTTAAAAAGAAACTGTACCAATCCTATTAGGACTGTGTGAAGCAGTAAAGAAGTTGGGAGTACTTCCCAACTCATTTTACGAGTTCAACATTACTCTGTGTCCAAAACTAGATATTATTAAAAGAACTGAAAACATTAGACAAATATCTCTCCTGAACTTAGGTATAAATATGCTTAATGAAGACAAAGTATACCAGATAATATATAAAAAGAACAATATATTAATATAATGGTCATGTAGAGTGTATTCCAGGAACCTCAGATTAATTTAGCTTTCAATCAATATATAATTCATCATATTAAGAACATTAAGGAAAAAGTCATGACCATATCAATAAATTCTACTGGGAAATATATTTGACAAAATTTAATACTCATTCACATTAAAAACTCTGAGCAGACTGTAGATAGAAAGGAGGTTCCTTTAAGTATGTGTGATGATATGTTAATTAGCTTGACAATAGTAATGATTTTACTGTATATCAAATCATAATGTATTCCTTAAATATATACAGATTTTCTTAATGTATATCTATATCTATATATTTAAATCTACCAGGCTAATAGGTAGAAGGTGTATCTCATTTTAGTTTTTAAAGTTTATGCTAGTGAAATCAGTTTTTTATATATATTGGCATTTGCATTTCTTTCTGTGAAATGCCTCCTCATATGCTTTATTTTGTTTCTATTGAGTTATTCATATTTGTCATTTGGATTTATAAAAGCTCTTTATATTAAAAGCTTATATACTTTTCTGGCATAAAAGGAACTTCCTCATCTATCTCATCTAAGAAAATCTTAAAGCTAACATCACGTATTTTAGTGAAAAACTGAAAGTTTTTCTGTAAGATCTGGAAATGGCAAGTAGGTTTGTTCTCAAGACATCAGCTCACATTGTACTGTAGATTCTAGCCAATTTAATTCAAGTAGGACAAATAAGAGGCATACAGATTGGGAGGGAAGATTACATAGATAACTCAGAGGAATCTACCAAGAAAAAAAAAGATACTATAACTATTCAGTGCATTTGGCAGAGTTGTAGAATATAAGCTCAAATTGCAAAAAATCAGCATATTCCCATATACTAGCAATTAAAAAATGGAAATGAAAACTTAAAAATAAAAAAAATTTAAACTATAAAATATTTAGGGGAAAACATAATAGCATATGTGTAAACCTGCACAATGGAGAATATGCCAAGAAAAAACCCTTAGAGAACTTTTTGACACCTAAATATATGTGGGTCTTAGGAAGCATACTATGAACAAAGCTAGTGGAGGTGATGGAATTCCAGTTGAGCTATTTCAAATCTTAAGAGATGATGCTGTGAAAGTGCTGTACTCGATATATCAGCAAATTTGGAAAACTCAGCAGTGGCCACAGGACTGGAAAAGGTCAGTTTTCATTCCAATCCCAAAGAAAGGCAATGCCAAAGAATGCTCAAACTACCACACAATTGCACTCATCTCACATGCTAGCAAAGTAATGGCTCAAAATTCTCCAAGCCAGGCTTCAGCAATACATGAACCGTGAACTTCCAGATGTTCAAGCTGGTTTTTGAAAAGGCAGAGGAACTGGAGGTCAAATTGCCAACATCTGCTGGATCATCAAAAAAGCAAGAAAGTTCCAGAGAAACATCTATTTCTGCTTTACTGACTATGCCAAAGCCGTTGACTGTGTGGATCACAATAAACTGTGGAAAATTCTGAAAGAGATGAGACAACCAGACCACCTGACCTGCCTCTTGAGAAACCTGTATGCAGGTCAGGAAGCAACAGTTAGAATTGGACATGGAACAACAGACTGGTTCCAAATAGGAAAAGGAGTCCGTCAAGGCTGTATGTTGTCACCCTGCTTATTTAACTTATATGCAGAGTACATCATGAGAAACGCTGGGCTGGAAGAAGCACAAGCTGGAATCAAGATTTCTGGGAGAAATATCAATAACCTCAGATATGCAGATGACACCACCCTTATGGCAGAAAGTGAAAAAGAACTAAAGAGCCTCTTGATGAAGGTGAAAGTGGAGAGTGAAAAAGTTGGCTTAAAGCTCAACATTCAGAAAACTAAGATCATGGCATCCCATCACTTCATGGCAAATAGATGGGGAAACAGTGAAAACAGTGGCTGACTTTATTTTTGGGGGCTCCAAAATCATTGCAGATGGTGATTGCAGCCATGAAATTAAAAGATGCTTACTCTTTGGAAGCAAGGTTATGACCAACCTAGACAGCATATTAAAAAGCAGAGACATTACTTTGTCAACAAAGGTCCGTCTAGTCAAGGCTATGGTTTTTCCAGTCGTCATGTATGGAGTGAGAGTTGGACTATAAAGAAATCTGAGCACTGAAGAATTGATGTTTTTGAACTGTGGTGTTGGAGAAGACTCTTGAGAGTTCCTTGGACTGCAAAGAGATCCAACCAGTCCATCCTAAAGGAGATCAGTCCTGGGTGTTCATTGGAAGGACTGATGTTGAAGCTGAAACTCCAATACTTTGGCCACCTGACTAATTTGAAAAGACCCTGATGCTGGGAAAGATTGAGAGCAGGAGGATAAGGGGATGACAGAGGATGAGATAGTTGGATGGCATCACCGATTCAATGGACATGAGTTTGGGCAAACTCTGGGATTTGGTGATGGACAGGGAGGCCTGGCGTGCTGCAGTTCATGGGGTCGCAAAGAGTCAGACATGACTGAGCGACTGAACTGAACTGAACTGAAATACATGTAGCAATATACCATGTTCATGAATTGGAAGATTCAGTTGATAAAATGTTAGTTTTCTTTAAATTGATCTATAGATTTCATGTGTTGCTGTTCAGTCCCTAAGTCTCATCTGACTCTTTGCCACCCAAAGACTGCAGCACAACAGGCTCCTCTGTCCTCCATTTTTTCTTGGAGTTTGCTCAGATTCATGTGCATTGAGTCAGTGATGCTATCTGACCATCTCATTCTCTGCTGCCCTCTTCTCTTTTGCCTTCTATCTTTCCCAGCATCAGGTTCTTTTCTAATGAGTTTGCTCTTTGGATCAGATGGCCAAAGTATTGGAGCTTCAGCTTCAGCAGAAGTCCTTCCAATGAATATTCAGATTTAATTTCCTTTAGGATGGACTGGTTTGATATCCTTGCTGTGCAAGAGATTCTCAAGAGTTTCTTCAGCACTACAATTTGAGAGCATCAATTCTTTAGTGCTCAGCCTTCTTTATGGTCCAAGCTTTCACATCTGTACATGACTACTGGAAAAACCATAGCTTTCCCTGGTGGGTCAGAGGTTAAAGCATCTGCCCGCAATGCAGGAGACCTGGGTTCTATCCCTGGTTCAGGAAAATCCCCTGGAGAAGGAAATGGAAACCCACTCCAGTATTCTTGCCTGGAGAATCTCATGGATGGAGGAGCCTGGTAGGCTACAGTCCATGGGGTCACAAAGAGTCGGACGCAACTGAGCAGACTTCACTTTACTTGACTATACAAACCTTTGTCAGCAAAGTGATGTCTCTGCTTTTTAATATGATGTCTAGGTTTGTCATAGCTTTCCTTCTAAAGACTAAGCATCATTTAATTTCATGGCTGCAGTTACTTTCTGCAGTGATTTTGGAGCCCAAAGAAAATAAAATCTGTCACTGCTTCCACTTTCCCCCTTCTATTTGCCCTGAAATGATGGGACTAGATACCATGATTTTAGTTTTTTTAATATTGAGTTTCCAGCCAGCTTTTTCACTCCCTTTCACCCTCATCAAGAAGCTCTTTAGTTCCTCTTCACTTTTGGCCATTCGAATGGTATCATCTGCATATCTAAGGTTGTTGCTATGTCTCCTAGCAATCTTGATTCTAGCTTGTGATTCATCTAGCCCAGCATTTCACATGATATACTTTGCATAGGAGTTAGATAAGCAGGGTGACAATATACAGTTTTGATATACTCCTTTCCAAATTTTGTGCCAGTCTATTGTTTCATGTCTGTTTATACTTGTTGCTTCTTGACCTGCATACAGGTTTCTCAGGAGATGGTCTGGTATTTCTATCTCCTTAAGAATTTTCCACAATTTGTTGTGATCCACACAATCAAAGGCTTTAGTATAGTCAATGAAGCAGAAGTAGATATTTTTTCTGGCATTCCCTTGCTTTCTCTGTAATCTAACGGATGTTGGCAATTTGATCTCTTGTCCCTCTGCATTTTCTAAACCCAGCTTGTACATCTGCAAGTTCTCAGTTTACATACTGCTGAATCCTAGCTTAAAGGACTTTGAGCATAACCTTGCTAGCATGTGAAATGAGCACAGTTGTATGGTAGTTTGAACAGTCTTTGGCTTTGCCCTTCTTTGGGATTGGAATGAAAACTGACCTTTTTTAGTCCTGTGGCCACTGCCAAGTTTTCCAAATTTGCTGATAGATCAAAATTCGAGGAGAATATTTTTGTTAGAAACTGACAATCTGATTCTATCATTTATGTGAAAATGTAAAAGGACTAGATTAACCAAAACAATTTTGAAAATTAAGGACAAAATTAGAGGACTGATTTCAAGACATTATAAAACTGAAGTTATCGAGGAAGGGTGGTATTGGTATTAGAATAGTCATATAGATCAATAGAATAGATGAGTAATTTCAGAAAGGGATCTGCCCATATGTGCTTCTATTTTTGTATAAGATTCCAATGTAATTCAAAGGGGGGAAAAGGTCCTCTCAATTAATGATGAACTGAATTTCCATTTTGGAAGAATAATTAACTGTAAGCCTTAACTTAATGCTTTTGAATTTTGGTGCTGGAGAAGACTCTTGAGAGTCCCTTGGACAACAAGGAGATCAAACCAGTCAGTCCTAAAGGAAATCAGTCCTGAATATTCTTTGGAAGGACTGATGCTGAAGTGAAGCTCCAATACTTTGGCCACCTGATGCGAGGTGCCGACTCACTGAAAAAGACCCTGATGCTGGGAAAATTAAGGACAGAAGCAGAAGGAGGAGACAGAGGGTGAGATGGTCAGATACCATTACCAACTCAATGGAACTTGAATTTGGGAAAACTCCAGGAGATAGTGGAGGACAGAGGATCCTGGAGTACTGCAGTCCATGGAGTGGCAAAGAGTTGGACGTGATTTAGCTACTGAACAACAACAACAATGCCTTACTTCATTCCATACTGAAAAATAACTTAGAATGGATCTATTCTTAAAAGTATATAGTGGTTTTAAACACATCTGTGAAGTTAACGTCCCTTCAAAATGCTAAGTTTTCTTAAATATAGGCCAGCTTTGAATATGACTAGCCTTAGCAACTTTAAGAAGAGAATGTAGGTGACCACCTGACTTTGGAGTCAAGGTCATAAGAAGTGTGACATCTTTCTGGATGTTGTTGTTCTTGATGTTGTTCATGATGTTGTTTGAACTCAGCTACCATATTGTGAGGAAGTCCACATGTAGCTGTTCTGGTCAATAACCTCAGCTATGATCCCAACTGACAGATAATATAAACCACCAGGTATGTGAATGAACAAGCCTTCAGATGATTTTCACTCCTGGCCTTCAAGCTGCCCCAGCTGACACTGAGGAGAGCAGATATAAGTGCTTCTCACCAGGCTTGGCTCATATTGTAGTTTCATGAGCTAAATGAATATTGTTGTTCAAAGCCACTAAATTGTGGTATGTTTTGTTATGCAGTAATAGACAACTAGAACAATGTAAAAGCTGCTGCTGCTGCAAAGTCGCTTCAGTCGTGTCTGACTCTGTGCGACCCCATAGACGGCAGCCTACCAGGCTCCGCCGTGCCTGGGATTCTCCAGGCAAGAACACTGGAGTGGGTTGCCATTTTCTTCTCCAATGCAGGAAAGTGAAAAGTGAAAGTGAAGTCACTCAGTCATGTCCGACTCTTAGCGACCCCATGGACTGCAGCCTCCCAGGCTCCTGCGTCCATGGGATTTTCCAAGCAAGAGTACTGGAGTGGGGTGCCATTGCCTTCTCCAATGTAAAAGCTATAGAACTTTAAAAAGGAAAACATAGGAAAATATTCATGGCTAGGGTTATGCAAAGTTTTCTTAAAGTGAAACTAAAACATAAACCACACAAGAATAATATTGATAAATTGTTCATCAACAAAATTAAAGAACTTCAGCTCTTCTAAAGATCCTATAAAGAAAATAAAAGGGAAAAATTCGTAGTGAACAATTATTGATGTTTTCTAGATATTGAAGGTAGTAGATTTTTTTTTTATGTATAGGGGCTTCCATTAAACTTTAATTTTTATCAGATATATAATTCCACATAAGAGTATTCCTGGATATTTATAAATAAAAATTTTTCCAGAATATATAAAAAGTGTACCAATAGAATCAACTCTTTTATGTTATTTTAATTTATTTATTCCTGGCTGCACTGGGCCTTCATTGCTGCATGTGGGCTTTCTCTAGTTGCGGTGAGTGGAGGCTGCTCCCTAGTTGTAGTGCCTGGGCTTTTCATTGCCGTGGCTTCTCTTGTTGCAGAGCACAGGCTCTGGGGTGTGTAGGCTTCAGTAACTGTGGCATGTGGACTTCCCGGCTCTAGAGCACAGGCTCAGCAGTTGTGGTGCGTGGGCTTAGTTGCTCCACAGCATGTGAGATCTTCCCAGACTGTTTATCACTGAAACATCAAGGAAGTCCACAATCAACTCTTTTAAACTCAGCTTTCTCAAATACAGATACAGCAGTCTCTTTATTGTCTACAGGGAATTGATAAGCATGAATGAAAGAAGTATTATGTTTTCTCTGGGGAAAATATACATATTAATAAAAAATTTATATGCTTTTTCAGTAAATAGTCTGGAATAGAATTTCTATCCTTGAGGACAACCCAGTCTCCAGTGTATATTCCTCTACTGTAAACCTCAGTTGAAGGACTAATTTACATAGCTCATGGATCAGAATTTCTATAGAGAATTGTGAGAGCCTCCTATAAGAGTGGGGCAAAAAAATTCAAATCAATTCCAAATGTTTTATGCTTCAGTTAGTGTTTATCTTGAATTTTTATTCATTACTGAGAAGAATTGGCTGTGTATACATAAAAAATAATATCTTAAGTGTCTAAATTTTGAAATATATGTGCTTTGTGACTGTTGACAGGCTAGTCTAATGGCATTTTGAATTATGTTTTTATTACATACTTTTATTAAGAACTGTTTAAGTTTGCATTTCATTATTAGTTAAGCATTTCATGTTCATGGTTAATATATGTTTATCTTAATATAATGTTTACTTTTCTAGGGGTAGAGAGGCATCATTTCTATCCAGATGAAAACTATAAATGACTATTTACATGAACATGGAAATAAAGGGAAAGGGGAAAATTTTACTTGGTTCTTGAAATTTTGGGGAAAAGAGCATCTGTGTTTAGCTAAAAAGTCTTTTAAGTGGAATGATTTGTGGAATGAATCCCTACAAAACCAGTAACTTCAAAAACAGAGGTCAGATGACAAGAAACAATGGCACACAAAAACCTCACATTCCATGTATCTGAAATATATTTCTCCAAATTAGTTCTTGTTATGGTATTCTAGACCCACAATATATACTAGTACATATGCCATAAATCTAGAATTTATGCTAATCCTGTCCTTTTACTCACCTTCCAAATTTAATTGGTTGCTGTCTTGTAATTTTACCTTCAAAATTAGTCTTGAACTTAACTTTTCCTCTTTGTCAAGCTCCTCTCTTTCCTTCTGAGTTATAATAAGACTTTCTGAATAAATTCCCTAACAGTAACCCTAAATCTATCAGGCCAGGCTGCTAACATAAATAATGAGCAATTTGAAGGTTGCGGCAACAAGAGTTTAAGCCCCATTTAAACACAGCAGTTGCTAATCAACCTCACTGATTGTTACCATGAGGGACTATGGCAAAATCTCGAGTTTAGCAAATCCATTCATTTTCCCAGGAACTGCATACTCCTAAACATACACACACATACACACACTCACCAGCTGGCAATGGGTAGGGGGCGAGGAGGGGGAAGAGAGAGTGAGGGAGAGGGGAAAGAGAGAGAGAGAAACACCCACAGTATAAGAAAGCTCATTAGTACAAAACTGGCAACTGTGCTTTCCTGGAAGCACTGTTCATTCTCTATCATGTCCTATGCCTCAAAATGTTGACCTTTATATACTATATCCTTGAGATCCCTTGGGTTTGTCTAATGAAAGATATAAATAGACAATCAGAGTGAGAAGAAGAAAGTGAGATCAAGGTATTTATTTCCTTGGAACCTCCCTGCATACGTGCCTATGTCCCCATTCTATTTTGGCTGTGTCTCTATCCTAAAGTCCTCAGCTTCTGTCAAGTATCTCTCACCATACATTTTTCTGAGCTCCAGTGACTACTACTTTAGCTGTTCTGAAGGCTTTTGCCAGTCTTGGTAGCTGCGAGTCAGGGTGGTGTGTACAGTCAGTGCTGTTATGCTCAGAAGTTCCTTGGAGTTTAATGCTCTGTAGTTGCCCTCTTGAAATTCTTAGTAATTTTATCTTGGAATTTGTGGTTTATAAGTGAAGTTTGATGGGACAATAGAACAAGTAGCAGGGCCCCAGAGTCTTAACTCAAGCATTGTCCTGCCTCTCACCACCTGCCTGAACATCTGGACAGGTTCTCTGCTGCCCAGTCCCCCACTTCTAGGACCCTGACCTCACTTGGCATCCCCCTTTCAACCCTCACTCAGTGATTGCCTGCTGCAACCCACTGCAAGGCCTCATACAGCCTCCCTTTCCTATCCACTTCAGCAACCATCGTTGCCTTCTGTGCACAGTGGGGGCCTGGGTGTGGACATGAGAGAAGACTGTGACTTGGGGAACATGGCCATGGCTGTCGATAGCCTGAACTGGCAGTGGGGTTTCAATGAATGACTCAGTAGGAGTGAACCACTCACCCATCCTTGATCCTTGTGTGTTCTAGCACAGAGGTTGCATTCCCACAGATGTTGTTCATCTCTTATGGGTTGATGAGGTATAAGGTGGGAAGTGGGCACTGACTCTCCCAACCCTGGCTGGCAGGAGGAGAAACCCAGCAGTATGTAGGCTGTATGTGCCAAACCATAGGGCAGACTCTGAGATGACTGTGAGCATCTGCATTCACCCAGTGAGTATTCCCATGCTTGATACTAAATAGCAAATGAGTAGCAAATGTGTGATACTAAATAGCAAACAAAAATCACAATGATCTGACAAAAGAGAGATTCTGAAAGAAAGGGAAATATTTTATATTTTAGTAATTTAATGGTACCTTTTATTCTACTTTTGGAATAAGAATCCCCATATTTTCACTTTATGAAGCGCTTCACAAATTATGTAGCTGATCCTGCTGAGATTCCTGGGTTCTATTAATCATAGGAGATATTGCCTTGAGTTATGTAAAGTGAGAAGTTTGAATTTATACTCCTATGTAAGTCAAGACCACTGGAAGGCCACACTGTGAAAAGGAAGACTAAGGAAAAACATCCATGGTAGCAAAGGGAGACAGTGAAAACAACCTTGTATCTCAGCCTGGACTCTGGGTAGAAGATAATAAAAATTTTCTTGTGTTACTTTTAAAAGATAGATAATGCTCTCATGTAGATCTTGGGTTCGAGATATTTCTATTTAGTAGTTAAATGAAACTACAAATCAAGAAATTTAATCCGTTATCCCAGAGTAATAAGGTAGTGCCTAAGGGCACCTCACAGAAGAAAGAAAACTCTTTAACTCAGACCTACCATGATTTCCAAATGAAAAACCTAGACATTTGAACATTTGAATTGTGGAGCTCACAATCCACAATTACAAAGCACAAAAAGAAGAGTAACTAAAAATAGAATAGAATAAGGCAAAGCAGAACATTCACACAAGAACTCCTAACATTGAAATTATCTCATATACAATGTAGAATAACTATATTTGAATTGTGTAAATAAATGATTACTCTGCACCTCTTCAATCAGTTGAAGGGTTTAAGAGCAAACCTGAAGTTTCTGGAAGAAAAGCAATTCTCAAGACTACAATATAGAAACTTTAAGTGGGTTTCCAGCCTATTTCCCTGTGAAATTTGGGCTCAAAGACACAACATCAACTCTTTAATTTCTCTCCTGCCCTACAGATTTTGGACTTACTGTCCCCACAGTTGCATGTGAATCGATTTCTTAAACCTCAGTTGCTCTCTTTCTCTCATCAGAATGGGATATTTTAATAATACACTTGGCTCTCAGTATTTCAAGTATCAAGCAGACAAAATCAGTATGGTTGTGGACAATTTTAGCAATATAATCAACAGTGGGACCCTGCATCTAATAATTTGAATGTGTACATTCTTCTTAAATACACATGGAATGTTTACAAAAATCAACTGTTGGTTAAGTTCATAAAGCAAATCTTAAGATATTAAGAAAGTGGTATTGCAAAGGCCACATTTGACCACAGCACAATTTTAGAAATCCACAAATTTACCTAAATACATTTGATTAATGAATAACTTATAAATTGAGGAATCAAAAACAAAAAATATTTGGAACTAATATTTGGACCTAAGTGATAATGGAAATCTTCTATCACAATTAATGGAATATTGCCAAAGTTCTTGTAATTTATAAATCCTGTATATAATAGAAAAAGAACAGAAAAAATAATGAACTACATATTAAAACTTAAAAAGTTAGAAGTACGACAGAATAAATGAAAAGAATAAGAAAAACAATGAAGAAATCTGGAAATGACATAGAAAACAAAAATTGCTTTGGATTTATATGGAATTAACATATTTGCTGGTCAAGAATAGTTGAATCCTAGCAATTACAGTTTAACCTAAATACAGTTGAGATAGTAAACTGTAAACTGTAAAGCCTAAAGTTGATCCTGTGGAAATATGAGTAAAATAGAAAGAGAATGGCTGTGAGTGTGAATGAACAAAGCTGGAAAATTCTCTTGTCACTTGTTATTTGTATGACATTGAACAACTGACTTTTTGACCCTCGATTTTCTTATAAATAAACATGAACAATAATAATTATCTTCTATTATATAAGAATTTAATAAGATGTAATATGCTTATAACATTTCTTGCAGTTTATTTTGTATGTGTGTATGTGTGTGTATAGTTACCTTCCCTTTTC
This sequence comes from Bos mutus, assembly GCF_027580195.1. NCBI lineage: Eukaryota > Metazoa > Chordata > Mammalia > Artiodactyla > Bovidae > Bos > Bos mutus. The sequence goes on along the minus strand of NC_091623.1, from coordinate 65,237,974 downwards.
CTTAGAATACAAGATAGCATTCATTCTTTCACCCATATTTTCTTTCAAAAAGCAGAAACATCTGCTAGGTTTTATTTCTTAAATTAGAAAGCAGAACCTTTAAGCTCATTTTTCTATAGAAGAACCTCAAAGAAAATTTCGTATGAATACAGATGATTTGTCCAGTGCAGAACACATTATAATTAATATCGTTATGTTCAACCAAATTATGTTGCTAAGAAGCTATCATTCCCAACTAGCAATGAGATACCCTCTTGTAGCATTTTACTATGGATTAAGAAGAACTAAAGAGGAGAACACATACCAGAAGAAAAGATCCTCAAATAGGACTTTAATCAGGAGTCAGATTCTAATTCTGTGCCAATTGGATAGGCTTCCTCCTGTCTTCACTGTGTAGCTCTCCATATGTCTCCAATTTTAAACAAAACCACTCCCAACAGGAGCTCTACCTCAAAGAGGCCTGAGAAATGGCTGAGTGTCAGAGTCTTCAGGGTACTTAAAATACATTTGCTCTGACAGGATCTTGAACACCTGCAGTTATTTCAAAGGAATTTTGATCCAACAATAATTCACATAATTTATCATCTGGAGATGCCAAAAATTCTTTGAAAAACTGTGCCGTGGTTAGCAAAAGGAAAAAAAAAAAATGATGGTGGGTGGTAGTATTTTCACATAGGATGTTTTCACAGGAATCATTAAATTCTTATGTTTTTTCTTTCTGGTCTTTGTTTTCTTGTGGTTGAACCATTGACTGTTGATTTATTTTGGAACTTTATTGCATGTTTACAATTAACACAATAGAACTATTCTTTCATTTCAAAGGATTTGGGTTTGCAGTTTTGTTTTTATCTCAAATGAGAGAATATCTGGGAGTCTTGCCTTAAAAACATTGATCATTTTTAGAAATTCCATGATTTCCCTTTGAGCAAAATCACACCAAGATTGAAAATATTTAGCAAATAAGTGAAGAAACACATTTGATCAGAAAGAATAGAGATTTGGATTCTTTACAACCACAGTCATAAAATAAATGTCTTTCATCCAAATTGAGGGAACTTAACAAGCTAGAGCAGCCAGGACACTGTGTTGTGATTCCCTTTGTGAAAACAGAGTGCTCATGAAAAATATCTGTGGGGAGATAGGGACAGTCTGAACATTGTGGCTTATAGAGAACCAGCTTTGACTGAGAGAAATTAGGGAACTATTGGATCCATTCAACATTCAGAATGAGTAAGAGAATTAATACTTTCATAAGCAGATGAATGCAAAGTAGAGTTCATTGAAACAAATCTGTAAAAAAGCTGCAGGTCATCATGATGGAAAAGTTATTTAGAAAATAATGTTTATAAAAGTTCATTTCTTTTTAAGTCATTTAATGTGTATCTTTGTATTAAATAGAAATACTAATATCAGATAGGAAGAGGGGAGCTGGTGCTATCATCTAGCTGCTTTAAAAACAAAAATTAATGAATCAATAGATTCAGTAGATGCTCTCCTGCTCCTCTCATAGCAGCTGAGTCTGATTTTGGAGAGAACTCTGATTTCTCCTTTGGGCTGGCCCTCTGTGGAAACCACTGAGCAGTGTTGTAGCTTTTAAAGTGAAGGCTGAGTTTCTTGGAGAAAAAGGGAGCCTTCTACATTTTCTCAGTCTCAGGTTGTTCCTGTTTAATAGAAGAGACTCTTCAGAAGAACAGAATTATAAAAAAAAATCAGTGTCATTTCAATCAGCTTAAACACTTGAGTAATATTTCTGATGCTTCATCCTGAAAAACCTGGATTTCATTGATTTCCATGAATTAATGAGAATTCAGAAAGGGTGGTTAAAGGATGTAGTGTATGCAAAAATGAAGTGCCCATTTTCAGATTGGATCAATTTTGCCATAGAAATTATTGCCAACGTCATTTTCACTTAGCCCTTCCAAACCTCAAGATTTGGCTTTCCTGCTTGGAAAAAAATATATTGCATGATGCTCCTGAAAGATTTTGTTTTGCACCTCAGAAAACCAAGTTATACCCATAGAGGTGAATGAAAAAGCACGGATGGCCTAAATGAATGTCTCTTCCAAATGGTAAGGGAGATTAGGCAGTGGAACATGAAAGCAACATACTTAAACAAGCATTTCTTCTTCATCATTTTCTTAAATGTCCAGATTGATTGACCTACCAGAGAGCAGAAGTGAAGAATGTTGTGGTTTTACTTGGGAGGTGGGTTCAAAAGCTTTTTGCTGCTAAATAGTATGGGTAATTTTTATTTTATATTATGATGGAAAAATAGGCTTATCCTGAGTAACCTTGTTAGCAAAAACCCAGTCCAGTTTTTCAAATGGATACTATTGAATTAAGTGCGCTAAGTTAATCTTCAGTTTTCTGGCTTCAGAGAAAAAGCATACCATGTCCATTCTGAAATGGAACGAACGTTAAACACAGCTTTCTCTTGTGCTCCTGGGTGGTTTGACACAATTCTAAACTAAAGACTGGTGCACTCACAGCATGACCAAGACTGCCTCCCCCTCCCTCTCCTGCTGTTTCTTTATGGTGGCCCTTGATTGCAAACCTGCTATTACAGCCTTCTGGAATTCTTAACCCTTTCAAAGTAGTTTTTCCTTTCCTTTCTTTCTTAGTTTGCTCTATATTTCAGTGACGGGTCTCAGAACCTGTGATTTTCGTAGATCTATCATGTGATCAAAATGTTCATAGGTTTCTATGGTGCAACAGTGGTGTTTATTAAACTTCAGTTGTTAGATTATACTCTTATTAAAGGCCTGCTTACAGCTTACGAACAAGAGTCTTGGTTCAGAGAGTGAGGTTTAGAGCCAGACAACACTTCTTGATTGTAAAATGGAGCATTTCTTATTGACTTTGTGACTTTTGAAATATTTTGGCCTCTCATTAGTTGTCTTATCTAAAAAAGAGTTGAGAGTGAAAGCTACTTCAGAGGGTTGTGAAGATTAAAAAAGCCAGTGTATATAAAGACTCTAACTGTGCTTGTCACATATGAGCTCAGTAAATATTCACTGTCAATCACTAAAGGCAGAATGTAACTCTTAAGATGTGGGATAGAGCAAAGTTTTCAAAATTTAAATGATTCTCAGAATCCAACACTGATGATTCATTTAAACTATCTAGCCATACTATAGATGCCATTAAAAACTAAGATATAAGATATGTAAAATTTTAATCTGTATGATAGAAAAAGATTTCTAAAATTTTATACAGCCTAAAGAAGAAAGTAGGCTTATTATAAAAGAATTAGCCATATGAAAGCATTTTAAAAAGAATTATAAATAGATATCAAATGAAAATGTTCCATCCTAGGCTTGTGAAATCCAGTGATGCTCTGAGTTTATAGAGGAAATAGCTTCTTGCTGCCCCATAGTGGCAGTTAATGTCAGTGCAGTTCCTCCTTGCAGGTGGACAGTGGGACTCCTTGAGAATACAAGTACTCAAGTAAAACTGCTACAAAGGTAAACAACCTACTGTAGTCTTATTAGTGAAGACCATTGGGGAAATTAGCTGATAAGAAGAAGAACAGGATTCTAGCTACATACAGAAAAAAACAGATGGGAATTACCTGGTGGTCCAGTGGTTAGGACTTCATGCTTTCACTGCTGAGGGCCTGAGGGCCCAGGTGTTCCATCTTTGGTCAGGTAGCTGAGATTCTCAAGCCATGCAGCCAAAGCAAACAAACAAAGAAAAAGACATGCCAGAAAGAGACATCCTGGGATCCTGAGAAGTATGTTGTCTAGGAAGATGCCATTAATTTCTCTGTTTCTATTTTTCACATAATACTACCTTTGTGGTAGTACCTGACATAGGTAACTTGGAAGCCTGGTAACTTGGGTGATGCTTCAAGCCATTAAATATTTTTTAAAGTATCTTTTATTTAAAAAGGAGGCTGAGCTTATAGGCTAAATGCATGCTACTGAACATTGCAGCTACCTTATCTTCTCTGCCATCTTGAGCAATTCAGCTCTGCCTCAAAACTTGCATTTCCTACTCAGCAAGCAGAAGTTATAGGATTAACTAGACTACCCATTCTTAGAAGGCAATTTGTGATCACTAGTTTTTCTAGAGAATGCCCCTTATTAATGCCCAGAAGCCTATCCAAATATTCACACCCCACATATAGATATCTCCCTATTAGGAGTCCTGATAGATAGTTTCTTCATCTCACTGTAGTTTTGATCAGATATTGGCAACTGCTAGATATTGATGTCTCAGATATTACCTGGTTCTGCTCTTTCTTTTAAACTTGATTTCACCATCTTCATGGTTCCCACACTTAGTATGTTGTCTGATTTGGATCATTTTGACCTTGTGGTATCATCTCTCCCCACCATCCTTTTTTCTCCATTCTCCTGATGCTGCCAAGCTCAAGCTCCAGTGCCATAGCTTTCAAACTTACTTCTCTCCCACCCTCCATCAAAAAAAGTATGGTAGAGATAGCATATGCTTTAGAGTCAGAAATATTTTGGTTTGAATTCCAGTTTCATGACTTTGCTGAGTAATCTTTGGCAATTGATCTTAATATTCTTCATCTTAAAATGACAAAATAATTTACTCAAAGGCTTATTCCTACATAATATACAACATACTGTTGGGTACAATGTTGATATTTAGTGAAATGCCAGTTTCCATTTCGTTCTCTTCCCTGTGGAGGATTTAAGAGCAGGGTAGTGGAAGGAGCCTGGTAGGCTGCAGTCCATGGGGTGCTAAGAGTCGGACACGACTGAGTGACTTCACTTTTACTTTTCACTTTCCTGTATTGGAGAAGGAAATGGCAACCCACTCCAGTGTTCTTGCCTGGAGAATCCTAGGGACGGGGGAGCCTGGTGGGCTCCCGACACAGAGTCGGACACAACTGAAGCGACTTAGCAGCAGTGGAAGCTGTTGCCTTGGTTACAGGTAGTGAAGGAGTGCATTTTAAATAGTAGATAATTTAAAGCAGTAGTGTAAATGACTAAAAGATCATTTACTTGTTATTACACCAGACACTTGTAACTCTAAACAATGTCAGTGATAGAATATTTCTCCTTTAAAAATCATTTTTGGTATGTATTCTAAAGAATTGATGCTGTTGCTATTGAATTTCAACAGTAAATTCAAGTTATGGTAGCTTCAAGTCAGCATGTTTGTATTAATTACCTTTTAATAGACATTGAGTTGTATGGAGCCATTAACGAAGAGAACTTGCTGTAGACCATCCATGACACCTGCAAACTAAGCATGTTCCTTTAGTAAATTCATAGCCAGTTGTAAGAGTTTAAAGATGCTTCAGATATGATTTGGATCTCCCAACCCTGTGGTATTAAATATCTTGCATTTAAACAGTAGATCTGGAGTATCCAATGGTAGATCAAAATCTGTAAAGATAAAAAGTGGAATTTGACTTTGTTCCACTCAGTTAAATACTCCATTTGGAGTATTTATTTGTGTTTAAATTTTTATGAATTGCCAAACATCTTTATGTTTAAGGCTGTAACTACCAATAGAATATTGATTGCTTCAGGCTGTAGTCCATGGGATCTCAAAGAATCAGACATGACTGAGCATGCATGCACATGTGAAAGAACATTTTCAAACTTAAAATTTACAAAATATGTTCTTCAGTCAACTCAGTGAAGAGAGACTGACAAATCTGGCTAAATTTGCTATTGACTAGGAATATGCAGAAATCTCAGTTTTGATAAAATTGCAAAAATAAGACTCTTAACAGAAACTTTAAGGTTAATATTCGTGATTGTGACAGATATATATATATATGGTATTCCCTTTTTCTAAAACTACATTTAAAGACATTAGCAAGTTTATCTATATATGTATATGATTGATACAATATTGATTTTGTTTAAAAATTTTTAATGCCATAATTATATCACAAGGCTACAGGAAAAATCTTTATTGTGGCTTTTCTTTCCTGTATATTATCATTACTTACTTTATTTCATGGTTATTAATAAAAATAATTTTGTGATTAAAAGGGAAGTGCTGCTAAAAAAGTGATTGAATTTGCATGTGAAGTGTGCCATTGGCCCACCTTAACTCCAATCTTTATCTCTTCTTTATCTATTTTACACATTAATGCAGTTATATTTGTTGAAGCACAGGTTTGACCATGCCATTTACTTGTCAGATATTTTCTAGGGTTTATTCTTCCACATAGAATAAAATCATATTAAACTCCGTTAGTGTATCACAGCTTGCTGCCTCCTAGAGAACATTATCTCCCCGTCCTCTTTTCAGGTGTCTTCTGCTTCAGCTACTTGCAAGTCTTCACGTAGGTCCTGTCAGGTCTTGTCCCCTCCCCTGTGCCCTCTCTCTCCATATTCTAATCCCACACTGGACTAAGGTCAACTCTATGCTCTCCAGTCATATAGCCTTTCCTGATGTTCTCAGGGCAAAAATCATGCTCTTTTATTCTGTGTGCCTATTGAGTATAAGATCCCAGAAAGCAAACTATCATGTCTTATCTAATTCAGAGAACCATCGTGGCTGCTTGGATAAGCATGCTGCCTCTTTTGCTTCCTGTTTCCCCTCTGTGTTTGTGCTGAGAATGTCTCATTTGGGGATCTTCAATCAGCCTGGGATCTGAGAAAGCTCTGAAGTTGGACATAAAATTGTATGTTTACATGTGTAACTGTTAGATTAAATGAACTGAATTCAAAGGGATTTATTTATGAGCCACGATTCTTTCAAATATGTCCATTGGGCTAGTTTTTCTTGATCTTGGATAAAATTTTTGAAACTTTCATAGATTTTTCAGGTCCTTTCCTCGCTACTACAGTTTTATTGCAGAAATTGAAAAGTCCTGACTATGCTAAATTTTACTTGAACCCTTTGCTACTGGAAAAAGTGATGTCTAAAAAATTCCCTCAACTCCTTTGTATTCTGGCAAATAGCCTATTGCAAATTACCACCCTTCCCTATGTGACTTAGAGAAGACAAATGGGTGCCCCCTTGTTTACCTATGACAAGGCCAGACACAGATCCTGCAAATTCTCTTTCTTTGCCTCATAAATGATTGACTGAACTGCTTGTCCCCACTGATCAATAGAAGCAAAATCCTTTATTAACCAAACTTTGGTTAAGTTTCTGTTCTTCCTCCAAGCCCCTGAATTTTGATCCATCCTCAGCTTGAGCATTATACAGTCTCTCCTAAGAGTAGGCTGACTTCAAAGTAAAATATTCTCTGATCTGTTCTCCAGTCATACCACCCTTTTATCCCACTTTCCAACACCTGGTTCTTTCTAGTCTTGTTTAATCCTCCCCATAACAAAAAAACTGCCTAAACCTTGAGATGCTTGCAGATCTTATGGTCAGAGTGTTCTCCTTATTTCAGTAGTCCTTTCTTTACTTTTCTGTAATCATTTTGAATAAAGTCTTTCCTTACAAAATCCATATCTTTAAAAATTTGATGTTATAATGCAGTGTAACAATCAAAACTGCAAATTCTTCTCTAATTTAGAACTTCCTTGTGCTCAGCTTAGTACTGCTTTAGATCCAGATGGTCTGTTGGCATCTTTTCTCCTTACTTTGTCAGCTCTTCACCTCTTACTAGCTAAGTAATCAAACCGTAATCTGCCCATGGGAAACAGAATTTGTAGAAGGGATTCGAGCAGATATCATTAGGATTTGTTATTGATGATATCTAGGCCTTTTTTTCCCTTTGTATATTTTTGTGAGGTTCTTGGAAAGTTCCACCACTGAGAATATCCAATGCCATATTCCCTCCTCCAGTCAGCCACCTCAGTCTCTAAGCCTCAGAAATCCATCTGGAACTTTTGCTTACCAACTTCTTTTCCCCAAAACAATACCTTTGGGTAGAGTCCTTTTCAAAAGGATCTTAGGCCAGTTCTCTCCTGTGGTGCCATTTCTTTGGAGAAATATTACTCGCTCCGCGTGTACCCCAAGTTTTGTTTTCTCTCTCTGCCTCAGTCACTCAGTGTTTTTATACTTCTCAGTCATGAGATACAGCCTAGCTCCTGTGTGTCCCACATATCTCAAGTGGATCCCTTGTAGTCTTTCACTTGACTCTACCCCTCCCTCTGCTCTCTCTGTCCAAACATGAAGCAATGAAGGAAGTACCATGTCCTCACTCAATTCTCCCACCTTGTGATAACATCCTCCTCCTCCTCCCTCAAAACTCTTATATGACCTCAAGCCACATGGTGAGCAAAAGATTTCAAAACTAGTTTTTGTAATCCCGTCATAGGTGTTATAGGAGCTTAATCTAGAATATGGGGATCTGTGACACCTACTTTGGGGCCTTTGTTAAAACTATGCAGAAAAACACCCTATAACACATATTACAGTGATTTTTGCATATACATATTACAGTGTTTTTGTTTTTTCCCTGGAGCAATTTGATCAAAGCAATCATCAGATTCTCAAAATAGTCTCTACCACAAAGAATAATAAGACTAATTGGTCATACCAGAAGGCCCACCACATGCTTTTACATTTACATCTTTCATTTTGTTTGCTCAGCCTCACTGCTGTTATCTCTTTCTCAGTTTAATTTCTGTTTATCAGCGGAGGAGCCTGGTAGGCTGCAGTCCATGGGGTTGCTAAGAGTCGGAAACGACTGAGCGACTTCACTTTCACTTTTCACTCTCATGCATTGGAGAAGGAAATGGCAACCCACTCCAGTGTTCTTGCCTGGAGAATCCCAGGGACAGGGGAGCCTGGTGGGCTGCTGTCTATGGGGTCGCACAGAGTCGGACACGACTGAAGCGACTTAGCAGCAGCAGCAGCTTGCTTGTTTGAAGTCACCCTTTCGCTGATCCTTCATTTGAAACAAATTCCTACCTTCCATGTGCTTTACCACCAGGCTTAGTCACATCTCTGCCTAATACATCCCTTTTAATTAAATCTTACATTTAACAAATACAGACTGCCCCCAACGTGTCAGGACTTGTGTCCAGTCATGAGGGTACAGCGGGGAGCAAGGTCAGTGTTGTCCCTGGCCTCATGTTGCATTGTTTCTCCTGCCACCTCAGGAGCTCAAGAACAAGGGCTTTCTGTTTATTAATGTTTCATCTTCAGTATGTACCTTATGGGAAGTGTTCAATATATATATTAAATAAAGGAATTAATGAACACACAAAGCCTTTAATGTGAAGACTTTGTGTTAAACCTCATCAGCTGAATGCAAACTATTATGTATGGAATGGATAAACAACAAGGTCCTACTGTATAGCACAGGGAATTATATTCAGTGTCTTGTAATAGACCATCAAGGAAAAGAAAATGAAACAGAATATATGTATATATATATGGAGAAGGCAATGGCACCCCACTCCAGTACTCTTGCCTGGAAAATCCCATGGGCAGAGGAGCCTGGTGGGCTGCAGTCCATGGGGTCACTAAGAGTCAGACACAACTGAGCGACTTCACTTTCACTTTTCACTTTCATGCATTGGAGAAGGAAATGGCAACCCACTCCAGTGTTCTTGCCTGGAGAATCCCAGGGACGGGGGAGCCTGGTGGGCTGCCGTCTATGGGGTCGCACAGAGTCGGACACGACTGAAGTGACTTAGCAGCTGCAGCAGCATACATATATGCTGTGCTGTGCTTAGTTGCTCAGTCATGTCTGACTCTTTGTGACCCCATGGACTGTAGCCTGCCAGGCTCCTCTGTCATGGGCATTCTCCAGACAAGAATACTGGAGTGGGTTACCATGCCCTCCTCCAGAGGATCTTCCCAACCCAGGGATCAAACCGAGGTCTCCCACATTGCAGGTGGATTCATTACCATCTGAGCCACCAGGAAAGCCCAAAAATACTGGAATGGGTAGCCTATTCCTTCTATAGGGGAACTTCCCAACCCAGGAATCAAACCATGGCCTTCTACATTGCAAGTGGAGTCTTTACCAGTGGAGCTACTAGGAAAGCTACTGAGTTGCTTTGCTGTATAATAGAAACTAACACAACATTGTGCATCAAGTATACTTCAGTTTAAAAAAACTCATCAGCTTAAAAGATAACTGTCTCAGAAGAAAGAGAATAATCTCATGAGGCCTAAAAAAAGCTTGTGAAACCAACTATACTGAAGACTCAGAATTTGTCAGCCTAGTAGCTTCTGTGGTCTTGGTGTGTCGCTTGCCTCTGGAGCTAGTGCCTTCCAGAGAGATACAATAAAAGGAAGGCCTGCTCATACATTTTTATGTAAAACTATAGGACACCTAAAACTATAGGAGATCTAAAACTATAGGACACCACTGATAAATTGTTATGGTATTACATTTACTTAATATATACTTAGTATCTACAACATGGGAAATATGTGCTTGGCAGCAGTGAAGATCAAAGTATAGTAAACCAAATTGTCTGTCCTAGAGGAGCTTACAACTTGATGAGGAAAAGAAAGGCAAAAAGCTAACTGTATGACGTAAAGCAAAATATATGGTAAATTTATAGTTGGGAAAGTATAGATGATGGTATGGAGGCTCCAGAGGTGGAAAGAAATCACTTGGAATATGGTTCTGGAGAAAATCTTCTTCATAAAGTTGATACCATTGTAGCTGGAACTTGAAAGCTAGAAATTGTGAAAAGCAAAGCTCTTCAACTGAAGAGCAGAAACAAAAGCAGAAAGATGGGAAAGTACAGTTTATGTTATAGATCTGTGAATATTTACATGTGTGGATTTCTCAACACTGAGCATTTCCAGTGTAGAGTCTGTCATTTGTCCCTAAGCGCTTCCTTTAATCTTTAAAGAACAAAGTGATATCTTTAGAGCTTGTGATACCCCCCGATGACCTATAGACGCTATAGGATGTGTTCAAAGGCTTTGGGAGCCCAGGGGCTTGCCCCTTTCTTTGGTGTCTGCTTTTGGTGGGAAGCAAAACAAGTGGACAAATTTCTTATTTTAAACCAACAAACTATTTGCAACAGTTTTCTTGTTATAGCTAAAAGTCTTCTCATATTTTAAAGTTACCGTTAACTTTACATACAGATGCACTAAAAAGCCAGAATCTAGGTCAGTATGTTCTTGGGATCACATTTAAACTTGGAGACCACCATCTGCCCTGCCTGGGAAGGGTCACAGCTTTATCGGTCAAATATTTGACTCAGAATCAAAATAGTTTTCCTCTTAACTTAGCCTTTTTCTCCCACATTTATCTGTATTCTCATGTCGATTTTTCGTGTTTTTGTCAACCACCTCTCCCTAGATTTTTTTTTTTTTGGGTGTACTTCCACTTCCTGGCTGCCTGCACAAGCCAGGAAAATGCTCCCTTGCTTGGTTTATTTCTCTGAGTCTTTAAATCTGCATGGATTGCTGCTTAAATGATAAGACTGATTTCAATTACTCATTAACCCCACTGGGTGTAGCCAGCACTGGGCTATCTGACTTACACTGTTTATGTTTTTAATCCTCATCATAATCCTTAAAACAGATAATCCTAGACCACAGTTGAGGAAACTGATGCTCAAAGAGATTAAGTAAATCCCTTAGCAAGGGTCAGGGCAAGACATTCAAAAGCTCTGCCTGCCTTTGAAACCTCTTCTTTCATTGCACAATCTTTAGGCTTTGAGTTGTGCAGTTAAATTTGGGTATATGAGAACAATTTGCCATAAATTTAAAAAATTGGTGAATACTTAAGAAAATATATTTTAAAAACTATTTGTATATAATAGTCATTTTGTTTAGGCTACAGCCATCAATGTTAATACTATAGATCATCTCCCCTTTTTACATGTTCCATCTGTCGCTATTCTCAAATAATAGAACTTGTAAAATACAGCTCAGAAATTGCTTAGACTTACAGGCTGAGCTTAGAGATGCTCCTAGCCCCACTTGCTCCTCTACAGACCAAGAAACTGAGGACTGGGAAAGCTGAATTCTCTTCTGAAATTATCTCTTCTCTTTGCCACCGTCTGAAACATAGATGGTGGCAAAGCATGTCTAGAAGATGATTCCTGACCTCTACTACAGGACTTTTTGTGATTAAAGCATATGGAAATTCTTATTTTAACAGTATTAAGTCTTCCAATTCATGAACACAGAATGTCTTTCCATTTATTTGGGTGTTCTTTAATTTCCTTCACTGATGTATTGTAGTTTTAATTACACAATCTTTTACCCCCTTGGTGAAGTTTATTTCTAAGTATTTTATTCTTTTTGATGCTCTTGTAGAGGGGATTGTTTTCATATTTCTTTTTTTCATATAATTCATTGTTAGTGTATAGAAATGCAACTGATTTTTGTGTGTAGATTTTTTTTTATCCTTCAACTTAACTTAATTCATTTATTAGTTCTAACAGTGGTCTTCTCAGGAGGCAGGTAAGGTGGTCTGGTGTTTCCATCTCTTTAAGAAATTTCCACAGTTTCTTGTGATCCACACAGTCAAAGACTTTGGTGTAATCAATAAGACAGAAGTAGATGTTTTTCTGGAACTCTCTATTGCCTTTTTGATGGTCCAGTGAATGTTGGCCATTTGATCTCTGGTTCCTCAGCCCTTTCTACATCCAGCTTGAACATCTGGAAGTTTGTAGTTCACGTACTGTTGAAACCTGGCTTGGAGAATTTTGAGCATTACTTTGCTAGTGTGTGAGATGAGTGCAATTGTGCAGTAGTTTGAACATTATTTGGCATTGCCTTTCTTTGGGATTAGAATGACAAGTGACCTTTTCCAGTCCTGTGGTCACTGCTGAGTTTTCCAAATTTGCTGGCATATTGAGTGCAGCACTTTCACAGCATCATCTTTCAGGATTTGAAATAGCTCAACTGGAATTCCATCACCTCCACTAGCTTTGTTCATAGTGATGCTTCCTAAGGCCCACTTGACTTCACATTCCAGGATGTCTGGCTCTAGGTGAGTGATCACACCATCGTGATTATCTGGGTTGTGAAGATCTTTTTTTGTATAGTTCTTCTGTGTACTCTTACCACCTCTTAATATCTTCTGCTTCTATTAGGTCCATACCATTTCTGTCTTTTATTGTGCCCATCTTTGCATGGTATGTTCCCTTGCTATCTCTAATTTTCTTGAAGAGATCTCTAGTATTTCCCATTCTATTTACCTCTATTTCTTTGCGTTGATCACTGAGGAAGGCTTTCTTATCTCTCCTTGGTATTCTTTGGAACTCTTCATTCAAATGGGTATCTTTCCTTTTCTCCTTTGGCTTTAGCTTCTCTTCTTTTCTCAGCTATTAATTATTATATTAATATTAGCAACCTTTTTAGAATTTTCCCTGACATTGACTTTTTCACCTATCCTTTCGAATCTTTCTTTGTTACCTCCTGTGTATTTAATATTAGCTGTCTTTTTGTTGTTTTTATGTAATCTATCAAAGCTAGCTTTCATTTCCATAGAGTAAGCACTGTTGGTGCATTTCATCTTTCCTAAGAAAAGGCAGAGGAACCAGAGATGAAATTACCAACATCTGCTGGATCATTGAAAAAGCAAGAGAGTTCCAGAAAAACATCTATTTCTGCTTTATTGACTATGCCGAAGCCTTTGACTATGTGGATCGCAATAAACTTTGGAAAATTCTGAAAGAGATGGGAATACCAGACCACCTGACCTGCCTCTTGAGAAACCTGTATGCAGGTCAGGAAGCAACAGAACTAGACATGGAGCAACAGACTGGTTCCAAATAGGAAAAGGAGTCCGTCGAGGCTGTATATTGTCACCCTGCTTATTTAACTTATATGCAGAGTACATCATGAGAAACACTGGGCTGGAAGAAGCACAAGCTGGAATCAAGATTGCCGGGAGAAATATCAATAACCTCAGATATGCAGATGACACCACCCTTATGGCAGAAAGTGAAGAGGAACTCAAAAGCCTCTTGATGAAAGTGAAAGAGGAGAGTGGAAAAGTTGGCTTAAAGCTCAACATTCAGAAAACTAAGATCATGGCATCTGGTCCCATCACTTCATGGGAAATAGATGGGGAAACAGTGGAAACAGTGGCAGACTTTATTTCTTTGGGCTCCAAAATCACTGTAGGTGATGATTGACTGGTGGCTCAGAGGTTAAAGCGTCTGCCTCCAGTGCGGGAGACTGGGTTCAATCCCTGGGTTGGGAAGATCCTCTGGAGAAGGAAATGGTAACCCACTCCAGTATTCTTGCCTGGAGAATCCCATTGATGGAGAAGCCTGGTAGGCTACAGTCCACAGGGTCACAAAGAGTCAGACATGACTGAGCAACTTCACTTTCTTTCTTTCTACTCCTTGGAAGGAAAGTTATAAACAACCTAGATAGCATTTTTAAAAGCAGAGATATTACTTTGCCAACAAAGGTCTGTCTAGTCAAGGCTATGGTTTTTCCAGTGGTCATGCATGGATGTGAGAGTTGGACTGTGAAGAAAGCTGAGCACCGAAGAATTGATGCTTTTGAACTGTCGTGTTGGAGAAGACTCTTGAGAGTCCCTTGGACTGCAAGGAGATCCAACCAGTCCATCCTAAAGGAGACCAGTCCTGGGTGTTCATTGGAAGGACTGATGCTGAAGCTGAAACTCCAATACTTTGGCCACCTGATGCGAAGAGTTGACTCATTGGGAAAGACTCTGATGCTGGGAGGGATTGGGGCAGGAGGAGAAGGGGACGACAGAGGATGAGATGGCTGGGTGGCATCACCAACTCGATGCACATGAGTTTGGGTGAATTCTGGGAGGTGGTGATGGACAGGGAGGCCTGGCGTGCTGCGATTCATGGGGTCGCAAAGAGTCAGACAACACTGAGGGACTGAACTGAACTGAACGGAAGTATTAACAATATAGGCGCTGCTGCTGCTGCTGCTGCTAAGTCACTTCAGTCGTGTCCAACTCTGTGCGACCCCGTAGACGGCAGCCCACCAGGCTCCCCCGCCCCTGGGATTCTCCAGGCAAGAACACTGCAGTGGGTTGCCATTTCCTTCTCCAATGCATGAAAGTGAAAAATGAAAGTGAAGTCGCTCAGTCGTGTCTAACTCTTGGCAACCCTATGGACTGCAGCCTACCAGGCTCCTCCGCCCATGGGATTTTCCCGGCAAGAGTACTGGAGTGGGGTGTCATTGCCTTCTCCGAATATAGGCACTAATTGTGGCTAAAAAGATTGCTGTGATTTTAATTAAAATTACAAAAAAAAAAAAAAAGATTGCTGTGGTTTCTAGTTCTATAAAAAATGGCATGGCTATTTTTATGGGGATTGAATTAAATCTATAGATTGCTTTGGATAATATGGTTATTTTAACAGTATTAATTCTTCTAATACAAGAACACACATGGTAGCTTTCCTTTTTTTTTTTTTTTTTTTGTATCACTTTCAAATTCCTACATTTTTGTTTTCTAGTTTTCAGAGTATAGATGTCTCACCTCCTTGGTTGAGTTTATTACCAGATTTTTTAGGTGTTTTATTTTGCTTTGTCTTGCTGATAGTTCATTATTGGGGTAGAGCAACAAAGATGTGTATGCTAGTCTTATACCTGCAACTTTACAGAATTCATTTGTTAGTTCTTATACTTTTTTTTCTTTAATAGAAACTTTAGGGTTTTCTATATGTAGTATCACGTCATCTGCAAATGGGGACAGTTTTACTTCTTCCCTTCCATTTGATTGACCTTTATTTCTTTTTCTTATCTGATTTCTATGGCTGGGACATTGAAATTATATTAAATAGAAGTGGCAAGAGTTGAACATCCTTGTTTTGTTTCTGAATTCAAAAGAAAATCTTTCAGCTTTTTACCACTAAGTATGATGTTAGCTCAGAGAAGGCAATGGTACCCTACTCCAGTACTCTTGCCTGGAAAATCCCACGGGTGGAGGAGTCTGGTAGGTTGCACTCCATGGGATTGCCAAAAGTCAGACACGACTGTGTGACTTCACTTTCACTTTTCAGTTTCATGCATTGGAGAAGGAAATGGCAACCCACTCCAGTGTTCTTGCCTGGAGAATCCCAGGGATGGGGAAGCCTGGTGGGAGGCCGTCTATGGGGTCACACAGAGTTGGACACGACTGAAGCGACTTAGCAGCAGCAGCAGCATGATGTTAGCTGTAGGTTTGTCATAAATGGCCTTTATTATGTTGGGATATGTTTATGCTATACAAACTTAGATGAGATGTTTTATCATGAATGGATGTGGAATTTTATCAGATGCTTTCTCTGCATCTATTGAGATGATTATGTAAACTTTATCTTTCCTTTTGTTAATGTGGTATATCACATTGATTGATTGTGACTATTGAACCATCCTTGTGACCCTGAATTAACTCTCACATGAACATGGTATATGATCCTTTATATTGCTGAAGGTTTCTAAAAAAACTGTCACTAGAAATACTATATGATTTAGCAATTCCACTCCTGGGTATGTATCCAAAGAAGACAAAAACATTAATTAAAAAAGATACATGCACCTATGTGTCCATAGCAGCATTATTTACAAAAGCCAAGATATGGAAGCAACCTAAGTGTCCACCAACAGATGAGTCGATAAAAAGGATGTAGTGTATATGTGTGTATACATACAATGGAATGAAATATTAGTCATACAATGGAATATTAGTCATAAAAAAGAGTGAAATTTTAGCATTTGAAGCAACATAGATGTACTTGGAGCATATTATGAGTAGTGAAATAAATCAGAGAAGGATGAATATTGTATGTTATCACTTATATGTGAATCTAAAAAATAAAACAAGCAAGTAAATATAACAAAACAGAAACTGACTCACAGATACAAAGCACAAATTAGTGGTTACCAGTGAGGAGAGGAAAAGAGAGGGGCGATAGAAAGGAGTATGGGATTAAGAGATATAAACTGCTATGTATGAAATAGATAAACAACAATGTTATATTGCAGAGCAGGGAGAAATATAGCCAGAATTTTGTAATAACTTTAAATGAAGTATAGTCTATGAAAATATTGATTCACTTTGTTGTATATCTGTATCTCTTTTATTGTTTTATCTTCCAATACAAAAGGTTGTAGCAAATTTAGAATTTTATGACTTTTCCTTTATAACTCTTACTATATATTTCAATAGATTACAGCAAGATTCCAATACTGTCAACTTTATTATTGTTTTTTTAACCTGGAAGAAATTGTGTCAGAATTTTTACAGTAACTCACAACTGGCATGGATGATAATTATTCAAATCTGATTTCTCATTTTCCAAGGGTGTTTTCAGGTATCATTAATATTTTGTGTAATTCCTCAGAGGATTTTCTAATTTCAAAAGTATCTGTTGGAACAAAAGATAAAAAAGATTTACAATAAACTAAATTTCTGGAATTGCAAATCAATTCAGCAAAATATGAGAAGTGAATTTTGGATCCATGCAGAACCTTATCTTTTTTGTTCCATGATTCTTTCAGAATATCTCATTGCTTGGTGCTTTGGATAATTGTCTTGGGTAGGTTTTGGTTTTTGTTTTCCTTATCCACTTTGGATTTAAAACACAAATGGCATTGAATTAGCAGTTAATAAAATATACCACATACCACATTTATTGGTAAAATAACTTGAGTAAAATCTTTTCATCTAAAAATATGTGTAGGGATTGAGTTAGGAAAGGTCACTGTAGGCTATTAAACACATTGGAATTCTAGGAGATACAAGACATGAACAGTTATTTGAAAGACTAAAAGTCAATTTTAGTTAGGAATATAGTGATCATTATATTTATTACTTGATATAAATTATGTTAAAAGTGTACCTGAAAATTTTTGGTAAGCTTCCAAACTGACACCATTCAGGTTAATCATTTTGGGAAGGAGAGGATACAGAGAACGAAGCTTCCAAACTGACACCATTCAGGTTAATCATTTTGGGAAGGAGAGGATACAGAGAACGAAGCTCAGTCTCTGAAATGTTCTTTGAGCCAAACTTGCGGTGACTTTCAGCTTTCATTTCCAAGATCTGTTTTGCAACCTTTTAGCAGTGAGGGCTGAATTGTTAACAGAAATTTAACATTCATGTTTCTGAAGATAAACACAGGCTTATATTTTCAAACTCATAGTTCAGATGCAAAAGGGTCAGAACTTGGTTGACACGTAGGACAGATCTCTGATTTTTCTTGAATTGTTGGTATCTTTTTTGTCTAGGCGGTTTTCAATTACAAGCCCAAGGACAAGGTAACATTCAAGTGATGTGATCCCAGGATAACTAGGAGCCCTTCTCCCCCTGCCAGCTTACCCAGATTTCATCCATCTGCTCTCTGGTACTTGAAATTCCCTTAATAAAGAACCTAGATTTAAATTCCACACTTGAAGATAAGAGAAGTGGGGATTAAAACACAAATACTCCCTTTGAAAGAGAACACATTGACTTAAAGTCACACTAAAATATCTGGTTATATCAGATCCTTGACTCAAAGCAGGTTTTGTTGTCCAGGTAAGAGGAGAAGAAGTGAACTTAATAGAAGGAAATATGCATTGCTGCTGCTGCCAAGTCGCTTCAGTCGTGTCCGACTCTGTGCGACCCCATAGACGGCATTAGCTGAGTTTTATAATGAACACTGTTTCCACTTTTCCACCTTCCTTAGGCAAATTCATTTCAGCTACAATCAAGCATAGGTCCCTTTCTTTCATTTGGTAAATACAGTAAGTACTTCTCTTTTTTTCCCCCTAGAACAGTTTGCTCTGAAATATTAAATTCTCTAAGTGCAGCTCAGTCTGCTAGTTTGGAAAAAATTACAAACTAGAATTTTGTAATTTGTGTGATTGGCATTTTTGAGCCTCTGCTTGACAACCTGTGAAGTGTTATAAGAAACTTATAGATATTTGAAGATTAGATTGTTCTTTTTTTCTGAAATTCACAAGAAAGTAAATACTTCAAACTTTTTACTGGTCTTGAGAAACATTCCAGAACAAATTATTAAAAGATTGGCTATGTGAGTTTAATAAAATGATAATCACTGACTTTATAAAAAAGGCATAACCAGTTTTGGATTTATTTTCTTTTTAGACTGTGGGCCAGGGCCCTGCTATAGCCGTAGTTCTTCCTAATTTTGCTAAAGCATTTGCTAGATTCTCAAGGTACTAGATGGAGAAATTTGAGCTGGAAAATAGTACAGTTAGATGGATTTGTAACTTGTTGGGGAACTATGTGCAAAGATTACTGATTAAAATTAATTTATGTTATCCTTGGCCCTGTTCTGTTCAATATTTTTAAATGTAACCTTGATAAAGTTGTAGATGATGTGAGACAGCAGAATAGTGTATCAGATGATAGAATCAATGTCCAAAATTGATTGGCTGCATTATATACTGTCAAGCTTACAGTGAATAGGAGTAATGTAGCACTTCAATCTCACTGCACAAATTTAAAATGAATTACATATTGGTTAAAAGCAACACGTGTGAGAAAAATTTATGGGTAAAAGTAGTATATGAAAGCAAGCATGATGGCAGACCCCCTTTACATAGGTCAGATCATACAATGTGATATGTATAAGACATGATGTCACATTTTTAATTGGAACACAGATCAACTATAGTGTGCAAGGAGACAGACTTAAGTAGTGAAAAACCTTGTTGCTTACACTATGAAAGTTTTATATATATAAAATCTCTATAAACATTTTTTTTGTATATAAAATCACTGTCTTCTTAATTCTCTGTCATGTGGGAGCTGTCATTTGTTGAAGAACCATGAAATATTTCTTGAATTTTTGTCAGTGTTGGGGACAGTGATCATTTCTGTATTCTGGAGAGAGTATCATCCTCTCTCTCCATTATGGACTATGGGAAGTCATGGAATATAGCTCCAGTGAATTAGAGAAAACAGTCCTTGCTTTCCCAAAATTGATGACAGAAGAAAAGAGAGAATGCATGGATCCATTGTATATCAAAAAGCAGTAAAGTAATCCAAATTTTTGGTTTCATGTTGAATTGCTAAGAATGCTTATTAAATGGTAGGAACTAGTGATTTCTGCCTTTTGTCCTTCCACCTTAATGATAATTTTCAGTTGAACTTTTTGCTGTATTATTCCATTGGTAATCTGAACATTCAGAAAACTAAGATCAAGGCATCTGATTCCATCACTTCATGGCAAATAGATGGGGAAACAGTGGAAACAGTGACAAATTTTATTTTGGGGGGCTCCAAAATCACTGCAGGTGGTGATTGCAGCCATGAAATTAAAAGATGCTTGCTCCTTGGAAGAAAAGTTATGCCTGACCTAGACAGCATATTAAAAAGTAGGAACATTACTTTGCCAACAAGGGTCTGTCTAGTCAAAGCCATGGTTTTTCCAGTAGTCATGTATGGATGTGAGAGTTGGACTATAAAGAAAGCTGAGTGCCAAAGAATTGATGCTTTTGAACTGTGGTGTTGGAGAAGACTCTTGAGAGTCCCTTGGACTGCAAGGAGATCCAACCAGTCCATCCTAAAGGAAATCAACCCTGAATATTCTTTGGAAGGACTGATGCTGAAGTGGAAACTCTAATACTTTGGCCACCGGAGGCAAAGAACTGACTCATTTGAAAAGACCCTGATGCTGGGAAAGATTGAAGGCAGGAGGAGAAGGGAAAGACAGAGGATGAGATGGTTGGATGGCATCACCGACTCAATGGACATGAGTTTAAGTGAACTCTGGGAGTTGGTGATGGACAGGGAGGCCTGGTGTGCTGCTGTCCATGGGGTCACAGAGTCAGACACAACTGAGCAAGCGAACTGAACTGACTGAATCTGAAGGTTATCTGCCTTCAGTATATGTTAAATGAAATTGTTAATTGACCTCTTTTAAATTTATACATAAAATAATGATGACAAGTATTTTCAAAGAACAAAAGATGTATTTTTCATACAAAAACCATAGAGAAGAAAACCTGGAAATTTTGAAGTGACCTGTTTGTAGAGCTGCAAAACCAAATTCTATTTAAAAGTCCGGAGTCCAAAACATTTGGCTTGGGTATTTCTTTAACCTCTGTCAAATTTAAGGAACTTTATTTAAAATATAATTTGGAAGCACATACTAGCCACTTCATAGCACAAAGAGGAATGGAACGGCAAAAAATAACAGCAATTATAGAATTTGTCATTCCAGAGTCTACAAGGTAAAGTATTAGCAACCAGAAGGGATAAAGTTACACATCCTTTTGTTGCTGGCACCAATAAGAGAAGAAAGAGAAACTGGGAAAATAAAAGAATAAGGTATTTGCAATTTTGTGGCTTGGGTTACTAAGCACTTGCAATAAATAAAGCTTAAAACATAAGCACATCATCTAAGACAGCTATGTATTAGAAACCCAAAGACCTTCAGAACTAAAGAACTTTTTTTCCAGAGACTGAAGTAAATTATTTTGTAGGAACAAAATACTCAGAATGACTGGCTAATTTAGATCATTTAAAACAGTCATATTTGATTGTTTTAGCCATAACTTTTAAAGTGTGCAGTTGTTTGATAAGATAAAACCACAAATTGAGGAGGGGCTAGTTTAAAGTATACACATGAGTGTACAGATGATATTTATGTGTTCCTTTGCTATTTAAGGACTCGTCAGGGTCAGAAATTAAATCATTGATCCCAAGAGTAAATTCTTCTGATAGCTACCAAATTTCCCCCAAAAGAAAATGTTTTCCAATTCATCAGGAGATAATTAACCTGTGATTATAATATAGAGAAATTTCTAACTTTCAGTGTGATCAAAATGATATGAAAGTTGGTGATTTAAGAGAAATTTTAGTTGTTACTGCTGCTTTGCTAGTAACACTTAGGTAGCATCTCCAAAGCAAATGAAAATAAATGTGGGCAGAGCTTGCAACTTTGTTTTTATGAACCTGAGTACTTTGGCATGCAAGAAGGCAGAATCGTTATTTTAGGAGGCTTTACAAATAGCTGAGGAAAGAAGAGAAGCGAAAAGCAAGGGAAAAGGAAAAAAATACCCAACTGAATCCAGAGTTCCAGAGAAGAGCAAGGACAGATAAGAAGGCTTTCTTAAGTGAACAATGCAATGAAGTAGAGGAAAACAATAGAATGGGAAGGACTAGCGATATCTTCAAGGAAATTGGAGATATCAGGGAACATTTCATGCAAGAACGAGCACAATAAAGGACAGAAATAGTAAGGACCTAACAGAAGCAGAAGAGATTGAGAAGAGGTGGCGAGAATATACAGAAGAGCTATACAAAAAAAAATTCTTAATGACCCAGATAACCACGATTGTGTGGTCACTCACTTAGAGCCAGACAGCCTAGAGTGTGAGGTCAAGTGAACCATAGGAAGCCTTACTACAAACAAAGCTAGTGAAAGTGATGGAATTTCAACTGACCTTTTTAAAATCCTAAATGATAATGCTGTCAAAGTCCTACACTCAATATGTCAGCAAATTTGGAAGACTCAGCAGTGGCCACAGAACTGGAAAAGGTCAGTTTTCATCGCAGTCCCAAAGAAAGGCAATGCCAATGTTCAAACTTCCAGACAATTGGTCATTTCTCACGCTAGTAAGGTTATGCTCAAAATCCTTGAAGTTAGGCTTCAGAAGTATGGAACGAACAACTTCCAAATGTACAAACTGGGTTTAGAGAAGGCAAAGGAACCAGAGATCAAGTTGCCAACATTCATCAGATCATACAGAAAGCAAGAGAATTCCAGAAAAAACATCTACTTCTGCTTCATTGACCACTTGAAGATCTTTGATTGTATGGATCACAACAAACAAAATTCTTAAAGAGATGGGTAAATCAGACCACCTTACCTGGTTCCTGAGAAACCTGTATGCAGGTCAAGAAGCAACCTTATATGGAACAACTGACTGGTTAAAAATTGGGAAGGGAGTAAGACAGGCTGTATATTATCACCTATATTTAATTTCCATGCAGAGTAGAAGTTATTCACACACCCTGTGAAATTCCAGGTTGGATGAATCATGATTGCCAGGAGAAAGGTCAACAACCTCAGATATGCAGATGATACCATTCTAACGGAAGAAAATGGGGAGGAACTACAGAGCCTCTTGATGAAAGTGAAAGAGGAGAGTGAAAAAGCCGGCTTAGAGCTCAGCGTTCAGAAAACTAAGATCATGGCATCTGGTCCCATCACTTCATGGCAAATAGAAGGGGAAAAGGTGGAAGCAGTGACAGACTTTATTTTCTTGGGCTCCAAAATCACTGCAGATGGTGACTGCAGCCATGAAACTAAAAGATGCTTGCTCCTTGGAAGGAAAGCTATGACAAACCTAGACGTCATATTGAAAAGCAGAGCCATCACTTTGCCAATAAAGGTCCATATAGTCAAAGTTATAGTTTTTTCAGTAGTCATGTGTGGATATGAGAGTTGGACCATGAAGAAGGCTGTGCGCCAAAGAATTGATGCCTTTGAACTGTGGTTTTGGAGAAGACTCTTGAGAGTTCCTTGGACTGGAAGGAGTGCCAACCAGTCCATCCTAAGGGAAGTCAGTCCTGAATATTCATTGGAAGGACTGATGTTGAAGCTGAAACTCCAATACTTTGGCCACTTGATGTGAGGAGCTGACTCATTGGAAAAGACTCTGATGCTGGGATAGATTGAAGGCAAAAGGAGAAGAGGGTGACAAAGGATGAGATAGATAGCATCATTGACTCAATGAACAGCAATTTGAGCAAACTCTGGGAGACAGTGAAAGACAGGGAAGCCTGGTGTGCTGCAGTCCATGGAGCTCCAGAGTCGAACACGACTTAGCGACTGAACAGCAAAAAAGGTTGGATACTTTTCCTGTATTTACTTTCTATTTGAACGTTCTCTTTTAGATGAATCTGTTCAAATTTTTTATCTGTTTGGGGAGACATCTTTTTCTTTTCCATTTTGATTTAGGGAAGTTCTTTTTGTATCTGTGAAATGAGTTGTTTTTCAGTTTTAAGTACAGCAAAACAAAACAAATCAGTACCTTGTATTATTTTCACTCTATGGTGTACATTGATTTTAAAAATATTAATCTTAATGTGGTCACATTTGTCAATGTTTTCTTTGAAAATAATGCTTTCTTTGTTGCTTGAGATGCTTTCCCTGCCCTAAAATTATTGATGTATTCTTCAATGTTATCTTCTTAAAGTTCCCACTTTTCTAGTCTCTGAAAAGGTTTGTGTAAAAATTAAATTTGTTCCTTAGATTTTTGGTAAAATTTACTGAGAGTCATTTCCCATCTTTGTAGGAAAAGTGTAAACTATTGATTCATTTTATTTAATGATTATAAGACTGTTCAGGCTTTCTATTTCTTCTTGAATTAATTTTTTCAAGTTATATTTTCCCCAAGAATTTCCCACTTCAACTGTGTTTTCAAATTTATTACTAAGGTGTTCATAACATTCTTTTTATTACCTGTATGCAGCATGTATATCTTTAAAAATCTTGTTATGAAATATATTTATATATTCCTCTTTTTACTGGTCTTTTAATCTCACAATATTTTGTCAACAGTTGTTTTCAAAGAAAAAAATTTTGGCTTTGTGTTTATATATTTGCCTTTCTTTTCATTAATTTGGATTCTCTTTATCATTTCCTTTTTTCTTTCTTTATGTTTTTTTTTTTTTTTATATTTTTCATACATGACCTATATATTTAGCTTTATCCTTTGGTCATTAATTTTAATTATTCTTAATTTTGATATTAACATCTTAGGACATATATTATCTCCAAAGGACAGCTTTAGATGTATCACTAAAGCTTTGATATATTGTATTTCCATAATTATTTGATCAAAATGTTTTATAAATCTGTTTTCTGGACTCTCTGAATACCGATTAGTCATCAATAAAATTCTTTTCATATGTAAAACTTAGAAAGTGAAGATTTTCTTTACCTTGAGATTATTGCCTAAACCCCTCTGTCTCTCTTCCATATTCCTTTATGACTGGGCCCAGTGTTGGTTAATTGTGTCCTTGCATCTTTCCTGATGTTTCGTCATTCTTTTCACCTTGCTTCTTAAAATCACTTTGCTTCTCATGTCTTTAAGCTATATCAGACATTATCCTTCTATTGATTTCATCTACAGTTCCCTTGGTCAGTCTTTCAGTGTTCAAAAAGTTTTGGTTCTTGACTCATTGCCACTTTTCCCAACACCGCTCATCAGAATTTCTTGTGAAATAAATATCCTCATAGATATTCTTTCCAAAGTTCTGCACTGTTAAATTTCCTCATCTCTCTCCTCAATTCATCTTGTCATCAACCATGCCTTGGCTCTTAATCCTTTGGTCATATCCTCGATGTTGTTATTAATAAAAAGTTTCATGAGCTTCGCAGGTGGTGCTAGTGGTAAAAACCCTCCTGCCAATGCAGGAGACACAGGAGATAGGGATTCCATCCCTGGGTCGGGAATATCCCCTGGAGGAGAGCATGGCAACCCACTCTGGTATTCTTGCCTGGAGAATCCCATGGACAGAGGAGACTGGTGGGCTACAGTCCGTGGGGTTACAAACAGTTGGACACGACTGAAGTGACTTAATTTGCACGCATGCAATAAGTTTCATGATATCACTTTAAAGCATCTCACCCCTCCCCCACCAATAACTATTTTTCCTTTCTCCTTTATTTCCTCCAAGAACCTGAAGCAAAGACTATTTACGTTCCATATGTCCCCTTGGTCCAACTGTGTTCACCTGAGTTCAGATTTCCCAGCGTATCGACAGCACTCCAGCTCAATCACCTGTACCTTTCTTCTTCTGTTTCTCTTCTTTCCTGAAAGCTTTCTCAGAGAAAAACAATTGATGTCACAGGAAGTTCTCCCAGTATGTGTAGGCACACCCCAGAAGTAGGGAAGGGGCACCTAACAGTCCCATGGAAAATCATCAGCCATTAGGGATAGAGTCAGTGAATAAGATCGCAGTCTCCCTGTCTTTGGTAGGACAATTCTGAGGCACACCCTACGTGATTTTCAGATTGTCCCCTCTAAGACCGAATTCTTGTTGCTCAGCTTTGCTGAGTTTACTTGCTTCCTTGTCTTACTTCCCCACTTTCTCATTTTCTTACTTGTGTGCTGGAATTGTCTGCACTCAAGTCCTTGCCTCAATGTCTCTATCGCTCAGTGCATTTTTTCATGTTCTCATTTTTCTTCTCAGTCATTTTAGATTCCATGATACAAGATTATATTCATTTCCTTGACTATGTCCTCAATTCTCTTGCCCTTCCCAGTCTTTGTCATATTGGACTGAATAAACCCTGACCTTTGTTCAGCTTCAATCTTAGACTACTATTTATCCCTTTCTCTGATTTACTATGGCAAATCTGGAAGAATATATAATCTACTAATTTGTTTATCTGTCTGTTGCTCCCTGCTAGAATCTAAATGCCATGAAATCAGAAATTTTTGCCTGTTTTATTTCTGTTTTCAGACTGCCTAGAAATGTACACAGTTGAATTAATACTTAATACATACCTTGAATTTCTGAAGAAGGCTAGAATGAATGTTTTAGGCAGTGTGGATCTCAGAGTTATCTGAGGAGGAGGAGGACAACATCTTTCCATATATTTCCCTTTGTTTAACTCTCACCTTTCTCTATTCATGTCTTCTTAAAACAGGTGATAGATATCATGACTGAAAAACATGTGTAAAAAAAGATATGTTGGTACAAAAGCTGGTATTTTGGAAATTATTTTCAAATATTTAGCATCTGCCACAGTGATTTCCCTCCCTTTAGGATGGATCAAAACATATAACTAGCTTAGAATAGTTTAGTACATCTTTCCCTCTTGCATAAATGAGGAATAGTATAGAGTTGTACTAATTTTCTTCTCATGTAAAATATTTAAAATTGTAATAATAATTTTTTGAACACTTACTATGTAAAAGGCACTGCTATGAATGCTTTACATATGTTGATTCCTTTAGTATATGATCAATTCTGTGAGAAAGATGCTGTTAGTTTTATGTGAGGAGGAAGAGTTGCAGAGAGATTACTGAATGATTTTCTCAAAGTCTCATAACTAGAGAGTAAGGGAATTGGTGTCTCCGTGCTGAACATCAAAGCCAGGTTTTTTTATTTCAAACTCTAGGCTCTTAATTGCTGTTCTGTTAAACTGTTCTCTTTTATTTCACATAAAAATAAAATAAGACAGACAATATGCTAGTGGACATTTACAATGTGCCAGGCACTATTTTATGCATTATATGAGAAAGCCCCTGAACAGAAACATGTAGTTATAACATTGGATTGCAAACTGGGAGACTAGATCTGTCTCTGTTGTCCCTGGAACCATAGACAACACGTTTTAGTTCTCTGGTCTTAATTATTTTCATCCACCCAACCATATGTTACTGCTGCTGCTAAGTCACTTCAGTCGTGTCCGACTCTGTGCGACCCCAGAGAGGGCAGCTCACCAGGCTCCCCCATCCCTAGGATTCTCCAGGCAAGAACACTGGAGTGGGTTGCCATTTCCTTTATGTTAAACACCTCTTAAATGCCTGAAACAGTGGCATATCTTGATCGAAAACAATAATGAAGGAGAGTGTATCCAAAATACACTCTCAGAGGTGATTATGGTCTAGTGAGAGAGACAGTCAAAAGTGGCCAGTTAATACACAGTGCAAAAGGTGCTATGACAGTGGAAAGTATGGGATGTTTTCGGAAACATGAAGGACATGAACTGGGGAGGGTGTTTCCTCTGTAAAATGAACGCAGAGGCCCCTACCAGTGGCCCATTATACCCCAGTTAGTTAGGGAGGAGTCTCAGAGAAAGCAGTCATACTTCTTTGCCTTGAGTTACTATCTGCAGAAAGTTAAGAACTCATTTTAACATTATCACTCTATATCTTTAGCCTTTTTTCTTTTTTTACCCAAGTCTAGACCATCCCTTTCACCCTATCTTGACACTGTCTTTTTCACATGTAGAACCCCTGTGTCATTTCTACTTTACATTCCAGAAAAAAATTCCCAGTGCCTGTGTTCCTCCCTGACCCACTGATTCTGACTCTCAAGAGTACAAGCTGTAATGATAACTCTTTAACTAGCTTCCTAGGTGATACCCCAGAATGTACATTATGCTTAGAAAAGAAACTACCTTATAGTAGAAACCTTCATAAAATAAGGTTCTTTGGATAGTCAGAAATTAAACCCTCTATGACAAGATCTAAGCCATTAATAAAAATCAACTTCAAGAGTAATGTTATATGGTTTTACTTAATAATAATCATCTGTAACACTTGACCTGCCTCTTGAGAAATCTGTATGCTGGTCAGAAAGCAACAGTTAGAACTGGACATGGAACAACAGACTGGTTCCCAATAGGAAAAGGAGTATGTCAAGGCTGTATATTGTCACCCTGCTTATTTAACTTATATGCAGAGTACATCATGAGAAACGCTGGACTGGAAGAAACACAAGCTGGAATCAAGATTGCCGGGAGAAATATCAATAACCTCAGATATGCAGATGATACCACCCTTATGGCAGAAAGTGAAGAGGAACTCAAAAGCCTCTTGATGAAAGTGAAAGAGGAGAGTGAAAAAGTTGGCTTAAAGCTCAACATTCAGAAAACGAAGATCATGGCATCTGGTCCCATCACTTCATGGGAAATAGATGGGGAAACAGTGGAAACAGTGGCAGACTTTATTTTTTGGGGCTCCAAAATCACTGCAGATGGTGACTACGCCATGAAATTATAAGACGCTTACTCCTTGGAAGGAAAGTTATGACCAACCTAGATAGCATATTCAAAAGCAGAGACATTACTTTGCCAACAAAGGTCTGTCTAGTCAAGGCTATGGTTTTTCCAGTGGTCATGTATGAATGTGAGAGTTGGACTGTGAAGAAAGCTGAGCGCCAAAGAATTGATGCTTTTGAACTGTGGTGTTGGAGAAGACTCTTGCGAGTCCCTTGGACTGCAAGGAGATCCAACCAGTCCATTCTGAAGGAGATCAGCCCTGGGATTTCTTTGGAGGGAATGATGCTGAAGCTGAAACTCTAGTACTTTGGCCACCTCATGCGAAGAGTTGACTCATTGGAAAAGACTGATGCTGGGAGGGATTGAGGGCAGGAGGAGAAGGGGATGACAGAGGATGAGATGGCTGGATGGCATCACTGACTCGATGGACATGAGTCTGAGTGAACTCTGGGAGTTTCAGATGGACAGGGAGGCCTGGCGTGCTGCGATTCAAGGGATCCGAAAGAGTCGGACACGACTGAGCGACTGAACTGAACTGTAGTATCTGTGTTGTTACAGTGTTTCAACTTTAAACCAGCTTCTCTGTCAAAAGGGGAGCAACTAACTGATTTGATGTCTCTACTAGCAAATGACCTGAGCTTGGGCCTAAGTCTTTGCAACATTAACCTTGGAAAGTGTTGTCCATGTGGAG
The DNA here is from genome assembly GCF_027580195.1 of Bos mutus. Taxonomy (NCBI): domain Eukaryota; kingdom Metazoa; phylum Chordata; class Mammalia; order Artiodactyla; family Bovidae; genus Bos; species Bos mutus. The sequence goes on along the minus strand of NC_091623.1, from coordinate 65,208,781 downwards.
AGATACATCAGGCTTCTCTAGAGGAAAGCTGAAATGTAGTTACTTCCCATCATGTAACTTTGATTTGGGGCGGTAACTTTAGAGGAGCAAAGATTATGTCTGCAGATTTTGTCAGTGGACTCTGAGAGGCTCTCTTTAATTGTTAGCAAAATATTAGAAGATCTGGAACCCTTGATGATAACTCTGTAGTTACCTCAAGATTCATCCTATTTCAGATTTAGGAAATTATGGGTCTCAGAGTTATCCTCAGATGGCTTCTGAGGAGGACAGCATCTTTTCATATATTTCCCTTTTTTTAACTCTCACCTTTCTCTATTCATGTCTTCTTAAAACAGGTGATAGATATCATGACTGAAAAACATGTAAAAAAATGTTTTGTACATCTGAATACTGTTTGCAGGATTAAGCCATCAAGATTTGTTTTTATCTCAGTGCCACCAGCAAATAATGATTACACTTTGCAAAACATGAGTTCATTATTGTCAATACCTTCTATATAGATGGTCATAGGATCCTTATAAGAAAGAAGTAGATATATTACATTTACTAAAAAATGAGGTAAAAGGCATAGAAAAGTTAAATAATTTGCTTAAAGCAAATAGCTCATAACAGAGCTATCTCTGTGGTTCCTTGGTGTCAGTACCATCTCATGCTGCTTTTTCCTTGAATAAATCACACAGCTCTGAGAGTAAGTGGAGGTTTGTTGCCTTATCTTGGTGTGGGAGATTAAAGACGGTCACCTACTGTTTGCTATCCCGCCTGTAAGGAGGTAGAATATATTCCTTCACCATCTTTGTTTCTGGGCTGGCCTTCACGACGCTTTACGTAACCAATCGGTGGGGTAGAAATCACATTCCAATGCAAGGTTACAGCTTCTGCCTGACTTCCACAGCAAGCATTCTCAGCACTTTGAATCACCATGAAAGAAGTTAGACCACTCTGAAAAAGAGCATGTGGCGAGACCCTGAGAAGGAATAAAGAGGGGGAAATGCACAGCCAAGCCCAGGCTTCCAGCCTCCTCATGTCTATCAGTTGATGCTTAATGGTGCCGAAGAATCAACAGTCGAGTTCTGCTTGGAATTCTGTCACAAGAAATAATGAAATATGGTAAAATTGTTGTTATAGCCTAAGTTTTGGGATAGTTTGTTATGCAGCAAAAGTCCCATTACTTCATGGCAAATAGATGGGGAAAAAATGGAAGCAGCGACAGATTTTATTTTCTTGGGCTCCAAAATCACTGCAGATGGTGACTCTAGCCATGAAATTAAAAGACACTTGCTCCTGGGAAGAAGAGCTATGACAAACCTAGACAGCATATTATAAAGGGGAGACATCACTTGGCCCACAAAGGTCTGTATAGTCAAAGCTATGGTTTTTCCAGTAGTCATGTATGGATATGAGAGTTGGACCATAAAGAAGGTTGAGTGCTGAAGAATTGATGCTTTTGAACTGTGGTGCTGGAGAAGACTCCTGAGAGCCCCTTGGACAGCAAGGAGATCAAGCCAGTCAATCCTAAAGGAAATCAACCCTGGATATTCACTGGATGGACTGGTGCTGAAGCTCTAATACTTTGACCACCTGATGTGAAGAGCTGACTCATTGGAAAAGACCCTGAGGCTGGGAAAGATTGAGGGCAGGAGGAGAAGGGGACAACAGAAGATGAGATAGTTGGATGGCATCATTGACTCAATGGACATGAATTTGAGCAAACTCTGGGAGATAGTAAAGGACAGAGAAGTCTGGTGTGCTGCAGTCCATGAGGTCATGGAGTAGGACATGACAGAGTGACTAAACAACAACGAGATAACCAAAACACTATTAAAAACCCACAAAGAACAAACACTAAAGGAAGTACTATTGAACTAAGTATTAAACCCTCAGTAAAACCTCCAATTGCAGCATTCATCTAAATATCCGTTATTTCAGTTCCCAAATGATCGCTATTCTTTAGGCTTGAGTTACAATAAACTACGGGCTCTTTCAAACTACTGGTCAGTTAACCTTGCATATTAGAGGTGAACTATATACCTCTTGATCCTTCCCATCACAGATTGTTCATCATTTCATGACTTCAGTATCCAGATTCTTGACTGCTCTGTCACTCTGCCTTATGACTACCCAACAACCTTGATTTTGTTTTGGCATGTCCAACTCTTTGTCACCCTATGGAGTATAGCCCACCAGGCTCCTCTGTCCATGGGATTCTCCAGGCAAGAATACTGGAGTGAGTCTCCATTTCCTTCTCCAGGGTATCTTCCCCATCCAGGGTCTGAAACCACATCCCTTGCATATGCTGCATTGGCAGGGGATTTCTTTGCCAGTATTGTCACCTGGGAAGCCCATCCAACCCTCCTTAATTCTATTTAATTTATCTCCAGTTTTCTTTAGGCTTTGGCTGGTAATATTTGTCTTTGACCTAGTTATTCTTGAGAAGTGTTCAATCTCATCTCTTACTCCTTACTCTGATCACAACATCCTCTCTCACATACCTAAAATTTTCTCCGAAGTTTGATGGTAGTTTTTGTCTTCTCTTTACATTATTGTTACATTATTCTTGTGGCTTCTTCATTGCCATGGAGATAAGAATCCAGGTCAAGATTTCTCGTTATCAAGTTTAAAGTCACATTCTTCTGCAGCCAAACCTCTTATATTCAATATACCATGAATCTTACTTTTCTTTTCTTAGCACCCTATTTCTGTAAATTTCACTATCAGTTTTCTGAACTCTGGATTCCACTCCCAGACCACTTAAACTCTTTCTTTCTTGGATCTGATCTCATTAGGCTCATCTGATTTCCCTTTCCCTGTTCTTTTCACCAGTCCAGCCACACTCTACTTCTCTCAGTTTCTTGAATAAATCTCAGTCTCTCCCAATTTGAGCCCATCCCACATACAACTAATTTTCTTTCCTAGAATGTTCTTCTCCCTTCCCTCATGTTGCTGTTTCCTACTCATCTTCCATGTCTGTCACTGTTACGTCTCCCTAACAGCTCTTTCCCTCTTCCTCTTTACTGATAGAAATCTCCTCCACAAAATTTATTCAGATACTGTTTCTCACATACTTCATGAGTCTTTCTCTATGTGCAAAGTTGAATTTTTATTAATAGCAAACATTTATTTATTATAAATTTATTTATTAATAATAATAAACGTTCTGGTAATTCTGTTTTTCTCACCAGTGGTTGCTTTCGGCATTAGCACAGGAATAATAGGTATCAGTAAGGGTATATTCAGGAGGCAGAAACTATATCTGTTATTACAACAGAGAGATTTAACATACTGACTAACCAGGATTGGAGAACTGAAAAGGCAAAAGTAGAATACTCAAGTATTGTGTAAGAAATAACTGCAGGAAGAAGCAAAGAGAAAAAGTTGAAATTATTAAATTTAGATGTGCAAAGATGGGGCTCCATGGAATGAGGCCCCAGATATCTATGTTCAAAGGAACATAATGAAGTTGGGGCCTTCCAGGTGGCTTAGTGGTAAAGAATCCACCTGCCAATGCAGGAGACACCTGTGATGTGGGTTCAGTCCTTGAGTCAGGAAGATCCCCTGGAGGAGGTCATGGCTACCCACTCCAGTGTTCTTGCCTGGAGAGTCCCATGGACAGAGGAGCCTGGCGGGCTACAGTCCGTAGGGTTGCACAGAGTCGGACACAACTGAGTAACTGAGCACACACATATATAATGAGGTTGGTTCCGGTCCTGTGGCAGACAACAAACCAAAATTATTTTGCTGCTCCTCCAGAAACAAACAGCTGCCCCCAGACTGAGGAAACGTTCTTGGGGTTTTCCTGACAAGAAGAAAAAGCAAACAGGAAGGAAAAAATGCCTTCCCTCATGCAGCCTCAGAGTCTCTCTCTCTCTAGCACCCACTATTGGGAAAGCAGGACAGTTAGCAAGAATTCTTTATTCCCAAGCATCACCCATGTTCATGTTTCTTTTATGCATTTTTAAATGCCATTGCTTTGGATTACTCCAGACACAGACTCCTCTCATAAGTTCATAAGCCTCTCCATCCTACATGGTCCAGCTCATGACCTACTATGTCCATTATACTTTCCAATTTAATATGACCTTTTCCTTTGCTGATTTGCATGCCTCTCTTATGATGTTTATTTTTCTGTCTCCTGTTATAGTTAGTTATGTGAATGCCTTGACTCAGACATTAAAGGCATGGATTTGGAGTCAGATAGAACAGGGTTCAGATTCTGGGTCCATTACTTAGTGACTCTGTGACCTTAAGTAAATTATTTAAACTCTCTAAATCTCAAATTATACACGTGTTAATTTAGAGGCACAAGGTTCTTAAACAGTCTCTACTTAATGAAATTCTTTTACTAAATAGAATTTAAAAGATCTTGGTATAGTTTAGTGATCCCTGTACGATATTACATTATATCTAAATGTTAATTGTTTTACATACTGCCCTTTTGTCTTACTAATAAAGGTATACACATCACCAGAAAGATTTCTCTGTAAGTTTAGTGAATTAAAATGGAAATGGATACAATGCATTCTCTTCTTTCTTGATGAGTTAATACTAGTAGATTCATTTAGATTCTTTCACAGAAAGACAGGCTGAAACAAATGGCTCATTTCAAGGATGATAGACTATTAAGGTTCTAGCCACTGAAAGTTTCTACATAACAATTGTGGGTGTATTTTCATCAGTAAAAGTCAAAGTCCTATTATCTATAGCTTTATAAATTATAAATAAGTCATGAAAGATTTAACAAAGGTTAAAAGAGAACATAATTTATTGTTATGTTTTGTTTATAACACATATACTTAGAAGACTATTAGGAGAAAACACAGAATTCTGATAATGTTGAATTTGAGGGATCCAAAGAAATCCTAGGGATTTGTTGGCTAATCTTTTGTCCTTTTCGAAATTTGCTATTAATCATTAGACATAGAATTTTCTGAACATTTCTCCAGCTGTTTCAGATTGAAAGTGGTGCTGTCCCGCCAAAGTCTGGCTCTGTAAGAGCCCAGTGTATTTAACAACAGTGAAAAGGACGGGAGGAAAATATCACCAACCTGGACATGGGCCAAACTGAAAGGGAGTTAAATTCCTGCTGTTCTATTCTTGTTATGGACAGTACAATAATGAAAGTTTTGCATAATCTAAAGGAAATTTAATTTGCCTAAAAGTCTAAGCTGTTTCTAAAATGTGGTGAAGAGAGATGAGGGGTTAGGGTAAAGGAGAATTTTAGAGATAGATTGGAAAGAGAAGGATGTCAAATATGTAAACCTAAATTGTATACGCATAGTTTAATGGGGCTTTGAAAGCAAAGCTTAAATTTCCCTGCTATGCTTTAGAGTTTTTCAAGAGTGAATTGCATCTTTCCTAAAAGCCGGTTTAACCTCTAGTAAGGAGGATATAATCTAATCTCCTGCAAGGACTATATTAGGAAAATAAAGGTTGTATTATTCCACATGGTTTGAAAGTGAATGGAAACTCTAACCCCCAGCTCCATCAAGATTGGCTTAACCACCAATGTAAATCACTCTTATTTGGTTATTGATGTCATATGCTAATGATTTTTGAAGCAAGAACAGGCAAACAGTTCAGATTTGTAGTGAAGTAGACATGGGCGTCAGTGCTGGTATAAGCTTGGTGATCGTGGAAAAATTCCTTCATTCCTCAGCCTCAGTGTCCTCTTCTGTAAAGAGTCAGTAATGCATAGGTTGCAGTTCTGAGAGTCCTGTAAAGTGCCTGATACAATTTCTGTAACACCGAGCACATACTCATAAGAAATAACTACTATACCTATTATGTTTTTTAGTGTTCAGGTCTGAATTATAGGTCCTAAAGAGACTTTGATAAAAAAGTAATAACACATTTCTATTATACCTAAAATGGCAGATTCTTAATGCATACTCTTCTGTGGAAGAGAGTCAAACTAATACACAGTTTTCATCCACTTCCACTCTGATTCATCGTAATCCTGAGTTACCATCCCCGAAGTTATTCCTGTTGTCTCTGTCACATCAGTGGCAGGGAAGGCACAGTTGATCTTCCTTAGGCCTCAGATAGTCTTAACCTTAGGCCTCAGATAGTCTCAACATTGTTATGGAGAAAACAGCAAAACATGACCAGTACCAGCTTGGCAGTTTCAGGAGGAGGCAAAACTATTAGAAAGCTTTTCTGAATGTGATCTTTATTTTGAAACTGTACTGGAAATTACAGAGTTTGCCTCTTCTATTCCGTTATCCCCCTGAAGTTAATTGAGGCTAAATTACATACTGCAAGCTTAGACGAGGAGACTCCTAGGAAATGTTTCCCGCTCTCTATAGTGTATTATTCTACATGTCAACTTTGAGAATTGCAGAACTGAATAATTAAAGTTCACTGGGTCACAAATAAGGTAATATGATACAATTAATTCTTTACAGTTTAAAGCAGGTCGTCTTTTCTTAGAGTTCTTGTTTCAGGTCCAATGAGGAGTAGCTGGGTCCAGATGGAGAACATCAATTCTTTGTAAATAAAAAGATTCTTATATTCTGTTCAGATTCATGTGTGTGTCTAAACAAATAAAAGCCAAGAGACAACTTTTGTGTATGATTGAATGAACAGAGCTTGTTAACTGTTTTTCTGTAACTTTCTGATATTGCTTCATTGTTTTATTTTTTATTTTCACTTGGTCATAATTATTTATTCTTAAAGAAGTTTTGTTTATTTGTTTTCACTATTTTTTTTTTGACTGTGGGGTGTCTTTGTTGCTCTGCACGGGCTTTTCTCTAGTTTCTCTAGTGGCCAGTGGGGACTTCTCATTGTGGTGGCTTCTCTTGTCGCGGAGATTGAACTCTAGGGCACGTGGGTTCAGTAGCTGTGGCTTGAGGGCTCCAGAGCACAGGCTCGTTAGTTACGGTGCACGGGCTTGGTTGCCCCACGGCATGTGGGATCTTCTGGACCAGGGATCGAACCCAGTGCCCCCTGTATTGCAAGGTGGATTCTTAGCCACTAGACCACCAAGGAAGTCCCAGAAAGAAGTTTTAATCATGTCAAAATACTTTTTCTCACCCCTTATTCACCTCCCTTTCTGTAATCTCATGGTTGACTGGAAAAACGAATAAATAAGTTCCTAAGAGGCCAAACCCTAGGGTCTTTTCATGATACAGAGGGAATCCAGATGTTCATCCTGCCACTTACCTCATATAAAGATTTTCATGGAATATCTTGCTGGCCATAATGTGCCTCCTAAAAGACAGGAGACTTTTTTACATCTAAAGTAATATTAAATTAACTTTCAACATCTTCTTTGAAGTGGCATAGGAAAATCCTCTCGTTCAAGGCTGACTTCTTACCTTCTCTGACTAGATTCTGTGTGTTCTCATAGGTGCACCATGTCCAATATGATGTCATTTAAGAATTAGTTATATTTGAGATGATTCATTTCAAGTCTGTCCTTCTGTGCCTCTAATTAGTCACATAGACAACTACTCTGTTATGCTGTTCTTTGAGAGGAAGGTAGACACCAGGATGATCACCAAAACTTTAGGCAGTAGGATTCAGTTTTATTCAACGTGATTTAATTTAACTGTGTGGAAATTATTTTTTTCTTGACTAATTTCAGACAATTAAGTCTCAGAGTTATAACAGGCTACATTCTCCTAGAATTTTTTTTCCAACTTCAAAGCACATATTTAAGAAATTTATTTATGAAATATGCTTCTGACAAGAAAGAAGAATGTTCATAAAACCCACATACATTTGGTAATTCTCTGGCACCATAAACTGTTTTCTCTTATGATCTTATCCCCACTGGAATACAACTGAGTGAGCAAGTGGATCTTGCCCTATACCTGAGAAGTTAAAATAAAACACAGATATAGTTTAACAAATGAAATTCTTGTCACTGTTTCCAAGGATAAATACCCAGACTACCCCTAGAAATTCAAGCCCAATAAGTTAAAAGATAGATGACTGAATAAACTAATAACCCCAAAAATAAAGACGGTAGGATAGAGAGGTACACCCCAAAGCAGAATGCTTCTAATTTAGAAGAGAAATTTGAAAAGGAAAGTCAATAAAGTATATTAGTGTAGTAGCTGATTTCAGGGCACAAGTAATTCTGAACCAGTATTTTATGGCTGAATGAAATTCTGAAATTTGAGATGGGTCTTCATGAGTTTCAGGGCACCAAATAGCAAATGAAATCACAGCTGGGCCCCTTGCTTTGAAAAAGTCTGGATTTTTTTAGTGGGTTAATAATGGTAGCAATTCTTAAGATAAAAATCTTTTAGAAATGTACAGTTGGTTTAGATTTTATATGTTTGCCTAACAGACTATGGAAACTCAATATATAGTATTCTATTTGCAAAAAAAAGAAGAAAAAAATCAGAAGAATGTATAAACTATCCAAGGTAAAACAAAATCTCTGTCCAAGTTTTTCTGAAAATATAGGTTATGTTTGAAGAATAAAAGGTTTCAATTATCACACTCTTACTCTGCCAAGAGAGCAAACACAGGCAGACACTTGGATTTATGAGACTGTCAGTGTCGTTTTACTTAAAACAGAACTTTCCTCCCATATCTATTCTCACCCTCTGAGATATGGGATTAAGATACTATTCTCACATTCTGGGATAAGGGATTAATAGTTCTGCACTGTTGTTTCTCATTCTTTATAGCTCTATTACCATGCTCCATTGAGAATATAGCATTACATGTAAAACTACAGCAGAAATTGCATCAAAGAATTAATGAACAAAAAGATGTAAGGAAGGAAAACTCTATGAACCTCAGAATATATTTATAAAGTCTTCATGTCATTTACTAAATACTTTATATGATTAGAAATAATACAAGGAAACTTTCTCGTCTCTTGGCCTCGTCTCCAAGAAAAAAAAAAAAAAAAAGAAAGAAATAATACAAGGAAACTTTGTAAAACGGAATTTTTGTGCCAGACATGTCAATCACATGGAACGTGCCCACTCTCATGAAATGAAAGTGCAGCATGGCAAGCTGCATTCTGGAGCCTGGGGCCCTTCTCAATGACAACAACCGATTGGACCAAAATAAGCACCAGATACCAGGGCTACTAATCCATAGGTGGGGAAGAAACCTTTTCCTTTGTCATACATAGCTTAGTCCAAATAAGGACAGCAGTAATAACCTAGACCTATCAAATGTTCTTTCCTCTCAAGGATTTGACCAGGGAGTATGAAAAGAATCAACTGGACAGCAACAGGAATAAAAGTAGGTTGCTATAGAGGGAGGCACACACATTCAAAATAGTTCTGAAATGGTAATGCCGCTGATAGAGCTAGCAAGATCACCAGATTCAGTATCCATGAAAGTGGGTTTAGATTCCTGCCAAACTTCCTTTTCTCTTACTGTCACACATATTTTAATCAACTCCCACTGCAAAAGCTAGCCTAGTTATGAATTCTTGCAGTCAAAATAACCTACACCAAGCAGAGAGGGAGATGACTGTCAACAAACCAACCTTTACAGAGCTCGTGATTGTGCAGAGCGCTGCTCTGGACAGGGGATGCCAAGGGGAGCTTATTCTATATGCGCTCTGATTTGAGGGATGGAAAATAATAAACAGTATGAAATACACTAAGTGCCAAATATATAATGTTCACCAAAAACCCAATTGGAAAGGATCATTTTAGCACTAGAGTACTAGGTAAGAATGCAGGCTTTGGAGGTATCTGAATACAAATCCTACCTGACTCTGCCATTTGTTGACTCAGTAAATTTGAACAAGTTATTTAGCTTGTATGTGTGTGCTAAGTAAATTCAGTCATTTAAGACTCTTTGTGACCCTATGGACTGTAGCCTGCCAGGCTCCTCTGTCCATGGTATTCTCCAGGGAACAATGCTAGGCTTTTCTGTCCATTGGATTCTCTGGGCAAGAATATTGGAGTGGGTTGGCATGCCCTCCTCCAGGGTATCTTCCTGACCTAGGGATTGAACCCACATCACAGGTTTCTCCTGCATTGTCAGGAGGGTTTTTTCTTAACCACTAATGCCACCTGGCTTATTTGCTTAGTGAGTCTCAAAGAGTCTCCATACCAGCAGCATCAGCTTTCTTAGAACTTGTTAGAATGCAAGTTCTCAGGCCCTACTCTATATCTATTGCTTTAGAAACTCTGGGGGTAGGGACACTTTTTATCTTAACACACCATCCAAGGGATACTGATGCACAATGAAGTTTGAGAACTACAACTTAAACCCTTTCTCAGGATCCTTGTTGTGTGTTGTTATGAAGACTGACTGTTCAGGATGTATAATAATGGGGTCTGGAAATTGCAGCTAATGTATTATTGTCAAAGTGCAGAGGAGAAGGTTGTACCTAAACTAAGCTTAGAAGATGAATAGGATTGGGTAAACATGAAGGAAGAGGAGGTGGTACTAGGGAATGAAAACGTATAGTGTTTTCAAGGGTAAATGACTAGAGATTTCATCAGATATTTGAATCACATTGATTCTGGGCAATGTTTGCAGGTAGACAGATAAAGGCTCAAATCTCTCCTGTTCCCACCACTTATGTCTTCTGTGATCTTGGATAGTTTACTTAATTGAAACAAATTTATGTAAAATTAGAATAATAATCCTCTTAGAGAATTATTGGGAAGGTTAAATGAGATTATGTAAGTGATGTCCATATCAGAATGTGTAATATTCACTAATATTAGCTATTGCTATTATCATTATTATCTGTTCATTGCTAAATTGTTTCTTATCTCTTCTTTTGGTTTTCTCTTTATCTGTTTGTTTTGGTTTTTGTTGTTAAATAGTTAATTCCTCCTCAGGAATTAGCTTAAATATCTTCTCCTCAGTGAGACTTTCCTTATGAAATAGAGTAAATAAAGGCCCTTCCCCTTTCTGTATCTTGGACCCTGCTTGTTTTCATCTTTATTTATTTATTTAAAGGATTCTCCCCTGTTAGCAATACCTTTGAGTATGGTATTTGCTCTCGGAGTAGTGCCTAGTCATAGTAGAACTCAATAAATATATTTAATAGTTGAATGAATTTTTATGATTCACATAATTATTCACGGAAATCATGCCTACCTGTGGCATCTTTGAGCAGGTATCTAACTTGCATCAAGCCATTCTCCAAAACATATCTCTGTTCTACCTGTGGCCAAAGATAGATGATAAAAGGGGCCATCTAGAAAGAAGAAAAATGGAAAAATGCCATTTTTTTCTTTTGGGGATGAATTGATGATAGTGATCAAAACAAAGCCATTCTGGTACATATCTACCCAGGGTGACAGCTTGCAGGTGTACCTTTTACACATCTTTCTGGCTCTCCCTACCTATTTGGTAAATTCCTTAAACACACATTCATAAGTTTCCCTGAAAAGGTGTACCTTTCTTTTAGCAGGTAGCAATGGTTTAAGTTTTGTTATTTCCTACTGAAATGTCTGAAAATGCAAAATCAACAGATCTCCAGCAAGGTCCTTTTTGAAAATTATGTCTTTAGGGGAGATACTTATATCCTGCTGTAGCTGAGAATATTTGTCTTATTCTTATATTTCCCTTCTCTTTATAAATTTTTGCAAGATTATTTTAATAAATGCAGACCATTAGTATGTTAATACTGTCATGCATTCTTGGTTAATGCAAAAGTACATGTTTAATTTCCTGAAAGATTAGCATGAAAAAAGAGTATACAGTGGTTACATTATTCTGAAAAACAGAATCAAGCTATAGATTTTTTTTAAAAGTTATTTATTTATTTTGCCTGTGCTGGGTCTTTGTTGCTGTATGGGCTTTTCTTTAGTTGCTATGAGTGTGGACTTCTCATTGGTGTGGCTTCCTTTGTTGCTGTGTACGGGCTCTGGGGCACGTGGGCTTCAGGAGTTGTGGTGCATGGGCTCAGTGGTGATCACAGAGTCAGTTCAGTTCAAGGTCAACCTCTGGACAAATGCAGGAGTGGAGGAAAACTAGGCTACTGACTGGGATAAGAATATGGAACTTTCAAATAATCTTGAGGCAGAAACAAATGAAATTTAGGAAGCAGGCTGATGTATAGCAGTCAGCACTGTCACCCAAACACTGTCTAGGAAAGAACTGGGGGAGGGTGAAAGAAGGATGACCTTCAGCAGCTGGGCGTGTCTTTACAGTCTGGGGGCGACCTGGCCTATGAACAGTTGTGACATAGGGGCTCTTTGGTGGCTCCACTGAAGAGAGCTCCCAACATTTCTCCATGTTTTAAAACAGCTGTGCACTGAATTCCAAACCAGACTCTGGACCGTCATTCCTCTTCAGTGTTAAGTCTTAGCCATCGTGAGTCATGCATCAAGCTTTTCCTAGCAAAGCACCACTACAACATGGCTAGGGACGTCATGACTTCTAGGAATGGCTAGTAGGAAGGCGAAAGGAGGAGAGCAGAATAATTTTAGATCTTGGCTTAATTATAGTGGAAGATTGTAGGGACAAATGACCACATACGGTTTTGATTTTCTGTTTCTTTTATTTGTGATGGGCTGCCTTCCCTATTATTATGAATAATGAAGCATAATCCCCAAATAAATATCTTTTCTGTTAATATAATATAACATGTATTTGGTAACTGTAGGACATAAAAAGTACATTTCGGTAAACAATTTCAAGATTCAAATGATGGGCTCTACGATGATCATCTCAGATGTGTTTCTCTGTGATTATTCTTAAAACTCAGAAAATTTATCCAGTAATCAATCCATCACAAATCAAGATACTTCTTTTTATTTTTAAGTATGAATCATGTTTTAAAAACATTTTTGGTTTTTAACTAATAGGGATCTTAGATTCTCCAACAGGGAAATACACATGCCAAAGACAAAGGGGAAAAAAAAGAGGAAAATTAGAATATTTTTCACCGTGTTGTTCCTTTCAAGTGGTCTGGAAAGAAGGAGTTCAGTGATAGAAATTGAAAAGACTTTGTCCATGTTTTTGATAGTACCCACAACTTAAATTCCCATCATGGGTTGAAGATATATTATTTATATTTTTGATACTTCTTTCACTAAGAAAATGATTACAGAATGCAAGCTCTTAATTACACTTTAATTTCTCCAATGAGCCCTTGGCAAACAAAGATAATAGTGTCATTTTGGATGCAATTCAGCTATCTGATGAATGCTAACTTGAAATTTGTTTGATCTAATCCCTCTCATTGGCTCAGCTGATAAGTTAATTCCAAGTGATTGTCATGAAAGCAAGCATCACAAGCCTTATCCTATTGTTGGAAGGCATGTTCTTGGCAAGAAAAGACACCCATGTCTGTGAAGTCTATAAGCATGTCCCTTTATTTTCTTTCATTCTGAGATCAATTTTTTTTCTATTTCATTAAACCTAGGTACACATCCAGTTGGAATTCAATCCCTATGGCTTCACATACTTGCATTTGAACTGATGGATGTTAAACATGGGTTTGAAACTGTTATCTGAGTTCCTTTTTGGTGCTAAGACTCCTTCAGTCAGCTTAGGTTCTCCAAACCAGTCCTTGTTCAAGCCCATGTTTCACTGTAAACAAATAACCCTTGATCAAGAAGAGAACTTTTTATTTTCTATAAGGTGGGCAAATATTTCCCTCAAATTCTAGCCCATCCCTGTTTGGCTGAGTTGCTTGTATATATGAAAAAAGTCTTTGCTGAAGAATTTCAGTGCAATTTCTGAAAAGTCACTTAATGAGAGTGTTTTTATTCATAAAACAAAGGGGATAGAATAGGGCTAGATCATTAAATAGTTTCAAATTCTGAAAACTTTTAAATTGAGAGCTTATAAATGTAGCATGTGATTTGAAAATTTATTCCAACAGTATTATCCTTATTCTAGATAATGTTTTTTTCATGTCATGTTGTCAATGTAAATAATTTTTTTCAAGTAATGATTTCATTGCAGCTACAGTTACCTAAACTTGCCCTAACCAACTCATATGTTTCATACTTTTTCAGATTTGCTTTTGTTTAATTTTAATCTTATTGTAAACAGTGTCATCAGAAAGTATACCTTTTGCTTAGATTGTTTTTGGAATTCAAGGAATGTTTAATGATACTTGTAAAAAAATAAGTACCTCTTGTGCTTTATATCTGTTGTTTATTCAAATCTATCTAGATTTGAATATATAGAATTATTTATATATTTTATATAGAATTATTTATCAGCCTGTGAAATGTTTTGCATATTTCCTTCTACTTCAAAGCTTCCAAAATAATCTGAAAAGCAGCAGAATCACCACAAAGCAGCACCAAAAGAGGGATAAAAGCCCCTTAGATCTGTTTTTGCAATAAATTAACTACACTTTTTTAAAAACCCTGTCATATATTTATCTACTTGTTAAAATGTTGTTATATATTTAGAATAATTTGGGAAAAGGTAAAAGAGAAAATGGAGACATCCTGGATGTTTGAGAGTCCTTTGATAGAATTATATAAACTAAGTTCAGACATCAGTGGTGGGAAACCCCTGGTGCCCGACACAGATTTCTCCTTTAGAAGGCGGACATCTGGTGATGCCAGCTTTTGGCTTGAAGCAGTTGCCAGGGGAGTTTCAACTACAATTCCACAGGATTCCTTTACGGCTCTTTATGGTCTTGCTTTTTTCCTTGCTGGCACTAAACAGGTGAGATACGTTCTCCTTTGATAATTAGTGTCATCTTCCTTGGGGCCTCTGCATCTCTTCCTAGTTTCCAGTGTAGTTTGCATTTATTGCATCTTCTCCCATTTTACATTTGTCACTTGAACCAGCTCGGATAATTCTAAAAAATAGAACACTCTGAATTTCTCTTCCTTTTGATGCTTCCATTTCCCCTTAAGTGCAGCATTTTTTCTTTAAAAGGTATGTATTAGGATCTTCCCTGGAGGAGGGCATAGCAACCCACTCCAGTATTCTTGCCTGGAGAATCCCATGGATAGAGGAGCCTGGCAGGCAGTCCATTGGGTTGCAGAGTTGGGCATGACTGAAGCGACTTAGCACACGTGCATTAGGATATCTTAGAGGCCATTCTGGTCTCACTAGTCTTTTTTGGATTCACAATTTGCATTTGGTTCCAGTTAGCTCCTTAGCTATTTACATGTACATATTTACTGAGTATAAAGGCCTTTAGATCAGTGATATGATACAACTATTTAAAGTCAGTCAAAATACAAGCGTCATAAAACTCACCACACTGATCATGCTGCTGCTGCTAAGTCGCTTCAGTCGTGTCCGACTCTGTGCGACCCTATAGACGGCAGCCCACCAGGCTCCCTGGTCCCTGGGATTCTCCAGGCAAGAACACTGGAGTGGGTTGCCATTGCTTTCTCTGACACTGATCACAGTTTGGTTTAATTACTTTTTTGTTGTTGTTTTTATTGAAGTATAGTTGATTTATAATGTGTCAATTACTTCAGTAAAGCAAAGTGATTCAGTCGTATGTATATATACATTCTTTTTTTAATATGTTCTTTGCCATAAGGTTTATCATAGGATATTGAATATAGATAGGTCTTGGCTATACAGTAGGACCTTGTCATTTATCCATTCTGTATGTGAAAGCTTAGATCTACTAACTCCAGCCTCTCACTCCATCCCTCCTTCAGCCCCCTCCCCCTTGGCAACCACCAGCCTGTTCTCCGTATCCATGATTCTGCTTCCATCTCATAGAAAGGTGCATTTACGTCATGTTTTAGATTGCACATGTAAGTGATATCATATGATATTTGTCTTTATGACTCACTTCATTTAGTATGATAATCTCTAGTTGCATCCAGATTGCTGAAAATGGCATTATTTTGTTATTTTTTGTATGTCTGAGTAGTGTATTCCATTAAATATATGTACCACATTTTCTTTAGTCATTCATCTGTCAATAGACATTTAGGTTGCTTCCTTGTCTTGGCTATTGTGAACAGTGCTGCTATGAACATAGGGGTGCATACATCTTTTTAATTTATAGTTTTGTCCAGATATGCCCAGGAGCGGGATTGCTGAATCAAAGGATAATTCTATTTTTAGTTTTCCAAGGAACCTCCATACTATCTTCTATAGTGACTTCACCAACTAACTTTCCCACCAACAGTTAATTATTTTTTTAATGCTCTTTTTTCCCCTAGCAAGAAGCTCCACGAGGTCACAGCACTTTTCTTTTGTTTTCATTTAGTTTGGTTCCCTTCTGTATCTCACAGTATCCAGCACAGTGCCTAGTATACAGTAAGAACTCATAGAATTCTTGCTGTTACTGAATGTTGGTGATGATGATATTCAAGTCACGTCAAACAATGATAAACATTTATTGAGATTACTATGCATAATTCATCTGATACTATTGCATAATACATAGATTATTAAAGAAAATCTTCAATGCATGATTCACAGGGAAAAAATTTAAGGAAATTTAGAAGATCCCTTTTCTCCTCAAATGACATGCCCATCTTCTAAAGCCTAGAATGTGAGTTATAATGGGCCAAATGTGAAAGCTGGACATAGACAAAGGCTGAGGTCAAAGCCAGACTGGAGGTTAAGTAAAAGATTTCCATGTAAGAACAGTCCTCTGAAAGATAACATCTTCACTGATCACTGAGAGGTTCCTCATGGTAAACAAAAAAACCCCAAGAAACAGTGAAACAAAACCCAAACCCATGGAGGTGGAAAGTGACCATATATACCTTAGTTCTGCGTAGAGCAGAATATGGAAAACAACCCCCAGAGAATTTGTAATCCCTATTCTGCACCCATTCAGATTGGAAGTCAGAATTCATAGTTGCCTGGTGTGACACTTTAAAAAAAACACTTGTAAACATTATTTAAAGTGGCTCTAGACTGATAGTCCTCCTAGGCATCTGCCAGAAGCAAATGTTCACTCTTCTGAGAGAGAATAAATTTCAAACCCACACTTCAAAGAGTTCTCCCAGACTGTGGTTCATAATTACATTATCTCACCATTAAAAAAAACACTCATTCACAAGAAACAAATTATTACAAGTGAGAGTCATGGAAACAGCAAAGCACAGAGTCCAATTTGCAAGAACCATGATACTTGAGATCAAAACTGTATGATATAATGTGTGCTCTGCTGCTGCTAAGTCGCTTTAGTTGTGTCCGACTCTGTGTGACCCCATAGACGGCAGCCCACCAGGATCCCCCATCCCTGGGATTCTCCAGGCAAGAACACTGGAGTGGGTTGCCATTTCCTTCTCCAATGCATGAAAGTGAAAAGTGAAAGTGAAGTCGCTCAGTTGTGTTCGACTCTTAGCGACCCCCTGGACTGCAGCCCACCAGGCTCCTCTGCCCATGGGATTTTCCAGGCAAGAGTATTGGAGTGGGGTGCCATTGCCTTCTCCAAATGTATGCTCACTGTATTTAAATGAATGAAGACATTTAAAATGTAATTTAAAAACAAGATTAAAAGATTTAGGTAGTCATATTTAAAAATTAATTAGATAAAATTTCTAAAAATGAAATAGTTTAAATTATAAAAACCCTTTGGAATAACTAAACAGCGGATTTGACACAGCTAAATAATCAACTGAAAGACCTGTATGAAGAAAGTATAAAAAATATAGTCCAGACAGGAAAAAGACAGAAAAGGTATCAAAGAACCGTTAAGAGACATGATGGACAGAGAAGGAAAATTCAATGTACATATAATCAAATGAAGGAACAACTAGAAGAATGAGTGAGTGGCAACTGTCTTTAAAAGTAGCTGAAAAAATATCAATTAATGAAAGATACCAACCAACACATGGATTTAGGAAGCCCGAGTCTTAAATAAAAGTGACTAAAGACACAGTGTGTACGTGTTCTCGTTAAAATGCAGAATACCACAGGCAAAGGAATTTTTAAAGCAGACAAAAAGAAAAGGAAGAAAGGCGTTTCTGAGTAGCACCTAAAGAACAACAACTCTGGAATGAAGATGTCTATGTTCACATGCTGCCTCAGACGCTCACTAACTGGGTAACTTTAGGCAAAAGGGTGAGCTCTCTGTGCTTTAAAATAACAAAACAAAATAGGAATAACAATTAGAGTATCTACATCAAACTCACAGAGTTGTTATGAGGATTACATAAGTTAGTACTTGTTAAGTACTTAGAATCTAGCATGTGGCAAATGCTAGTTGACTATTTTATGAATAAAATTTAAAAATACAAAGGAATAACATACTGACTTCTCAACAGCAGCAGTGGAATAAAACAGAATAATTATTCAAAGTTATAAAAGCAAATAACAATTCATCTGGAATTGTGCAAAAGAGGTATTTCTAGAAATGTGCCAAGCAAAGATATCTGTAATCAAACAAAGAATAAACAAACTCTGATAGTCCAATGACTGCTAAAAATCCTTCTAAAAAATGTACTTAAGGGAAAATAAGTGATCCCAGAAAAGGTCGGAGATCCAGAAAGGAAAGATGAACAAGAACAACAAAAGTGGTACACAAGAGTGTAGATTTAAACAGATGTTGACTACTTAAGAATATAAAAACAACTTCTTAAGTAGCATGGAATAAAACACTGGATAACAACAGCATATAATTACAAATGAGGTGAGAGGGGTTGGTTAAAGCATTTTTTGAGATCCATTTTACTCTTTGAGAAGAGGGTGAAATGTTACCTAACGTTATAATATGCAAGGATAAACATTAGTATACAACTTTAATACAGATCCTAGAGATGGGAATGGCAACCCACTCCAGTATTCTTGCCTGGAAAATACCATGGACAGAGGATCCTGGAGGGCGGGCTACAGTCCATTGGGTCACAAAGAGTTGGACATGACTGAGTGACTAACACTCTTAATATGGAATATGAAATTCCTAGGGGAACTAGAGAACACTCACGGAGAAGGCAATGGCACCCCACTCCAGTACTCCTGCCTGGAAAATCCCATGGACGGAGGAGCCTGGTAGGCTGCAGTCCATGGGGTTACTGAGGGTTGGACACAACTGAGTGACTTCACTTTCACTTTTCACTTTCATGCATTGGAGAAGGAAATGGCAACCCACTCCAGTGTCCTTGCCTGGAGAATCCCAGGGATAGGGGAGCCTGGTGGGCTGCTGTCTATGGGATCACACAGAGTCGGACACAACTGAAGTGACTTAGCAGCAGCAGCAGCAGAGAACACTCAAAGAATAGATTAAGAGTATATCCTAGGAAGAGAAAAGAGAGTGACTGTTTGGAGTAAAATCAAGCCTCTATAAGATCTGAAGTAAGACCACCCCTCTTTAGGCCATCACTGCATCACTTTCAAGTAAGACTACACTTGATTTGACTCTGAATCTCCATCAGCAGGAGTCACTGGCAAGAACTGACCTGCTGTTCCCTCTCAACACTAGCAGTTTCTAGAGCAACCACAGCCTCTCTGCCTTGGGATCTTCAGTTCCAGATCCTCCAGTTTCTTCATTCAGTTCAGTTGCTCAGTTGTGTCTGACTCTTTGTGACCCCATGGACTGCAACACGCCAGGCCTCCCTGTCTATCTCCAACTCCCAGAGTTTACTCAAACTCATGTCCATTGAGTCAGCAATGCCATTCAACCATCTCATCCTCTGTCATCCCCTTCTCCTCCCACCTTCAATCTTTCCCAGCATCAGGGTCTTTTCAAATGCATCAGTTCTTTGCATTAGGTAGCCAAAGTATTGGAGTTTCAGCTTCAGCATCAGTCCTTCCAATGCATATTCAGAATTAATTTCCTTTAGGATTGACCAGTTGGATCTCCTTGCAGTCCAAGGGACTCTCAAGAGTCTTCCCCAACACCACAATTCAAAAGCATCAATTCTTTGTCACTTAGCTTTCTTTATAGTCCAACTCTCACATCCATACATGACTACCGGAAAAACCATAGCTTTGACTAGATGGACCTTTGTTGGCAAAGTAATGTCTCTGCTTTTTAATATGCTGTCTAGGTCAATCATGACTTTTCTTCCAAGGAGCAAGTGTCTTTTAATTTCATGACTGCAGTCACCATCTGCAGTGATTTTGGAGCCCCCAAAAATAGTCTCTCACTGTTTCCACTGTTTCCCCATCTATTTGTCATGGAGTTATGGGACCAGATGTTATGATCTATGATCTTAGTTGCATTTTAAGCCAACTTTTTTACTCTCCTCTTTCATTTTCATCAAGAGGCTCTTTAGTTCTTCTATACTTTCTTCCATAAGTTATCTGCATATTTGAAGTTATTGATATTTCTCCTGGCATTCTTGATTCCAGCTTGTGCTTCTTCCAGTTCAGCATTTCTCATGATGTACTCTACATAGAAGTTAAATAAGCAGCGTGACAATATACAGCCTTGACATAATGCCTTTGCTGATTTGGAACCAGTCTGTTGTTCCAGGTTCAGTTCTAACCTGCATACAGATTTCTCAGGTCAGGTGGTCAGGTATTCCCATCTCTTTAAAAATGTTCCACATTTTGTTGTGATCCACACAGTCAGAGGCTTTGGCATAGTCAATAAAGCAAAAGTAGATGTTTCTTTGGAACTCTCTTGCTTTTTTGATGATCCAATGGATGTTGGCAATTTGATCTCTGGTTCCTCTGCCTTTTCTAAATCCAGCTTGAATATCTGGAAGTTCATGGTTCACATACTGTTGAAGCCTGGCTTGGAGAATTTTGAGCATGACTTTGGTAGCGTGTAAGATGAGTGCAATTGTGTGGTAGTTCGAGCATTCTTTGGCATAGCCTTTCTTTGGGATTGGAATGAAAACTAACCTTTTCCAGTCCTGTGGCCACTGCTGAGTTTTCCAGATTTGCTGGCATATTGAGTGCAGCATTTTTATAACATCATCTCTTGTGATTTGAAATAGCTCAACTGAAATTCCATCACCTCCACTAGCTTTGTTTGTAGTGGTGCTTCCTAAGGCCCAGTTGACTTCGAATTCCAGGATGTCTGGCTCTAGGTGAGTGATCACACCATCATGTTTATCTGGGTCATTAAGATCTTTTTTGTATGGTTTTTCTGTGTGTTCTTGCCATCTCTTCTTAATATCTTCTGCTTCTGTTAGGTCCATACCATTTCTGTCCTTTATTGTACCCCTCTTTGCATGAAATGTTCCCTTGGTATCTCTTATTTTCTTAAAGAAATCTCTAGTCTTTCCCATTCTATTGTTTTCCTCTATTTCTTTGCACTGGTCACTAAGGAAGGCTTTCTTATCTCTCCTTAGGATTCTTTGGAACTTTGTATTCAAATGGGTATATCTTTCTTTTTCTCCTTTCCCTTTTTCTTCTCTTCTTTTCACAGCTATTTGTAAGGCCTCCTCAGACAGCCATTTTGCTTTTTTGCATTTCTTTTTCTTGGGGATGGTCTTGATGCCTGCCTCCTGTACAGTGTCAGGAACCTGCATCCATACTTCTTCAGGCACTCTGTCATTCAGATCTAATTCCTTGAATCTATTTGTCACTTCCACTGTATAATCATAAGGGATTTGATTTAGGTCATACCTGAATGGTCTTGGAGAAGGCAATGGCAATCCACTCCAGTAACCTTGCCTGGAAAATCCCATGGGCAGAGGAGCCTGGAAGGCTGCAGTCCATGTGGTCACAAAGAGTCGGACATGACTAAGGGACTTCACTTTCACTTTTCACTTGAATGGTCTAGTGGTTTTCCTTGCTTTCTTCAATTTAAGTCTGAATATGGCAATAAGAGAGCTTCCCTGGTGGCTCAGATGGTAAAGCGTCTGCCTACAATGTGGGAGACCCCGGTTCAATCCCTGGGTCGGGAAGATCTCCTGGAGAAGGAAATGACAACCCACTCCAGTATTCTTGCCTGGAAAATCCCATGAATGGAGGAACCTGGTAGGCTACAGTACATGGGATCACAAAGAGTCAGACACAACTAAGCGACTTCACTTTCTTTCTTTCTTTATGGCAATAAGAAGTTCATGATCTGAGCCAGTCAGCTCCCAGTCTTGTTTTTGCTGACTGTATAGAGTTTCCCCTTCTTTGGCTGCAAAGAATAGAATCAATTGGATTTTGGTATTGACCATCTGGTGATGTCCATGTGTAGAGTCTTCTTTTGTGTTGTTGGCAGAGGGTGTTTGCTATGACCAGTGTGTTCTCTTGGCAATACTGTGTTAGCCTTTGCCCTGCTTCATTCTGTATTCCAAGCCCAAATTTGCCTGTTACTCCAGGTATCTCTTGACTTCCTACTTTTGCATTCCAGTCTCTTATGATGAAAAGGACATCTTTTTTGGGTGTTAGTTCTAGAAGATCTTGTAGGTCTTCATAGAACTGTTCAACTTCAGCTTCTTCAGCATTACTGGTCAGGGCATAGACTTGGATTACTGTGATATTGAATAGTTTGCCTTGGAAATAACAGAGATAATTCTGTCATTTTTGAGATTGCATCCAAGTACTGCATTTCAGACTCTTTTTGTTGACTATGAGGGCTATTCCGTTTCTTCTAAAGGATTCTTGCCCACAGTAGTAAATATAATGGCCATCTGAGTTAAATTCACCCACTCCAGTCCATTTTAGTTGGCTGGTTCCTAAAATGTCAATTTTAACTCTTGCCATCTCCTGTTTGGCCACTTCCAATTTGCCTTGATTCCTGGACCTAACATTCCAGGTTCCTATGCAGTATTGCTCTTTGCAACATTGGACTTTACTTCCATCACCAGTCACATTCACAACTGGGTTTTGTTTTTGCTTTGGCTTTGTCTCTTCATTCTTCTGGAGTTATTTCTCCACTCCTCTCCAGTAGCATATTGGGTATCTACCAAATTGGGGAGTTCATCTTTCAGTGTCCTATCTTTTTGCCTTTTCATAATGTTCATGGGATTCTCAAGGCAAGAATACTGAAGTATTTTGTCATTCCCTTCTCCAGTAGACCACATTTTGTCAGAACTCTCCACTATGACCCATCTATCTTGGGTGGCCCTACATGGTATGGCTCATAGTTTCATTGAATTAGACAAAGCTGTGGTCTATGTGATCAGTTTGATTAGTTTTCTGTGATTGTGATTTTCAGTTTGTCTGCCCTCTGATGGAGAAGGTTAAGAGACTTATGGAAGCTTCCTGATGGGAGAGACTGACTGAGGGAAAAACTGGATCTTGTTGTGATGGGCGGGGCCGTTCTCAGTAAATCTTTAATCCAATTTTCTGTTGCAGGGCAGGGCTGTGTTCCCTCCCTGTTATTTGATCTGAGGCCAAACTATGGTGGAGGTAATGAAGATAATGGTGACTGCCTCCAAAAGGACCCGTGCATACACTGCTACACTCAGTGCTCCCAACCCTGCAGCAGGCCACCGCTGGCCCACACTTCTGCCGGAGACTCCTGGACACTCACAGGCAGGTCTCAGTCAGTCTCTTGTGGGGTCACTGCTTTCTCCTGGTCCTGGTGTGCACAAGGTTCTGTTTGTGCCCTCCAAGAGTGGGATCTCTCCAAGGATGGACATCTTCTTTTCACGCATCTCACATCATTAGGCCTGCAGGTTGCATGGGTTTTTTCCTAGATTTCTTTTTCCTAGACCCCTCTATCTTTGAATCACACATCATCAGATTATACCATTTACTACTTGAATTAAGTTCAGTTATCTGTTTCCCCTTTATCAGGGACATATCCCTTCCTTCCTTAAAAATTAGCTCCTGGATTATTCTCTGCAAGTTCCTATAAATTTAAAGTGCACATCTCAGTGGATTATTTTTATTCAGAGGCTGGTGGTGAAGAGGGAGACTCTGCTCTGTGTGGTCATTCACAGATTGAGGGCAATGCATGCTCTGCTATCTTCACCATATGATTTCTAAGGACACTGTTGAGGTCAAGGTCCTAGTGGCAGACAGCAAAGAGAGAATAGGATCATGAAAAATGTTTTTCTGAGGTGGGAAGGGAGACTGAGAAAGGTAAGTCGGGTGGAGAGTACCCAAGAAGAAGCTAGTTAGTGAATAGCTAACCAGTCTCTGTCCTAGTCTTTGCTTCTGGCACCAACTCACTCTCTTTTTTTGTTTACCCATACACTCATCCTCACCAGGAGGGAATAACCAAAAGTCCCATTCATTTACTGCATCCATTGCGAAGGTCTGGATCTCTAGGTGCTGATAGTACTATTCATTAGGTCTAAACATAGCTCTAGAGGCCTATAGACTAACGACAGATTTATGGTCCCTACCCTTCCAATTCATCCATACACACACACACACACACACAACACAGTGTCTAAGCAGGGACAAGATAATTACAATTCAAATTTGTGCTTTGAAAAGAGATTCACAGCCATGATGCAAGCCTGAGGGGTGAGCATTGTCCGTGCTGTGACCCCTGGTGACTGGAGTTCCTCTCTTAGACCTCGTTTGCTCTCTGGTAGGAATGCTTTTGTTCATTGTTCTTTGTGAACTCTGGTTCCACTTTCTGGGTGGTTTGTCCTTACCTATTATCTTCCACGGCCACAACTGAAGTGGATTTAAGGGACTATCAATTCTGGGGCTGTAAAACTTTTGTAGCCCACTCCATTCTGGCACACAGTTGGAACCCCAAGAATTGTTTTTTGGCCCTAAAACTCAAAGTGCTTTTCAGTTGGGTTTGTTTTATTTTGTCATTACAATTCCCTTGAAAACTTAGTAGGCTTTGGGTTGATTTGTTATTATTAGTTTACCCACAAACTTCCCTAGACATATTGGTCAAGCCCAGTGTCTGCTTCCTTGCTTTTAGGCCACTCTCTCCACAGAATGTCACCAGATCTGAAGCCATTAGTTTAAGGGAGAAGATCTTTCCCTTAATCAGATCATTGCCACAGAGTTGAGTCTTAACGGGGCTGTGTTGTTTAAGGGCTTTTTATTTGTATTTCCTATGTTTTGCAAGCTTTCCTATGAGCTTTGCAAGCATTGTGAGGCCACAAACCTCTATTTCCTTTTATTGCTGCTTCTAAATAGCCAGTTCTTGCCTGAGCTTATTCTTTCTTCTGAAATATTGCTACATGCATCTAGTAAAAATCAACCACACTTTTAACATTTTTCTAACTTTCTCACCTTTGAACCAAAGATTCAAAGGTAGTTGATTGAGTTTCCAAGTAATAGAAGTGTCAGTTATTAGGATGCTTGGTCACAGCATAGCAAGGGCCTCCATCTTTCTAGTGTCCAACAGGCATCATTGTTAGTTGGCCATTAAGCCAATGCCATATGTTCCTTCTGTGATCTGGACCGACTGTTGCTCCTGATGTCATCTTTCACTAGCCTCCCCATGACTCCTCATACTTCCGCCACACTGGCTTTCCAAGATTCTATTTACCTTCCTAGTTTAAAGCCCTTGATGTTATCTTTCTGGGTTTAGAATATTCTTCTCTCAGATATTAACATACAAGTTTCCTCTTACAGATTTTTTTTGTGAAGCCTTCCATAGCGACCCCACTACCAATCAGTTAAATCGTCATTTTGTTTTACTTGTTTTATCCACAGTTTTGGCTAGTGTGACACCTTCAAACTAGCTCTTCTGTAGCTTCACTCAGTGTGACTTCCCCCATAACCCCCGATTTTGGAAAGCTTCTTTATTTCTGACACACACAAAAAATGTGTTCCAGGCTCACGTAAGGCCTTCTTTATTCTTTATCCCAATTTTAAAATTAAAATTTTCCCAAAAAATCTGATCTTTCCGAAGATGAAAAAAGAGTTTAAAATCTGGATGCTATGGCTACTTATTTAGCTGACATTGCTTTTAGACCATCAGTAGACAATTAATTTCAGTTTAGGGAATTGTTTTATAATTAGTTTAAACTTTTTCAAGTAATAATGCATTTTCATGATTCAAAAGTTAAAAAAAATATATATATATATACACACACACACACACATACACACACAGTGTTTTGCTCTCATTCCTGCTCCTTGCATTTTTATTTCCTTGCCCTCTACAATTGACCTTTGAAGCACACTGGTTGAAATTACAAAGGTTCACTTATATACAGATTTTTTTTAGTAGTGAATACTACAGTACTATACTACATGATCACTGTTGGGTGAATCTGCAAATACCACAGAACCAAAGATATAAGAAACCATGATACCAAACATGCTGAGTCACTTCAGTCGTGTCCATCTCTTTGTGACCCAACGGACTATAGCCTGCCAGACTCCTCTGCCCTTGGAATTTTCCAGGCAAGAATACTGGAGTTGGTTGCCATGCCCTTCTCCAGGGAATATTTCTAACCCAGGGATGGAACCCACATCTTTCATCTTGTGTATTGGCAGGCAGGTTCTTTACCACTAGTGCCACCTGGAAAGCCCTATATATAAGGAGGGCCGACTGTAAGTTACACGTGGATTTTTGACTGCATAGAGGGTGGCACCCCTGATACTGACATTACTAAATACTCAACTATATATTGATTAATTTCTTTCTTTTGTTTAACCCTCTGCATCTTACTCTGTGAACTTTTCCCTACAGATATACAATTTTATTAGTTTCTTGTTTACCTTTTCATTGTTTCATTTTGCAAATACTCATTGCATTTTTTTTCCTTCTTATACAAAATATAGCATAAGATAGATACTCCTCTGTACTTGCATATATTTGCTTAAGAATATATGAAGGCAATCTCTCCACATCAGTGCATGGTCTTCCTTTTTGAAAACTGCTTAGAATTGCACTGAGTGGCTGTATCAGACTTTATTCAACTAATTTTTTATTGCTAAAGACTTGGGTTTTTTCCCCCAGTCTTTTGCTCTTGCTGACAATGTTGCAGTGAATACCCTTGTGCATACATGATTTCATACTTGCAAAGACATATCAGTAGAATAAATTATTAGAGGTAGGTTTTCCCCAACTAAAGATAATATCTGGAATTTTGTTAGAGGTGGTGAAACTCTTCTGCATGGAAGTAGCATCATTCTGTTTCCCACCAACAATATGAGCTTTTTTCTGCCAAGTTGATAAATAAGAAACGGTACCTTGCTGTATAGTTTTACTTTACATTTCTTAATATGATTGAGAATGAGCGTCATTTAATGTGTTTAAGGGGCATTTTTTTCCTCCTATGTACTCTTTGTTCAAATCTTTCCCTCATAGTTCGGTCAGGAATTTTTGGTCTTTTTTCAATTTCTAGTTGCTCTTCACGTATCAGGAAAATTTACCTTTATCTGATAGTTGTTGCAAGTTTTTTTTTTCAATGTGTTATTTGTCTTGCAATTTTCTTATACTCAGTTCATTTCAGTTCAGTTCAGTCGCTCAGTCGTGTCTGACTCTTTTCGACCCCATGAATTGCAGCACGCCAGGCCTCCCTGTCCATCACCAACTCCCAGAGTTCACTCAGACTCATGTCCATCGAGTCAGTGATGCCATCCAGCCATCTCATCCTCTGTCGTCCCCTTCTCCTCCTGCTCCCAATCCTTCCCAGCATCAGAGTCTTTTCCAATGAGTGAACTCTTCACATAAGGTGGCCAAAGTACTGGAGTTTCAGCCTTAGCATCATTCCTTCCAAAGAAATCCCAGGGCTGATCTTCAGAATGGACTGGTTGGATCTCCTTGCAGTCCAAGGGACTCTCAAGGGTCTCCTCCAACACCACAGTTCAAAAGCATCAATTCTTCGGCGCTCAGCTTTCTTCACAGTCCAACTCTCACATCCATACATGACTACTGGAAAAACCATAGCCTTGACTAGATGGACCTTTGTTGGCAAAGTAACGTCTCTGCTTTTCAGTATGGTATCTAGGTTGGTCATAACTTTTCTTCCAAGGAGTAAGCATCTTTTAATTTCATGGCTGCAGTCACCATCTGCAGTGATTTTGGAGCCCCCAAAAATAAAGTCTGACACTGTTTCCACTGTTTCCCCATCTATTTCCCATGAAGTGATGGGACCAGATGCCATGATCTTCGTTTTCTGAATGTTGGGCTTTAAGCCAACTTTTTCCACTCTCCACTTTCACTTTCATCAGGAGGCTTTTTTGTTCCTTTTTAGTTCCTTCTCTTATACTATTTTCCCCCAATTCTTGACATGTATAAGTTTTTAATATTATGTATTTTCCTTTGTCAGTCTTCTCTTATGGCTTTTGGAATTTATATATTTAGGAAAGTCTTCCCTAGTTTAAAGTAATAAGACAATTCACTCATGTTTTCATATCATATTTTATATGGTTTTCTTTTAAAAAAATATATATCTGTATTCTTTTTTGGAGTTTTTCTTGGAGTATATAGTGAGGGATCAGTCCAGTTTTATCTTTCTCCAAGTGGCTATTCAGTTGTTCCAAAACCAGTTGTTTAAAAGTGCATCTGAAGCTTATTGATATGAAAAGCCTGGTTTATCATATTTTTTATTTCCCACATGTATTTGAGTCTAGTTCTGGAATTTCTATTCTGTTCTTTTGGTCTACCTTGTTATTCATACTGAGTACAGTACCATTTTTCTTTCTGATATTTTGTGGTATATCTTAGTACCTAGTTCTGTCAATCCTCTATTGTTCTTTGTCTAAGTTTCCCTGGATACTATTGTTTATTATTTATTTTTCTGTAAAAGCTTTAGAATAAAATTTTCAAGTTGCAGAGAAAAAATTCTTTTAGTGCTTTTATTGGGATCTTGTGCCTCTTTTTATTATAAGATACTTAAACTAAGATGGTCAGACTGAGTATTCACATCTCAGTTCCTGAAGTTCCTAACTACTAAAAAACAGGCTTTTCTGATTCAAATTCAAAAATAATAATCATATAAAACTGATCTTTACTTAAGGCACTGCATATTTCTGGTACCTACGATTCCAGATTTTTCCATTTATAGACTTAAAAGCTTTCTGGAAGCTTTGCCCATGCTGGTCACTTGCAGGCGAAGAGTTCACTTTGCAAGGTCACTTTGTCAGTCTTTTTTCCCAACACTCTGTACAGTTCCAAGTTTTAAGCTTTTTAAAATAAAACTATTTTCTCTTAGAATGATTAAAAGTGCTCTAAGGAAGAACCACTGGTTTGGAGGTCTGTATACAATTGTGTCATTTCTGGCTCAAATAACTTCTAGTTTGCTTAAAATTTTAACAATAGTTCTGAGGTTTTGCACATTAAACAAACTTTGAGCTTTCAGCTGAGGAGTCCTGGTTGACTGATTTGAATATCCTTGAGAGATCTACACCTGTGAATAGCAGTGGAAGAATATATTTATCTCTCTACAAAAGACTCCATCCTGAAATTTAAATTGCATTTTTTTAGAGAAATTACTTGAAAATATATATTCTACTAAAATGGAGAAAAAGTACTATCTGAAAAGAAGAAAAGAGTCTAGTAATATATGAGGGAAAGCTATCATAATAACTATATTTCTCCAACACTGCACGTATATAATTTTTGTGATTACTACTTACAGTATTAATGGGGTACCTTAGTAGATATTAGGGGCTTCCCTGATTACTCAATAGGTAAAGAATCTGCTTGCAATACAGGAGCTGCAGGAGATGTGGGTTTGATCTCTGGTTCAGGAAGATCCCCTGGAGAAGGAAATGGCAAACTACTCCAGTATTCCTGCCTGGAGAATTCCATAGACAGAGGAGCCTGGTGGACTACAGTCTATGGGGTCGCAAAGAGTTAGAAATGACTGAACGACTAATACACATACACACACACATACACACACACGTGCACACACACACACGCACAGACAAACTGAAAAAAAAAGTGTTGATAGTACTTAGGCACATAAGAAATACCGTAAGTAACTGTAAGACAAAGCGATAAGAACTTTTCAAGCACTCTCATTTAAATTTATAACAACCTGATGGCATAAAGGGAAGCCCAGGTGACTCAGCAGTAAAGAATCGCCTGCCAGTGAGGAGCTATAGGAGACATGGGTTCAGTCCCTGGGTTGGGAAGATCCTCTGGAGGAGGAAAGGGCAACCCACTCCAGTATTCTTACCAGGATAATCTCATGGACAAAAAGTCAGACATGACTGAAGCATCTGAGCACACGTGCACAATAGCTTAAATCCTATTATTACTTTCCATTTTATAGACAAGGACTGTGATGGACTTAGCAATGTCAGTTATAATATGGAGGCATGCTCAAAGCATTAGGAGACTGCCGAGTAGCCTGGAGCTTGGAGAAAGAAGTAGGGTGTGATGGTCATCTGTGTCTTTGTGAGAAAAAAAAAAAAAAAAATGGGCTCTATTCTAGATAACATGATATAGAGAAGGTGATCAGTAAAGAAATATGTAGTATGTAGACTAAATATCACATGTTGATAGACTGGATATAATTGAGTCAAGGGTAATTAAGATATGTCTTCCATTGTCTCTTGCTTAGATGATTGGTACAATGAAGTGACTGATGGAGACTATAATTATGGAAGGTGAAATGAGTTATGGAGAGATGATAGCTTGCTTAAATATAATTTTGGATGTTTCTGATTTATTATTTATTATTCTTCTATAAATATTTTACTTTTTATGTTGTGTATTTTCTTTGCTTATAAGAAAAGACAGGTATAATGTTTTAAAATACTTTCATTTCTTTCAACTGAACTATAAAAAAAAATCCATAAAGAATTATCTAAAATCAAGGCAAAGGCAGTTACAAGAGGCAGAGTTGGAGAGACCTTTGAAGAGATTACTTTTCCTCTGTAGCACAGTTTATGGACACACCTTCTTATTTTCACTTTTCTGATTCAAAGTCATTGTTGAATTCTCTCACCAAACGCTCTCCTGCAGACAGAGTACAAGATCTCCTTCCTTTGTCCCTGCTGTTGTTGATGTCCACACATAGACCTTATCCTCAGTCAAGCAGCTTGGGTGGGTAGGCAGTGATGGGGCGGGGTGAAGGAGTCTTAGGTCTAAAAGGGCTCTGCTGTAGCTGCTGGACGGTCATCTAGGAGGCACATGCTGCAGTGAATCTAACTGACTTGGAGGTTAGCAGGAAAGCTTGATGCAAATGCACTAAAACTCTGGGGCATCAATTTCAAATTTAACTTTTACTGGAGCTGCCTTGATATCACCATGATAAACAGTATTATATAAAAACACCAGGATGATTCATTCATTCCACAGGGCTTGGTTCACACAGTAAAGAATCTGCCTGCAATAAAGGAAACCTAGGTTCTATCCCTGGGTTGGGAAGATACCCTGGAGAAGGAATAGCAACCCACTCAGTATTCTTACCTGGAGAATTCCATGGACAGAGGATTCTGTTGGACTACAGTACATGGGGTCATAAAAATTGGACATGACTGAGCGACTTTCACTTGCTTTCTTTTTTTTTTTTTTCAGGATGACTCCATGGTACAGAGTATACATAAATCTTAGTGGATATTTAATAAAGCTTAGGTCCCTGAGACTCAGATAGGGAGATACTTCTTGGAGCTCCCCAGCCCTGTTTCTTCTTCTTCCTGGGCTGTATTCCCAATCTTCCTTCTAAGTAGGGTGTAGCCATGTAATAGGTTCTTACCAATGGAAATATAGGAAGAAGTGTGTATCATTTAAAAAGTAAGAATAGCTTCTCCAGGCTCTCTTTGCCTATTGACTGGTTGCATTTAAATGACCATGAGGTCACCATGATGATGAATACTCAAGGTGGAAGGATGCTTTGTTCCTGAATCTTATGTGAAGTCACCTGCCCACAAGGAATATCAATTTTGGTTTTACATGAGAAGGATACTTGTCTTAGCTGAAGGACCCAGACAGTTTCTCTAGAGGAACTAATATTTAAATTAAGACTTTAAGTTGAAAAAGAGACCAAGTGGTCTAAATAAATTTTCAATCATGTTTGGATTTATCTATACCAAATCAAAAATTTCATGAAGGATATTTTTAACTCACTCTAGCACAAGCTGGAATCAAGATTGCTGGGAGGAATATCAATAACCTCATATATGCAGATGACACTACCCTTGTGGCAGAAAGGAAGAGGAACTAAAGAGCCTCTTGACAAAAGTGAAAGAAGAGAGTGAAAAAGCTGGCTTAAAACTCAACATTCAGAAAACTAAGATCATGGCATCTGGTCCCATCACTTCATGACAAATAGATGGGGAAAGAATGCAAAGAGTAAGAGAGTATTTTGGGGGGCTCCAAAAGTGACTGCAGTCATGAAATTAAAAGATGCTTGCTCCCTGGAAGAAAAGCTATGACCAACCTAGGCAGCATATTAAAAAGCAGAGACATTCATTACTTTGCCAAAAAAGGTCTGTCTAGTCAAAGCTATGGTTTCTCCAGTAGTTGTGTACACATATGAGAGTTGGGCCATAAAGAAAGCGGAACGCCGAAGAATTGATGCTTTTGAACTGTGGTGTTGGAGAAGTCTCTTGAGAGTCTTATGCACTGCAAGGAGATCCAACCAGTCAATCCTAAAGGAAATCAATCCTGAATATTCATTGGAAGGACTGATGCTGAAGCGGAAACTCTAATACTTTGGCCACCTGATGCAAAGAACTGACTCATTTGAAAAGACCCTGATGCTGGGAAAGATCGAAGGTGAGAGGAGAAGGGGATGACAGAGGATGAGATGTTGGGTGGCATCACCAACTCAATAGACATGAGTTTGAGTAAACTCTGGAAGTTGGTGATGGACAGGGAAGCCTGGCATGTTGCAGTCCATGGGGTCACAAAGAGTCAGACACGACTGAGTGACTGAACTGAAACTGAAAAAGGGGATGTGCTTTGAAATCAATGAAGTTGACCAAAAAATACCCTTCATGGAATTTCTAAATGATATTTCAATATTAACCAAAAAGTAGTCATTGAATGGAAAGAGGGTATTTTAAAAATTTGTACAGTAGTGAGATTCACTTCACAGTCATAAATCTATTCTATTTTCTTCATTTATTCAACTTATTAAAGATCAAATATCAGGTGTATTATATCTTGGAGCTATAAATTATGAATAAGACAGTCTCTCCCCTTATGGATAGTCTATTGAAAAAGAAAGCAGTTACACAAAGGATCATGTGAAGGGAAATATAAAGACAAACTGAAATTAGTATGAAGGAAAAAACAAAACAAAACTGGGAGATATGAAATATTCCAGGGGTTTCTGATCTAGTCTGAGAGGTAGTTAGGAAGCACTCTCTGAGGCAAAGTGTTTTTGATTTGGGATCTAACAAGTGAGCAAAAGTTAACATGATGAGAAGAGACAGGGGTGAGACTGCTGGGGAGGTCTGAGCAAGGAGGAAGGATTAGAAATTCTGTAGGCCAGAGTGGTTGCAGTATGATAATGCAGGAGGTTTTAAAGCTGCAGCAACCGAGGTCAGAGAGGGATGATGTGAGGCCAGTGAAGAATTTTGCTGTAAGAATAGTAAGATATCATTGTTATTAGTAACATTTTTGTTATCATTTTGAAAATTCATTCTGGTTTAAATGTGGACGGGAATTAGAAGAAGTCAGAGTGGATGTTGGTAGAGCAGTAAGGAACCTATGGAAGTCCTTGCAGGAAAGCCAAGATGGTGGCTAAGCCCAGGGTAGGCTGTGGAGCAGGAGAAAAACAGATGGATTAAGAAGATATTTTTAAAGCCTGAATAAACAAAGCAACCAGTAGTGGCATGGAAACAATATTCAAGAGAGTTCATTTTAAAATTTCTGATTTATTGCCTAAAATCCATGGAATAACATTAATAGGACTGAAAATGTCTTTCATGATCTTGACATTCCATCTAATCAATTTGTTCACTTTCCTCTCAGTGTTCATACATTTTTCCTGCATATGTGTATCTAAGATATTTTCTAGACTTTCTGCTTGTCTGTCTTCAATAAAAAACAATTTCTCCAAGTAACCTAAAACTACAGTTCTTCAAAATTAATTGAAAACTTTACAGTAGTTTTCTTAGTAGAAAGCAGATAGGGTTTAAAACTCTGAAAGGGGATTCTGGATTTAGTGTGGAAGGATCTTGCAATAATGTATTCCAGATGAAAACACAGAAAGATTGGAAAGCCCCAGTCCCCAAGGACTCTTACTTCTCAGTTCCTTTTCTGTCCCCACAGCCTCAACTCTCCACTGTACAAATGGAGAATTCTTCCAAATTTCCAGAATTTCTAATGTTTTTCCTGTATTTCTTCAGAATTCTCAAATGATAAAGTATCCTACTCTCATTGTCTTCTTTTTTCCCTTACTAAAACTGTACATATACATCTTTTGAACAACCATATTTTTAAAAATTATTGGAGAAGGAAATGGCAACCCACTTCAGTACTCTTGCTTGGAAAATCCCATGGACGGCGGAGCCTGGTGGGCTGCTGTCTATGGGGTCTCACAGAGTCGGACACAACTGAAGCGACTTAGCAGCAGCAGCATTTTAAAAATTTACTTTCCCAAACCCTGGGTTCATATCCTATGCCTCACATTGTTCTTTCTCGTCCTATGTGTGAACCTTTTCTTCTGCTTGTTTGTACTTAACCAATTTTATTGTTTCTCATTTTGAAAGATTGTTTATTTACTATCATGACTATATAAGTCATGTATAGAGAAATTTTTTTTTTTAAATAATTGAGAAATGTCTCTTAACAGATAGTAGAACAACTATGAGGTTGGAATGATGTAGGTTTGACCACAAATAGCATCAGAAAAATAAATGTGAATCACAAAGTCTCAGTAGAAATTCCTGGAGGTGGACATAAAACTAAGAAAATAATAGTATTATAGTTAGAATATGAATTAAGCCAGTATTCTCCACAACAAATTTTGACTTTTATGGTTTCATCAGATCAAAATTCTCTTCATAGAAAGCAGAAGAGGTGTGTATCAGCATTACTTTTAGGAAAATGAAAAATTTAACATTAGTTTTTAATCTTCTTGACAGCAGAAAATTGAAAGTTGATAGATGGAATGTACATACGTGGGTGATTATTAAACTTTCATTTATGCATAACCACTTTGGCCAACCCACTTCTGATCAACACAAAATTGGAAGACTTTGCACTTAACTGTGGAAGATGGTCCTAGAGAAGTAGATTGAAAGAGAAGGAAAAGTATAAAGTGGTTACATGTGGTACCCCTGCATCCCTCCCTTCCCAGAGGGGTGAGGTGCAAGCTGAGTTTGGGGAAGCAAGGCAAGCAATTGCCCTCAGTATGCCTCAGCCAGAAGACGTTGTATTCTTGGCTACAGATGTGGCTTTGAAAGAGAAGAGCAAACTATAAGACACTGCAGCTGTCATCTTACTTGACTATAATGGGATCATAAGCAACCTAACACAGGCTCTTTGTTGAGTGAAGAAAAGCATTTCCATGGGTATTATTTTGAACTGTGTTCCAAAAATTCCATTGTGAATTAGCTGTTTGTTATTTAGAAAGCCTCTTACCACAAACCGTATTACAATTTAATGTATATAATTATAGTTCCAGCTGAACTATATACTAGCTGAAGTTTCGGCTTCAATCAACCACCCAGTGTAACATTCCTTTCATGGCAAGGCATTCTAATTTGGAAGAAGAAAAATATCTTCCCATTTCTGGCATATTGCTTATAAGCAAAAAGAGGAATGCTTGGTGTAGAGAAGGTGACAGACAATAATATTCTAGGGATCATCCCACTGCTCATTCTTTCTTCTCCCCTGTCCTCATGGGCATTAGTCCTGGAGCTAGGGTTTGTGGGTCTTTAGAGAACTCAACTGGCCCATTAAGGGGGTGAGAGTCCAGAGGCAGTAGACATCCCAGACAAGAGTAGTTATTTTTTTTAATTTTCTGGAACTTCAGTTGATTTGCAATGTTGTATTAATTTCTGCTGTATGGCAAAGTGACTCAGTTATATATATTCTTTTTGGTATTCTTTTCCATTATGGTTTATCACAGGATATTGGATATAGTTCCCTATACTGTAAACGAGGACCTTGTTGTTTATCCATCCTATATATAATAGTTTGTATCTGCTAACCCCAAACTCTCAATCCTCTTTTCTCCACCCCCTTGCCAAATACAAGTCTATTCTCTATATCTGTGAGTCTGTTTTGAGTTTTGGAGAAAAGTTCATTCGTGTCATATTTTATATTCCACATGTAAGTGACGTCATATAGTGTTTGTCTTCCTCTTTCTGACTTACTTCACTTAGTATGATACTCTAAGTCCATTCCTGTTGCTGCAAATGGCATTATTTCATTCTGTTTTATGGCTGAGTACTATTCCATTCGTAGAAGGCAATGGCACCCCACTCCAGTACTCTTGCCTGGAAAATCCCGTGGACGGAGGAGCCTGGTGGGCTACCGTCTATGGGGTCGCACAGAGTCAGACACGACTGAGCGACTTCACTTTCACTTTTCACTTTCCTGCATTGGAGAAGGAAATGGCAACCTACTCCAGTGTTCTTGCCTGGAGAATCCCAGGGATGGGGAAGCCTGGTGGGCTGCCGTCTATGGGGTCACACAGAGTTGGACACGACTGAAGCGACTTAGCAGCAGCAGCAGCAGGAGCACCATTCCATTGTGTGTATGCATGTGTGTGTACATATATACCGTCCATGTGGTCACAAAGAGTCAGACACGACTGAGCAACGGAGCTCATAGCACAGTATTCCATTGTGTGTGTGTGTATTTACATTCCTCCCAACAGTATATTCCTACCAACAGCTTCCTAGGTGGCGCTAGTGGTAAAGAACCCACTTGCAATGCAGGAGACATTAGAGACGTGGGTTTGATCCTTGGGTTGGGAAGATCCCCCGCAGAGAAAATGACAACCCACTCCAGTATTCTTGCCTGGAGAATTTCATGGACAGAGGAGCATGGTGGGCTACAGTCCATGGGGTCGCAAAGAGTCAGACATGACTGAAGCGACTTGGCACCCATGGGCACGTAATGTCTTCATTGGAGAAATATCTATTTAGATGTTCATTCTTTGATTGGGTTGTTTTTTATTGTTGAGTTGCATGGCTGTTTGTATATTTAGAAATTAAGCCCTTGTTGATCACATTATTTGCAAATGTTTTCTCCCAGTGTGTAGGTTGTCTTTTCATCTGTTTATGGTTTCTTTTGCTGTGCAAAAGCTTATTAGTTTAATTAACTTCCATTTGTTTATTTTTGCTTTTATTTCTGTTGCCTTGGGAGACTGACCTAAGAAAACATTGCTACGATTTATGCTAGAGAGTGTTTTGCCTATGTTCTCTTCTAGGAGTTTTATGGTGTTGTGTCTTATGTTTAAGTCTTTAAGCCATTTTAAGTTTATTTTTGTATACATTGAGAAGGTGTGCTCTAGCTTCTTTGATTTATATGCGGCTATCCAGTTTTCCCAGCACCACCTTCTGACAGACAACAGTAATTTGTTAATTTGCAGTAAAGAAAATAATTTTTTAGCTTTTTTTTTAAATAAGGAAATATTATTTTTTTCTATATTTACATAAAAGTAAATAAATTCCTGTTTAAGTTGTTCTCAACCTAGATGCTGTAAAGTGAGAAATAGTGTGAGGATAAAAGGCAGTCTACAGAGTGGATTCCCTTCCAGCCATTTGTTTGCAGAGGGGGAAATGCAGGGGTGTAAAGCAATGACTTTCTCTGAGATTCATGAGGACTAGGAGCCTTTTACAAAATCAGCAACAGTGTGAAGGATACATCCATAACTAATAATTTTATACACACTATACACGTATCTTAGTTGGATAAACCTTGAAAAACCGTTTACACATAGCCTTGCTTAAGCTGGCCTTCTGCCCTGTGGGCCCTGCCTTCACTGTGGTAAAATTGCTGATGGCTTTCTATATAGATGAGATAACATTTGGGATAGACTTTGTTCTAAAGCTGTCTTCCAGATGTCTCATATCTAAACCTGTACTAAAAGGTTTTCAGTGTTTAAACATATATTAAAATGGCTATAAGTTATATTCTTATAATTTGAAGGAAAATGTTTATAAAATTTTAGTCCTATCCCAATATGAAAAATATGAAACAACTTGCAATACAAAAACAAAGATTCTATAACAGTGTCAGGAAGTGTAGTTTTTAATGCACATCAATACTGGCATATATAATTCTGATAATTCTCTACAACTAATAAGGGAATCATTTGATGCAGGTGATAATGATAATATTCCACAAATAATATACTAGGTACACTACAGTGTATAGATTTACTTAACTTATTATATTTTGTTAATCATTCGTATTTGTATTTTCCTCCCCACCATTGTTAGGGGAAGCACACTGACTGAAACCTTCCACCCTGGCCAGGCACCATAGTAACCATTTGCATGAGTTGTTTTACGGCAGGAGGTCCTGGTAAGGAACATGGAACTAATAAGCCACCACCAACCAGAAGAGTTCGGGAAAGATCAAAAGGAGATATGACATGTCAGACCACCTCCCAGAATCCTCTCTGGCATCCATCTTGGCTGAATAAGTCGTGCACCACCAGGAAGGAGTCTGAGTCAGAATGATTGGCTAAAGAAAACCCAAAAACTAATCCCTTTAAAATATCTTGCTTTGTCAGCACACGTGTCTCCTCGGACAATTCATTTCCGAGTGTTAGACAAGAGCCCACTTTCAGACCCTGGAAGGGGTCCCCTTTCCTGTAACACCATGACCAACTTTTTAAGACATGTCTAGTTTACTTTTATACATTTCTGATGTTAACTATAGTAAATCATCAAATATATTAGTTGAAGAAATAAATATATTCTTATACCGATACCTGTTTCCTTTTTTTCTATTTGTGTTATGGCTAACAGAGACAGTCTGTGGACCTTTGAATATCCTAGAGGAAATGACAAACTAGCCAGTTCTTAAGAAATTTTCGTCAACATTTTCTCCTTAAAATTTTGCACTCCAGTGGATTTTACAGAATTTTTTTACTTTCTTTTCCAACCATAAAATTATGTTCACTACAAATTCCCATTTATACTAGATTTAATTTGATAAATAATTTTTAAGATTTTACCAGTTTTCAACTTTATATATTACAAAAGTTCATTAAAATCTATTCATATTTGGGTTGATAATGTATCTTCTTCATCTCTGTCCTAAAGAAAATATAACCAGTCAAATGTATGATTTACTTTCATAATTGTGTCCTCAATCCAGTTCTTCATTAGTATGTGTATTTGCCAGATCCTATGATAAATTTCCAGATAATATTAATTTAAAAAATTAGTCCTTTCTTCTTTGGACTTATTAAAAAACTTGATTTCTGGACATTGTTGCAAAGCTGATGGTCTTCTATAAATTTTTGAAAATGTTTGAGGATTTATTTTGCCAACAGATCAATACTGATAATCTAGGTATCATTCTTATTCCAGACAGCATGTTGTAATGAACAGAGATGCCCTTATACATGTTGTATAGGTTCTAATTACAAGATGACATGTCAGGGATGGCCTAACTTAATAGAGCTTTGTTTCGTCACCTTCTGGACAAAAAGCAGGTGAGTTTTCCCTTTATCTTAAAACTTGGCTCCCTATAAGAAGGCAAATACTGTAAGGGTCATGCTTGAAATTCGCAGCCATTTTTATTTTGATATAATAAAGGAAAACAACTCTCAATATATTTATAAAAAGCAGAGATCACAAAGATGAATGACTAAGAAAGATAAGATGTAGCACAGAAAGCCAAAAAGGACCTAATGAGACAATCCTGTGGCCAAGGATAAATGTCAAAGACTATCTATTATCTCATTGATAGTTTTCAAGATTGAATACCATGCTTATTCCAGTGACCACACACTATAGTCAGTCAACAAGTTAAGCACTAAGCTTTTCTAGGAGTAACATAGGACATGCTTGTTACTTCAAATGACAGATTTCAGTGACTTGAAACCAAGAGGAAAAAATGAAAGTCATGGTTCAGAATAACTGTGCTGAAGTTAGGAGCAGAATCCTGGTGTACACTAATAGTGTGGCAGATAAAATAGTTCTAAGGAACAGCTGTAGGGTAATGGAAAGGGCTGTGATGAATATAATTCTGTTGGGATGAAGCTCAGGTACTGCAGGAATAAATGCCAATATTTTTCCATACAGGATTAATTACATGGTCAACAGCTGGAATTTACAAGGAGGTGTATTAAATAAAATAGCAGGCAAGCTTGAACTGCATTCCCACAAAAGCCATAAAATGGGAATACCAAGAGAACTGGCAAATGTAATCTTTCACCTATTTTTTTAGGCACAGCTGTCCATATTCAAGTTGGGGAGATGGAAATTTGTGATTAGCCAACTGTGTGCCACATTAGAAAGATTTGATGTGAAAAATTTTATGCAGCAATGGAAAACAAGCAAGCAAACAACAAAAACTTGTTCCTTTACAATGGAAATTGTCTCAAATGCACTTGAATTTGAGTTTGCACTATTGTTATTTCCATTCCCAAAGAGAATTCTCCCATTTATTCGTTGGCTGCATGAGCTTACTTTGTACATGCTGCCTCCAAAAACATTGGAAAGTCAGTCGGTTTTCTTGGAACTTGGTAAGATTTTGAAAATGTGAGATGGAATCTTCAACAATCAAGGTCAAAGAATGATTTACAATAACTTTAGCTGCATAGCCTGATTTATCACAATTCAAAAATTACTCAACCCCACTATACTTAGAAATAAATACAAACTCTTCACTATTGCTTACAAACCCTTGCGTGCTATGCCCCTGCCTCTCTTTCCAACTTCATTTCCTAACCCCTTCTCCTCTCTCACTACAGGGAGATGCACTGGCCTCCTGCCAGTTCTTCAAAAGGCTCCTTCCAGCCTAGCGGAATGTGGTCGCCTCTCCCAGGAATGCTGTTCCCCCTGCCCTTGGTATGTTTGTCTCTTTTTCATCTTTTGGGTCTCAGCTTAACTTACTACTGCTTCAAAGAGGTCTTCTTTGACCACTCTTTACAAATTAGGTCTCCTGATTTTATCAGAATTCCGTCCTGGTTACCTTCATAGAATATACTACAAATTATAATTATTTGCTTACTTCTCGAATATCTCCCGTGCTTAACTGCAGCCACAGTGAAGGTTGAAAGTGCCTTCTGAATGCCTAATACAAGGTCCAAACATTCTACACTGCTCTTAAAAACTAGGTCATAGAATCTGATTGTGAGACATGATGAACATTTAAAAAAATTAATAGAATAGAAAACATCAGAACACATTGTACAGTATAAGTAGTTTTTAATGAAAATGGTGTTTCTGAAGTTGGCATCTGTGTGTGTGCATGTGGATCATGGTATGAAATGTGGGCCTCAGGGGAGAAAAAGTAAAAGCCACAGAAAAAAAGGTCCAGTAAATATTCACTGAATCAATGAATTTTTTCAGGTGAAAATGCTTGTCTACAAGTCTGCCTATACTTAATACTGTTCAGAGTAGGAAGTTGCTGATGTGCATTTTCAAATGTACTAGAAAGTTGTCTTTGCTCAAGAAAAGAAAGCTTGTGCTGGTTCCCATCTGAAATTGCTTAAAGTTTCATTCCTTTGCTTTTTTACTGTGTTTCCATTTTCATTGCAGAAGGTGTTGTGACATGTAACACTTTGATACTTACTGATTATGTATACATTAGTATTCTTAAGACCCTTTCCCAAAAGGAGATTTTGATGGAAGGAAAGACTGAAGGAAGAGCACTAGTCCTTCAGGGAAAACAGTAACTTTTGGAATGGGAATATATTGTCAGTGGAGTTGAAGAATGTGAAAAGTAGCACGTCAGGTTAGCTTACTCCAAATATTTGTCTACTTTACAATTGGCAAAAGCAGGGTCCTAATGCTTCCTGTGGTCAGCCAAAAAAGTGTAGTAGTGGAAAGGAAACCAAAGCGTGTGTTTTAATTTACTTTGGTTATTTGAACCGATTTGCTGTGGTCCCATTGAGCTGTATCCGGTTAGGTCACTGGCTTCTAGTTCCTGTGTAAAAAATGTATTCCACATATTATAGTGATATTAAAACATATTTGAACATTGCAATTGAGCATTCACATTTGAAATGAAGGATAATGAAGAATAATTTACTTCCATTCAGCAGTGTAACTCACTTCAGAGACTTAAGAATTCTTTCCAACATGGTTAAAATTTAAAATACTTCCAAAATTTCTTACAGATCAGAAAGAAAAAAACAAAATAAAGAACAAATAATTAAAATTAAAGCATGGTTGTCAAATTGGGAGCTCAATATAATTGGATTTTTCTTTGGAGTTGAGTTTGCTGCGGCAAGGTCTTTCCTCACATTCCACCTGAACGACCATCATCCACACCCACTTTCTTTTTAAAGGAAACATTTACTTTTGTGACTTGGTCATAATGAAATACAAAGGACCTCTTTGTGTGTGAAAATGAAACTGGGTGTGAGCCTTTTAAGGAAAAATTAAAGAAGGATGTGTATGTGGGGGGTGAAATTCCCAAGTCTTGCTCAGCTGTTCCTGCCTACCTCCTACTTAGAAACCGGGCTGCCCTGCACAGCCAGGCCCAGATGTTGTGTGTCAGGAAGCAAAACAGCACCTCCAATGGCTCACAGATGAGGTGCTCAAACAGCACTGGGCGAAGGCTGTGAACAGTGCTGTTACAGTGTCCTGGCCAGAAAGAATCTCAACCAGGCTGCATCTAACAAATGTTTTCTACAAGAATGACTTGTATCTCCTCCTGAAAGTTTTGAATCCTCTTTAGATTTTCAATAACAACAGCGTGCAGTTAAGAGTAAAGCAAATGGGGATAACCTAGTTGATGTGACTTAGTCACCTGGGACAATTTGGGATAGGATTGGTAGTGCAGGAGGACAAGTCAAACACTCAAAAATGTAAAAAGGAACAGCACCTTTAAGGAAATTTCTTGAATTGGCTAAGAGATTCTTGGAAACTTGTTCCCTAGCAGTACCCCCCTTCTCCATTCCCTCCAGCATTTTTCCAATCTTCAACTTTCTGTCTGTCATCCAAGTTGCTTCCAGCACACCGAACCTTTCTTCTCAGCCTGTAGACCTTTGTGGTCTAGCCTATCCTGAAACCAACCTTTGTTTTCCCCTCACCGTCCTCTAACTTCTCACTGGCAGATTTCTTAAGCAAGTAGTTTGTACCGTATCTCTATTTGTTGAAAACCCAGTATGGTCCCACCATGGTACCAAGACTGTGCTATAGAAATTTACTGATTTCTTTATGCTTAAAATGAAATGGTCTTCTCCAAGCCTTGGTGCTTCTTATTCTTTCTCTAAAGCCTTTGACACTATCTCATTATGTGTTTTGATAATCCTCTTTTAGTTTCTTTTTTTTTTTTTTAATATTGTAATCAGTTTATCTCACTCTTTATCTCCTGTTTATCTGTGTGTTTTGTTGTCTTTTTTTTCCCCCAACATTCCCTCTAGAGTCTCTCTGAGCTATGTCCTGTGACTCTAGATTAACCTTTGATTAGGTCATACTTCTCACTTCCCCTTTGCCCTCTCTACTGTCTTGGACCTCTGTTCTCACTGCCTCAGCCCATAGTAATTCTTTGAAAACATCTAATCATACAATATCAACTCTAAACTCAAAACCCTTCAATAGCAATCAGGCATCAAAGCCAAATTCCTTACAATTGTTATAAGATCCTGAGATCTGGCCCAGGCTGTATTCCTGAGCCAGGGCTCCTGACTCTGTCCTCTGCTCACTCTCACAGGGACTCACTGCTTCAAGACCTCCCTCAAAGTAGCTTCACACATCCTCTCCCCAGGATGGCGTGCAGGTGGCTTGCTACACAGGCCACAACATTTAAACTATCGCAAAATAGTTTATCCCTGTCACTCCTTAACTTCTTTTCTTGCTTTTATTTTCCTTTCCTGCTTTTACTTTCCCCGAAGGACTTATCACTATTGTACGTAGTATTTATTTTTCTTATTTATTTTATTTTTTTCCTTCCCCAAATGGAGTATAAACTACTGGAGGATAAAAATATTTGAATGCTTTGTAAATAGTCCTATTTTCAGTGCTTATTATGGTGCCTGGTGTGTAAAAGATACCCAATAAGTATTTGTTGAATAAATAAATGAATATTCAAATATCTTTAATGTTGAAGATCTATAACCATAAATGTGTGGGTTTGTTTCCTGGTGCTCTATTCTGTCTATATTAATCTGTGTCTATCCTTATGCCAACACCACACTGTCTTGTGGTGAATCTATTCAGTAAGTATTGAAATCAGATACCAAAGTCCTGCAACTTTGTCCTTCTTTTTGAAATTGTTTTAGCTTTTCTAGTTTCTTTGCCTTTTCATTTACATTTTATAGTCAGATTATTATTAATAGTTTATTTAAAAAGTCATCTAGGATTTTGATTGGGATTGCCTTGTGTGTGTGTGTGTGTGTGTGTGTGTGTGTGTTAGTCACTCAATTTTGTCCTACTCTTTGTGACCCCACCATGGACTATAGGCCATCCAGCCCCTCTGTCCATGGAATTCTCCAGGCAAGAATACCAGAGTAGATTGCCATTTCCTACTCCAGGGGAATCTTCCTGATCCAGGGACCTCCCACATTGCAAGCAGATTCTTTACCATCTAAGCCACCATGGAAGCCTAAGAAGACTTTGGAGGTCAGATGTTAAAGACAATTTTTAAAGTTGAAGAACACAAGATAAAGCAGAATAAATATTCACTAGTAGAGTTGAACTATTCTTAGTTATTTAAAAATCAGTGATACTGTGAAATGAAAGTACTTTCCTGTCTTAAATAAAATAAGACAGGCATTCTTAAATAAAATAAGAATTAACTGACTCCAACTACTGTTCAAAGAAAAGGAGAACACCTCAAATGTACAAAGGAAAAGTGAGGAAAAGATTTATTTCCAAGAGGATGAAACATATACAATGAGGTGGGGAAAATCACATTTCTGTAAGCAGCTAATATGACAATTTCATTCTTATGACAACTTCTTTTTCAGG
The DNA here is from genome assembly GCF_027580195.1 of Bos mutus. Lineage (NCBI taxonomy): Eukaryota > Metazoa > Chordata > Mammalia > Artiodactyla > Bovidae > Bos > Bos mutus. The sequence continues at coordinate 65,164,213 of NC_091623.1, read as the reverse complement.
AACTATTTGATAGGAGTAGGGTTCTAAGAGAGACAGAGCACTGGGTTCATGAGGCTATGAAGAGTTGAGGAGGAACTGGCTCTCCTCAGAGAAAACATGGGGAAGTGAGGAGGAAGAGAAGCAACAGTTTCTCTTTGACTTGTTTAGTCAGTTAGACTGACTTTGAAACAGAAATGAGAAGAGTCAAAACACAACAAAAGGACATTTGTAACAGAGCTAGCTGTTATTTAAATACCCAGCAGAAATATCTTTTGAAAATGAAGATGAATAAAGATGTTTTCAGGAAAAAAAAGATGGTTTGTTTCTATAAGATCAAAATTATAGGAGTTTTTCAAGCAGAAAGAACATAATCACAAAGGGAAATTAAAAAAACACAAAATGAACTAAAGAGCAATGGGAAGAATAAATAAATGTACAAGACAAATGAGTATTGAGTGCCTGTTGATCATACAAAACAATGATAGTGATAACAAAGTTTTATGAGGTTTAAAATATATAGAATGAAAATGCTGTCACAATAATGCAAAGGGAAAAATAGAATTAAGATATTTCAAGTTTCTAGAATAATAGGAAAGTTACAAAAGTAATTAAAAATATTTTAGGCTACAGTATAAATAAAAAAACTTCTATAAATAATAGGAGACAAAAGAAAAGTAACCAATAAACAAATGGGAATAGTGGTTTTATCTGGCACTTCACTAAAGAGGATATCCAAATTGTTAATAAACAAGAAAAGATGCTCAAATTGCTTAGTCAATCAGAGAAATGCAAATTAACTTAGCAGAATAAGTAAAAAGGCAGAAAATTTAAGGAGTTGGTAAGAGTTGCTAGAAGGAATTTTGCCATATTGCAGGAGGGATTGTAAATTGGTACAACTGCATTGAGAATAGTTTGGTTGTGCCCACTAGAGCCAACATATGCCTCCTCAGTCAGAGAGGACTGAGCGACTAACACACACTTGACCTAGCAGTTCTCTGAGATAGGCAGTCATTTTCTTCAGATATATTGTAAGGTGTGAGGGCCCGCTGCATAATTTGCAGTGTTAAATGCAAAACGGAAACGAAGGACACCTTGTTCAAGGAGAGATTATTATTATTGTAGACTGAAAGCTGGAAAATTTAATATAAATATCTCAGCAGACTAGGAAGACAGAAATAATTAAGGATAGCTCAGGAACTGAATGGGCTTCCCAGGTGGCACTAATAATAAAGAACACCGCTGCCAATGCAGGAGACATAAGGGATGTGAGTTCAATCCCTGGGTCAGAAAGATCCCCTGGAGGAGGGCATGGCATCCTACTCCAGTGTTTGCACCTGGAGAATCCTGTGGACAGAGGAGCCTGGTGGGTTACAGTCACAGGGTCACAAAGAGTCAGACACAACAGAAGCGACTTAGCACTCACATATGTAGGAACTGAATAATTAACATGGTGAACCTCTTGCTCTTTTTCAGATACACGTATGTGCACACACATGCATGCACACACGTGGGCACACACACACAAACACATACCTTATATAGCAGTACCCATAAAATATTTGTAAATGTCATATTAGATTTCAAAGGATAAGTAATATATTCTAAAAGAGTAGAAGTTGTATATAATGTATGCAAAAAATTCTCTCCCCTTGTGGAATAAAACCAGAAAAAAAAAATCAAAAGTCTCACAACTTGTAAAAATTTTCCCTTTAGCCATTTTGAATTTCATTAAATCAAGAACAAAATTTCACAATATTTTTAAAACAGCAAAAAGAAGATATTGCATGATATAATATCCAAAGGAAAATTTATAGAGTTAGAAAAGATTCTAACTTTTTTAACTCTAGGAATTCATAAAGAAAAGATTTGCAAATATTAATAAAGCATTAAATATCTGAAAGTTGACAAAAGAACAAAATAGTCAAAATTAGAGATAAAACAGAATTATTACATATGACAGATAATAGTTAATCAGCAAGAAAAGGAAGAAAGCACACGTAAAATTAAAAGATAAAATTGAGAAAGAATAGAGAAAATACTGTTAAACTTTAGAAAATACTCTAGATACATACAGAATTGAAAACCTGTAAGAAATGTTTGATTTTCTAAGAAACCAAGGACCAACCCCCATAAAAGGTAGAAGTATTTAATGAAATGAAGAAAGTTTTTAGACTGCAATCCATTCTTCCATAGCATAAGAATGAAATGTTGACAGGTGAGTACATTGTGAAATGAACAACTCCAATCTTGTTTAAGCTATTTTGAAACACAGAGAGCTCTTAATTCTTTTTATGAAGAAAATCAGCATTGCAATGATACTGAAACCTGACCAAGGGGGTATTAAAAAGAAAAATGAAAGTCTTGGTTCTTTTCTGACTATTTGTGCAAACATCCCAAATGAAACATTAGCAAACAATATACAGCAACAATCAATTATCAACAAATAGGATACAATTAATATAATTGATCACAATCATGATAAAAGAAAAAAGATCATTTCTCCAGATGTTGAGGGAAATAAAAGCTTATAAAATCTAACATGCGTTTCTGATACAAATTTTATTAAATAGGAAGAGAATTCTACATTTTTTGTAATACTTTATAGTCTTTTTCAACTTAAAAAATTTTAATATTTATGTAATCAGATCCATCTCAGAAAGGCACTTCTCACTTTAATATTGAAAATGCATGTACCCTTTAAACTACTGACATTGCTTATTAGACCTGTTTTATAAAGAAGCATTCATATTCAGAAAAGGATGTGTATAAATAAGGATAGTTATTGAGGCCCTTTTGTTCACAGATTAAAAAATGGAAGAAACTATTCATCAGTGGGGAAATAATTAAATAAATACAATTTATCTGTACTTCAGAATAAAAAGTCATTTTAAAGTATGAGATAAAGATGTCCAAAACATACTGTCATGCATTACTTATTTAAATACAAATTTTTAAAAGGATATTAACATATCTTAAGGGACTCATAGGACCTCTCGGTTTGAGAGAAAAAGACAATTGCTGGTTTTCTGTAAGTAAAAATTCAACTTTAGTTTAAAAAACTAAATTACCTAAATCAGAGTTACTGGATTTTGTTAGGTAAAAGTGTCCCATTAAGACATACATTTTCATTCAACACGTTTAAGAAATAATATAAAATTATTGTTTTATGCAATGATGGTTCAGAAAAAGAAAGTAAAAAGTGACCAAGATGACATTAAAGTTAGAAAGTAATGATTGAACAGGTAAAGAAAATGACTGGAAAAATGAAGTAATGTAGAGTGGAAGAAGGAAAGAGGCACAGTCACAGAGCCGTTTAACACCAAGACTTGGGTCAAACCTGAGGGAAGCACCAAGCACCAAAACTAAATTCATTTGAGGGAATAACACAGAAATAGAAACCCAGTCAAATAGAAACACAGTCAAGAAACACAGTCCACCTTGTGAACATTTTAGAATTTTACCCTAAAAACCAAAAGCTGTGCTTCATATGCAAAACCCTATACATGTGTGTGAATATTTTTAATAGAATAAGTTAGTCTGTGCCATGACAACTAAGAAAATGACCTCTAGCAATGCCTGATTTATGGACGGAGCCTGTTGACGTTTAGAGAAAATTCTAGAAGCTGCTGAGGAATGTGGGGAGGAGTTTGTAAGCACTGCTGGAACCAGTATTTGTGAACTGACTAGATGCTATTTATCTTCTCTCACTGGGACAAGCTTCTCAGATATTTATTGACTGTCTAATTAAAATAAGTTCATGATTAACTATTTCAGTTGTTGAAGTAAGAGTGTTCACATATCTATTAATATCTTGGCATAATATCTGTGTGTATATGTGTGTGTGTGCATGTGAGAGAGAGGGAGACACAGAAAGAATTGAGCACTGTAAAATATAGATTCCGCGAGAAATTTTGGTGTTATATTTTCACCTAGACCATCCGTAGTTCCCTCACTGAATAAATTGCTGATGTTTTACAAAGACGGATGTTATTCAGTAATGATCTCTCTTTGGTTATTGTACCACGGCAATGATGGCAGCTTCGCTTTTTGTTACTATATTCGTTTCCAAATCATCACAAAACATGGGTCAATGGCCCTTTGACTGTTGGCCTATAGGATAGTAAGGTTAGAATTTCTAGATTGTAACAATGTTGAGATTATTGATAAGTTAATTCTTACAAACAAGGAAGATTTTGTACAAAAGGAAGTAGCAAAAGAAAGACAAAGTAAATCCTATCTATCATTCAGTGAATAGTTACTGTGGACCATGAAATTGTTAAGGGGCTTACAACTACTGTTTTCTTCTTACAAATGAGGTAGCTGTAACACAAAGACTTTCTTAGGGACACACAGCTAGTGAGAGAACCTAGTCTGGCTCTAGAGTTTGTGTTTGACCATAGCGCTATACTATCTCTCAAATGGGAGTAATATTTGTAATGAGACCAAACTAGGGTAAGAATAATTCTTAAAGAAAAGTAAAAAGTGATGGAGAAGGCAGTGGGCCAGAGAGTCATTCATGCTTCACACTCATAACCATTCTCTAAAAGAAACGTGCAGATGTTCTGGCTTGGATAGAGCCAACTTACTACAAAGCAGATTTAGCTTATAAATAGTATAAGCAAATCATTTTTATTTTTTCCCTCTTATTGCTCTTTTCTAAGACATGTATTGGGAACTCTTATTCAGGGTTGTGGAATTTCTTTCCGATATATAATTACATGTAGCTGTCTGAAGAATAGTTAGAGAAGATGCTCAGAAAAAGGGGTAAAAATAAACACCAAAGATCTATAAAACTCTTAATCTTGTGTGGGTATAAAAAAGGTAAAGGAAAAGTTATACAGCTTATAAACTTTTAAAAGTATATAAATTTGATAAACACAAACCTATGTATATGTACATATAGATTTATATTTAAAAGTATTAAATATTTACTAAATTCCTAAGCCCCTGACATTTTTTTATTATTGATGAGAAGTTGGTTTAAATAATGATGCAGGGTAAATAATTATTGGCTTTTGAGTCAAAGACCAAAACTTTATAAAAACAGATTTATGCAGAAAAATAAGGTAAATACAAAATATCATTACCCCATATTTGTAGTCATCGTTATTGTTGTTTGCTGTTATTCAGTCTCTAAGTCATGTCTGGCTTTCTTTTATGACCCCATGAACTGTAGCCCATCAGCCTCCTCTGTCCACGGCATTTTCCAGGCAAGAATACTGAAGTGGATTGCCATTTCGTCTTCTAGGGGATCTTCCCAGCCCAAGAATCAAACCTGCATCTCCTGCATTAGCAGGTGGATTCTTTACCACTGAGCCACCAGGGAATGCTAGTATTTGCAATGGGAGCCATTAAAGCCACCTCCTAATCAAGAGTTACGTTTTATAAAGGAGGCTGGTTAGTTGGGTTAAATGTTAATGATGTCAGTAAGGCAAGTAATCGGGGAAAGAAATGCTCGCTGAGCAGGCAGCATGGTGGTCATCAAAACTTGAACGGATTGCTCAAGAAAAGTTGCCTTGCAGAAGAAAAACTTTGCAGGAGGGTGGGCAAGATGGCCCAGGAAATCTTCTGTGGCTCCAAGAACTCTGCATTTGGGATTTTGCCTTTGCCCTCCATGTCATTTGTCTCCTCTTCTGGGCTGTGTTATTTCAGGCTCCCCACAGAGTGAGGCCCCTCATGTTAACTGTGGGTGCAGAGTATCCCCATGCTAAGACAGTGTCTCAGTTCCAGTCTAGACCTGTTAAAAACATGCATAAGATGTGCATTCAACTCATTTTCTTCTGTGTTTCTAAAATAAAGTCTGGAAAAAGTCCAGGGCCATCTTTTAGTCATAGTAAACCACACCCCAACCACAGATTGATTATGGATTTCATGACTTTTAAATGCATCATGAATTTAAGGAACTAAGGTGGTTCCTTGCTTTCTGGAATATGGCAGTTGGAAACGACTTTAGTTCAATGTAACACAAAAATTACTTTGTGTGAGAACACAACATTCTCTGTAGTGTGTTTTGTTCCTGGCAAAGGAATATATCATGTAGCTGGCTTGATCCTCTCACCCATCTGGAGGGAGTGGTAACCGAAATGAATGTGCTGGAGTCTGCCTCTCGAATGTTGCGTGTTTTCTTTTCAAACATCCTTTTTCTTTAAGGGGAACAAATGTTTTCTCCACAAAGGCCGCCTCTGCCTCCCTCCCGGCTGCTCGGGTTTCTGCCTGCCTTTTGGTTACCGTGTGGCTGGCGATTTTTCAGGGTCCCAGAGGACGGCTCATGCTAGCTGTTAGGACTGAACAAACAATCCCAGCCGAAACCAGAACAGAATCTCAGCACACGGCTTTCACCATCCCAAGCTTCAGCTCTGTTTCAGTTTCCTGGCCAAATGAGATATAATATCAAACACTGAGATGCTGCCAAGCTCAGCAGCAACACACACTCAGAGTAATCTCTGCCTCCAGATGCCAGGCCTCGTACCAGGCAGTTTACGTAATCACACTGCATTTAATCCTCACAACAATATTCTGAGGTAAGCATCACCACCGCTGCTTTACATTCAAGAAAATGGAGGTTTAAAGACCCAGAGAGGTTAAGGAAATTGCTCATGGTCGCAGGTCAAAAGTGTCTATGTCCTAATGTTTCAGAAACGTGTCACTCAGCTTTTCCTTTCTCTTGTCCTTTAAAAAATTAAAATTTGATTTACTTCTTGATCTAGCCCCTGGCTATCTTTCATTCCCAGTGAACTAACGTTTATGGAGCCTCTGCTACCTGACAGGCTTTGTGCCTGGCACCAGGGGAGGAGGTAGACAGAGTAGACACATCCTGACTGAATGGAACTAATCTTTCCAGCCTCATCTGTTAACACTCTCCCCATGCAGCAAATCTTCCAGGCACACCACATGGCTTGAAGTTGCTGACTGCCCCAATCCTCTCTCACCTCTGTTTCAGAACTGCTGCCCCTCATGGAATGCCCTTCTCTATGGTTCTCTGCTTTTCTAGCTTCTGCTCTTCTTGCCAGATTCACTGCACGTGCTCTGCTCCACACAGCCTTCCCTGAACTCCTGAAGTAGAGTAAAGGATCTTTCTTCTGTGTCTGGACTCCACAAGGCCAAATACCACTGAGCCTAGCTATTTGTGTATTATTTATGGCTGCTTTTGTGCTACAATGACAGAGTTAAGCCATTACAAAAGGAGTTGGCAAACTTTTTTTGAAAATGGCCAGATAGTAAGTGTCTTAGGCTTTGTGAGGCAGATGGTCTCTATCATGAAAATCCTGGGAGGTGAGGAAAGTCCTGTCTCTATCTATGAACAGTAGAATGGCCTCTAAACCAGGCTTAGTGGATTGTGTTGCTTAATAGTTATTTTAAAAATCAGAAGTTAAAGTATGCATGGTTGGGAATATAAGAAGTAGATTGTATTGGAGAATCTCTCTTCACCATGAGAAGAGACCATATGATATTTTTGTCATCATCTTCAAGAGGTTTATCCACTCATCTGTGAAATCTCTCTTATACACAAAGTTTTAAAGAAACTTGGAATTCAAAATAATGAACACTCATAGTTATTTATTTTATCTACCCATTTATCCAACCACATGGTGTTTAATGAGGGACTTCCCGGTGGTCCCGTGGTTAAGACTCCACACTGCCATTGCAGGAGGCATGAGTTCAGCCCTTGGTCAGGGAACTAATATCCCGCATGCTGCATCATGTGGCCAAAAAGGTGTTTAATGGGCATCTACTACTTCTAGATTCCATGGTGGGAAAAGAGTACATAGCCAAGAATAAGGCCTGCTGCTGGTAGCTGTTACAGGTTTTAACCTGATGACCAAAGCTTCCCATGATTTCTCCTGTGGTCTCACTTCTTGACTCAGCACCTTTCTCACAGATAACTTGCTACGGTTGTTTTATTTAAATCTGTTTATAAAAATTGTTTAAATGAATTTTAGATGCATTTATTATAATCATTTATTAAACAAATATCTACTATACACCAAACCCTAGACCATGTTCTAGATGCTCAGGATGTAGTGTTGAATAAGACATTAAATTCCTTGTCCTCTGGAACTCGTATCTCAGTGTATTGCTTTATATGATAGTAGTATTGTCTGTGCAAAGGCAGAGGATCCATCTCACCAAATTTAACTTCTAATGTGTTACTTTGTGACACATAGCAAATTCATGTCTGATAAATGCCAATGAGAGTTTGGCTCCCACTGTGGTTTTTGCCAGCTTTAGCCATTCCACATTCTTCTGATATCAGTACCCCATATTTTTCTTGGGAAATGCAAAGAAGCTTAGTGATACAGAGGTGAAGTATTAGTCTCTACAATCAGACTGCCTTTGCTGACACCCTGATATGACTATTTACCATCTCTTTTATCTAGATCAAGGAACTTCACTTCTCAAGAACTCAGCTTTCTTCTCAGTAAAAGGGTGTCAGTAACAGAAAAAACCAGCCTCACAGGGTCACTGAGCTCGCTTTGGGACCCACATTTTGAGGATTATCAGTCAGTCTTCCTTCTCCACCTTTCTTAGGGCTGGACATAGGACTCTTCCCCAAGAATTCAAATCTTATCGCTTTTCCATCCCAAGAGAAGTGCTCTAATGAGTCTGTTAGTTCCTGATATTTAAGTCTCCAGAGCTTCTCTGGATGCTGACCTTTCCAAGCCTTGATCTTCAGCTCCTCATGGATTTCAGGAGCTACTTCATACCTTTACAGTAAAATCGCTGCTTTCTTAAGTTAACTGGCATCTCTATCAGTTACTTACAACCAAAGAACCTGGAAGCTGATATAATACAGTGGTTCACTGTGGTCCTCATCTGTGCAGTAGACTAGGATTCTTCTCACAGGATGAGTGTTCATTTTTCCTCATCTTTTTAAATTTAAAGAATGGATTATATAGCCAAACTGTTGGAATTGACATACTCCAGTTGTAGCCCTGCTGCTGCTACTGCTAAGTCACTTCAGTCGTGTCCGACTCTGTGCAACCCCATAGACGGCAGCCCACCAGGCTTCCCTGTCCCTGGGATTCTCCAGGCAAGAACACTGGAGTGGGTTGCCATTTCCTTCTCCAATGCATGAAAGTGAAAGGTGAAAGTGAAGTCACTCAGTCGTATCCGACTATTCGCGACCCCATGGACTGCAGCCTACCAGGCTCCTCCATCCATGGGATTTTCCAGGCAAGAGTACTGGAGTGGGGTGCCATTCCTTTTACTCTTTCAAATGTTTGAATCTTTGACTTTTACTTTACCCTATCAAAAAAACATGTGTGAAACCCAACACTGAAAAGTTTTTAGTCTGTACCAAGGTTTTAAAGAGAACTGTAATGTCAAATATAGTCTTTTTTCCTACTGCCCTTGGGGGAAGATAGGAGTCAAGCAGATCAGAGGTCCCACTGATGTCACCCATGTGAGTACTGCTGGGATGCTACATCTGTCTGGGCTGACCTGGTCACTTCATCAGATGTTCTTCAGAAGCTGGTGCTCTCTTTCTTCCTCACAGACCTCTTAGAGAGAGCATTTTCTCAAAATCAAGATTACTCTTAGTCTCATGGTATGTAGAACTCCAAGAGTATTTTTAAGGAAGAATTTCAGGTTCATGATCGGATTCTTTACTCCAGAGCAAGAGTCCCCAGAACTAGTGATAACAGTTTCACTGAATCTCTTAGAAAAGTATTAACAGGGGAAGTTGGATATTGGCTCTGTATTAGTTTGCTATCGCTTCTGCAGCAAATACCAGAAAATGAGTGGCTTAAAACAACACAAATTTATGATCTTGTAGTTCTGGGAATCTTAAGTCCTAAAAGCAAGGTGTCAGCAGAACGTTCTTTTTCTGGAATTTCTAAAGGAGAATCTGTTTCCTTGCCTTTTTCAGCTTCTGCTTCCATTTCTTGGTGCATGGTCCCTTCCTCTACCTTCAAAGCCCACAAGGCAGCCTCTCCAAATCTCCCTCTCTCTCTCTGAGCTTTGCACCTGTCATTACATCTCCTTCCCATTATATCTTCCATTTCATCTCCCTCCCCCTTTGCCTTACAAGCAATTTTGTGATTACACTTTTCCCCACAAATAATCTAGCATGTGAGATGGGGACCTCTCTAAACAACATCTCAATATTCTTGCCTTAATCATGTCTGCAAAGTCCCTTTTGCCATATTTACAGGTCTGGGGTTTAGGACATGGACATCTTTGTGGGGCCATGATTCTTTTCATTGGCTCCATTTCAGTGTAAAACCAGGTAAGCAAGTGTGCAGCTTTATAATACAAAGGGATTACAGAAAAGAAAAAGGAAGCTGAAAATGATTCACCAAGCAGCAGTCCTACCCTGTACAATATCCTAGATGGCTGCTTGGAAGAGTCCCAAATAATCCAGATTCCCTTCAGTGATTAAACACACACACAAATAAGAAGTTCTATGCAGTCATTTGTCAGGTGGCTGTAGATCTTGATTTCCCAGTATGCAGACAAAAAGCATGCAGGTTACCAATCATCTTGTTCTGCATGCTTCCATATAAGTAAACTTATTATAAATCATGTGTGCATTTATGCAGAGAGAGAGGGAGATGTCTAAATATTCATCACTATGTGAAACCTTAATATATCATAAGTAGTGTGATTTTGGCTTATTTTTGAGGTTCTGTTTTGTACATTATCAGTTATTTTAATGTTTTAATAATATCTTCTATAAACAGTATGACTTTTTAAAAAGGCAGAAAATTTGTGAAACAAGAGAGTAGAAGTATCTTTTGAATCCCTGAAAAGTATAAAGATAATTGAACGGCTGTGGATTAAAGTCCTGGCTTTGGGAAAAAGAGGTGAAGAAGGGTCAGAAGAGAGAGACAACACGGGCATGGTGGGTGAAGGAGCAGCAGGCGGGCATCAGGGAAGCAGGGCAGCCTTTGGCGAGGGGCAGCAGCTGCCCCTTGTTAGATTTGGCAGCTGCAGCTAGAAATCATGCCAAAAAAGGTGGACTGAGACATGAGTGGAGGGAATTGGGACTGGCTAGGAGTCAAACCAGACATTAGATGGGGAAAGAACAAAGAGGTTTGAGTTAGAGGCAATGCAACAGGAGTCGTGGTGGCAGATACAACTTTTTGCTCCTGATATGAATTACTCCAAATCCTTAGAAATGAGAGCAGAAAAAGTACTTGGTATTCTTGCATTCTTGCCCTTCTATGGACTGATGGACAGTTATGAACCATATGACGGGTAGAAGGGAGAGGAGACCACAGGGAAGTTAGTGTGTGAAGTCAGGTAAAATAATTCGCATGGGACTATGAACCCAATAAAAATTTTGTGAAACTCGAGGAACCAATTTTTAGTGTTATTCATGATCCAATGGTAATGTCCCTAGGCATGGCCATAGCTGACTAAGAGGCAAGCAGATTGATGATTTAATAGACTTTGGCTTCTGCATTTTGGATCAATGACTATTTGTTGTATTTTTCATGGGTTATTGATAAAGAGGAAAAACCATAGTCTTTTATAAAAATTGCCCATTTTGCAATCCTCAGACTGTATGAAACAACAACAACAACAAAAAAGAGCCAGAAATGAGATTCTGAATAAAGATAATTCTAGAAAGGGCAATGCTATTTTTCATATGTCCTTCACACCGTAAATCATACAGAGAAGCAGGGCAAATAGCAACTAACCTTGGTATTCTCAGATTACCATTGGTTCTAGGCTCTTAGGGCTTTCGTCCTACCTAGTGGCATATTAAATACAACATTTTGTGGTTAGGCGATGCTACTTGGTATGTGATGGCATACTAACTAAACCATACTTCACACCTCACTATTCATGAACATGAATTCAGTAGTTCCTGTGATGCTATAATTTAGACTCTGTACCTCTGCACATCCATCAAGGGTGGCACAGCATCACCTGTAGCTTGATTGCCTAGGTCATCCTTGAGCCACAGCAAACTCTTTTCTCCCAGGGAACCCTCTTACACTGTTGGTGGGAATGCAAACTAGTACAGCCACTATGGAGAACCGTGTGGAGATTCCTTAAAAAACTGGAAATAGAACTTTCATATGACCCAGCAATTCCACTGCTTCGAATACATACTGAGGAAACCAGAATTGAAAGAGACACGTGTACCCCAATGTTCATCACAGCACTGTTTACAATAGCCAGGACATGGAAGCAACCTAGATGTCCATCAGCAGACAAATGGATAAGAAAGCTGTGGTAGATATACACAATGGAGTATTACTCAGCTATTAACAAGAATGCATTTCAATCAGTTCTAATGAGGTGGATGAAACTGGAGCCTATTATACAGAGTGAAGTAAATAAAAAAGAAAAACACCAATACAGTATATTAATGCATATATATGGAATTTAGAAAGATGGTAACAATGACCCTATATGGAAGACAGCAGAAGAGACACAGATCTAAAGAACAGACTTTTGGATTCTGTGGGAGGTGAGGATGAGATGATTTGAGAGAATGGCATTGAAATGTGTATATTATCATATGTGAAACAGATCTCCAGTCCAGGTTCAATGCATGAGACAGGGTGCTTGGGGCTGGTGCACTGGGATGGGATGTGGAGGGAGTTGGGAGGGGAGTTCAGGATGGGGACACATGTATACCCATGGCTGATTCATGTCAATGTATGGCAAAAACCACTACAGTATTGTCAAGTAATTAGCCTCCAATTAAAATAATTAATTAAAAAAAAAGATCTTTAGACAAAAGTGCCGTTATCAATTCCATCATAGAATCATTTGGACTCTAGAATAATGCATCTAATGAGATCACAAAGATAGTATTTAAGCATGTTTATTCTTAAAATAAATATTATTTCAAGTTATTAAAAAAACATAACAACTCTTTTTCTCCCCTTCTTTTCTCTTTCTTCCATTCCTCTCCAGCTCAGCCAGCCCCACTATCACAGGTGGCCTGAGTATATACGAGGCAGGAGGGTACCCGAACTCTAATTTGCATCATGTTTCCCTTCTTCCTTGTATTTATCAAAACTGTAACAATACCTTTATTTGTATGGTTGTTTTTTTTAAATATATGGTTCCCACACTAGATTATAGGTTTCACAAGGCAAGTAAATATATCTGTGCTTGATCACCACTGTATACCTGGTACTTAGCACAATGCCAGCCACCTTAGAAACACTAAGTACTTGTTGAATAAAAACAAGTTAGGTCATTACACCTTCACTATACTGTGGCTGGGACAGAAAGATTTAACTCACAAGTTTCTTCCTTCCCTGCCAGAAAGGGGATGTTCTTCGAGGAGATTATTTAGCTTCAAGACAACATAAGAAATCCCTTCATTTTAGAGATAAGGAGTTGCAAGTCAGAGTAGTTCAATAACTTATTCACAGATCTAAGGCACTCACTGGCTGAGCCCATTTCATCCAGAACAACAGTTGAGTCAGTCAGAGGTGAACTTGGCAGAAGCAGCAGGTCAGTTTGGCTTTCAGGCATTAGATCCTGATGTTTCTGGCACAACATTAACCAAGAATCACATCACAAGACTTCTTTTCTGATTGCATAGGCTATGAAATTAATCTTAACAGTTTGAACAGATAATGATTAGATGAACCCCAGTTGGAGAAGTTTATTAGGAAAGAGTTGGCAGTGGAACAAATAACCTCCTCCTTAATCCCTGAAACCAGGCGACCATCAAACTATATGTCCTCAGTGATTAAGCTATTTAGGCAGTAACATGTAAACCTCTGCCTTATGCTTCCGCTCTCTAGAGTGATTCATGTCCGTAAAGATGCTGCTGCTTTGAGGAAAACGTGAGCCTCTTTGATGACAGTTGTTGCAACAAGACAAAAGCATTTTTAGAATTATTGCTATTATCTCATGTGAGAGATGCTGACAGTCTCTCTCCATCTTGCCCCCATAATCCCATTAGATTTCACAAACTTTACAAGGGCAGCCTTGAGGCCATGGCTGAGATAAAGTACTTTGAGGAATGTTTCTTTTCTGCAACTAGAATTGTGATTCATATTTCAAGGGATTTGTAAAAACAGATCCTGTTCACAAAAGATAGAAAAGACTAGAGTTGCAGCAGGGTAGTGAAGGGCTTTGGAAATCATCAGTTTTTTCCCCTTCCATGTAAATTGAATACAAAGAAAAAGTTTTGTGAAAATAGATAGATACCAACAGACCATTCAGGTATGACCTAAATCAAATCCCTTATGATTATACAGTGGAAGTGACAAATAGATTCAGGGGATTAGATCTGATAGACAGAGCACCTGAAGAACTATGGATGGCAGTTTGTGACATTGTACAGAAGGCAGTGATCAAGACCATCCCCAAGAAAAAGAAATACAAAAAGGCAAAATCATGGTCAGAGAAGGCCTTACAAATAGCTGAGAAAAGGAGAGAAGCTAATGGCAAAGGAGAAAAGGAGAGATATACCCATTTGAATGCAAAGTTCCAAAGAATAGCAAGGACAGATAAGAAAGCCTTCCTCAGTGACCAGTGCGAAGAAATAGAGGAAAACAATAGAATGGGAAAGACTAGAGATCTCTTCAAGAAAATGAGAGATGCCAAGGGAATATTTCATGCAAAGATGGGCACAATAAAGGACAGAAATGATATGGACCTAACAGATGCAGAAGATATTAAGAAGAGGGGGCAAGAATACACAGAAGAACTAAACAAAAAAAGATCTTCATGACCCAGATAATCACGATGGTGTGATCACTCACCTAGAGCCAGACATCCTGGAACGTGAAGTCAAGTGGGCCTTAGGAAGCATCACTACGAACAAAGCTAGTGGAAGTGATAGAATTCTAGCTGAGCTATTTCAGATCCTAAAAGATAATGCTGTGAAAGTGCTGCACTCAATATGCCAGCAAATATGGAAAACCCAGCAGTGGCCACAGGACTGGAAAAGGTCAGTTTTCATTCCAATCCCAAAGAAAGGCAATGCCAAACTACCGCACAATTGCACTCATCTCACACGCTAGCAAACTAATGCTCAAAATTCTCCAAGCCAGGCTTCATTCAATAGCACGTGAACTGTGAACTTCTAGATGTGCAAGCTAGATTTAGAAAAGGCAGAGGAACCAGAAATCAAATGGCCAACATCCGTTGGATCATTGAAAAAGCAAGAGAGTTCCAGAAAAACATCTGCTTTATTGATTACGCCAAAGCCTTTGTGTGGATCACAACAAACTGTGGAAAATTCTTCAAAAGATGGGAATACCAGACCACCTGACTTGCCTCCTTAGAAATCTATATGCAGTTCATGAAGCAACAGTTAGAACTGGACATGGAACAACAGACTAGTTCCAAATTGGGAAAGGAGTATGTCAAGGCTGTATATTGTCACCCTACTTATTTAACTTATATGCAGAGTACATCACACAAAATGCCAGGCTGGCTGAAGCACAAGTTAAAATCAAGATTGCTGGGGGAAATATCAATAACTTCAGATATACAGATGACACCACTCTTATGGCAGAAAGTGAAGAAACTAAAGAGCCTCTTGATGAAAGTGAAAGAGGAGAGTGAAAAAGCTGGCTTAAAACTCAACATTCAGAAAACTAAGATCATGGCATCCAGTCCAATCACTTCATGGCAAATAAATGGGGAAACAATGGAAACAGTGACAGGCTTTATTTTCTTGGGCTCCAAAATCACTGCAGATGGTGACTGCAACCATGAAATTAAAAGACACTTGCTCCTTGGAAGGAAAGCTATGATCAACCTAGACAGCATATTAAAAAGCAGAGATATTACTTTGCCAACAAAGGTCTGTCTAGTCAAAGCTATGGTTTTTCCAGTAGTCATGTATGGATGTGAGAGTTGGACTGTAAAGAAAGCTAAGGGCCGAGGAACTGATGCTTTTCAACTGTGGTGTTGGAGAAGACTCTTGAGAGTCCCTTGGACAGCAAGGAGATCCAACCAGTCTATCCTAAAGGATATCAGTCCTGAATATTTATTGGAAGGACTGACGCTGAAGCTGAAACTCTAATTCTTTGGCCACCTGATGTGAAGAACTGACGCACTAGAAGAGACCCCGATGCTGGGAAAGATTGAAGGCAAGAGGAGAAGGGGACGACAGAGAATAAGATGGTTTGATGGCATCACTGACTCGATGGACATGAGTTTGAGCAAGCTCCAGCAGTTGGTGATGGACAGGAAAGCCTGACGTCCTGCAGTCCATGGGGTCACAAAGAGTCAGACACAACTGAGTGATTGAACTGAATTGAATAAAGCCAGAGGTTCCCTGGGAAATATAGCCCTGTAACTTTCCTTATAATCTTCTAATTTGTCCCAGAGTCTTTTGGTACATGTTGTGTGAGTAAACGTGAGCTGTTATAATTCTATTTTTGTCCTTTCCTTGAGGAAGTCTCTGCTAGGATGAGTGGGTGAAGCCTGAGTAAGAATTCTTTGGTATCAGTTTTCAGTACTTCCACTGTCCCATGTATTAGCAGTTTTTTTTTTTTCCAATTGAAGATTGGATGTCATTTTTCAGATTTTTTTCAGCGAGCCTCAGAACTTAATAATGGGTGAAAGAGCCAGAAATTATATAAATAAATACAACCCAGTCTTGGTTATTTGATTTCTGAAGTCCTAATATTTGTATAATCGTAGCCTTATTTTCCCTCCCATTGCTCAGTGTCTCACCATGTGATTGCTTTTAGGTTTTCTAATAGGAGGAATGGAATGGGAAGGCTTCCCTGGTGGCTCGGACAATAAAGAATCCACCTATGATGCAGGAGACCTGGGTTCGATCCTTGGGTCAGGGAGATCCCCTGGAGAAGGGAATGGCTACCCACTGCAGTATTCTTGCCTGGAGAATCCCATGGACAAAGGAGCTTGGCGGGCTGCAGGCCACGTGGTCGAGAAGAGTCAGACATGAGCTACTAACCCACATCCACACACACCCCCACACAACAGAAGAGAAACACAGAGTAATTTTTTTCTGTTTGACTCATTTCGTTTTTATTGCTTTCTGTTGGGTAAGGAAGTCATTACACTCTGAAGGAATCATGAGAGAAGAAAATATGTGAAGAAAAAATATCCAACAGCTTATACTACTATGACATTAACACAAAGCAGCTAAGGGTAATATAGGCAGTCACAGTCATTTCTGGCTGGGTTAGATTGTTTTAGAAAATAAAACTGGACCTGGACATTAGAAGTGTCTGCAAAATAAAGTGAAAAGGAAGGGAAAAAGTACTGGAAACTGTTGGTGGTGATGGCGGTAGGAAGGGTGGAAGCTGTGGTGGTGGTGGTGAGGGTGGGGAGGGAGGTGCAGTACGGGCACTGCAGGCAGTGATGATGGCATCATCATCACGAGGGTAGTAGAGAGGTGCTGAGGGGAATACTCATCTTCAGTGACGCTTCCTATTGTCTATAGAGATTTTCCACCACATGGTGGAGAGACCTGATGTGGTGGTAAATGAGGACTCGGAAGGAGACCCCGCCATCCCTAAGGGAGATTCACTGCTCTCTCTGCTGCCCCTGTAGCTATTTCACAGTGTAGTCCCTCTTTGAGACCAATCTCTTTGTGTTATGAGTTAGACACATTATCTTTCTTCAGTAAATGTTCTAAAATGCTAGTTTGTATTTCTAAGTACCAGAAAATGATTTCAAAAATGGATATACCTTAAAACAGAGGGCGGAGTAAACCTTTAATACAAAGGTGTTCTTTCCAGCTGCGTATAATGTTGATTTTTTTTGTGATTAGTAGGAAAGAGAGCATTTGAAGTGCGATTAGCTTCATTGCCAGTATATTTGTAAAGTTCTTGCAAGAAAGACATTACCTAAGTTCTGTGTCAGTTCAGGAGAACAGTATTTAATCCAAAATGTGCAGGCTGATGCCAAGGAAAATGTTCCCAATAGAGACTGGAGCTGCACTGGCTCTGTCCCGTTTTTGAACTCAAATATGGAACACGATGTATTTCATTCTAGGAGTGAACAAAAAGCATGTTCCTTGCATAGTGAATGTTGGTCTCTTTCTGCCACAGGCTCTTTCTCATTTTATCAAGAATTTAACATCTCTTTACTTCTAATCTCCCCTGCCTAATGCAGATTTGCCAAGAAGAAAAAAAAAAAGCACCACATGACCATATTTTCTAGATTGTCATTTGAATGACTGTAATAAAGGGATAAAAGTTATTTGCCATCTTGTCTCTCCTCTGTAGCCCCATGGCTGTGTGCACGAGGTGTTGCTGATGTAGTTCCAACAGCAACATCTGGCTGTCTGGCAGTGTGCTCTGCTAACTGTGCTGACCCACTGATGGCTCTAGAACTGTTCAGAAATGCTCTACAGGTTGGCCAGAATATGTGGAGGCCATAGGGGTTTTTTGTTCATTCTCCTGGGGACTATTTGTCTGTCAGTCACATTTCATTCTAAGGAATTTACTGTACTTGTCTGTGTCTATTTGAAATGAATAAGGAAACTCCTCATTAAAGATTGGGATTTATATGGCCCAAATGGGAGTATTCCCAATGCTGTATTTAGGAAAGTGGAGGAGCTATGCTATTGGTTGAATTGTCCTTAAAATGTCAATTTTCCCCAAGATGGTTTCGGAGTGTTATACACAAATAGAAGCCAAGATGAAGCCTTCCCCCCTCCACCCCCAGGGGCTTATGGGATGGGGGGATGTGTATAATGATTGCTAATAGAAATTAAAGTTTTAGAGATTTATGTCAAAGTTCTCAAGGGGAAAAGGTCCTGGTAGAGAAACAAAGTATGACTGAGATCCGGTGGAAAGGAGCCAGACGATATGAAGAGGGAAAAGGGAAAGGAAAGGAAGTAAGATTGTGATGCCAGAAATGGGAATTCAAGTTTAAAAAGGAGACAGATTATTGAATATGAGGTTGTGATTAACCAAGAGAAAATGTATGTTGATGGTAATATAAAGTGGTGAGCTTTGAGAAGAGAAGCAAAGGGAAAAATTGCTTTAAAACAAACTATTAAAAAAGGGAAGAGATGTCTAGAAAATTGAAAGTGTATCTTAAAAGGAAAAGGATATATGGGAAAAGAGATTTATCAAGCTAAGAAAGAAGTAAATAAATGAATATTAATAAGCTTATTTAAATTGGACATTAAACTATGATGAATCACAGCATGTTCTCCAGAAGGCAAGCTCACATCCTGCTTTTGAAAAGATAATCTATACAAATAACACAAGAGTGTGTATTTTTCACTGGGGTGAGTGATTTTTCTCCCTGGTTCAACTGTAAATGAGAGTGTCCACATGGAAATAAAATGCTTTCTTTGGAATCATGTGGGAAAGAAATGAATAGTACTGAAGCTACAGTATGGTTTACTTCATTTACAGACTTATGACATTAAAATTATTATTATAATAGTAGCCAATACTTACATACAACTTGCTATATGCCAGATAGTGTTCTTAGCAATTTTGATACATTAACTCATTTGATCCTCACCAACAAATCTATGAAGTAGGAACTGTTTTAGTATTGCTATTTGTAGATGGGGAAACTGAGACATAGGGGCGGTGAGTAACTTGTCCGAGACGCTAGGATGGTAAGACATAGAGTTGAGATGTGAATCCAAGCAGTTCAACTTCAGGTTCTGTTTCCTAACACTCTGGGAGTTGATGGCAAATATCAAGCTTTCATGTGGAGATCGCTGACCCATGTGCCCCTAAAGTGAGGCTAATATATTAATTTTTGTTCAAAGCTAATAAGAGGTTGTAGGCATTAGGCTACAGCTATTGCTGTCTTCCCTGTTCCCAGCACAAGTTATTTAATCATCATGAAAAGTAGATAGAGTTTTGCACAGTACCGCATAAGAGTGGCAGATTTTGACATGGTAAACAAAGCAATTGCTTTGTTAAAGGTTGTATGATGTCTAGAAAATAAATGGTTCTGCCATCATCCCCCTTGGTAAAGGCTATCAGTGCTTCATAATTACTAAAATGATTGTGAAAACTCTCAGACAGGTGACTAACTGCATTGCTAATTACTTATTCCCAAAATGATTTAAATATCAATACCTCTACTAGGAAGAGATGGTGGTTTGTTGACAGAATTAGGGAAGTCTTTAAAACTTGTTATCTAAAAGGCCTGGTAGAAGTGCAAAGTATTATTCTCATTTACAGTCCAGCCAGATTTAACAAAAGGCTGAGCATCATAAACCTGCAGACAGAAGGAGTTCCAGGGGGAAAGTAGAGGCTTGCTCATAAGCCAGCTGTGTGGAGGGCTGGACTCCAGCTTCCCATCACGGGTGTGCAGCCCAAAGAATGTTGGCTGCCTCTGGGGCCAGCTGGCTCACACAGGGACCGTGCTCCTGGAAATCCTGAGATGTCTGAGCAGAACTCCAGCAAATAGAATTTTGGTTAACAGAGGAGCAATCTCATCGGCCAGATTTGAGTCAAGCTGTTTTTCAAAAACTTGCTAACTTTAACACGTGACTGGTGAGATGGTCAAATGGGGCTCCTAATACCCGTGTTTAGGGTTCTTGTGAGACTTCAGTTAAATAATTGATACAAAAAGCTTAGCACAAAATCTGGCCCAAGCTAAGAACTCAATAACTGGGTAGTCATGGTCATGGTTTTGAAGTTTCTTTTCTGTGGTCCCATGCCTTTGGTGCCTCCTTCACCTTCCGAGGCATCTCTTCTTCATGGTTCGTGACTGTGTATGACACACACGGACAGATTCCTGCCCAGGGAATCGATGGAATATTACAACATAATGGCAGGTACAGGCAGCCCTCCGCACATGAGTACCTCGCTTGACAGCAGCGATGGCAGAGTCTTACCACAATTCCTACGAGACTAGAGCTAGGGTGGCCTCCAATTCTAGAAGGGCAGTGGGGCAAACGGCTTCCCCAGAAATGCCCTCTATCTCCATGGCAACCACCTTGGTCTGCCAGAAGAAATTCTCTCCCTTCCAAGAACTTGGTGAGTGATGTTTAGTCCCATGACTAGATCCTCCACCGTGCCAAAGTAGACCGGAGCGGCTTGTGGCCAGTGCTCCTGCTGGTCGCTGCCTAAAAGAGGCATCACCTGACATTCCTTAGATTTTGCTGGAACTCCTTTGGGCCAGGTTAGGTCAAAGGGCAAACTGAGAGGAGTTAATGAGTTCAAAACTCAGCAGAGCTGGCCTGCCTGCTAGTGTTAGGTCCAGCAAGTTTTCATTGTCCCCAAATTCTCTTTACCCCAGTGACCTAGAGACAGCATTGTTTTTCTCTTTTTCCCCCTGTTAATATTTTACTAACATTAAGCTAGTTCTTCTATAAAGAGGGTGACAAAGAGCTCCTGGCAAACATACAGTAGTTTGTATAATTTAAATAATAACAGTCTCCCATATGAAATAAAATTTGTAGGCAAAACATGAAGTAAAGTTGATTCTTTGGCAAATGATACTGGTCAAGAATTAGTGAAGAGTCCAGACTCTGCCTTATAAAAACAGTGACTTAAACTCCACCTAATACCCCTTCAGTCAGTAATTCTGTCCTGGCAATTTTCTTAATGGCCTCAGCTCGGGCCTTGTTTATTTCCTGTTCATAACATTGCTTGCAAAGCCTAAAATAAAGTATGTATTATTGTTTTATTGATAGTGTGCTATGTTCTAAGATTACACCCAAAGATGATAAAAGGAATGATGATAAAAAGGAATTAGCCTTACTGGCTTAAGTGAAGATCAGAACGAAACTGAGGTAATGAAGAATAACAGCTCTGCATTTTCAGCATTTCCAAAATGAAGTATCTGTCTATAACCCTATCTGGATGGGGACCAGCAGGTTCTGGGAAGAATATTAACCTGAATTTGTTGCAGTCTTGTTTCCCAAACTGCTTTATAAACACTTCCCCATATGTGCTGCCAAACTTTGCATTTAATGAATCATCCAAATCTTTTTGCCATATATCCTGTGTAGCAACTGATGATGGAATACATGTTCCTGATTTCTGAGGAGAAATGAGAGCAACACCTACATTGCCAACCAAAATTGCCTTATAAGATAAGCCTCTTTTAATGTTTGTTTTGGTTTTTAAAAATACTGACTGCTAAATTTTAGACCAAATTGCCTTGTGATTTCCTATGGACCATCTCATCTACTTGATACCTGGTCTTTATTCTGATTGAACAGAAAGGAAATGTAAACTATTGTTTAGTCAACACTCCCATTTCTGCTTTATGATCTTTTGCACTCTTGATTTTACCTTTTTTTAATGAAGAATTGAGCAGTAAAGGACAGAGGTTCAGAGCACAGATTTTAGAGTCAAGCGTGTTATAATTCATGTTCAAGTTCTGCCTCTGAGTAGTTATATGAACAGGGCAAATTACATAATATCTCCCACCCTCAGCTTCCCCATCTATACAATGGAAAGTGACAATACTTTCCAACTCTTTTGGCTACCATTAAAAAAAAATGTAGTGAGTTTTTAGCCTGTTCCATGATGCCTGACTCTGGAGCAGAACTGGCAACCCACTCCAGTAGTCTTGCTTGGAGAATTTCATGCACAGAGGAGCCTGGCAGGCTACAGTCCCTGGGGTCTCAAAGAGTTGGACACGACTGAGCGACTAACGCACACACGCACACATGATGCCTGACACATCAACTATTATGTATATATATGTTGTCTAATTAGTCAGTTTTGGATCTCCACTGTTGAAAAGGGCTACAGAATTAAAAATTCATCATAATTGCTTTACAGCAGTGTGTTGATTTCTAGCAAACATCAACATGAATCAGTCATAGCAAACTCAACTCTTAAGTCCAGGGTTTTCTCAATCATATCCTTTTGTTGTTCAGCCGCTCAATCGTTTCCAACTCTTTATGACCCCATGGACTTCAGCACACCAGGCTTCCCTGTCCACCATCTCCCGGAGCTTGTGCAAGCTCATGTCCAAAGAGTTGGTGATGCCATCCAACCATCTCATCCTCTTGTTGTCCCTTTTTCCTCCCGCCTTCAATCTTTCCCAGCATCAGGGTCTTTTCTAATGAGTCAGCTCTTCACATCATGTGGCCAAAGTATTGGAGCTTCACTTTCAGCATCAGTCCTTCCAATGAATATTCAGGACTGATTTCCTTGAGGATTGACTTGTTTATTCTCCTTGCAGTCCAAGGGACTCTCAAGAGTCTTCTCCAACACCACAGTTCAAAAGCATCAGTTCTTTGGCTCTTGGGCTTCTTTTTTTGGCACTCAGCCTTCTTTATGGTTCAACTCTCATATCCATACATGACTACTAGAAACACCATATCCTAGGCATTGCTATTATAAATAATACCCCATCCACAACTCAGTTGTAAGCATTCTGTTCCTTGACAACCATGTCCTATATTTTCTAGTTAAAAACAAATCCAACAGTACTTCAACTTCACCAGGATTTCCAGTCCACTGATCTTAACGCTTTGCTGTTTACCACCTTTATCAGATGTATTATTTGTAAATACTTCTCTTATTCTGAGGCTTGCCTTTTTTACCCTGTTGATAGTATCTTTTGATACACAAAATTTAAAATTTTTCATTAAGCTCAACATATATATATATATATATTTTCTTTTTCTTGCCTATGCCTCTGGTGTCATATACAAGAAATCATTTCCAAATTCAGTGGTCATAAAGATTTTGCATTATGTTTCCTTTTAAGAATTTTATACCTTTAGGGTTTATATTTAGGTCTTTGATCTGCTTTGAGTTAATTTTTGTATGTGGTATTAAGTAAGGGATAAACTTCATTTTTTTTTTTTTTTTACATGTAGATAAGCCAGTATTCCCAGCAGCATTTGTTGAAAACACTGTGTTTTTACCATTGAATGGACTTGGCACCCTTATAAAAATTATTTGATCATAAATGTAAAGGTTTATTTCTGGGCTTTCTATTTTATTCTATTGGTCTATAGATCTGTCTTTATGCCAGTACTATACTTTGATTGCTATAGCTTTGTAGTAAGTTTTGAAATAAGGAAATGTGAGTCCTCCAGTTTTGTTTTTCTTTTTCAAGACTGTTTTATCTATTTAGGCTCCCTTGAAATTCCACGTGAATTGTAGGGTGGGCTTTTCTATTTCTGAAAAAAAAAAAATTCATTGGGATTTTGGTAGGGATTGCATTGAATCTGTAGATCACTTTGAGTAGTATTGACATCTTAACAATTTTAAGTCTTCCAATATGGGATGTGTTTCCCTTTATTTGTATTTCCTTTAATTTTGTTGAGCAATGTTCTATAATTTTTATTATATAAATATTTTACCTCCTTGCCTAAGTATTTTATTCTTTTTGATGCTATTATTAATAGAATTGATTTCTTAATTTTCTCTTCAAATTGTTTATTGTTAGTGTACAGAAATGCAACTGATTTTTGTGTATCAACCTTCAATCTGCTACTTTGGTGAATTCATTGATTGTTTCAATGATTTCTTTAAAGAATCTTAAAAATCTTCTGTGTATAAGATCATATCATCTGCAGGCAGATAACTTTACTTCTTTCTTCACAATTTGGATGCCTCTTATTCCTAGTTCTTATCTAATTACTCTGGCTAGAACTTCTGTGTCGAAAAGAAGTGGCAAAAAAGGACATCCTAGCCTTGTTCCTGATACTAGAAGAAAAGCTTTCAGTTTTTCACCGTTGAATATGATACTTGTTTTGAGTTTTTCATGTATGGTTTTTATCATGTTGAGATAGTTTACTTCTATTCAAAATTTTTAGGTATTTTATCATAAGGAGTACTGAATTTTGCCAAATGTTTTTTCTGCATCAGTTCAGTTCAGTCACTCAGTCGTGTCCGACTCTTTGCGACCCCATGAATCGCAGCACGCCAGGCCTCCCTGTCCATCACCAACTCCCGGAGCTTACCCAAACTCATGTCCATCGAGTCAGTGATGCCATCCAGCCATCTCATCCTCTGTTATCCCCTTCTCCTCCTGCCCCCAATCCCTCCCAGCATCAGGGTCTTTTCCAATGAGTCTACTCTTTGCATGAGGTGGCCAAAGTATTGGAGTTTTTCTGCATAGATTGAGATTATTGTGTGGCTTTTTTCTTTCATCCTATCGATGTGGTGTATTACATTAGTCTATTTTTGTATGTTGAACCGTCCTTATATTCTTGGTTTAAATCTCACTTGATCATGATGAGTAATACCTTTTAATATGCTGTTGAGCTCAGTTTGCTAGTATTTTGTCGAGGATTTTTACATTAGTGTTTATTAGGGATATCATTCTATAGCTTTCTTTTCTTGTAATGTCTTTGTTTTTGGTATCAGAGAAACACTAGCTTCAAAGAATGAGTCAGGAAGTGTTTCCTCCTCTTCATTTTTTTGGGGAAAATTTTAAAAAGATGGGTTCTTGTTTAGATATTTGGTAGAACTCACCAGTTAAGCCATCTGTTCCAGGTTTGGTTTTATTTCTGTGGGTTTTTAGTCATTGTTCGGAGATTTCTATTGCTAATTCATTTGCCTTACTAGTTATAGATCTATGTAGGTTTACTATTTCTTTGTGATTCAGTTTTAGTAGGTTTTGTATTTCTAGGATTTTGTCTATGTAATCTAAGTGGTCCAATTTGTTAGTGTACAATTTTTATAGCACTCTCTTATAACACGTTTTATTTCCATAGAATCAATAGTCATGTTTCTAATGAAGTAAACTTTCATTTCTGATTTTAATATTTTGAATCTTTCTTATTCCATCCAACTAAAGTTTTGTCAATTTCACTGATTTCAAAGAATCAACTTTTGGCTTTATTTCTTTTCACTATTGTTTTTCTACTCTTCGCTCCTTGTTTCATTTATCTGTTCTAATTTTTACTGCCTTTCTTTTGCTAGTCTGAGGTTTTTTTTTTTTTTTTCCTAGTTCCTTAAGTTGTAAATTTAGGTTTATGATTTGAGGTCTTTTTGTTTTTAATGTGAGCCTATAAATTTCCCTTAGTATCACATTGACTGCATTTCCTAAATTTTGATGTGTTGTGGTGGTGTTTATATTTAACACAAAGTATTTTCTAATTTTATTTGTAGTTTTTTCTTTGATCTTTAGGGTTGTTTTTTTTTTTTTTAAGTGTGTTGTTTAATTTCTACATTTTTGAGAATTTTCTAGTTTTCCTTTTGTTATTGATTACTAACCTCATCCTTTGTGGTTCTGAGAAAATTCTTTGTATGTTATCTATATTTTCAAGTCTACTGAAACTTTATTTGTGGTCTAAATAGTTATCTTGGAAAATATCCCATGTGTACTTGAGAAGAATGTGTATTCTCTTGTGTTGGATAAAGTGTTCTGTATGTATCTGTTAGATTGTGTTGTTCGAGTTTGTTTTTCCTTACTTTTGATGGTTGGTCTATTGTTGAGTGTGGGCTATTGACATCTCCAGCTCTTATTGCAGAACTGTCTATTTCTGCCTTCAGTTATGTCAGATTTTCTTCATATATTTTGGTGGCCGTAGTGAAAGTGAAAGTGAAGTCGCTCAGTCGTGTCCAGCTCTTTGCAACCCCATGGACTGTAGCCTACCAGGCGCCTCCATCCATGGGATTTTCCAGGCAAAAATACTGGAGTGGGTTGCCATTTCCTTCTCCAGAAGATCTTCCTGACCCAGGGATTGAACCCAAGTCTCCTGCATTGTAGGCAGACACTTTACCATCTGAGCCACCATATCTTTTTGCTGTTTTGAAACTTTAAAATACATAATGCCCTTCTATGTTTCTTTTTTTATTTAAAGTTTGTTTGACTGATATTAGTTTAACCAACCCTGCTCTTCTTTGGTTATTATTTGCGTGCAGTAACTTTTTCCATCCTTTCACTTTCAATCTATTTGTATCTTTGGAACTAAGATGAGTCTCTTAAGGAGGGTATATAATTAGATCATGATTTTGCGTGTGTTTGCTATCTCTGTTTCTGATGAGAGTTTAATCCATTTACATTTAGAGTAATAACCAATAAGGAGGAACTTATTCTGTCATTTTGCTGTTAATATTTACTTTTCATATGCCTTGTAGGTTTTTTTTTGGTCTTCTTTACTCCTGCATTGCCATCTTCTTATGTGTTTAGTTGATTTTATGTCTTGAACCATTCAAATTCCTTCCTGATTTCCTTTGGTGTATATTCTATAGCTATTTTCTTTGTGGTTACTGTGGAGACTACATTTAACATTCTAAGTTAAAGCACTATAATTTGAATTTACATAAGCTTAACTTCAATAACATACAAAAACCCTGCTGCTTTATGGCTCCAGCCCACCTCTTAGTTGTTGATGTTGCAAAATTATATCTTTACACATTGTGTGCCACAAAATCTTTTTATAATATAACTAATTTACATGTATAGAGACATTTAGATTTTTTTCATTCCCCCTTGCACCTATCTGGATTTTTTAAATTACATAATTTATATCATGATCTAAACATATCCTATAACTACTTGTTTTTACTTCACAATATTAATACATAAGATAACTTTTGATACCATTTTATATATGTATATGTGTGTATATATGTTGTACATATGTATGTATATGTGTGTATATATATGTGTGTGTGTATATACTTACCACATTATACTTACTAGCCCTATATTATAGTATTTCATAGAATAGATATATAAAAATTTATGTATCTAACTACTGCTTATTTTTATTTTCTAGAAAAGTGAAAGTGAAAGTCCCTCAGTTGTATCTGACTCTTTGTGACCCCATGGACTATACAGTCCATGGAATTCTCCATGCCAGAATACTAGAGTGGGTAACTTTTGCCTTCTCCAGGGGATCTTCTCAACCCAGGGATCGAACCCAGGTCTCCCGCATTGCAAGCAGATTCTTTACCAGCTGAGTCACCAGGGAAGCTCTTATTTCTAGAGGACCCTGACAAAATTTTCAGTTGAGATTCTGAAATATCCTATTTGCATTTCTGCTCTTACTCGGAGACTAATCAGTATAGAAACAAAGAAGCAGCAATAAAAAAGGAGAGTCCCTAGCTTTTCTCCTAGCAGACCTGGCCAACACATCTTTATCTATGGCGTGGTTAATTTTTTAGGGAAGTTACATTCTCTTTCCTCAGGACAGGAAAGCCTGGCGTGCTGCAGTCCATGGAGTCGCACAGAGTTGGACACGACTGAGCAACTGAACTGAACTGACATTCTCTTAAGGACCAAGACATGTAAGTAAATAATATTAGTAAGAAATCATAAGTACTGTGCTGAAACTTTTTTCAAAAGCCTAAAATTTTATTCAGAAGCCTATTAGATCCCATTAGAAGAATTTTTTTTCTTCTTTGGTGGATTTGGGAAATTTTCAGCAGATGATATTTGGGTTATACTTTATGGATAAGTGGAGAGGAATGGGATAAGTGAAAAGTGCAAAAAAAAAAAGTGCATTGGAAGTTTGGTTAGGATATGTGAAAAAGGGAACTATTTTTCTGATAGTCACAATCTGAGCCCATATTTTAAAGAGTTAATAAGGTTGTTCTGATAGGACGTTTAAGGCAATTAAATGAGAAGAAAAGAAAGAGGAAAGTAGAGAGTAAAGAGTAACAGAGACTGGGCAGGGAAAGTTGGAGGTAAAAACCAGAGAGAAAGTAAACTGTGTGCTGGGAACCAGATAACTGCCAACAGGGTCTTAGAGTCAGGGTCCTTGCCCTTGGGGTGAAGAGAGTAGGCCAAGATGAAGGATAGGAACACCATTAAAATGTTCAGGATTAAAGTGTTCTGCAGTCAATCCTGCCCTGTCTTCATGTGAGTGCAATCCTTCTGAGTCACCATTTTACCAATCCTCTATCTACTGTTTCTTCTGGGAGTGGAGATCTACTGAGATCATCTCTCTGCCATTGTCCGGTTTCTATAAAATCATTTTCTAAAGGGTGTTCCTCAGCACAGCCTTCAGAGAGCTGATGAGCCCTGGGAATTTACTGAGGTAACAGGAAGGAACTCTATACTGGCATGAGCTGACCATGCGGTAGGACAAGTGGAGACACAAATAGCTTTGGTACAGGCGTCGAACATCCTAGCAATAGACTCATGCATTGGAAATTACTATTCTCATTTGTGAGGTTACTACAGTCTCAGTAAAATTAAGCTCTTTGTCCAAAGTCAAGTTTTTTTTCTTGAGACTGTGTTTTGCCTTTCCAAAAAATTTTACTCATATAGTAGACACTGTGTTTTTTATTCATGTGTGTGTCTGATTGTATCTAGTACAGATGCTTTTAAATAGCAAGAAACTGTAATGTGTGGGTAAGGTTGTGATGATAGAGACAGTCAAATTTGAGTTAAAAGTCAGATACTGCTAATTTCTATCAGTGAGATCTGGGCAAATTACTTTTCCTATAGGAGCTAAAATTCCCTCATTTGTCTGGAAAAGCTTCTAATACCTTTGCATCACTGTAATGAAATAACTCATAAAAAGCAGTTAGCCTAGTGTTCTACATGATCATTATATAATTATAAGTGTTACTATAATTACTTGATAAATATTTTTAAGTGAAAATGTCACATGCCCATCAAGAGAGATAATTCTTTGTACAAGAACTATTTTCACTATCATCAACACATCAGTATCTGACATAATGATAAAGGAAGCAGAGTTGTTTAGGCATGAAAAATGGCATTTGGCCATTTGCGAGAAGAAACTCAATCTCTTTCTAGCTTGGTGAATTCTGTTCACGAGCCATTATGAGGCAACTAGCTATCATGGTTTATATTTTAGGCAACATCAAAAATGAATGTAGGTGAAGCAAGGGCCTTTTCAGCTTTTGATGGGTGACTGGAGAGACAGAAGCCAGGAAATCTTGCGTTTTGGTGAATACAGCAAAATACGTTCTTTATACTGTGTGTCCACATCTTTTGATGAAATTGCATTTTGAAGATGTCATAATCCTAACAAATGTTCCATAAGGTATAGTAATATGAAGCATTCAGAGTATAGTAGTATGAAACAAAACAAAAAACAAATTACCCTAATTTCCCTAAAGATCAGCCTTAGACAAATGTCTTGCACATCGCTTCCATTTTTTCACTCCCATCTTCCATTCCAGAGTGACTAAAATCTTTCATCTTTTACTCCTATGACCACCCATAGGAGAAAGATAATCATGAGACAGTTGCCCTGCAGATGACTGAGTAGCAGAGAATAATAGCCCCACCAGCATCTTGTTTTTGTTTCTATCTAGAAGGGAATGTCTTAGCAACCACTGTGCTAACAATGAAAAAAAAAAGGACAACTGTGAAAAATCTAATAAGTAGAGAAAAAAATAATATCAGTCACTATCTCTTTCTTAAAGAGTAGTCACCTTTGAAAAAAGACTGACTTGATGGAATTTTTAAGCCTACCCTGTGAATCCTTTAGTTTCTGCGTCTTTCTAGCTGCTGCTGCTGCTACTGCTGCTAAGTCGCTTCAGTCGTGTCCGACTCTGTGCAACCCCATAGACGGCAGCCTACCAGGCCCCGCCATCCCTGGGATTCTCCAGGCAAGAATACTGGAGTGGGTTGCCATTTCCTTCTCCAATGCGTGAAAGTGAAAAGTGAAAGTGAAGTCGCTCAGTCGTGTCCAACCCTTAGCGAACCCATGGACTGCAGCCTACCAGGCTCCTCCATCCATGGGATTTTCCAGGCAATAGTACTGGAGTGGGGTGCCACTGCCTTCTCCCTCTTTCTAGCTAGGTGGTATTTATTAGTAATTACATTTCCAACTTCCTTTTTGCTAAGCAGTACAAAGACTACAAGTCATATAGTACTTTAATTGGAAAAAAACAAAAAGGCCTGTGACTTTTGTAGTAGCACGATTACTTCTGAGTTAGGGTGACCGTCTTATCCTGGTTTGCCCAGGACTCCCCAGATACAGCACTCTAAATTCATACCCTAGAACCCTTTCACCCTACAGTGAGCCAGGACTGTTGGTCACCCTAACTGAGATGATTTCTAACCCCACATAGCAGTGACTATTCATGAAAGTTTGAATAGCAACAATAACAATCACTTAAATATGACTGCGTACTGAAAACCAACTATTTAAGTGCTGTAGCTCAGTATGTTCATAGAGCACTTTGAGGGAAGTATTAACTTTACTTTCATTGTGCAGAAAAGGAACCTCACATTTAGACAGGTTAGGTATTTTGCCCCAAATTACACAGGTGGTAACTGTTAAATGTAGAATCTTAACTGAGACTGACTCCATTTATTCAGCTGCTACCCCAAGCTACTTCTGTGTTGCAATGTCCCCTCATATCTGTGGTCACCACGAAGAGTTACTTTTAACCCTGCCTTTCTGGTTAAAGCTGACTCATCCAGGGACGAGGACCTGAGCCAGAGGCCAGTGGTCTTTAAGGAGATTTGGTGTGGGAGTCTCTGCTAATGGTTTCCTGTTTCCATGCTTCACTCTGCGTCCTTTGCTTCCAAGGCAAACTGAGTATTTCATTCTTTCTTGCACTATGCAAGAGTGTATTTATAAGATCAGAATAGAATTAACATGGTTCGCTATAATAGTACCCAAGCCCTCATCACTGCCTCCCTAACAAGCCCAAATGAGCATTCCACACTAACTGTGGTTTTGATTATTTAATTTGTGTTTAGTCCCACTGACCCACATAGTGCTCTAGCAGTATCCACATCATATGGTTCATTATGTAATTGAATTGTGTTCATGCTATTTGGAGCCAGGAAAACAACATTCCATGTGGTGAGCCAAATGAAGCTGTTCTTCTAGTATGAAGTGGGAAAGTCGAAGAGTCTGAAGACAGGACTTTTAGATTTTGATTAAGAGAGATTATTTGCTTCTTGGGGACGTGGCCTTGGGCCAGGAATTATTGTTTTGAAACATTTGAAAGGATAAAGACCCTGGATTCAGAATTTAACAGTGTTCCCAGTATACCCCTACATACCACTGTTCCGAGTGTGTAATTGGCTCTAAGGAAAAAAAAAAATATATATATATATACACACATATATAACCCCCAAGTTCCAGGGAGGTGCACTAGCATGTACGATGTCACAAGGGCTGGCACTTCTAGTTCTCTGCTCTTTACACCAAGGCATGTTGGGACCATTAGAGAGAGACTCATTAGTGGTCACATCAGGGGAAATGAGACAGTGTATTTTTAGTTTGGATTGTGGGTCTCTAAGGGAACTAAGCAAGTAGTTTACATAAATGCTAAATAATAAGACCTTTTCTGTAAATAGAACATCAGTGTAATGGTATTTAGTTTGTTCAAGTTGTCGTGGTAGGGACTATGTTGAAAGGATATTAAAGCAAGATATGTTCCCTCCACTTTGCTAAAAGTCATAAATTTAAAGTAGAAGTCCCTACAGTGGAGACAGATTAATACATTGCAGTTGAATGGGATACAATTGGGTTCTTTTGAGGAGCGTGATGATAGAACCATTTTTAAAGTTCTGAATCAAATTGACAATTAAATTGCTCTTGGGCAATATTCATGAAAGGAACATCACCATAGATGATAGTAAGTTGATGGCTCAACTTACTGGTAAAGAATCTGCCTGTAATGCAAGAGACACAGGAGATGCAGGTTCCATCCATGCACCAGGAAGATGCCCTGGAGAAAGAAGCGACAACCCACTCCAGTATTCTTGCCTGGAAAATTCCATGGACGGAAGAACCTCATGGGCTACAGTCCATGGGGTTGCAAAGAGCCGGACACAACGAAGCCCCCCCGCCCCCCAACACACAAGGGACTATTTGAACATCGTCTGCAGCATTTCAGAGTCATACGAGGCACAGTGTGAGCACATGCTTTTCATAAGGGTAGTAAACTGACTTTGGTGGACAGAGAAAAACATAAAATAAATCCTCTTGTTAAACTCCTTTCAACTAATAAACAGGATGTGTGGTGCATGGTACTGCGAAAGCAGGCAAGTGTCCAAGGAAAACAAAAGAGGAAATCCTACCCATGTGAAGTGAGATTCAAGGATTTGGCTTGTTAGAAGTAATGTTTTATTCCTACTTGAGCCTAAACCTATACTTGCCAGTATTGGACACTTTCTATCATTATACCAGAGACATTTGAAACAAGATAAATGACATGCTTGCAAGACTTGGACAGAATTAAAAACAAACAACAGCTATACACCTGAGAGGTCCTTTCTTAATATGGGAGAAGCTTATGTGATAGCCTGGATGCAAATAGATACAATAACATACCATCCACAAAACTTTTTACACTTTAAACACTTGTTCTTACTTAAAAGCATGTTTATTAAGCAGGTTTACTTTTTAAAAGCATCCTTATTTCCAATGATTAAATGGGCACCTGGGAAAATCTCTAGATAGTAAAACCAAAGCACTTTTATCTAAATATTTAAATAACTGACAAAAGGTTGTTAATATTCATTTTAAAATTAGTTATAGTTTCATTTTATGTTTTTAGACCAATATTTAAATAAATTCTTTCAGCAGGTTTGGTTTTCTGATTTAAGAAGCAATGCACACTTCATTTTAAGCTCATAATGTCTTCAGTGTTAAGAAGACACTTGAGAAAAATTCTCAGGGGAGCTGCAGTTCTAGTCTGCAGAACATCAGAATAAGCAACAAGAATACAGGACAGTTTGGCAAGCGGCTTTGTCCATGTATTTGATTGTGGACTAACTCTTGGATCTGAAACCTCTTTATAATACAACTACCTGGATTAGTTTAAGGGGAACGCTTGGTGATATTTCTCCTGGTCAAACAGATGTTGTTTTTACAAGAAAATCAGTGTCTTTGTTTCGAGGCCTTGCTCTGTTCCTCCTCATATTTCTGACCACGGTGGAAATGTGATCAAGAGCATGGGGTAGAACAGAAAAAGTCAGACCCACCAGGGCTCAGATTCTGGTTCCCCTAGTTATCAGCTAGATATTTGATAAGTTTCCCAGCTACGGGTCTTGTTTCTTCACATCTGAAATGAAGATGATGCTACTGAACTTGCAAATTTATAGTGGTGTATTGTGTTAGTTGATGAACCAGCCAACAAGGAGTGCTGTGACATCTAGCAATCCTGACATTTAGATGGCAGACCACAACCGTGCATATCATTATTGGGGGTGTTTATTACACCCCTGTGGACCTCTTTTACTTCACTGTGAGCTTCTTCTTGGCTCATCTAGCTCTCCTATCCTTCTGCTACCTTTGACTGTGTCCCTGGATGCAGGCAGTGGGTGAGGCTACAGCAGATTTTAAGAAGCCAGATCTAGGTCTGTAGACCAGCCATGTTCCCATTCTCAGTGTAGTTCTGAGCATCACCCCTATCTAATCTACCATCAAATGGAACATTGTCATTCCGAACTGGTAAATGTTTGAGGGAGAGCCTCAGGAAGGTCATCAGTACTTTTCAACCTGTGTCAACACATTAATTTATTCCTCAAAGAAATATATATTGGGCCTAGAATATATATTTATTGTTGCACACTAAGTGTTAGAGATTCAGAAATGGAAAAAAACAGATATGGCTATTAACTTCACAGAAGCTTATAGATTAGTAGAGAAAAGAGACTTAAAAAAAAAAAGAGCCATCTGCTGCTGCTGCTGCTGCTGCTAAGTCGCTTCAGTCGTGTCTGACTCTGTGTGACCCCATAGACGGCAGCCAACCAGGGTCCTCCATCCCTGGGATTCTCCAGGCAAGAACACTGGAGTGGGTTTCCATTTCCTTCTCTACCATATACGTATAGTGACACAAAAGGTAACTGTTGATAGAAAGCTTGTGAGTTTTGAGGAGATAACTGATCTTATTTTAAGAAACTGTCTTGATGACTTTTCTGGGTGTCCACAGGACGTGGCTGAGATAAACTAGGTCGATCCAAAATTAGAAATAAATCACTTAACATATTAAAATTGGGAAAGTTTTTAATTTTCTGAGGCAAATTGGAAAAGAGCAATTCAGGGACCCAAGAGCAAAAAGGAGATGGAGTAACAGACATCCAACAAACAACATGATCAGATGCTGGGAAATACTTAGGAGGAAAATTGGCTAGTCAGAAGTTCTAGAGCATTCTCTGCAGGGGAATGGAAAAGGATCTTATTATTGAAACATGGAGCTCACTTTTCCAAATCAGAGCCCAGTTATAATCACACCTACTGTTTCTGTGTATTCAAGTATAATCAATTTTTGTAAATTATTTAAACTCCTCTTTTTCTGTCTTAGTGGATATATCATTTGCCTCTCAAGCTGGTAGTCTATTACCTTGCTAGACTTGGCTCAGCTACATTTGAAAAAGCATGACTCTCCAAGGTGATGCTGCTACGGTCCTAACTTTCATTTGGAGTTGATTATACTAGAGGATAGCCCCTTCTATTTGGGTACTTAAACTTTGCTTGTGCTGAGCATCAGTGCGTTTCAGAACTGTATTCCTCTCAGTGCTTTTAATTAAATGATGCTTTTGTTTGCCTCTGAGAAAGCCTGTCTTTCCTTAGTTACCATCAAATGATTGTCCATCTCCAATGATCTTTTGATCTATCTCAAAATTCTTACTTAGGGTCTTGTTAATGAGGAAGTGAGGTTTACCTGTCATCAGGGTGGCATTTGTTATACACACATATATTTACTACATAAATATAATAAAAGAAAAATTAATATTAAATTTATGAAAATTTGAAATCCTCCAATACCCTTTCTCCTTCTTGACCAATTCTTAACACATGATATTATGAAAAAATTCAAAGAATTTAAATTTTAAAACTCTTAAAAATTTCACATACATTACTCATTATGAAAGAAAATATTATTAAGGTCCCTCAAGCCCCAGAAAGTCCATTTTTTAATTATATAGCTTATATTTTACATTCAGCCATCTCAAACATATATGAGATCTAGATTATATCTAACAATTTTTATATAGTTTTAAAAGTTAGGAACTAAATTCTGTTTATAGATATTAAAGGAAGGGTGATCCTACAAGGCAAAATTATTTGGGATCTCAATTGACTGTGTAGTCAGAAATGTAATAAGTGCTATGGATGAATAACATGGATTGTTTTGAATTCATGGAACAGAAGAACATGATCTGTAATGCAGTGTCAGGAAAACTTTCTATGAAGAAGTGAATTTTAAGCAGGGACTTTTATGGACATTTAATTCCCAAATACATGGAGTTTTAAAAGTATCTTAGATGTTAATTTCTCATTTAAATACATTCTTCTCTGCAATTACCCTCTGTGTTTTTTTTAGCTTTTTTAACTTTATTGAGACTTTCAATGGCTAAGTCATATCTCTCTTGGTAAATATATTGGTAAATATATGGGTTATTTTCAAGTATCTTCTGATACTGATTTCTAACATAATTCCACAGTGATAAGAGAACAGATTCTGTATGATTTCAGTACCTTTAGACCATGAAATTTTTTCACCTTGTTTTATGTCCCTGGATATGTTTCAGTATCTCCTGGTTTGTAGTCTATGGGAACTTGAATAGAATTTGTATCCTCCTGATGTGTGAAAATTGTATAAATCTTAATTATGTTGAATTTGTTCATAGCACTCATTTTCAGGTTTACTATATCCTTCTACTATTCTGTCCATTCTATTAATTTTTGAGAGTTTGTTATTGAAACTTCAACTAAAAATCTTAATTTATCTGCTTAAAAAATAATTGAAATAAAGAGTCAGACATGACTGAAGCAACTTAGCAGCAGCAATGGAACTATATGTAACTTCATTTTGTATTTTCCAAGTCTCCTGAAAATGTATTATCATACTTTCATAATTAAAAAAAAAACACACACACAGGGACTTTAAAATTGACAGTAGGATCAAAAATTAAGCCAGATGAGCGGAGTGGGTGTGGAGATAGTGGAATGGTGGGGAATGTTTCAGCAAGGGATGGGCTGGGAAAAAAGACTTTGAGGTTGAAAAGAGAACAGTCTTATAACTAGGGGGAAGAAATAGGGCAGTTTGGAGTCCAAGCCTGGAGAAGATGCACAGGGGCCAGATTATTGTGACTGGAAGATTATGCTAAGTAAGAGATTTTGCTCTCAACCTAAAAGCAGCAAGATGGCACTGAAGAGTTTTAAACTAATGATCAATTTGAATGTATCGGAAAGAAACAAACAGTTTCTGCAAGAAACATCATGGTGATCAGTTAGAAGGCAGTTTCCATGGGTGAAGTCAGCATTACTAATGTCAAGATAAGGAATTTCAGATATGGTAGGTTTTAAGATATTGAATATAATTTGAAGGTAGAATCGTCAAGTTTCAGTGACTGGAAACGACTGTGAAGGACAATACTCAGACTCCTAGTAGAACCATTGAATGAATCATCAAAAGTAAAAGTGAAAACTGAAATTTTAGGTTCACGAATATATTGTTTTTTGCTGTCCTAGAGTTATGTGGACTAGGTTCTTAGTCATCGATTTCACTTTACTTTAAATCTACAAAGACTCACTGATTCAACTTACAGTATCTTTACTGACCCCTGGTGTTAGTCAGATAGTTTGGTTGCAAATAACAGAAACCACTCAAACTAATTCAAGTCAGGGAATAATCTGTAATACCAATTTTCAGGGAAAAAAAAGGAAGATTTTTCAGCCATGGTGGTTAGGCTTCACAGGCACAAGGTAAGCCTGCACATGCTCAGATAGGCGAGGGCTGGCATCCCGAAAACATTTTAACAAATGGTGGGCCATTCAGGGATGCAGTGCTGCTTTTTCATCAAATAATAATAATGCTTATTATTTGCCTATTATTATTATTATTTGAGAGCCCTCTTTTACCAGTTAACAAGAAGTAGCCATTCTTTTCATCTCTATCTTTTCTGTATATCTTTCCTCTTCAGTTTCCTACCCAGCTCTGTGTTCCGGACCCCTGACTCTTTCTGAGTTCCCAATTCTAATTCCTGGGAGAGGTTCCCTGTGGTAGCTATTGAGTGAAGCTCTAATGCTAGGCTACCTCACGAGTTGCTTGTCCACCCTGTAGATCAGTTTCTTCTCTGTCATATACCATCCTTGGTCCAGCAGTTCCTACCAGAGGGTCCCCATCCATGGTTAGAACATTACCCCTTTTGAATAAGGGGTTTTATGAAATGCTTCCTTTGGCAGGAACTGGAGAGATTAACAGTTTCTCTCAAAATAAATCTATGGACAAAGCAGGTACTGTGAGGTTAAAACATTCTGTTCTAGCATATTTCATTAATAATTTTATAGATTTTCTTTTAAGTTTTATTTGTTTTGTGTTTTTCTTCCCCCTTCTGGGCAATGAATAAGTAGACCCAGGGTGACCATGAAGAACTCAATAACTTCAAAACACCAAAATAGAAAATGAGGCTGAGATGAGATTAGGCTTTAAGATTTAAGATTGATTTAAGATGAGGCTGAGATGAGAATGGGGATGCAAACACGTGGTGCCAAGAGTCCCTCCAAAGTGGATGACACAGAAGCACCAGTATGAAGAGTGTTACAAGAGATCATTTCTCACTGGGGACCCCTTTTGTACATACAGTCACCTTTGTTTATCACCACATTACAGGAAATTTTTTAAAAATTGACTAGCAATTATTTCCTGTCTCTCTCTTTCACTTTGAAAAGCATGAGGTGTCCTGGTGAGCTCAACATACTATAGTGATGACGACAAACTCCTAACAGCTAATAATTTCAATAAAATGACCTGTGTAAAGACTGCACTTATTACAAATGGGTTAGAAGCCACATTTTAAAATGTTTCTCTCCCTCTTTTCTGCCCTCTTTCTTTCTTCCTCTCAGTTTTCAAAGTCCATGTTTTTTGGACATCCTGAGCTCTTGCCTGTAAATCTGCGTGGGTGGATGTGATGAGAAGCAGTTGAATAAACTTCCCTTAGAGCCTCTAAAACTCTTGTAGAGGCTAACAGAGGCCAGGGACTGAACAAATGGTCTGGAGTTAATGAGAGGACCCTGAGTGCTGATATTTAATTCACTGGTCTCCCCTTCCCCAAAACACAAAAGAAAACATTTTCATTAAAAAAAAAAAAATGAAATCCTGATTAAAGTTTATTGAGGAATTACAATCTGTTATATGTCGTAATCTTTGTGTGTAATCATTAAACTGCAGATTTACCCTTTTGCTTATAAGATAAAAACCAAAAGCATTTAAGAAACTTTTTGTGCTTAGTTGCTCAATCACATCAGACTCTTTGCGACCCATGGACTGCAGCCCACCAGGCTCCTTTGTCCATGGGGATTCTCCAGGCAAGAGTACTGGAGTGTGTTGCCAGGCCCTCCTCCAGGAAAACTTTCCAACACAGGCATCAAACCCAGATCTCCCTCCTTTCAGGCAGATTCTTTACCAACTGAGACTAGAGAAGCCCTTCAGTGTTCCCTTTAGGGAAAGTGTTCCCTAAGACACACTGATTTTGGTGCCCAAAATAAAGTCTCTCACTGTTTCCATTGTTTCCCCACTTATTTGCCATGAAGAGATGGGACAGGATGCCATGATCTTAGTTTTCTGAATGTTGAGTCTTAAGCCAACTTTTTCACTCTCCTCTTTCACTTTCATCAAGAGGCTCTTTAGTTCCTCTTCACTTTCTGCCATAAGGGTGGTATCATCTGTATCTCTGAGGTTATTGATAATTCTCCCAGCAATCTTGATTCCAGCTTGTGCTTCATCCAGCCCAGCATTTCGCATGATGTACTGGGTATATAAGTTAAATAAGCAGGATGACAATATACAGCCTTGACGTACTCCTTCCCCAATTTGGAACCAGTCTGTTGTTCCATGTCCGGTTCTAACTGTTGCTTCTTGACCTACATACAGATTTCTCAGGAGGAAGGTAAGGTGGTCTGGTATTTCCATCTCTTAAAGAATTTTCCAGTTTGTTGTGATCTACACAGTCAAAGGCTTTGGCATAATCAATAAAACAGAAGTAGATGTTTTTCTGGAACTCTGTTGCTTTTTTGATGATCCAACAGATGTTCGCAATTTGATCTCTGTTTCCTTTGCCTTTTCTAAATCCAGATTGAACATCTGGAAGTTCATGGTTCATGTACTGTTGAAGCCTGGCTTGGAGAATTTTGAGCATTACTTTCCTAGCATGCAAGATGAGTGCAATTGTGTGGTAGTTTGAACATTCTTTGGCATTGCCTTTCTTTGGGATTGGAATGAAAACTGATCTTTTCTAGTCCTGTGGCCACTTCTGAGTTTTCCAGATTTGCTGGCATATTGAGTGTAGCACTTTCACAGCATCATCTTTTAGGATTTGAAATAACTCAACTGGAATTCTATCAGCTCCATTAGCTTTGTTTGCAGTGATGCTTCCTAAAGCCCATTTGACTTCACCTTCCAGGATGTCTGACTCTAGGTGAATGATCACACCATCATGGTTATCTAGGTCATGAAGGTCTTTTCTGTATAGTTCTTCAGTGTATTCTTGCCACCTCTTCTTAAAATCTGCTTTTGTTAGGTCCATGCCATTTCTGTACTTTATTGTGCCCATCTTTGCATGGTATGTTCCCTTGGTATCTCTAATTTTCTTAATGAGATCTCTAGTCTTTTCCATTCTGTTGTTTTCCTCTATTTCTTTGCATCGATCACTGAAGAAGGCTTTCTTATCTCTCCTTACTATGCTTTGGAACTCTGCATTCAAATGGGTGTATCTTTCCCTTTTCTCCTTTACCTTTAACTTCTCTTTTCTCAGCTATTTGTAAGGCCTCCTCAGATAACCATTCTGCCTTTTTGCATTCCTTTTTCTTGGGGATGGTCTTCATCACTGCCTTCTGTACAGTGTCAGGAACCTCCATCCATAGTTCTTCAGGCACTCTCTCTATCCAATCTAATCCCTTGAATCTATTTGTCACTTCCACTGTATAATCATAAGGGATTTGATTTAGATCATACCTGAATGGCTTAGTGGTTTTCCCTACTTTCTTCAATTTAAGTCTGAATTTGGCATTAAGGAGTTCATGATCTGAGCCACAGTCTCCTCCCGTCTTGTTTTTGCTGACTGTTTAGAGCTTCTCTGTCTTTGGCTGCAAATAATATAATCAATCTGATTTCAGTATTGACCATCTGGTGATATCCACATGTAGAGTCTTCTCTTATGTTGTTGAAGGAGGGTGTTTCCTATGACCAGGGTGTTCTCTTGGCAAAACTTTGTCAACCTTTGCCCTGCTTCATTTTGTACTCCAAGGCCAAATTTGCCTGTTACTCCAGGTATCTCTTGACTTCCTATTTTTACATTCCAGTCCTCTATGATGAAAAGGACATCTTTTTTGGGTATTAGTTCTAGAAGTTCTTGTAGGTCTTCATAGAACCATTCAATTTCATCTTCTTCACATTACTGGTTGTGTATAGACTTGGATTACTGTGATATTGAATAATTTGCCTTCAAAATAAACAGAGATCATTCTGTCATTTTTGAGATTGCATCCAACTACTGCATTTCAGACTCTTTCGTTGACTATGAGGGCTACTCCGTTTTTTCTAAGGGATCCTTGCCCACAGTAGTAGATATAGTGGTCATCTGAATTAAACTCACCCATTCCAGTCCATTTTAGTTGGCTGATTCCTAAAATGTCGTTTTTCACTCTTGCCATATCCTGTTTGACAACTTCTAATTTTACCTTGATTCATGGACCTAATATTCCAGGTCCCTATGCAAAATTGCTCTTTACAGCATTGGACTTTGCTTCCATCACCAGTCACATCCACAACTGGGTGTTGTTTTTGCTTTGGCTCCATCTCTTCATTCTTTCTGCAGTATTTCTCCACTGTTCTCCAGTAGCATATTGGGCACCTGCTGACCTGGGTTCAGTGTCCTATCTTTTTGCCTTTTCATACTGGCTGAATTGGGTTTTCTAGGCAAGAATACTGAAGTGGTTTGCCATTCCCTTGTGCAGTGGACCACGTTTTGTCAGAACTCTCCACCATGACCCGCCCGTCTTGGGTGGACCTACGTGGCATGGCTCATAGTTTCACTGAATTAGACAAGTTGTGGTCCATGTGATCAGTTGGATTAGTTTTCTGTGATTGTGGTTTTTATTCTATCTGCCCTCTGACGAATAAAGGTAAGAGGCTTATGGAAGTTTCCTGATGGGAGAGACTGACTCTTTGACTTTAAGGAATCTAAATCTATATTTAAAATCTCATCATTTATCTATGTGGCTTTGTATTTGTTTTTGGGTCAGTAAGTTTATGTGTGTGTTTGGGAATATATTTCATGTCCTTGTAAATGGAATATTCAATTCCTGCTTTCTAAGTATCAGTTTTCCTAACAAATAGGTAGATACACAGAATGAGACAGAAATGGATGGACAGGACTATAGGTCTACGCTATGAATGCAATGAAGCAGATTAGTGTTATCTCATAAACTGGAGGCTTGACAGAATTAAGCCTGACTTAAAAGAAATACTAGACATTGGTAAAGAAATTATAGAGACTGAAAAAAATTATTTATTTTGTATATTCCTTTTCATTATGAAAATTTGTTTCCATAGTTCTTTGTGAATAGTAGACATTCAAAACATGACAATTCTTTTCCTTTGGCTGCTTTCTCTCAGGTCTCTGTATTTTATTCTGGGATGTATTTTCCAAATATTTTTTCATCACTCACATAAAAATCAGTTTCAGTAGCTTAAGATATGCTGATTCCATCCACTTAAAATGTAGTGAAGTTTACTACACACATTTCTTATAATATGTGATGGTTGTTTACTTATTACTGTTCTTGCTAGATATACTTGAGTATCTCTAAAAAGAATACTTAGGCCTTGAAGACTATGGTAAAAATATATACACACAGACTAATTTTATTCTATGGTGTGAACTAAGCAAGAATATGAGAATATAAATTTCTGAAATCAGAAAATAAAAGTGCAAAATATATTTACTTGGGTTTTGCTGGTGCATGAAATAATTCATGCAGTTATTTATTTCTTTTTGTGATTTAAGAATTCTTAAAGGGAACAGTGATGCAGACAGCCAAGTTCAGCAGTGGTAACGGCGTCAAGTGGGGAAGCAGTTTGTATCAGGTTACATTCCCTGGGAATTGGTGTCATTTTTTGAGAGCACTAAATTTCAAATTTCTCTTTTTCCACTGATTTTAGGGAGCTCTTACCTAAACATTATAATGTTCCTTTGATAAAAGAAAAGAGAAGTAAGACATATTTGTGGAAAACTGAAAGTGAATTTCTTTCTGTTGTAAGAGCATATAATTTGCTGAATTATGTAAACATTGTTCCTATGACTTTCATTTAACTTTATTAGACATTAAATTTTAAAATATCAATTCTCAGTATTTAAGTTGCCTTCAGTATAAAAACCTAAGGAGATTCTGGTGGCTCACATAGCAGTTAGAACCTGGAATGGCTTGATGGATTTAACATCTGCTTCAAATTATGAAAGTATTTGATTTAGATTCTGATGTTATTAGAATTAGATTGCTGGTGTATTTTTAAAATTTCCATTACAGATTAATTCTTGCTAATTTTAAGATAAAGATATCTAAACAATCTTATTTCAACTATAAGATTATGAAAATTAGTGAGTGAACAATTTATCATTTATCTGTAGAATTAGAGTGTCTCTCTCAATATGCCCTCTTGCAACTGAGTATTTATCTATAAAACATGTAATGTACAACTGTATGGACATTTTCTCTTTGTTTATTGAAGTCACTTAATGACATTCATTATGTAATATGAAATCGATAAAATTAGCATCTCTACCACAATACCTTCAACCAGAGTTTGTAGCCATACCATATGGATAATATATAATTGAACCAAATGCTATAGTACTTTGACTAAGCCAAAACCATACGTAGAAGATCACACTCAGGTATAGCTAGACGGCTCGTCATGGTTACCCAGATTGGTTTTTATGAATAGCATGTCTTGTTTTGGCTTGTGCAGTATCCTTCCTCCTTATATCTGGTAAGTTCAGTTCAGTCACTCAGTCGTGTCCGACTCTTTGCGACCCCATGAATTGAAGCACGCCAGGCCTCCCTGTCCATCACCAACTCCCGGAGTTCACTCAAACTCATGTCCATCAAGTCGGTGATGCCATCCAGCCATCTCATCCTCTGTCGTCCCCTTCTCCTTCTGCCCCCAATCCCTCCCAGCATTAGAGTCTTTTCCAATGAGTCAACTCTTCGCATGAGGTGGCCAAAGTACTGGAGTTTCAGCTTTAGCATCATTCCTTCCAAAGAAATCCCAGGGCTGATTTCCTTCAGAATGGACTGGTTAGATCTCCTTGCAGTCCAAGGGACTCTCAAGAGTCTTCTCCAACACCACAGTTCAAAAGCATCAATTCTTGGCGCTCAGCTTTCTTCACAGAACAGTGGTAAGAACAACCCTAATTCATTTAGACATGGTTGTACACGTTCTCCTCCCTAAAATCCTGCTCTTTATCCCAGTCTATGTGTTAATTGAGAACTCTTTAAAAGCGATTAATTGTTACCAGTCAAGCAAGAGATGCCAGCCAGAAGTGTTTGGGAGGAGAGCAGAGATTTAGTTTTCTCTCTTCACTAGCCTCTTCCTACTGTATTTAACTCCTGCTCTAGTTTCTGAGGGGCTTCCCTTGTGGCTCAGCTGGTAAAGAATCTGCCTGCGATGTGGGAGACCTGGGTTCAATCTCTGGATTGGGAAGATCCCCGGGAGAAAGGAAAGGCTGCCCACTCCAGTATTCTGGCCTGGAGAATTCCATGGACTGTGTGGCCCATGGGGTCATGGGGTTGGACATGACTGAGTGACTTTAAATAAAAATTCCAGTTCCTGAATCCCTGCCTTTGTTACACCAACTTTAACTTAGAACTAATAACTTTTGGACAAGCTTCTTAAGTTCTGCAAGAAAGATTATCTTTGGTCCAAATTGGTCTGTCTAAAATCAGAGCAATAAGAACATATAATATTTCTAAAATAGGCCTTTCTCTTGGAAGTATTAATCCTCTTTGACTGAGTCAAGTCAACATATACTCCATACATACTTCTCACCAAAGCGACAGGTAGAGGACCCAGGCCAGGCCACAAGATAATGGTCCATGTCCAAGGAGATTAATTTAAAGAGGACATTGTGACTCAAAGCAGACATTAAGAATTCTCTCAAAGATTTGGTACA
Source organism: Bos mutus (assembly GCF_027580195.1). Classification (NCBI taxonomy): domain Eukaryota; kingdom Metazoa; phylum Chordata; class Mammalia; order Artiodactyla; family Bovidae; genus Bos; species Bos mutus. The sequence continues at coordinate 65,119,348 of NC_091623.1, read as the reverse complement.
TGGATGTTGAAGACCAAAGAATGCCTATTTTTCTGTTGTACTGAAAGCTGTAAGAACAATATAAGCAGGAGATATATGTTGCCATTATTTCATTTTATTTTGCTTTGTTTTATTATTATTGTGGCGAGCAGGGAATTGGGATAGGTACATTCTGACTATGGAGAACTTGGCATACCAAAGTAACCAGCTTGGTCTTGATTCTAGTGGAGAACTACTTGATATCTTTAAATAGAGGAGAGAGATGAGCAAATTAGTATTTGATATTCATCACTTTATCCATTTTGTTGCAAAAATGTCTTTATCAACTCAGAGTGATTTTAATAATGCCAGATATGGTCAAGTTAATAAACATAACTTATGTCATAAAAGCAACTATGACACCATTATAAGAAATGAGTTTTGAAATGTATTTTGAACAAATAATGTATACTTTTATAGAAAATATATTCTCATTCTACTGACTGACTGTACTTGTGGTTACCTATCCTACATATCAAGTATTTTCAATATTGGCATGTTAACATTTTTTAAGACAATTTTTTTAGAGTGTGACTATCTTTTCAATTCATGAAAAGCTCTCTTCTGTGACAGGAAATAATCTACAAACAGAATCTGGATTGAGACATTAAATAGCTGGATCTATAGTGCTTAAAGTTAGTATACCCTTGAATTTTTAGTTCATTGGCAAAAGAAATTCCTATTTCTGTGAAAACATAATTTGAAATGTCTATCATTTGTAGCAGAAAAACTTCTGTTTACCACATGTGACAAAAATCACATTAAACCAAGTCTGCAGATTCATATTTGTATGTTTTACTTACCGATTAAGTAATGATTGGAAAGATTCATATATTCAGTTTAGTGCTTTATGCAGTTAGTTTTATGCTTTTAGCATTGGAGATATCTAAACTTAATTGACTCAACTGCTAGGCAAGTCAAGATATTGTTTGGAGACCAACTTTTTTCCCCCCCTACCAAAAAGGTCAGCTGTTTTTTATTATTGTGTCTGGGGTAGAGATGCTTTTAATCTCTGTGGTTTACTACTTACAGAAGGATACTGTCCTTAAAACTGCAATCCCAAGATTCTTTGGGCAATAACATAGAAGATAGTACCAAGAATAGCATATATTGGTGTTAACTATAGGGTGGCTAATGGAAAGACTCTTAAAAGTACAGACATGAATAAGAAGAAAAAAGTAAGCAGATTTTTGAGGAAGTAGGTTTAATTGTTCTACTAATGACATCTGCCATCTATATTGTGTTGCCATGTCCATTTTATTCAGCTTTAATCTTTTTCCTTAAGCAGCTGTTAATAACCACTACATATTTTTACAGGAAAAGTGACTTTGCAGGTTGACTGACAATCATTTCAGTTTTTAAGTATAACTTTCTCAGGAAGGAAGAAGGCCAAAACATTTAAACCTAATCGAATATAAACTGGTATTTCTCTTTCTTCCCTCTAAGCTTCTTCAGAGCCCACTCCATTTCTAGTGCACCACTGGGGCAGGATGCATAATGACTAACAGCCTGGCAGAGACTTGAGACATGTCAACAGTGCACCTTGGCCACAGCCAGTTAGCCTGGAGCAGACGCCAAGGTTTATTGTCATTGCAGTTTCCTGGCCTCCACCAGTAAGAGGTGTCATGGCTCTCACCAGACTTCTTAGCTAGACTATTCATGAATTGCATATTTATAGGCATTTCATAGCAAGAGGTCTTATTGTATGTAAGTCCATGGCCAGAGAAGACTCCCTCATAATGCGATTAGAAGAGAGTCACATTATTTTATGGTTATGTTAGGCTGCAAAACAGAGTCCATGTGTCCCTCTGTTTGTCATTATACTCTTATATATAAACAGGCATGAGAACAGGAAAAGGTATTTATAAACTTTGTTGTGTGTCCTGAAGTTACCGGCTTATAAATGAGAATGCTGGTTTAGCAGAGGCCTGGTGACTTAAGAACAGTCTCAACTTGGAGCTGGCCTTGACTAAGTCTCCTTGTTCAGCTTTTGAGATCATTTAACAAAGAAGCATTCCTCATACAAGTGGAGAAAATTCTTATTCTGACCCATATTTATTTTGTTTTCTTTAGCCGTCACTCTCATGGAGAGGATCCTTGAGTTTTCCTGGTCTTGACATTGGAGACCAAAAATGAGAAGCAAGTCCTCTGGGGTCAGTTTGGAAGTTCTACTCACTCCTCCCTATTCTGGTCTTCCAGGATCCAAGTTTCCCCATTTTCATTGGGAGCACACCTAGGTCTAGACTTTCCAAAATTGTTCAGGTGCAACAGAGTGAAGACTAAGACAGTTCATTCGCATTCAGGGTTCACTTTTTAATGCATAAAATACCTTGTAATAAAATCTAGAAATCTAGTAGAGAGTCATTTAGGATTCCTAGTATTCTTGTGATTTGTCCCCCATAATACTTTAGGAGATATTGTTTTGGGTTTTGAAAGACTTATTTGTAAAATGTACTACTTCACTTGAAATTGATTCAAATAGTTCATACTTTGTTATAGCATCAATAAAACCCAGCTTTAGATACTAGTAGGTAGAGAGAAGAAACACCGCATATTCATTTTCTGCCAGTGGGAAATTTTACATCAATAATTGTCCCAAAGGGTCTAGAATCTTACCTTAAGCTCCCTAATTGCTTCACTCAAAAGCCTGAAAGATATGTCTTTATGATTCCTTTGAATCACCCTCTAAAATGATGACATTAATACAGCAGATCGAAAACACAAATTTCATGCATAATATCATAAAGACTAACATCTCCAGTGTTTTGGATTGCTGAGAGAAATGCTTCATTTACTGCAGCAGTAGCATATTCCTAGACTTCTGTTTTTGCTAACAAGTTGATAGAGATCTGGTTTATCTACATGTTGATATCCATCATTGGTCTTCTGTTTTTGTGTGTGTTTATCAACTTAAAAAAACAATTTTTTCCTGAAGATCCCTAAAGAATTTCCTGACCTTTAAACTAGAAGTGTAGCCAGTTTGGGTATACAGCTTAATAAGGTCCCCACATAGAAGCAGAGGGTTTCACCCCACCCCTCAGCTAAGGACAATAATTCCTAGCCTAGGTTCTCTCTGTTCATTCCATGGAAACCACTAGGTTCTGTGAAACTCATCAGTGACTTAGATACAAGACTAGCATGAAAAGTAATCAATATTTCTTTGATTCCCAGTATCACAGAGTTTTTCCAGGATCATCTTCCCTTATTCTCAAAATATGATGTTAGTCAATACCCAATTAAGTAGTTATAATGTAACCCTAAGATAAATAAGATATTTCTTCCAGTTGTGAAATGAATTAGGCATAGGGATCTAACGTATAGCATACTGAAGACTGTAAGTAATACTGTATTGGATATTTGGAAGTTGCCAAGAGTATAGATCTCAAAAGTCCTTATCCCAAGAAAAAACATTTGTAACTATCTGTGGTGACAAATGTTGATTAGACTTATTTTGAGGATCATTTTGCAATATATACAGATATCAAATCATTATGTTGTGTACCTGAAACTAACAATGTTATTATACCTCAGTGGAAAAAAAGACATTTCTAACATGCAGTCCTTCAAAATATAAAAATTTTATATTAGAAAATAAAAATATAGTAAAATGAACAAAGTGTAAAGTTTAAAGAGCTGAGAAAAGAATAAAAATGCACAATGAAAACCAAAGGAGTAAATCAATAAAATTAAAAGTAGAGATCAATCAAATATACAATATAAAAAATAGTGAACAAAATCAATATGCTTTATCTGTAAAGTTTAATGAAATAGACCTCTGGGAAAAATAAGAAGGCCCACTATCAACATCACAATTTAATACAGTACTGGAAGTCCTAAATGATCCAATGAGTCAAGAAAAATGCAAGCTACATGTCATTAAAGAGTGTGTGTATATCAGATACATGTGTGTTTCAGGTATCTGTATCTATATCTATATTTATATCTATATCTTTCTCTGAATGAAAGAAAAAACAAAAATGATAGTTATTTGAAAGTAAGTAACTTAGAAATCACTGAAATAATAAGATAATTCAGAAGGGCGATTGAATAAAAGACTAATTAATATATGAAAATCAGTAAGATTCCTATGCATCAATGATAATCAGTTAGAAAATTTTATGCCAAAGTCCTATTCACAAAATCATAAATGACTTAGACATAGGCATAGCAGGAACTGTATGTGACTGCCTGAAAGAAACGGTAAGCTGTTGCAAAGAATTTCCTCCCCAGCTGCCATAATACTTAGGCAAATAGAAGAGGCAGATCATGGTTTATATAGACTCAACTCATGAAGGTGCTAATTTTTGAGAAAATTAATAATCAAATTCAATGTAACAATGAAAATCACAATAATATTTTTCATATATAGTGACAAGCTTATTCTTAAGATTATATGGACATGATGCATAAAATACACAAGAAAATTTTGAAGATGAACAGTTACTCCAGATATTAATCAGATTACAAATCCGTGCTTTATGTAGACTAGTATTAGGACAGGCAAGTGCAGAAGAAAAAGTGGAAAACAATGGAGTCCAGAAACATTCTATATATTAGATAATACAATTTATGATAAAGAAGATTTTTAAAATCAATAACGAAACAGTAGATGCTTTCTTTAATGTTCTGGGAAAATTGAACATCTTTTGGAAAAAATTAATTCAAATCCATAGTTTACAGTATACATAAAAATAACATGAAGAACTATGTGTAAACTTTAACTAAATAAAACTATAATGTTATTATAGGAAAATCTAATAGCTGTTAGTCACAAAAGGAACCAAAAATATATGAATATTTTCTTAGCTTCACTGACAATCAAGGAAATATTAACATAATAGAGATTTTTAATTCCTTCAGAATATTGTTTGTAAGATATTTGAATCTTTTTTATAGTCTAACTTTCAGAAGTCAATTGATTAGTATTTCTCAAACTTAGGAGTACATATATCCTTACATCCAACAATTCCAACTCTGGGATGTAACTTAAGGAAATAGTTACTCATTTGTGCAGAAGTGTAAGAGTACTTTTAATGGTAAAATGAGGAAACATGGTAACTGTCCAACATAAAGAGGTAGTTAAGTAAATTATAGTGGTGGCATACAGTGTAGTGCTATGCATTTAAAAGAAGTGAGCTGAATACCTATCAGTCAGTCAGTCAGTTCAGTCGCTCAGTCGTGTCCGACTCTTTGCGACCCCCTGAATCGCAGCATGCCAGGCCTCCCTGTCCATCACCAACTCCTGGAGCTCACTGAGACTCACATCCATCGAGTCAGTGATGCCATCCAGCCATCTCATCCTCTGTCGTCCCCTTCTCCTCCTGCCCCCAATCCCTCCCAGCATCAGAGTCTTTTCCAATGAGTCAACTCTTCGCATGAGGTGGTCAAAGTACTGGATACTGAATACCTATAGACACTGACATAAAAATATCCCCTAACATAACGGAGAAGGAAGTTTCAGAATACTGTATTTAATGTAATGTTATTTATGGAATATAAAAGACATTTGTTTACTTGAAAATATGTATGTGAATGTGTAGGAAGAGGGCAAGAAGGTGGAAGAATGCATAACATAGGTTAAAACTTTCACCTCTGGGAGGAAAATGGGGTTGAAGACAAGAAAATTGAGAATGTCATATATTTTTTATCTGAATATGTCTTTATTCTTTCAATCTTGTATAGCCAGTATTATTTATGTACTATTTGTATAATTTTAAAATGTTTCAAATAAATTTTAAAAAAAAGTCCAAAGAAAGGCAGATGAAGGCTCAGAGTAGGAGAAAGATACTTAATCACAAGGAAAAAGATCATGGTTAGAAAATAAAAATCACACAAGGAGGGTGGAAAGTTGGGTTTATTAGACAAGATAAAATTACCAGTTTGAAAGTCAATGTAATTGTTGGGAGATTATGGAAACACAAATAAGTTATAATTTGATGAAATGAAAAGTGTTTTGGAATGCTGGCTATAGAGGGATACTGTGCAGAAATAGAGAGGAAGATGATTTAAAGGGAACCAGTTTAAGGCACACACCATTGAGCATATATACTGAACATTACTTAAAATTGTTCCTAAAAAGTGAGGCAAGGTAACAATTGTGGGGATGCAGAAATTTTTAAGAAAGGAAAAGCATTAAATTTTTATGAAGTATAATTTTTAAAAATTCCTCTTATGATTGTGCTTTTGGTGTCAATGAAAAGACCATATTTCCTCTATTGAATTGTCTCTGTACCTTTGTCAAAAAATCAATTGAGCATGCTTGTGTGTATCTGGTTCTGGGCTCTCTATTTTGTTTCATTAATTTATATGTTTCTCTCTCTGCCAACTACCAGTGTTGATTACTACAACTATTTAATAAGACTTGAAATTGAATAGACTGATTTCTACCACTTTATTCTTCTTTAAAAATTATTTTAGCTCTTCTGTCCCTTTGCCTTTTCACGTAACATTTAAGATGATCTTACCTATTTCTTCAAAAATCTTGCTGAGATATTGATAGAAGTTACATTGAACCTGTCTATCAATTTGGGAAGAATTGACTCCTTTATGGCCTGGTGGGAGGGAAGTCCCAGCTTCCCACTTAGCCTTCTCTCATATCTCCCTGTTACAAGTGGAGAGAGAGAATGGGGCTGAGATACCTAGTTACTGTTTGGTGAGGCTGAGATTCTAAGATCTCTGTTCAGCTTTGTGGGTGTGGAGTAAGATGGAACCGTAGTTTTCTTCTGTTGTATTTGCCTGCCATAGAGTGGTGTTGTTGCTGTGTTAGTCACTAAGTCATGTCTGAACCTTTTGCGACCCCATGGTCTGTAGCCCACCAGGCTCCTCTGCCCATGGGATTTCCCAGTCAAGAATACTGGAATGGGTTGCATTTCCTTTCCTTATCAAGGGATCTTCCCAACTCAGGGATTGAACCCATGTCTCCTGCATTGGCAGGTTGATTCTTTACCACTGAGCCACCAGGGAAGCCCTATCATAGAGTAGTTGTTATCTAAAGTCTTCTGTCTTGCTGGCTACCTATTTCCTGGTACCTTGTCCAGAGATAGAAAGCTCTTCCTGGGGATTTTTTTGGTCTGTACTCATTGAGGTTTCCAGGTTGCTGTCTCTTCCAGCTCCTACTCTGGGATATACGAGGCTCCTGTGTTTTTCCTTAGGTCCTGAGGTCCCTAGCTGGTCTGCCTTCCAATCTCCACCATTCAGATTCTTCCTAGTATGTTTTATATATAACATCTTGGATTTTTGTTGTACTTGGTAGGAGGAATAGGGGAAAAGTCAAGTTTTTCAAAGGAGGCTGGCTTCTATTAATGACACCTTCAAAGAGAAGGGCTGGCTATACCTGGCATTTGATAAAACTCTCCACAAGTTTCATGCCACAGTTTCTGCACCCATATCTGACTTAAAACAACCTGCTTAATCCCAAGCACCTTCTAGGAAGATACCATCCATCATACCAGACTCTTTGGTGGTTTTGCACTTTGGCCAAACACACTGAAAACTAACGTTTAGAGTTAGACCACCCAAGATATTTTCGCTTCTGTGGTTAACCATCTTTGAATTCAAGTTTCTTGGGGTTAAAAGGGTGTTCACATTCTGAACACATTAATGCTTCCAATTTTCTATATACTTACCACCACATTGATACTACAGACATTGGCTTCTCCCTGTATATACACTAGGAAATTTGGACTCCAGCAATAGTTTTTTAGCTTTAAATTCATCAAAGTCACCTATTTTATTTTTCACCATGGCATTTATTATTTCTCCTGAATTTTATTTATTGGGGAATAAATATAAAAATGCTCTGGGTATCTGGTAGCCAGTCAGTTGACTACCATGCCTAGCAAAGTACAGGAAAGAAATGAACCAGAACTATGAGTAGAGCAAGGTGGAAATATTTTTTTCACTGTAATTTATGTTGACTTAGAGAATCTTTACATAGCTCCATCCTACTTGGTTCCAGATGGATTATAGTTCTCTGTGAACCAGGATGCAGGCATAGTATAATTTATAGCCTGTTTCGGCTTGCATTGATAAAGAAAATGTTATCTTCCTTCTTAAAAAATATAGGCTGCATAGATTATGCCATTGTTTATGGAGGTTATAAACTTGATGTCAGTCCTTACCTTGCAGAATCTGCTTTTTCATGTATGTAAACTGATGTTCTTTTATTAAAATACCCTAAGATAGACAGTAGCAATGGTATTGGAAAACAAAGCATCATGACTATTTGAAAGCAAAGCAACAAATTCATCTTTTGAAATTATTTTAGGTTTAAGGAAAAAAAGAAAATACACCTGATTTTGGATTTAGCTGGGATATTTTTGTTTGAGTTCAGTTCATCTAAAAATGTGCACTTATTATTTTTATTAAGTACTGTGATCACAGTTTAAAGAGTTAAATCCTATTATACAGCTTGCAATGATAAAAGTACTTCAAGTTTTACTCCCAGAGTCTGTTATTACAATTTGGATTTTTTTTTAATTTTTTAAATTATTATTATTATTTTTTACTTTACAATATTGTATTGGTTTTGCCATACATCAACATGCATCCGCCATGGGTGTACATGTGTTCCCCATCCTGAACCCCCCTCCTGCCTCCCTCCCCATACCATCCCTCTGGGTCATCCCAGTGCACCAGCCCCAAGCTTTAGAATTAATAGAATTCTGAAACTCTTCTCAAAATAATTAAACACTATAGGTAACCAGTGAGTTCTGTTTTTCCCACTCAAATATCCCTTTTTGAGTATCAACCATTTTTGTCCCAGATCATTCCTTCCAATAAATCACCCTGACATGCCTGTTTGACATTCCTCATCCCCTGAATCCTGAATTCCTCTTTCTTGGTTTACAAACTTTATTTTGGTGGTCCACATGCTCCTGTAGCTTCTTGAGCAAGAGTTGATAAGAGGTACAGTTGTTGTTGTTTATATACTTTAGTCTGCTTGTGTGGAGTGTCTTACCTTAGGTAGATAATTATTTTCACTCAATTTCAAAGGCATCTCTCTACTGTTGACACCTAACATAGTGGCTGGTACAGAGTAGGTATTAAATAAATCATTGTTGAATGTTTTCTAGCTTGCAGTATTGCTATCTTGAAAAATCCAATACCATATGCTATTCTAATGATTACTTGTTCATATAATACCTTGCCTTTCTGTTTGGAAACTTTCAGAATCTTCCCTTTATCTCTAGAGATCTTATTTTTTTAAACTTTAAACTTTTTATTTTGTATTGGGGTATAGCTGATTAACAGTGTTATGATAGTTTCAGGTGAACAGCAGAGAGACTCAGCCATACATATACATGTATCCATTCTCCTCCAAACCCCACTTCCATCCAGGCTGGCACAGAACATTGAGCAGAGTTCCATGTGCTGTACAATAGGTCCTTATTGGCAATCCATTTTAAATATAGCTGTGTGTACATCACGTTCCCAAAGTCCTTAACTATCTCTTTCCTGTGGCAACCATAAGTTCATTTTCTAAGTCTGTGAACCTCTTTCTGTTTGGGAAGTAAGTTCACTTGGATCATTTCTTTTTAGATTCCATGCATAAGGGATATCATACAGTGTTTCTCTTTCTCTATTTGACTGACTTTATTCAATATGACACTCTAGGTCCATCCATGTTGCTGCAAATGGCATTATTTCTTTCTTTTTAATGTCCAAGTAATATTCCTCTGTGTGTGTGTGTGTGTGTGTGTGTGTGTGTGTGTATCACATCTTCTTTATCCATTACTCTGTCAATGGACATTTAGGTAGAGATCTTATTCTTTTCAATAAAGTGCATTGGTTTAGGTTTTTTAAAAACTTATTCTGCTGTGAATACATCAGTTCAGTTCAGTTCAGTTGCTCAGTCGTGTCCAACTCTTTGCAACCATGTGGACTGCAGCACGTCAGGTCTCCCTGTCCATCACCAGCTTCTGGAGCCTACTCAAACTCATGTCCATCGCGTCAGTGATGCCATCCAACCATCTCATCCTCTGTTGTCCCCTTCATAGAGCATTCATTGAGCCTTTTTATAGAGAGATATATGGATTTGTTTTATTATGGAGGATTATTGATGGATAGGGAGGCCTGGCATGCTGCAGTCCGTGGGATCACAAAGAGTCAGACATGACTGAGTGACTGAACTGAACTGATTGTATCATATTTTAGTTTTGTTAATTTCCCATTTTCCATTCCTTTAGTCCCTTTTACTATGACTTTTAGTAGCAGAATACTGAATTTCTTGAATAGATTGTCAATTTTTAAAATCCTTCTGTCAAAATTTTTGTTATTTGGACATTTAATTCTTTCTGGGCAATGTCTTCCATTTTATCTTTCAATCCTCTGTTGTACTTTTAAAATACTTTTATCAATTTTCAAACTACCAAGAACCCTTTGATTTTAGGTGTCAACTCGAGCAGCATCTCATCTGGGGCTATACATTTGTGAATTGTCCACACAGATGGAGTTTAAAATCTTGAGAGTAGCTGGGATCACCAAGGAAGTCAATGGAGACAGATAAGAGAAATCCAAGCACTAAGGCATTCCAGATTTTAGAGTTCATTTTGATGAGGAAGAACCAAGATAGGTAACAGGCCTGTGAGCAAGGGAGAAGGAACACAAGAGGGTGTGGTGTCTTGGAAATCAAGGGACAAAGTGTTACATGTGGTGAATGCCACTCATAAGCCAAGTGAAATGAGAACTGAGAATTGACTACTGGACTTAGCAATAAAGAAGTCATTGAATCGGGGGTGTTCTCAAAATCATGCCATTTAAATACAGAAGCTGGTGGCAAAACCATGAATGCAGCAAGGTTAGGAATGAATAGGAGGATGCGTATTATAGCAGAAATTATACTCAATTCCTTTGCCATGTAGGAGAGCAGAAACGGATCTATGGAAGGGAAAGTGGTGGACATAGAGGTTTTTCTGGAAGAGTGGGGAAACGAATGCTTCCCAGAGAATGGCAAGCACCACAAAAGCTGTGGAAACTCAATGACTTCCAGGCAGGAAGAGTTTTAAAAGATGAGATAGAGCATAATATTTAAGTGACATGGAATTTTCACCAAAAAATACTATATTTATCAAAATAATTGTTCCTGTAGTCATGATTTTGCTGAGTACTATCAAGCTAATGCAAAATAGAGAGTGAATTTCGATGTCTTAGCTTGTGATATGTTTTTCATTAAATTCAACTGCTATTAATCAGTATTTAATTATCCTGACTTTTTGCAAGTTTCTGCTACAAAGTGCTTTCAGATGTTGAGAGGGGACTTTCTTGTTTGATAAATCTTTGTCTTGACTATGCAAGGAGTCCGTTTCCTATATGGGTGTGAGCCACCTACTTTTATGGAATAATACTCTTTTATTATTCAACTCCACTTTCAACTTCTTCAGTCTTTTTGCAAGATTGGCAACAGAGGATGCTAGTTTTCTTAGGGATATATTTATACTTAGGTTATGATGATTTCTTCCTTTTTATTTTTGAGGAAAGCCTTTCACTGTGCTTTGTAAATATGCCATTTTATTTTAACTGGGAGAATCTGCTTATTTAAAAGAGCCAAATTTTCTTCTATGGAAAACTTTAAGGCTTAGAGTCAGCATAGTGGAACCATTCTGTTTTAAGTTGTGTTTTTTTTTTTTTTAATTGAGTGAAAGATTCTTTTAATTCTATAGTGCTTTATAGTTTCCAAAAGTTTCAGGAACATGATTTCATATATTCCCATAAAAACCCTTTTTCCTCCTCTACCCCTTTATTGCCCTTCCCTCCATCCCACTTCCCCCTGGTAACTACTAGTGTGCTCTTTATATCTGTAAGTCTGCTTTGTTGTTGTTTTTGCTATTTTATTTACTAGTTTATTGTTTTTTTTATATTCCACATATTAGTGATATCATATAATGTTTGTCTTTCTCTAATATTTCACTTTTAGCATAATGTCCACCATGTTCATCCATGTTGCAAATCTCAAATTTTCATTCCTTTTTATGACTGAATAGTATTCCATTAGATATATACAGCACATCTTCTTTATTCATTCAACTCTTGATGGACTCTTAGGTTGCTTACATAACTTGGCAATTATAAATAATGTCAGCAGAACCATTTTTAAACAGAGCCCTCCTTTCATAGCAAAGTCTCCAAGAGAATGTGGTGACAGGTATGTAAAGAATATAGTATTGAGCGAATTACTGAAAGGCTCTGAGTGTCACTTTCTCCTAGTCCCAAGGCTTCCTGCCTTTTCTGTCTATGTACTCTGGCTGATCCCTTTGTTTTAGTATGTGGCAAGCCTCCAAGTCCTTTCCAATGAGCTGCCTCTTGGCAGCAGGCGGCCAGAGAGGATGAGGAAGAGACGGTTGGATAGCATCACCAACTCAATGGACATGAACTTGAGCAAACTCCAAGAGATAGTGAAGGACAGGGAAGCCTGGCGTGCTGCTGTCCATGGGGTCACAGAGAGTCAGACACCACTTAGCGACTGAACAACAACAGTCCTCAAAGTGTCTATAGGCTTGTATCTCTGCCGATTTTCCTCTGAGATCCAGTTCTCCCTGCTGCTGCTGCTGCTGAGTCACTTCAGTCGTGTCCGACTCTATGTGACCCCATAGACGGCAGCCCACCAGGATGCCCTGTCCCTGGGATTCTCCAGGCAAGAATACCAGAGTGGGTTGCCATTTCCTTCTCCAACCAGTTCTCCCTAGCATACATTTAAAACACTTTAAAATCTTCATTTAACATGATCTGGAAAGCCTTACATGTTCCGTCTCTGCATCCTCTTTTACCCCATCCTGCACAGAATTTGGAAACTATACACTGGTCCCATACTCTCCTCATGAGAGCCTTCCTAGGTGCACTGGCTTGCTGTTTTTGGCTATTGGTTGCCCAAGTGGTATTCTGGCACTCATTTTTATTTCAACTAGTAATTGAAAAGAAGTAACACCATATCAACTTGTTTTCTAGTTGTGACCAACGTTCCATGTGGTTACCCTTAAATATTACAAGGAAATAATATTACTTCACACAGCTATTCTTTCCCATACATGTTACAAACTTGTACTAATTCTTTGTCAGAAAGTATTTCAAATACCAGTTTGTGAAACATCAGTGATTGTATGCAAATAAGAGAACACACACTCTGAACACTCCTAACTGCCTGACACATTCAACACTGGGGAGAACTCTGCCAAAGGCATTTCCTCCTTCCTTTCCTTTTCTCAAGCCCATGAGATAATCACCTATTCTGGAGATCCTTCCATTCTAACTGGATTATTTTATAGTCATTTCCTAGGGCTGTGGTAAGAAAGAACCATAAATGAGATGGCTTAAAATAACAGATATTTATTGTCTCACAATTCTGAAGATCAGAAGACTTAAGTCACAGTGTCACCAGGGCCATCCTTCCTCTGAAACCTGTAGGAGAGATTTTCCCCCTGCCTCTTTCTAATTCTGGTAGCTTGCCAGGAATCCAAGGCGGCCCTTGGCTTGCGGTAGCAGTGCTTCGGTCTCTGCTTCCATCATCACAGACATGGGCAGGATGGTAGACTTCTTTACATATGGAATAAACCAACCAGGATAGTAAATAGACTTTAAAGAAAACCCATGCAACTTTTTTTTTCCTGGCTCTAAAAACAAATAAACTTCTTGAAAAAGATATAAAATAGCTCTTAAAAGGATCAATGGGTTGACCAGAGTGTAAGGAATTCTTAGTCTAGGGACCGAGAACTAAGTGGACCATGGCAGCTGGATTTTACTCAGATGCTATTTAAATTAACTTACACTAAATTACTATTTACATTACTTTTTATGATATTACATGGATGAAAAAAGAGACAAGGTCGAAGTTCCACTCATGACGAAGATTCTGATAGACAGCCTCACCCTCTCCAGACATCTGAGACCCCAAATGGTAACACTCTCAATGTAAAATTACATTGGGGAAAATTAATCCCCAATCATGGACCTAAAAGGAAAGTCAGCCCTTTCAAACAGAGGAGCTGAATGGGAGGGAAAACAAGACTGTTGAGAGTTAAAGCCACAAACCAAGAGAATACCTAATTACACAAAAATACATGGGTGGTCAAAAATCTCAAACCAAGAATTTAATTTAGAGAGATTCCCAAATTGTTGAGGTCCCAAAGACCACCTGGCAGAAGCAAATGCAAATCTCTGCAAAAATCCATTGTCTTGCCAGTCCCCAGTGACTTTCCATAAGAAACCCTAAGGCAATTAAGAAGCCCACAAACAAAAATAACTAAACAAACACAATGAGGAAGAACCAGCAGGAACAGACTCTCAAGACTTTTAAGGACAATGAAATATAAGACACAATTTACAAAATACCTTTGATCTCTTATATTTCATTGAAAATGTGTGAAAATGTGTGTAGGGTATGAGGAACTATAGCAAATGACAAAGTACCTTTGAAAAATAACCAAGTAAAATTTCTAGAAATAAAATATATAATTGGAATAAAAATGTCGAAGGATATTTTTAATAGAAAATGCTCTGACAAAAGAAAGATTTGGTGAGTTGAAGATTAAATCTGAAAAAACAAACCGGCAAAGAAATAAAAAAGTATGAAGGATAGATTAAGAGGCATTGTGAGAACATGTGAAAAATATAGCATTTGTCTCATTGGAATCTAAAAAGAAGAGAGCATAGAGTAGGGGCAGTATAAGAATAAAAAATGTACAGGAATCTTCCAAAATTAAAGAAAGAGATCTCAGCATCAGATTCAAGAATCTAAACAAATCTCAGGCAGATTAAATGAGAAGAAATCCACACTTGACAAATATGGTGAAAGCAAAGATCACTGAAAACAAAGAATAGGTCTGTTAAAAGAGTGGAAGAAAAAGAGTAAGTTAGACGAGGGTAAGAGAAAAGCATAGATTATATCTGAATATTCATCAGCAATAATTATTAAGAAATGGAACAACCTGAACAAGAACAACATAAAATAGGAATCCCAAATGGCCAAAACGGCACATGAAAAGATGTTTAGTGTCATGGGAAATACAAATTTAAAACAAATTAAGATACCATTATGTTTCTGCCAGATTAAAGAAAAAACCAAAAGTCCAACAACACCAGGGAATAGCGAGGGTGTAGAAAAATGAGAACATTTGTACATTGCTAGTGGGAGTATATATTGACCTGATCAACTTGGAAAATAGTTTGGCATTACCTGTGAATATGAAAATATGTCTAATCTATCAGTTCAGTTCAGTTCCCTCGCTCAGTCATTTCCGACTCTTTGCAACCCCATGGACTGCAGCACGCCAGGCTTCCCTGTCCTTCACCATCTCCTGGAGCTTGTGCAAGCTCATGTCCATCGAGTTGGTGATGCCATCCAACCATCTCATCCTCTGTTGTCCCCTTCTCCTCCTGCCTTCAATCTTTCCCAGCATCAGGGTCTTTTCATATGAGTCAGTTCTTTGCCTCCGGTGGCCAAAGTATTGGTTTCAGCTTCAACGTCAGTCCTTACAATGAATATTCAGGACTGATTTCCTTTATTTTATATTTAATTTTATTTTATTTTTAAACTTTACATAATTGTATTAGTTTTGCCAAATATCAAAATGAATTCCTTTAGGGTGGACTGGT
The DNA here is from genome assembly GCF_027580195.1 of Bos mutus. NCBI lineage: Eukaryota > Metazoa > Chordata > Mammalia > Artiodactyla > Bovidae > Bos > Bos mutus. The sequence goes on along the minus strand of NC_091623.1, from coordinate 65,103,745 downwards.
TGGATCTCCTTGCAGTCCAAGGGACTCTCAAGAGTCTTCTCCAACACCACAGTTCAAAAGCATCAATTCTTTGGCTCTCAGCTTTTCTTATAGTCCAGTTCTCACATCCAAACATGACTACTGGAAAAACCATAGCTTTGACTAGACGGACCTTTGTTGGTAAAGTGATGTCTCTACTTTTTAATATGCTGTCTAGGTTGGTCATAGCTTTTCTTCCAAGGGGTGTCTTTTAATTTCATGGCTGCAGTCACCATCTGCAGTGATTTTGGAACCCGCAAAAACCTAGCAATTTTACTAGTGGGCAAATACCCTAGTAGTTTATTTAGTAAATACACATATGCACTATTTATGTAGACCCAGGATTCTCATAGCAGCATTGTGCTGTAGTTGTGAAGAATTGGAAAAACTCTGATGTCCATCAACATTCAAAACAATAGTGTACAAGAGTTTTTCTTTCCGCCACATCTTTGTCAGAACTTGTTATTTGTGTTTTTGATGATTGTCTTCCTCACAGGTGAGAGAGGATATGTCATTACGGTTTTGATTTCTATTTCCCTGATACTTAGTGATACTGAGCACCTTTTCATGTACTTGTGGGCCATCTGTATGTCTTCTTTGGAAAAATACATGTTCAGATTCTTTGTCTGTTTCTTAATTGGATTATAATAAAGTAATTAACCTTTTGAGGTTACTGCTCTGCTTCATATTTGGGAGACCTAAAGTCACTGTGAATTTTTCTTGCTCTAAGATGAGGGACTGAAGAGTATTGTAAATGCTCAAAGAATCAACCTTGCATTCTTTAAAATGGGATGTTAGTTATAATTGACATATTTTCACTTATTAAATATGCTATAAGAATTACATTTTATCTGGGATCACCAAATGAAAACAGTGTGAAGTTGCAGCTTAGAGTATTTTGTTGCTATAGGAGTGTTTTCCTCATTTATTATAGAGTTCCAAATTCAAAGTCTTAGAAGTCAGGAAATTGCTAATTAAATTTCTCATAGTAGTAATGTCCCTTGAATAATTTTGATCGCTTTTTTATAGATAAAGAAAAGAACCTCAAACTTCCTGGCCTTGGGGTAGATCTGAGATCACCCTCGATACATTTTATTTTACCTTTTTAGCTTTATTATTAAGTAAGGGAAGGATGCCTCCATTATATCTTGTCACTATTCTGCTCAAAATTCTCCAATACCTTACCATCTTGTTCATAGTAAAATGCAAGCTCTCTGCAGGGCCTGGAGAGCCAGCCCTACATGACCTCACCTCTGGACATCACCCTGACATCCTATCCCCTCCCTTCCCCCTTCCTTGGCTATGTGTGTGTTCCTCCCTCGGGGCTTTTGCCCTGGCTTTCCCTAGGCTGGGAATACTTCTGCACTGCTGTTTTATGTGACTCCCACCTGCCCCATTTTTTAGGTCTTTGTCCTCTTTTGGAAGTCTTCTCTGACAATCCTACTATAAATCACAATACTCTCTCCTAACACACATTCCTTTTACCCATTCCATGCTTTATTTTTGTTCATAGCATTTTGAACATGGCACTTGAATATTTTACCTATCAAGATAAACAGGCAACTGTCTTCATTAAAATCTGGCCTTCATGAGTGTAGGTACTTAAGCTTTTTTTTTTTTTTTCTCATGGCTATGCTCAGTACCTAGAATGCTGCCCAAAGTAAATGGTCAGTGATTTAGTCATTGGGTAAGTGAATGCCTAATAGTGTTGTCCACAGTCTTTAGGATCATTTGCTGAGGTTGTTTATCCAGTTGGAACTTTGGCTATTGGCTTATGTCCTGACGCATCCATAACTAAATCGTGGAGTTTTTGTCATGGCCTCTGATTTCAAAGTCTCAGCAATCTGTGCCAGCCTTGTTCTGACATAAGAACTTTTGATTCTATCAACTTCTTTGATGCTTCCTTTTCCAACTTTCCCCTAACTCTTCTAGAACTCACAGGAATGTCCTTCTGATATTTCTCTTGGTTGTGAATGAGGAGCTTGAGATGAGTTTCACAGGCCAATTCTCTGTCTGAACAGAAGTCAAAATGGGATTTGTGTCCTTCTCTAGCTGTCCCGGGACGGTGCAAGGCTATTGTTATAAGCTGATTCTTCACAGAGCTCAAGCAGGAATATGGTTATATGCTTCTCTGCTTTGTGATTCTTAAAACTATGCATTGGGTATCTGGTCCCTTATTTCCTTAATGCTGGCATGTGTACCATGTATTCCTCATTATCATTCTTAATGGTATTAAGATATTAACTGGTAAATAGATAATTCCTCTTGTTGTTTAGAAGAAAAAAGGGAGTTGTTTTTGTTGTAATCATTGTGTTTTATTTCAAAAGATTGGAAAAAGAAACCTCAGATATGATTGACAATGTAAGCTTTTTATCAGAGCCCAGTACACGAGGTCATATTATCAAACACGTTAGTACTGCTTCCCTTTTAATGCGCTTTCCACTGTAGTGTTTGTTTGTAGAGCAGTTTCATAAAAATAGGGCTTACAACCAAATAATTTACTGTGAGGAGCTTAATTTTCAACTCAATTTATATCTGAAGTGAGGCTTCGGAATTTAATTAAAATTATTGACATTAAATTACTCTTTTTATATTATGTATCTTACCTTTCAAAAATTGATTTTGGTATTTATTTCCTATGTGGTAACAAAATGCATAATTCTTTGGTATAATATCCACATTGAACTAATTTCAGTACTTATCACCAGATTGTTAATATCAAGATCTTAGTTTTACACCTGTTCCTAATTTTTTTCAAGTATTTCTATTATAAGAAACTTTGCCTGGGTGGATAAACAAAACAAACAAACAAAAAAATAAAAATAACAGAACTTACCAGCTCTTTAGCCTTATAATGTCTGTTTCTAAAATTTAAAGTTGGATTAGAATCTGACCAATGGTTATCGTCATTTACCTACAGATTAATCTTAGGAAAACTTAAAAAAACATAGCTAATTCCAGTGTATATATCATGAAACAGCAAAGTGTTCATTTATTTGTGCAAAAGAAAGAAACTTTTTCTAAGGTATATTTTAAACTTTCAGTGGAATTTTAAAGTTAACCTCCTTATGCATGCAACTTATTTTATAGTTGATACTTTTCAAAGTCTCATTCAGCTCCAAGAATTACTGCCATTAGCCATACTTCGAAACCTTTGGAGCAATCCATGGGATTGAATTTCAGTAATTCAGGAAAGTCTTGTGCAGGCAAAAGACTGTTTGGGGATCTGGCCTTGCCATAGCAGCTTCAGGTGTTCAGGTCTGCTGAGAGGCCAATGGCTTCTTGATTAGTGATCATCCCATCCTGAGACAGGAAGAGTCAAGGGCAACAGAGCTCCAGTTGGAGAGTATACCTCCTGAACCAGAAGCTGTGACTCCCTTGTTCCCTAGGGCAGAGTGAACGCTTTCTACATCATATTTTACCGAATCACAGTTTTCTGAGAATGTCCTAGCGATTTCAAAATGACATTTTTATGTGGCTTATTGTTCCTAATTTGCTACAACTTATGTTACATCTCTACTTAACTAAACCAAGGACCAGATGGAATACATTCTGGTCAGGCATCCAGACAGTTACTATTTAGAGGATAATGTAGCCCTTTAAAAATTTTCACAAGAGAGTAAGAATCTGATTTTAGTACTCTGTATTCACAGGATAAATTTTATGCCAAGATAAATTTTAGCTCCCAATATTACCTTTTAGTCTGAAACATTTTATCTTGGTTTTAGGGACCATTTGGTTTTCTTATAGTTTTTGGTAACAGTTTGCTAACATTTAAAATGAGATATAAATATTTGGCAAAGCATATAAACACTTTCTTTTATCTACTATAAAAATATTGAATTTCTGTTTCAGCATAGGTACAGTTAATGCAAATTATGAGATGTAAGAATGGTTGTATGTTGAGACTTAGAAGAGTTATTTAATTAAGTACTTGAAAACATTTCTCTTTAGTCAGTTCAGTAACAAATACAATTTGAAATAAGTAACTTTTGGGGAAAAATGTATTTCTGATAGACCAACTACTCTTTCAAAAGCCAAAGTCGACATCCTATTTGTTGGACCAAGTAGCCTTTTTCCAGTCATTCTCTTATTTAATTACTGACCAATTGACACTGCTATTTCTTCTCTCCTTTATACTTTGCTTCTGCAATATCATTCCTGGTTCTTTATCTCTGTGAATGTTTCCATACAGCTTCTGGTATTAGTTTCTTTCTATATTTTTACTCCATAATTATAGGTATTCCTTGAGATTCTACCTTTTCTTTTTTTGATTCTGTCTCTTGTACTCCTCAAAAACTTAACCCAACTAAACCAGAACAAAACCCCTCATCAGTTGCATAGCTTCAACTAGGTACTGTTTCAATACAGATGCCCTAATTATTCTCTCCTGAATAGTAATTCTGAATTTCTGGCCAGCTGCTTATATTTTTACATTTGCAATCCATACAACCATCACATGTAACCATTAATAATTAAATTCATTACTTTTCCCTTAAAACTGATGTCCATCCTAATTTCCCTCTGTATATGCAACAGTAGTCTCCTTATCACTCAAGCTGAAAAATCCAGGGCTTTCTTTAATCCCTCCTTTCTACTACCATCTAATTTGCCACCATGTTCTGTTCAATCTGATGCTAAAGTGCCCTTGAGGAAGATTTCACCAAATTATAATTTACAGTCTGTACCACTAAGTATGAAAACTTTTCTCCACAGCAGTGTCAACATTGTGTACTAAAAATTGTTTTAATCTTTAGAAGTAACATTACTACCAATCTTCCAGAAATAAAAAGTACTATAAGGTAATACTGTGAACAATTGTATGCTGAAAAGTAAGATAACTTAGACAAAATGAACAAATTTGCAGAGAGACACAAATTATCAAACTCACTAAATAAGAAATATAAAACCAAATAGATCAATAATAAGTAAAGAAATTAAATTTTTAATTTTAAAACTCCTCTAAAGAAAAGCTGAAGTCCATATGACTTTGCTCAAAATTTTATCAAACATTTGCAGAAGAACTAATAATTCCTTACAAATTATTCCTCAAATATAGCAGTAGAGAGAAAACTTTTCAATTCTGTCTATGACATCAGTACTATCTGGATACCAGAACTCGAGAAAGATATCACAAGAAAAGAAAAAGGCAATAGATCAGTATCTCTCGTAATTATAGATGCAAAAATTCTCAGTAAAATAATGGCAAACCAAATCTGACACTACTTTATTTTGTGTGTGTGTGTGTGTGTGTATCACTAACATACTTGCTTTATTTTTTATTCTCTTTTTAAATTGAAAATGTGGTATCTTAAAATGATTTTTTAAAAGATGAACACTGAAAACTTGATCTCCTTCCTACCCTAGGTGTCCAGTCACCTTCCACAAAGACGGTCCCTTAATAGTATTTTATGGATCTTTCCAGAAATGCCATTTACTCTTTTAAGAAAAAATTTAAAAATGAGGGCATAACAAACTCAAGTTGTCCTGAATTTGTGAGGTCTTTCCAATATAAAGATGTAGTTTTTCTTTTGCTGTCAAAAAAGGTCTAGTGATAGTCTGACACTGTAAATGTCCCTTTTCCCAATTACGTTTCACCACATGGTTTTGAGCGTGCATTGATAATCCTGGTATGAATCAGTTATTATTTTAGAATTTGCAGAATGGTTAGTTTCCAAGTCTGTCATGTCTTTGCACTAATTTGCTGTCATTTCTCAGTGAAGAAGAGCTTTATCTCATTAACTGGGATGAAGTGCAGTTCCCTAAAAATGGCAGGATCACTATTTATTTATTTATTTATTTTCAGTTTTTTTTTTTTTTTCTCTACTTTTTTTTTTAAATTTTATTTTTAAACTTTACATAATTGTATTAGTTTTCCCAAATATCAAAATGAATCTGCCACAGGTATACATGTGTTACCCATCCTGAACCCTCCTCCTCCTCCTCCCCACACCATCCCTCTGGGTCGTCCCAGTGCACTAGCCCCAAGCATCCAGTATCGCATCGAACCTGGACTGGCATCTCGTTTCATACATGATATTTTACATGTTTCAATGCCATTCTCCCAAATCTTCCCACCCTCTTCCTCTCCCACAGAGTCCATAAGACTGTTCTATACATCAGTGTCTCTTTTGCTGTCTCGTACACAGGGTTATTGTTACCATCTTTCTAAATTCCATATATATGTGTTAGTATACTGTATTGGTGTTTTTCCTTCTGGCTTACTTCACTCTGTATAATAGGCTCCAGTTTCATCCACCTCATTAGAACTGATTCAAATGTATTCTTTTTAATGGCTGAGCAATACTCCATTGTGTATATTCTATTGTGCCATTCTACTTTGGCATTACTTTAAAAAAGGATTATATACTACAAACAAGTGTGATTTATCTCAGGAATGCAAAGTTGATTTAACATTTGAAAATTAATTAATGTAATGCACCACATCAATAAAATAAAAGACAAAGACCAGGATCATCTCAATATTCACAAATAAAACATTTGACAAAATTCAACATATTTCATGATAAAAACAGTGAAAAGTTGGAATAGAAGGGAAGTTCCTCAACCTGATGAAGGGCATGTATAAAAATCCAGTACTAATGCTGGGAGGGATTGGGGGCAGGAGGAGAAGGGGACGACAGAGGATGAGATGGCTAGATGGCATCACTGACTCGATGGATGTGAGTCTGAGTGAACTCCGGGAGTTGGTGATGGACAGAGAGGCCTGGTGTGCTGCGATTCATGGGGTCGCAAAGAGTCAGACACAACTGAGTGACTGAACTGAACTGAACTGAACTGAATATCATACTTGATGGTAAAATCTAAAAGTTTTCCCCTTAAGATCAAAAACAAAACAAAAATGACCACTTTTACCCCTGGAGATTCTAGTCCGTATCAATAAGGCATGAAAAAGAAATAAAGATCTTCCAGATTGGAAAGGAAGAAGTAAAACTGTCTGTTTTCACATAATGCATGATCTTTTATGTAGCGAGTCCAAAGAAATCCAATAAAAACCGTGAGAACTAAAAATAAGTTCAACAAGGAGGCAACAGACAAAATCAACGTACATAACTCAGTTGTATTTCTGTATATCAGCAATAAAAATCTAAAACTGAAATTAAGCAAACATTTCCACTTACAATAGCATAAAGAGTGAAATTCTTAAATTTACTTAGCCAAAGAAGTGCATGATTTTAAACTGAACACTGTGAAACATTGCTGAAAGAAATTACAGAAATTAAATGAAAGAAACTAAATAAATGGAAAGACATCTAAAGTTCATTGATTAAAAGACAATAATGTTATATGTTAAGATGCTCCAAATTATCTGGAGATTTAACACAATTCCCCTCAAAATCCCAACTGAATTCTTTCTAGAAATTAACAAAGTTATCCTAAAATGAATATAAAAATACAAGGGACCAAAGATAGTTAAAAGAATCCTGAAAAAGAACAAAGCTGAAGAACTAATACTTCCTGTTTTCAAAACTTACTAAACTTACTTACAAAACTTACTAAACTATAATGTGGTACCGGAATCATGACAGACATACAGTTCTGTGTAATTGAATTTAGAACCTACAAATAAACCCTAAAATTATAAATTCTTAGAAGAAAACATAGTAAATTTTTATAATCTTGGAGTAGTAAATTTTTGTAATCTTGGTGTAGGCAGGGATGTCTTAGACAAAAATGCAAATATTAAAGGAAAAATAAGTAAATTTGATTTCATCATTATTCAAAACTTTTTTGCTTCAAAGGGCAGTATCAAGACAATGGAAAGACAGTTCACAAAAGAGAAGAAAATAGATAAATTTGCAAACCATTTATCTAATAAAGAACTTATGGCAAGAGTATGTAAGTTATACTTGTGTGAAAAGATACTCATTTTCACACAGTCAAATGATTAGGGAATGATTAGCAATCATTCCCTAATTCCTCCCAATCCTAAACAATAAAAAGACATTCCAAAAACAGACATTTCTCAAAATAGCTATTAAAAAAGATATTAAGAAGTGTTGGTAAGTATCTGGAAAAACTGTAACCCTTATGCTTTGCTAGTGGGAATGAAAAATGGTACAGCTGCTTTGGAAAATAGTTTGGTTGTACCTCAAAATATTAAATATGCAGATACCATATGACCTAGCAATTTCACTTCTAGGGATATACTCAACATATGTGTATACACGTCCATTCAAAGCTGTGCTTGAATGTTTATAGCATTACTACTCACTGTAGCCAAAAACTGTAAATAACCTAAATGTCCATTAATTGATGAATAGATAAATAAAATTGGACATTATATGGCAGTTTAAAAAGAATAAGAATACTGATATTATGCTTGCAAAATGGATGAATCTTGAAATTATGCCAAAAGAAGGAAGCTGGTCATGAAAGGCTATTTTGTGACTGTTTATACGACTATGATTCCATTTAAGTGAAATGTTAAGAACAGGAAAATCCATCAAAGAGAAAGATTAATGGTTATCTGGGGTTGATATATAAGATTGGGAGGAATTAGGGAATGATTGCTAATGGGTTCAGGGTTTCTTCTGAGGATTTGAAAATGTTTTCAAATTGTATGATAGTTGCACAGTTCTGTGAATATATTCTAATTGGGTGAATTGAGAAGTATATGAATTATATAACAACACAACAAAGCTGTAAAAATGTTTTAATCTCTGCAATAAAGTGAAAAGTATTTATATAATTGGCATTTTAGTTTGTATATGTTTGACTATGTGAAAATGAGTATCTTTTCACACAATTATAAGCTGTTGCAATTTTTTGTGTATGTTGACTATTGATGAATTTGACATTTTTCGGTTGGGCTGTTGGATTTTCCTTCTTGATTCATAATTAAAATAATGCTTTTAATTACTAAGTAATGTAATATTTTTATTTATAAGTAGAATAATACATTCATTGCCTGATGTGTGCTTTAAACACTTTTTTCATTTATTCACTTATCTTTTTGTTTATGGCAACTTTTGGCCTTGTATAAAAATTTAATGTGTTTAATCAGTTATCAACTTTTACTTCCTGGTTTTCTTGAATGTTTATTGCTTATTTACAAAGACCTTTTTCAAGATAAAAACTCACCCCATATATTCTTCGATTATTTTTCAGATGAACCATTTGGAATTTATTTGAAATTCAGTTTGAAGTAATAATCTATTAACTATTTCCACATTATTAGACAGTTATCCCTACATGATTTACTGAATTCTCTTTTACCCACCATTTTGAATACATGGGGGCTTCCCCGGTGGCTCAGTGGTGAAAAATCCACCTGCAATGCAGGAGACGTGGGTTCCATCCCTTGATCAGGAAGATCCCCTGGAGGAGGGCATGGCAACCCACTCCAGTGTTCTTGCCTAGAGAATCCCATGGACAGAGGAGCCTGGCAGGCTACAGTCCATGGTGTCACAAAAAGGCAGACATGACTGAAGTGACTGAGCACAGAGCACAATGAATACATAGAGTGCATTAGATTTGCATAGTTACTTAGATCTTTTTCATCTCTTCTATTGTGCTACCTGTCTAATCACTCTTTTCTTTAGAAGCATCTTGCCTCACAATGTTACATTTATTCTCATGCTTGAATATGAGAGTCACCTTTCTTATTTTTAGTTGTCTTTTGGCCATATTTGCACATTTACTTTTCTACACAAACATCAAAATAAACTTGTCTAAAAGGTAAAATAGCGGGAACCATGTAAGCATGCATATAAGGAACCATATACACATATGCATCTTTAAGATGTTGAACTACATGATATTTTTAAATTAAGAGAAAGTTTGTATCTTTATTTGCATTTTCCTAGCTAAAACAGAATATAACTTTCCAACTCTCAATTCTTTAAAAAATCATTTCTCAGTAAATTTTCTATTTCCTTAAATGGTTTGTTTATATGTACGTCTAGGTACTGTCGCATTGCTGTTGGCTCTTTTCTTTCATTTTGTTTTCTATAAGTTAGAATCATGAAATTGGCTTGTTTTCTAGTTAAAAGAATAGAGGAATTTTGGCAATTTTATATGATTCAAACTAATAACGGGTTGTTTTTTAAGAAATGGGATAATACTTTTCACTTATTAATTTGTGATTTCACTTATTAAACTAATAATTGGTTGCTTTTTAAAAAAAGGATAATACTTTTCACTTATTAATTTGTGATCATCTAACTTCTTAAATTCTTATTGTTTTAATGTTTTTAATTTGATCATTTTGGGTTTTTGGTCTAATATCAGATTATCGTTTTTATTTTATGTTGTATTATTCTTCCTTATTTTCAAAGTGTTCTATCTTTCCTTTGTTATTTGACTCAACTAGTACATCTGGGACATTTAAAAATTTTGATAGTGATGCTTGGCATCGTTCATTCAATAGATTTTCATTGAGTATCTACCATGTTCTAGATCTTGAGATTCATCACTAATCAAATCAGATAAAATTCCTAATGGAAATTCTAGCATTCATCCACTCTTCTTGATTTTAATGTGAATGAGCCCAGTGATATTTAAAATACTATGCTACTTTTTTTTTTAAAGTAGGGCATAAATATTTCCTATGTTAAGAACATTTCCATCTTTTCCTGTTTTGTAATGATCATTTCTATGAATGTATGGCTTTTGTTATCTACAGGAATGAGCATATGCTTTTTTGTATTTAATCTATTAATTTTATGAATTTTAAAAATAATTTTCAATTATTTTATTCCTGAGATGAGCACCAATTAGGCAAAGTGAATAATTCTTTAAATATTTTGGAAGGTTTTATTTACTAATACCTCAGATTTTTGTGTTGATATTGATATACTGTTTTATAATCTGTGTGACTTTTGTTCTATTGGCTTTGTAAGGAGTAAATTTGTGTATTCACTTAAAAAAGAGCTTAAATATCATTAGAAATTGCCTGTTCCTTGAAACTAAAAGAATATAGCTTTGAAGCTAGACTTGATGTATACTTTCTTTTCTTGAATTTTCCTTTAATAATGTTTATTTCCCATATGATAATTCATTTTCTGCTCGAGTTCAGTTTTGGAAATGTATGTTTTTTGAGAAAATAATTTGTTCATTCAGGCCTTTGAGTTTATTAACATAGATGTGAGTGAAGTAGTTTGTGTAATTACTCTATAGTCCCCATATTTATAGTTATTTTTCTTAAGAACAGATATGTTTACATGACTCAAGTGTAAGCTCTTTCATGTATGGCCGAATCTCCGGGTGGTGCAGACTGGATAAAGGGAGAGAAATGTGGGAGGGAACTGAAGAAGGGTCCCTGTCCCACGAGGGGTGTTTGCTGGAGTGAAGATAAAGAGTAATAAAGGCTAGCATTTACTAAGCACTTACTTCTCCTATAGGAGCTTCACCAGTAAATTTTTACAACAGCTGCCAGGTTTGTATGGCTGTTCATTCCTTTTCACAGACGAGGAAATTGGGGCACTGAAGGGCTCAATAACTTGCCCAAGGTTGTATGATTGCAAGAAGGCTGAATTGGGATTTGAAAGGAAGCAGCAGAGCCTACTCTTCATAATCAGTGCTGTGAGCTGAGAAAGCGAAGGGTTGCATGATATGGAATGAGGAATTTAGACAGTTCAGTAGCAACTAGGAAGAATATCGGCTTTTAGAAATTTGCAGACATTTTGGAAAATGAACTCCCAGATACCAACCAGAATGTAATGGGTTCCAGCTGAATTTACCTAGGTCTTCAGCAGCACAACGTGTCCTCTGCCTATCAGGATGAGAAACTGACTACACAAGGGGGTAAGGGACAAAACACATAAAAATAAAACTTTGACCCACCACCTGCAGCAGCCAGCTCAGGAAACCAACCCATTATCTAGTTAAAGACAGCCACCCTGCTATCTACAGAAAGTCTGACTGTCTTCTCTAGTCACTGGTACTGGAAGCCAAGCAATAATCCCTTTAATGATCAATTCAAAATTTCCAGGACTTGATTAATAACTGACTGATTCCTTAATTGTGTCCCCACTTCCAACTTAGACCCAACCAGAGAAAGCCAAATACACATCCCTAATTACTTACATAGGATGCCTGATTCTGGCTAAGCTGCCTACAGCCAAAATGCCAACAGCCTCTAACCAGGGCACACTGAGCCTTACCTTTCCCACTCTGAAGTTCTCCTACTCCTCTACCTGCCTTTGTGTCTCTACCAGATGCCCGTGGTGGTGGCTGACTCACTTGCTGTACCAGGCTCTGAATAAATATTGCTCACTTTTTCTCATTTGGTGGGCCTTCATTTAGTTCTACAAGTATTACTATTCTGGGTATATATGTCTGTGTTTTCCATTGCATTGCATTTCCATGGCAAGAGCTTGAAGACTAGGCTCTTGATTTATTCTTAGTTATATCTCCCTGAGCATAACCTAGTGTGTTTTACATTAGAAGGGAGCCAGAATATTTGCTGAATAGAATTTTTATGAGAATTCGATTAGCTTATGTTTCCTTGTATGATATATAATACCTCCCTCTGTAGTAATTATTTAGAGTTTAATAAATTATGTTGAAAAGGTATTGCCCTTGTTCTATAGTAGCTTAGATAATAATAACAATAGCAGATTGATATTTGTATATGAATAATAGCAGTACTAATCACACACAGGCATTAATTTAGTTGTTTCAAATGTATTAACTCTCAACACAGCCCCAGAAGGCAGGTATTATGATGACTCCTGTTTTACATATGACAAAGCTAAGGGGAAAAAAGCTTAAGTTACCCAAAGCCACAGAAACTAGAAAATAGTGGAGCTGATACTTAAACTCAAGGAATCTAGTCCTAGAATCTTAAGTGCTCTTAATTACTAAACTGTAATGTATCTCAATTTTAAAGAAAGATTTAATAGTGTCCACTTCGGTTCTGGGATCTAGGCATCAAGTTCTGGAGGCACAAAGGTAAATAAAATAGGGTCCCTGCTTTTTTTGGAATGTGGGAATTTTAAAAAATTCCACCTTTGGGAAGAAGAATGAGGACATTGAGGGACTTGTAAAGGAGGGGATCTGGGGTGGGTGTTGGAAGATGAATTTTGTGGTGAGAAGTTTTTTTTCCCCCAGAGACACAGCACAAGCATGACTGGAGATGAGATTTGTGGAGGGAGTGGAAAATGGAAAAGTTCTTGGAGAAGGAGACAGAGATGAAATCCTGGAGTTTTTAGTGGGCTACATGCAAGAGCTTGGATTTTATCCAAGTTTTATAAAAACAGCACATCAAAGAATTTGAACTGTGGTGGGGGAGTGTGAGTTGACATTATCTAAATTAAATATGTATATATTCCCTTCATTTGGGGTTCAGTCCTCTTTCTTTTATAGAACAGAACATACAATAAATAGAGTTTTTGAGAGGACATAGTGGAAGGCCTGGGCTTGGGGATAGGTGGGTGATACATTTAATCTCACCACATCCGCTAAGGGAGATGGCACCAGATAAGAAGCCAAGCCAAAAGGTGAGAAAGGGGTGAAATGGGATAGAGAGTCAGGTCTGCCTGACTTGTATAGCCTCACTGAGAGTTGCTCCTAGTCCTCATTCTAATACTGAATGAATCGCTTTAACTACTTCCAATTCCTGTTACCTTAAGTATAAAATAAGGCAATATTGGAAAAGACCTTGATGCTGGGAGGGATTGGGTGCAGGAGGAGAAGGAGATGATAGAGGATGAGATGGCTGGATGGCATCACTGACTCGATGGACATGAGTCTGAGTGAACTCCGGGAGTTGGTGATGGACAGGGAGGCCTCGCGTGCTGCAATTCATGGGGTCGCAAAGAGTCGGACACGACTGAGCGACTGAACTGAACTGAACTGAACTGAAGGCAATATTAACCCTCAATCTTTAGGATTCTGTAATTCTAATCACAGAAGTGATTCAAATTTGGTGAAATGCTTAACCTTCTCGAATGCAGACAATATTAACAATGTCCAAGTATAGTGGGCTGAGGTCTTGTCATTCCTAAAAGTGAACCCCAGTGGGTTATTGCTTTCCAAACACAATAAAGGGGCCATGAAACAAAAGTGATTGAAATTCTACCAATATAAACAGAATGCTGCTTCTATATGAATATATAAAACGATTATATAAAAATAGAAAATTCCTTGCAGCCCCAACTGTCAAATCTGCCCCTGAGTTCCAAGGAGTGTACATCTCCCAGGGCAGATTCTAGATTTTAAAGATGCTCTGAATGAAGACGAAAAAATTCTCTCTGCCCTGGGCGAGTCCCAGGAACATCAACACTGGTGGCCTGTGAGCTTCCGCCTCTGCTGCTGTCATCTCTAAACAGTAATCCTCTTAGTTGTAGCTAGCACTAGGTAGGAAAGGTCTGAGTGGCAAAGAATGGGACAGAGGTCCTCTGAGTACGATTTTCTGCATCATGAAAAGGCCAGTATGATGGGAGACCTTACACGATACACATATTTCTAAATTTGCTCTTTAAAAGTGTATGTTTTCCAGTATAAAGTTAACATTTTATAAAATTAGTTATGTTTATTAAAGAAAATCTAGAAAATACAAAAAAGTAAGAGCTAGAAAGATTATTCCTGGCCCCACACTAGTTCCATTATCATTGGTGTATTTTTCCCAATTTTTAGGATAATGAATACATTTCTGATTGCCTTTTTATATAGGTCCTACAATGTTATAAACAACTTACATCCTCCTAAAACTTATTATTTTTAATTTAATAAACAATGAAATGCTTTATTAAAATTAATTGATTAATTTAATGTCCTGAAAAGAAATCCATGGACCCCTCCATAAAGAAACATAATAGAAACATAAAATAACCAATATTGTTCAGCATATTCTAAACAAAAATTACAAATTCTAAAATAAAATAACACCTGATAAGTACTATGTTTCCATATGCCAAACAAATGTGGTTATTCAATTTTAATGCAAAAATGCCAAATCACTCTAGTTATGGAAATTAAGCGAATAGAAAATGAAGTACAGAAAATGTTAAAAGTTTGATCAAAATTAGAATATGGATAGAAGTCTTTGCAAGGAAGAGAAGCAAAGAGAGATAAATATCCATTCATACAGGAGGTTGGGGGGTGCCTGTCTCTCTTGCTGTAATTTTTGATCATGAAAGGAAAAAAAAGCTAATTAGGAGGGATATATCTACATTAGGAAGATGAAATAAGACAAAGAAAGCGGTCCTGAGAAAGAAGAATGGAAGTGGAGAAATCAACCTGCCTGACTTCAGGCTCTACTACAAAGCCACAGTCATCAAGACAGTATGGTACTGGCACAAAGACAGAAATACTGATCAATGGAACAAAATAGAAAGCCCAGAGATAAATCCACGCACATATGGACACCTTATCTTCGACAAAGGAGGCAAGAATATACAATGGATTAAAGACAATCTCTTTAACAAGTGGTGCTGGGAAATCTGGTCAACCACTTGTAAAAGAATGAAACTAGAACACTTTCTAACACCATACACAAAAATAAACTCAAAATGGATTAAAGATCTCAACGTAAGACCAGAAACTATAAAACTCCTAGAGGAGAACATAGGCAAAACACTATCTGACATACATCACAGCAGGATCCTCTATGACCCACCTCCCAGAATATTGGAAATAAAAGCAAAAATAAACAAACGGGACCTAATTAACCTTAAAAGCTTCTGCACATCAAAGGAAACTATTAGCAAGGTGAAAAGACAGCCTTCAGAATGGGAGAAAATAATAGCAAATGAAGCAACTGACAAACAACTAATCTCAAAAATATACAAGCAACTTCTACAGCTCAACTCCAGAAAAATAAATGACCCAATCAAAAAATGGGCCAAAGAACTAAATAGACATTTCTCCAAAGAAGACATACAGAGGGCTAACAAACACATTAAAAGATGCTCAACATCACTCATTATCAGAGAAATGCAAATCAAAACCACTATGAGGTACCATTTCACACCAGTCAGAATGGCTGCGATCCAAAAGTCTACAAATAATAAATGCTGGAGAAGGTGTGGAGAAAAGGGAACCCTCTTACACTGTTGGTGGGAATGCAAACTAGTACAGCCACTATGGAGAGCAGTGTGGAGATTCCTTAAAAAACTGGAAATAGAACTGCCTTATGATCCAGCAATCCCACTGCTGGGCATACACACTGAGGAAACCAGAAGGGAAAGAGACACATGTACCCCAATGTTCATCGCAGCACTGTTTATAATAGCCAGGACATGGAAGCAACCTAGATGCCCATCAGCAGATGAATGGATAAGAAAGCTATGGTACATATACACAATGGAGTATTACTCAGCCATTAAAAAGAATACATTTGAATCAGTTCTAATGAGGTGGATGAAACTGGAACCTATTATACAGAGTGAAGTAAACCAGAAGGAAAAACACCAATACAGTATACTAACGCATATATATGGAATTTAGAAAGATGCTAACAATAACCCTGTGTATGAGACAGCAAAAGAGACACTGATGTATAGAACAGTCTTGTGGACTCTGTGGGAGAGGGAGAGGGTGGGAAGATTTGGGAGAATGGCATTGAAACATGTTAAATATCATGTATGAAACGAGATGCCAGTCCAGGTTCGATGCACGATACTGGATGCTTGGAGCTGGTGCACTGGGACAACCCAGAGGGATGGTATGGGGAGGGAGGAGGGAGGAGGGTTCAGGATGGGTAACACATGTATACTTGTGGTGGATTCATTTTGATATTTGGGAAAACTAATACAATTATGTAAAGTTTAAAAATAAAATAAAATTTAAAAAAAAAAGAAAGAAAGTGAATAAATTGTAACATTGTTGTTGTTCTTCAGTCACTTAAGTCATGTCCAACTCTGCAACCCAGTGGACTGTAGCACACCAGGCTTCCCTGTCCTGTATTATCTCTCGGAGCTTGCTCAGATTCATGTCCATTGAGTCGGTGATGCCATCCAACCATCTCAGCCTCTGCTGCCCTCTTCTCCTTTGCCTTCAATCTTTCCCATCACTGGGGTCTTTTCCAGTGAGTTAGCTCTTTGCATCAATTGGCCAAAGTATTGGAACTTCAGCTTCAGCATCAGTCCTTCTAATGAGTATTTAGGGTTGATTTCCTTTAGCACCACAATTCAAAAGCATTAATTTTTCAGTGTTCCAGCCTTCTTTATGGTCTAGCTCTTCTATCCGTGCATGACTATTTGAAAAACCATAGCTTTGACTATACAGACCTTTATTGGCAAAGTGATGTCTTTTTTAATATGCTGGGTTAGGTTGCCATAGTTTTCCTTCCAAGGAGCAAGCATCTTTTAATTTCATGGCTGCTGTCATCATCCACAGTGATTTTGGAGCCCAATAAAATAAAATGTACTGTGTATTATAAAGAATTTATTTTCCAAAATGTAAACAACATTAAAGAATAAACACTGAATATTGTCTATTTTATCCAGTAAAATAACAGACCTTTCAAAAAAAAAAAATTCAAGAGCAAAGCAACCTGGAAAAAAATAAATTTCCTGGAATGTGTTAACACAATATTAAATGGGTGTTTTTAGAATATGTTTTGGCCCAATTAATGACATGATTACACAGAATTTTAAGAGTATTCAAATAAATGATAATTAGTGGTAACATAATTATTTTGCCAATTCCTAAGCCAGATGCTCATTAATTGAATCATGGATATTCATGGAATTTTTATTTGTGGAGTAGCGATATGGTTGATGTGTATGAACTTTTCATATAGTGAGGAAGAATTTGTGCTGCTTCCTGGTTTCATAATCTCGGGTCAGTTACTTAATCTCTCTGTGCCTCATTTTCCCCATCTGTAAAATGGGAATAATAATATCAACCTCATATGACTATCATGACAATAAAAGGAGATGAGATATTTAAAGAATATGACACAGTGTTCACATATTGACCCAGAAAGAACCAGTCATTGTATAAGATGAAATAATTGTGAGAATCAGATTTAGAATTTATGTTTTCTTCCCTCCTGCTTGTTGTTACTTAGCAAGTACTATAAGTATTTTTACCAAAGACATTATCATGGACAAAGTCAGCAACGCCTCACTGATACAGTTTGTGCCCTCAATTTATGCAAGACAGAAGCAGAAAAAAAGAACACTAATATTTATTACTTCTGACCTGAACTCCTATGCTTTTGAAAACAGAAGCATGAGTCAGAAATTTAACAACAAAAAAAGAGGTAAGAATAATCAGATAGGGGGAAAAAAAAATCTCCCCAGATGACATTTGAACATGGTTTAATTATCTTTTCTGTGCCACCTGATGTGAAGAGCTGACTCATTGGAAAAGACCCTGATGCCGGAAAAGATTGAGGGCGGGAGGAGAAGGGGATGACAGAGGATGAGATGGCTGGATGGCATCACTGACTCGATGGACATGAGTTTGGGTAAACTCCGGGAGTTGGTGATGGACAGGGAGGCCTGGCGTGCTGTGGTTCATGGGGTCACAAAGAGTCGGACACGACTGAGCGACTGAACTGACCTGTACTGTGCTATTTAATGTTTCACTAATTTTAGTTTTGAATATAATCTCATCCTGGGCTTAGTGATGGTTAAACAAGAGCTGCCTAATCTCTACATCAACTACTAAATAAAAATGTAAAAGTGCAAATGTAAGCATGTGGTCATATGCTTACCCTTCACGTGACTTGCTAACAGATGTCTTAGTGTCTGGTGAAATAAAGACAGGTCCTGGGGCTGATCCCACGTGAGCCAGTTAACTGCTTTAAGACATGTTTACCTCAGTCAAACCTGGCCGATCAACCTTCAAATGCATGAGTTTGGAAGGAACAGTAGTAGTTAAGTTAATGGATAAGTGATACTTAAGAGGGTAGGGGAAAGGATTCATTCCTAGTGATGGCAGGTTACTTCAATAACGGAAGATTCATCCTGAAAAAGATTGTGTAAAGTGATACCTTCATGTAGAAATACCTTCATGTAAGTCATATTGTAGAGGTCAAAATATAAAAAGTTTAATTTCAGTTTGCTCTATGATCGTATTCACTGAAAAAAAAAAGTTAAATATTCCAATAATCTCCAAAAACCCATTCTAACTTCCTCTTTGTTCCAGCTGTTTTCATTAGCTTTACTTCTCCAAATAAGACCACATATTGGGCCTGTTTCATATTTCTGTAATCTTCTTAGGAGGCCAGGCCCCAGATTCCTGCTATGGCCTTCATTACTCATAAGATAAGAGTAGATTGTTTTCTCACCTTGAGAGAAGTGACTAAACGCTAATGTAACAGACTCTCTTCCAATCTTTCCATCTACCTGGACTAAAGATGCCTGGTAGGGCTTGATTTCTTTTATCTTTTATTAGGTCACAGTTTGATAAGTTGGTCTGTGACATCCTAGCATCTCACTTTCTTTTTGGTCTTTTATTGAATTAGATTCCCTATGTTTTGGAGTTGGGAAGGAAAAGGACAATTTCTTAAGAGTAAAGGGTTGCAGGATCTCTGAAATGTCATTCCATATGATCTTCCATTCTGTTATGAATTGTGTGTAGAACATGCCCCTATCATCTTCCTTTGCTTGCTGAGTGCACACTTGAAAAAAATGCTGCGATGTGAGATTTATGAAGCTCCCTCCTTCTCCCAGCCTATTTAAGTTTACTATCCAAGCCTCAGGCTCCTCCTGATAGATAGGATGGACCTGGTGCTGGTAGGCACTCCCAGCCAAGTCTGTCTTTGATGTTTTATTAAGTGTATGATTTACTGTTTCTTCCTTTGATTTATCAGTGGAAGTAAGAAACAAGAACCTTAGGTTGGTAACAAAATCCAAATGATCACTTTTATGGAGTTGCTTTAAATGTGTCAGTTTATAGAATAGTGAGACCTCCGCTAGGAATATTTTCCCATCATCACACATATGTTCAAAGTTGAAATGGTTCTGTGATCTAACAGTATCACTTGAAGAAATTTACACGTTTTGCACTGGAAGGAAACGTGGTTATCCTGTGTGTGTGCACGTGTGTGTGTATTCATGTTTGTGTGTGCTTGCACACATGCCCAAAGGTTAGCAAATTCTTTATGCTGGCTTAAAAAAAAAAAAAAAAAGTAGCAATGATGTCACTTCGTCTAGTTCCTTGCAGCCTTGAAAAGAGTTAGAAATTGATCAGTGTTGCAGGCTTTTCTTCCTTCCTCGAAGGTCCTAATAATCCCTCTATGGTCCTAATATTATCATTTCTGAGCACTAGAAAATAAAATGCCAGATGTGTATCGCTACTCAGTACTTCCAAGGATGCTACAGGGTGTGCTGACATTTTGGATCTTGGGACCTTGTTATGCTTGAAGCGTAACTGGTGGGACATCAATATTCTTTGCTTTCTCTTTGCAAAATATTTGCTGTAAGGTGTAAATAAAGAAAGGGGAGTATTTTTTCACATTGCTATGCTAAAACATCTGGCATCTGAGGTTGTGTTTATACCCTTCTGCACTGCAGGCTCGTCCTTCAAAGCAATCTGGATTTTTCTTTCACCTCCTTGAATGTCCAAAAAGTAGCTTTTATGTTTTTCTTAGGAAGACAATTTTGTCCAGGCATATGGAGCATCTTAAATACTGGGGCCAAAAAAATAAGTCACTAAAAGAAAATCTCCAGTTCATCTTTACAGCACACCTGTTTATATCCCAAGGGCTCAGTGTCATTCGGGGCTCTGTCTCCATTCTCAAAATGTCAGATCCAAAAATAACATAGTGCTTTTTGGAACATAATTTCCCTCAAAAATGCATTTCTACCTTGCCTTGCTCCAAACAATATGATTACAAAGAATCACTCAATGTGATAAAGCAAATAAGTAAGAACTGAGAGAAAATAGTGTATAAAATATTATCACGGAAATTGAACATAATGTAGGGATAAAAAGCAAGAAGTAAGCATATTACACAAAATAGTGCTGTACACTCACAAAAGGTGAGCTACAGACTTGGCTCTGAACTTCCTAGTAAACAAGCAAAGAAGAGAAACAGGATTAATCATGTGAGTTTCAAGGTGGAGAAAGAAAAACAAACCAGCTGCTCAGAAGAAATTCTCTCTTTCTGGTACAAAGCATCATGAGAAGTTTTCCTCTGTGTCATCATAAAAAGAACATGTTAAGGGTAAGAATAGTATCTTTAGTATTATTCTTGTTATGATTTTGCTATGTGAAGCAATGGCCTTCACAAGGCGTTGAAATAATGTTCCTTAAAGTGGATCCATGAAGTTCCTCCAAAGCAAAGTTCCATAATAGGAATCCTAAGATGTCATCCAAGATCACAGATCACTGGTGGTCTCACAGAATCTGAAATGATATTTTACTTTATGACTGTTTATACTTAAGAAAAATTCTTCATAAATATCCATTCATACATTTAACAAAAAAACAAAAACAAACAAAAAAAAACACGTATTTGTTAAGCACTGGCTACGTGTCAACCACTGTTCCTGGTACTGGGTTTGTAGCAAAATAGACAAAGTCTCCATTTTCATGGAACTTAAATCCTAGTGAAGATGGGAGAAACAGACAATTAAAAGGTTAAAAAAAAAAAAAAAGAATTTCAGAAAATTATAGTACGAATGCCGAGTCAAAAATTCAACAGGGTAATGATCCAAGAAGGGACAGCTTTTGATGGGTTGCTCAGGAGGTACTTCCCTCAGGCAGTGGCAATTGAGTTGATTTATGAATGATGAGAAGAACCAGGGAACAATCTGGAAAACCCCAGCAATCCCAGCAGAGTGAACAGTGATGCAAATTTCCAAGAGTGAACTTGAGCTTGATGTGTTGCTAGGGCTTGTGGGACTGGCCTATGTTGAACAGGGGAATGGTAGCAGGAAGACCTTGAATCTGCATGGCTCTGTGACTCCATGTGCAGATTAAGAAAAGGGCTCATCTACTCTAAAACATTTGAATTCCATCATTTGATAGTTTTCATAATGCTGTATAATTATGGTAATTGTTTGATGTGTTGTAGTATGTCAGAAGAAGACCTTTGGCATATGTTAGAAACTATCATAATAAATACAGACATATATGATGTCATGTGAATCATACTGATTGATATCATAAAAATACTCCAATATAATTTGGGGAACCATCACAGTTGGTAGGGAACCACAGCTAACATGGCAGTTGAGGTCAATCAATAGATCTTCATATTGTGAAATTAGACTCACTAATTTCAGTGACACTTTCTAACATGAATGTTCACAGATCCTGGATGTCTGTCGGATGCAAGCCATTCAGTGTCAGATGTGGAGGAATTCTTTCAGGTGCTAAGGGGTCCCTGGAGCACTGGATTAGAGAGAGATGGTTACTAAATCATCACTCAAGCTGCAAATCATCTCCACAGGTCTTTAAATGTGAGCAGGGTACTCCCTCACTCTTGGTAAGATTAGAAAATTACAGTGAGGAATGGGACCATACCTCCTAACTAGAAAGATAATCTAAAGTTTTGAAAATCTCTTGTCTAGTTAAGCAATAGCTTGCTGAAATTCATAAAATACCAAGCACAGCGATAGGACTGGAAATGGAATATGTAACAGAAGGATGAAATCCATCATCCATTCAGCTCTTAAATGAATCCTAATGTTTAAAGATGGCCTCCTTCAATATTCTATTAATTGTTATAAAGGATGCTTATAAATGCAGATTTTACTAGGAAAAAGAATAAATGCACTTTAAAATGAAAGTGACATCATCCTGTAGGATTTGACAACATCTTGGAAACAGCTGCCACAACAAGTTTTTATCATGTTTTCTTAATTAACACCATTGTGACATCAGTCTATGCCTGCCAATAAATTTTCACTAAAAAAAGAAATCTGTTTAATACTGCAAGATTCCAGAAGGGAAGCTAGTATTTAAATCTGGAAAGCAAAATAACTATATTCTTTAATAGACAGTTTATAAAGCAATTATCCTCCAATTAAAAAATAAAAAATAGAAAAAAGAAAGTTGTGCACAATATTTCCTTATTCTAAACACTATATAAGAAGTTAATTAATAGGTAGTAGAAGTAGAAAAAGTTCTTAGAAAACAGCAAGTATACTCCTACTTGCACAGATTGTTTAAAATTTGCTGTGAACTCCAAATTGCTGTTCAGCTCGAGTACGTGATATACCCATTTCTTTGGTATTATATCTTCTTCCCTTTAGTTCACTTTGAAAGGAGGACAGGAACCTCCTTCAAAGAATTCCTAGCCTTTTATTGACTGTTATTAACTGATAGCTGGGGCCTATTCATGTTAGAGCTCTCTTAAGTCTCTTAAATTCATGTTCAAGTTTTCTTTCCTTCTAAGAATCAGTGAACAGGCACAAATCCATTCTTCCTCTTCATTCCCCCCTTGCCTTTGTGTATATATCATCAACTTGTGTGAAAGATTGATAGAACCGTGTAAAAGGAAATAAAATGTCAAGACATTTTGAAAACTTTAACAGCCAAATTATGTCATTAGTTAAGGGGAAAAGATTAGTTGCTCTACGTGCAAAAAGTAATAGAAGTCCATTCATATTAGTCAGAAATTTCCACACTAAAATAATCTCATCATTTATCTAGGCTTGAAGATTCATTTCCACCCCTCCAAGAGCTAACTAAAAATTCCTCTCTTTGCCACTGTTAGGCACAGCATATTTCTAGAATGTGCAAACATTAATTCTCTGTCTGTACTGCAGAAAGTTAAGCAGATACTTGGCAGTTGTTCAGTTACTTGCACCAGTGGAGACAACCAGCTGTCCTGAATTATTTTATCAAGCTTCACAAACAAATGCTCACTTAACCTGATAGCTGTGTAGACTTCACCAGACAGTGGACCATTAGAATTAACATAAAACAGCATAATTTGCTACAACATATGCTAAAGAGCATAATGACCTTCTTCAAATTTTTCTGGAACAAAACCAAACAAATATTCAAGATCCATGATATGCAGATGCTTTGTTACCGCCAAAAAAAATGGGGCATTTCTCTTGAAGAATGCATTAGAGATAAAAGGACCCCATGGTAGTAGCTAATATGTCAGTAGGCTCTTCCTCTACTCCTGACTTCTTGCTGAGCTCCTTATGTGCATTATTTCATTCTTTCATCACAAAATCCATGTGGACTCTTTATTATCATTGCCATTTCACAGCATCAAGGTTTAAAAATGTACACTAACCTCAAGTTTAGACAGCTAGTAGGTAAGTGAAGTAGTTGATCTTAAATCCTGCCATCTGCCCCCTTAGCATCTTTACTAGAATTGTGGGAAGCTCAGCTCAGGATCACCCAGGATCTGAGTTTTGATGGGCTGAGAGATATAATATCATGAATACTAAATAAAGGCAATAGCTATTTTCTGAAACTAATACAGCTAGTCTTGGAGATAAGACTGTCAATTAAAGCCTGAATCATGCTGATTATTTACAAAAGAAAGTCAAAACTGACTCTTCAAAAATATGACTTTCTAACTTGTATCAGTTGATTCATTTCCATTTCACTTCTAATCTCTCTTTGTCTTTGAAATTCTAAAGCACTATGGGATGAAGGGAACAGAAGGGCTTCCCGGGTGGTGTGGTGGTAAAGAATCCGCCTGACAATGAAGGGGATGTAGGTTCAATCTGTGGGTTGGGAAGATCACATGGAGTAGGAAACGGCAACCCACTCCAGTATTCTTGTTTAGAAAATTCCATGGACAGAAGTGCCTGGCCAGCAGCTACAGTCCATGGAGTCGCAAAGGGTCAGACATGACTGAGCATGCGTGAGTATGGACTGTTAGGTCTCTGGAGGGGACAGAGAATATTAGAGTGGAATTTTATGTAGAATTTAGTAAAAGAAAAATAACTTTAAGATGAAAAAATTAGTTTACATAGTAAGGCATTTGCAATGAACCATGAAAATAACTGAAAATTTATTTGAATGAACAGCCTGATTGAAAGTGTCCTCCTCATTCCTTCAATACTTTTATTTTTCATATTAGAATCCCAATCTGGATATAGAAAGTATAAATGGTTTAATGTCAATAAGACAGCACTACCCTCTGTGTCTCATTCCCTCTTCATAGTTTTGTAGGAAGAACAGAATGTAGCAGCAGTAAACTCTGGCATAATTCTGGTACTTGAACATCACATGTATTCAAAGAGTACCTGCTAATTGAATTAATAAAAGAATATCTTAAGTAAGTAAGTTATATTAGAGTCATTTTTAAAAGTCAATTAATTATTTTTAAGGATAGAACATGATTATTTCTAGATTTATGAGGAAAGGAACTTCACAGTTTATATTGTTGTTATTATATATAAATAACAGAAATGCCATCTATATGGTAGAAAAAATGAGTTTACCGGTACATTTGTTTATATCCCCTGAAATAACTTTACTGCTTATGTCCACCTCACTGTCCCCCAGGCATTTAACTCAGAGTCAGAACCTATTCCTCCCACAGCCTGAGAAATCCATGATCCATAGGGCAAGTAAGGAAGATCAAGAGGATTTTTGTTTTAAATTCCATGTAAATGATGCCAATATTGAAATTCAAAGTGCTTATTATAACCAGGGTGGTCTCAAGAACTATTCATTTTTCAGAGAAAAGGGGTCTGGCATTATTAATTTTCTTTTCTTTTATTGGCCTTATTAGTCTGTAAGGAGCTGAAGGGAATCAATGAGGTGTCTATTTGTTGGTTGTCTTTCCTCATCCTCTCTCCTTTCTTTCTTAATTTCACTCCGAATTTTCTGGCCATGTGGTTTTCCAGGAATTTACCACACCCAACTTCTATGGAGTCCTGACTTAGACCAATCTCACAGTTCATATTCTGAACAATAACTGGGTCAGCGTAGACATGTAATACGTGCCAGGCAAGTCAAGACCAGAAGATGCAATTCTTGGATTTGGAACTGATCTATCTGAGAAGCAGACATTCTTATTTTCCACTTGAAATGGACAAGGAAGTACTGAACATCTGCAACCTCTGAAAGATAGCTTGTTCCACTAGGAGACCCATCTGAGAAGGGAGCATCCCCAGGAGATCAGAGCTGACAAACAGGGAGAGAGAAACCAGGGTTTGGGTTATGTCGTTGAGCCGACAGATCAAGTGAAGCCTGTAAACATGTCAGTCTGATAGTCCCCAAACTTCCCTTTATTTTAAAAGACAATTCGACTTGGCTCTAGTGTTAATTAGTGACATAGCCATATCTACTTTTTATTAGGCAGTGCCGTACACAAAAGAGTTAAAGAGTGGAAAGTCCCTGAAACATGTTCTCTCAAACTTTGATTTTTTCAAAATGACACTTGTGTTTTATTATGCTATTTCAGGACATCTGAACATTACTTTACCTAAGGTCAACCAGAGAACTGCAAACTATTAAAACTTATAGTTCAACAAATTTACCTTTAACTTGTGAGTTATTTAATTCCTTGGACATTTGTAAGGTAGAATGTACATTCCTTTCCTACAAATCTTATTTGTAATTTGTAAGTTTTTGTTAGCCTATCATATATTTGCTCAGTTAGTGTAAACAAATAGCTTTTAAAATATATCTTACACTACTAGTATTCATTCTGATAAAGAAGTTAAACTGCCTTTTAAATGTTTTTAGAAGTCAATGTAATTTTTTTAGGCATATTAATATTAACTGTCCCCATACTGGGCTTCCCTGGTGGCTCAGATGGTAAAGAATCTTCCTGCAATGAGGGAGACCAGGTTCGATCCCTGGGTCGGAAGATCCCCTGGAGGAGGGCATGGCAACCGATGCCAGTATTCTTGCCTGGAGAATCTCATGGACAGAGGAACCTGGTAGGCTATAGTCCATGGGGTTGCAAAGGGTCAGACAATTCCTGCTAGGAAACCCTAGATGCCTTGCTGATGCTATGCGAGACAGACACGAGTCAGGGTTTCATGGTGTGCCACAACGTAGTGAGGTTACCTGTCACTCAGACCAAAGTGTGCTCCCAGCGTCTCAGTAGTCTTTGGATTGACTGCCTCCTAGTGAATTAATTACTTCATGCTATTATTTATGACTCCAGAGATAAGTCACACCTCCATTAAAGCCAATATTTTTAACTTTAGTCCCTGCAAATAAAACCCTAATCTTGGGTTAGATAGCTCTTTTTACTTTGAAATGGTAGAAGGACTAAAGGAATACTCAGTTCAGTTCAGTTCAGTCACTCAGTCGTGTCTGACTCTTTGCGACCCCATGAATCGCAGCACACCAGGCCTCCCTGTCCATCACCAACTCCTGGAGTTCACTCAGACTCACGTCCCTCGAGTCAGTGATGCCATCCAGCCATCTCATCCTCTGTCGTCCCCTTCTCCTCCTGCCCCCAATCCCTCCCAGCATCAGAGTCTTTTCCAATGAGTCAACTCTTTGCATGAGATGGCCAAAGTACTGGAGTTTCAGCTTTAGCATCATTCCCTCCAAAGAAATCCCAGGGCTGATCTCCTTCAGAATGGACTGGTTGGATCTCCTTGCAGTCCAAGGGACTCTCAAGAGTATTCTCCAACACCACAGTTCAAAAGCATCAATTCTTCGGTGCTCAGCCTTCTTCACAGTCCAACTCTCACATCCATACATGACCACAGGAAAAACCATAGCCTTGACTAGACGGACCTTTGTTGGCAAAGTAATGTCTCTGCTTTTGAATATGCTATCTAGGTTGGTCATAACTTTCCTTCCAAGGAGTAAGCATCTTTTAATTTCATGGCTGCAGTCACCATCTGCAGTGATTTTGGAGCCCCCAAAAATAAAGTCAGCCACTGTTTCCACTGTTTCCCCATCTATTTCCCATGAAGTGATGAGACCGGATGCCATGATCTTCGTTTTCTGAATGTGGAGCTTTAAGCCAACTTTTTCACTCTCCACTTTCACTTCCATCAAGAGGCTTTTGAGTTCCTCTTTACTTTCTGCCATAAGGGTGGTGTCATCTGCATATCTGAGGTTATTGATATTTCTCCCGGCAATCTTGATTCCAGCTTGTGTTTCTTCCAGTCCAGTGTTTCTCATGATAAAGGAATACTAATATGTATTAAATGGTGCCTCAGTGTCAGATGCCATAGTGTATGTTACCTCATTTTAGTCTTACAGAAACCTTAGGAGTTTTATATCATCTTCATTTTACAGGTGAACTTATGTTATATCTCATTGACAATATGATAAAATTAATACTGGAAGAAGGAAGAAATTGGACTCTCTTGCCAGGGCTAGCCTGACCTCATCTTTTAGCTTACCAAACTACCTCTCAGGGCAAATGGTTGTTTCTCAGGACTTCATAGGACTGACCCTAAGTGTTTTTTCAGGTATAACCTAGATTATTTGTCAAGGTGAAAGTGTTAGTCATTCAGTCGTGTCTGAGTCTTTGCAACCCCATGGACTGTAGCCTGCCAGCCTCCTCTCTCCATGGGATTCTCCAGGCAAGAATACTGGAGTGGGTAGCCATTCCTTTCTCCAGGGGATCTTCCCTACCCAGGGTTCAAACCTGGGTCTCCTGCATTGAAGACAGATTCTTTACCATCTGACAATGGAACCTAAAAGTCAGTATGTATCTTAAAGCACATATATGATAAAGTTGCTATTTCCTTAAAGCACAAATAATTTACCTTGCATCCAATGTTGTTAAAAAAAAAAAAAGAAGAAGCCATAAGTATACAAATCTTTAAAACTGTGAGAGACACTAGGGATTGTTTGATCTATCTTTTTCATTTTTTTCAGAGGGGGCAACTGAACATATAGGCTCATAGTCACAAAACTCTTCATACAGAATGACTTGAATTGGAACTAAATTGCCCTGGGTTGATATTTCATACTCTTTATCCAATTCTAAGAACAAACTAGTAATAAAGTGAATTAAGAGAATTTAGAGAAAGAGAAAAGGACTTATTGGGGGAGGGCTAAATCCAAGTCAAAAGTAAGTTACCCAAGTGACAATTTAATATGTTTGTGGGTGAAGAAACACAGTTTTTATTACTAAGGAGAAAAAATAGACTAAACGTAGTGAACACTTGCTTCTCTCATATTCGTTATTAAGAACTGCAATATGATACAGGTGTATTAACTTTTATTATTTTTTGGAGAAGAGTGAAAAAAAAGGAAAATAAATAATAAAATAGCATAAAACTACAGTAGCAAAGTAGAGATTGGTGATAGAAAACAAAAGAGAGAAAATGGATTTTTTTTAATGATTAATAAAAAGTTAAGGCAAAAAACTCCTAGGGCAGATTTTAATTTCTTCTATATATTATGGCATCCCAGGTGGCTCAGTGGTAAAGTATTTGCCTACCAAGTTCCAGAGGCCAGTTAGATCCCTGAGTCAGGAAGATCCCCTGGAGAAGAAAACGGCAACCCACTGCAGTATTCTCGCCTGGGAAATCCCATGGACAGAAGAGCCTGGGAGGCTACAGTCTATAGTATCACAAACAGTCAGACACAACTGAATGACTTGAGCATGCAGCACATATACTGTGACATTTTCTTAAACATTTTGATGGTACATATCAGTCAGTACTTTCATGGGATAAGCAAGAGGACATAGCTGGAAATAATTCTGCACTCGGATATAACCTTCAGCTTTGTCAACAAGATTAGGGTGTGTGGCCACACATGTTACGCATTGTAAACTCAAGAGGGCACCATTCATATAGACTATGATGGTGCCTGAGTTGGTCACTGAATGACATACTTAGTTGCATCCCTGTCTGATGGAAGTTATAGGCTAGTTCGTTGTGTCACAAATGCTATAACCCATGCTGCTGCTGCTGCTAAGTCGCTTCAGTTGTGTCCGACTCTGTGCGACCCCATAGACGGCAGCCCACCAGGCTCCCCCGTCCCTGGGATTCTCCAGGCAAGGACACTGGAGTGGGTTGCCATTTCCTCCTCCAATGCATGAAAGTGAAAAGTGAAAGTGAAGTCACTCAGTCGTGTCCGACTCTTAGCGACCCCATGGACTGCAGCCTACCAGGCTCCTCTGTCCATGGGATTTTCCAGGCAAGAGTACTGGAGTGGGGTGCCATATAGCAGTAAATAAATTATTTCCTCTTATTTTTCAAGGTATAATTTGGAGATATGTTGTTAATTTCTTTCAAAAACAAAAATCAAGATGGTCATGGGAATGGGCTTTTCCTAAAGGATCAAGCAAGACACACATATATTCCAAAGCTGGTTACCTGGTATGTTCACATACACAGACTTCCAGATTCAGACAAGTGGAGAGGAAGATTTATTTGAGAAGTATCTATGTTACTTTAAACAAAGGGCACAACATGCTTTCTTAAAAGGTCATCTTTTAAATATCTTATTGTCACACTGTGAAACCCCACTCACTGCTGACCAGCACAGTTACTACACCTAAATAAATAGAGAGGAAGGGTAGCCCCCATGAAATACTTAAAGAAAGAAATGGAGAAACTTGCAGATTCTAACCTCAGCTCTGACCCTAACATAGTGTGTGGTCCTGAGAAAGCCATTTAACCTCTTGGTGTCTCAGATTCCCTTTAAAGTCTCAAATTTCAGGGGGTGAAGTGAGGATAGAGTTTTGGAATTATCTCCCTTAAAGCCCAGGAATGCTCCAAGAATGAATGAGTATTTTCTAAATGCAGAATAAAATGAAGTTTTCAGTAGGAAAATATTTTGGCTAGGAGCTCTGTGTGAGGTAGATAAAGGAGTTTAAGTGATTTTACATTTTGATATCAAATTACTTTTTTTTTTTAATTTCCCAGAGGAAAACTTAAAATCTTTGTGGTTTAAAGAAAAATGCAATTTTTACTAATAAGAAAAAACAGATTCAATGGTTTCAGCATATTAATATTTGCTACCCCCATATCCATTATTAAGAACTGCAATATGATATAGGGTTATAGCTCTCTTCTGTGGTATGTAGAAACGTTTCAGTAAATGGGATATGTTTCTATATGGTAACAGGTCAGTTTGTATAGGACTAGTAAAGCACATTTCTGGCATCTAAGGAGTGAAAAATCATTTCCAGCAATTCCAGGCCCAATTGCAAAAAAAAATGTGTCTGATAATTATGTATAAAATATAGGCATTTTAATATGTGCAAATGCTCTGGAGACCTTAATCTTTGGAGTTTTATGCTATAGGTCTTTAGAATAGACTCAAAATATGGCTAACATTAAAAGTAGTTACTGTTAATTGAGCAGCTAGTATATAATATTTACTCATTTTATATTTAAGCACTTAACAAAGAAGTATTTAATGGAGAGGGAGAAAATGATTCAGAAAATCTAGTTGAGAGACTGTTTTAAAGGCCCAGACCAGAGACGGTGAGATAGGGACTGTTGGTAGCTCAGTTTTAGAAATGAGGGGACTGAAGCCCAGATAGGTTGTCATTTGACAAATGTAAATGGGGAGCAAAAAAGAGTTCTAGAGTAGATTTATGGATTATATAAGATGTGGTACATTATGGCTCTACCGTAAGAGCAAATGACAACTCAAAGTGGGAGAGTTAGGGCTTTAGGAAATGTTACACATACCTAATTTAAAACTTGTTCTTTGAGGTAATCACTAGGTGACCCAAGTCAGGGCACATCTGTGTCAACTGAGTAAATACTCCAACTCTAGTAGTTTTGGGAAGAAAAAATAGATATTACAGTCCCAGCCACAATGGCTTAAAATCCATCTCTCATGGATATTTGTCTATCCTACTTTATGACATTTGTTTGACTGTAGGACTTCAAACTAAATATTTTCCCAAAACCTTCTATCTCCTAAGAACTGTGCTAGGTACCAGGGATTCAAACATGACTGATACACAGCTCAGGCTTTCAAGAAGTCTCAAACTCAGCAAGGTAGCCTGACAAATGTACAAAGCTCATGATACCAGGTGGGAAAGTTCATCAAGGCTGCATGAACAAAATATGGGAGCCTAAGAGAGGGCTATTAATTGTGTAGGGAGTTGGAAAGACAGGTGAGTGTTGGTGAGTGTGGATGACTGCAAGGTGAAGGGCAATACCCGACATGAGTGTACATGTGAATGAACTGTATGTAAGTGGTTGATTCTGGATGTGGTGAGCGCTCAGGTATCCCCATACATCTAGAAACAAAGCAGTAACTCACAATATGAAATCAGGTGGGGGCTAGATTGTGAATGCCATGCTAAGACATCATAACTCTCTGGTATTATGGGGATAGATAATGGAGAGTCATTAAATTTTTGTCTCTATGGAAGCGTCAGGTAGCTGGATATGAATTTTAGGAAGATAAATTTTAAAACTGGGTGAGAGAGAATGAGAGCAGGAGACTCAGCTAGGGTATGTTTGTGATACAGGAGATGAGAAGCATTAGGGAAAACAAAAGCAGAGAAGTATATTGGAGACAGGAGTTTGTGAACCATTGTTGTTGGGGCAAGAAGGACTGAGATCAAAGGAAGTGGAAGTTGGATTTGACTCCCAGGTTTCTCACTTGTGCAGGTGAGTTGCTCGTGACAAGTGAGAAAGAAGCATAAACAGAGAAGTCCACTTGGAGTGCAGGCACAATGTGTGCTATACTGGACATACTGATGTGAGGAACCTGTGAAATATGTAAACAAAGGTGGGATGTTTTGTTGGCACGAGTCAACCTGGGTTGACCTGGGTGAAGAGTTCAGCACGGGGATTGATTGGACTTTTATATGGGTTTAGGATGGATCATTCATACACAGATTACAGAAGATGCATGGTAACAGGTGAATTCTCTTAATAAGAGAGTGTAAAATAGGAAGCAATGCAGGTGAGAGAATAGAATATGTTTATTTCAGGCAGCGTGTGTGTACACTAAGTTGCTTCAGTCGTGTCCGACTCTTTGTGACCCCATGGACTGTAGCCCGCCAGGCTCCTCTGTCCATAGGATTCTCCAGGCAAGAGTACTGGAGTGAGCTGCCATTCCCTTCTCCTGGGTATCTTCCCAAACCAGGGATTGAACCCACATCTCTAACATCTCCTGCATTGGCAGGCAGGTTCTTTACCACTAGCGCCTGGGAAGCCCTAAGACCTTAGATTAGCAGCATCAGAGTCAGCATTTGTCAGAAATGCAAATTCCCAGGGCCTACCACAGACTTACTGAATCAGAAACTTTTGAGTAGAATACACAAATCCATGTTCTAAGTGTTCCTGATGCACAGTAAAGTTTGAGGTCCATTGATGTACTACATTGAAAGAGGACCAGGAACCATCAGTAAACAGTCAGAGAAGTAGGAGGCAGTCCAGGAGATGTGATGTCACAGAAGTTTTCTTGGAGAGAAATTCAGGCATGGTCAGCATGAGATACTGCAGAAATTTCAAGTATGGAGGGGGGATTTCTGGATCTCTGTGTTAGAAGCTTTGTGAGAATAAGAACAACAAAAAAATCAGAAGTAGAGTGTAGCTGGTGGAGACAACAATTCTTAGTCAAGATTACATCAATTCTTAGTCAAGTTACTTACTCAATACTTTGTTAAAGAAGTAAGATGTTGCTGTGTTGGTGACACTTTAGGGAGGTAGGGAAACAAAGAGAGTTTCAGGGGGGTTTTTTGAAATGAAAAAATTGAATATGATTTTATGTTAAAAGGAAGTAAGATACTAGTTGATGGAGCAAGATTCTAAAAGGAAAATTGGATAGAATGGAATGAGATGAAGATCACAGTCTGAAAGACTGGAAAAAGTGTTGGAGGCAGTCCTCTACTTGAGGAAAGAGTTGAATTTTAGTAAACATAAGGCTAAGTTTGTATCAGGAAGAGAAAGAATTTGAGGAAACTCGTGCCAGCACACCTCTGTTTCCAGAGAAGCAATAGGCAAGCCTATTTTCTTTGAGCTGGCAGGACTAGAAGAACTTGAGAGTGGTCATGATTTGAAAAAGATCTGTGGAAATAGGAACACTGGAGGAAACCCAATGACCTGTCAACCAGAAATGGCCTCAGTTTCCTCTTGTTGCTCAGCCCTTAGCTTTTTGCAGATTTCCCAAGTTGCAGTATGTCAACACATTCTTAATGCCCCACCTTGTGGCCTGGCAGAAGGAAAGATTTTCTTTTGCTTGAGAGACTCACCCTCCTCTGGCACCAGTTTGACATCAAACTCCGGTCAGCAAAATGGGTAACAGAGGTACTCTTTAGTTCAGTCCACCCAGATGATCCAGATAAGAGACTGAAGAGCATTGTTTATAGGCTTAAAAAGACCTAGCCAAAGAAGTAAATGAATTAATTTTGAAGATCTGTATGTCCAGGAGTAATGATAATAATGCTTGAGTGTTAAAATCTTGCACTTACTCTGCATATCAGTATTTGCATGGGCCCAAAATGAATTAGGTAAATGCGTTTTCCAAATCTTTTCCTTATTTTAAAACATATAATGGCATTTCAATTTATGTAGTCTAGACCTGTTATCTCATACTGCTATTAAACCATCGAACTCACAGAATTTCCCAGGCCACAGATTTTCTTTGTGGCCATTTTCACTCATCACTGCATCCCACCAACGTGCACATTACTCATAGATGTGAGTCATAAAAGGAGAGCGAAGTTAATATTGTTGGGTAACTATGCAAATTTGAGAACGAATCCTATCCTTTTGATGCATTTCTTAGAAGTAATCCAGGTTAACATTTGTAGATGCTCCAAATAGCTGAGGTCTTTGACCAGGGATAGTTTAAATTTTGGAAACTTGCTCTTTCAACCCATCCAGAGATAAAACTCTGGAGGACCAAAGAATTCAGTTTGAAAACTGCTGAGAAGGGATAAGCTACATAATACACACTTTACTTCCATTCATTAACAAATGTACCCTAGCTTTAAAGTTCATGAATGGAATCTGGGAAACAGACAATATCAGATAGCTGGATACGCCTATTAGTTCACCTCCTAAAGTCTCATCAAAAACTTTGAAGGTCATGGACATGAATTAAAAAGTGGAAAAGGCTTGGGGAGCAGCGAAAGGCATAACAATGTAGTAGACAGAATTTGTTTTGACTTTGTATCTTGGAATTTAGAGGAGTTTTCAAGAATGAATCATTGTTCCTCGTGGCATTTCTTTTTAACAGGCAATCTAGAATGGCTGCTAAGTAACTATCTGCACACGAGCTTCTACTAAGAGTGGAAAGAAGTAAAAATTTGATCATTTAAAACTTACCATCTTCATATCTATCTAATGATTTCTTTTTTGTAATTCTAAATACCTTTAGTTATTAAATTTATTCTTTGACAAAGAATAAATTTAATAACTAGAGGTATTTATACAAAAAGTTTTTTTTTGTATAGAGACAGGGGATAGTGAAATCTCTTCTCATTGGAGTCTTAGTATACATCTTAGAATTGTAAAATTACCCAAACTATAACAAAGTATGAAAATTCCCAACTGCAATATTTACTACATTCTGTGTATTCCATTCCTAAATCCATAATCCATGATTGTATACAAAATGTTTCTCTCTAAAATACCTCTACAGCATTTTCTTGAGAAAGAAAAAAAAGCTTTAAAATTCAACTAAGGTAATAATATTTTTATTTTCAACTGGAGGATGCTATCAAGTCTATCCTTTTACAAAAAACATACAATGCTTCTTATATCATTCTTCTTATATAAAATTCTAACTATACAAGAAATAAAGTTAATGGTGAAAATTTACTTCACGTTTGCTCACACCTACTTCCTGTCCAGAGTAATCAGTGCATCAGCCAACATATTTATTTCTAGAACTTTCATTATGCATTAATTTTCTTAGTTTTGATAGTAGTCCAAAGAGTCATAGACTACTCTCTCTATGCTCAGACTATACAGAAAGTTTAAGGAAATGGCCTGCTTAAATAGGCCAATGAAAAATTTGAAGACCAGATAGTTTCTAATGCCAAATAAATAATCTTAAGCCCTAGTATTTTATTACATAGTCTCATCAGTGCCAGTTTGATGCTTCAAGTAGTTTGTACATTTGTTATCATTTATGTCCTGTTGCTTTATAAAAAACCAGTGTGCTAAATAAGTGTTCAATGTGCTCTTGAAATTTACATTCTGTATGAAGATCTCCTCTATATGGTCTTCAAAACTCTGAGTTAATCATTGAAATAGTGAGAATTTTTAAAGAATTTTTAAAAAATTATTTTGTCAGGGAATTGACCGTTCAAATTTCTAGGTGACAACAAAATTAAAATTTGTGAAACACTGCCCTCTAATGGATAAATAAGTATTTGCTATACTACACACACATACACACACACACACACACACACAGGGTATAGTTCTGTAAAAGACACAAAAATTGAATTGCTAGTATCTAACATAGTGTAATCTAGATTAGTACACACATACAATAAGGTAGAGTGGGATGTTTTGGAGCCAATACTATAATTTGAGTTTTGAAGACTTGTATACTGCAAAAACATCTCTTGAATATGAATCTTGTATGAGACTTCATGGAAATCATGCTGTAAAATACCAGACATCTTGTATAATTATAGGTCTGTGCCAACATAGACCATGTCATCTCAAACACTGCCGACTATTTCTCAGAAATAGTGTCTTTGAGCCCACCATACATACATCTCACAAGCATACTACCAACAGAAGGAAGATAATTATACACACACACATAAATGTAAAAAATGGTGAAGAAGGGAAATAGTAGAGTGAGACAAATGTTTGGACTTCAACATTTCCTACTCCATGTAATACCCAACGTCTCAGATGACCCCCAGTTAAAGAAAGGGCTCTCCACTCTCACCCTCCTTAGTCCTAACTTACAAATGAAACCATTTGTTTCTGGGCAAATTAAGTGAGAAAAGTTCAATTCACTCTTGTGATGTTCTTCTTAAGAAGTCACTTACTCTCGCCTCTTTGGTTATCTTTACAACCAGAACAGTTATATTTGCCATCTTTTTTTCCTTCATTAGGGTGGTTCAATAAATATTCTGCTTGCTTTTGAATGCTTAACTGTGATTGTTAACTCTTTGAAAGTAAGGACTGAGCAACTCATCAATCTATCCCTGTCTTAGAGCAATGCTTAATATTTTACCGGTCTTTTAAATCTTAGTGAATGAACTAAAATCTGCCTTAGTTTCTGTATTGGTTTGCCAGGATTGCCATAACAAAGATTAAAAACAAAAACCTGGGTGACTTAACCGAAGTGTATTGTCTCAAGGTTCTGAAAGCTAAAACTCCAGAAACAAGATTTGAGAGAAGAATCTATCCCAGGTCTAGCTCCTTGACCTTGTAGATGGTCACCTTCTCCCTGTGTCTCTTCATACCATCTTCTCTCTGTACATGCTTGTTTCTATGTCCAAATTTCCCCTTTTCATAAAGTCATTGGTCATATTGGATCGGATTCACTGCACTACAGTCAGATTGAACTCAGCTTAACCAGTGATACCAGAATTGACCCTATTTCCAAATAAGGTCACATTCTGAGCTACTGGGGATTAGAACATCAACATATGAACTATTAGGGGATGCAATTCAACCCATAGCACTATTTCTTTACGGACAATCTAATTATCAGCAAGAAACCTAGGCTTTGAAAAGAATCTGATCTAAAATATAATGCTGTACATTTTGGGTACGCTTTACCAAAGCTTTACCAGTGGAGAAGGCGATGGCACCCCACTCCAGTACTCTTGCCTGGAAAATCCCATGGACGGAGGAGCCTGGTAGGCTTCAGTCCATGAGGTTGCGAAGAGTCGGACACGACTGAGTGACTGCACTTTCACTTTTCATTTTCATGCATTGGAGAAGGAAATGGCACCCCACTCCAGTGTTCTTGCCTGGAGAATCCCAGGGACAGCGGAGCCTGGTGAGCTGCCGTCTACGGGGTTGCACAGAGTTGGACACGACTGAAGCGACTTAGCAGCAGCAGCAGCAAGCTTTACCAGAAAGAAAGAAACTTAGTCCTATAAAAACATCTATTTTCTCTCCCTCTGCATCTAATCTCCCTTTCTTTTTCTCTTATTCTTGTCACTATCCCTTTAAATACCCTCAGCATTTACGGAATGCATAATGCAGGCTTAAACAAAACTCTGGCTTTACAAGCACTTTTTTTTTTTTTTAATCTGACTCAGTATTTTTTTATTCCTGCTTCACTATTGACCATGTACAAAAGTCTTTTAATAATACCAAATAGTAGTTTGGTAGAGGCACTTATACCCATTTTTAAAAACTATACCATATTAATAAGAAGGATCACATGGAACAGTTCTCATCTCTCCATGCCCAGCTCCATTAAACCTCGAGTTGAGAGCCTCTAGAAACTGAACACAAAGAAAAGAATGTGACGTTTCTTTTGCTTTGGATCACATCTACCTCTTTGTTCAGGATATAGACTTTGACCCTGAGCCATCTATTATGTGTTTTTGTTCCTGACCTTGGTTATATGTTTCAGATGTGAAATTGCTCACAGATGGCTCAGTGATGGTCTCCTGTTATACCTTGGAAAAAATTATTT
Source organism: Bos mutus (assembly GCF_027580195.1). NCBI lineage: Eukaryota > Metazoa > Chordata > Mammalia > Artiodactyla > Bovidae > Bos > Bos mutus. Next base: position 65,065,402 of record NC_091623.1, on the reverse strand, counting down.
TTGTGTCTGTACATAAGAAAAACAGTATCTGTGTATGAGAAAGGAGAGATGGAGGAGTGCCCTGTAATTCTATTGAGGATATTCTGATAGTAAGCCTGATCCAAAATATTTAATCAATGAGACCATAATATTTTGATTTTCTGCAGCTTGTTCCATGCACTATCCAAGATTATGAATGTTTTAAAACTCGTTTTAAGATAGAATTGAACATCTTTCTAAATTCCATATATATGCGTTAGTATACTGTATTGGTGTTTGTCTTTCTGGCTTACTTCACTCTGTATAATAGGCTCCAGTTTATTTAGAAAAATGGTAACGACAACCCTGTATGTGAGACAGCAAAAGAGACACAGATTTATAGAACAGTCTTTTGGACTCTGTGGGGGAGGGAGGGGGATGATTTGGGAGAATGGCATTAAAACATGTATAATATCATATAAGAAACGAATTGCCAGTCCAAGTTCAATGCAGGATACAGGAAGTTTGGGGCTGGTGCACTGGGATGACCCAGAGGGATGGTATGAGGAGGGAGGTGGGAGGCGGGTTCAGGCTGGGGAACACGTGTACACCCGTGGCAGATGCATGTTGATGTATGGCAAAACCAATACAATATTGTAAAGTAAAAAAAAATAATAATAATAAAAAAATTTTTTAAAAAGATAGAATTGAACAAATCAAAAATCATCTTTGAAGTATGTTCCTTGATAGGTTCATGAATTCCTATTGATCAGGATGTCAACATATCCAAGTTGTTCAATTAAACATTCAAGATACAAATTATTGAGTGGTTTAAACCTTTACTTTTGTAAAAGTGTGTATTTCCAAATTAGGAAATCTTTTTTATTTCCCTCCAGGTGTTCAATACTTTTTCCTTCCCTATTCAACAAATCTTACCCTTATAGAAATATCTGAAACTCATTTGTAAATATTGGGGTGTATGTGATAATAAAGTGTTACGCCTTCCAAGAAGAATTATAATTATTAATAGTATTGTTAGCTGCAGTAGGTTGTTCAGTCGCTAAATCGTGTCTGACTCTGCAGCCCCATGAACTGCAGCATGCCAGGCTCCTCTGGCCTCCACTGTCTCCTGGAGGTTGCTCAAATTCATTTCCATTGAGTTGATGATGCTATCTAACCATCTCATCCTCTGCTGCCCCCTTCTCCTTTTGCCTTCAATCTTTCCCAGCATCAGGGTCTTTTCCAATAAGTCAGTTCTTTGCATCAGGTGGCCGAAGTATTGGAGCTTCAGTATCAGTCCTTCCAATGAATATTCAGGGTTGATTTTCTTTAGGATGGACTGGTTTGATCTCCTTGCAGTCCAAGGGACTTTCAAGAGTCTTCTCCAGTACCACAGTTCAAAAGCATCAATGCTTTGGTGCTCAGCTTTCTTTATGGTTCAACTCTTACATCCATATATGATTACTGGAAAAACCATAGCTTTGACTATATGGACCTTTTTTGGTAAAGTGATGCCTCTGCTTTTTTTTTTTCCATTGGACTTAAGTTTTATTTAAGATAATGTTTAAATACTGTATCTCCTTGGCATTGAATAGCTTCATTAGCAGTTCTTAATATGTTGCCTGCAACTCTTTGGATTGAGGGGTAGATGTTTTCTGTAGTTAGTAAAGTGCTCTCAAATCCATTTGCTCATCAAATATTACCTGTAGACAAAAGTAATAAGATCTAAATACCTATATGCATTATACTTACATGTGCTGTGTACTGTGTACTAAGTCACTTCAGTTGTGTCTGACTCTTTGCAACTCTATGCTCTATAGCCCACCATACTCCTCTGTCCTTGGGATTATCCCAGGCAGGAATACTGGAGTGGGTTACCACCTCCTCCAGGGGATCTTCGTGATCCAGGGATCGAACCCAAGTCTCTTATGTATCCTGCATTGGCAGGCAGGTTCTTTACCACTAGCGCCACCTGGGAAGACTTACACTTACATATATGTTTAACATTTATTATTTTGTACATCTATATGTATGCATATACATTTATATTTGAAGAATTGTTGTTCCTCAGTAGCTAAGTCGGACTCTTTGTGACCCCATGGACTGCAGCACACCAGGCTTCCCTGTCCTTCACTATCTCCTGGAGTTTGCTTAAACTCATGTCCATTGTGTCAATGATGCCATCCAACCATCTCATCCTCTGTCTCCCCCTTCTCTTAATGTCTCTGCTTTTTAATACACTGTCTAGATTTGTCAAAGCTTTCTTTCCAAGGAGCAAGCATCTTTTATTTTTATGACTGCAGTCACTGTCTGCAGTGATTTTGGAGCCCAAGAAAATAAAATCTGTCGCTGCTTCTGCTTTTTCCCTTTCTATTTGCCATGAAGTGGTGGGACCAGATGCCATGATCTTAGTTTTTTTAATGCTGAGTTTCAAGCCAGATTTTTCACTCTCCTCTTTCACGCTCATCAAGAGGCTAGTTCCTCTTCACTTTATGCCATTAGAATGGTATCATCTGAGTATCTGAGGTTAATTTCTATTTCTCTTGGAAATCTTGATTCCAGCTTGCATGGCATTTCACATAATATACTCTGCATATAATTTAAGTAAGTAGGGTGACAACAAACAGCCTTGCTTTATTCCTTTCCAAATTTTGAACCTGTCAGTTGTTCCTTGTCCTGTAGTAGATACTGAATCTTTAACATAAGGCAGCTAAGAAATAACAGTCATAGTTCAGGTATCTGTAATATATTGGAGGGAACAATTTTAAAAGAGGATGGCAGAAATAATCTGTCTGCATCTCTGAAGCCCTCTTGTATGAGTGAAAACCATCTCTATAACCTAAGGTAGACTTTTCAATTGAAAGTTTGTGAACTATTAGATTTTCATGAAATTAATTTAGTAGGATACAACCAGAAGTTTTAAAATAAAATAGAACAGAGTTGAAAGGAATTGAATAGAAAATACTGGTCTTGTGTACATTTGTACATATCATCAAAACAAAAGCTTTATTTAAAGTACTTTTTATTAAGCACTGAGTCTTTGTATATGTTTTATAGGGTGTCATGGTGGAAAACACTTAAAAAGTACTCACAGAGGTGGAAGACACAGTTTAGAGAATACTTCAATGACTGTTCATAAGAATGACCTTAGGACTGGCAAATTTGTGTGTTTAGAAAGTCAACTCTACTTTCAATCAGAAGAGAAAATCTTCTATTCTTCTAGTATCATCATTCAGTAGATATTTACTCAATGCTCACTGGGTCCAGTGAGCATTTAACACAGGAAAAATACGTCAAACATTCAGGGTCTCAACCCTTAAGGCATTCACATTCTTCTGGAAAGGTAGAACAAAAAAACATCTACAATGCAGTGTGAGAGTAGGAGTCATGACTCCTACAGAGAAATCTAGAAGACAAAAGAAGAGCTGCTAACCAAGACCAGACAGGCCTCTTGAAGGTGGTGACCTCAGACTTTATGGACAGATAGAGTTAATCAATTCTACTAAGGTCCAGTCAGAGAAATGGAAGCTACTCCATGTAGTGCAAGAGAGAATTGAATACAAGAAGCTGCAAAGGTACTGGTAGAGTTGATAGGGTAAGTAAAAAAGATGAAGCAACTCAGAGATTGTTGTTGTTGTTCAGTCGCTAAGTCATGTCTGACTCCTTGTGATCCTATGGACTGCAGCATGCCAGGCTCCTCTATCCTCCACTATCCCAGAGTTTGCTCAAATTCACGTCCATTGAATTGGTGTTGCTATCTAACCATGTCATCCTCTGCCACCCCCTACTCTTTTTGCCTTCAATCTTTCCCAGCATCAAGTTCTTTTCCAATTAGTCAGTTCTTCACATTAGGTGACCAAAGTATTAGAGCTTCAGCTTCAGTCCTTTAAATGATTATTCAGGGTTTATTTCCTTTAGGATTAACTGGTTTTATCTTCTTGCAGTCCAGGGGACTCTCAAAAGTCTTCTCCGTCCCCACAATTCAAAAGTATCAATTCTTCAGCACTAAATCTTCTTTATGGTCCAACTCTCATACCCATACATGACTACTGGAAAAACCATAGCATTGATTATATGGACCTTTGTAGGCAAAGTGATGTCTTTTGCTTTTTAAAATGCTGTCTAGGTTTGTTATAGCTTTCTTTTCAAGGAGCAAGCATCTTTTAACTTCATGGCTACAGTTAAGCACCTGAAAAAACCAACCACTTTGGTTCTTATGGCTGGAGAGAGAAAGAGAAGTGTCTGTATTGACAGGAGCAGGACAGCTGGGGTTACCAGGTGGGAATAAAGCCATGGAAGGGTCTGCTTACCAGGAGCTGGGACCATCAAGGACATGCGGCACTGTCAGGGAAGCTACCATTAGCAGAGATGTAAGGGAAAATACCCTGAGTTTTGCCTTTCTCCAGCATGTAAGTTTCTCATCCCTGCCCCTTACTGCCCAGGCAGGGGAGTTGAGGAATGTGTTTTGCAGAAGTCAGCTCCGAATGATGCAGAGCAGAGCATAGGAAAGATAGGAAATGCGTGGGAGACCCAATAGGCAAATAGCAAGCAGAAGAACATACAAGAATGTTGAGGAGCAGAAGAAAAAGAAGAATCTGGAGGAGTTGTAAGTTGTTCAGTACAGCTGGATTGCAGATGGACGTTGGAAACTGGTAAAAGAGGATAGACAGGTAAGCATATCTAGGTCAGGCATGGCCTCATGATCATCCTATAACTTTGCGTTTTGTTGTCAGGAGGATGGGAACCGTTGACAGTCCTGCTGTGGTTGTATGCCTTTATTTGCGCACATACAAAAGTTTTGATTAAATCAAATTAGAACAGGTACACAGTTAAATAAAAAAGTACAGCAGCAAAGGATCTTTGCTGAAAAGCAACTTTCTGCCCACCATCCATTCTCTTCCTATCTTTACTTTACAAAGGAAAAACTTTTAACCTTTTCTCCTTTAGTTCTTCTGGTAGTTTCACTGACAAGTTTAAATGTAATGTTTTATATTATGATATTTTCTTGATTTTAAAACTTCAGACAGTATATTTTGACCAATCTTCCATTATGGAAGATAAGGTTTACTTAAGCTGAACACCATTTCTCTCTTCTTCTCCTGGTTTTTGATGAGTAGATTTATTATTTTCAGCTCTCACATTTTTGTTTGTTTGTTTGACCTTTTGGAGCTTTAAATGATCATTCTTTTTGTTCCAGCAACATTTGACAATATCTCTTGATACCCTCTCCCACTTCCCAGGTGGTGCTAGTGGTAAAAAAAAATCTGCCTGTGAATGCAGGAGACGCAAGAGACTCAGGTTTGATCCTTGGGTCGGGATGAACCCCTAGAGTAGGAAGTGGTTACAGCTCCAGTGTTCTTGCTTGGAAGATTCCATGGGCAGAGGAATCTGGCAGGTGATAGTCCATGAGACCACAAAGAGTCAGACATGACTGAGCAACTGAGCACATCACACACTCTCTCCCATCTTGTCTTGTGAAGTGAGAACAGGAATGTTCCTGTATTCCCTGTTGCTGTTGATTACCTGCTTATGTCTCCTAATTTTTGTCACATTTAAATGGTTTCACATATTAGTCTGGTAATTACTTATTCATAGATGCAGTGCTCTGACAGTAACACAAGTGATGTGATTACATACCATAGTCTTACTAAAATGATGGCTCTATTATTATTTTCTAGAATTAGATGATCAAATAGACAAAATAATCTTAACTATCATTGAAATAATGGAAATTGTTTTCCTAAAGAGTCAACTTAAGGGAAAAGTTAGCTTAAACCTAAATGGTAAAATAAATTAAAACTGATCTGTCTTTGAAAAGCATAAACAGAATCTTTCATGAAAGAGAACCATCAGAGTGTCTATACCTTTCTATATACAGCTGATGAAGCTTTAAACACTTGCATGCTAATCACATGCTTATAAACAGAACTCTATTTCAGGATCATTAAGAGACCTCACTATTCAAAATAATTCCATGATGAATCATTCATAAAGCACAGAATTCTTTTATGGTGCAAATAATCATCTTCAGTTTATTTTTCAGTCAATCCAAATTTTCACATATTGAATTTGCTTAACTCACGACACAGCTGTGTTTATGGAGAAAACTGAACTCTTGTAGATGAGTAACATTATCATCATTCATTTCCTCTAGACTATGAAGGATAGTCAAAGAAGACAGCTATGATCCTTAAGTCTCGGCAAGAGCTTACCAGAGTGATCTTTTATAAACATGCTATGGATATTTTACCTAGGATACATACACTTTCAGTATCTTGAAGAAAGTTTCTGTGAAGGCTCAGCCAGGAAGAAAAGATAAGACTTGTGGACCACCTCTATATGCCCTCTGTCCTCTTTGCTTCCTTCACACAGCCTCACTTATAGCTTAATAAGGAGGCTCTTCATTGTTTCTAAGAGTCACTCGAATGAGAAGCGGCCAGTTTCCTCAGCTACTTCCCTGTTAGTCCCAGAATTGCTCTTAGTTGTATCAAGGTGTCATCTGTCTTAAAATAGTGTGACTCCTCATGGCATGTGTTAAAAAATATTTCTTTTAATAAACACTGGTCTATCTAGTCTACCAAAGGTGGATCATAATGTTGGCCTTATGTTTTATATCCATTCAGCCATTCTATGTATTTTGACTGGAACATTAAGTTCATTTATATACATTAAAAGTATATCATGACCCTGTCCTGCCAACCAGCACCCTGCAGCCTCCGCACAAGTTAGGGCCTGGCAACAAACCAGACTGGGACCAGTCACATCCACCAGACCACCCACAGTATCAGTCTGTCACAACAGAAGGACCCACACAGCCACACAGTGGGCACCGCTAGAGCAAATAGCTCTGGTGACCAGAAGGGAGTGTGGCACTGGGGCATAAAAGACATCTTCCTCTAAAGGCCATTTCTCTCAGGTCAGAAAAATGTAACCGACCTACCAGATACATAGAAATAAAAACAGCAAGTTAGGCAAAAGGAGGTGCCAGAGGAACATGTTTCAAATGAAGGTAAAAGATAAAGCCATACAAGAACTAAGTGAGGTGAAGACAGGAAATTTATCTGAGAGAATTCAAGGTAATGATTGTAAAGACGATCTAAGAAACTGGGAGATGAATGGGTGAACAAAGCAAGAAGTTCAGTTTGGTTGCTCAGTCATGTCTGACTCTTTGACCCCACAGACTGCAGCACGCCAGGCTTCCCTGTCCATCACCAACTCCCGGAGCTTGCTCAAACTATGTCCATTGAGTTGGTGATGCCATCCATCCATCTCATCCTCCCGCCTTCAATCTTTCCCGGCATCAGGGCCTTTTCCAATGAGTCGGTTCTTCACATCAGGTGGCCAAAGTATTGGAGTTTCAGCTTCAGCATCAGTCCTTCTAATGAATATTCAGGACTGATCTCCTTCAGAATGGACTGGTTGGATCTCCTTGCAGTCCAAGGGACTCTCAAGTGTCTTCTCCAACAACACAGGTCAAAAGCATCAATTCTTTGGCACTCAGCTTTCCTTATAGTCCAACTCTCACATCCATACATGACTACTGGAAAAACCATAGCCTTGACTAGACAAACCTTTGTTGTCATAGTAAGTGTCTGCTTTTCAATATGCTGTCTAGGTTGGTCATAGCTTTTCTTCCAAGGGGCAAGCATCTTTTGATTTCATGGCTGCAGTCACCCTCTGCACTGAATTTGGAGCCCAAGAAAATAAAGTCTGTCACTGTTTCCCCATTTATTTGCCATGAAGTGATGGGATAGGATGCTGTGATCTTAGTTTTTTAAATGTTGAGTTTTAAGCCACCTTTTCACTCTCCTCTTTCACTTTCATCAAGAAAGCTCTTTAGTTCCTCTTCACTTTCCACCATAAGGGTGGTATCATCTTCATATCTGAGGTTATTGATATTTCTTCCAGCAATCTTGATTCCAGCTTCTGCTTTATCCAGCCTGGCATTTTGCATGATATACTCTTCATATAAGTTAAATAAGAAGGTTGACAATATACAGCCTTGATGTACTCCTTTCCCAATTTGGAACCAGTCTGTTGTTCCAAGTCCAGTTCTAACTGTTTGTCCTTGACCCGCATACAGATTTCTCAGGAGGCAGGTAAGGTGGTCTGGTATTCCCATCTCTTGAAGAATTTTCCACAATTTGTTGTGGTCTCAACAGTCAAAGGCTTTGGCATAATCAAGAAACAGAAGTAGATGTTTTACTGGAACTCTCTTGCTTTTTCAATGATCCAACGGATGTTGGCAATTTGATCTCTGGTTCCTCTGCCTTTGCTAAATCCAGCTTGAACATCTTGAAGTTCATGGTTCACGTACTGTTGAAGCCTGGCTTGGAGAATTTTGAGCATTATATTGCTAGCATGTGAGATGAGTGCAATTGTGTGGTAGTCTGAACATTTTTCGGCATTGCCTTTCTTTGAAATTAAGCTTTTAAAGAATAGTTAGAAAATATAAAGAAGAATCAACCAGGGATAAAGAATACAATAATTGAAATGGAAAGTATGCTAGAAGGAATAAACATACCCTTTAAGAGAGGAGTCTGTTTCCCATAGTCCTCTGGGTCTCCCAGGCTTCCCTGGTGGTTCAGATGGTAAAGAGGCTGCCTGCAGTGTGGGAGACCCAGGTTCGATCCCTGGGTTGGAAAGATCCCTTGGAGAAGGGAATGGCAACCCACTCCAGTATTCTTGCCTGGAAAATCCCATGGATGGAGGAGTTTGGAGGCTACAGTCCATGGGGTTGCCAAGAGTTGGACACAACTGAGCAATTTCACTTTCTTTATTTCTTTCTGGGTCTCCCAAAAGCAAACCCCACTGGCCTTTAAAGCCAAATATTCTGGGGACTCATCTTCCCAGTGGAGGGCCCCTAGGCTAGGGAACACTTTGTGGGGCTCAGACCCATCACTTCTAGGTGAGAAACTCTGCAGTTGTAATTATTCTCCTGTGTATGGATTGCCCCCTCAGGAAGTGGTTCCTGACTATATTGTGAGACTGTCCCTTCTTGTCTGTCTTGTTGTGGTTTCTTCTTTATATCTTTAGTTGTAGAAGATCTCTTCTGGTATGTTCTGGTCTTTTTCACTGAAATAGTATGCCATTTGCTCTGTAAATGTAATTTTGGTGTGCTCATGAGAGGAGATGAGCTCAGAGTCTTTCTACTCAGCCATCTTGGGAACTCCTTGGGATAGAAATATCTTCATGATGAAAATTACACTTCTTAAATACCATGCAGTGTAGACAATCTGAAGAAGTTAGGCCTTTCTGAGACACATGAGTTTCCTGCTCAACTCATATTTCATATACTTCATATATTATGTGCTTGCTTATAATTGCAGAAACCAACCACTTCTCTTTAGAATAGAAGGATAATTACCTAGCCTTTTCCTCCAGGCTTCAGCAAAAATTCCTAATTAGTAGGCAATGGCTCACTCAATATCTTCTGTTTTTTTCTTGTTCATATTCCTGGCTGGGCTGTGATCTTCATGAAAGCCAACATGCAGTCAGTCTTATTCCCCACTGCATCATGAGTGTTTATGAGATTACCTAGCAAGAGGTAGGACTCAGTAACAATTTTTGAGTGAATAAATAAAAGAACTAGAGTAAAAGTTACTGTTCTGTGGTGGTTAATCTTAGATATCAGCTTGGCTAGACTATAGCGCCCAGGTGTGTGGTTAAACTCCAGTCTAAATGTTTTCTGTGAAGATTTTTTTTGGATGCAATTGGCATTTAAATTAATAGACTGAGTAAAGCAGATTAGGTAATCCTCATGAAGTTGGTGGGACTTCACCAACCATTTAAAGGCCTTAAGAGAAAAATTTGAAGTCCCCTGAGGAAGAAGGCATGCTCCCTTCAGATTGTTTTCAGATTCAAGTTATGACACCAGTTCTTCACTGAGGCTGTAGCCTGCTGGTCTGTTCTGCAAATCTTGGACTTGCCAGCCCCCCCCCAATCACATGATCCAATTTCTTAAATGAACAGTTTCCCTCTTTCTCTCCTGTTACCCCGAAGAACCCTACTTAATGCATGTGTCTTTCATTCTTTGACACAATATTTAAGGGTCTACGGAATGTAATACTAAGATGGTTTCTGGCTTTTCAGTAGATGTGGCTGCATGCAGCATTTCCAGTTCAGCTGGGGATGTTCACTTGGAGTCACAGTCCTGGATCTCTGCTCATCATGTTGCTTGTTTTCTTACTCAGAACTTGGTAAACACTAGGTTTCTGGGCTGTGAAAGGAGAGGTTTACCTGTTGTGAGTTTCTTCTAGCAGCCAAACCACCAACTTGGGGTTCCAGGTTACAAGTCCAGTCTGTTCCATATGAATGATACTTGGGCTGCATTGCAGTATCTCAAGCCAATCTTTCAATCATATCATTCTCTAATCCAGTTTGTATGGCCATACCTGGATAATTCACCTTTTAATTTCCATATTGGCAGCCAGGTATGTGGATTGCTCCACTGTAGCCAAAGATTTAAGTCAATTTATAGCATTAAAAGTAAATCAAATCACAGTCAAGGCCTATTGGTTAAATTTCAACATTTGAGAAGTTGTTAAAAAAGAAAAAGAGCACAGAGTCCCTTTGACAGATGGAAACAAAGCAATGACTAAAAACAGAGCAGAAAGTGTGTTGATTTTTTTTTGTTTAAGCCAAATTGTCTAAGGAACATTTCTAAATTGAGTGTTTTAAGCAGAAAACAATCCATCAACCCAAGGACGACTGCAAATATTGCCAACTCCTTGTCATTTTCACCAATTGAGAACCAGAAAATTAAATTAAGAAGACCATGTAAATATTGTAGCTTCAGTTCAGTTCAGTCACTCAGTTGTGTCCGACTCTTTGTGACCCCATGAATTGCAGCACACCAGACCTCCCTGTCCATCACCAACTCCCAGAGTTCACTCAGACTCACATCCATTGAGTTGTGATGCCATACAGCCATCTCATCCTCTAACGTCCCCTTCTCCTCCTGCCCCCAATTCCTCCCAGCATCAGAGTCTTTTCCAATGAGTCAACTCTTCGCATGAGGTGGCCAAAGTATTGGAGTTTCAGCTTTAGCATCATTCCTTCCAAAGAACACCCAGGACTGATCTCCTTCAGAATGGACTGGTTGGATCTCCTTGCAGTCCAAGGGACTCTCAAGAGTCTTCTCCAACACCACAGTTCAAAAGCATCAATTCTTCGGCACTCAGCTTTCTTCACAGTCCAACTCTCACATCCATACATGACCACTGGAAAAACCATAGCCTTGACTAGACAGACCTTTGTTGGCAAAGTAATGTCTCTGCTTTTGAATATGCTATCTAGGTCGGTCATAACTTTTCTTCCAAGGAGTAAGCGTCTTTTAATTTCATGGCTTCAGTCACCATCTGCAGTGATTTTGGAGCCCCAAAAAATAAAGTCTGACGCTATTTCCACCGTTTCCCCATCTATTTCCCATGAAGTGATGGGACCGGGTGCCATGATCTTTGTTTTCTGAATGTTGAGCTTTAAGCCAACTTTTTCACTCTCCTTTTTCACTTTCATCAAGAGGCTTTTGAGTTCCTCTTCACTTTCTGCCATAAGGGTGGTGTCATCTGCATATCTGAGGTTATTGATATTTCTCCCAGCAATCTTGATTCCAGCTTGTTCTTCTTCCAGCCCAGCATTTCTCATGATGTACTCTGCATATAAGTTAAATAAGCAGGGTGACAATGTACAGCCTTGACGTACTCCTTTTCCTATTGGGAACCAGTCTGTTGTTCCATGGCCAGTTCTAACTGTTGCTTCCTGACCTGCATATAGGTTTCTCAAGAGGCAGGTCAGGTGGTCTGGTATTCCCATCTCTTTCAGAATTTTCCACAGTTTATTGTGATCCTCACAGTCAAAGGCTTTGGCATAGTCAATAAAGCAGAAATAGATGTTTCTCTGGAACTCTCTTGCTTTTTTGATGATCCAGCAGATGTTGTCAATTTGATCTCTGGTTCCTCTGCCTTTTCTAAAACCAGCTTGAACATCTGGAAGTTCATGGTTCACTATTGCTGAAGCCTGGCTTGGAGAATTTTGAGCATTACTTTACTAGTGAGATGAGTGCACTTGTGTGGTAGTTTGAGCATTCTTTGGTCATTGCCTTTCTTTGGGATTGGAATGAAAACTGATCTTTTCCAGTCCTGTGGCCACTGCTGAGTTTTCCAAATTTGCTAGCATATTGAGTGCAGCACTTTCACAGCATCATCTTTCAGGATTTGAAATAGCTCAGCTGGAATTCCATCACCTCCACTAGCTTTGTTCATAGTGATGCTTTCTAAGGCCCACTTGACTTCACATTCCAGGATGTCTGCCTCTAGGTGAGTGATCACGCCATCATGATTATCTGGGTCATGGAGATCTTTTTTGTACAGTTCTTCTGTGTATTCTTGCCACCTCATCTTAATATCTTCTGCTTCTGTTAGGTCCATACCATTTCTGTCCTTTATTGTGCCCGTCTTTGCATGAAATGTTCCCTTGGTATCTCTAATTTTCTTGAAGGGATCTCTAGTCTTTCCCATTCTGTTGTTTTCCTCTATTTCTTTGCATTGATTGCTGGAGAAGGCTTTCTTATTTCTCCTTGCTATTCTTTGGAACTCTGCATTCATATGCTTATATCTTTCCTTTTCTCCTTTGCTTTTCGCTTCTGTTCTTTTCACAGCTATTTGTAAGGCCTCCCCAGACAGCCATTTTGCTTTTTTGCATTTCTTTTCCATGGGGATGGTCTTGATCCCTGTCTCCTGTACAATGTCACGAACCTCCGTCCATAGTTCCTCAGGCACTCTATTGTAGCTTGGTGAATATTAAAAATAGACATAAGAGAAGTGACCATAAACAGTGATTTGAACCCAGTTTGGATAGGACACCAGGTAGCTGATAGAGATGCTTTGTGTTGCCGAGCATGCATTTGGACGTAGGTTTATTGGCATGAAGTAATGATGGCTGAATTCTAGGGACAATGAGATGATAGGAAGGACTTAGTGGGGCATGAGAGTTTAGAGTATTAGCAGCAAGAGGATGGAAAAAATCATTAAAATGGCCAAGATGTTGTACATTTCCATATATTGAGATTCTGATTGGCTAGACCATACATTTTAACACAATCATTAGAACTTTATATTCCTAAATTCTAACGCAAATATCTAATTGCTCCATGTTACCGCTGCTGCTGCTAAGTCGCTTCAGTCGTGTCCGACTCTGTGCGACCCCACAGATGGAAGCCCACCAGGCTTCCCCATCCCTGGGATTCTCCAGGCAAGAACACTGGAGTGGGTTGCCATTTCCTTCTCCAATGCATGAAAGTGAAAAGTGAAAGTGAAGTCGCTGAGTCTTGTCCGACCCTTAGCGACCCCGTGGACTGCAGCCTTCCAGGCTCCTCCATCCATGGGATTTTCCAGGCAAGAGTACTGGAGTTGGGTGCCATTGCCTTCTCCGCCATGTTACCACATACTCCCCCAAATGGTTAGTGCAGAACTTCCTCTCCAGATTTACCTACTACATTCATGCAAGCGAGCTATAAGGGTGCTACTGTGACTAACACGCTTGTTACAGATGAACCAGTTATGATGGTCTCTTTCTGGAAAATTAATGTGTCTGTGTTTTGGTTACCACTTTATATGACATCCCTTCCAGATTCTCTGTTGTAGGTAGGGTAGTCTTCTACCATTGACAAATCCTAATAGGCCTCCTTCTTGGCAAACAGATTTACTGTATGCACAAAAATTGCTATATACTTTTCTTCTGTTTTGGAAGTTTACCCTCTATAGTATCCCCAGGTTAGTCAAGCTCTAATACTCAAAGCCTATGATACCCTCAGAGGTTCCACCAGGGCTGCTGCCATGAGGAAAGAGGAGTGAGCTTCGACTGCGGGTCACTTTCAAGGTTAAGTTTATTATGCTTTGGTAATCAATATAAGGGTTTGTTAGAAAAAGGTTCCAACTGCTTTCAATAGAAAAGAAATTTGAAAACTGATACCTAAGGTTACTTTCTTTCTCAGATTCTGATCTGCACCATTAAAGTGGGCAACAATATAAAATTCTGTGTACAAATTTAGGAACAGTTTTGTTTTCAGGGATGAAACATAGCAAATCTATGGTAATAATTGTACAATCAATACTTGTGCACTAATGACATTGAATTTGGACTTTAACAAATAAGGGAATTCCCAATTAAATTTGTGTCTTAGAGCTAGATGAAGGTATATTCATTTCTGCTTAATTATTCATCTGTCAGGTGTTTAGGAACTTGTAGATTTATTTAGAAGCTGGTTCATGGAGTTTCTGATTTGTGTTAGTTTGAAGATTCATTTTTGTTGTACAAGTCCTTTCTCTACATGTCTCCAGTGCCCTTATCATACAGCATGTGAGTGTCATTGGACAATGTAGTGTGTGACTGAAAGAAGCTCATGAGGCATTTGGTGTGGAATATGGCCTTTATTTTATTGCCACTCTATTGAGGGTTTTTTTTTTTAATCTTTACACTTATAATAAGTGGAATACTACCCTCCTCCCGACCCCCAGAAAAGCTGTCTACATTTTAATCCTTGGAACCTATTGTCTTGCTTGGCAAAGAGACTCTGAAGATCTGATTAGGTTGAGAATTCTGAGACAGAGAGACTATCCTGAATTATCTGGGTGGGCCAAATGTAATTACAAGGGTCTTTATAAGAGAAAACCAGGAAATTCAGAGTGAGAGGAAGGTTTAAAAAATACATTGCTGATTTTGAAAATAGAGGAAGGGGCTATCCAAGAAGTGCAGACAAGTTCCAGAAACTGGAAAAGATAGGGAAGCAGGGTCTCTCCTGGAGCCACCAGAAAGGAATGGATCCCTGACATCTTCATTTTAACCCAGCGATTACTTTTTTTTGGATTTATGAGTTGTTGTAAGCCATTATATTTCTACTAATTTGTTATAACATTAATGGAGACTAGTAAAATGCCCCCCAGAATTGCAAAATTTGGACAGGGGAACAACATCAAGTATTTGAAAATATGAAGAGATGGGAAGGTTGTAACTGCTTGTGAATGTATAGCCTGGTTTTTCCATTCTGGAAAGCAATTTGGAAATATTTTGTAAAATTAAGTGTGTATTTGTTCTATGACCCAGAGATCTTGCTGCTAGATATATATCCCAGAGAAATATTTTCATATAGTTCTATAAAGATAGTTGTGTTCAAGTCTATTTGTATAGCATAGTTAGTGCTAGTGGGAATTAGAGGGCTACCTAAGTATTTACTTTTGGTTAAAAATTATTTATTTATTTTGTTGTTGTTCAGTCCCTCAACATCAGCTGTGTCTGACTCTTTGTGACCCCATAGACTGCGGCACACCAGGTTTCCTGTCCTTCACTATCCCCAGTGTATGGTCACACTCATGTCCGTTGAGTTGACTCATTGATGATGCTGTCCAACCATCTCATCTTCTGTCACCCTCTTCTCCTCCTGTCCTCAGTCTTTCCCAGCATCAGGGTCTTTTCCAATGAGTCAAGTCTTCACATCAGATGGGCAAAGGATTGGAGCTTCTGCTTCAGCATCACTCCTTCCAATGAATATTCAAAGTTAATTTCCTTAAGGATTGACTGGTTTGATCTCCTTGCTGTCCAAGGGACTCTCAAGAATCTTCTCCAGCACAACAGTTCGAAAGCATCAGTTCTTTAGTGTTCAACCTTCTGTATGGTCCAGCTCTCACATCTGTACATGACTACTACCATAGCTTTGACTAGACGAATCTTTGTCGGCAAAGTAATGTCTCTGCTTTTTAATATGCTGTCTAGGTTTGTCATAGCTTTTCTTCGAAGGAGCAAACGTCCTTTAATTTCATGGCTGCAGTCACTGTCTGCGGTGATTTTGGAGCCAAAGAAAAGAAAGGCTGTCACTGTTTCCCTTTTGGATGCTGTTATTGTAGTTTTTGAATGTTAAGTTCTAAGCCAGCTTTTTCACTCTTCTCTTTCATTTTCATCAAGAGGCTCTTCCTTTCCTCTTTGCTTTCTGCCGTTAGGATGGTGTCATCTGCATATCTCAGGTAACTGATATTTTTCTCGGCAATCTTGACTCATCCAAGCTAGCATTTTGCGTAGTGTACTCTGCATATGAGTTAAGTAAGTAGGGTGACAATATACAGCATGACACCCAGTCACCAACAAAGACTGGGTCTTTGTTGCTGCACAGGCTTTTCTTTTGTTGCAGTAAACAGGGGCTACTCTTCATTGCAGTGCACAGGCTTTTCTTGTTGTGGTGGCTTCTCTTGGTGTGGAGCACAGGCTCTAGGGCATTTGGGCTTCTGTAGTTGTGGTTCCCAGGCTCTAGAACACAGTAGCTCAGTAGCTGTGGAGCATGGGCTTAGTCACTGCATGGCACGTGGGATCTTCCTGGATGAGGAGTTGAACCTGTGTCTCCTACATCGGCAGGTAGATTCTTTACCACTGAGCTGCCAAGGAAGCCCTTAAGTATTTATTTCTAAGATACAGGATATGTATACTGGTGAAATGTTGTATATTGTTTGAAACAGGAAACAAATATATGTCACTATAAAGTTAGATCTTCAAAATAAATTAAAATGAAAAAACCCCAGTAGATTTATTTCTCGGTATACTGAGAAATAACTTTATGAAAAAAATAAATCTACTGGGTTTTTTTATTTTAATTTATTTTGAAGATCTAACTTTATAGTTACGTATATTTGCTTCCTGTTTCCAAACAATACACAGCATTTCACCAGTATACATATCCTGTATCTTAGAAATAAATACTTAGGGGCTTTCTTGGCAGCTCAGTGGTAAAGAATCCACCTGCCAATGTAGGAGACACAGGTTATTTCTCAGTAGTATTTATACAGGAGAAGGAAATGGCAACCCACTCCAGTACTCTTGCCTGGAAAATTCTACGGACAGAGGAGCCTGGTAGGCTACAGTCCATGGGGTCGCTAGGAGTCGGACACGACTGAGCCTCCTACCTTGTCTCTCTGCTTTTGCCTTCATACCCTGACCGCCTCAAGATCATCTTTCACAGTCATGTTAGATGGCATTGCCCCTCTACTCAAAATCTCTGATGGTTCCCAGAGTCAATGCCCACCTGCACAATGGTGTAAAGACCCTTGACATTGTGTACCCTTCCGCTTCTCTTGACTTCTCTGATCTCATTTCCTGCTACCCTCCATCCTCACTGACCTTGCTTCCTTCTGGAACCCACCAGGTGCCTTCATCTTTCAAGGCATTTGCCAGTTCCTCTGCCTGCATGCCATTTCCTGAGATGGCGCTACTCTCTCCCTCTCTCAGGATTTTGTGCTTGTGCTACCTACTCAGGGTTGTCTTCCACCACAGTAAACTGGCAATCATTTCCATACCAGGAACTCACTCTCTCCTTTCCCTTCTTTATTTTTTTCCATAGTGGTTTTCAACACTAGCTTACTATATATTTTACTCTTTCTGTTTGTCTTAAGTCAAAAGGGACATTCACGAAGACAGGGATATTTATTACTTCTGTTGAACCCAGAGCAGTGTCTGGCACATTGTAAGTGTTTAGTACATCGCTGATGATTGAACTAGTTGAATGGAGGAACAATTTCCTTTGGTACTTTACCAATCACAAATGGGGCAGATAGTAATACGTCTCTGTTCAACATTTGTTGAGGCTGGATTCATGTTAAAATGCCATTCTTTGATAGAGGTTTTCCTCTCCCTGCACTGGAACTCGTCTGTAGTCAAGGAAGGAAGCTGGGCTTAATGGCCATGGCAGCAACAGGATGGTGTCAAGAAAAAGGGAAGAAAGTGGCAGGAAGACAAAGTGGGCAGGTTTCAAAGTTGCCTCCTGGTTGCACTCTCCCTGCAGACAATGCACTCCAGAGGCTACTGTCACCATCTCTAAGTCGTTTCCAGCGGAGCTTTATTTCAGCTTAGTGGCCAAGGGTAATCTGAATAAAATGAATAAGGTGGGTTGTTCAGTTTCTAATTGCTATTTGCGCAACTTTTTCCTAATTGCATTTTCCATGTGCAATTTGTGCCCAAATGAACATTCCGCTAATGATGCTGGCAAGACAGTCTGTCAAACACTGACACCTAGTGAATGTTACTATACAGACCTTGTTCTGGGCTCGGTTTCAGGTCCAAGAAATTCCACAGACATTCAATTTAGGAGGCAGTCAAATCTCATTCACCTACTTTTAGTATTAGACTTGGCAGAGTTTGACTCTGAAGTGGTGCTCCTGCTCATTACCGGGCCCCCACGCACGAGTGAGTGTATGCCCTTGGAATGCTGGGGAAATTCTTAATCTTAGAAAAGCAACCAGACAGAAGAACTCCTGCAAAATTACCTAGAGATCCTCTCAAGTCAAATAGAAATATTTTGTTTTTGTCACCTGTCCTGGTGTGTGATCAGCACTGCTCCTTCATTGCCAGGTGAGAAGAACTCAGTCTTCCACTCTCAGGGGGTTCCCCAGGCGAGATGCTGGGCTTGATCTACAATAAGAATGTCTTAAAATTGAAGAACTGGCACTTCAGTGGTATTTGCTGCCAACTGGTGTGATATAATGGAGGGGTTTAGACTCATCGAGAGACAAGGACTTTTGTGGGGTATGATGGAATCTGAATGGAACTTGGACAAACATCACAGGGAACAAATGAGCACTCCACCAGAGTGGTGCTTCATTTATTTACTAAATTTCTCTGCTGTGCAGTTTATGATGCTATTCAAAAGAGAGCTCACCAAGGCCCAAGGTTCTGAGAAGCAGTGAATGAGATGTGCAAGGAAAGTGTCTCAACCATTGCAACGTCCTGCCCTTTTCTTTCTGCTCCCTTGGAATCACTCAGCAAGGGGCTGGGCCAAGCTGAAAAGCAGGTCTGTCTTTGAGCTGAATGTTTTCTTTATCTCTGTGTCTCTGCCTTGGCTGCAAGCGTGCCCTGACATGTAGAAAGCCCTAGAGCAGGTCTCCTTGCCCTTCTCACAGCTTGTGACCGGGACTTGGACCGTCCACACTGACATTGTCCAGAGAGAGGAGAATGATCTCAGGGCCCCAGCTTCTAGCCCTGCTTGCTTGTGTGCAGCAGGCTCTCACACCTGCCTCTCTGAAGACCTGAGGCAGTCATCCTTCAGGTTAAGAGAGAGGCTCTAAATCAAGTTACTTAGGTTCAGAACTCTGCTCCACCTGTTATTAGTCGTTACACCCCAGACAAGTAACTTACACTTTCTCTCTGCCTTGTTACTACCATCCGTAAAATGAGGACAAGACAAATCTCACCCCATAGGGCTGCTGTGAGAATTCAGTTAGTGCAGTGTGTGATCCCTGGGTCAGAAGATTCCCTGGAGGAGGAAATGGCAACCCACTCCAGTTTACTTACCTGGAGAATCCCATGGACAGAGAAGCCCTGGCAGGCTACAGCCTATAGGGTTGCAAAGAGTCAGACCCGCGTTATTAGTATAGCTAATAATAATGTTGCCATATTACTATAACGTAAGTTATGTCAGTGTGGGGGTGATGTGTGGAATGTTCCCTGGAGAAGACAAGCATGATGGATTGTCAGCACCAGACTTGCTTGTTTGTGTGGTTTTTGTTCTGGTTTGGCAGAGTTTAGATTATGTTATTGTCCCATCCTTTGCAAAGTCCCATCCTTTGCAAAGTCTGCTTGCGGTCTCATCTTACTCTTGGGTGTATTGCTTCAGCCCCATGTGGGCTTCTGAGAAGCACCAGCATTGGCTCAGCCTCCTCCTTCCTATGCCCTCCATTCTCCTCCTCTCTATTCCTTTCCCTTGCCCCTTCCTCTTCCTCTTTCTTTTCTCCCTTATTCTTATCCTCTCTCTCCCCCTCTCTTTCTCCCCACCCAAATTCCCTTTTACTCTCTGATGGAAGCCTGGATTTTTTTTTCCTTTAATGGCGCTTAGTTCGTCTTCAGCACCCTACTTTGTCCTGGCTGCCCCTACTTTGCCCAGAAATCTCTCAGCAGCTGCAGGAAATAGCGTGCACATGCGTATATATGTTCTGTTCATATATGGGTTCTGTCTATTCTTTGTTGATATCAAATTAGAAATGCTTGCCAAAGTAGGGCTTTGCCTTCCTCACTCAAGGTTCATCTCAGGTGGCAAGAAAGTCCAGTGGCTACCTGGGCACCTCAGAGTTACCTTAACAGCTCACTGTAGGTTGGAAATTTAGTCTTGGTTCAAGTAAGGTGAGATCTGGAGCAACTAGAGAGACAGAAGCAAGCTCAGTGCTTTGATCCTAAGGGACCAAAATAGATCTTTGTCAAGTGACATTCTTGTGCTTCTATTACTGATTCACAGGTCACACTAGACAATTTTCCAAGCACTTTGTATGATTATACAAAAACATTTTCAGGTGGCATTTTCAGTCCCAGAGGCCAAATCCTCATCCTGTTAATTGACTTCCTTGGGCTCTTCTACATGCCTTTGGACTGTTTGCTAACTCAGAACCCTGGGCCATTTCCCTTATCTGCTTTTATTGTTATTAGGGAGTATTTCAGCTGTCACAAAAAGCTAGAAAGGTAGTATTATGTACCCACACCTGTCAAAAAACATGAGAAGTGCAGTTTCCTTTTGCCATAATATCAGATTGTAAAAGCTACAGTTATTTATGTTATGTGCCTTTTTTTCTTTTTTAATGTAAGTTCCCCTGTTTTTTAAGTCCAGTCCTTGAATGGATGTATACTGAATTTAGCTTAATTAAACTTATTGGATTTTATTTCTGTGATCATATTTTATGTTTTCCATTGGTCCATGCTTGTTTTTCCCTTTATAAATTTTGTTTCGATTGATCATCTTCTTTTACTATCCTTTATTGGCTTAGAAACAATATATTCTATATGTCTTTTTTATGGTTATTCTTAAACTTTTACTACTTGTAGATAATTAAGAAAGTCAATCAATACTTTTACTGTGTCTAAACAATAACTTATAATATTTTAACTTCAAAGATTACCTCCATTACATTAGTTCCTTAACAAATTATTCTATTACTAGTATTTTCCTTAGAGTTTATACAATTATTTCTTATGTATATATTATGACAAATTAACCAACTCTATTGCTCATAATTATTTCTTTTGCCTAAGGTCTTTTTTTTTCTGGGAGAAATTAGAATTCTAAGTGAAAGTCTCTTGGTAAAAAATTTCCTCAATATTGTTCCTTTCAATATGTCATAATTTTAACCTTGTGCTTGAAAGATAATATTTCAGGGCTATAAAATCTTAGTTGACAGTTATTTTACCTCAGCACTTTGAGGCTTAAGGCTACTATTTTTCTTCTACTTTTAAGGTTTTTTTTTTTTTTTTTTCTAGTCAATCTGTCTTTTCTGTCTGGCTGCTACAAAGCAGATCATTATAGGTATAAAATACTACTCTGGTTTAATTATATTGTATTTAAGTATGAATTTGGTCTTATGTATCTTGTTTGTGACTTAGTGTATTTTGTGAATTTGAGGATCCAACTTCCATTGCACTGCAAAATTCTGAGCCATAGTTTTTCAATATTGCCTTTGATTTGTTAGCTCTGTTTCTTCTCAAGATTCTCGTAGGATACATAATGGCCTTTCTCCTCATCTTTAATTTCATTTTTTTGTGTGTTTTCCACTTCCTCTTTTACACAGACTGCATTATAGATGACCATTTAGAACTTTAATCATTTAGAATTATAACTATAGTTGTGTCTGATGCTGTATATTAACAATTCATTGATTACTTTTAATTTCAGTGATTTTGTTTTCTTACTTAGTAGAAATTTTCATTTAAATTCTGTTCAAATCAACCTAGTACATTTTGAAAGTATTATATCTTTTTATTTTATTTTTATTTCATTTGTATTTCTCTAAACAATATAACATTTTAATGTTTTGACTCATGCTTTCATAGTCTGCTTTACAGTATACTTATACCGTTTGCTGTATTTAAAGCCTTAATTGTGATAGCTTATATTCTCTTATGTCTTATAATTTCAGACTACATGCTTAAGTTGGAAAGGATCATTTCAGTTCAGTTCGGTTCAGTCACTCAGTCGTGTCCAACTCTTTGTGACCCCTTGAATCACAGCACGCCAGGCCTCCCTGTCCATCACCAACTCCCGGAGTTCACTCAAACTCATATCCATCAAGTCAGTGATGCCATCCAGCCATCTCATCCTCTGTTTTCCCCTTCTCCTCCTGCCCCCAATCCCTCCCAGCATCAGAGTCTTTTCCAATGATGGTGGAGCTTTATTTAAGGAAGCCTTATGGGGACTGGATTGAGGGTGTGCCTCCAAAGTTACTTTATGCTATACTTTCTTCTTCCATGAACATTACTAGATGGGATGACCTGACTGCTTTTGTGCTCAAATACTAGCATCTGTATTCCCAGACCACACAGAAAATGTACACTTTATTTAAAATATGCTTGAGGGTACACCTTTGGCTACAAATTCTCAGAGGTCTTTTACCCAGATCCTTATACTTTCTACCCCAGATTAGCATGGATGAGATTTCTCTGCTCATCTCCATAAACTGGCGGATGACTATGGCTTTTCCCTGTATGGCTTTCTTCCACCAAGTGTGGGTCTCTTGGGTGGTTCTAGCTTGGCACACACACTTAGTCTGTTCTTCAACTTTCGAAGTCCCAACATTTGTCTCCTACACCCTGCTGAAAATCTAAGTAAGCCTCTCCCATACTCTGCTACCCTGGCTTTTACCTTCTTTCACCTTCTTTGCTTCCTGAGTGCTCAGATAGGGATTTAAAAACTTGTTTGTTACAGTTTCCCTTTGGGAGGGCCACTATCAAAACATCAGAAAACAACAAGTGTGGGTGAGGAGGGGAGGAAATTGGAGCCCCTGACCATTTCTGGCAGAAACATAAAATAGTGCAGCCACTATGGAAAACAGTATGACAGTTCCTCAAAAAATAAGATATTGAATTACCATATGACTCAGCAATTCCACTTCTGGGTATATTCCCCCAAATAATTGAAAGCAGGGACTTGAACAGATATTATCACACCAACATTCATAGCAACATTATCCACAATAGCCCAAAGTAGAAGAAATTCACTGAAAGATGAGTGGCTAGATAAAAATGTACATATGTACATATAATATAATAATATTCAGCCTTAAAAAGGAAGAAAATTCTGATACATAGTAAAACATGGATGAACCTTGAAGATATTATACTAAGTGAAATAAAGCATTGGCAAGAGGACAAATATTGAATAATTCCATTTGTTTGAGGTTTCTTGCTAGTGGTAAAGAATCTATCTGCCAGTGCAGTAGATACAAAAGACACAGGTTCAATCCCTGGATCTGGAAGATCCCCTGGAGGAGAAAATGGCAACCCAGTCCAGTATTCTTGCCTGGAAAATCCCATGGAAGGAGGAGCCTGATGGGCTACAGTCCATGGGGTCACAAAGAGTCAGACATGACTGAACACAGTGGCAGTGGCCTGAGTTATCTAGAGTAGTCAAATCTTCGGAGACAGAAAGTAGAATAATTGTTGCCAGGGTAGAGGAGGGCAGTGCAGAAAGACCAAGGAGTTGTTTAATGGCTATGGAGTTTCAGTTTTGGAAGATACAGATTTCTGGAGATGGATGGTGGTGATAGTTCTGCAATAATGTGACTGTAATTAATGCCAATAAACTGTACATTCTAAAGTGATTAAAATAATAAAATTTATGATATATATATATATATAAAATGAAAAAAGTATATTTGACACACATTTTATCCAGCATCCAGTATTTCTAGGTATTTTGTATCAGAAAAATTTCTAGGCTCTTTGAACTGTAATTTTCCCAAAGTAGGGATTCCCTAATTATATTACTCTTAGGACCTTTGGGTTTTTATTATATGCCAATGTATTGCTGAGACAAATAAGCAAGACAGCAGAGAAGATAAAACTTGAGGCTTCATTGTTAGAGAATTCTTGTTCTCTTTAGTCTTATTTGACTGCTAAGGTAGTTGTGTTATATGAATCTATTAGGATACCAGGGATCTCAAGACTTCAAAGATGAGAAGCAAAGTAGTATCTGACCTCACAAGAAACAGAACTGTTATCAACATGTCCAAACTCATTCTGCTTGCTGCATGATAGTCCAATAAGTCTGGGAGATGAGGTGTTGAGGCAAGACTTTGACTTTATTCAGAAAATCAGCTGACCAAGAAGATGGCAGACTAACGTCTCAAAATAACCATCTTTTGGGGAACTGGAGGCCAGGTTCTTTTATGGATCAGAGATAGGGAGAGGTGAGGAAACAAAGTAAAAATTCTTACAAGTATCTCTTAGAATATCAAGGCAGTGGATGTGTTCATTTCTTTCTTCTTCTGTCTACAGGTGGACAGGGTTATGAACAAAGGCACTTTAGTTTAAGTCAGGCAGAGGAGAGAGGCTTCCATGAGGCAGGCCAATACATATAGTCTAATAACAAAAGCAGCAGCAAACAAGGATTAAAGTCACAGAAATAGAGCCAATATGGAGTTAAAGTTAGCCCTTTCGGGTTACAAATGCAGCTACATGGTCCTTGAGACATAACCTGTCTTAATCTCTCTGGCTTTTCTATTTTCTCTAATAATTACCCCCTTATTTTCATTTTCTCATGGTATCCATTCCTGTCAGCTTGTTGCAACCCATTGGAAGGGAACAGATTCTCTTTACCTCATGAAAATTTTTGATGTAGTATCTTGGCATCTACCTTTCAGAATAAGGGCTATAGATCCTTGACTTACCAGAGGATCCCTTGACTTGAGAGGAGTCTGATTTGATGATGATTTTCAATTCAAACATCTGGTCCAGATATGTTCATTCACTAATAATGAATACACTACCTGGCAATGTGAGGGGCTCCATGGACCCACTCCCCAGCAAAACTGGTGGAAGTTATTTTTAAAAACCCAAATAATTTTAAGTTTCTTGAAATAGTCCTAAAGGCATACAACAGATAAATAAACACTCAGGAAGGCCTTCTTAAAATGTGGTAAAAACAGCAAAAATGTGTGTCATTTGAACCACCACCAGCTCCCTCCACCCCCCTCCCACCCTATTCAGCTCAGCATAATGGAAACTGAACTTCTGATGGGTGCAGCCAAGGACACAGGGTTTTCTCTTCCCCCAGCTCCCAAACAGAGACTATGGTATCTTCCCAGAAGGGCAAGATGTCAGTATTTCTCATCCTGCCCCCAACTGTATGTGGTAAAGGCTAAGGTCTAGCTAAGTATTGCCAAGAGTTGGGGACTCTCTTATTCCATCTAGCATCTTCTCATGGGACAGGACCTCTACCTTAGATAGAGTGAATACTGGAGCCCCATCACACTTGGCCTGTTCACAGACAGAGGTTCCATGTCACAGGTGGCAAACTGAGATTGGAGCCTACTGTCCTCAGCCTCCACCTCCCTTCCAAATGTCCCAGGTCCTGAAGCAGGGGTGTTGCCAAGAGAAAGAAGTGTGTTACTTTCTCTACTTTGAGCTTCAGAGGAAACCAGAGATTTTGCCCAAGAATAAAGGTAGGTCAAAAAAAGAGCAATTGTAGCCCTTCCTAAAGGAACTCACTTTATTTGCAACAGAGTTTGGGGAAATTCAAGGCTAAGGGCACTCTCAAAAACAATGGAGATTGTAGTAAAAAACAATTGAGTGGATTTATAGATTCCATTAGAGATATAAGCTAAACCACCATCCAGTTAGTTTACCAGAGAAAACCAGTAAAAGGGACAATTAAGAGGAGTCTTTCTAGGGTCAGAACAAATCTGAAACACTGCCCTCAAAAACTGTCACTAACAACACATCCTGATTTTAATTAGCTCAGTCTGTGGAGCAATTTATGCCCCAGAGCATTATTTAAAGCAATAGAACAGTCAGCTGGCAATCAATGGGGCTTAACAGCTGCTTGTGTTCAGGGAAAGAGACAGTCAAAGAGATCTCTGCCAAAATCACTGCCATCCCAGAGTGACTGTGCATGCTCCATGCTCCACAGGCTGCTCCATCTAGCAGCAACACTAGAAGTTTCACAATGTAGGGGAAAAAACAGACTTTGTTAAACTCATCAAGCCAGTCTCTAAACAAATAAGCAAAGCAGAAGATCAATAGCAAACCCTGGTGTGAAGGGCCAGAGAACCAGTACCTAGTTTTGCTTTAATACAGTACCTAAAATATCTAGTTCCAAAAGGGTTAAAAATGATTGCAAGACATACAAAGAAAGGAAAGCCTACACGTGAGAGAAAATAGCAGGCAACAAAAACTGCCTGTGAGAATAATCAGATACCAGATTTAATAAAGACTATAAAGAAGCCATTATAAATATGTTCAGAGAAACAAAGGAAACCATGCTTAAAGAAATAAAGGAAGAAGTGTTGACAGTGTCATCTCTGATAGAAAATATAAAGAGGTTGTTAAAATTAATGACTTTTTCAATAGATTAAAAAAATTTTTTTGGCAAAGATATCATTTGAAAGGACCAAATGGAAATAGTTTTTACTGAAAAGTGAAATAACTGAAATAAAAAATTCACTAGAAGTTCCAACAGTACATTTGAACTGTCAGGCTAAAGAATTAATGAACTTGAATATAATTTTTAGACATTATGCAACCTGAAGAACAGAGAGAAACAGAAATGAAGGAAAATGAACAGAACCTCAGAGAGATGCGGGATACCACTAAGCACACTGATGTTTGCAGAATGAGAATACCAGGAGAGGACAGGGAGGAGCAAAAGAAATATTTATGGACAACTCAATGAAAAACATTCATCTACACATCCAACATCTTGTCTGGTCTGAGAGTGGGGTCACACGAAGACAAATGAAATCATTGTGATTCGTTCTAACGGCTCTCCAGGAGCTGTTAGAAGGGGGAAAAAAATCCATGTCTGTAGCAGAATTATTAAGTAATCAGCTGTTTTCAGGGAGACCTGGCGTGCTGTGATTCATGGGGTCGCAAAGAGTCGGACATGACTGAGTGACTGAACTGAATAAAAATGTATCTAGTTCACATCAACAAGAATTCTCCTTTAATGTGAATCTTGAGGTTCTATAAAACACCAATCTAACTTCATAATCAAAGATGTATTAAAATAATCAGTGATGATTTGATGATTAAATACTATGTTAAGTATCAACTTTATTGACTTAAGTATTTGACTAATAGAATATTAACTCATGTTATCTAATAGTAGGGAGGATAGTTTCTAAACTAACTCTTCTACTCCTCTGGGACAGAGCATGTCTTACACGTAGAAATTAAGGTTTGAGGGTGTCAGTGTCTCCCCTTCCCAAATTTACTTCTCCTAAGATTTATTACTTCTAGTTAAGCCCCTCTTCCAGATGCAAATGGAAGAAGGACCCTATTTAAAGCTGGATCAATCTTTCACATGAATCTGAGTGAGCTAGTATACCTCCCTAAAGTATAAAGTATAAAGCTAGTATACCTCCCAAAGTGAAAGAGAGAAACCGGAAGGACCCTTAGAGCCACTAAGACTGGAAAACAACACAGCTCGGGCAGTGCCCTGATGGTATGAGAGTCAACTTTGATTGCTTTTAGACCTTATTTATACCCTGCTCGTGTAGGGGATTTGAAAAGCAAATTACTTTTCCTTTAGGTAAGATAATTCAAATTTGTTAAACTTATTTGTCTCTGCTTTCACCCACAAAATTTTTAAATGACTATAATTTTAGGAAATGACAGAAAAACACATAAAGGAAAAAGTGTTCTGTAGGGAGCCATGTATACTGAAGCTATGTTGTAATTATAGAACATAATACAGTTCTGAGGCTTTTTGATTGAGAGGAAAACAACAGTAGGGATTGGTTTGTACAAAGAGAAGTAAATGCTTAAACACTAATGAGTTTGATCATCACATTCTCTCGAGGATTATAAAATTGAGAAGGAAGGGATGCCAGATTATAGAGACATGTTCTGTTTATGAACAAGCTGTATATCAAGTGGTTTCAAGAATCTGGTATCAGTCAGGCCATAAGAATGTGCCCTCTGAATTGCCCTAGTAAAGTGCTGTAGCATTAGCATCTTCACTCCTTTGAGTTAATCTCAGCATCCCTACCTTCTAGGGTGCAAGCGTGTGGTCAAAAAGGAAATACACATTATTTTTCAGTAATTCATGAAGCCTGATGGAAAATATATTTTATTGTAATAAAACTACATTGTGCTAGTTAAAACATCAGTTTACTTTTGTCTTAAGTTTTCTTTTGGATGAAAGGACACAGAGCAGGGATGCCCATGAGACTTGTGGTGGTGGAGAGCATGAGGAAGGCTAATTACTGCGCTCAGCTCTGAAGGAAAAATAAGCACAAGAAGTAGTTAGGGCAGGAGAGGTGTCCAAACAAAAGAAGCAGAACATGTAATGTCCAGAGGGTAAAAGTGAGCATGATTTTTTACTGGGACCTGTCAGTATATTAGCACTTCTGAAGGATCGAGTGTGAGAGGGAGAAGTTAGAATACTCCAGCTATGAAGAGATGTGGCTGAAGAAATAAGTTAGAGCTTCTGCCCTAATCTAGCACAAGCTGGCAGTGAAGTGAAGTAGAGCCAGTTGGGATGACGAGAAGCGAAGCAGTTCTTGAGATGGGATGAGGTACAGATAACAGAACGTGGTATCTTTTGTGAATGCTCAAAAATTGGAGTCAAGCATTTATGTCCTGGAATCAAGATTGCTGGGAGAAATATCAACAACCTCAGAGATGCAGATGACACCACTCTTATGGCAGAAAATGAAGAAGACCTTAAAAGCCTCTTGATGAAAGTGAAAGAGGAGAGCAAAAAAGTTGGCTTAAAACTCAACATTCAGAAAACTAAGATCATGGCATCTGGTCCCATCACTTCATGGCAAATAGATGGGGAAACAGTGAAAACAGTGACAGACTTTATTTTTCTCAGCTCCAAAATCACTGCAGATGGTGATTGCAGCCATGAAATTAAAAGACACTTACTCCTTGGGAGAAAAGTTATGACCAATCTGGAGAGCATATTAAAAAGCAGAGACATTACTTTGCCAACAAAGGTCCATCTAGTCAAGGCTATGGTTTTTCTAGTAGTCATGTATGGATATGAGAGTTGGACTATAAAGAAAGCTGAGCACCAAAGAATTTATGCTTTTGAACTGTGGTGTTGGAGAGGACTCTTGAGAGTC
The DNA here is from genome assembly GCF_027580195.1 of Bos mutus. Lineage (NCBI taxonomy): Eukaryota > Metazoa > Chordata > Mammalia > Artiodactyla > Bovidae > Bos > Bos mutus. Next base: position 65,036,360 of record NC_091623.1, on the reverse strand, counting down.
CCTTAAAGGAAATCAGTCCTGACTATTCACTGGAAGAACTGATGTTGAAGCTGAAACTCCAATACTTTGGCTACCTGATGTGAAGAACTGACTCATTGGAAAAGACCCTGAGGCTGGGAAAGGTTGAAGGTGGGAGGAGAAGGTGACGACAGAGGATGAGATGGTTGGATGGCATCACTGACTCAATGGACAAGAGTTTGAGTAAACTCCGGGAGTTGGTGATGGACAGGGAGGCCTGGCATGCTGCAGTCCATGGGGATGCAAAGAGTCGGACACGACTGAGCAACTGAACTGAACTGATTTATGTCCTGGTGTCTGATTTAAACAGGGAGCTGGTATTCCCCTTTCCTGCGAAAGGGGGGCTATGGTTAGAAGGTGCAGTCAAGGTGGGTGCTAGGTGGGGGCAGAGGTCAATATAACTGACATTTCTACAAATGTATGTTTCATCTTTATAAGGCATAGATTTTATGAATACTTCTTTCTTTTTTTGGTCTCTTTTGTACAGAATGGGCCCTTTATCTCTAAATTTTAGCTGAAACGTTTGATGAGAACAGCAGAAACACTCATATTTGCTGCCAGCAAGGCACTTGTCCCATCCTATCAAGGAGTGTCCACAGCTGAGGCATTGTTCAAGCAATTCAGGCCAAAACAAGTTTTCCTGAACTATATAGATCATCAAAGATAAATAGGGGGAGTAATTTTTCTGTTAAACAGGGGCAAGTATAATTTCTTCACATCTTCTCTTTGTTTGATGCCTGTAATCACAGTGAAGCGTAAATGATTTTAAATAAGGGAAATATAGACATTTAAAAATAAGTCTCCTTTAATTGTAAATAAATATAATTTGTTTTCCATAGTGACTATAGTTAGAACGTGTTTTAGATCATCAGCCACATCTAGGAACATCTAAGAATGCTGTCTGGGGTCCGGACTTTTTTTTTGTATATATCCTTAATGGTAAGTTAATTTGATCTTCATAAGAACTGCCTTGGCTGCTGTCAGAGTGTGACTTAAAATGTCTGAAGTTTGAGAGGAAACAGACCATTTGGGGAAGTAACTTCAGATGACGAGCGAACTACAGCATTCAAACCACATCAATCATGGGGGTGGAGGACTACCGCTAAGCACATACGAAAATAGTTGGGAAGTTTCCAAAGGCATGGAGAAGAGCTATAGCAAGCACTTAATGTTTAGTTTTAAGGGTGTGGTTCTTTCTTTTAAAACATTTGAATAGTTTTAAAAGGTTACATTTCCTTATATATTGCACTTTTATTTTTTTAATACTAGCTGAGAACAGCACCACTGGGAAAAGATCTGGGTTGTCTTTGGTTGCTAGAGGATACCTATTCTGTTTGGATAAGAGACACGTGTAATATTGCTTGCTGCCAAAATTATCATCTGCTAGTCTACTTTATATAAATGTAAGTCCACCAGTAGAGTTTTTTTTTTCCTTAGAAAGGATAACAATTTCTGATATTTACCTATCACCTAATAATATCTCTCACATGCAACAGCAGGGAGAATAAAGTGAAGGAAGCACAAGATGGGAGATGGAGATGAAACTGAATACCTAGAGACTCACAAGGTATCCTGATATGAGAAAAGAATGAGAATAGGGGCAATGGTGGTTGAAAAGGGGAGTGGAAGAACACATTAAAAGAATTGACTGACTTCACAGTTTTCATGGAGCTAAGTCCAGAGTCAGCAGGTAATTGAAGAGGAGGGGGGGTTGAGTGACGACTGCATATATGATCATGACTCATTTTCCAGTGGGCTTCCCTGATGGCTCAGATGGTAGATATAGAATTTGCCTGCAATGCAGGAGACTCAAGTTCAATCTCTGGGTTGATAAGATCCCCTGGAGAAGGGAATGGCTCAGTATCCCACTCCAGTATTCTTACCTAGAGAATTTCATGGACAGAGGAGCCTGATGGGCTACAGTCCATGGGGTTGCAAAGGATCGGACACAACTGAGTTACTAACACTGTAATAAATATCATGAGTGACTTCTCTTTTAATTTACTCTAAATGCACTATTTAAAATTCAGGTTCTGAAATTTTCATAATGTTTTTGGTTAAAAAGAAAATAACCAGCTTCCACTAACAGATTCATAGAAAAAAATGTCTAGTTATTTTGACCATTCATTCAACAAAATATTTATTGGACATCTATATGGACAAGACTCTTCTAGATGCTAGAGATACATCAATAACTAAAATAGGGGGAAGAAACCTGTCCTCACAGAGCTTATGAAGTAATGAGCTAAAGTTGTTCTGATACATGACAATGGATCTTCCCAAACCAGGGTTCCCTGATGACTCAGGTAAAGAACGTCTGCTGATGCAGGAGAGAGAGGTTCAATCCCTGGGTCAGGAAGACACCCTGGAGGAGGAAATGGCAACCCACTCCAGTATTCTTGCCTGAAAAATCCCATGGGCAGAGAAGCCTAGTGGGCTACAGTCCATGGGGTTGGAAAGAATCAGGCACGACTGAGCAACTAAGCACGAGCATAATATAACACAATACATACGTTAAGCAAACTGAATACACTGAATATATAGTATTTTAGATAATGATAAATATTGGAGAGAAAACATCAATCAGGAAATGGAGTGTTAGAAATGTGTGTTAGAAATGCACTAATTTTGAACAGGCCAGCCAGCCAGCCAGGTAAGACATTACTGAGAAGCTGATATTTTTAAAAAGATCATAAAGACTTGCGGAAGTGAACTTCATGAATACCTGAGGGAAAAGCATTCCAGATACGTAGAAAATAAATATAATATCAAAATGGCAGACATAGTGCCTACCTTATAAGTAAGTACATTAAATGCAAGTGGGCCAAATTCTTCAACTGAAGGCCAGATGCTGGAAGAATTTGTATAAAAACATAATCCAATTATATTCTGTCTGCAAAGACAGCCTAATTCAAATAGCCAAAAAGTGGAAACCATCCAAATTTCCATCAACTGATGAGTGGATAAGCAAAGTGTGGCACACCCATGCAATGAAATATTGTTCAGTCATGAAGTGTAATGAAGCACTTATACATACTACAATGTGGATGAACCTTGAAAATATTATGTTAACTGAGAGAAACAATGCATAAAAGGCTGCATATTGTATGACTGCACTCTATAAAACATGTGGAATAAACAAATCTAAAAAAAAAAGAATGTAAATTAAGGTTGACAGGAATTGAGTGGAAAAATAATGGGGGTACTGTTTATGATTTGGAGTTTCTTTTGGATGTGATAAATGTGTTATAGACTCAGATAGTGGTGATGATAGCACAACCTCATGGCTATACAAAAATATGGAATTGTATACTTTAAGACGGAGAAGGAAATGGCAACCCACTCCAGTGTTCTTGCCTGGAGAACCCCAGGGACAGGGGAGCCTGGTGGGCTGCCGTCTATGGGGTCGCACAGAGTCGGACACGACTGAAGCATCTTAGCAGCAGCAGCAGCATACTTTAAGATCGTGAATTTTATAGTATGCAAATTATGTCTCAAAATAATTACCACTGTTCAAGAGGACAAATAACATATCAGATTAGGCAGCAAAATTGAAATTCTAGATTTGAAATGAATAATAATTAAAACCCAAACTAATATATGGTGGGAGGGGGAGGGTTGAAGATGATGGAATAGGAAGACTCTGAGCTTACCTCCCCCTATGATTACATCAAAACCACAAATACATATAGAAACTCTCTCTGGAATGACCCAAAGACTAGCAGAATAGCTCTTCTACAAACAAGGCTGTAAATAAGAACCGTGTAGAGTCTGGTAGAAGGGAAGGAGTGGTTGTTTGCACCTCTAGTGGGTGACCCAGAAGAGGAGGGGGATGTACAGGCTTGGGTGTCCTCCCAGGAGAGGAAGGGGTTTAAGCAACATGTTGGGTATTCCAGCCCTGGGACTTGACACCAGGGCGACAAGTCCTCTTAGCTGATTTGAAAATCACTGGGGCCTACCAGAGCGCTGTAAGAGATGGACAACAGTTTTATTCTTAAAATGCGTTGTCAATATTTAAGTATACAAAAGAGCACTTCATAAACAAATAAGTCCAAGCAATGTTCCATTGTTTGTATTACAAGCAGTTCTATCTTTTTGACTGAACAAATTCTCATGTCTTTATCTAGTGAGTCATAATTAAGAGCATTTGACTAAAGATGGTTATATTTGTGTATTCTGAATACTGCTACCTCTCCAGCTTTCCCATGCCTTATTATTCTTATCTGTGTCAACTATTGTATGTGTTTTTTTCCCTTGCTATCACTATCTGAAGAAATCATGTGTACTTCTTTATGAAGAGAAATACTGGAGGTTAAAAACTGAGAAAAAATGGTCACGTATTTGTCAAAGTGGCCTTAGAATTATAATATTGAAGATAAGACTTTGCAGCATAACTAGTTGAGTAAGGCTAAAGGAAAATGTATCCATTTGTGAGGGGAAAAAAACCCTGAAGACCGTTTTTGAACACTAGTAGTGAGGAACTTGGGTGAGAAAGCTTAGTTAAGGGACATCATAAAATGCATATGAACATTTAATGCATTAAAACAGTAAAATTGATTAAAATTACATTTGTGGAGAGAGAGATAAATAAAAAATATTTGTATAAAATTAGCAATTAGTTGACCAAACTTCATAGAATACCATTCTATTTAATCTACTCTACCACAGTAAGTTGATGATGAAAGGCAAAAAATAGAGATCAAGAAGAAAATATGTTGTATGAAGACATTATGATACAAAGGAAGAAACCTGACCCTGCAGTTAATTATTATGCAAAGCAAATCTGATGTGCTCCAGTAGATGTTCAAGTAAATCTCTTCAGGAAGAGAAAAGGCAGTGATATTAATTGTGGCTTAGAGAATCTGGGAGGAGATGGGTCTTTCAGCTAGATATTAAAAAAATGGAGAAGATTGCCACAGCTTGCTTTGGAAAGGAAGAATTCAAGATGTCAGAAAAGCACATCAGCAATGTCGACATTAGAGAGGGTGAAAACATATTCAGGGAACGGAAAGCAGTAGAAACAAAAATGAAGGGCGCTAGATTGGGAAAGAGTGTAAGGAAGCTGACTCCTTCTGCATGGCGAAAAGAAAAAACGATCTAATAATGATGGCATGGGACTGTCATGTGAGCACAGTGAAGAAGGGACTAGAAATAATAACTCAGCGTTGCTAAATATTAGAGAAAAGCAAATCAAAACTACAATGAGGCGTCACCCACTCTGGTCAGAATGGTCATCATCCAAATGTCTACAGACAGTAAATACTGGAGCCTGTGTGGAGAAGGAATCCTCCTACACTGGTGGTGGGAGTAGAAGCTGGGACAGCTACTATGAAGGACAGTATGGAAGGTTCTTAAAAAACTAGAAATAGGGGTTTCATATCCCACTCCTGGGCACATATCCAGAGAAAACCATAATTTGGAAAGATACATGCACCCGAGTGTTCATTGCAGCACTGTCTACAATGGCCAAGATGCAAAAGTAACATAAATGTCCACTGACAGAGAAATAGATAAAGAAGATGTGGTATGGAATAGTACAATGGAATATTACTCTGCCATAAAAAGAATAAAATAGCATCATTTACAGTAACACAAAAGGTTCCAAACTGGGAGAGGAGTACATAAAGGCTGTATATTGTCATCCTCCTTATTGCTAAATTCAGACTGAAATTGAAGAAAGTAGGGAAAACCTCTAGACCATTCAGGTATGACCTGAATCAAATCCTCTATGATTATATGGTAGAAGTGACAAATAGATTCAAGGGATTAGATCTGAGAGAGTGCCTGGAGAACTATGGGTGGAAGTTCGTGACATTGTACAGGAGGCAGTGATCAAGACCATCCTTAAGAAAAAGAAATGCAAAAAGGCAAAATGGTTGTCTGAGGAGGCCTTACAAATAGCTGAGAAAGGAAGAGAAGCGAAACGCAAAGCAGAAAAGGAAACATACACCCATTTGCATGAAGAGTTCCAAAGAATAGCAAGGAGGGACATGAAAGCCTTCCTCAGTGATCAATGCAAAGAAATAGAGGAAAACAGGAGAATGGGAAAGATTAAAGATCTCTTCAAGAAAATGAGGATACCAAGAGAATACTTCATGCAAAGATGGGCACAGTAAAGGACAGAAATGGTATGGACTTACCAGAAAAAAGATATTAACAAGATATGGCAAGAATACACAGAAGAACTATACAAAAAAGGTCTTCATGACAAAGATAACCATGATGGTGTGGTCACTCATACCAGACTGGCTTTCTGCAGTCTATGGAGTTGCAAAGAGTCAGACACGACTGAGTGACTGAACTGAACTGACAGTTAACACAGCTAGACCTCGAAATTATCATACTAACTGAAATAAGCCAGATGAAGACAACTATCATATGATATCACTTTGTATGTGGAATCTAAAAAAAAAATGTGTTACAAATGTACTTATATACAAAACAGAAATAGACCCACAAACATAGAAAGCAAACTTACGGGTACCAAAGGGGAGGGATGGATAAGTTAGGAGTTTAGGAATAACATACACAAACTACTATATGTAAAATAGATAACCAACAAGGACCTACTTATAGCAGGAAACTATGCTCAATACTTTCTAGTAACTTATAAGAGAAAAGAAGTGGAATACATACATACATATACATATATATATACTTATATATATACGTATAACTGAATCACTTTGTTGTACGTCTGAAACTAACACAACATTGTAAATCAATAATAGTTCAATTTAAAAGATGAAAAATAAAGTAATTCAGGTTGGAAATAAGCAAAGTGACCACATAATTTATCCTTCAAACTGAAACACTGGAAACCAAGGTGAAAATTGTCAGTCATCTTCAGGCTAGACTTGGAACTAACATATTATCATTTCTTCAATACTCATTAGCCACAGAAGTCAAAGGTTAGCTTGGATTCAAAGGGAAGAAACATCATACCAAGTTAAAATGGAAGAAGCAACAAAGAGCTTGTGGCCATCTTTAATAAGCTGCTGCTGCTGCTGCTGCTAAGTCGCTTCAGTCGTGTCCGACTCTGTGCGACCCCATAGATGGCAGCCCACCAGGCTGCCCCATCCCTGGGATTCTCCGGGCAAGAACACTGGAGTGGGTTGCCATTGCCTTCTCCAATGCATGAAAGTGAGACGTGAATAAGCTACACATGGTCAAAGTGGGCTCAGGGTAACACCAGAATGTCTGTACACAGCCATTCACTTACTGTTAAACCCAAATACTATCAACCGTCCTTACTCAAATCTGGCAACTCAAATGTATATAGTCAGTCTCATGATAACACTAATCTCTTGCCTATCAATTAGTCAAATGAGTGACTACTGGCACCATCTATGCACAAGACACTGGATCCATGTAAACTGCTATGGAATGAAAACATGAACCCAAAATTCCAACCCTTAAAGAGCCAAGACTCTATCAGAAGGTAATCATTCTCAGGCAAGCACCATAAAAAAAGGGATGTGAATTCATAGGGAAGTTGATTCCCGGTGTCCATTCAAGGGTATGTGCAGGCTTACTTATCATTGAAAGAAAAATGTTTATTGAAATTACATAACATTAATACATAACTATCAAGTCCATTTAACATTGTATAATCTTCATTCTTAATATTCTAAGATATTTAGTTATGGTAACACAATTTAAGAAGTAACCACACAGTGTTAGGCCTCTTTTACTCTTAATGAAAGTGAAAGTCGCTCAGTCGTGTCCAACTCTTTGCAACCCCGTGGGCTACACAGTCCATGGAATTTTCCAGGCCAGAATACTGGAGTGGGTAGCCTTTCCCTTCTCTAGGGGATCTTCCCAACCCAGGAATCAAACCCAGGTGTCCCTCACTGCAAGTGTATTCTTTACCAGCTGAGCCACAAGGGAAACCCATTTGGCCTCGGTAATGGTTTTGTTTTAAAACACTTTGTTTATCCTTAAAATTAAAGCGTTTGAAAGAAAGAAAATGATGTAATTTGTAAAGTGTGGCATTAATACAAGTGAACTTACAGATCTGGACATACAAAAGTATTACCTCAAGAGATGGACCCACTTGTGTGCCAGACCCAGGAAATCCTATAGAGGTCATACAGGAGTCTCACACACACACACACACACACACACACACACACACACAGAGTAAACTGGACATCTAAACTGTTACTTTGACTTATGATTATAACTATATGAAAAAAAAAGACAGGCCCTAAAAATAAGTGGTGGAAAAAGCCACTGTTATCTATACTGGGAAAGAACTGGTCTAATAACCCTGCAGCTAGCAGCTTCAGAGAAAGCAATGAATCCTCTCTAAAGAAACATTAGCTCTAACTCTGTAAAGAACTATGAGTTTCCCCACTCAAGGAATGCAACAAAAATTAGAAAAACTACATAGACTGAGACTACAAGGAAGAAGAAAGGACAACCACATGAATTATGCCTCAGGAGATTTAAGTTTACAAGCCAGGTTCTCAGAAGTCAGCAAAAAGTAACTTATTCATTCTGAAATTTCTAATAATAGCAATGCCATCAGAAACCCCCTCCTCAATAAATCCTCAAACATAATCCATGTTGATTAATCTAAACAAAGATATGTAAATGTGCTATAATGTGGGTCTCACTGCACACATTTATTATGTTCATCCTTTTCTTGACTCAAAGCAGATTCCAGCAGAAGCATCACCTAACAGAGATTGTGGAACTAGCTCCTTGTTTGTTCATTCTTTTTTGATATTGAAATATTCCTATTCAAGCTACAAAGTGTATCTCTACTCAACCTGAAATGCAGAAAAAGAGATTAGACTTGGGATAATTTATGTGCTAATCAGTCACTACAAGTGGGATTTGTATGACAAATTCCATCTGATTTATTTCGTATATCTGGTATTCCTGTCTGGTAGTTATTGTTATTATTATTAGATGTGACAGGTTTGGGTTTTTTTGTGTGTGTGTATGTGTGTGTGTGTGCTGCTCAGTCACTCAGTTGTGTCCAACTCTTTGCAACCTTATGGACTACAGCCCACCAGGCTCCACTGTCCATGGGATTTCCCAGGCAAGAATACTGGAGTGGATTGCCATTTCCTTCTTCAGGGGATCTTTCCAACCCAGGAATCAAACCCACGTCTCTTGTGTCTCCTGCATTGGCGGCCAGATTCTTTACCATTGTGGCATCAAAAACTGTTCTAAAAATAATGAATTTTCTTTTTAGGAAAAATTCAATAAAAAAGAACAATAAAAATCAACTGCAATCTAGAGATAATTCTGTATACATTTTGTCACATTTGTTCAGTATTTTAAAAATCTGCACATGTATGTATAGGATCATGTTGTGTGTTGTGTACTGTATCTGTATATGTGTATGTGTGTATGTGCTACACATAAATGGTAAGAGATGGGTTGATTTCAGCATTAAATACACTTAGCATCAAACTCTTTGTATTTCAGAAGAATGTATAAATCAGATAGGTCTGAATGGAGATGGGGTAGATACTGGAAAATATCTTAGGTTGGATTCCCTGGAAAAGCACTAAGAAAAAGAATTACGTGTGCAGAAATTTAATTAAGGGGGAGTGGGATGATGCCCCTCTCTTATCACCTATAAGGAAGTGGGAAAATCAGGACTGGGCTAACAGGGAAATTGAAACAGGGATCTAAGGCAATCCAGTGGGGAATTTAGAGCTTGAATGGTCCTTGAACAAGGGGGCCAGGCATTGAGAAGTGATATTTTTCTTTTATTTTGGAGGAAATGTCTTGGCACACTCCATACTACTGGACTCCTAAAATCTGAACTGATGTGTTGTGCCCTTGAAATTGTGTACGGTTTATTTTTCATCTTATAGAATGTGTCTGGACTCCTCCAACATGCATTCTTCTTGGAATTGATTAAAAAAAAACAAAAAAACAACTAATGTATAGAACACAAGCTGTCTTTCAGAAAAGATTCCTGGAGAGAGTCACTCAGCACTTAATGCTTCCTTATCATGATCTAGAACTCAGTCTAATAGCCCTATCTTGTTTGGGAAATAGGGATTTTCATTCTGGGCAATCAAACGTGCAGGGGAAGATAAGTTTTCTGTTACAGACAATGAGCAAGGTCAGAGGGCCACTGACTATCTCTGCCATAAGCGTCCAATGCATTTAAACATGGAACCAAGGATAAAATTGTAGGAATTAGGAATTACTGCTTTAGAACCAAAGTTAATACCAAACATTTTGACAGTGTAAAATCTCTGTCTAATAAATAAACAAATAACACAGAGAAAAGCAAGCAAATACCATATGATATCACTTATACACTGACTCAAAAAAAAAAAAAAATATCCCTCACAGATACATAGAGAACAGGCAGGGTGAGGGGAATGGGTCAAAGCAGAGGGAATAAAACTTACATGTGTAAAATAAGTGTTGGAGACGTAATGTGCAGTATGTGGACTGTAATTAATAAATAATATTGTGTTGCATATTTGAAAGTTGCTAAGAGAGTAAAGCTTAAAAATCTAACCACAAGAAAAAAAATCTATAACTGAATATGGTGGATGTTAACTAGACTTATTGTGGTGGTCATTTCACAATATATACAAATATCAAATCATTATATTGTATACCTGAAACTAATGTAGTGTTTTATGTCAATTATACCTCAATAAAAATATAATATCTAGTAGGGGAAGTGACTGTGTGAATCACAATAAACTGTGGAAAATTCTGAAAGAAACGGGAATACCAGACCATCTGACCTGCTTCTTTAAAAATCTGTATGCAGGTCAGTAGGCAACAGTTTGAACTGGACATGGAACAACAGACTGCTTCCAAATAGGAAAAAGAGTGTGTCAAGGCTGTATATTGTCACACTGCTTATTTAAATTAATTCAGAGTACATGATGAGAAACACTGGACTGGATGAAGCACAAGCTGGAATCAAGATTGCTGGGAGAAATACCAATAACCTCAGATATGCAGATGACACCACCCTTATGGCAGAAAGTGAAGAGGAACTAAAGAGCCTCTTGATGAAAGTGAAAGTGGAGAGTGAAAAAGTTGGCTTAAAGCTCAACATTCAAAAAACTAAGATCATGGCATCCAGTCCCATCACTTCATGGCAAATAGATGGGGAAACAGTGGAAACAGTGACAGACTATTTTTCTCGGCTCCAAAATCACTGCGGATAGTGACTGACTGCAGCCATGAAATTAAAAGACGCTTACTCCTTGGAAGAAAAGGTTATTACCAACCTAGACAGCATATTGAAAAGCAGAGACATTACTTTGCCAACAAAGGTCCGTCTAGTCAAGGCTATGGTTTTTCCAGTGGTCATGTATGGATGTGAGAGTTGGACCATAAAGAAAGATAAGCACCAAAGAATTGATGCTTTTGACCTGTGGTGTTGGAGAAGACTCTTGAAAGTCCCTTGGACAGCGAGGAGATCCAACCAGTCCATCCTAAAGGAGATCAATCCTGAGTGTTCTTTGGAAGGACTGATGCTGCAGCTGAAACTCCAATACTTTGGTGACCTGATGCGAAGAGCTGACTCATTTGAAAAGACCCTGATGCTGGGGGGGATTGAGGGCAGGAGGAGAAGGGGATGACAGGACTACATGGTTGGATGACATCACCAACTCAATGGACATGAGTTTGAGTAAATCCGGGAGTTGGTGATGGACAGGGAGGCCTGGTGTGCTGTGGTCCATGGGGTCGAAAAGAGTCAGACATGACTGAGTGACTGAACTGAACTGAGGGGAAGTGAGGCAGGTCTATGAGACTCACCAGGCAGCAATCCATATTAAGGTAAAAGTGACGGATATGGGATCAGACACATTATACGAACCAGCACTGTAAGCAGGCAACAGTCAAACCTGTGACCCAATGTTACAGTCCGGTTATCTGTCAAACAAACATGGCCTAAGGTAAACGAGGTTAGAATAACAATGGTAATGGTCCATGTTCTTTAACTGGAGACAGAGTCACTCTCCATGACAGTTCGCTTCTTTAGGCAGCTTCCCAACAGGAATCCTATTCTTTCAAGCACAGTGCTCATAAATACTCTGACAACTGACGTGTTCAGGTGACTTACAGCTAAAAAGTATGAAAGCCAAGGATATGGGGGAAGAATGAATATCACCCTTGTATGTAACCTAGAAAGCAATTTGTCAAAGAGTGTATGACAAGATCTGTTTAAGATTAGAAAGAGGTTGACTTGGGATTACAGAATAGTGAAATTAATCTTAAAAGTATATATTGTGTATTGAGAAGAAGTTTTATGTGTGGTCAAGTGATTTTACAATGCAATTAATTATTTTTAAAGAAAATTGATAGTCTCATTTTTTTTAATTTTACTTTTTCAATTGTTTTATTCGACGTTAATTTTATTCAAAGGTCTTTAAATTAAAAGATCAGTTATAAAGCATACTTTTCTAGGACAGGTATTTGGTCAACTAAGTGATCTAGAAGTAGCATCAGTTCAGTCAGTTCAGTAGCTCAGTTGTGTCTGACTCCTTGTGACCCCATGGACTGCAGCCCGCCAGGCCTCCCTGTCCATCACCAATTCCCGGGATTTGCTCAAACTCATGTCCATTGAGTCAGTGATGCCATACAACCATCTCATCCTCTATTGTCCCCTTCTCTTCCCACCCTCAATCCTTCCCAGCATCAGGGTCTTTTCAAATGAGTCAGTTCTTCGCATCAGGTGGCCAAAGTATTGGAGTTTCAGCTTCAGCATCAGTCCTTCCAATGAACATTCAGGACTACTCTCCTTTAGGATTGACTGGTTGGATCTCCTTGTTGTCCAAGGGACTCTCAAGAGACTTCTCCAACACCACAGTTCAAAAGCATCAATTCTTCAGCACTCAGCTTTCTTTACAATCCAACACTCACATCCATACATGACCACTGGAAAAACCATAGCTTTGTCTAGATGGACCTTTGTTGGCAAAGTAATGTCTCTGCTTTTCAATATGCTGTCTAGGTTGGTCATAACTTTTCTTTCAAGGAGTAAGCATCTTTTAATCTCATGGCTGCAATCACCATCTGCAGTGATTTTGGAGCCCAAAAAAATAAAATCTGTCACTATTTCCACTGTTTCCCCATCTATTTGCCATGAGGTGATGGGACCAGATGCCATGATCTTAGTTTTCTGAAAGTTGAGTTTTAAGCCAACTTTTTCACTTTCCTCTTTCACTTTCATCAAAAGGCTTTTTAGGTCTTCTTCATTTTCTGCCATAAGGGTGGTGTCATCTGCATATCTGAGGTTATTGATATTTCTCCCAGCAATCTTGATTCCAGCTTGTGCTTCATCCAGTCCAGCATTTCTCATGATGTACTCTGCATATATGTTAAATGAGCAGCGTGACAATATAGAGTTGACATACTCCTGTCCCTATTTGGAACCAGTCTGTTGTTTTATGTCCAGTTCTAAATGTCACTTCTTGACCTGCAAACAGATTTCTCAAGAGGCAGGTCAGGTGGTCTGGTATTCCCATCTCTTTCAGAATTTTCACAGTTTGTTGTGATCCACACAGTCAAAGGCTTTGGCATAGTCAATAAAGCAGAAGTAGATGCTTTTCTGGAACTCTCTTGCTTTTTCTATGGTCCAGCGGATGTTGGCAATTTGACCTCTGGTTCTTCTGCCTTTTCTAAATCTAGCTTGAGCATCTGGAAGTTCATGGTTCATGTACTGTTGAAGCCTGGCTTGGAGAATTTTGAGCATTACTTTACTAGTGTGTGAGATCAGTGCAATTGTGTTGTAGTTTGAGCATTCTTTGGCATTGCCTTTCTTTGGGATTGGAATGAAAACTGACCTTTTCCAGTCCTGTGGCCACTGCTGAGTTTTCCAAATTTGCTGGCATATTGAGTGCAGCACTTTCACAGCATCATCTTTCAGGATTTGAAATAGCTCAACTGGAATTCCATCACCTCTACTAGCTTTATTTGTAATGATGCTTCCTAAGGCCCAGTTGACTTCAAATTCCAGGATGTCTGGCTCTAGGTGAATGATCTTACCATCGTGGTTATCTGAGTCATGAAGATCTGTTTGTACAGTTCTGTGTATTCTTGCCACCTCATCTTAATATCTTCTGCTTCTATTAGATCCATACCATTTCTGTCCTTTATGGAGCCCATCTTTGCATGAAATGTTCCCTTGATATCTCTAATTTTCTTGAAGCGATCTCTAGTCTTTCCCATTCTATTGTTTTCCTCTATTTCTTTGCATTGATCACTGAGGAAGGCTTTCATATCTCTCCTTGCTCTTCCTTGGAACTCTACATTCAAATGGGTACATCTTTCTTTTTCTCCTTTGCCTTTCGCTTTTCTTCTTTTCATAACTGTTTGTAAGGCCTCCCCAGACAACCATTTTGCCTTTTGCATTTCTTTTTCTTGAAAAGTAGTAGCATAGTCATTTAGAAACACATTTCTATTTGGCCACAAGATGGCAGCACATGCAAGGATGCCTATTTACAGTAATTTGTATTGCATGCTCAGTCCCTAAGTCATGTCTGACTCTTTTTGAGACCCCATGGACTGTAGCCCATCAACTTCCTCTGTCCATGGGATTTCCCAGGCAAGAACCCTGGAGTGGGTTGCCATTCCCTTTTCCAGGGAATATTTTTATTATTGTATAGTTAATGTATCCTTTGGGGGATATGTAAAGAATGATTCAAAGGTGAATTCCATCTATATAATGTAACCAGTTTACATTATTGCTTATTTTATATTTTGTTCGTGTTCTTATGTTCTACAGCAATGTGTATATTTTACTCCATAATGCAGGAGATAAACTTGTTTTATAAATTAAGCTACCTGGTGAAAAATCTATTTACTTTAAGTGCAGTGGGAGAAGACAATATCCTGAATCATGAATCTTGTTTGGCCTCTCTTCTGACTTAACTGACTTGGCGAGAGAAAAATCTCAAACTATTGTTCCCTCTGAAACGTTCCCCCTGATTCCACGTGGCTCCATAATTTACACTGGTCTCTGCTTAGTTTAGGTCACTGAGGTTTTCCATGACTATCCTGTAAAAAGTAATGACACAATAAAGTCCCTTCCTCCTGTAATACACCTTCTCCCCTTACCCTGATTTGTTGTAAAAATCTACATTTATCATCACTCAGTCTACTTGTGTTGTTGCTTATTTGTGTTCCCATGTAATGAGATGTAAGCTTCACACAGACAGATTTTGTCAGCTTTGTTCATTGTTGTGTCTAAAGCCTCTGGAACAGTTCCTGCTTACGGAGCACATGTCAAGAAACAGGTGCTGAAGGGGGTGCCATGGAGAATGGAACAAAGAAGTATAGTAAGATGGTAGGTATATTTAAGGGGCTCCCCTGGTGGCTCAGCTGGTAAAGAATCCACGTGCAATGCAGGAGACCTGGGTTCGATCCCTGGGTTGGGAAGATCCCCTGGAGGAGGCCTGGCAAACCACTGTAGTATTCTTGTCTGGAGAATCCCCACGGAAGAGGAGCTTGGTGGGCTACAGGCCATGGGTTACAAAGAGTCGGACACGACTAAGCACAGCAAAGATGTATTTAAGCAGGACAGGTATTGTAAAGGAGAGTCCTAATCTAAGCTACAACGGTAGACGTTCTATTTCTGTTCTGTTCCACTGATGAGGCACTTGGATTGTTTTTCAAACTTTGTGGGTCTGGGGTTTCTATTTAGTCAACACAGATGATAAAGCCATTTTTACTCACATCTAAACAAAGGTATGAATCTTCAAACATGTGATGACTTCAAAATTTATATCTCCAGCCTGGATACCCTTTTTTCACTCCAGACCTCAGTGTCCACTCTACGTCTCTATTTGATGGTCTTGTGGACTCCTCACATCTAAACACTGAACTCCTGGCAGTTCTGTCTTTTTGGTGATTCAGGTCAAAACCCATGGGTTTGTTCTTGCCTCCTTTCTCCCACATCCTAACTTCTAATTTATCTGTATATACTTCTAGCTTCCTTGCCTTAAGAGATACAAACTCTGACCACTATTCTCCATCTTCACAATGGTCAGCCAGGCCCAAGGTACTCCCCTTCCTGGAATAGATGAGCGCAGTAGCTTCCTAACTGGTCTCCTGATTCTTCTCTGTCCCATCAGTTTGTTTTTAACCCAACATCCAAGGTGACTTTGTTAAATCGTGTGATAACCTTGCTCTTCCGCTCCCAAACATCAGTGGCTTCCCATCTCACTCAAGAATGGTTAAACCAGCAATACCAAGCAGGGATACCCTCTGACATAGGCACTTGCTCCTTACTCCTGTGATCTCATCTCATATCAGTTCTCCTCACCACCCCCACCGCTCACTCTCCTTGTTTATACAAGGTTCCTCTTCGCTCACATAATAGGTTCTTTGCCATTCCTTAAACATGCCAACCAGACTTCTCCAGAAGGCTGTTTAGACCTGCCTGGACCACTCTTTCTCTATTTACCTGCTATGACTATACCCTCACCTCCTTCAAGCTGATGTTCAACGTTTACATTTTCACAGAGGCCTCTCTGATCACTGTTACTACATTTTATGTCCTCCAATTACCACTATCCCCATGTCTTGCTTAATTTTTCTATAATTCAGGCTACTATTACTTAACACGGTGTATTTTCTGTTAGTTTTGCCCATTGACTTTCTTTTTCTACCAGAGCATAAGCTCCATAAAGGGAAACTGTCGCTTGTGTTTTAACAGAGCACTTGTGATCATGGAAAAGGCTGACAGTCCTCCACTTCCCTCATCTTATCTGCCGAGAGCACCCACAAACAAACATTTGAATTGCCCAGCTAGAGTCATGACACTTTGTTATAACTAATCACATATGTATGCGCTTTCCTCATTAGATAGGATCCTCTTGTTGTTGTTCAGTCTGTAAATTTTGTCTGAGTCTCTTTGCAACCCCATGGACTGTAGCACACCAGGCTTCCCTGTCCTTCTCTATCTCCCATAGTTGGCTCAAATTCACGTCCATTGAGTCAGTGATGCCATACAACCATCTCATCCTCTATCGCGACCTTCTCCTCCTGCCTTCAATCCTTCCCAGCATTGGGATCTTTTCCAACGAGTTGACTCTTCACATCGGCCAAAATATTGGAACTTCAGCTTCAGCATCAGTCCTTCCATTGAATATTCAGGGTCCATTTCCTTTAGGATTGACTGGTTTGATCTCTTTGATGTTCAGGGGACTCTCAAGAGTCTTCTCCAGCGCCACAGTTTGAAAGCATCAATTCTTCAGTGCTCAGCCTTCTTTATGGTCCAACTCTCACATCCATACATGACTACTGGAAAAACCATAACTTTGACTATATAGAACTCTGTCAGCCAAGCCATATCTCTGCTTTTTAATATGCTGTCTAGTTTTATCATAGCTTTTCTTCCAAGAAGCAAGCGTCTCTTAATTTCATGGCTGCAGTCACCATCTACAGCGATTTTGGAGCCCAGGAAAATAAAGTCTGTCACTGTTTCCATTTGAGATATTTTATTTTGTTTCATTTTTATTTCTATCTCCAGCAAGGTGGCTGGATGATGAAAGATATTCAGTAAACATTTTAACTGAAAGGGACCATATAAAAACATTCATAGTATATAGCTAGAACATAACAGTATATTAACAAACACACCAGAATTTATAAGTATAATGAAATATTTCTTTTTTATTTATCTTCAAAGAAGTTTCATTTTGTTACTGAGTCCAAGCTCATACTTCATGCCACATGACAGGCCAATAAATCAAGAGAGAAGCTGTTAGGGCAAGAAATAGTAACTTTATTCAGAAAGCCAGCAGACTGAGAAGATGATGGACTAGTTTTGCCCAGAACTACCTTGCCTGAGTTAGAATTCAGACTTCTTTTATGCAAAGGGAAGGAAGTTAAATCAAACTTCCTTCTGGTCAGCCTCTGGAGGCTGTGTTAATTTCTTCCTCCCTGTAGTCATTCAAACTGGTCAGAATGTTTCCTATGACCTAAACAAAGGTATTTTAGCTTAATGTTCATTACCCAGAAAGCAAGGTTTCCAGAGATGGGTTACTATGCATAAATTAAGCTTATAAGCAATGTCCCTTTGGTCATTAACTTGTGGTGGTGGTGGTGGGTTAGTTGCTCAGTCGTGTCTGACTCTTGTGACCCCCATGCTCTTCAGCCTGCCAGGCTCCACTGTCCATGGGATTTCCCAGGCAAGAATACTGGAGTGGGTTGATTAACTTGTAAGAGAATATGAAGGTTCTCCCTTATTACATCTTGGGAATCAAAAACATACAATTTGCCTTTATGGGGAGGAACATTTCCTTTGTAATTGCCTTCAATGTCTGAACCAGGTTTTAAAAATCTTATCAATCACGTCAAATCATCCTTTGAAGGTAGATTTGTTTTAAGGGCAACTCAATTTGGAGCTAAAATTAGTGAATACAGCGCATGTCATCTGGAATCCAAAACAAGTTGTGGTGATAATGTAAGATTTATCTTGTCTCATATAACTTGTAAACTGGCTCTTATTATAAATTTTTAAAATATATTTCAATGATGATGACTAAATAATCCAGTGACAAACAGACCATCTAACCTTACTTGGAAGTGTAATGTGTATTTTTGTTTTTTTGAAAAATTAGGAACAGTCTTTCAGGCACATCTTGAAACAATCTTATTTTTTTCCAAAGAGTAAAAGTGAGACAGTAGCAGGCTTAATTACATATTCCACAATGTCAGAGTAAGACATACTAAAAACAATACAGACTAGGAAACAAATAGTCAAAATCTTTATTGAGTTCCTGAAGATGTTTCTTGACCATATATCCAAGTCATTTCCTGCTGTGGTCACAGATAAGATATATATATATATATATATTGGACTTACGTAACTAAGAGACCTCACATTTCTTTCAGTTTTGCTAGATCACTGTACTTGAACTCTCTCAGTACTCATTCATTCAACACACAAAAATGGTCCATTAGGAGAAAAACATAATTGTTAGCTGGAAAACAGTAAGGTCTCATATACAGGAGTAATTATTATTTAAATACCTAATTAGAGAAACCTGATTAAAATTTAAAATAATAATCGAGATGCAGAAGTATATAATTAGGTGCTAAAATAAGCAGATGAAAAATTAAGTGCTACAGGAATTCATATACATGAGTGCCAAAGATATTGAGGTATTTAAAAAAGAAATTGGGCTTGAGCTAAAGAGCTGAGAGTTTAAGGGGCAAGCAGCATGACAAGCACAAGATAAGACAAAGTTGGAAGAGCACAGTTTTGAGGCACAGAGCATTATGAAGTATTCATAGAAGACATAGGCGAATAGTTGAGGGGAAAAGAGTAGTTAGAAAGCATGTTATAAGCAGGATGGGAGATTTGAGTTCTGTCTTTCAAGATAGCTGAGGGTTTTTGAGGAAAAGAATGACCTAGAATTGGTATTTTAAAGATACTAATGTGGCTGCTGAGTGAAAAAGGAATTGAAAAAGAGATAAATTGTTTTTAAAAATAATAATTTCAAATAAGAAGCTATTGCTGAAATCATCAAATGCTCTCATCTGACTCAACCAGCCAAACATCTACAGCTCTGGCTGTGCATGTTTGGGTTTTGTGTCATCATCAGTTAATGCGTAGGGCTCTCCTGGTGGTTCAGATGGTAAAGAACCTGTCTGTAATGCAGGAGACCCCAGTTTGATCACTGGGTTGGGATGATCTCCTTGAGAAGGGAATGGCTACCCACTCTGGTATTCTTGCCTAGAGAATTCCATGGACAGGGGAGCCTGGCTGGCTACAGTCCTTGGGGTCACAAAGAGTTGGACACGACTGAGCAACTAACACTTTCCCTTTCAGTCAAAGCATAGACGGATGTTCCCTGGATCTATCTACATGAAATGTCTCTAGCACAGATAGTTGTTTTTTTTTAAATGTGGATTCTGACCATCCTCTAACTCTTGGGTCTATATTATGGCTAATTCTGTCTACTGCTTGACTACTAAAATGTAAATTAAAAAAAAGAAACTCATCTGTGTTCATTAAGTTAGTTTATTAAAAAGAACTCATGGGGATATATCTCCAATGAAATTAATGCACTTATCTTTAATAACAATATTTTCTAAAATCCTTAGACTTACCATTACTTTTGTAGACTTAAAAAGAAATATTCACAGCCTAAAAGTGACATTTTCAATTAGATTTTCAATTACTTCATGTTCATGAAACTGTAAATGATTTAAAAGTGGGGAAGTGAGAAATATTTGTGATGTGACCACGAGGAAGGTCAAAATATTCTCTGTTCTATCCAAGCAACTTGTAAACTAGGTCAATACAGTCCTTGGCTCAATTATTTCTTTCTTTATACTCAACTTTGACTCCAAATAAATTGAGTTAGCCTATATAAAATACAGGAAGATTACTCAAATGCTCAAAGTAGAAGTAAAAAAAAAAACAAAAACACATGATCCTAAGAAACATAAAGTCAAGTCAGTAAAAGCCTTGTTTTAAAAAGAGCTATAAAATTAACTTGATTATGGTAGTCTTTTCACAGTGTATACATTTATCAAATCATCTTATTGTACAGTAAAACCATACAATTTCATTTGTCAATTGTACCCCAATAAGACTGGAAAAATAAATAACTAAAGCCACAATACTTCTATTGTTGCTAAGTCACTTCAGTTGTATCCAACTCTGTGTGACCCCATAGACGGCAGCCCACCAGGCTCTCCCGTCCCTAGGATTCTCCAGGCAAGAACACTGGAGTGGGTTGCCATTTCCTTCTCCAATGCATGAAAGTGAAAAGTGAAAGTGAAGTCGCTCAGTCATGTCCGACCCTCAGCGACCCCATGGACTGCAGCCTTCCAGGCTCCTCTGTCCATGGGATTTTCCAGGCAGGAGTACTGGAGTGGGGTGCCATTGCCTTCTCCACAATACTTCTATATATATACAAAAATAGTTGGAGGAAAGATCTAAATAGATATTTCTTCAAAGAAGATGTATAAATACCAATAGCACATGTTAAGCATACTTACTTATCATGGGAATGCAAATCAAAAGCACAAGGAGATACCACTTCACAACTATTAGGATGATAAGTAATCAAAGAGATTAGTAACAAACATTAGTGAGGAGGTGAAGAAATTTAAACCTTCCCACACTGATGGTGAGAATATGAAATTTGAAAAATATTTTGGAGAACAGTCTGGCATTTCCTTAAAATGTTACCAAAGAGTTACCAACTTATCCAGCAATTGCAAGAAGACATTTGGAGAGTAAGGTGAAAATTATGATTAACTTGCCCTTTTTTCTTGAGAAATGACAGGGTCAGGCCTTCATAGAGTATTTGCTTCTCTCTCCACACTCGAAAGGGCTTTCCTTATAGCTCAGTTGGTAAAGAATCTGCCTGCAATGCAGGAGACCTGGGTTTGATCCCTGGGTTGGGAAGATCCCCTGGAGAAAGAAATGACAATCCACTCCAGTATTCTTGCCTGGAGAATCCCATGGACAGACGAGTCTGGCGGGCTATAAAGTCCATGGGTTCCCAAGAGTCGACTTAGTGACTAAACCACCACCACCACCGCCACCACTCTAAATATCTTCCTCAATTCCTGGAAGTATTATAGAGATCTCTACAGGAAATGTTCAATAATTCCACTAGAGTTCTATTTTCTCCTCTCTTTGAGATGAAGACATATCAGATCAGATTAGATCAGTTGCTCAGTCGTGTCCGACTCTTTGCGACCCCATGAATCGCAGCACGCCAGGCCTCCCTGTCCATCACCAACTCCCGGAGTTCACTCAGACTCACGTACATCAAGTCAGTGATGCCATCCAGCCATCTCATCCTCTGTCGTCCCCTTCTCCTCTTGCTCCCAATCCCTCCCAGCATCAGAGTCTTTCCCAATGAGTCAACTCTTCGCATGAGGTGGCCAAAGTACTGGAGTTTCAGCTTCAGCATCATTCCTTCCAAAGAAATCCCAGGGCTGATCTCCTTCAGAATGGACTGGTTGAATCTCCTTGCAGTCCAAGGGACTCTCAAGAGTCTTCTCCAACACCACAGTTCAAAAGCATCAATTCTTTGGCGCTCAGCTTTCTTCGTAGTCCAACTCTCACATCCATACATGACCACTGGAAAAACCATAGCCTTGACTAGACGAACCTTTGTTGGTAAAGTAATGTCTCTGCTTTTTAATATGCTATCTAGGTTGGTCAAAACTTTCCTTCCAAGGAGTAAGCGTCTTTTAATTTCATGGCTGCAGTCACCATCTGCACTGATTTTGGAGCCCCCCAAAATAAAGTCAGCCACTGTTTCCCCTGTTTCCCCATCTATTTCCCATGAAGTGATGGGACCAGATGCCATGATCTTCATTTTCTGAATGTTGAGCTTTAAGCCAACTTTTTCACTCTCCTCTTTCACTTTCATCAAGATGCTTTTTAGTTCCTCTTCACTGTCTGCCATAAGGGTGATGTCATCTGCATATCTAAGGTTATTGGTATTTCTCCCGGCAATCTTGATTCCAGCTTGTGTTTCTTCCAGTCCAGTGTTTCTCATGATGTACTCTGCATATAAGTTAAATAAACAAGGTGACAATATACAGCCTTGACGTACTCCTTTTCCTATTTGGAACCAGTCTGTTGTTCCATGTCCAGTTCTAACTGTTGCTTCCTGACCTGTGTACAAATTTCTCAAGAAGCAGATCAGGCGGTCTGGTATTCCCATCTCTTTCAGAATTTTCCACAGTTTATTGTGATCCACACAGTCAAAGGCTTTGGCATAGTCAATAAAGCAGAAATAGATGTTTATCTGGAACTCTCTTGCTTTTTTCATGATCCAGCGGATGTTGGCAATTTGATCTCTGATTCCTCTGCCTTTTCTAAAACCAGCTTGAACATCAGGAAGTTCACGGTTCACATATTGCTGAAGCCTGGCTTGGAGAATTTTGAGCATTACTTTACTAGCGTGTGGAGATGAGTGCAATTGTGCAGTAGTTTGAGCATTCTTTGGCACTGCCTTTCTTTGGGATTGGAATGAAAACTGCCCTTTTCCAGTCCTGTGGCCACTGCTGAGTTTTCCAAATTTGCTGGCATATTGAGTGCAGCACTTTCACAGCATCATCTTTCAGGATTTGGAATAGCTCAACTGGAATTCCATCACCTCCACCAGCTTATACATCCATTTAATATAAAGGAGTGAAACTTTACAGATTTTCTTAAAAGGTATATAACATAAACAAACCACCATTTGGCTACCATAGCTATTAGAAATGAATTGCTAAATGAACAGAAAAAAAAGTAGGCTAAATAAGGACCTGGTAATATAGTTTCTGTTTCAAGAGACAGAAATTGTAAGCATGTTAACAAAGCTAATAACTTTGTTATAATAAGGCAGAATAACTTAGCATTCAAGGCAAGAGAGAAAAATAAAGGCATTATGATTTATAAAGAACTGAACCAAAATCTCTTGCTGAATTTAGAACTTACAGCATTTTGGGCATTTTATATTAATCCCTTGTTTACAATATGATCTATATATAAGCAAGTCTATGATTGGCTTTTTTTTTAATTTTTTAAAATTTTTGTCAAGGTGTAGTTGATGTACAATATTGTGTTAGTTTCAGGTATACAGCAAAGTGAATCAATTATGTATATATCCAAAGTGAATCAATTATGCATATATCCAATTCTTTTTAGATTCTTTCATTATTAAATGAAAGATACTATTCAGGAACTCTATTTCCTTCTAGTAAGATAAACTGTGCCCATTTTGAAGAAGGATATTTTAGCACATTTACCATTTTGTTAACTTTAACAAAATGACATGTTAATGTCTGTATTCCTAGACCTCCAGGCCTAGGATACACCTTTTTGGGTCTTGCCTTTGGTTCTACATCAAAGTAATTGACAAGTTCTACTCACATTCTTTATTTAAGTTCCATTTTCCCTGCACTGCAATATGGCATTGGCATAAAAATAGACACCTAGAACAATGGAACAAAACCGAGAGTCCAAATATAAACCCACGCATACATGGTCAATTAATTTATGACAGGCAGCCAAGAATATACAATGGGGAAAGGTCAGTCTTTTCGATAAATGGTGTCAGGAATACTGGACAGTTCAGTTCAGCCACTCAGTCATGTCCGACTCTTTGCAACCCCGTGGACTGCAGCTTGCCAGGCCTCCCTGTCCATCACCAACTCCCAGAGTTTACTCAGACTCATGTTCATTGAGTTAGTGATCCCATCCAACCATCTTATCCTCTGTCATCCCCTTCTCCTCCTGCTTTCAATCCTTTCCAGCATTAAGGTCTTTTCCAATGAGTCAGTTCTTCCCATCAGGTGGCCAAAGTGTTGGAGTTTCAGCTTCAGCATCAGTTCTTCCAATGAACACTCAGGACTGATCTCCTTTAGGATTGACTGGTTGGATCTCCTTGCAGTCCAAGGGACTCTCAAGAGTCTTCTCCAACACTACAGTTCAAAAGCATCAATTCTTTGGTGCTCAGCTTTCTTTATATCCAACATCCATTGGATCATGGAAAAAGCAAGAGAGTTCCAGACAAACATCTACTTCTGCTTTATTGACTATGCCAAAGCCTTTGACTGTATGGATCACAACAAACTGTGGAAAATTCAAGAGATGGGAATACCAGATCACCTGACCTGCTTCTTGAGAAATCTGTATGCAGGTCAAAAAGCAACAGTTAGAACTGGACATGGAACAACAGACTGCTTCCAAATCAGAAGAGTACGTCAAGGCTGTATATTGTCACCCTGCTTATTTAACTTATATGCAGAGTACATCATGAGAAACGCTGGGATGGATGAAGCACAAACTGAAATCAAGGTTGCTGGGAGAAATACCAATAACCTCAGATATGCAGATGACACCACCCTTATGGCAGAAAGCCAAGTAGAACTAAAGAGCCTCTTGAAGAAAGTGAAAAAGAAGAGTGAAAAAATTGGCTTAAAACTCAACATTCAGAAAACTAAGATCATGGCATCTGGTCTCATTACTTCATGGCAAATAGATTGGGAAACAATGGAAACAGTGAGAGACTAATTTTTGGGGCTCCAGAATCACTGCAGATGGTGATTGCAGCCATGAAATTAAAAGACGCTTACTCCTTGGAAGAAAAGTTATGACCAACCTAGACAGCTTACTAAAAAGCAGAGACATTACTTTGCCAACAAAGGTCTGTCTAGTCAAAGCTATAGTTTTTCCAGTCGTCACGTATGGATGTGGGAGTTGAAATACGGGACAGCCACATGCAAAATGAAACTGGACTCCACCTGGCCTACTCAAAATAGATTAAAGACTTGAGCATAAAACCTGAAACCATAAAATTCTTAGAAGAAAAGTGGTAAGCTTTTCGACATTGGTCAAGGCAATGGTTCTTTGGATTCATAAAAAGCGAAAGCAACAAAAGCAAAACTAAACAAGTAGAACTATATCAAAGTAAAAAGCTTCTTTCTATACAGCAAAGAAAACTATTAACAACATTCAAAAGCAACCTATGGGATGGAAGAAAATATATCCAAAACATTAATATGATAATGAATTAACATCCAAAAAAAATCTATAAAGAGCTCATGGAACTCAATAGCAAAAAGCAAGCAATCCAGTTTAAAAATGGGCAGAGGGTCTAGTTAGACATTTTTCCAAAGAAGACAAACACAAAGCCTACAAGTACATGAAAAGGTGACTAACATTACTAATCATCTATAAAACACAAATTAAAGTGATATTTCACTTTCACTTTGGTTTCTAACTCTCCTTAGAATGGATATTATCAGAAAGACAAGAAACAATAAGTATTGGCTGGGAATCCTAGTACCCTGTTGGTGGGAATGTAAATTGGTGCAGCCACTGGCAAACAGAATGGTTGTTCCTCAAAAAAATTAAAACTAGAATTACCCTAAGATCCAGAAATTCTCCTTCTGGGTTTCTATTTGAAGGAAACAAAAACAAGAACTCAAATATCTGCAGCCCCATGTTAATTGCAACATTACTTACGATAACCAAGGCATGCAAACAACCTAAGTGTCTGCTGATGGATGCATGGGTAGAGAAAATGTGGTATATATATATATATATATATATATATATATATATATATATATATACAATGGTATATTATTCAGCCATAAAAAGAATGAAAGCTTGCCATTTGCAACAATATAAATGAATCTCAAAGGCATTATACTACTGAAATAAGTCAGAGAAGAGAAATATTGTATAATTTCACTTATATGTGAATCAAAAAAAGAAAAAAAAATGACCACATAATTAAAAGTACAAAGAACAGTTCAGTGATTGCCAGAGGTGGGGGTGGGAATGGGGTGAAATAAGCAAAGGTGATCAGAAAGTACAAACTTTCAGTTATAAATAAGTTTTGAGATACACTGTCCAGCAGGGTGACTATAGGTAATATTACTGATTGCATAGGTGAAAGTTGCTAAGAGAGTAAATCTTAAAAGTCCTTTTTATCACGAGAGAAAAAAGCATTCCCATGTGTGGTGGTGGATGGTAACTAGACATACTGTGGTGATCACTTTGCTGTATATTATGCAAATATATATATATCAAATCATTTATATAGTATAACTAAAACTAGCTCAATGTTGTGCATCAATTATATCTCAGTGTTTTAAAATGCACTATCTTTAGCTCTTACATTTCTTACTCTCTAGCAGTTTATAGTCTGGTGTTTTATATTCTCATGGATGAATTCTCTTTGTAGTTCCTGTGGATCACAGTACACCAAAACAAGGTAAATTACAGAACAGTGTTTAATCAGCAGATAGATTATGCAGTTCAGTGCATCCTTCATTGCCAAGAATAGACGCTTTGGCATAGTACACAGGGAGATCAACACGATGGTATCATGAGATACTAGCCCCCCCATGAAAAGAAAAGAGTAGTCTGGCTCTTAATTTGTTCAAGCTAATGATAACTCCCAGTTTTAGGGAGACCAGAAAACAAATAATAACAGAATATGGCAACATTAAAACTGTCTAGCGTTACTAGAATTTGTGAAAATGCCAAATTATAAGCTTGTACTTTATAGACCTTTTGATAAAGAATTTTTACACTATGAAAAAAATAACAAAGCAGTTTCTACATGGTTTCTACTGCCTGTTCCTGTATTTAAACTGAGATACTTCCTCCACTATCCACATGATTTTTTTACCAGCCCCCACTGCTGCTTAGAACTATTAGAGGAGCTTATTGTATGATCAGAAAATTGAGTCAGTTCTTTAGAAATCAAACTTATTTCCTAGAAAAAATAATATTATGCTTATAGCCTATCTGACTCACAGTGTGCTCAAATATAGCAGTAATAACACTGTTGACTCCAGCATTGTACTCCAGGCCCTCTCAGGGGATATGAAAAATGAATTCCAATTTGGGATGACAGGGACCACATCCCACTGCTGTAACTCTTTTGAACCATTGTTCAATCACAGAATGATTATTAGGACTTGGACAAACAGTTCAGGGGCTTTCCTGGTGGCTCAGATGGTAAAGAATCTGCCTGCAATGCAGGAGACCTGGGTTCTATCCCTGGGTTAGGAAGATCCCCTGGAGGCAACCCACTGCAGTATTCTTGCCTGGAGAATCTCCATGGACAGAGGAGCCTGGCAGGCTACAGTCCATAGGGTCGCAAAGAGTCAGACACCACTGAACGACTAAGCACAGCACAGCAAAGAGTTCCAGACATCTGAGGCTTGGGTGAAGGACAGTGGAGAGTGAGAATAGTCCTCTGAGGTCCTTCCTTCTACATCAGCTTCTAAGTACATATCTCATAAGGCCCTCTAGGGATATTTCTGAGAATGGCCCACTGATTCCCAGTTCAACTACACTGACCTGTCCCTCCTTCCCGTAGTTTGTCTCCTCCCCCAGGCCACTGCCCTGCAAAACTAAAGTTATTCTCTAGTCTCCACATCTGTGGGAATTGTTCTTTGGAGCAGAGGTTTTCTTTTTCTTTCTTTTTTTTAACTAAGACCCACAGTAATAGAAGCATTTTACATCATAATTAAATAGATATATTCTTGTGGCTCAGCTGGTAAAGAATCCACCTTCAATGTGGTAGACTGGGGTTCAACCCCTGGGCTGGGAAGATCCCTGGAGAAGGGAAAGGCTACCTGCTCCAGTAATCTGGCCTGGAGAATTCCATGGACTATATAGTCCATGGGGTCTCAAAGAGTCAGACACGACTGAGTGACTTTCACTCTCACTGCATGTTATGTATAACTCTTCAGTTATGTATAACTGAAAAAAAAGTTCTATGGACCAAAACTCAACATACTATGTGATATGCTCAATGAGAATTTCTGTTCCATTCTAGTGTATGAAAAAAATGTTTGTGAAACTAATTTCCAGTCCAGGTTCGATGCATGATACAGGGTGCTCGGGGCTGGTGCACTGGGATGACCCAGAGTGATGGTACGGGGAGGGAGGTGGGAGGGGTGTTCAGGATGGGGAACACGTGTACACCCGTGGCAGATTCATGTTGATGTATGGCAAAACCAATACAATATTGTAATTAGCCTCCAATTAAAATAAATGAATTTATATATATAAAAAATGTTAGTCACAGCTCACTAAACTTATTTCATGACTGACTTATAGGTTACATCCCATTGTTTGAAGAACTCATTTTAAGGTTTTAAATATATATTTTTAATAATAATTGTTTTAAAGTTTAAACTAACAAGGAAAAATTCACAAAATTTCTAAAAATGTGACTCTGCTGGTTTGACTCTCTAGGTGTTGAAGCTCATTCCTACTTTTGGAAAACTCTCCACCTCTTGATACCTGAGGAGGCAGGGCTTTCTCTTACAGCAAAATAATCCCTTTCCCCTACCCAAACACCTCTTTCTCTTCCCACTAGAAATGAGGGATAAGTACCACCTTCCTCCTTGGTCTGGAGCATGAGAGCCTCGGGCAGCCTGAATTATTCTTGGCCACAGACACCGTGGTACGACCGTGTACACTATCTGATGCTGGATAGACCTGTACGCGAGATGCTGCATCCAGTATCCGTCTGGAAGAACAGCAGTGTCTGCATCCACAGGGTGTTTGGTGGTGTATTTTAGCCACAGTCAGGCCAGGCTCCTTCAATTTTTGCCTGCCCTATGTCTTATTCTCCGCTATACTGACAATTCTTCTCCTGTTTAAATCTGCACAGTGTAAGGTGATTTCTCTTGTTTGCAATCAGTTGCAATAATTTCCCTAAGGTTTAATTACATTGGGGATTTTAGCTCTACTTTATGCAAAAAAAAAAAAAATATTCTTTCTTGGCAATTCTCAGCAAAATGTGCATTAGAAGTTCAGGAAAGATAAGGTTGGGGAATTCTGAGATGAAAGTTTAACTGGGAGATTGAGTATGTGGCTTGTTGATGAGACATTATGTTGAGGAAGAATGCATCTTGGAGTTTTCCACCTTTCCTTTCCAATTAGCTTCCTCATTATTTTCCTTCTTATTGACAAAAACTGTGGGATTACTAAAAGATCAAGATTCAAAGTCATAGGCAAAGAAAAAAAAGGAACCCTAGTTGCAGCATTGGGGAAAAAAAGCAAGCCATCGTGGTGACCTCCAGAGACAGACTTTCACATACAAGAGGCCAGTCCCAGGTATATAAGAGTAAAGAACTATGCTGCTGCTGCTGCTAAGTCTCTTCAGTCGTGTCCGACTCTGTGCGACCCCATAGATGGCAGCCCACCAGGCTCCCCCGTCCCTGGGATTCTCCAGGCAAGGAAGCTAAAATATCTACTACCCATGAGCATTCATCTGAGTATAAATAATAATGATTCTTATTAAATAATATAAATACTTAAATAATTAAAATTATTTTATTTTATTGACAGGCTGTGATATCCAGTTTAGTGCTTCCCAATCAAGAGCTAGATTAACAGTATAAATTCTCTGATTGGTTCATCCGGATGGTACTCAATTTCTGTACAGTTTCTAGTCAATAGGACTGAAACAAAGAGTACCCAGGTATTATAAAGACACAGGTTGGTTGAGGCAAACACTCATTAAGTTCCAGTGCTGCTCTTATTTGAAACATTATGTTTTGGCACTTCAGCTATGCTTACTGCACGAGAGATTTCAGACTAAATGTTTTGTGTACAACTCTAGTACAGATATGTTAAAAACTTTAAGTCACACCCCAGATATCACCAGAACACCAAATCTGCATTAGATTGACACACATGTGTAAATGTGATGACTCTTGATGCCTCATCCTAAGATAGTTCAATTCAGTTCAGTCGCTCAGTCATGTCCGACTCCTTGCACCCCATGAATCGCAGCACACCAGGCCTCCCTGTCCATCACCAACTCCCGGAGTTCACTCAGACTCATGTACATCGAGTCAGTGATACCATCCAGCCATCTCATCCTCTGTCGTTCCCCTTCTCCTCCTGCCCCCAATCCCTCCCAGCATCAGAGTCTTTTCCAATGAGTCAACTCTTCGCATGAGGTGGCCAAAGTACTGGAGTTTCAGCTTTAGCATCATCCCTTCCAAAGAAATCCCAGGGCTGATCTCCTTCAGAATGGACTGGTTGGATCTCCTTGCAGTCCAAGGGACTCTCAAGAGTCTTCTCCAACACCACAGTTCAAAAGCATCAATTCTTCGGCACTCAGCTTTCTTCACAGTCCAACTCTCACATCCATACATGACCACTGGAAAAACCATAGCCTTGACTAGACAGAACTTTGTTGGCAAAGTAATGTCTCTGCTTTTCAATATGCTATCTAGATTGGTCATAACTTTTCTTCCAAGGAGTAAGCATCTTTTAATTTCATGGCTGCAGTGCCCTTCTGCAGTGATTTTGGAGCCCCCCAAAATAAAGTCTGACACTGTTTCCACTGTTTCCCCATCTATTTCCCATGAAGTGATGGGACCAGATGCCATGATCTTCGTTTTCTGAATGTTGAGCTTTAAGCCAACTTTTCCACTCTCCACTTTCACTTTCATCAAGAAGCTTTTGAGTTCCTCTTCACTTTCTGCCATAAGGGTGGTGTCATCTGCATATCTGAGGTTATTGATATTTCTCTCAGCAATCTTGATTCCAGCTTGTGCTTCTTCCAGCCCAGCATTTCTCATGATGTACCCTGCATATAAGTTAAATAAGCAGGGCAACAATATACAGTTTTGACATACTCCTTTTCCTATTTGGAACCAATCTGTTGTTCCATGTCCAGTTCTAACTGTTGCTTCCTGACCTGCATATAGGTTTCTCAGGAGGCAGGTTAGGTGGTCTGGTATTCCCATTTCTTTCAGAATTTTCCACAGTTTGTTGTGATCCACACAGTCAAAGGCTTTGGCATAGTCAATAAAGCAGAAATAGATGTTTTTCTGGAACTCTCTTGCTTTTTCCATGATCCAGCGTATGTTGGCAATTTGATCTCTGGTTCCTCTGCCTTTTCTAAAACCAGCTTGAACATCTGGAAGTTCACGTATTGCTGAAGCCTGGCTTGGAGAATTTTGAGCATTACTTTACTAGCGTGTGAGATGAGTGCAATTGTGCAGTAGTTTGAGCCTTCTTTGGCATTGCCTTTCTTTGGGATTGGAATGAAAACTGCCCTTTTCCAGTCCTGTGGCCACTGCTGAGTTTTCCAAATTTGCTGGCATATTGAGTGCAGCACTTTCACAGCATCATCTTCCAGGATTTCAAATAGCTCAACTGGAATTCCATCACCTCCACTAGCTTTGTTCGTAGTGATGCTTTCTAAAGCCCAGTTGACTTCAAATTCCAGGATGTCTGGCTCTAGGTGAGTGATCACACCATCGCAATTATCTGGGTCATGAAGATCTTTTTTGTACAGTTCTTCTGTGTATTCTTGCCACCTCTTCTTCATATCTTCTGCTTCTGTTAGGTCCATACCATTTCTGTCCTTTATGGAGCCCATCTTTGCATGAAATGTTCCCTTGGTATCTCTGATTTTCTTGAAGAGATCTCTAGTCTTTCCCATTCTGTTGTATTCCTCTATTTCTTTGCATTGATTGCTGAGGAAGGCTTTCTTATCTCTTCTTGCTATTGTTTGGCACTCTGCATTCATATGCTTATATCTTTCCTTTTCTCCTTTGCTTTTTGCTTCTCTTCTTTTCACAGCTATTTGTAAGGCCTCCTCAGACAGCCATTTTGCTTTTTTGCATTTCTTTTCCATGGGGATGGTCTTGATCCCTGTCTCCTGTACAATGTCATGAACCTCCATCCATAGTTCATCAGGCACTCTATCTATCAGATCTAGTCCCTTAAATCTATTTCTCACTTCCACTGTATAATCATAAGGGATTTGATTTAGGTCATACCTGAATGATCTAGTGGTTTTCCCTACTTTCTTCAATTTAAGTCTGAATCTGGCAATAAGGAGTTCATGATCTGAGCCATAGTCAGCTCCCGGTCTTGTTTTTGTTGACTGTATAGAGCTTCTCCTGGAGAAGGCAATGGCACCCCACTCCAGTACTCTTGCCTAGAAAATCCCATGGACAGAGGAGCCTGGTAGGCTGCAGTCCATGGGGTCGCTAAGAGTCAGACATGACTGAGCAACTTCACTTTAACTTTTCACTTTCATGCATTGGAGAAGGAAATGGCAACCCACTCCAGTGTTCTTGCCTGGAGAATCCCAGGGACGGGGGAACCTGGTGGGCTTCCGTCTATGGGGTCACATAGAGTCGGACACAACTGAAGTAACTTAGCATAGAGCTTCTCCATCTTTGGCTGCAAAGAATATAATCAATCTGATTTCGGTGTTGACCATCTGGTGATGTCCATGTGTAGAGTCTTCTCTTGTGTTGTTGGAAGAGGGTGTTTTCTATGACCAGTGCATTTTCTTGGCAAAACTCTATTAGTCTTTGCCCTGCTTCATTCTGTATTCCAAGGCCCAAATGGGTTTTTGTGAGCAAATAAGTGCTTATGAAATATCTAAGGAAACAAACTTGAAATACCAATAGAATCACAAAAACAACAACAAAAAAGGATGATGTAACAAACAATTTCATTTAAACTTAGACTAATTTATCTTTGGTAGTGAACATATAGGTATAATTAATATAAATATTCTTTTAATGTCTAAATGTCAATTTTAATATTAAAAATTTGGAAAGCTAATTTTACTGGCATTGATCTCATAAATTTTCATTAAAAATATAGACCTAGACATATTTTATTTATTTTCTTAGAAATTTTTCTTTCCTGAGGACTTTTCTTCACCTGCATTGTGATAATGAGTTATAGATATAAGGCAGAAATTTTGTTCATATAGACTTTTGTGCAGTAGAGATTTTTTAACAGGATGAATAAATGATCAAAGCGTATTACCTGTCATTTCAGACTTGAGTATAATTAAAGCTGTGCTGCCTACACTTGATACAGTTCTGAGATGAGAAGAAAGAGATCTTTAGGGGCATCATCTGGTTTATCCAATAAAGTATTGTGTTGGAAAAATAATTCTTGCTAAAGGTAGCTTCCAGAAACTGACAAATAAATGTATCTTCACAAATAGTTACATAATCAAAATGAGAAGGAAAGTACCTAATACATTTTAAGTAAGAACAAATATTTTATAGTTTTAGTCTTTGATCCAACTGATTAAAAATAATTAAGGGTTTATCAAAACTATATGACTATTTAAAAATCAGGTTTTTGAGTGTTGCCTTCATTAGGAATGGTAAGCTCAGAATCTAAACCTATTTAGAGTCAATAAAAATGAAAATAAATTCTGTTTCTAGAAGAGTTTAAATTAACTTTGGAAATTATTTCTGGAGATTAATTACCTGTGTGTCTGTGGCTAAAGAGCTTCTTTGGGTTTACTTTTTTCTGCTGTGAGTCCTGAGCTAGATGGTGTCATCTAATACCTGATAAGATTAAATAGACATCTAGTAATGCAAAGAGAGCAAGAATGGATCATATCTACTAGAAACTTACTATGTGCAAAACAGTGCCGTTCTCTATCTCATTTATTGTCCATAGTAGTCATGATGGTAAGTGGCTAATGTAAAAACACAAAGAGACTAAGTAACCTGGCTGTGTAACAGGAAGAACAGGTGACACCCAGGTGGTCTGCCTGTGATTAGAGTACCCCCACTCTGATATGAGAAAGTTCAGAAAAGCTCATTTCAAGTATTACTTCCTTGAAAAAGATTTCTCTGGCTCTCCCAAGCAGTTCAAGAAATGTTTCCTTTTGGCCTGTCAATATATCTTATTAATATACTTTATACTTTATATTTATTATACTTTATTGGGCTTCCCTGGTGACTCAGAAGCAAAAGAATCTACCTGCAATGCAGGAGACCCATGTTTGATCCCTCCCTGGGTTGGGAAGATCTCTTTCCTCAGATAGGGGGCTGTGATATTTCATGTTGTTTCCCCAGAATATATCAAAATATACTATACAGTAGGTACTAAATGTATATCTATTAAATAAGTGAATGGCATATTTAACATATTTCTGTGGAAATAAAAGCTAATAGGCTGACAATCGTGCTAAGTGCATGCCAAGTCACTTCAGTCGTGTCCGACTCTGACCATCAGTTTAAATAAAATAAGACTATTATACTCTCAGTGGGAATGTAAACTGGTACAGCTGGTATGGAAAACAGTATGGAGGTTTCTCAGAAAACTAAAACTGAGCTACTGTATGATCCAGCAATCCCACTCCTGGGCACATATCCAGAAAAAACCATAACGCACAAAGATTCAGGCACTGCAGTCTTCCTAGCAACACTGTTCACAATAACCAAACCACGGAAACAAACTAAATGTCCATCAACAGAAGAACGGATAAAGATGTGGTACATATATACAATGGAGTATTACTCATCCATATAAAAGAATGAAATACTACCGTTTCCAGCAATATGGATAAACTTAGAGACTGTCATACTGGGTAAAGTCAGTCAGATGGACAAAGATAAATATCATATGATATTATTATGTGGAATCTAAAAATATGATACAATTGAACTTATTTACAAAACAGAAATAGAATCACAGACTAAGAAGAAAAACTTATGATTACCAAAAAGGAAAGGTGGGGGAAAGGTTAAATTACAACTTTGGGATTAATATATACACACTACTATATATAAACCAGGTAATCAACGAAGACCTGCTATATAGCACAGGGAACTCAATATTCTATAACCTATTAATACATCCACCAATATCTAATTTACTAAAAGATAATTTGCTGAACTACTGAGAATTTCTTTAATGTTTCAAGATTTTTCTTTTGCTTTTTGCATCTCTATTACTACCAATACCTCAGGCTTGCCCTTGTACCTTCCAAAGGCCATCAGACAAATACTAGAATGTGTGTAAGACAATTTATTCCAGCCCTATTTGCTACTTGAGGCAGGGAAGGGGCAGACCCTATTGCAGGAGCTGGGTGGCATTAAGCTGCAAACATAATTTAAGGCTTAATATACCTTCAATATGAAAGAGGAGGGTTAACACAGGGTCAAATGTAGATAGTGGAGCAGGAGAAGATGTAGGAGGCAGGGACATCAGTAGCAAGATGGAAACTTTCCAAATAGTCTAACACTTTTCTTTCCAGGCACAGTGCTTGCTATATTTCCTTGCAGTAGATTGGGAGAAGGGTGGAGTAAATGTACAGATTACTGGAGATTCAACTCTGGGAGAAAGTGAAGGACAGAGAAGCATGGCATGCTGCAGTCCATGGGGTCACAAAGAATCGTACATGACAGAACATCAACAATGGAGTTAGATTGAGGAAGGGATTAACAAATATGAATGAAGTTTTTCTTTTTTTTTCTTAAAGCATCTTCAGTCACTCAGCCATGTCCGACTCTGTGACCCCAGGGTGCAGCCCGCCAGGCTTCCCTGTCCATCACCAACTCCTGGAGCTTGCTCAAACTCTTGTCCATCGAGTCGATGATGCCACCCAACCACCTCATCCTCTGTCGTCCCCTTCTCCTCCTGCCTTCACTCTTTCCCAGGATCAGGGTCTTTTCCAATAAGTCAGTTCTTTGCATCAGGTGGCCAAAATATTGGAGTTTCAGCTTCAGCATCAGTCCTTCCAATGAATATTCAGGACTGATCTCCTTTAGGATGGACAGGTTGGATCTCCTTGCAGTCCAAGGGACTCTCAAGAGTCTTCTCCAGCACCACAGTTCAAAAGCATCAATTCTTCTGTGCTCAGCTTTCTTTATAGTCCAACTTTCACATCCATACATGACTACTGGAAAAACCATAGCTTTGACTAGACAGAACTTTGTTGGCAAAGTAATGTCTCTGCTTTTTAACATGCTGTCTAGGTTGGTCATAGCTTTTCTTCCAAGGAATAAGTGTCTTTTAATTTCATGGCTGCAGTCACCATCAGCAGTGATTTTGGAGTCCAAAAAAATAAAGTCCATAATGGTTTCCATGTTTCCCCGTCTATTTGCATAAAGTGATGGGACCAGATGCCATGATCTTAGTTTTCTGTACATTGAGTTTTAAGTCAACTTTTTCACTCTCTTTCACTTTCACCAAGAGGCTCTTTAGTTCCTTTTCACTTTCTGCCATAAGGGTGGTGTCATCTGTGTCTCTGAGGTTATTGATATTTCTCCCAGCAATCTTGATTCCAGCTTGTGCTTCATCCAGCCTGGCATTTCGCATGATGTACTCTGCATATAAGTTAAATAAGCAGGGTGACGACATACAGCCTTGACGTACTCCTTTCCCAATTTGGAACCAGTCTGTTGTTCTATGTCCAGTGCTAACTGTTGCTTCTTGACCTGCATACAGATTTCTCAGGAGGCAGGTTAGGTGGTCTGGTATTCCCATCTCTTTCAGAATTTTCCAGTTTGCTGTGATCTACACAGTCAAAGGCTTTGGTGTAATAAATAAAACCAAAGTAAATGTTTTTCTGGAACTCTTGCTTTTTTGATGATCCAACAGATGTTGGCAGTTTGATTTCTGGTTCCTCTGCCTTTTCTAAATCCAGCTTGAACATCTTGAAGTTCATGGTTCACGTACTGTTGAAGCCTGACTTGGAGAATTTTGAGCATTACTTGCTAGCATGTAAGATGAATGCAATTGTGCAGTAGTTTGAACATTTTTTGGCATTGCTCTTCTTTGGGATTGGAATGAAAACTTACCTTTTCCAAATGCTTGTTCAATAGACTAACAATAGAGATTCATCAACAGTAGAAATGCATATACAGAAGTATCTACTGCTAAGGCATTCACAGTTATATGTGGGTTCTTTTGTTGGTTTTAACATCTTAGCAAGGCAAATAATTCAGAATTAGTTTATGTGTCTATATGTAAAGTAATATATGTATGTATAAATGTATATGTATGTACATATGTATATTATTTCACTGTAATATCCAATAAGAAATATTATTATTAGAAAAATTTAAATGTTTTTAGGTGACTCCATGAGTTTCTTAAGAACATCTTGTTTGTTTAAACAACTTTATTGAAGTATAACATATGATAATATAGAAAAGGTAAAAATTCAAAATGTAGAACTTAATAAGTCTTAACATATGTTTATGCCTGTGACGTCATCACCAGTCAAGATAATGAACATATCTATGAACCTGCGAAGTGTCCTCCTTTGAAATCCCTCCTTCCTGCCACTCCCCACCACCCCTGCCCCACTCCTGTCCCCAAGTATATCCTGACAGTGCTTTCTCTCACTATACATTAGTTTGCATTTTCTAGAATTCTGTGTAAAAGGAATCATATAATGTGCACTTTTGGTTTGGTCTGGCTTCTTTTATTCAGCATAATTTATTTTGTATTAAGCTATTTTGCTCTAAGTGGAAATGACTTATTTCTTTATACTGATAAATAGTATTGCCTTGAATGAACATGTCAAAACTTATTTATCCATCCACCTTTTAAAGAACGTTTGAGATTTTTCCCCAGTTTTTGGTCATTACAAGTAAAGCTGCTATGAACATTATTGTATAAATATTTGCCTAGACATATTCCTTCTGTTTTCTTAAATAAATAGCTGGGGGTAGAATGGCTGAGTCATAGGATGAGTATCTATCTAACTTTAGAAGAAACTCCCAAAATGTTTTTCACAGGGCTTGGACAACTTTTGTTCTCATTGATAGTGAGTGAGTAAGCCTAAAAAACACTTAGTAAGCTAAAACGTTTTCATTTTAGACATTCTAATGTCCATGAGTGATACTTCCTTGTGATTTTAAGTGTATATCCCTAGTGAGTAATAATGCTCTACTTATCAAGTGCTAATTTGACATCATACAACTTCCTTAGTGAAGTGTCTATCCAAATCATCTGTCTACTTTGTATTGTATTTTTTGTTGTTGTTGTTTCCTTGTAGTGTGTTGAGAGTTCTTTTCACAAATATTCTGGATAAAGGGTCTTTATCAGTCTGTGATTTGTAAATATTTTCTCCTAGTTCCTCAGTTTGTTTGCTCCCACCCTCACCCCAATTATCATGAGTGTCTTTCAAAGAATAGAAATTCTTTATTCTGATGAAGTCTTACTTATTGTTTTCTTTTATGATTCATGCTTTTTATATCCTATTTAAAGTCCTTTTGCCTAAGGTTTCACAATAATTTCTACTTGATGAATATGAATTTTAGGTTTTATATTTTCATTGATGATCAATTTTGAGTTAATAATTTATAGCGTATGGGGTATGGATTAACTTCATTTTCGTATATCTATTTCAGCAACATTTGTTAAAAAGACTTCTTTCTACACTAAATGTCTTCTGCAACCTTGTTGGAAACCAGTTGTCTATGAATGAATGGTTTTATTTTTGTAATCTCTCTACTGTTCTCTATGTATCTGTACAGACTTTTTTCAATATTTTCATTATTCTAGCTGTAATCTTAAAATATGATATAATTTGTCCTCAAACATTAATTTTGTTTTTCAAAGTCATTTTGGCTTTTCTATATTTTTTTGCATTTCCATCTGAAGTTTAGAATCAGTTTTTCAATTTCTACAAATAAATTCTGTGGAATTTTTATTCAGAATGTATTGGATTTATAGATCAATTTAGAGAAACTTGACATCTATCTTAACATCATTGATCTTCTAAATCAGTAACACAATATATCTCTCCATTTATTCAGTCTCCTTTTAACAACACGGAGGAGCCTGTTAGGCTGTAGTCCATGGGGTCACGAAGAGTCAGACATGACTGAGTGACTTCACTTTAACTTTTCACTTTCATGCATTAGAGAAGGAAATGGCAACCCACTCCAGCGTTCTTGCCTGGATAATCCCAGGGACAGGGGAGCCTGGTGGGCTCCCATCTATGGGGTCACACAGAATTGGACACAGAATTGCAGCAGCAACATTATGTTGGAGTTTTGTTGCATAGGTATGGCCCAGCTTTTGTCAGATTTATGTAAGTAATTCATAATCTTGATATAGCTCTATACTGTATTTATAAACTTTTCAATATCTGATTTTTCATTGCTGGTACAAAGAAGTAAAATTGATTTCTACTTGTTAATCATGTATGTACCCTGGAACTGTTGCTAAACTCACTTATTAGTTACATTAATTTTTTTGCATATTCCACTGGGTTTTCCATATAGATTATCATGTCATCAATGAATAAATACAGATTTGCTTCTTCTTTCCCAATTTGGATGCCTTTATTATTGCTTTGGTTTTACCTTATTGTGCTAGCAAGACTCCCCTCTTTTGAGTACTCCTCTGTTGAGTACAATGCTCAATAGAGGTGGTGAGAGGACATCCTTGTCTCATTCCTGAAAGTATGAGGAAGATAACATTTATCCTTTCACCATTAAGTAGGATGTTAACTATAGATTTTGGATTGATACCTTTCATCAAGTTGAGGAAATTCTCCTGTATATCTATGTATATCATGTATATCTGCTGCTACTGCTAAGTCACTTCAGTCGTGTCCGACTCTGTGCGACCCCATAGACGGCAGCCCACCAGGCTCCCCCGTCCCTGGGATCCTCCAGGCAAGAACACTGGAGTGGGGTGCCATTTCCTTCTCCAACTCATGTATATCTAATTCAGTGCAATTCTTTTCAGGAGGGATGTTAGATTTTCTGCATGTACTGAGATAATCTTATGGTATTTCTTTTTAAATCTACTTTCATTGATTTTCTTATATAAACAACCAGCATTGCATTCCTAGCATAAGCCTCACTTACTCTTGATACATTATCCTTTTTATGTATTGCTGTATTTGAATTGCTAATGTTTTGAAGGAATTTTTTCACCTTTGTTCATGAGCGATACTGGACTCTACCTTTTCCTTATAGTGTCTTTGTATAGTTTTGATATCAAGATAATACCTTCCTTATGAAATGAGCTAGGAAATATTTTGTTTTCAATTTTCTAGAAGAGTTTATGTATCAGTAGAAATGGTATTTTATTATTCTTAAATGTTTGACAGAGTATCTCAGTAAAGTAACCTTGTCCTGGATGTTTCTTCATGAGAAGTTTCATAACTACATATTCAGTGTTTTTAGAAATCCAGGTTTACTTAGAGTATCTATTTTTTATTCATTATGCCTTAGATTTTTTTTAAAGAATTTGCCCATTCCGTGTAAATTGTATGATTTGTTGGTATAAAGTTGTTCATAGTATTACCTATTGTGGAAGGCAGACTAATGACCCACCAATGGTAAAGGGATTTTGCAGATGTGATTAAGTTCAGGATCTTGATATCTAGGAGATTATCCTGGATTATTCAGGTGAGTCCAGTGTAATCACAGTGGTCCTCATAAGCTTGTAAGTGAAAGAGGGATGAAGGTGTCAGAATCAGAGATGAAAGAAGGGACCATGACCCAAGGAATTCAGTGACCTCCAGAACCTAGAAAAGTGAAGGGAAAAGATTCTCCCCTAAAGCCTCCAGAAAGAATACAGTCCTGCCTGCACCTTAATTTTAGCATAGCAAAACCCATTTTAGACTTCAGACCTCCAGAAAAATAACTTGTGGTATAATTGTACCTCAGTATCCATGGGGAATTGGTTCCAGGAAGGCTATGCATAGCAAAATTTGCAGGTGCTCAAGGCCCTTATATAAAACGATGTACTGCAGTAACTATTATCCTTTTCAAAATCTGTAGAATCTGTACTGAGGTCATTTCTCCCATTGTTGATAATAGTAATCCATGTCTTCCATCTCTTTTGCTTATAAGTTGTCTATAGATTTATTAATTTTATTGACCTCCTCAAAGAACCAATATTTAGTTTATTTTCTTTTCTGCTTTTTGTTTCCCTGAATTACTATCTGATGTTCATTATTTTCTTAATTCTGCTTATTTGAAGTTTAATTTGATCTTCTTTAGTAGTTTT
The DNA here is from genome assembly GCF_027580195.1 of Bos mutus. Classification (NCBI taxonomy): domain Eukaryota; kingdom Metazoa; phylum Chordata; class Mammalia; order Artiodactyla; family Bovidae; genus Bos; species Bos mutus. The sequence goes on along the minus strand of NC_091623.1, from coordinate 64,995,112 downwards.
TTAAGGTGGAACTCAAGGGCCTTGGTTTTCTTCTGTGCACTGTGTCTCAAAAATTTTTAAATGGTATGTTTTTAAATTTCCTTCTATTCAAAATACTTTCTTATCCTTTTTTTTAGTCTTTGACTCCTGGACTATTTATAAAATTATTGTTTAATTTCTAAATAGTTGCAGATTTTCCAGATACCTTTTTTCTTATTGATTTCAAGTTTAATTTTATTGTAGTCAGAGAACATATTGTCCATGATTTGAATCATTTCAAATTACTAAGACTTGATTTATGGCCCAGACTATGATCTAAAAGTATTCCAAGGGTATTTGAAAGTACTGTATCCTCTGCTATTGGTAGATGGAGTGTTTTATAAATGTAAATTAGGTCAAGCTGATTGACAGTGTTGCTCACATCTTCTATAGCATTATTGATCGTTTGACTAATTGTTATACAATTTATTGAATAGGGAGGTGTTGAAATCTTTATATTTGTGCATTTATCTATATCTCCTTGTGATTCTATCAATTTTAGCTTCATATATTTAAAAACTATTGTTAGTAAGTGAATAAACATTGAGCAGTTATGTCCTTTTGATGCATTGATACTTTTATCATATAAATGACATTGATAGTATTCTTTCCTCTTGAATCTACTTTGATATTAATATAATATTAATAATATCTATATATTCTGTGTTTTTACTTAACATACTCAGCCTGTCTTTTAGTTTCTTGAACATACGGAATACAGTTACACTTATTGTTTAATGCTTGCTTAATTCTATCACGTATATAATTTCTGCATCAATTTCAATGGGTGGATATATCTCCTTAAAATGGGTCATGTTTTCCTTTTTCTTTTCATACCTGGTAGTTTTTGACTGGATGCTAGGCAGTGTGAACTTAATTTACCTAGCTCTGAATACTTTTGTGTTAAGTATTGATCTATTTTTCTGGGAGTATTTCTTTAAATATTGATCTATTTTCTGGGATACAGGTAGGGACACAGATAGTTTGAAACTTGTTCTTAAACTTTGTTAGGCAGAATTAAAGCAATGAATAGTGTATTGCCAAGATTGCCCACTACTGAGATAAAACACTTCTGACTGCTCTACCAAATGTCCTGTGAATAGTGAGCTTTTATACTCTGGATGGTTGGAATAGGAAGTATTCCTGGCCCTGAGTGAACTTTCTACAAAAAGCTTTCTCCAGAGCTTTTTGGCTCTTTCCCGGTCTTGATACTTTATTCATATACATTCACTGATCTGAACTCAGTTGAAATTTTAAATAATACCCTCTATAGATTTAAAGTTACTCTGGGTAGCTCTTTCCTTCATGATACTATGTCTTGCGACCTCTAAACATGTTGGTTCCCCTAGGATTGAGTTCCATCTCCAGCTCAGAGTGACTGCAAGATTCCACCTAGCTCTTTCTTCTCGTCCTGTATTGGGCTCCCCTCATTTTCTCCCTATAACTCAAGGATCGCTGTTCCTCGCTGATGGACTTCCAATGTCTAGAAAAGCTTTTATTTCATATATTTTGTCCTGTTATCATTATAAAGTAATTTAATTAAACATTATTTTATCCACCATAGTGGTAATTTATGAGTACCAGCAACTTTACCTGTGGCAGTAAAATTGTTTGCTTTACCCAAATGCATTTTACCGTATACCAGGGGAAGATTGGATCTTCTTTTTTTAAAAACTGAAGTATAGTTACTATACAATGCTGTGTTAGTTGCAAGTGTATAGCAAAGTGATTCAGATATATATATATGTGTGTGTGTGTGTATATTCTTTTTAAGATTCTTTTCACTTATAGTTATTATAAGATATTGAATGTAGCTACCTGTGCTATAGTCCTTATTGTTTACCTGTTTTATATATTGTAATAGATATATATATGTATATGTTATATGTAATATATATATTATATGTTATATATGTTATATATGTAATATATATATTATATGTGTATATATATATATATGTTAAGCCCAAACTCCTAGTGGCTCTTCTTGAAGAAGATGCATTTATAAAAAAGGATAAACTCCAAGAGAATTAATAACAAACACTTGACATTAGTGGACAATTTTGCTCATCAAGTGAAGACATTTCCACACAAATCTTTTATCCTGTATGAGAAAGAAGTCACACCTATCAGGATGTCAACACAAGAGCACTCAGGCTAACCAAGTCTCACTACACTCAGTTCCATTCAGTTCAGTTCAATTCCGTCACTCAGTCGTGTCTGACTCTTTCAACCACACGAAGGGCAGCATGCCAGGCCTCCCTGTCCATCACCAACTCCCAGAGTTTACCCAAACTCATGTCCATTGAGTTGGTGATGCCATCCAACCATCTCATCCTCTGTTGTCCCCTTCTCCTGCCCTCAGTCTTTCCCAGCATCAGGGTCTTTTCAAATGAGTCAGCTCTTCACATCAGGTTGCCAAAGTACTGGAGTTTCAGCTTCAACATCAGTCCTTCCAATGAACACCCAGGACTGATCTCCTTTAGGATGGACTGGTTGGATCTCCTTGCTGTCCAAGGGACTCTCAAGAGTCTTCTCCAACACCACAGTTCAAAAGCATCAATTCTTCACTGCTCAGCTTTCTTTATAGTCCAACTCTCACATCCATACATGACTACTGGAAAAACCATAGCCTTGACTACACAGACCTTTGTTGTCAAGGTAATGTCTCTGCTTTTTAACATGCTGTCTAGGTTGGTCATAACTTTTCTTCCAAAGAGTAAGCATCTTAAATTTCATGGCTGAAGTCACCATCTGCAGTGATTTTGGAGCCCCCCAAAATAAAGTCTGTCACTGTTTCCACTGTTTCCCCATCTATTTGCCATGAAGTGATGGGACCAGATGCCATGATCTTCGTTTTCTGAATGTTGAGCTTTAAGCCAGCTTTCTCAGTCTTCTCTTTCACTCTCATCAAGAGGCTCTTTAGTTCTTCTTCACTGCACTAGGTAGCTCTTAATAAGAGAGACGTGTTGCTTTGCTGTTGATTTCACTCATGTATTGTTTGGACTGGCAAGTTGGACCGTGTAGCAGCACTCCTCACACCAATGTTCAATCCAACGCCTGTCTGCTCTGCTCACCAAAGCAGAGCCAAGTTATTGATACTGGGTAATGGTCTTATTTTGTAAATTTTTGTTTTATATCATAGTTGAATTATTTATTTATTTTTGGCTGTGCTGAGTCTTCCTTGCTGCATTGCGGTGAGTAGAGGCTACTCTACAGTTCCTGTGTGCAGGCTTCTCACGGCAGTGGCGTCTCTTGTGGAGCACGTGCTCTAGGGTGCACAGGGTTCAGTACTTATGGTACATGGGCTCAATAGTTGTGGTGCATTGGCTTAGTTGCTCTGCGGCATGAGGGGTCTTCGCGGATCATAGATTGAACCCACGTCCCCTCATTGGCAGGCAGATTCTTTATCACTGAACCACCAGGAAAGTACTGATTAGAGTTGCTTTATAATGTTTTGTTAGTTTCAGGTGTACAGCAAAGTGGTTTGCCTATGTATCATACAACTGACCACTGTGGCTATGTAAACACAGGATTATCACGTCATATATCCTAATACTTTAGTCTTAGTACTGAGGCTGGTGAAGGAGAGAGGCAACCAGTTAGGAACCTGTGGGTTAGTGATGGGAGAGAATGATGGAGGCCAGGGTTCAAGTCTTGGAGAAGGGAGAAGAAGGCAGAAATTTTCCTGGGATGTTAGCTTGGTCCCTGAGCATCATCCAAGGAATATCTTCTTTATTTAATGGAAGGTCCAGGTAGAATGCCCTGGAGAAGAAAATGACAACCCACTCCAGTATTCTTGCCTGGAGAAGCCCATGGACAGAGGAGCCTGGTGGGCTACAGTTCATGGGGTTGCAAGAGTCGGACATGACTTAGTGACTAAAGAAAGAGAGAGGTAGAATGATTATGGAGGTGTGAGAGCTATAGTTTATCCCTACCAAGACTCCTAAATATGTATTGACATGGAGCCTGTAGGCCTTATTGACTATGGTTTTCTATCTCTGATCTACCAACTTTGAACCCTTTTATTTGTCATGCAACTTCTCTAAATCTTGGCCTGCTGTGAGAATAACCATAATGACAGTGAAAAGGATAAAAATGTCACAATAGAGAAAACGTACTTATTAAATACCTGGAGAGAATTACAATATGTTAACTTTGTCCCAAAAAAGTAAGTAATACACTAGATAATAAACCAGTGAAATCCCCTTCAGTTTACTATTTATTTCTCATTGGCATGGGAGTGGGTACTAAATAGAACTATTTAAGTACATGGAATTTTTGGAAAGGATTTACCAAGAGAAGAATATGAGTTAGAATCTTATCATGTGATCTTAGAAGCCAGAGGACATAAAGATCTGAGCGTTATAATCTGAAAAAAAAAAGTGAAAGTTAGTCAATCGGTTGTGTTCTACTCTTTGCAATCCCATGAATTGTAGCCGGCCAGGCTACTCTCTCCCTGGGATTCTCCAGGCAAGAACACTGGAGTGGGTAGTCCTTCCATTTTCCAAGGGATCTTCCTGACCCAGGGATCGAGCCCAGGTTTCCCATACTACAGGCAGATTCTTTACCATTTGAGTCACCAAGGACCATCTGAGGATTATTTATATCAGGGGGTTGACTTGGGCAAACTTTGCTAATATGAGCATGAAGACCTATGTGAAAGACCACTGAGACCAGATCTCAGTGTGCTTCGGGGTGAAGAGCAGGTAAGAAAACTATTTAGCTCATCTAGTCTAGCTAACAATGTCAGGTAGGTATCACCAGGTGACCCTGAAGCCCTGATTGTACACTTGATATTGCTGATGATCTACCAGTACTATACCAGAACACAGGTAGAGCCACATTCATATGCTTCCCTGGTGAGAAATGACTTAATGAACATTCCCTCTGAGTGAGTGAGTGAAAGTCTCTCAGTCATGTCTGACTCTTTGCAACCCCATGAACTATACCATCCAAGGAATTCTCCAGGCCAGAATACTGGGTTGGGTAGCTGTTCCCTTCTCCAGGGGCTCTTTCCAACCCAGGAATTGAACCCAGGTCTCTCGCATTGCAGGTGGATTCTTTACCAGCTGAGCTACTAGAGAAGACACATTCTCCCTAGAGCCTTGTCAAAGATGGTCCTGAGTTGCACAAGACACTCCTGTGCCTAAGTTTTGACAAATTAGGTGACCAAATGACAGCAGCCAGGGCTAACTGCGCTTCTAACCTCCTCAGCATAAATCCCCTAGCCACAGGTTTTATCAGCATATCATTGCTGGAAGTCATGTCTTTTGTATTCCAGTCTTTAAACAAGGGTGTCAGTCACTGTTTTTATTCTGGTTCTCATTTTGTTGAAACAGAGCCACAGAAACTGGCATTGACTGCTTATTGGAAACTCACAACTATGATGAAGGGTCAGGCTTTCTACATCTGTTATTGAGTGTCTTTCATTAACAGTAAAATTTATTATTACATTTGTATTCTGTTCATGAAATTTCCACATTGAGAAAGGTCCATATTAGGCCTTGTGTAATCTTTCTAAGGGTTCAAAAGCTGATTTTAGAGTCAATAAGTTTTTCCTCTTGGCATGCATCAGAATTTCCTTGTCTGTAATCTTTAGGTTCTCATTTGATACTACATTATGCAATTCACGGATATCAACTATTAAAGAGCCAAAATTTGAATGTACCTCTTGTAGCAAATAAGAACACACATTCTTATAATAATTTGGGGAACAGTATCTCTTTGAAGTGTTTGTACTGTATTTAGAGGCCACGTTGCTACCATATTTCTCAACTCTGAAAAGATATGTTAATTTAATTTAGCTTTTGTTTTAAATGTATTGTTCTAATTTACTGTATGATATAGGCTGGAAATTTAATATCATCAAAATCATAAAACATATGAATTTTGAATTAAATAGTGTCAGGAAATGTTTAACAGGAGGATTCCTACATGCTATTTCTCATAAATTCTCTGTTCCTTATCTGTTCCTATTCCAAGAACGAGTAGAGCGGCACGCAGCTCTCAGGACTGAGAGATCATGAGAAACAGTATCTGTGTGGATTCCTTTCAGTAACTCCCTTCAGTGACTCTTCAGCACCAGGGACCTTGTATGTATTAGACTATCCATATTGTGGCTATTGATAAAATTTCATCCTATGTAATAGCTGAGTAATCATCTTACTAAAGATATATAAGCCTGCATTTCTGCTAATAAAATACCTTTGCTCCATCAGAGCTTGGGTCCCCGTGTCTTTCTCTCTCTCTCTTTCTTTCTTTCTCTCTTTCTATCTCTTTCTCTCTCTCCCCCTCCAGCTCTCTCTTTCACTTTCTTATCATCGACTCTGGACCACTAGTTTCTGGTCCATTAAAGGACCCCAACAAGTGGCACCCGAACAGGGACCCTGGTATACATGGTATTTCAGATGGAGTGACTCATGGCCTATTGAGGTCAGGACCTATTGAGGTCGATAAGTACTGAGACACAGGTCAAATGGCTGGAAAGCCCCATCATTTCTCTACTTTACTTCACCATTTGTTTAAAGCTCAGGGACTTTTGGTTTCACGCCAATGAATAGAGGCTTGCTTTCAAACAGTGGTTAAATGTAATCCTTGGTTCCCTGATAAAGGCAGTTTTGATTTAGAAATTTGGCATCGGATCAAAGAAAATGTTGAATGAGCCACCAGGCAGGGAAAAAATATTCCAATTGATTTCTGGCCCCTATGGGCTCTCATTAAAGCTGTAATTCTGCCATTTCAAGGTAAATTCTAGTCCTCCCAATATTTGACAACAGACAGAACACTTATTACATGAATATAAATTAAATGATAAAACTTTACAAAAGGCCCAATTAGAACAACATAAAATATTTCAAAATTTTCCTACAATCCTTACCTTGGCTGCTCCAAATGCTCCTCCTCTGCCAGCACAAATCCAAAGTCTCTCCTTTGCTAAAACCTAATGATTCTAACAACAACTCTCCTGAAACACTTTTTGACATCAAAACTAGCAATACTTTTTTAGATAATAATGATAAGTCCTTAGCACAGACTCATATTTGCAAAAAAATTGGCTCTTACTCACTCTTCTCCACAACAGAGGCTCTCTGAATTATTGGCTTTGCAATCACAAGTCTCTGAAGCTGATGGCTTTGCAATCACAAGTCCCTGAATTCTCTCTCTGCCTTTCCAGTTTTAAGAAATCCTGATACTCAAGGGCACATAATACCTCAATATGAATGTATTAGTTTTTTTACATGCAACAAATGAAAAAGGCTATAACTGTATATGGCCCACATTCGCCTTTTACTAAAGAGCTTCTAAATGCTCCGGCATCTTCTATTGGAAACTTTATTCCCTATGATTGGCGAATTCTAGAAAAGCTCTCCTTAAACCAGGAGAATATCTTGAGTGGACAATGTGGTTTCATGATATAGCCAGAGATCATGCTAATAAGAAGGCACTCCCCAAAACCAAATTACTTTTGAAATGTTAACTGACACCAGACAATTTGATACCATAGAAGCTCAAATGCAATCCCCTCCTTTGTTGCATGAACAATTGAAAACAGTGGCCCTTGAAGCTTGGGATCGAATTACTCCTCAAGAAGAGCCTACAGGTAGCTACACTAAAATATTACAAGGACCTAATGAAAATTATGCTGATTTTTTTAACTAGATTAGAAACTGCTATTTCCCACACTGTAATTGGAGAAAAAACCAAAAAATAGCTAGAGAAATTACTTGCTTATGAGAATGCAAATCAGGAATGTCAAAAAGCTATTGCTCCAATTCGTGAGACTGGGACTATTATTGATTATTTGAAGGCTTGTCACAATCTAGGGTCAGAAACTCAAAAGATGCAAATGCTAGCTGAGACAATGGCTGCTGCCTTTAGAAAGGGAAATAAAGGATGCTTTACATGTGGAGATAAAAACCATTTAAAAAGGGACTGCCCTATGAAGGCTAATAAAAAACTTCCAAGAATTTGCCCTCGCTTCCATAGAGGAATGCACTGGGCCAAAGATTGTAAATCTAAATTTGATATTGAAGGAAAATCTATTCCAAGAAACTCCAAGCAGGGGACTCCCCCAGGTCCCCGTCAACAAAAACCAGGGGCAAATTCTATCTTTTCCCTCAAAACCTCAACATCTGGCAATGCTGCCGTCAATATACCAGCCCTAAATTATTTTTTCCTTTACCCTCAAGCAATTCCTTCTAAAATACCTACTGGATTTTTTGGACCCCTGCCCCCACAAACCTTCGGCCTTTTACTTGGCCAATCTAGTTTGACTTCTAAAGGAATTACTATTCACCCTGGAATAATTGATTCCGATTATAAAGGAGAGATTCAAATTATGATGTCATCTTAGATTCTATGACAATTCAAAAAGGGGGACAAAAATTGCTCAATTACTTCTTTTACTTTCTATTAACTCCTCTAATAATGTACGGACAGGCAGATTTGGCAGTACAGATAAAAAACAATCCTTATGGACATCACTGGGATCTGAATATGCCCAATCAAATATAAATATCAAAATTAATGGTAAAAGATTTTCTGGTCTCCTCAACACTGGATCTAATAATAATATTACTATTTTTTCCAAACACTTATGGTCCAAATCCTGGCCTATACAAAAAATCTCTTGCCAAATTGCAGGAATTTTTCAAACCAAAGTATAAGAAATTCATCAAAATGTTCAAATCTACCCATATGAAGGGCCAAAAGGCCAGCCTGCAACATTAAGACTTTATGTGATAGATGCACCCGTTCATCTAATAGAAAGGGACTTATGCAATGGCAAACTCAGATATACATTCCACATTTTTCCTAGGGGCCACTGCTCATTTAACAAACAAAGCAATTATTAAAATAACTTGGAAGAATGACGAGCCTATTTGGACAGAGCAATGACCCCTTATGAAAGAAAAATTACAGGCTATTAAAGAACTTATAGACACACAATTAGAATTAAAACATATTGAGGAATGTTGCTCTCCTTGTAATTCTCCTATTTTTGTTATAAAAAAGAAATCTAACAAATGGCATCTCTTAACAGACCTTAGAAAAGTTAATGCATCTATGAAACCTATGGGTGCATTACAACCAGGGATCCCATCACCTACTACTATTCCTCAAAATTGGCACATTATCATTACTGATTTACAAGATTGCTTTTTTAATATATCTTTACACCCTTTAGACAGAGAGAAATTCACTTTCTCTCTTCCTTTTCCTAATCACATCGGGCCTCATAAAAGACTTCAATGGACTATGCTTACTCCTTGGAAGGAACGTTATGACCAACCTAGATAGCGTATTAAAAAGCAGAGACATTACTTTGCCAACAAAGGATCGTCTAGTCAAGGCTATGGTTTTTCCTGTGGTCATGTATGCATGTGAGAGTTGGACTGTGAAGAAAGCTGTGTGCCGAAGAACTGATGCTTTTGAACTGTGCTGTTGGAGAAGACTCTTGAGAGTCCCTGGGACTGCAATGAGATCCAACGAGTCCAACCTAAAGGAGATCAGTCCTGGGATTTCTTTGGAGGGAATGATGCTGAAGCTGAAACTCCAGTACTTTGGCCACCTCATGCGAAGAGTTGACTCGTTGGAAAAGACCCTGATGTTGGGAGGAATTGGGGGCAGGAGGAGAAGGGACAACAGAGGATTAGATGGCTGGATGGCATCACCGACTCGATGGACATGAGTTTGAGCGGACTCCGGGAGTTGGTGATGGACAGGGAGGCCTGGCCTGCTGCAATTCGTGCGGTCGCAAACAGTCGGACACAACTGAGCAACTGAACTGAACTGATGTTACCTCAAGGTATGCTTAACAGTCCCACTATTTGTCAAAATTTTGTAGCCAAGGCTTTACATCCAATGTGACAGCAATTCCCTCATGCATATATCATTAATAATCTACTGTAACTACATAAAAGAGAAATGATATTTTTGACATTGAATGGCCATGATTTCTTTAGACTCCAGAGAAAACTGATTAAAATAAAATCTTTTTTGAAATTGCAAAACAGGTTCTTCTTACACATGCAGTTAGGAAAAGGTTAACTTGTTAAAATACTTTTTTAGAGCTCCAATTCTGCCTGGGAAACAAAAACAGGCCTAAGAAAAAACCTAAAGGTAACTCTTATCATGTCCTTGGGATACACAGCCCACTCTATCTGGGACTCTAGCCATAAACAAATTGGTGGAACTCAGAAAAAAAAATATATATATATATATCAAAAAGATATTTTAAATTTCAAGTGGAAAACTATGTCTGTCTATCTAAAATTATCTATGTCTCAATGTATGTCTTTCTTTTTGGATAATATGAAGTTAATGAACTCTATTTAAATTCAAGTTTACGTGAACTAAAATATATTCAATATTAAATATAATGTTTATTTAAATATAAATATAATTTAAATAGATAATTTAAATATAATTGTTTGCTAATCTAATTGAGACATATCTTAAGTCATCAACATTGTATAATAATTTTATTATGCCTAGATTTAAGGTAAAACTAAATTTGTCAACAAAAAGGTAACTCTTTTTTTAAAATATAAATTTATTTATTTTAATTGGAGGTTAATTACTTTACAATATTGTATTGGTTTTGCCATACATCAACATGAATCCACCACGGGTGTATATGTGTTCCCCATCCTGAACTCCCCTCCCACCTCCCTACCCGTACCATCCCTCTGGGTCATCCCAGTGCACCAGCCCCAAGCATCCAGTATCGTGCATTGAACCTGGACTGGCGACTCATTTCATATAGGATATTACACATGTTTCAATGCCATTCTCCCAAATCATCCCACCGTCTCCCTCTCTCACAGAGTCCAAAAGACTGTTATATACATCAGTGTCTCTTTTGCTGTCTCGCATACAGGGTTATCTTTCTAAATTCCATATATATGCGTTAGTATACTGTATTGGTGTTTTTCTTTCTGGCTTACTTCACTCTGTATAATAGGCTCCAGTTTCATCCACCTCATTAGAACTGATTCAAATGTTTTCTTTTTAATGGCTGAGTAATACTCCATTGTGTATATGTACCACAGCTTTCTTATCCATTCATCTGAGGATGGACATCTAGGTTGCTTCCATGTCCTGGCTATTAGAAACAGTGCTGCAATGAACATTGGGGTACACGTGTCTCTTTCAATTGTGGTTTCCTCAGTGTGTATGCCCAACAGTGGGATTGCTTGGTCATAAGGCTGTTCTATTTTCAGTTTTTTAAGGAATCTCCACACTGTTCTCCATAGAGGCTGTACTAGTTTGCATTCCCACCAACATTGTAAGAGGGTTCCCTTTCTCCACACCCTCTCCAGCATTTATTGCTTGTAGACTTTTGGATAGCAGCCATTCTGACTGGCGTGCAATGGTACCTCATTGTGGTTTTCATTTGCATTTCTCTTTATATATATTTATACCTCTTTATATATATATATAAATATATAAATAAGATGAAAGCTTTTAGATAAACTCTATTAAAATAATTATATTTTAGAAATGATAAACTAAATGATAAAAGTTTATTAAATAGCTAGGTCATTTTCAAATAAAATATGATTTTAAAACATTAATTACTGAACACTAACTTCCTCTTACAGAAAAACTAAAGAGATTTTAGACTATTAATAAATATATATTTATATAAAAATAAAAATATATATTATAATATATAATATAATAAATATATTCACCAATCTATAAAATGCTAACATACGAGACACTTCATAGTTGCTAAAGAAAAGTAAGATATATGATTTTAATAAAAAGATATAAGAAATGGCAAATAAAAATATGAATACAAAAATATAAAAAGGTTTATGACAACGAAAAGAGAATTTTATGGCACATGGATATAACTCATTGCCCTGAACTTTCTTCCTCTTCCTTCTTACATGTCTCAATTGATACAAATTCTTCTTTTATATGGGCCACACCTCTCCGAGGTGAAACTACATGACATGTTATAACCCACCTGTTAATTGCTTTGCAATAATGAGAACACCTAATTAAAACAGACAATGGCCCTGCCTATATTTCTAAGCAGTTCAAACAATTTTTACATTCATTCTCTATTAAACAAATTACAGACATTGCTTATAATCCACAAACACAAGACATAATTAAACAAACACATTACACATTGAAATTACAAATAAAAAATTAAATAAGGGGGAATACACAGGAACACTTTTATCTTCCTTATCCAGAGCAGACATTACTAGATTCCAACGCAATATATTCTTTAAGCCTATAACTATTGTTAAAATAGCTTTATTTGTTTTAAATTTTTAAAACTTACCACAAGGAGATATTTTGACAAAAGCAGAAAAACATTTTGAGACATTGAAGGACACCTGCCTTCCTCTGCCCATTTGGTATCAAGATGGATTAACTAATCAATGGAAATCTAGGAAACTAATCTTACAGGGAAAGGGGTATGCTTCTATTTCTCCAGATGGATCCAATGAACTCACATGGCTTCCTCCTCGGAAGATTTGACCTAAGGAGGCCCCCAACATTCAAACTAGAGATGAAACAACAAAAACCCCGGAAGGAAGAAATTCCAGTACAAGCCATGGCGGCTTTAAAATTTACAAAAAACGCCGCACTGGGCGTCATTGACCTTATGACCTCCCCTACTTGGAGACAGATAAAACCCCTTACTAATCAAGCTGAAAATGTGATTTCTCAATAAGGAATGCCTTGGAATCCTGAAAATATTTTTGTCGCTATGCTTGCTTTGCTTGCTTTTGCTTCCTCTGCTCAGGCTGACTTGATTGATCACACTTATTGGGCTTATATACCGAACCTCCCTTTTTATTGTAGGTAAACAACAGAATGGGAAAGACTAGAGATCTCTTCAAGAAAATTAGAGATACCAAGGGAACATTTCATGCAAAGTTGGGTACAATAAAGGACAGAAATGGTATGGACCTAACAGAAGCAGACAATATTAGGAAGAGGTGGCAAGAATACACAGAAGAACTGTACAAAAAAGATCTTCACGACCCAGATAATCACGATGGTCTGATCACTCACCTAGAGCCTGACATCCTGGAATGTGAAGTCAAGTGGGCCTTAGAAAGCATCACTATGAACAAAGCTAGTGGAGGTGATGGAATTCCAGTTGAGCTATTTCAAATCCTGAAAGATAATGCTGTGAAAGTGCTGCACTCAATATGCCAGCAAATTTGGAAAACTCAGCAGTGGCCACAGGACTGAAAAGGTCAATTTGCATTCCAATCCCAAAGAAAGGCAATGCAAAAAGAATGCTCAAACTACTGCACAATTGCACTGATCTCACACACTAGTAAAGTAATGCTCAAAATTATCCAAGCCAGGCTTCAGCAATACATGAACTGTGAACTTCCAGATGTTCAAGCTAGATTTAGAAAAGGCAGAGGAACCAGAGATTGAGTTGCCAACATCTGCTGGATCATGGAAAAATCAAGAGAGTTCCAGAAAAACATCTATTTCTGCTTTATTGACTATGCCAAAGCTTTTGACTGTGTGGATCACAATAAACTGTGGAAAATTCTGAAAGAGATGGGAATACCAGACCACCTGACCTGCCTCTTGAGAAACCTATATGCAGGTCAGGAAGCAGCAGTTAGAACTGGACATGGAACAACAGACTGGTTCCAAATAGGAAAAGGAGTACGTCAAGGCTGTATATTGTTGCCCTGCTTATTTAACTTATATGCAGAGCACATCATGAGAAATGGTGGGCTTGAAGAAGCACAATCAAGAGTGGATTCAAGCTGGAATCAAGAGTGCTGGGAGAAATATCAATAACCTCAGATATGCAGAAAACACCACCCTTATGGCAGAAAATGAAGAGGAACTTAAAAGCCTCTTGATGAAAATGAAAGAGGAGAGTGGAAAAGTTGGCTTAAAGCTCAACATTCAGAAAATGAAGATCATGGCTTCCGGTCCCATCACTTCATGGCAAGATGAGGAAACAGTGGAAAGAGTGGCAGACTTTATTTTTGGGGGCTCCAAAATCACTGCAGATGGTGATTGCAGCCATGAAACTAAAAGACGCTTACTCCTTAGAAACGAAGTTATGACCAACCTAGATAGCATATTAAAAAGCAGAGACATTACTTTGTCAACAAAGGTCCGTTTAGTCAGGGCTATGGTTTTTCCATTGGTCATGTATGGATGTGAGAGTTGGACTGTGAAGAAACTTGAGCACCAAAGAATTGATGCTTTTGAACTGTGGTGTTGGAGAAGACTCTTGAGAGTCCCTTGGACTGCAAGAGATCCAACCAGTCCATCCTAAAGGAGATCAGTCCTGGATGTTCATTGGAAGGACTGATGCTAAAGCTGAAACTCCGATAGTTTGGCCACCTCATGTGAAGAGTTGACTCATTGGAAAAAACTCTGATGCTGGGAGGGGTTGGGGGCAGGAGGAAAAGGGGATGACAGAGGATGAGATGGCTGGATGGCATCACTGACTCCATGGACATGAGTTTGAGTAAACTCTGGGAGTTGGCGATGGACAGGGAGGCCTGGCGTGCTATGATTCATGGGGTCGCAGAGAGTCAGACACGACTGAGCGACTGAACTGAACTGAACTGTTAGAATGGACAGATATAGGACCAATTGTATCCACTAATGACTCAACACATATGCCCTCTCCTTGGAGCTTGGAGAAGCCCTCTTATCCTGAGGAAGAAGGAAGACTAATTAACATTTCTCTAGGCTATGAAATCCTTCCTTTATGCATGGGCCCAACAAAGTTATGTATTAATGTTAGTCGACAAACATGGGCTTTCGTCCTGCCTTCATAAAGGAACTTCCACACATTGCTTGGACTGTTTACTGCCCTGTCATTTTATAAAAACCATGTCAGTACTACCAAAACTCTAGGAAAAGGACAAAGTTAGAATGTAAGGGGTTTACTTATAAAGACTTTAAATATACTCCTATTTATTGAGGTAGATGTCACGCTAAATCAGGAAAATTAATGTTTGTGGCCAGTTACACCATTGTTGATTGGGGACCCATGTTATGTGGGTATCTAACTGCTCAGATGATATTAACAACATTATGTGTGATCTGCTACTCAAGTAGCATAGAAGGTTACTAACACTACAATGGAGCATTACCATGACAAAGGACTTCTTAGGTGGCTTGACGGTGAAATGGCCCCCTCGCCCTCGAACCATCCTTGATAAACAGATTGGGCCTGAACAATGGGACATTTGGAACTTGCTGCAAGCACCGAAGAACTTGGGACTTGGACTGGACATCTCACAGGGACCTATCATAGTCATAGAAACTATTTCTTTCATTATAATCAATCATATTTCATACAAGCTTGTGTTCCCCTTCCTTTTGTTCTAGCTGTAGGAAGCTTACAATTCAATAAGACTTTACGTTCTGCAACTTGAATAAATTGCAAATTTTATACTTGTCTTAACACTTCTGTTTCCTTAAGAAATGAATCCCTTTTGATTCTTTGATCTCGACATAGTCTGGTTACCAATAAATCTCCAGCGGCCCTGGGAAGAAGGCCCCATAGCTGGACTTGCTTCCCGGTTACTTATTAAACTGCTCCAGTGATCTAAACGATTCTTGGCATTTTGGGATTAATAGCTATTTGCACCACTCATGGCCGTCACTGGCATTGCTTTACAAACCTCAATTCAAACACATAATTTTATCCAAAATTGGACTAAAGAAGCTCATACTGTGTGGGCCACTCAGGCTCAGATAGATGAGGATATTTAAGATGAAATACAGGAATGAAAAACAGCCATCGAATGGGTTGGAGATCAATTAATAGATGTACAAAAACAGGTGATGCTAAAATGTGATTGAAATTCTACTCAATTTTGTGTTACTCCTGTTCAATTCAATAATAGTGCCTACAACTGGGAACGAATCAAATTTCATTTACTAAACATACATAATAATGCCTCTCTGAATGTATAATTATCACAAAAAGAAATCTTTGAAACTTTTTCTAAAAATCTGCCCTCTTCCACTAATTTGAAAACTTTAGCTGAACAACTAGCTGATCAATTATCTGGGCTAGACCCACGCAGATGGTTTCAAAGCATTACTCACAGCATTGGGTCTAGAACTGTAATTTTGGTGATTGCCTTGACAATTATATTTGTCATTTACCATTGCCTTCGTGCAAAAATTGTTAAATCTAAACAAACTCAAATGGTCAAACTCTTTTTACAAATATCATAAATAAATAAGGGGGAATTGTCAGGGAATTTTTAACAGGAGGATTCCTACATGCTGTTTCTCATAAATTCTCTGTTCCTTATCAGTTCCCATTCTAAGAACAAGTAGAACTGCATGCAGCTCTCAGGACTGAGATCATGAGAAACAGTATCTGCGTGGATTCCTTTCAGTGACTCTTTTCAGCGTCAGCGACCTTGTATGTATTAGACTATCCATATTGTGGCTATTGATAAAATTTCATCCTGTGTAATAGCTGAGTAATCATCTTACTAAAGATATATAAGCCTGCATTTCTGCTAATAAAATACCTTTGCTCCATCAGAGCTTGTGTTCCCATGTCTTTCTTTCTTTCTTTCTTTCTTTCTCTCTCTCTCTCTCCCTCCCTCTGGCTCTCTCTTTCACTTTCTTATCATCGACTCCAGACCACCAGATTCTGGTCCATTAAAGGACCCCAACAAAATAGTTTTATGTAAAATAAAAGAAAAATTTACATTTGATAGGCATGAAACACTTTGGTAATAGTGTTATAAAACAGAACCAAAAGCTTTTCAATATATTTCATGAACTAACTTGTACATATGTGAACTAACTTGTATAATATGAAAATGTTATACATAGTCTCTGATATTTCCAGTTCAATGAAAGTCATTAGTAACTGCTTTTGCACTTCCTAAATACTTTCATACATTGATGGTGAGCATGCCAATGATACAGCTGGTTTGGAAATTGGCAATATCTGGAAAAATCACAGATATGTTTACACTTTCACACAGCAATCTCATTTCTAGGAAGATATCCCAAAGTTACACTGGCAAAAGTATATACTATGTACACAGACTCATTAACTGTAACATTGTAATGGCAAAAGATTAAAAACCAAGTCTATCAGTAGAGAGTGAGTTGAGCAGGTTATGATAATAGCACACAGTGGAGTACATGCAAGTACACAAAAGAATAGGGATTTCTAAATAATGATAGCTTATAACCACAGGGATTATTAGGTGAAAGAAGCAAGGTGGAGATAAGTGTATACACTGTATACAGATACCTTTTATCATCAGTAGTGATGTGCTATTTCAGGACAACTAGATATGTTTATCTTGATGAACTACAACATAAAGTATATAGCATCACCTAACGTTGTTATGTTATAACATATTGTGTTATGTTATAGGTGATGCTGTATAGGCAGTCTCAGCCAAAAATGTTTAACCTGAATCCCATCAGGCCCTTGAATCTAGTTGTCAGCTTGTTTTTTTTTTTTTTTTTAATTTTATTTTATTTAACTTTACAATATTGTATTGGTTTTGCCATATATCAAAATGAATCTGTCACAGGTATACATGTGTTCCCCATCCTGAACCCTCCTCCTCTTCCCTCCCCATACCATCCATCTGGTCATCCCAGTGCACCAGCCCCAAGCATCCAGTATTGTGCATCAAACCTGGACTGGCAACTCGTTTCATATATGATATTATACATATTTCAATGCCATTCTCCCAAATCATCCCACCCTCTCCCCTCCCACAGAGTCCAAAAGACTGTTCTATACATCAGTGTCTCTTTTGCTGTCTCGTATACAGGGTTATTGTTACCATCTTTCTAAATTCCATATATATGCGTTAGTATACTGTATTGGTGTTTTTCTTTCTGGCGTACTTCACTCTGTATAATAGGCTTATATATATTTATACCTCTTTATATATATATATAAATATATAAATAAGATGAAAGCTTTTAGATAAACTCTATTAAAATAATTATATTTTTAGAAATGATAAACTAAATGATAAAAAGTTTATTAAATAGCTAGGTCATTTTCAAATAAAATATGATTTTAAAACATTAATTACTGAACACTAACTTCCTTCTTACAGAAAAACTAAAAGATTTTTAGACTATTAATAAATATATATTTATATAAAAAATAAAAATATATATTATAATATATAATATAATAAATATATTCACCAATCTATAAAATGCTAACATACGAGACACTTCATAGTTGCTAAAGAAAAGTAAGATATATGATTTTAATAAAAAGATATAAGAAATGGCAAATAAAAATATGAATACAAAAATATAAAAAAGGTTTATGACAACGAAAGAGAATTTTATGGCACATGGATATAACTCATTGCCCTGAACTTTCTTCCTCTTCCTTCTTACATGTCTCAATTGATACAAATTCTTCTTTTATATGGGCCACACCTCTCCGAGGTGAAACTACATGACATGTTATAACCCACCTGTTAATTGCTTTGCAATAATGAGAACACCTAATTAAAACAGACAATGGCCCTGCCTATATTTCTAAGCAGTTCAAACAATTTTTACATTCATTCTCTATTAAACAAATTACAGACATTGCTTATAATCCACAAACACAAGACATAATTAAACAAACACATTACATTGAAATTACAAATAAAAAAATTAAATAAGGGGGAATACAGGGAACACTTTTATCTTCCTTATCCAGAGCAGACATTACTAGATTCCAACGCAATATATTCTTTAAGCCTATAACTATTGTTAAAATAGCTTTATTTGTTTTAAATTTTTAAAACTTACCACAAGGAGATATTTTGACAAAAGCAGAAAAACATTTTGAGACATTGAAGGACACCTGCCTTCCTCTGCCCATTTGGTATCAAGATGGATTAACTAATCAATGGAAATCTAGGAAACTAATCTTACAGGGAAAGGGGTATGCTTCTATTTCTCCAGATGGATCCAATGAACTCACATGGCTTCCTCCTCGGAAGATTTGACCTAAGGAGGCCCCCAACATTCAAACTAGAGATGAAACAACAAAAACCCCGGAAGGAAGAAATTCCAGTACAAGCCATGGCGGCTTTAAAAATTTACAAAAAAACGCCGCACTGGACGTCATTGACCTTATGACCTCCCTACTTGGAGACAGATAAAAACCCTTACTAATCAAGCTGAAAATGTGATTTCTCAATAAGGAATGCCTTGGAATCCTGAAAATATTTTTGTCGCTATGCTTGCTTTGCTTGCTTTTGCTTCCTCTGCTCAGGCTGACTTGATTGATCACACTTATTGGGCTTATATACGAACCTCCCTTTTTATTGTAGGTAAACAACAGAATGGGAAAGACTAGAGATCTCTTCAAGAAAATTAGAGATACCAAGGGAACATTTCATGCAAAGTTGGGTACAATAAAGGACAGAAATGGTATGGACCTAACAGAAGCAGACAATATTAGGAAGAGGTGGCAAGAATACACAGAAGAACTGTACAAAAAAGATCTTCACGACCCAGATAATCACGATGGTCTGATCACTCACCTAGAGCCTGACATCCTGGAATGTGAAGTCAAGTGGGCCTTAGAAAGCATCACTATGAACAAAGCTAGTGGAGGTGATGGAATTCCAGTTGAGCTATTTCAAATCCTGAAAGATAATGCTGTGAAAGTGCTGCACTCAATATGCCAGCAAATTTGGAAAACTCAGCAGTGGCCACAGGACTGGAAAAGGTCAATTTGCATTCCAATCCCAAAGAAAGGCAATGCAAAAGAATGCTCAAACTACTGCACAATTGCACTGATCTCACACACTAGTAAAGTAATGCTCAAAATTATCCAAGCCAGGCTTCAGCAATACATGAACTGTGAACTTCCAGATGTTCAAGCTAGATTTAGAAAAGGCAGAGGAACCAGAGATTGAGTTGCCAACATCTGCTGGATCATGGAAAAATCAAGAGAGTTCCAGAAAAACATCTATTTCTGCTTTATTGACTATGCCAAAGCTTTTGACTGTGTGGATCACAATAAACTGTGGAAAATTCTGAAAGAGATGGGAATACCAGACCACCTGACCTGCCTCTTGAGAAACCTATATGCAGGTCAGGAAGCAGCAGTTAGAACTGGACATGGAACAACAGACTGGTTCCAAATAGGAAAAGGAGTACATCAAGGCTGTATATTGTTGCCCTGCTTATTTAACTTATATGCAGAGCACATCATGAGAAATGGTGGGCTTGAAGAAGCACAATCAAGAGTGGATTCAAGCTGGAATCAAAGTGCTGGGAGAAATATCAATAACCTCAGATATGCAGAAAACACCACCCTTATGGCAGAAAATGAAGAGGAACTTAAAAAGCCTCTTGATGAAAATGAAAGAGGAGAGTGGAAAAGTTGGCTTAAAGCTCAACATTCAGAAAATGAAGATCATGGCTTCGGTCCCATCACTTCATGGCAAGATGAGGAACAGTGGAAAGAGTGGCAGACTTTATTTTGGGGGCTCCAAAATCACTGCAGATGGTGATTGCAGCCATGAAACTAAAAGACGCTTACTCCTTAGAAACGAAGTTATGACCAACCTAGATAGCATATTAAAAAGCAGAGACATTACTTTGTCAACAAAGGTCCGTTTAGTCAGGGCTATGGTTTTTCCATTGGTCATGTATGGATGTGAGAGTTGGACTGTGAAGAAACTTGAGCACCAAAGAATTGATGCTTTTGAACTGTGGTGTTGGAGAAGACTCTTGAGAGTCCCTTGGACTGCAAGAGATCCAACCAGTCCATCCTAAAGGAGATCAGTCCTGGATGTTCATTGGAAGGACTGATGCTAAAGCTGAAACTCCGATAGTTTGGCCACCTCATGTGAAGAGTTGACTCATTGGAAAAAACTCTGATGCTGGGAGGGTTGGGGCAGGAGAAAAGGGGATGACAGAGGATGAGATGGCTGGATGGCATCACTGACTCCATGGACATGAGTTTGAGTAAACTCTGGGAGTTGGCGATGGACAGGAGGCCTGGCGTGCTATGATTCATGGGGTCGCAGAGAGTCAGACACGACTGGCGACTGAACTGAACTGAACTGTTAGAATGGACAGATATAGGACCAATTGTATCCACTAATGACTCAACACATATGCCCTCTCCTTGGAGCTTGGAGAAGCCCTCTTATCCTGAGGAAGAAGGAAGACTAATTAACATTTCTCTAGGCTATGAAATCCTTCCTTTATGCATGGGCCCAACAAAGTTATGTATTAATGTTAGTGACAAACATGGGCTTTCGTCCTGCCTTCATAAAGGAACTTCACACATTGCTTGGACTGTTTACTGCCTGTCATTTTATAAAAACCATGTCAGTACTACCAAAACTCTAGGAAAAGGACAAAGTTAGAATGTAAGGGGTTTACTTATAAAGACTTTAAATATACTCCTATTTATTGAGGTAGATGTCACGCTAAATCAGGAAAATTAATGTTTGTGGCCAGTTACACCATTGTTGATTGGGGACCCATGTTATGTGGGTATCTAACTGCTCAGATGATATTAACAACATTATGTGTGATCTGCTACTCAAGTAGCATAGAAGGTTACTAACACTACAATGGAGCATTACCATGACAAAGGACTTCTTAGGTGGCTTGACGGTGGAATGGCCCCCCCTCGTCCTCGAACCATCCTTGATAAACAGATTGGGCCTGAACAATGGGACATTTGGAACTTGCTGCAAGCACCGAAGAACTTGGGACTTGGACTGGACATCTCACAGGGACCTATCATAGTCATAGAAACTATTTCTTTCATTATAATCAATGATATTTCATACAAGCTTGTGTTCCCCTTCCTTTTGTTCTAGCTATAGGAAGTTTACAATTCAATAAGACTTTACATTCTGTAACTTGTATAAATTGCAAATTATATACTTGTCTTAACTCTTCTATTTCCTTAAGAAATGATTCCCTTTTTGATTCTTTGATCTCGACATAATCCATGGTTACCAATAAATCTCCAGTGGCCCTGGGAAGCAGGTCCCATGGCTGGACTTGCTTCCTGGTTACTTACTAAACTGCTCCAGTGATCTAAATGATTCATTGGATGGCTGATTTTTGGCATTTTGGGATTAATAGCTATTTGCACCACTGCGGCCGTCACTGGCATTGCTTTACAAACCTCAATTCAAACACATAATTTTATCCAAAATTGGACTAAAGAAGCTCATACTGTGTGGGCCACTCAGGCTCAGATAGATGAGGATATTTAAGATGAAATACAGGAATGAAAAACAGCCATCGAATGGGTTGGAGATCAATTAATAGATGTACAAAAACAGGTGATGCTAAAATGTGATTGAAATTCTACTCAATTTTGTGTTACTCCTGTTCAATTCAATAATAGTGCCTACAACTGGGAACGAATCAAATTTCATTTACTAAACATACATAATAATGCCTCTCTGAATGTATAATTATCACAAAAAGAAATCTTTGAAACTTTTTCTAAAAATCTGCCCTCTTCCACTAATTTGAAAACTTTAGCTGAACAACTAGCTGATCAATTATCTGGGCTAGACCCACGCAGATGGTTTCAAGCATTACTCACAACATTGGGTCTAGAACTGTAATTTTGGTGATTGCCTTGACAATTATATTTGTCATTTACCATTGCCTTCGTGCAAAATTGTTAAATCTAAACAAACTCAAATGGTCAAACTCTTTTACAAATATCATAAATAAATAAGGAATTGTCAGGAATTTTTAACAGGAGGATTCCTACATGCTGTTTCTCATAAATTCTCTGTTCCTTATCAGTTCCCATTCTAAGAACAAGTAGAACTGCATGCAGCTCTCAGGACTGAGATCATGAGAAACAGTATCTGCGTGGATTCCTTTCAGTGACTCTTTTCAGCGTCAGCGACCTTGTATGTATTAGACTATCCATATTGTGGCTATTGATAAAATTTCATCCTGTGTAATAGCTGAGTAATCATCTTACTAAAGATATATAAGCCTGCATTTCTGCTAATAAAATACCTTTGCTCCATCAGAGCTTGTGTTCCCATGTCTTTCTTTCTTTCTTTCTCTCTCTCTCTCTCCCTCCCTCTGGCTCTCTCTTTCACTTTCTTATCATCGACTCCAGACCACCAGATTCTGGTCCATTAAAGGACCCCAACAAAATAGTTTTATGTAAAATAAAAGAAAAATTTACATTTGATAGGCATGAAACACTTTGGTAATAGTGTTATAAAACAGAACCAAAAGCTTTTCAATATATTTCATGAACTAACTTGTACATATGTGAACTAACTTGTATAATATGAAAATGTTATACATAGTCTCTGATATTTCCAGTTCAATGAAAGTCATTAGTAACTGCTTTTGCACTTCCTAAATACTTTCATACATTGATGGTGAGCATGCCAATGATACAGCTGGTTTGGAAATTGGCAATATCTGGAAAAATCACAGATATGTTTACACTTTCACACAGCAATCTCATTTCTAGGAAGATATCCCAAAGTTACACTGGCAAAAGTATATACTATGTACACAGACTCATTAACTGTAACATTGTAATGGCAAAAGATTAAAAACCAAGTCTATCAGTAGAGAGTGAGTTGAGCAGGTTATGATAATAGCACACAGTGGAGTACATGCAAGTACACAAAAGAATAGGGATTTCTAAATAATGATAGCTTATAACCACAGGGATTATTAGGTGAAAGAAGCAAGGTGGAGATAAGTGTATACACTGTATACAGATACCTTTTATCATCAGTAGTGATGTGCTATTTCAGGACAACTAGATATGTTTATCTTGATGAACTACAACATAAAGTATATAGCATCACCTAACGTTGTTATGTTATAACATATTGTGTTATGTTATAGGTGATGCTGTATAGGCAGTCTCAGCCAAAAATGTTTAACCTGAATCCCATCAGGCCCTTGAATCTAGTTGTCAGCTTGTTTTTTTTTTTTTTTTAAATTTTATTTTATTTAACTTTACAATATTGTATTGGTTTTGCCATATATCAAAATGAATCTGTCACAGGTATACATGTGTTCCCCATCCTGAACCCTCCTCCCTCTTCCCTCCCCATACCATCCATCTGGGTCATCCCAGTGCACCAGCCCCAAGCATCCAGTATTGTGCATCAAACCTGGACTGGCAACTCGTTTCATATATGATATTATACATATTTCAATGCCATTCTCCCAAATCATCCCACCCTCTCCCCCTCCCACAGAGTCCAAAAGACTGTTCTATACATCAGTGTCTCTTTTGCTGTCTCGTATACAGGGTTATTGTTACCATCTTTCTAAATTCCATATATATGCGTTAGTATACTGTATTGGTGTTTTTCTTTCTGGCGTACTTCACTCTGTATAATAGGCTCCAGTTTCATCCACCTCATTAGAACTGATTCAAATGTATTCTTTTTAATGGCTGAGTAATACTCCATTGTGTATATGTACCACAGCTTTCTTATCCATTCATCTGCTGATGGACATCTAGGTTGCTTCCATGTCCTGGCTATTATAAACAGTGATGCGATGAACATTGGGGTACACGTGTCTCTTTCAATTCTGGTTTCCTTGGTGTGTATGCCCAGCAGTGGGATTGCTGGGTCATAAGACAGTTCTATTTCCAGTTTTTTAAGGAATCTCCACACTGTTCTCCATAGTGGCTGTACTAGTTTGCATTCCCACCAACAGTGTAAGAGGGTTCCCTTTTCTCCACACTCTCTCTAGCATTTATTGCTTGTGGACTTTTGGATTGCAGCCATTCTGACTGGAGTGAAATGGTACCTCATTGTGGTTTTGATTTGCATTTCTCTGATAATGAGTGACGTTGAGCATCTTTTCATGCGTTTGTTAGCCATCTGTATGTCTTCTTTGAAGAAATGTCTGTTTAGTTCTTTGGCCCATTTTTTGATTGGGTCATTTATTTTTCTGGAATTGAGCTATAGGAGTTGCTTGTATATTTTTGAGATTAGTTGATTGTCAGTTGCTTCATTTGCTATTAGTTTCTCCCATTCTGAAGGTTGTCTTTTCACCTTGCTTATAGTTTCCTTTGTTGTGCAGAAGATTTTAAGTTTAATTAGGTCCCATTTGTTTATTTTTGCTTTTATTTCCAATATTCTGGGAGGTGGGTCATAGAGGATCCTGCTGTGATGAATGTCGGAGAGTGTTTTGCCTATGTTCTCCTCTAGGAGTTTTATAGTTTCTGGTCTTACGTTTAGATCTTTAATCCATTTTGAGTTTATTTTTGTGTATGGTGTTAGAAAGTGCTCTAGTTTCATTCTTTTACAAGTGGTTGACCAGTTTTCCGAGCACCACTTGTTAAAGAGATTGTCTTTAATGCATTGTATATTCTTGCCTCCTTTGTCAAAGATAAGGTGTCCATAGGTGTGTGGATTTATCTCTGGGCTTTCTATTTTGTTTTAAATACAGGGGACAAAGAACATGTTAAAGGAGATATGGGGAAGCATCATACCAGTGCAGAAGTTAGGACACTCTGCGAGACCACTGGCCTGTTATCTCTAACTAGGAAATGTCCTGGGCAAAAACACAGAGGTTATGATGAGGTCTATTCAGATTAAAAAGAGAACTTGGAGCTTGAGTTGATTCTAGTTTAGACCAACTAAATCTTAAAGACATTTTGGAAGGAATTAAATATGGACTAAGTATTAGATGGCACTAAAGAATTGTCATGTATGGATGTGAGAGTTGGACTTGAAGAAAGCTGAGCACTGAAGAATTGGTGCTTTTGAACTGTGGTGTTGGAGAAGACTCTTGAGAGTATCAGTCCTGGGTGTTCTTTGGAAGGAATGATGCTAAAGCTGAAACTCCAGTACTTTGGCCACCTCATGCGAAGAGTTGACTCATTGGAAAAAACTCTGATGCTGGGAGGGATTGGGGGCAGGAGGAGAAGGGGATGACAGAGGATGAGATGGCTGGATGGCATCACCAACTCGATGGACATGAGTTTGAGTGAACTCCAGGAGTTGGTGATGGACAGGGAGGCCTGGTGTGCTGTGATTCATGGGGTCACAAAGAGTCAGACACTACTGAGTGACTGAACTGAACTGAACTGAAAGAATTGTTAATTTTATCTCATGTAACTATGGTACAGCAATTAGGTAGTGAAACATCCTTTAATCAGATATGCAGGCACCCAGAGGTATTTATGGTAGAAATAGTCTATGTCATCTGTAATTTAAATATTTCAGGAGAAGAAAAAAAAGACAGTTGAAACAAAATCGGCAGAACGTTAACAATTATAAAACCCAGGTGATAAGTATGGAGGCGGGGGACAGGCAGGTGGCCTTATGAAATCAAGTCTCCCTAAACCGAGCTCCCCTGCTGAGTTTGTGATTAATGTCTCAATCAAAAACTTTATTCTCTTTCCTGCTCTGCCCCCTGTTCCTCTCAGGATTGAGGAGTAGCAAAAGAAAAGGGAAGACTGAAAAGTAGGACTCTTCAGGGCCTTCCTGGGTACAAAAGCCCCTCCATATCCTCAGTTTCTTGTTTGTAGAAAAAGGCTTTGGTCTCCTAGGCCTTCCCCATCCTTCTGAGGAGTAGACTCAGTTCAGTTCAGTTCAGTTCAGTCGCTCAGTCATGTCTGACTCTTTGTGACCCCATGAATCGCAGCATGCCAGGCCTCCCTGTCCATCACCAACTCCCGGAGTTCACTCAAACTCATGTCCATCGAGTCAGTGATGCCATCCAGCCATCTCATCCTCTGTCATCCCCTTCTCCTCCTGCCCCCAATTCCTCCCAGCATCAGAGTCTTTTCCAATGAATCAACTCTTCGCATGAGGTGGTGAAAGTACTGGAGTTTCAGCTTTAGCATCATTCCTTTCAAAGAACACCCAGGGCTGATCTCCTTTAGAATGGACTGGTTGGATCTCCTTGCAGTCCAAGGGACTCTCAAGAGTCTTCTCCAACACCAAAGTTAAAAGCATCAATTCTTTGGCACTCAGCTTTCTTTACAGTCCAACTCTCACATCCATACATGACCACTGGAAAAACCATAGCCTTGGCTAGACAGACCTTTGTTGGCAAAGTAATGTCTCTGCTTTTGAATATGCTGTCTAGGTTGGTCATAACTTTCCTTCCAAGGAGTAAGCGTCTTTTAATTTCATGGCTGCAGTCACCATCTGCAGTGATTTTGGAGCCCCCCGAAATAAAGTCAGCCACTGTTTCCACTTTTTCCCCATCTATTTGCCATGAAGTGGTGGGACCAGAAGCCATGATCTTCGTTTTCTGAATGTTGAGCTTTAAGACAACTTTTTCACTCTCTTCTTTCACTTTCATCAAGAGGCTCTTTAGTTCTTCACTTTCTGCCATAAGGGTGGTGTCATCTGCATATCTGAGGTTATTGATATTTCTCCCAGCAATCTGGATTCCAGCTTGTGCTTCTTCCAGCCCAGCGTTTCTCATGATGTACTCTGCATATAAGTTAAATAAGCAGGGTGACAATATACAGCCTTGATGTACTCCTTTTCCTATTTGGAACCAGTCAATAAAGGTGGTTTATATTAAAATAGAAATGAGGCTACACTGAGGACTCAGAATCAGTGATAAAACACTATATAAGTGTTTTATCTTTTCCAAATGGTGTATTTCACCAACACTGAGGAAGTTATCATAAACAGAAGTATTTGGGTGAATGCAAACTGTTTTTAAAAACCATGAATAAAATACGAGTGTAAAGTGTCTTCCTGGCAGAATTCTGACTGGCAAGAGTTTTTTGGCATAGTTTGTAGTCTGTAGCAGAAATGATAATTAAATATTTAGTTTATTTGGGAATTGTTCCCCAGACTATTATTATCAAATCACTTGTTTCCTACTATAAAAATTTTATACTTCAGGAAGTGTTTAGTGTATCTAAGACATGTAATGAAGTTAATGCCTCCCAACTCTCTAACAACAAGCCTCATCATCTTTAATGTTGAGTTGACTTCATGTATCCTTGTGAGGAATAATAATCTGGGCAATAATTGTTCATTAATACACACAGATTGCAAGCTTCCCATTAAAAAAAAAAAAAACAACTCTGATCAGAGAGTAAAACACTAATTAAAACCTGAGCAAAAGTCTGTTCTTTAACAGAATTTTAAAGGGAATAAATCTTATACTCAGCATTTCTCACCCTCCTTTCCGCATCTTTCTTTCTCACACATTCTACTCCATCCCCACCCTTTGCCCATGTGGGCTGCAGTGTAGGAACTCAGTGCTTCTTGGCACAGTGCAAATACCTGCTGTGGTATTTTGGTGCCAACGTAGCATCATCTGGTGCCTTTCTAAACCTCTGCCTTTCCCCCCAGACCTCCCATATTTTAAAATGTGGCTGCTGTACAGTTTCACCAGAAAACATGAACACAAGTAATTGATCTGCACAAAGTCAAAAGTTTTAACTTACATTGATAAAACCCTGTGGGTGTCAAGATGAGCCATGGCTCATCATATGAAGCTCTGTTCAGTTTTACTTTGATCTACTCACTAAACAATTCACCCTCAACATAACTAAGGCTACAGAGGTGGGTAGGAGTGGATTAGAGAGGAAAGTCAAATCAGAAATGAGAGAGGAGTAGAGTAGAGCATATTTAGACTGAAAATAAGCGGAAGTTCTCTTCTACATTGATTTGTATTTAGTCACAATAATTATTTTCAAATTACATTAAAATGTATATATTTTTTTATTTCCTAAAGGGGAACCTGAGAAATATTGCATTGTTCTTGATCAAAAGTAATGTTAACAGAAATGTCTAGACTGTGTGTGTGTGTTTATTTCTCTTTATTTTAATTAAATGATAAGCTTACTTGTAATTACTGTTACTGCCTTTCCCCCATTTTGTGTTAATTAACACTTGTGATTAATGATTATATCTGTTTTTACTTAGCTGTCTTTGACACTATTTGAAAGTGAATCAACATCCCTGGAAAAAATGAAAACAGATTCACGGGCTGATGTAGAAATACACACAACACTTCTAGCTGTCCCAAGATGATCACTGATTACTTCTTTTGTGGTGAGATTTCAGGCATGGAATTGGCTCTGGCCAATATAAATTTTGGCAACATATGTTTTAAGTTTTCCTAATAAATCAAACTGTCTTACATTTATGATGCCAAATATTTTCTCAACTCACATATATTAGTAGTTATTGAAATTTTGTTCCATGCCCTGTGATCACGTTGCTGCTGCTGCTAAGTCGCTTCAGTTGTGTCCGACTCTGTGCGACCCCATAGACGGGAGCCCACCAGGCTCCCCCGTCCCTGGGGTTCCCCAGGCAAGAACACTGGAGTGGGTTGCCGTTTCCTTCTCCAGTGCATGAAAGTGAAAAGTGAAAGGGAAGTCACTCAGTCGTGTCCAACTTTTAGCGACCCCATGGACCGCAGCCCACCAGGCTCCTCCATCCATGGGATTTTCCAGGCAAGAGTACTGGAGTGGGGTGCCATTGCCTTCTCCGTGTGATCATGTTAGGAGATCCATAATATGAAAAATCAGTGTAACACATGAGTTTTTCATGAAGTTAATTTGATTTATTCTCAAAGACTGTCTTTTATTATAATGGTATTCCTTTTCTTCTTTTTAATGCTTTAATAAATTCTTCTGTTTATGAAACAATGACAGTAGATGATAATTGTTTTAATGTGAGCTTCATGTTTTTAATTTTACACATTAAAAATATGGCACACCTATGTTTCTTCACTCATTTTCCACTAGAGAAGGACAGATTTTACTTGTATTGGAATTCAAAAGTCTGAGACCAACTGCTACATATTCTATTCTCTGCTTCAACTATTGTTTTCTAGGAGGTGTCTGATTCAAACTAGAGCTAGGAAAGAAAAGCATAGAATGTCAAAGATGCTTTTCAAGTTGTAAACTAACTTCTCAGTTGTAAACTACTGGATACTAATACTTTTCTTCAAATGGAAAGGTGTTTCTGAATTGAAAAGAGCAGTGTTTCTGAATAACTTTAGAAAGGATTTTCTTGATCTACACAAAAGAGTTTTAACAGCCTCTCATTCTTTTAAGCTCTTCACTGTGACTTCAAAGTAATCATTTTCAGATTAATAAACCAAAGTCTGCCTTGGAGTTATAGTTTTTCATTTATTAGGAAATCTGAGGTTATCTAGAACCCAGCTGGAGAACATGACTGAAGAAGGAAAAGCTGACAAAGTGAGGCAATGCTTAATTATTTCAATATGTGCCTTTAAGAAGTGTGTATAAATGGTTATTTATACACACTTCTTAAAGACAGAGAGCTGGAATGGTGGTATATGCAAGGAAAAACATATGTAATTAAGTACCCCTCAGTTTATCTTCAGTAAAATTTCACCATTGTATAAAATTTATTGTTATTTTTAATTACCTGTTGCCTCTCCACTTCGCCCTCCCCCCTTTTAGAATCTTTAGTTTGATGTTCTGATCATTTTTTAAATGATCTCACTGGATAAAAATCATTTTACCCTTTTTTTAAAATGTGATTGTGAATATGGACTTAAGCTCTCACCTCAAACAGTACTTTTGGAAAATTTTGTAAAAAGCACTATCAAGGCACTCTAAGGATTGAACTTTAGTATAAATGTCAATACCAACCTACTAATATAAGTTTTCAAAACTACTTTTTGCATAACCTCAAAGTCACTTTGTGATGTTTCATGAACAAAGAATTCAAATATTCCTGCATCTGTCCAATTCATAAATATCTTTTTCGTCTCCTGTTTCCCTGTTTCCTGCCTATCCTCCCACCCCCGCCGCCCCCTCTCGCCCCCCTCCCCCCCGCCCCCGGTGGCAGCTTTAGTTTTTCTTTACTTTAATTCTTCCCCTCGCCTCTGTAGCCTCTAGTTTAATTTCCTTTATTGACCATTTATGGAATGAATGAACTCCTTGACTCGGTTCCAGGAGCCTGGCTGCCCTCTGCCCCATGCAGTGCGGCTTTCTCTCCTGGGACTCGGGTCGCTGCACACCAGCCAGCGGAGGACGGCCGGAGGAAGCTGCTCCAGCGACCGCGGTCCGATCAGGGTTGGCCCGGCGCCTGGTGGCGGACGGGAGGCGAGCCCCTCCGTTGGGGCTCGGAGGAGAGATACCCCAACTCGGGAACCTAGAAGGGGAGCTGCGATCCGCGCAGGAGGCAGCTTTTCCAGCGGGCGCTGCGGTCACCTGGGAGCAGCGCGGGGACCCATCTCGCCCGAGGGGAGCCCAGGGGGCGCTGGGCTGCTGCGCGGGCACAGCCCGGGCGGCACTGCGGGCCGGGGGATCCCACAAGACCTGGCGACACCCTGGACGGAGGCGTGGCCCCGACACCCTGCGCGGTTCTGCAGGATCCAGGCGGGAAGCCGCTGTGTATCTCAGTCTTCGCCACCCCAGCTTCTCTCGGCTCGAATTCAGCCTCCAAGTTGCAGGCACCGGAGAGCATCTGCCCCCGAGGGTGGTGGGCTATTCTCAGGAGCTTGAAAGGCACCGGGGACTGATCCAACTAGCCCGGAGAGAACTGGTAGGTGCCTCAGAACTCCGCAGGGCGCGGGCCGCCGTCGGGGTTCAGAAGTCAATGTGTGCTGTGCTGCATTCCTCGATCCCCCCCGGAGGCCCCTGAGCTTATCTCACTCTTGAACTGTTCACCCGCCAGGTGTCCTAGGACTTATCCCCAGCATTCTTTGGAGCAACTTCTGTGCAGAAGACTTTTAACTCAGTTTCGCAAGAGTTCTTCTCCCTCCCATAAAGGTTGGGGCGAACTGCAGGTGCTAGCCTTGCACATTGCCGACTGGTGGTCTCGGCAGAGAGGTGCCCCCGGGAGAGAACAATGGCAGAACCGGGATCTGGGCTGCCTTCTGGTCTTGCGGTCCCCACTTTCCTGCCGTGGCTAACAGGACTAGGGGCTGGAATGGTCTTCCTGAGCTTCTTGCAGAAACTCCTGTACCCTTACTTCTGGAGTGACCTCTGGTACCTGCTGAAGATGGTTCGCTGTGGACTTTGGACGACAGGGAAGCACGGACAGAAAGGGGAGCTAGTCACTGTCCTGGATAAATTCCTGATCCAGGCCAAGAAGCGGCCCCAGAAACCTTTCATCATCTACGAGGGAGACATCTACACCTATGAGGATGTGGACAGGAGAAGTAATAAAGTGGCTCATGTCTTGCTGAACCATTCCCCGCTGAAAAGGGGCGATACTGTGGCTTTGCTGATGAGCAACGAACCGGATTTCGTTCACGTGTGGTTTGGCCTGGCCAAGCTGGGCTGCGTGGTGGCCTTCCTCAACTCCAACGTTCGATCGGTCTCCCTCCTGCATTGCATCCGCAGCTGTGAGCCCAGGGTCCTCGTGGTGGGTGCAGGTAGAGTATGGGAAATGAGCTGCTTGAGCAGAATGGCAGCCCTGCCTCCTATCCCACCCCCACCGGCCTCATTTTTTTTTTTGTTAGAACCAATTAGCAACTAGTATCCTGGGTATGTGATGAAGTGTGGATGTTAAGGGTACAAGTGGTTTAATTTCCCCTTCCCTCACTTCAATCACTGTTGTAGATGACTAATTATCAGGACAGCTTCTGAAGAACTTTACTGAAATCTCAGACTTTTCTGAAATCTTATTATTTTAGCAAAGGGACAGGATGAGTCTAAGGGGCACATTTTACTGTTCTTGCTACCTTCAGTGAGTACAAGAACACAGAGAGAGCTTGGTAAGTTCTAAATTTTGTCAGATCTGACAAAATTATCTGATGTGAAGGAAGACAATCCTGTTTCATTGTGGAATACCTTCTGCCTCTAATAGTAGCACTATTGAATTTGACTGCCTTTGCAGAAGAAACATGTTTAATTAGAAGTGCATGAATTCCTGTCTTCATGTCTGCTCTTATTCTGCACTGCCTGCAAGCTAGGATTTGCCTGGCAAAGTTGGACTTCCAGCCAGTGGCAAGCTCTTGGCAGACTCTCAGTCTCTTTCTCCCCCATCTCCTTACCCCACCGGTGCATCATTTTATCTTTCTTTCCAGTAAGTGCTGACCTTCTTCCCCTCCCCTTGGATTTAGGCTTTGGATACGTATACTGACAGTGAACTATAAAGAAAAGTTTTTGGTTGAGTGCCTGACTAATGAAGAACCTAGGATGATAAGTTGCATAACAGGGAAAACGAAGTATGAAAATTGATAACTTATTTGGTATAATCTAAGTGGTTTATGCACATGTTTCTTTCATGAGGGTAGGAAGGTAGAGGATCATGGCAAAGACCTTAGTGAAAATATTTAAGTATTTTAGGTTAATAGATACATTCTGACACCTCATATGGACTTCTCAGATGACACTAGTGATAAAGAACCGGCCTGCAAGTGCAGGAGACATAAGAGATGCGGTTTCGATCCCTGGGTCAAGAAGACCCCCTGCAGGAGGGCATGGCAACTCACTGCAGTATTCTTGCCTAGAGAATCCCATGGACAGAAGAGCCTGGTGGGCTATAGTCATATAGAATCTTTAGATTCACAGAGAAATATGGGGGGATCTACATTTATATACCACTGATTTATAAAGTATAGTACTTTGTGTGTACCCTTTTTTATATAATAATTGTATATCACATGAAAATGAGTTAGCCAATATATAGTAAAAAAAAAAAAAAAGTTATTTATTCAAGGCTTTCACTTTTGCTTGTTTCCTTTGTCCTTCCAGCTCAAATTGTGACTAGATGAAGAAGCAAAATGTTTGTTCTTTTTAATTTATGATCATATTTTTAATGGAAAGGCATTTTATTTTAAATATAGCAGTGTGTACATGTCAATCCCAGACTCCCAAATGTGTCTTATTACTCTTAAGGACTGATTTTATCTTAAATTACTGGAGTGGATAAACCAGAAATCCTCTCGTGGTTTTTTTTTGTTTTTTTTTTAATTCAACAGTTATATCCTCCAAGATTGAAATTCAACTCTTCACCTTGGAAAAAGGTTAGCTAGTATAACACTTCTTTGAACTGTAGCAATAAGTAGAATAAAGGAGTCACACAGAGGTTCCACAACATGGTGAAGCAGTGTTTACCTCTCGTGCCATGGGCAGTGATAATATGAATACAGCAGGGAAAACTATCACAGTTCATCTTAGGATATATTCTGACATTTTAGTTGCTCATTCTAATTTCACACAGAGGTTCCATAACATGGTGAAGCAGTGTTTACCTCTCGTGCCATGGGCAGTGATAATATGAATACAGCAGGGAAAACTATCACAGTTCTTCTTAGGATATATTCTGACATTTTAGTTGCTCATTCTAATTTAGATTGCAGTTTCTGGAGCAAATCTGAACCTTAGATTGTGCAAAGAAAGAAGAGCAAACTAGAAGGGCCACAATATCTCTGAAAAGATTTCTGTGGCCATGATGTTGAGGTCAACCTGAGAAACATCTCATATCCTGTCTCCTGAGGGCCTCCTCCTGAAGTGTGTAGGGCTGTTTAACTCTCAGAATAGAGTTTTCAAACTTTGGTGTTGACTGAGCTGTTGCCCAATTAGGACCAACTAATTTTGCAGTTTTACTTGTGCCAGCTTTTGCTTTGCTTGCCAATAACTAATAGCATTGTTTCCTTATTTTTGTTTTTACCATTACCAGACAAGTTTTGTGTATGAAAGCCACATTGGGATGCTGGAATTTAAGCCAAACATGTTTAATTAATTTGCTCAGTAAGTAGGTACCTGGAGAATTCAACCTTAAATCCTAGTAACAATTCTTTATAGCACACCTCCAAAATATATAAATAGCATATGTTTCTTTCAAAGATAGGAGAATTCCCTTTTAGTTAACTGCTAGTTTTGTTTTGTTTTGTAAGACAGCATGGCTTCCATCACAGTCACTTTTCTGTATCTGAAGCTCTTACCCTGAAAACTGTATTCTTGGCATCTTGAGTCTAATCCATGAGCAATATATACATATAGTTTTTAAAACTTTACATTTCAGAGTTCTTAAATTCCCATTGGATGTTTCTAATGGAGATGTACTATTAAATCCTTATATCTCCAGCAAGAGTGTATTGAAGTGGAAAGACCAGACAGTGTTAGATAAGCTGGACAGCCCCAGGTCTCACTTCTGATCTGCCACTTCTTAATTGTGTGATTGAAAAACAAGGTCCTCAGCTGCTTTGAGTGATATTTTGCTTTGCTGTGAATTGGTGAAAATACCATCTCCTTCACAGTGTAATTCTGAGGATTAAATGGCAGTTTTGGTGAAATGACTAGCTGAGTCACTAGTGCATACAAAGTAAATCCTTGGTGAATCGAAATAATTGCTATTATCATTGTAAAGTCATTGGAGGCTTTTACTAAGGGATTTCACTTGAATTTTGATGGCACATTCTAATTTGGTATTAGCTACAAAAAAGACTAGTAAGTCATCTGTTTGGTCCAGGACGTTTAACACTTTGCTATGTTTTAGCAAAATTCATGTTATATAAAACCAGCGTCAAACAAGTTTTATAGGCAGGCCAGGTAATGTCCACGGTGGTCCGTGGTGATAGATGACATTACAATCATGACAGTTGCCCGATAGTTCTGTCTCCAGAATAAGAATAAACATTATTCTTGCTCTAGTGGTTGCTAACAAAGATATCAATGTTGCCATTTACTCAAGGCTGACTATGTAAAAGGTGTACCCAGTACCTTTGAAAGGCAAGTGCACAGCTATAGTTTAGAAACTAAGAGGGAAAGAAGTTCACTGAGGGTCTAGGGTGACACAGCTTAGTAGGTGCAGATCAGACCCAAAACCTGGTCTCTGATCTAAGACTCTGCTGTATTACACATTATAGGTTTCTGGGGCTGTTAATCCCCTTTTGCTATAACCATGAAAAAATTGCATTCCAGTTATATAAATATAGTAAAATTAAAAGTTGCCAGTGTTAAGACATCAGGTTTTTAATGCTCCTATCACTAGAAAAAATGTAAATGCTTATAAAACTATTATTCCTTTTTCTCAGTCTGAAGACTCAAAAATAGTTGCAAAGAAGTGTTACTGTATTTGTGTAGTTTGATTTAGAAGATGTGTCAAGTGGCGTCCCAACTTTCTTTGGAAAATTTCAGCACTTATTGAATATTAAATCATCTTAGATCAAACCTAGTCCTTTCCCCCCAATATTTCAACTCTGATTTTGCCAACAGTGCCTGCAGCCAATATTATCATCTACCTATATAGGCTTTTCTCTTTACTCAGTACAAACATGAAATGTTGAGGTATTTGTATGTAGTATTTAAAAGTTTATGTAATTATATCCTTTGACATATGTAGCAATAATAAATAAGTCTCTTCCATTTTTATAGCACTGTGTAAGTAATAAACTATTTTTAGATGCATTGCCTTATGTCATCTTCACCACAGCCATAGTCTGGTTCTAAAGAGGAGGGAAGCATGGATCGGAGTGGGCAAGTACATTGCTCAAGCTCCTGCCTTTAGGAGAGGCAGTGTGGGACGGGAGCCTGGATTTTCTGATGTTGAGCACACCTTTGTCTTTGTCCTCATTTCTGCTCCGGCCCATTTCCTCATCTCCATCTTTTCCCTTTCTCTTCCCTTCCCTCCAGGCCCCTCCCTCTGCCCTGCTGCTTTCCCGGAGCTCTCTCTGTCATCTTCCATCTGGTCATCTACTTGGTTTTGTTATTTTTCCCACCAATCCTCTTGCCTCAGGCACTGTGTGCCATGGCTCTCTCACTGACTTGGTGGAATGGTAAAGTTGTGTTTGCCAGATCACGTAGAGGTACTTGTGCAACTTGGAGGACTTGGCCAAGAGCTCAAATGTAAGCTCTTTGAGCTGAGGGAGTTTGTTCTGTTTGCTGCTAAATTCTTAGAACTTAGTGTAAAAGAGATGCTCAATAAGTAATTACTGTCTGGATGAATGAATAGGTGATCAATCTAATGAAAAACTTTAAGGTACACAAGGGGCATTCAGTAACTGTTTATTTACTTGCCTGTTTTTGCCCAGGAATTGTCCCCGTGCTGTTCTTCTGGTAGCTGATTTTGGCAGTAGATATATCAATGAGTTACTGGTTATGTTATTTTATATCAGTGTTGCTAAATGTTAGAATCATGACTCCCTGAAAGTCAAAGCATTTTAAGCTTTGTAGTCTTTAGTTTCTGGAGAAGGCAATGGCACCCCACTCCAGTACTCTTGCCTGGAAAATCCCATGGACGGAGGAGCCTGGTAGGCTGCAGTCCATGGGGTCGCTGAGGGTCGGACACGACTGAGCGACTTCACTTTCCCTTTTTACTTTCATGCATTGGAGAAGGAAATGGCAACCCACTCCAGTGTTCTTGCCTGGAGAATCCCAGGGACAGTGGAGCCTGGTGGGCTGCCGTCTATGGGGTCGCACAGAGTCGGACACAACTGAGGCGACTTAGCACCAGCAGCAGCTGCAGCGGTCTTTAGTTTCTAGACTTAGTATCCACAAAATTTCAGATTTACTTGCATTTTTGTATTTTCTGGGCTCAGCAGTAAAGAATCTGCCTGCAGTGTAGGAGACGCAGGAGATATGGGTTCGATCCCTGGGTTGGGAAGATTCCCTGGAGAACGGCATGGCAACCCACTCCAGTATTCTTGCCAGGAAAATCCCACGGACAGAGGAGCCTGGTGGGCTACGGTCCATGGAGTTGCAAAGAGTCGGACACAGCTGAAGCGACTGAACATGCGTGCATTCATGCATGCATGTAATTTGCACTCTCTCCTTTCTCAGTGTATCACATATTAAATCGTTATAATTATAAGTAAACAACTGAAAAGTATATATTAATATTACCCTGGACCTTTTTACTTTAGATTCAATAGGA
The DNA here is from genome assembly GCF_027580195.1 of Bos mutus. Taxonomy (NCBI): domain Eukaryota; kingdom Metazoa; phylum Chordata; class Mammalia; order Artiodactyla; family Bovidae; genus Bos; species Bos mutus. The sequence continues at coordinate 64,957,319 of NC_091623.1, read as the reverse complement.
TGTTGTGTCTCAACCTTCTGGGAAGGGTTTTGTTTCTCTTCACAAGAAGTACACTCTTATGTTGGTTCTCTAAACTTAAAATAATGCGTGCAGCATTGCCCTGTCCGTTTTCATGATCTGTTGCATTCACACTGTGCAGGAGCAAATGTTCCAGTTAACAATCAAACCATTGTAATTCTCCAAATGACTTTCAACCGTAAAGACATCTGCTTTTCAAAGACCAAGAGGAATAGTTAGAGGAAAAAATAAAAACCCTTTAAGTTCTATAGAAAGTAAGACATATTCAGATAGATGAGATGTGGCTCATGTGAACCTGTACTATTTTATCCATGTACTATGCTAGCCTCGACATATCTATTTTCATTTTCAAGGCATTTCTATACTTTTAAGTAGAGTAGACTGAATGGCTGTTTTGCCTTTTTTTTTTTCCTCTCATTTTAGACTCAGCTAGGTCAAGGAATACCTCCAAAAAAAAAAAAAAAAAAAAAATATATATATATATATATAATTAATTTTGATTGTTCATGATTTACTAGTTGGAAAAGGTAGTATTCTAAGGATGATTATTTTCTTCACTGATCATGAGGAGTTCTTATATACAGTTTATGCTGAACACGTGTTTGCTATAAGGGAATGAAACTTGAATACTGACAGGAGCAAAAACAATTTAAAGAGGGACTGTGCCTCCTCAGCGGAGAAGGCAATGTCACCCCACTCCAGTACTCTTGCCTGGAAAATCCCATGGACAGAGGAGCCTGGAAGGCTGCAGTCCATGGGGTCGCTGAGGGTCGGACACAACTGAACGACTTCACTTTCCCTTTTCACTTTCATGCATTGGGGAAGGAAATGGCAACCCACTCCAGTGTTCTTGCCTGGAGAATCCCAGGGACGGGGGAGCCTTGTGGGCTGCCATCTCTGGGGTCGCACAGAATCGGACACGACTGATGCAACTTAGCAGCAGCAGCAGTGCCTCCTCAGAGAAGTTGCAAGCCCGAACTGGAAAAACACACATCTAAGTAATAATTATTTATTGGAAATATGATGTGTTGCATTAACAACAAACGAAGTATTCTACATTTTACTTTCTTGCACAATTTTGCCTATAATAAATATACTGTCTATGCCCTAAAAGATGTGGGGACAGCTGAAAATGAAACCCGGAAACCCATTTACAAACTTGTGTGTACCCATTCAGAGCAGTTAATAAAATTGCTTCAGGGAAGAATATGTTATCATGAATGAATAATTATGCACTTCCTAGGGCTATTATTATCAGTAAACTATTATTTGTAAAAATAACTGACACATCGTTGATGATGAGATTAGTGTCTGGCTTGATAAGAACTATTGTTATCTACATCATGATATATATTGCTTTAGGATTGCTTACTTAAGCATCAATTTTCTTAGGCACCATAACCTGCCCAGGTGTTCTGTGAGAAACCCATTGAGCTGTTGTTAAGCAACAGATGGTAGCTAAGAGCGTGTGATGAGATCTACAATTTCAATTTGGTTTCTGTGTAAATATTGCTTTGTAGGATGGAAACCTCACATTAACCATGTGTAGTTGAATTTCATATTAGTTTTAGTAATGCATAAAAGTTTATTTTTTAATATAAATTTATTTATTTTAATTGGAGGCTAATTACTTTACACTATTGTATTGGTTTTGCCATACATTGACATGAATCCACCACGGGTGTACATGTATTCCCCATCATAAACACCCTTCCCACCTTCCTCTGGATCCCATCCCTCTGGGTCATCCCAGTGCACCAGCCCCAACCATCCTGATCATGCATAGAATCTGGACTGGCAATTCATTTCACATATGATAATATACATGTTTCAATGTCATTCTCCCAAATCATCCAACCCTCACCCTCTCCCCCAGGGTCCAAAAGACTATTCTATACACCTGTGTCTCTTTTGCTGTCTCACATACAGGGTTATCGTTACCATCTTTTTAAATTCCATATATATGCGTTAGTATATTGTATTGGTGTTTTTCTTTCTGGCTTACTTCACTCTGTATAATAGAGTCCAGTTTCATCCATCTCATTAGAACTGATTCAAATGTATTCTTTTTAATGGCTGAGTAGAAGGCACTGGCAACCCACTCCAGTACTCTTGCCTGGAAAATCCCATGGATGGAGGAGCCTGGTAGGCTGCAGTCAATGGGGTTGCGAAGAGTCGGACAGGACTGAGTGACTTCACTTTCACTTTTCACTTTCCTACATTGAGAAGGAAATGGCAACCCACTCCAGTGTTCTTGCCTGGAGACTCCCAGGGACGGAGGAGTCTAGTGGGCTGCCATCTCTGGCGTCTCACAGAGTTGGACACAACTAAAGTGACTTAGCAGCAGCTGCAGCAATACTCCATTGTGTATATGTACCACAGCTTTCTTATCCATTTGTCTGCTGATGGACATCTAGGTTGCTTCCATGTCCTGGCTATTATAAACAGTGATGCGATGAACATTGGGGTACACGTGTCTCTTTCAATTCTGGTTGCCTTGGTGTGTATGCCCAGCAGTGCTATTGCTGGGTCGTATGGCAGTTCTATTTCCAGTTTTTTAAGGAGTCTCCACACTATTCTCCATAATGGCCATACTAGTTTGCATTCCCACCAACAGTGTAAGAGGGTTCCCTTTTCTCCACACCCTCTCCAGCATTTATTGCTTGTAGACTTTTGGATAGCAGCCATTCTGACTGGCGTGAAATGATACCTCATTGTGGTTTTGATTTGCATTTCTCTGATAATGAGTGATGTTGAGCATCTTTTCATGTGTTTGTTAGCCATCTGTATGTCTTCTTTGGAGAAATGTCTGTTTAGTTCTTTGGCCCATTTTTTGATTGGGTCATTTATTTTTCTGGAATTGAGCTATAGGAGTTGCTTGTATATTTTTGAGATTAATTCTTTGTCAGTTGCTTCATTTGCTATTAGTTTTTCCCATTCTGAAGGCTGTCTTTTCACCTTGCTTATAGTTTCCTTTGTTGTGCAGAAGATTTTAATTTTAATTAGGTCCCATTTGTTTATTTTTGCTTTTATTTCCAATATTCTGGGACGTGGGTCATAGAGGATCCTGCTGTGATGTATGTCGGAGAGTGTTTTGCCTATGTTCTCCTCTAGGAGTTTTATAGTTTCTGGTCTCATGTTTAGATCTTTAATCCATTTTGAGTTTATTTTTGTGTATGGTGTTAGAAAGTGTTCTAGTTTCATTCTTTTACAAGTGGTTGACCAGTTTTCCGAGCCCCACTTGTTAAAGAGATTGTCTTTTCTCCATTATATATTCTTGCCTCCTTTGTCAAAGATAAGGTGTCCATAGGTGTGTGGATTTATCTCTGGGTTTTCTACTTTGTTCCATTGATCTATATTTCTATCTTTGTGCCAGTACCATACTGTCTTAATGACTGTGGCTTTGTAGTAGAGCCTGAAGTCAGGCAGGTTGATTCTTCCAGTTCCATTCTTCTTTCTCAAGATTGCTTTGGCTATTCAAGGTTTTTTGTATTTCCATATAAATTGTGAAATTATTTGTTCTAGCTCTATGAAAAATACCGTTGGTAGCTTGACAGGGATTGCATTGAATCTATAGATTGTTTTGGGTTGTATACTCATTTTCACTATATTGATTCTTCTGATCCATGAACACGGTATATTTTTCCATCTATTAGTGTCCTCTTTGATTTCTTTCACCAGTGTTTTATAGTTTTCTATATATATGTCTTTTGTTTCTTTAGATAGCTATATCCCTAAGTATTTTATTCTTTTTGTTGCAATGGTGAATGGAATTGTTTCCTTAATTTCTCTTTCTATTTTCTCATTATTAGTGTATAGAAATGCAAGGGATTTCTGTGTGTTGACTTCATATCCTGCGACTTTACTATATTCATTGCTTAGCTCTAGTAATTTTCCGGTGGAGTCTTTAGGGTTTTCTATTTAGAGGATCATGTCATCTGCAAACAGTGAGAGTTTTACTTCTTCTTTTCCAATTTCAGATCAGATCAGATCAGTCGCTCAGTCGTGTCTGACTCTTTGTGAGCCCATGAATCGCAGCATGCCAGGCCTCCCTGTCTATCACCAACTCCCGGAGTTCACTCAGACTCACGTCCATCGAGTTGGTGATGCCATCCAGCCATCTCATCCTCTGTCACCCCCTTCTCCTCCTGCCCCCAATTCCTCCCAGCATCAGAGTCTTTTCCAATGAGTCAACTCTTAGCGTGAGGTGGCCAAAGTACTGGAGTTTCAGCTTTAGCATCATTCCTTCCAAAGAAATCCCAGGGCTGATCTCCTTCAGAATGGACTGGTTGGATCTCCTTGCAGTCCAAGGGACTCTCAAGAGTCTTCTCCAACACCACAGTTCAAAAGCATCAATTCTTCGGCGCTCAGCCTTCTTCACAGTCCAACTCTCACATCCATACATGACCACAGGAAAAACCATAGCCTTGACTAGATGAACCTTTGTTGGCAAAGTAATGTCTCTGCTTTTGAATATGCTATCTAGGTTGGTCATAACTTTCCTTCCAAGGAGTAAGCGTCTTTTAATTTCATGGCTGCAGCCAACATCTTCAGTGATTTTGGAGCCTCCCAAAATAAAGTCAGCCACTGTTTCCACTGTTTCCCCATCTATTTCCCATGAAGTGATGGGACCGGATGCCATGATCTTCATTTTCTGAATGTTGAGCTTTAAGCCAACTTTTTCACTCTCCTCTTTCACTTTCATCAAGAGGCTTTTGAGTTCCTCTTCACTTTCTGCCATAAGGGTGGTGTCATCTGCATATCTAAGGTTATTGGTATTTCTCCTGGCAATCTTGATTCCAGCTTGTGTTTCTTCCAGTCCACCGTTTCTCATTATGTACTCTGCATATAAGTAAAATAAACAGGGTGACAATATACAGCCTTGACGTACTCCTTTTCCTATTTGGAACCAGTCTGTTGTTCCATGTCCAGTTCTAACTGTTGCTTCCTGACCTGCATACAAATTTCTCAAGAGGAAGATCAGGTGGTCTGGTATTCCCATCTCTTTCAGAATTTTCCACAGTTTATTGTGATCCACACAGTCAAAGGCTTTGGCATAGTCAATAAAGCAGAAATAGATGTTTTTCTGGAACTCTCTTGCTTTTTCCATGATCCAGCAGATGTTGGCAATTTGATCTCTGGTTCCTCTGCCTTTTCTAAAACCAGCTTGGATTCCTTTTATTTCTTTTTCTGCTCTGAATGCTATGGCCAAAACTTCCAAAACTATGCTCAACCGTAGTGGTGGGAGTGGGCACCCTTGTCTTGTTCCTGACTTTAGGGGAAATGCTTTCAATTTTTCACCATTGAGGATAATGTTTGCTGTGGATTTGTCATATATAGCTTTTATTATGTTGAGGTGTGTTCCTTCTAGTCCTGCTTTCTGGAGGGTTTTTTATCATAAATGGATGTTTGATTTTGTCAAAGGCTTTCTCTGCATCTACTGAGATAATCATATGGTTTTTATTTTTCAATTTGTTAATGTGGTGTATTACATTGGTTGATTTGTGGATATTGAAGAATCCTTGCATCCCTGGGATAAAGCCCACTTGGTCATGATGTATAATCTTTTTAATGTGTTGTTGGATTCTGTTTGCTAGAATTTTGTTAAGGATTTTTGCATCTATGTTCATCAGTGATATTGGCCTGTAGTTTTCTTTTTTGTGTGTGTGGCATCTTTGTCAGGTTTTAGTATTAGGGTGATGGTGGCCTTATAGAATGACTTTTGGAAGTTTACCTTCCTCTGCAATTTTCTGGAAGAGTTTGAGTAGGATAGGTGTTAGCTCTTCTCTAGATTTTTGGTAGAATTCAGCTGTGAAGCCATCTGGTCCTGGGCTAAAAGTTTAAAGTTAAATGTTTGCCAGTGTTTTAAAACACTATGCTATGAGCAATTACCATTGAAAATATTAGTTTGTTTTATGTAGAATAAAGTTATTTATGGAGTTGGAAATGGCAACCCACTCCAGTATTCTTGACTGGAAAATCTCATGGACAGAGGAGCCTGGTGGGCCACAGTCCACGATGTTGCAGAGTCGGACATGACAGAGCGACTGAGCACAGCACAAGATAATTTTAAAACAATGTCTGTAAGTCAGGCAGAGAAACACAAATATCATATGGTATCACTTATATGTGGAATCTAAAAAGTGCTTCAAATAGATTCAAATGGACTTATTTACAAAACAGAAACAAACTCAGAGACATAGAAAACAAACTTACAGTTACCAAAGAGGAAAGGAGGGAAGGGATATATTAAGACAGTACTATCCCTAAAGCAGTTAATCAGCAAAGTCCTGCTGTATAGCACAGGAAGCTACATTCAATACCTTATAATAAGCTATAATGAAAAAGAATATATATGTATGTATGACTGAATCATTTACTGTACATCAAAAACAAACTAACACAGCGATGTAGATCAACTATACCTCAATTAAAAAAAAAGTTTTTAATGCAGAATGAATAACATAATTCACACTAATGGTATATTCAAGGAATATATTACATTTTTACTCATTGATTTCATAGTCTCAGAAATGTGAATGAAACATAGCAATGGTATAGAAACAAGAAATTAATTTGTACAAACAGTGGTAAATGTTTATAAGCAGAGATTGTAATTAACCTCTTTTTATGCTTGCAACCCCACCTAAACCAATGCATGCGAGAAACAGTGTGTATTTCTTGGAAGAATGTATTGCTTTGAAAAGAGAGATTCTGTCTTCTCCTGTGTTGTAGACTTTGTTAAATCTCATGGAATTTTCATCTGTCTCAATTTCTTATGGTAACTTACTATTACTACCTGCACCTACAGTGGATCCCATGAGTTGGATTCCATATCCAGCAACTATGATTGTGTGCCAGGCACAGCTGGTGAAAGGGCAGAGCAGGACAGCCATTATTCTTCTGAGGTGCTTACAGTTCTGTAGCTTTCAGTGGTAGGACACTTCACTAAGAGTAAATCTTCACGAAACACAGCCAAGTCTTCATGAAGTATTTAAACAAAAGCTATTTTCGGGGGGGGGGCAGAAATAAATATGTAAAATTTACAAAGTGACACTAAAACTTGCCATTTTATTGAGAAAGCCTGACAGTGACAAGTAAATAATGATCCTTTATCCCCTACAAGATTTTTCAAATATCTATCTCAATTTTCACTCTCCTCATCCATACTTCCTACCACTATTAAAGAAATAACTTGTTTAGATAAAATTCTGTTTGTTAATTCTAAATGTCTCAGCTAAGTCAATTTCATTATAATCCATGAAGGAGATTAAATTGTATCTCCTCTGATTCCTAGAAATCCACTCACTTCCTTTTTCTTGTAAAGGTCATCACTCTTAGTAAATACTATGATTTTTTTAGACTCTACAGTTCCAACAAAGATTTTGATCCACAGTTAATCATATTGTAACTTTCTTGGCACCTATTTTGCCAATTTAGACACATATATTATTAAGAACATATAAAATTTATCTTGTTAATTTACAGTTCCAGGTGACAGACTTAAAGTTAAGGGAATGAAATGGGTTAGTTCAGACTTGTACTTATACATTCAAAATGCCGGAAAGAATCATTTAAGCAAAATCTAGTGCTAAAAATTAAGAGAAAATACAAAGTCCAGATCATTTGTTTGTCTTGCTTTTTCATTTATTTATGACTCATCCTTCCCCCAGCATTCCTTATGATTTTTTCACTTCTTCTTCTTACCAAAGCAATCTGTATAGAACAATATGCTGTGTATGCTCAGTAGAGAAAGATTTTTCTCTGGAATCTGACATCTTATTTTATTTGAATTTGTTAAAAAAAATAAAAATTAATGAAAAATATTTCAATCGCCAATTTGCCTCCCCAATCCTAACATGTCAACTCCTTACCATTTTTCTGTGTTTCCTTAGTTTTCTTGTGAGTTTCCTAGTCCAATTTGACATATTTCTCTTGCTGCTTCTTTGTAATCAATCTGGATTATAGATTTTGAGGAAGTAAATCATGAGTTTTTTTCCAAATGTTTTGTATTTATAGTAGACCTGAGTCAGGACTGACAGATAGCTTTTTGAAAGAACCAGACACTTCTTTACATTTCCAGAAATATGTTTAATGCAGCACCCTGAATTTAACTTTAAAATAGAATATATCTAGTGATTATTTTTTAATTCTTGTTTAAAAAGTATTTTTAAAAAGTACTTAGATGGACAGGTCTATAATTATGTGGACTTTACCATTCTGACCAGGGTATATTTTACATTTAGTTGTATTTTTTATCATTGGCTTCATTTATGAGGTAATATATAGATTTTAGAGTTAGTTAGACTTAGGTTAGACTAACAGTTCTATTCACCAACTTGTGACCTTGGTTGAGTTAGCTTCCCAGGGCTGCTGTAATAAAATAACACAAACTGGGTAAGCTTAAAATACAAAAATTCATTCCCTTTCAGATATGGGGACTAAAAGTATACAATCAAAGTATCTGCAGGCCCATGTCCCCTCTGAAGGGTCTAAGAAAAAAAAATCTTCCCTGTCGTCTTCATAACTTCTGGTGGTTGCTGGTGATCTTAAACATTCCTCACATTAACTCCAAAAGGCCACTGCTTAATGTCCCTGTGGATGTTAACATAGATTTTAAGATAAATAATGTAGCACTCAGAAATCCCTTTTATCTCAAAAAATAAAACTGCAGCACCCATGTAGAACATGAAAGAGGACATGGTTAAAGATCCATGTTAAAGGAAGGGAGCATTACATTTTAAAAGAATTTAAAGAATATTAAGAACTGTTTGTCTGTCTACTCTAGGGGAAAAAAAAAAAAAAAGATGCCTCACTCACTTACACGTCATCCAGGAATGATGATGCTCTGCTTCTTTTGTGTCCCATAGAGTGCCAGGTACCCTCACACTAAATATTTCCTCCTCAAGGATTTGCACCCACCTTCCAGCTCCCTCCTTTTCTACCAGTATTGTCCTGGAGAGATGACAGTGTCTCCTACATTGCAGGTCAGATTAAGAAGGTCTAGTCAGTCTCCCAGAGGTCCTCAACACAGTCTCCCCTATACAATCACGCTTTAGTTATCTGTACAGTAGATGATTCCTGAGATGAGTATCCCTTTGCCTTTCTCAAGCCTGGACTTCAACCCAGACCCTTGATACTGTGAAGACGCCTTAGCTCTTCAGGCCTGAAGACACCTGCGCTTGCAGTTTTCTACTCTTTTGACTTCTTTTTTGCTTGATGCTGGTTCTACTGAGGCCTTGGATCGCACTGCTACTGTACACTGTGAATCCTGCCACCTTTTCTGGAAAGTGTTCTTTTCCTTCTTTTGCTTTCAAAGACCTTTTACCTTTAATAATTCTGATCCAGAGGAAAGAGCATCTCTAAATCTCCTCCTTTAACTTTTCACTCTGAAATGGCATCTAAGGCAGACTCTTGTGAATCCATAATCTGGAATCTTGTGCTTCCGGAGCAGTCAGATGTTTCTCTTGGATTGTTGCATTACAGTGGAGCTGAGCAGTGACAGACAGATGGCTTTTTAGAATAATGAGATACTGAGTTGTATTTCAGAAAGAATGTTCAGAAAGAATGTTCAGATGTTCAGGGCAGTGTCCAGAATTTAAATTTAAGGCAAATTACAGAAACAGAGTTTTATTTAAAAAATTGAGGGGAAAAAAAACACAGCCTGGATAATGGGATCTCCAAATTTCAGTTTGAATTGGTTTTTTTGCATTGATGAAATTAGGTAATAACTAGATTTTCCTTTAAGTTGGTCATGTTGAAACAGAATCATAAAATGGCTAGGATGTTACTTATCCAATGTGAAAAGGAAGTTGGCATTGTATTTACATTTCATCCCTGTTCCAACAGGCAAAAGAACACACAAGGTGAGTGGTTTGAGATTTATGTCTTATTTACTTATTCCTAATCCTTTGATTTTTAGGTTTTCTAGAAACTATAGAAGACATTCTTCCAAGACTCCCAGAAGGTATCAGCATTTGGGCAATGAAAGACTCTGTTCCACAAGGCATAATTTCACTCAAAGAAAAACTGAGCACAGCATCTGACTGTCATGTGCCACGCAGCCACCATGCTATCTCAAACACCAAGACTCCTTATCTTTATATTTTTACTTCTGGAACAACAGGTATGATCCATTTGTTCGTGAAACTTAAAAAGAATGCAGTGTATTATATTTGAAAAGCAACCAGTTTGGACAAATCTTTGCCGTGTGTAGCTGTAACTGAGCAAAGGACTTGAGTACCCAAGGTATAGAAAGCCAAACTCTGATAGCAGGAGATTGCAGAAAAATAAGGATTTATTGCAGCCCACCAAGCCTCAGATCCACTTCAACTTGACCTTTGAGTTGGGGGTTTCTTAAAGGAGAAGAATAAAGAAGCTAGGGTTAGTCATCATCTTGTGACAGTTCTGTGACAATTTGGGGAGTCAGGATGACTCTGGTTTACAACTCTCTGGCAAGGTGGTCCTTGGCTTGAGGGTCTGTGAGCTCATCTTGCCCTGGAGAAACAATCTGTTAACAATAGCTGTGATAATCACTTTAGTGCTTTATCTATGTCATCAGCAACAGCATTTAGTCATCTGATGCTGGTTGATTACCTTTCAGTTCCCTGGGGATTGAGGTCAGAGGGGACAAGAAAGGGAACAAAGCTTTGGATAGAGAGTTCGTAAAAGAATTTGGTTTTAGTGGGGCTCAGTTTCATAGCTACCAAAAATCTGAGAAAGCGTGTATCCAAGAAAACCTGGGTTTTTTTAGATCTTTGAACTCTCAAACTTGGATGGAAAATGTAATAGCTTTACCTTTAGCTTGGCAAGTCACCGTGTTCACTTGGCCATTGTTGCAAGTGGAAAGATTTTCAAGTTTGGTAGTACAAATGGCACTGGAATATCTGAAGACTTGATCCAGCCCAGTTACTCAGAGTGTGAAATTTGGACTGCTTCTTTGGCAGGATCTTTGCTAGCCTCCCTTAGATGCCCGATATATAAATGAAAAGATGTTTAAATGTTTGTAATCATCCTTCTGAATTAAAAAATCCATTAGTCTACTTTAAAACAGGTTTCTCTATTCTTGTATAAAATGTTAATTCCTAAACACAATCCAAGTATAGAGCTACCATTGAAAAACCTGTAGTAAGCTCTCCTGGTTTTCCTTGGGTTGACTGGAACATGTGAGAAATAGGAAATCTTGAGATCTTTGCACGTTTGGGGGAGGTTACAAATAAGAATCAAGAAACTAACTTTCCTTTTATCAGGTAAACAACACACACACTCTTTGCGACACAAAGAATAATGAAACTACCTGGGAATTCAAAAGAAATGTTAAACTTAATTGATTCTGAGAAAAATTGAATGGTATTAATGGTAGTTTGAATAAACTTTTGTAATTAATTTGAAGATGACCAGGAGTTTGAACTGAGATGTGTTAAAAGCAGGGTACAGTCCATGGGGTTGCAGAGTCGGGCTTGACTGAGCGACTTTCACTTCACTTCAAAAGTTTTGGTACTTATTTTTTTTTTTTTTTGAGATTTACGTTTTATCTTTTATTTATTTTTTTAATTTAAATTTACTTATTTTAATTGGAGGCTAATTACTTTACAATATTGTATTGCTTTTGCCATACATCAACATGAATCCGCCATGGGTGTACACGTGTTCCCCATCCTGAACCCCCTCTCCCACCTCCTTCCCCATACTGTCCCTCTGGGTCATCCCAGTGCACCAGCTCCAAGCATCCTGTATCCTGCATCGAACCTAAACTGGCAATTGGTTTCATATATGATATTATACATGTTTCAATGCCATTCTCCCAAATCATCCCACCCTCTCCCTCTCCCACAGAGTCCAAAAGACTGTTCTATACATCAGTGTCTCTTTTGCTGTCTTGCATACAGGGTTATCGTTACCATCTTTCTAAATTCCATATATATGCGTTAGTATACTGTATTGGTGTTTTTCTTTCTGGCTTACTTCACTCTGTATAATAGGCTCCAGTTTCATCCACCTCATTAGAACTGATTCAAATATATTCTTTTTAATGGCTGAGTAATACTCCATCATGTATATGTACCACAGCTTTCTTATCCATTCATCTGCTGATGGACATCTAGGTTGCTTCCATGTCCTGGCTATTATAAACAGTGCTGCGATGAACACTGGGGTACACGTGTCTCTTTCCCTTCTGTGTGTGTATGCCTTGTGTATTTCCCTTCCCTTGGTGTGTATGCCCAGCAGTGGGATTGCTGGGTCATAAGGCTGTTCTATTTCCAGTTTTTAAGGAATTTCCACACTGTTCTCCATAATGGCTGTACTAGTTTGCATTCCCACCAACAGTGTAAGCGTACTTATTTCTTATGCACAGGTAGTATGGTAAGCAAAACTACTATTGCATAGTAAAGTTTTCTTACTTTGTTCTTTCCTTTTTTCTATTTGGAGGCTAACAATAATCTCTCTTATCCTGGAGATACGTGGTACTTTTCTGTTGTTGTTGTTCAGTTCAGTTCAGTTCAGTCGCTCAGTCGTGTCCGACTCTTTGCGACCCCATGAACCGCAGCACACCAGGCCTCCCTGTCCATCACCAACTCCCGGAGTCCACCCAAACCCATGTCCATCGAGTCAGTGATGCCATCCAACCATCTCATCCTCTGTCATCCCCTTCTCCTCCTGCCCTCTATCTTTCCCAGCATCAGCTCTTCACATCAGGTGGCCAAAGTATTGAAGTTTCAGCTTTAACATCAGTCTTTCCAATGAACACCCAGGACTAATCTCCTTTAGGATGGACTGGTTGGATCTCCTTGCAGTCCAAGGGACTCTCAAGAGTCTTCTCCAACACTACAGTTCAAAAGAATCAATTCTTTGGTGCTCAACCTTCTTTATAGTCCAACTCTCACATCCATACATGACCACAGGAAAAACCATAGCCTTGACTAGATGGACCTTTGTTTGCAAAGTAATATCTCTGCTTTTTAATATGCTGTCTAGGTTGGTCATAACTTTCCTTCCAAGGAGTAAGCATCTTTTAATTTCATGGTTGCAATCACCATCTGCAGTGATTTTGAAGCCCAGAAAAATAAAGTCAGCCACTGTTTCCACTGTTTCCCCATCTATTTCCCATGAAGTGATGGGACCAGATGCCATGATCTTAGTTTTCTGAATGTTGAGCTTTAAGCCAGCTTTTTCACTCTTCTCTTTCACTTTCATCAAGAGGCTTTTTAGTTCCTCTTCACTTTCTGCCATAAGGGTGGTGTCATCTGCATATCTGAGGTTATTGATATGTCTTCTGGCAATCTTGATTCCAGCTTGTGCTTCCTCCAGCCCAGCGTTTCTCATGATGTACCCTGCGTATAAGTTAAATAAGCAGGGTGACAATATATAGCCTTGATGTACTCCTTTTCCTATTTGGAACCAGTCTGTTGTTCCATGGCCAGTTCTAACTGTTGCTTCCTGACCTGGCTACAGGTTTCTCAAGAGGCAAGTCAGGTGGTCTGGTATTCCTATCTCTTAAAGAATTTTCCACAGTTTATTGTGATCCACACAGTTAAAGGCTTTGGCATAGTCAATAAAGCAGAAATAGATGTTTTTCTGGAACTCTCTTGCTTTTTTGATGGTCCAGCGGATGCTGGCAATTTGGTCTCTGGTTCCTCTGCCTTTTCTGAAACCAGCTTGAACATCAGGAAGTTCATGGTTCAGGTTGTTGTTGTTACTCTGTTTAAAACAGCTCTTATAAATGAACTGGGAAATGCTAATGTGTATCAAGTTGTCAGCATAAAGATGACCTGACTTAACTTTGAAAGAGACAATAAAATTTTGGAAATTATCTTTGAAAACTTCCAACAGAAGGTACTTGACAATTTGTCTTTATGCTGTTTTCTTATAAAAAGTGACTCTGGTCTTCAAAACAGTCTTTACCACTCTCCTCTCCCTGCAACCCTCCTCACCCCAAAGAGAATAGTGGGGAGCAGACTATTAACAGCTCCCGTCTTGAAGATTAAAACCAGTGTTTGATACATTTGCACAGCAGGCTGAAAGCAAAAGCACTATTAATTTTATTTGATATTTATTCATATTAAAGTTATACAGTACAAAGATGAAAATGCTAATAGTTTTAGAAATATTAGAGAGAAGTACCCTGCTAACCTATTCTCAAACCAATTGCATTCGGTATTTTTCTTGTTATTGTCATTCAGTCACTAAGTCGTGTCCAACTCTGCAACCCCATGGACTGCAGCATGCCAGACTTCCCTGTCCTTTACCATCTTCTGCAGTTTGCTCAAACTCATGTCCATTGAGTCAGTGATGCCATCCAACCATCCCATTCTCTGTCACTCCTTCTCATCCTGCCTTCAGTCTTTCCCAGTATCAGAGTCTTTTCCAGTGAGTCGGTTCTTTGCATCAGATAACCAAAGTATTGGAGCTTCAGCTTCAGCATCAGTCCTTGCATTGAATGTTTGGGGTTGATTTCCTTTAGGATTGACTGATGTAATCTCCTTGCTGTCCAAGGGACTCTCAAGAGTCTTCACCAGCACAGATCTTTCTGTAATCATCTCCATATATCTAAATAGCTTGAGAATTTTATTGGGTACTTCATAGGTGCACCCCCAAAAAATAGGTACTGCTTGTCCACAATGGAAGATGAAAATTTTATCTTCTTTCTTTACCACTCTCTCCCTCCAACTCAGATTTTTTCCTCTGATACACATACTTTCTCTCTCTGACATCACTCTATATATTGTTTCATCATAAATATTGGTTTGATTAGTTATCCATATCATAACTTAGTATTGATAGTTTGATAGTTATCAGTATCATAACTATTTCTAGCTGCCTTCTATAGTATAATAAAATTATATTTGTTTCCTTTCATGTAAAACTCTCCCCAATCTGGAATTGATCATCTGTTTTTTCATTTGCTTGCTTAGTTTTCTCTACATCTATGACCAGTTTGTACCCATCCTTCTATCAAAAAGTAACTCACCTTTAGACATTGAAAAGCTTGTCTGTATTTTGTCAAGCCTATATTCTTTCTGTTGTTTTTGTTCTATTTTGTTTTGATTGGGGTATAGTTGCTTTAGTTCCTCTTTAGTTCTTTAGTGAAGAGGAACTAAAGAGCCTATTGATGAGGGTGAAGGAGGAGAGTGAAAAAGCCAGATTAAAACTAAATATTAAAAAACTAAGATCTTGGCATCTGATCCCTTTCATTTCAGTTCAGTTCAGTCGCTCAGTCATGTCCAGCTCTTTGCGACCCCATGAATCGCAGCGCACCAGGCCTCCCTGTCCATCACCAACTCCTGGAGTTCACCCAAACTCATGTCCATCGAGTCAGTGATGCCATCCAGCCCTCTCATCCTCTGTCGTCCCCTTCTCCTGCCTCCAATCCCTCCCAGCTTCAGGGTCTTTTCCAATGAGTCAACTTTTCGCATGAGGTGGCCAAAGTTTTGGAGTTTCACCCTCAACATCAGTCCTTCCAATGAACACCCAGGACTGATCTCCTTTAGGATGGACTGGTTGGATCTCCTTGAAGTCTAAGGGACTCTCACGAGTCTTCTCCAACACCACAGTTCAAAAGCATCAATTCTTCGGCACTCAGCTTTCTTCACAGTCCAACTCTCACATCCATACATGACCACCAGAAAAACCATAGCCTTGACTAGGTGGACCTTTGTTGGCAAAGTAATATCTCTGCTTTTGAATATGCTATCTAGGTTGGTCATAACTTTCCTTCCAAGGAGTAAGCGTCTTCAGTCCCTTTACTTCATGGCAAACGGAAGGGGAAAGGTGGAGGTAGTGACAGATTTCCCCTTCTTGGGCTCTAAAATCACTGAGGATGGTGACTGCAGCCATGAAATTAAAAGAAACTTGCTCCTTGGCAGGAAAGCTGTGACAAATCTAGACAATGTGTTGAAGCAGACATTACTCTGTGGACAAAGGTTCATGTAGTCAAGGCTGTGGTCTTCCCATTGGTCATGTATGGTTGTGAGAGCTGGACCATAAAGGAGGCAGAATGCCAGAGAATTGATGCCTTATGTGGTGCTGGAGAAGACTCCTGAGAGTTCCTTGGACAGCAAGAAGATCAAACCCATCAATCTTAAAGGAAATCAACCCTGAATATTCATTGGAAGGACGGATGCTGAAGCTGAAGCTCCAGTATGTTGGTCTTCTGATGCAAACAGCCAACTCATTGGAAAAATGCCTGATGCTGGGAAAGACTGAGGGCAGAAGGAGAAGAAGGATCAGAGGATGACTGGATGGCATCACCCATGCAATGTACATGAACTTGGGCAAACTTTGGGAGATGGTGAAGGACAGGGAGGCCTGGCATGCTGCAGTCCATGGGGCTGCAAAGAGTCCGACACAACTGAGCAACTGAACAACAATGACAACATAGTTGCTTTACATTGTAGTGTTAGTGTCTGTTACACAGTGAAGTGAAGCAGCTAGATGTGTATATATATTCCCTCATTTTTGGATTTCCTTCCCATTTAGGTCACCACAGAGCATTGAGTAGAGTTCCCTGGGCTATACAGCAGGTTCTCATTAGTTTTCTGTTTCATATGTATTAGTGTATATACGTCAATTCTCGATCACATCTTTCGCAAAGCTTTCCTCCCTACGATTTCAATCTTGACATGTCCTGGGTTCATTTCTCACCATCACCCTGAGAATTCCCTTCAGACCTTCTTTCCAATCCCCTGATTCTTGGATTCTAAATTTATTTCCTTTGTTTACTTTTCATTTTATCACTGCACTTATTTTAGCAGCTGCTTGTTAGTAGGTAAGTTGAAGTTCTCACATGCTTGAATGTTTTTTTCTAGTTAAGAAATGATATTGGTGCAGGGGTTTGAAGGCATTGCTTTTTTTACCTTCTGTCTTCCCGTATATATATTGAGAAGTCTTTTTCTTCTGCTTTCATATCCTTTACGTCAACCTGGTGTTGTTTTTCTTTCTTTTGGCAGGGGTGGGGGTGGTGGGTGGCAAAAGGGAGGAATTTTTAGAATTTCATGAGCCTTCAGTATTCTATGATTTCAAGATTATTTGTACTGGGACTAGTCTTATTTATCCATTTTGCTGGTAAATTTGTCAGCCTTTTAAATCTAGAAACTCATGTCTTGCAATTCTAGGTACTCGAAAAATTTTTTAAAGATGTCTGCATATTCTTTTCTTTATTTCTATGTTTTTCTGCCCATTCTCTCCTTCTATTATTTTTTTTTGTTGTTCATTCTTTTATCTTTGGATCTCTAACTTTTTAAAGCTTGGCCTCCCTGAACTGTTATTAATTTTCTCATCTTTTCTATCCTATTTTCCTTCTCTTACCTATGGGTTTACTTTTTGAGAGATTTCTATTTTAGCTCTATGTTCTCTGAATATTTCTCATTTTGTAGCATGTTATTTTTGTATTCTTGATACTTCATTGTCTCATACCTCTCAGAATATTAATATTTTTTTTTAAAATTTCTCCTCTCTACCTTGTCTCTATTTTCTCTAATGACCTTTTACCTTTTATTTTACAGTGACCTCTGTTCTTTAGAGGATTTCCTCAAATATCTGTTGACCTTTGGCTGCTCATGTTTAAAGTTTAGCCGTCAAAACACACATACCAAAACAAACCAAATCCTAACTGGAAGCTCTGTGTGACTGAGTGGGATTGTGAGCTGGTTAGTTTCAGTGTCCAGGACGTTTTCTTGGCAGATTCATGACTATCAGTTTTACTTCTAGGTGCTTTATATTCCTCAGACCAGAACCTTGAAGGGAAAACTAGTAAACTATAAAAAAGGACCTGGAGGAGAATGCCCACTTTCTCTTATTCCCGTGATATGTTCAGTCTCTCTCTTTCCTGATGTTTCCAGAGGCTCATCTTTTTCCAGAGAATACATATCAGATCTTTACCAGTGTGGGGGAAGCAATCTGGTGCGGTAATTTCATTTTATTTTTTACATTTTAAAATGTAAAAAGCATTTATTGACATTCTTTCAAATTTGGATTGTGAATGATCCTATACAGGAAAAGTTACACAAATATCATCTCTCTTTAGCTTAAAGTTCTGAGCAACTTGGGGTCTTATAGAGAGCAAAGCAACATACAGAATTGGGCATTCAGTAGATGTCATGCTTTATAAATACAAAACTGTCAAAAAATGTAGCAAAATCACATTTGCTACAGACTAGGATCCTTGGACTCTTTAATCAATAGAAAACAGAAAGGGATCAGATGAGGAATTCAGGCAAGGCTTGATTGGGACTCATGCTGCCGCAGCACAGAGAAGTAAAAACAAGTAACAAGCGCTCCTGCTGGCTCCCTAACTAGGAAGGGCAGGCTGGTTCCTAAAATGGGGTGCGGGTAGGGGTGGATTGTTGGGCGGGGCTGCAGGGGTAGCTTAAGTGGTCTGCCCACCCCCTTGGAGGTGCTGTTTACAGGCATCATGGACAGTAACCTCCTTTTGCTCCTGGCACCTCAGAAATGGCAGTTGATTTGTGCCCCTTTTGCATGTTTTTCATAATTGCCTCAACTGTACATGCAGCGGTTTTTAGTCCCTTATAGTTTCTTCTATTCTGTCACTTGAGGTGCAGGCAGCCCAAGGAAAGGATCACAGGCCCCAGATCCTAGCCTGTCTCATGTTGAGCCTCATTAAAGATTGAATTGATGTTTTTTATTTAAAAGCATCTCTCTCTCTCTCTTCCTTGATCTCTCTCTCTCTAAACTGATGTTTTGCAGCTCAAAACCCAGAGCTGGATTAAGTGATAGTAGTTGTAATGATCATGAGAATTTATATTAGTATTGCCCATTATCATAAAAATCAAGCAGATTTTCTCAAACAAAAAATCTTATAATGTTGATAATGAAGTAAGTGTTGATGCAAGTTAGGGAGTGATGTAAAGAAGTGAGACTTAGAAAAGTTAAAAATGATGGGAGCAGAGTCTGCTCACTGGCCCTTTCAAGCAGGTTGTATGGGAGCCCTTTGGATGACATCAAACCTTTCCTAATCGTTTTGCTACTGTGAAGCTCACCAAAATATTATATTCATCAACCTAGGGACAAACTTAGAATGTCTCTGAGTAAGGAAAAACTGAGGTCAATTTTTATACCATTCGTGTCTTTGACCTGGGAGATTCTGTAAGATCTTGATGAGCAAGAGAGCCTTCCCTTATTTGTGACTGGTGGAATTGCTTCTTAAACAGAACTCCCATTTAGCTCCCTCTTTATAGTTCCATATTGATACTCCACTCTGGGAGGTACCTAGTCCCCAAGTTTCTGAGCCTTGCTGGGACTTTGTGGGAGCAAATCAACTTTCTTTCAGGCTTGTCTTCTTGGGTCTGATGTGTCAGTTGTCCACCTGCCTTTCTAAAATCGTGTTGCTATCACCTCCAATTCCATTCTTTTTTGCTTTAAGGGCCTATGTATGTGTTCAGTCTGCCAGTATCTACTTCCGAGGTGGCTCGTTGAGTTTCATTAGGTGCCTCAAGATCTCCAGGAAAGGCTTTTTAACCCTGGACAGCAGCCTTGTGGTCAGCCACTCCTGCAAGCAGTGGAAGGAGGAAAAAGATGGACCTGCCTTCCAGGCTGCACTGGGACTGGTTGCAATCACCATTAAGTTTATTTCCTTTTGTCTTGCCTGCTTAATCTTAGGGGTTCTTTCCCTTTTCCAAAATCATCCCCAGATTCCCAGATTTTTTCATCCCTACTCATAAATTGGTTTTCTCTTACTAGCATATCTTCTTCCTTCTTCCTGCTAATCACCAATTCACTGGACAGAGCCTCACTCCCACCTTTATGCCTGGACCACATCACAGTGGTCTCCCCACATCTGTGGGCGTGTGGAGTTTTAATGCTTGGGATCCACGGAAGGTTAGAAAAGCAGAGGATTTCAGAGACCATCTAAGGAAACATTTTTCCAAGCTTGTGCCACACATATCCCTTCATGTCTACAAAGAAAAAAAATTAAACTTGAAGAGGTGCTTTATGACCACAGGGGTTTGAGAAACACCATTGAAAAAAACAGTAACATTTTTGTACAGTTAGGCCCCTCAAAGGCTTTAGTATGGTAATGAACCAACTCTTCCAAGAGAGACTCTTAAGTTGCAGTTTTAACAAGCTTCATTTATTCTGTTGGCTCTTTCTTTAAAACTTTAAGCTTCATGAACCTTTGATCATTTTCACTGTTGGATAAGCTCCTATCTGTTGTCTCCTTTATCAAAAAGTCTGAGTACCTTAAATAATTTATAATAACTTTTATAATAAGTTAATGAGATCATTATTCACTTAAAACTAACCAAAAAAGGAACCAAAACATGAGTAATTTGTTTGTTACTAAAGCTCATTACAGGAGTGACATAAGCACACAGGTGAAAAATAACTAGATAAAGCATCCTTCATTTTTTGACACACCTCCACCTGAAAAATTATTTTTAAAGCTGGGCTGCCATGAGATCAGGAACAATATGGAAAGTACAGAATATGGTAACTGAAGATCAGCAGGTAGGAACTTCTCAGAGGCAGAAAATGCATAAATATTAGATTCTCTGGACAAAGATGAGAAAAGCAATTACAGTATGAAGAATCAAGGATGCTAGTCTCACTCAAAATCTTTATAATGGCTTTGACAAGAAATTTTGGAGGGATTCTCTATCCATGTGGAGGACAAGGAACTCTTTCAGGTTGTGAGATGCCTAGCTATCATAAAGAGCCACGGAAATTTCTTTTGAAAAAACTTAATAAATGAATTTTAGTTAGGATTGTAGGCAAGGCCATGCCAATTTTGTGTCTGAGACCAGTCTCTTCCAGTTGATGACACTGAAGCACAAAGGCTGTCAGAAAATGTCAAAGCAGGTGCAGCAACAAGGCAGACATGAAGCTCACTCTGGAAGAGTGTCCAGAGGTCACTGTAGACTGGGGTTTGCAGTCACATGTGCTGCTTTCACTAAAAATCCCATGACGACCTTAGTTTTATTCAGTAAATAGGTCAAACCAGAGAAAAAACTGTGTAATTGGGGCATTTTTATAGCAAATATGGCTCTTTGAAGCTTCCTAGATAAAAGAAATGCAAAAAAGCAAAGTGGCTGTCTGGGGAGGCCTTACAAATAGCTGTGAAAGGAAGAGAAGCAAAAAGCAGAGGAGAAAAGGAAAGATATAAGCATCTGAATGCAGAGTTCCAAAGAATAGCAAGAAGAGATAAGAAAGCCTTCCTCAGCGATCAATGCAAAGAAATAGAGGAAAACAACAAAATGGGAAAGACTAGAGATCTCTTCAAGAAAATTAGAAATACCAAGGGAACATTTCATGCAAAGATGGGCACAATAAAGGACAGAAATGGTATGGACCTAACAGAAGCAGAAGATATTAAGAAGAGGTGGCAAGAATACACAGAAGAACTGTACAAAAAAGATCTTCACGACCCAGATAATCAGGATGGTGTGATCACTCACCTAGAGCCAGACATCCTGAAATATGAAGTCAAGTGGGCCTTAGAAAGCATCACTATGAACAAAGCTAGTGGAGGTGATGGAATTCCAGTTGAGCTATTTGAAATCCTGAAAGATGATGCTGTGAAAGTGCTGCACTCAATATGCCAGCGAATTTGGAAAACTCAGCAGTGGCCACAGGACTGGAAAACATCAATTTTCATTCCAATCCCAAAGAAAGGCAATGCCAAAGAATGCTCAAACTACCACACAATTGCACTCATCTCACACGCTAATAAAGTAATGATCAAAAATCTCCAAGCCAGGATTCAGCAATACGTGAACCGTGAACTTCCAGATGTTCAAGCTGGTTTTAGAAAAGGCAGAGGAACCAGAGATCAAATTGCCAGCATCTGCTGGATCATCAAAAAAGCAAGAGTTCCAGAAAAACATCTATTTCTGCTTTATTGACTATGACACGGCCTTTGACTGAGTGGATCACAATAAACTGTGGAAAATTCTGGAAGAGATGGGAATACCAGACCACCTGACCTGCCTCTTGAGAAACCTATATGCAGGTCAAGAAGCAACAGTTAGAACAGGCCATGGAACAACAGACTGGTTCCAAATAGGAAAAGGACTACATCAAGGCTGTATATTGTCACCCTGCTTATTTAACTTATATGCAGAGTACATCATGAGATACGCTGGGCTGGAAGAAGCACAAGCTGGAATTAAGATTGCCAGGAGAAATATCAATAACTTCAGATATACAGATGACACCACCCTTATGGCAGAAAGTGAAGAGGAACTCAAAAGCCTCTTGATGAAAAAGGAGAGTGAAAAAGTTGGTGTAAATCTCAACATTCAGAAAACTAAGATCATGGCATCTGGTCCCACCACTTCATGGGAAATAGACGGGGAAACAGTGGAAACAGTGTCAGACTTTATTTTTCTGGGCTCCAAAATCACTGCAGATGGTGACTGCAGCCATGAAATTAAAAGATGCTTACTCCTTGGAAGGAAAGTTATGACCAACCTAGACAGCATATTCAAAAGCAGAGACATTACTTTGCCAACAAAGGTCCATCTAATCAAGGCTATGGTTTTTCCAGTGGACATGTATGGATGTGAGAGTTGGACTGTGAAGAAAGCTGAGTGCTGAAGAATTGATGCTTTTGAACTGTGGTGTTGGAGAAGACTCATGAGAGTCCCTTGGACTGCAAGGAGGTCCAACCAGCCCATTCTAAAGGAGATTAGTCCTGTGTGTTCATTGGAAGGACTGATGCTGAAGCTGAAACTCCAATACTTTGGCCACCTCATGCAAAGAGTTGACTCATTGGAAAAGACCCTGATGCTGGGAGGGATTGAGGGCAGGAGGAGAAGGGAACGACAGAGGATGAGATGGCTGGATGGCATGACCAACTCGATGGACATGAGTTTGGTGAACCCCGGGAGTTGGTGATGGACAGGGAGGCCTGGAGTGCTGCGATTCATGGGGTCACAAAGAGTTGGACACAACTGAGCGACTGAACTGAACTGAGATTTCAAAGTCTTATATAATTTTATAGTTTTAATTCTCTGGGTAGTTCCAAGATTCTAGAGATTGGCTAAAGTCTGTATGGCCCCTTTTACCAAGCATATAGACCATTTTGATGTATTTTTGTCTTGGTTGCTGTTGTAGTTGATACCAACACAGTATCTTTTCTGTTACATTTTTTTTTTTTTTCCTTTTCTTCCAGGTCTACCAAAAGCAGCTATGATTTGTCATCTGGCAGCTATGAAGAGTTCTACTGGATTATGGGCTTTTGGTTGTACTCCTGATGACATCATTTATATAACTCTTCCTCTGTATCATAGTGCCGCATCTCTTGTGGGAATTGGTGGATGTATTGAATTAGGTACGCTTTCATTGTCTGTTTGAATACGTTTTCACAGTGTCTAATAATTAAAACTTGTCTTCATTAAAGTTTGAAATGCTATTGGTAGAATTCAGAGTAATTGTGTGCATGTTATACAGCTATAAAATGTTTACTAAAAGGACACAGCTTCATCACCCTTTGGAAAGAGCAGTGCTGTGGGAATTTGGCCTTGTGGTTGGAACTGGCTGTTGACAGGATTTCCTTCTCCATGTGATCTCTCACTGTTTAGTGGCCAAGCCCTGCCTCCTTAAGTGGAGGTAGGAGCTTTCCCAATCAGAAGCCTAGTATTTCTTAAGTCTTAGCTTTGGAAGTCACATGGATCATTTTATCTGCATTTTGCTGATCAAAGCAAGTCACAAGCCAGCTCAGAATCAAGATTTGACGAGTGGGGAAATAGACCCCACTTCTTGAAAGAAAGAGTGTCAAATTCACATTGTGAAGGTAAGTGCAGAGGAGGAGTTATTGAGGTTATCTTTGCAAACATTGTACTCCAGATACCCAAGAAGTCATTTAGTGGAACTGACAACTCAGTATATTCCACTGATAATCATGCTGAGATTATGTGTCTGTTACTAGCTCACTCAGAAATAATTTTTAGAGATCACTCATCATGATTTATATTTATATATATATATATATATATATATATATATATAAAATACTATAAAGTAATTTTGTAGAATGGTATGTTTAAAATGTGATAAATGTCCACAGTAAATAAAGATGAAGGTCAAGACATTAGCGTTTTCCTTGGAACATATTCATATGACTTAAAATTGTTATTAAAATTAGGTTGTTAAAATTAGGTTCTCCAGTCATCAATGGACCTTTTTGTTGGTGCTTTCTTACTAATTCTACCTTGCTAACTCAACCTCAAAATATATGAGGCTGCTTTAAAATTTTTAAAAATAAATACTATGTATATATTCAAGGTCAAAAGTAAGTGAATATTCTTGGTCTCTGTGAAGAAGGATGAGCCTTATCTATATTCATTCTCTACTACTTATAATTGTCCTGTTTATTTTGACTGCTTCTTTCATCCCATGTATTGTAAGAAGCATATCTACAGTCAAATATAGAATTACAGCATGAATATTTTTAGAAGATTTATTGGACTGTAAGATTAATGTTTTCAAATGAGCTTGATATAAATGGCCGCTGATAGATTATAAAAGCCTTGAAAGTGAGCAAAACTCTTCTGGACGGAGCAACGTCATTTGTGTTTTATGTTAATTCTGCCCTTGAATTTTCTCCCTTGTGCCTTTTTATGCCTTTTCTCATAGGTGCCACTTGTGTGTTAAGGAAGAAATTCTCAGCAAGCCAGTTTTGGAATGACTGCAGAAAGTATAATGTGACTGTGTTTCAGTACATTGGAGAACTTTGTCGCTACCTTTGCAAACAACCTAAGGTAAGAGAAAAAGTAATTTCAGAAAGAAAAGGTATTGAGAGATAATAATTTTTGTTTGCTTATACTCCATTTTTTTTCCAGAACATAGTTTAACTGACTTACAAGGATATATGCAAAACCCCAAAATAAAATAAATATAAAACAATCAAAGAAAATAAAAGAAGAGCTATTTAGGAATGTACTAATGTGCTTTTTATTGAGGCAAGGGAAGAGAGACTTGCAATCCGGTCCACTTCATGCTTATACTGATTAAAATGTCTGTAAACAACAACAAAAAAATTTCTATAAACATAGCATGCATCTGATTATGAAATTACTTTCTGTTTACAGAGAGCAGTTATTCCAAGGGTTGAATTAGATCATCTTTTACAATGTTGGTCTTTTAAAAAAAAACACAAAAACTAATGACACTGATTATACTTGTTTTTCTATTTTTTTTTTTGAACAAGTGATTACATTAGAACATTTTTTTGTTTGGTTTTGCTGTAGACTTAAAAAGAAATGTTGCTTTGCACTTTGCACTTATCTTCCCGCTAAGGTGGTCATTTTCATGACCTTTTGATAAATCACCCCTTCTGAAAACAGACAGGTAGGGACAGTTGTGTAAGCCTGAAGGCTGTCTTTATATTAGTTGGTTTGCTTTTTTGCCTTCAGGAGTTACCGTCCTTTTCCTGGTCTCATTTGTATTTCAAGATGCTTATTTTTCAACTATCTGATGGTCTAAACATACTTGAGGCTACAAAGAAGGGACTCTGTAATCAAATCTACACCAGCCCCCTGAAGGGTGCTAGTAAAGGATGCCTCACTATGCAAGGTGGAGCAGCAGAGCCTGACTGATGCCCTGCCCTTGACCTTTGAGAGAAACACATTTTCTAAGACATGTCTCACTCATTGCCTTTTCCCATCTTCACCCTGGCTTAAGGCATGGATGGTGGACTGGAATGCCTTCTCTGGCAGCTAAAATATGGACATGTAATCCTTCCTTACCCACAGCACAGCTGAGGCTAGACTGGAGGCATTTAAATAAGACTGTATTAAAGATATGGAATTACACAGGAGAAAGAACACAGAGAAGAATCTGAAACTGGAGAATCTTATTTACAAAATGCTTGTCATTTTAAGCTTGGAGTTTACCATCGTGAGATCTCCCATCTGACTCCTGACCTGTGTCCTGTGGGAGAGGCCATCCTACCCTTTTGTCTGGTCAAGAGTGCTTCAAATCCCTATGCATTCCCCACGTTCATGGCTTAGACAAGGAGTCTCATAAAAGTGTTTCAGCTTTTTGACTTTTATTCTTCTCCAGGAGAGTTTGCCAGTGTCAGAATTGTGGTCTTACCTGAAGATTCCCAGTAGAATAATTATAGGGGTACAGACTGATTTATTTCTTCTTACAGATTTTATTGTATTTTTCGATGATGTGACACCTGAACTATTTGAGGAATTAATGCCCTCCAGTAAAATGAAAGGCTTTTTCAGTGCAGGACATCGTAAGCACTACCTAACAAACTTCTTCATAGCATTTCTAGACCGTGGCCCCAGACATTCCTATTTCCTCTCATCCTTTATTAGCAACACGAACTTTTGCAAGATCATTTGCTCTGTAAGTCATTATTACATGGTTGGATACATTCATTAAATTTTTTCTATAAGTTTTACCATCTTAAATGATGCTATATTTAGTATCCTCATGGAATATAGTCGGTGTGGGGCCTCAGAAGTGAAGGTAGTCAAAGAACACAGACGTTTTGGTGAGTTTTACGGCATGTTTCCAGATTGCTGTTCAGAGTGATTGATGTGATTTAGAATCTCATTGACAATTTGGAGTATGCCCACTGCACAGTCTCTTATTGATACTGAGTGGTATTAAAAATAAGGGTCTTCCAGTGTCCTTCACGGAAAGCAAGACACTAGTTGTTTTTGTCATTGTTGTTGTTAGTAGCGCTTACATTTTATTTACGTGGGTAACACTTAAAATACATTATGCTTTGTAAGTTTCTGCAAAAGTCCCTGTAGGATGGAGAACAGGGAGAAAAGACCAGTCTCCCTGGCTCACTGTTTCAGATATAGTGGATGAAACCCAACTTGCTTGGGCTTTGTAGTAATATTGTTCAAGCAAAGAATGTTGTTTCTTTTTTAAAAAAATGAGGAAAAGAGTTTTAATTTTATTTCTAGTTTAATAAACTAGAAGCTAACATATTTTTGATTTCTTTGTTAAGATTACTGGCAAAATGGGGGAGCTTTTTAACTGTAGCTCCCTTTTAAAATACCTCTTTTACTTATTTATCTCTTTGGCACATGTTTTATCTTATTCATTTGAGCTCCTATTTCGTATAATAAATTAATTAAGTTTGTTATATTTGCTATAAGCCTTTTTTCATGATGTTTTCCTTTGACGTTTTTAAGCGAGGTGAAATATTCTTTTCTCTTCTCTAAACTTGTACTGCGCTGATTTGGGAGAAATACTGTAGCTGAAGAAAATTTGAGAGAACTGAATTGAGAGCAGAACTCCTGGTTGTTTAGTTAATTATTTTAATTCTTAAAGTTCTTTGAGGAAAGACTCATGTTTGTGAAATAATCTGTAAGCACTTACCCAAAGACAAGTTGATGAGGAGAGAGGGAAATAAACATATTTGCTGAAAGGAAAACGTAACGATTTTTTTTTGAACAGAGATACATTGTATTACCTAATCTTCTTTGTTGATTTCTCACAGACAGAGTACAAACAGTTCTTGGCATTAAAGATTGGGAAAAGAAGAAAGTCATTTTGTTATGACATCTTATCCCTTCAAGGGGATCTTGTTCTCTTGCTGCCCAGTGTTCCTTCCTTTCAATGAACTTCCCTGAAAGGAAGTGGCAGTGTGTGCTGAGCAGCCAACACAGCAGTGGGTTCAAGTCGGGCCACAGAGTTAACAAGTGACACAGTCCACACACCTTCAAAGGAAGTAAATTGCACGTCTCATTAGATGTGGTTTTAAGCTCCAGAGATATTTAATAGACATATTTAAAAGAAAGCAAAACCACATATTCTCTATATCTAGAGTTGCTGTCCATCTCAGGGTAAGTAATATATTCTGGACATTCACCTGAAGGCAGAAGCCACAGTCTGAGTTGAGTGTTTGTATGTAGTTGCATAAAAACCTCCTAGAGTTGACTGTCCCTAGCTGGAAGCACTTATCCACCCCCAGACTCAACCCCATCATTTTTCTCTTTTTAAAAACTTTAGTTACAAAATTTCCTTTGGCATAAACATTTGGATGTGCCTCAAACTGCTGGCAGCAGCACTGTCCTTAAAGAAAATCTAAAAAAAAGTATCTGAGGTACTCGCTCCTCTTAGTCATGGAGTGTTGGAATTATCTTCTTCCCCTGAGACTAGAAAAGCAGCTCTTTCCCCATCTTCCAATCTTACATATTTTCTACATTACTGAAGGCCATCATACATTTTATCATAGATCTAGCCCTATATTTTCTTAATATTAGGGCTTTTCAGGTGGCACAGTGTAAAGAATTTGCCTGCCAATGCAAGAGACACAAGAGACACTCAGGTTCAATCCCTGGGTCAGGAAGATCCCTTGGAGGAGGAAATGGCAACCCACGCCAGTATTACAAAAGTGATTACAGATAATGATAAATATTACGGAGAAACAAAACCTTTTGAGGTGATGGAGACCAATGAGTGGTAGGAGTGAGGGATTGCTGATTAGATGGAGCGGTCAGGGAAGACTTCACTGACATGGTAACCTGAGAGCTGAGGAATCATGATGGTGTGGGTGGGATACTGCCAAGGCAAAGCTAGCGGACTGCAGTCATGATGGAATAAACTGAAAACAACGCAGCCCACAGCGGACACACCACTGAGTGTTTAATGAGATGCAAACTGGCTGGGCCATCCATGGACCAGATCTTACGGGGCTCAGTAGATCCTGGAGGTGAAATTTGGATTTTGTACCCTTCAGAGCATTTGGGAAAAGATGAAAGTAAACTAGAAAATATACCCATTCGGGAATCCATTTTGAAGGAAAGATAGCAAGATAATAAGATTCCCATTAGTTCAGGAATAGGGAGGGAAGAGTGAAGAAGATTGCAGTTCAAATGTCTAGGCAATTGTGAACTATCTGTTGAGATAAGGAAAACTGAGATTCAAGAAGTGAAAATTAAATATCTTTTGGACATGTTAAGTTTGGTGTGTTAGACATCCAGTTTAAGTAGTAAAATAGGCAGTTGAATGCAGGAATCTGGAGCCCAAAATGTACAGGGAACGGGGCCTAATTAACAAAGCCCTCTGTTATGATGCATATGTATTATGCCTCTTTTTCAAGTTAACATTATAGTCTATCATTTACACTATATAGTTTGTCTATAGCTCTCAATGTGGAACACCCACATTTTGACATTCTCAAAGCATAGCTTATATTCTTTAGTATATGTACATTTGTATGTATGTTTTCTATTAATTATATCCTATTTCCTTATATTATTTTCTTAAAATTTAAGAAATTTACTGGGAACTAGAAAATATACTTATGATTCTGAATATTATAGTGAATATTAACATTGAATATTAAACTTTGACAATATTAAAACTTTGACAAAATAGTTTATGCTCAACTCTCATCATGAAGAGAGACATTTTAAAACATTTTAAACGTATTTGATATATTTATTGAATATTTTTCATTAAATATTAAATATTCTTCATTCAATTCTGTATAGATTATACTAAACTTTCTTTTTAAAAAATTTTTATTATTATTTTTTTACATTACAATATTTAGTAATGTTTAGACAGTCCTGAAGTGAACCCTTAAGTGTTTGCTGTGTTTTTTTGAAGGTAGCAAAATGAAAATGTTGGCATTGATGATGTGAGATTTTTTAAGACTTCATTATGAAAGGGAACCTGCTGTACTTTCTCCAAAGAGAATCCATCATTTCTTTCAAGCTTTAAGAGGTTTCCTTCCATGGACAAAGAAGCCTGGCATGCTACAGTCCATAGTGTCACAAAGAGTCAAACACAACTGAGCAACTAACACTTTCACTTTGTCATATTTAGATAAGATGTAAGGATAAAGACAATTCAATAGTACTCGAGAATAAAATTCCAATTCTTGTGGTTTTGCAACCCTATGGACTGTAGCACGCCAGGCTTCGTTACCCAAGGGGTCTCCAGGCAAGAATACATGGGTCGGTTGCCATTTTCTTCTCCAGGGGATCTTCCCAACCCAAGGTTCGAACCCCCCTCTCATGCATTAGTGGGCAGATTCTTTACCACTCAGTGACTAAATGATGCTGACTTAACCTAGATCTCTTGAACTTGTATATTGGTTTTATCAGTTATGTTTTTAATGGGTCTGAAGACAGTTACAGGCTCTCATTGGCATTACCTTGTCCCTGATTCAGGGCATTACTATTTATTCTTTTCTAATTGAAAAATGAATATTTTTAAAGCATTTTTTCTTTTATTGTGTTTTCATTTTCTTAGTCTCTGTATTACTTCAAGTGTTTTACCATTAGGTTTTCCCCATTTCACATCTTGTGAAAGATGTAGTTTGTCAAAGAATTAAGCTTTGGAAACTTTGATTATCCCATGTAGTAACTTCCAAAGAATGACACTTTAAAATTAATGTGAATTGTAGTTGTTATCAAGATGTTCTGATTTAGTTTCATTGCCATTGTCTTCTTGACAGCACTCAGAATAATTGATTTTATCTCCAAGATCCAGTTGTTTAAAAATATTTAGTACTTTTTAAATTTTTTCTTTTCCTCAGATATTTGAAGCATATTTTTACATGGTTGAGAAAATCAGCTCTCTTTTAAAACCCAGTTTTTCTTTAATAAATCAGAGACGTGTTTACTATTCTCATACTAAATATGAAAGCTTTAGAAAAGTTGGCAAGGAACCAGAACTTTCTTTTCTGCTGAGAAGCTACAAATATATAAATATGAGGGACTAATATTTAAAAATAGCTATTAGCAACCTAAATGTTGGTAGAATTAGAAGGGAATTAATGTTTTGGAAAGTTTTAGAACTGTGTATATATTAAAGGCTTTTTATAAATGCATTTTTAATACTTACTGATTCATAGTTCATGGGTAGTGGTACATATAAAGCATACATGTCTTTTTTCTGTCTTATCTATTATACATTTGCTGCTGTCATTTCCACTAGAATACATATATCCTTTTTTACTGGATTTCCCCACAAGTTTGCTTTATATGGAAAGCCATCAGGTAGTGTGTTGGCTGTGGAATCAAAAGACACAGGCTCAGTTCAAGCTTTTATTATGTGACTCTCTACTGGTCTCTTCTCTTGGAGCCACAGGTTCTGTCTTTATATTTGTTGTTGTTGTTCAGTTGCTCAGTAACGTCTGACTCTTTGCGACCCCATGGACTTCAGCACACCAGGCTTCCCTGTCCTTCACAACCTCCGTGGGTTTTCTCAGACTCATGTCCATTGAGTCAGTGATGCCATCCAACCATCTCGTCCACTTTCGCCCCCTTCTCTTCCTGCCTTCAATCTTTCCCAGCATCAGGGTTTTTCCAGTGAGTCAGCTCTTCACACCAGGTGGCCAAAGTATTGGAGCTTCAGCTTCAGCATCAGTCCTTCCAATGAATATTCAGGGTTGATATCCTTTGGGATTGACTGTTTTGATCTCCTTGCTGTCCAAGGGACTCCTAAGAGACTTCTCCAGCACCACAGTTCAAAGGTATCAGTTTTTCAGTGCTCAGCCTTCTTTGTGGTCCACACCCATACATGACTACTTGGAAAAACCACAGCTTTGACTTTTGCCAACAGACCTTTGTTGGCAATAATATCTCTGCATTTTAATATGCTGTCTAGGTTTGTCATAGCTGTTTTTCCAAGGAGGAAGTGTCTTTTAATTTCATGGCTTCAGTCACCATCTGCAGTGATTTTGGAACCCAAGAAAGTAAAGTCTGTCATTCTTTCCATTGTTTCCCCAACTATTTGCCATGAAGTGATGGGACCAGATGCCATGATTTTCATTTTTTTGAATGTTGAGTTTTAAGCTAGTTTTTTCACTCTCCTCTTTCACTTTCATCAAGGATTTCTTTAATTCCTCTTTGCTTTCTGACATAAGGGTGGTGTCAGCTGCGTTATTGATATTTCTCCCAGCAATCTTGATTCCAGCTTGTGCTTCATCCAACCCGCCATTACATGATATACTCTGCATATAAGTTAAATAAGCAGGATGGCAATATACAGCTTTGATGTACTCCTTTTCCAATTTGCAATTAGTCTGTTGTTCCATGTCCGGTTTCTAACTGTTGCTTCTTGACCTGCATACAGGTTTTGCAGGAGGCAAGTAAGGTTGTCTGGTATCCCCGTCTCTTTAAGACTTTCCCACAGTTTATTGTGATCTACAAAGTCAAAGGCTTTAGTGTAGTCAAAAGTTAATTCATGTTTTTCTGTGACATCTTATGGAAAAACCTGAATGAACTTTTTGGCTAACCCAATATAAAATAGATAACAGTACCTACTTCTCCTAATTTGCCCATTGATTCTAATCATCCAGTTATAAGATGTGAAAAAACGTGAAGTGATAAGCCAAACACAAGTGGAAGGATATTATTTTTAAGCAGAATGTGGTAATGTTTTTCATGAATGTCATTATAAAATTAGAATAATTTTGTAGTGTTAAAAAATATTTGGCCTTTGAATAATAAAAACCATGCAACATTGATTACAAAAATCAATTTAGACCATTATTATTTTAAAATAAAGCTTTACTAATGTTAAAATGTTAACAGGTTTATATTGCACTTGTCACACAAAAACATTAGAAATAAAAATACAAAATCGGAAACCCTGAAAATATTATACCTGTTTCCTCTTGGGGTATATCCTGCTGTTACTATAAACATGGTGTATTAGTTGGTTTTCCTACCTTCCATATTGATTTAACATTTTAAAATTTATATTCAAGATTATTTATTTTACTATTTATTTGCTATTTTCCACATTGCCTCTTCCTTTAATAATCTGTTTCTAATGTCCATGCTATGGACATATGAAGTCAAGGTCAGAAATTGTGGATCTCTGCCTTTCTAGTAAGGCTTACCAGAAAATACAAGATTCTTTAGCAAATTATTAGCAGCCTGAATTTTCCAGCAGATGACTTTATTCCCAGTGAAAGAAAGACAATGGATTTAAATAAAAAAGAGAGTTCTAAGTCCATCTTTTCCATTAATTCATCATGTGGCATCAAGCAAATCATTTAATTTCTTTGCACCTTGGAGTTAGGGAGCTTCACATTCAAGCCTGTCTTCCCTATCTTATAAGCTCTGTGATGATGGGCGAATTGTTCAGCTTCTCTGAGCAGTCCCCACAGCAGTCTTTTCATCTACAGGATGAGTATAATAACAATTACATCCAAAGCTGACGTAAGTATTAATGAGACAGAAATTGAAGTACAAATGGAGACAGATGGGCCATAATGATGGAGTCTCCTGGAAGAGGAGACAGCCTTCTCCAAAGAGGCCTCATGAGATGTTTTTGTTATTGTAACAAATGTGCCAAAGTTGTTCTAGTCTCCAGCCTGACAGGTTCGCAATCGCATCTATCAGCCCGTATCTCTATATTAGACTCATATAAACCAGGCTCAGGAATGCCAGTTTATAGCTTTAAATTGGCTCTATTGCTGGGATCTTCCTCAGTCTTCCTGACCTCTAAATGGTAGCATGTCCAGAACTCTCAGTCAAGCCTTTCCCTTCTCTCTCTCCCTGGACGTGTTCCCAGCTGAAAATACCATCTACAACTTAACTCTCAAAAGTGTATCTGCAGCTCTGTCATTAATCTTCCTTGCAGCTGCTCTTTTTCTCACACCTCCACGAGCACATCCTGCAGTTTCAACGTTTAAATATTTCCAGACTCAAACCTCGTCTTACTGCCCTGCTGCTCTCATCTGCATTGGCACAACTTCCTGCCCTCCAAATCCCAGCAATGGCCTCTTCTGAACTCCATTTTGCCCTTCTAACTTCAATTCTTATGTAGCAGTTGGAATGATTCTGTTAAAATGTAAATCAGATGTTACTTCACTATTCAAATCCCTGTGATAGTTTTCCTGGAGGAAAATCCAGATGCCCTTAGCATGGGGCCATACAGCTCTGTGGGATCTGCTTGCCCTGCTAGGATCCCCCACCCCCACCCCGACACACACTCTGCTTGTTTCATCCACCCCAGCCTCAGTGGCCTCCTAACTTTTTCTTCAATGCACCAGGACTCTCAGTTCCTCCCCTTGAATGTTCCCCCCAGATATTTGCATGTCTCACTCTCTGGCTATTCAGATCCCCTCCTCCTCCTCCTCAGAGAGGGCTTCTCTGGCCACAACCCATATTTATGTCTGGTACAAGTCACCTTCCCAACTCACGTGGACCCCACACTCAAAATCGGGTTGTACTGTTGAGACTGATGATGTCATACGTGCACTAAGAGAATGTGAATGGATTTATTACTCACATAATGTGACTTTCTGGGGAGAGGAGGACAAGGGGCCCAAGCAGGTCAAAAACTGACTTGGGATAGCAGAGGAAAGAGACCAGTTCAGCTTTTATTGTACTAAGAGGCTGGCACTAGGGTGAGGGACCTTGTGCACGTAGCGTTGCTCATGTGCTTTGAACTTCCTGTTGCTGCCAAAGGAAGGAGCCCTGGCCATTCTCAATAGTTTGCTCAGATTTAGGGCAGAAGAGGAAGGGGGATGGGGGTGGTTTGAAATCTCTCCACAGTCAACCATAAAGAATGGAGTCAGGCTCTTCACTACAGTCTCCTAGTTCTCTTTCACTGCCTTATTTTCCTCATAAAACATATCACCTCATTATATATTTCATAGATAATTTTTATTTGTTGTCATTTAATCTCCCCACCCTATGATATAAGTTCCAGGAAAGCAGGAGGTTTATCATTTTTATCTATAGTTATATCCTCAGTACTCAAAATGGTGCCTGACATCGTAGTGCTGAATAAAAAATAGTTGTATTAGTTTTAAAAATAAAGTAACAAATATGAGAAGACCAGTTGCTGGGACATACAAGTGTTCATGATCGGCACAGCCTTTGCCTAGTCCCAGACCTGAAAGGGAAGCTCAATTGCAGTGAGAAAGTCAGAGTTCCTGGGGAGGACAGAGTCCAGGGAGAGTTCAGAAAAATCACAGTCGGCATTATTGCCTAAAAGGGCCTGAGGCCATTGCTGCACTCAGCAGAAATTATCTTGCGTTTTTCAGAACATTCATTAGTGACTCATGGCAGTTGTGGCTCAGGTGAACTTTTTCTGGGTCTCCAGGGAAGATCGTCCTCCCTTTTAGGTGAGTGAACTCAGTCATTTGGGTTAGAGGTGAGTCTTGTCACCTCCTGAAGCTGGTCTTTCTCTACAAAGCCACTTTGCAGCGCCGCTGGTCTGAAGCATTGCTTTCCTCCCATTTTCAGTTCTCCCAGTGCTGCCAGGATAGAAAGCACCTGTGCAGAGTGATCTACAAATGGCAATCTTGATTACTTATTATTTTCTAGAAAATGAGTGGAAATGAGCCCACTAGGTGTCACGGTGTGATTGGAAGGACTGATGCTAAAGCTGAAGCTCCCTTGATGCAAAGAGCCAGTTTATTGGAAAAGACTCTGATGCTGGGAAAGATCAAGGGCAGAAGGAAAAGGGGGTGACAGAGGATGAGATAGTTGGATGGCATCACTGACTCAATGGACATGCGTTTAAGCAAACTCCGGGAGATAGTGAAGGACAGGGAAGCCTGGCGTGCTGCAGTCGATGGAGCTGCAAAGAGTAGGACTTAGGAACCAAACAACAATGTGTTAGAGCTTTTTGTGGTAACACTTGCGGTCCCAGAGGTCTTTTCTTACTGTTATTTATGATGTAGATTGGTTTGTTGAACTGATGACTGTCATCTCTGAAATCGTGGCTTGCCCATACCCAGACTGGAAAGGCAGCTTGACCATGACTTTTAGGGGCAGCTGAGCCTATACTGTCTTAGCAATAGGGGACTCTGCTTTCAAATCCTCTTAGGTCCTTTCTGGAAAGAGTCCCCTGGCCTCTCCCCTCCACCATTCCTTTCCTGCTTCAGTATAAAATCTGCTCTTTTGTGCCTGTTTTCTTGTCAACAGGATTCTCTCTTACCCTGTTTGAACTTGAGTTTCTTTGTCCCTGTTCTGTGACACCCACTGGGCTTGCTGTCTGTATTTTTCCAGTGTGTAGTAGTAGAGTGTCCATGAAAGAAGCAAACTGTTGGAATGTTATAGTCATTCTTCTTATCACTGGGATGCGTGGGTGTGATACTTGTATATGTGTGATTACAGTGGGTTTTGGAGAAAAGAGGTCTTCTGTTAAATAGAATCAAGATGGAAGAATTGTAATCCCTAACACAAGTTGTATGTTTTTGATGATCCTTTACGAATTACACCATACTTTTGTTTTGTCCCTTAAGTCACTGCTTATCCAGGGCTAAAAGGCAGAAAAGATTTGCCCCTTTGTTTTCACTGTGAGTTGTTGTTTTTTTTTTTTTTTGTCGCTCCATCTATCAACAGTCTTTGTTTCCTGAGAAATCAGGGTTGATACACAAAATTACCTATATTAAAACAGAGCCTCCAGAGTTTCACTTTTCATAAGTATATAAAGAGGCTATTCAGCCTGGGTGTGTTGTAGATTCACTGAATAGGATTAAGCACGTGGTCTGGAAGAAGGAGGCTTTGTTTCTAAGAGGCATTGTTAGAGACCTGTATATTTCAGCACAGGAATAAATCTGTGACTGGTAGGAGGTAACTGCAGTTTAGCCAGTCCCTCAAATACAGAAGCTCAACAGACACTCCTGGAAAACAGCTCCCAGAGGATATTTTGAAGAAACAAGAGCCTTGGTACAAATTACTGTGACTCCTCCACTGCTATGGGCACATCGTTGTGATGCGTGGCACTGAAAGCCAGAGGGAAACCATCTACTGGAAACTGTGACCCTGGAATGTCAGCATTGAAAGCTCTGATCCATTGAGCAGGTTCTCTCTTAAATTTCAAATGGGATAAAATGTGTCTGTTCTGTGTACAATGAAGTGGCTTACTCTGTGTGTGCACCAGTGTATAAACACTTGAGCCCTTACTGCTAAACTAGAATTTCCTTTTTTTATTACTACTAGTTTTATGTATTTATTTATCTTTGGCTGTGCTTGGTCTTTGTTGCTGCGAGGACCATTCTCTAGTTGTAGAGAGCGGGGCCTGGTCTCTAGTTGTGGTATGAGGGCTTCTCATTGCAGTGGCTTCTCTGGTTGCGGAGCACAGGCTGTTGCAGGCTTCAGCAGTTTGGGCTCCCAGGCTCTAGAGCACAGTCTCAATAGTTGTGGCACACAGGAATAGTTTCCCCACGGCATGTAGGATCTTCCCAGATCAGGGATCAAACTCGTGTCTCCTGCATTGGCAGGTGGATTCTTTACCACTAAGCCACCAGGGAAGCCCAGACACCCAGGATTCAATTGTTTTCTATTACTAAAATCATGGGGAAAGGCTTGGGAAAACAGAGCAAGAGCTGTTGAGGGGTTTTGAGCTGGTTTTCTCCCTGCTCTCCTTCTTTCTTTCCTTCTGTCCGTTCCTCCTTCCTTCCTTCCCTCTCTGCCCACGGAGCATGTAGGCTTTGATGAGTTCACATTCTATCTCTGTTTATTTGATGTTTGACTTTGGACCTGAACTTCATTATCCCAGTGTGCAAAATGGGGATAATGCTTCTTATTTCATAGAGTTGTCATGGTGATTAAAATGAGATAATATAATAACCTGGTCACGGGATACAGACATACTCCCTTGCTTCTTCTGACATGACTGCAGGCTTGTCTTTTGTTCCCGTCCCACACTGTCCAGATTTCTGCTTTGCCCTCTCTCTTGGACTCTCTCTCTTGGTTTCTGATCGTAAGTCTCTCTATTTGCATGCGTCTCGTTCTGTGTGCCTGCACGCTGATGCCTCTGTGTGCAGCTGTGCGTCTCTGTGTATGTGCTTCTCTCTGTCTTCCAGGATATCTGTGTCTAGTTTATATCTTTTTTTTTTGGCTTTGTGTGTGTGTGCATGTGTATTTGTGAGAGAGCAAACACCCCTCGGTGTGCATGCGTCTTTGTCACCATCTCTCGCTCTGTTTGTGTTGTGGATCTCTGTGCTGTGTAACTGTGTCTCACTTTACACCCCTGCGTGCGCGCGCGTGCGCGCGTGTGTGTGTGTGTCTTCAACTGTCTTGAGTGTCTCTGTGTTTCTGTCACATGCAGATGGGTCTCTTTCTGCCTCTGCATATGTCACTGTGTCCATGTTTCTATGTTGCTCTATTTCACTCTGTTTCTTTTTTTTTCATATTCTCTCTCTCTCTAACTTTTACTCTCTGCCTTTCCTCTTCCATCTGTCTCTTTGTCTCTGCCACTCTGTGTCTTTCTTTTGTGTATGTGCCTATGTAGGTGCTATGTGTTCATTTGTTCATTTAATTGTGCTTATATTTACGCATGCTTTCCTCATCCTGTTCCCAACACAGCCTAGATATCCAGTGACATTTAGGTAGTAACCTCATAACTCAGGAAGAAGGGAAAGGAATTGGAATTTTTCCTAAAAGAAGTCTTTAAGAGACTTTTAGACAGAGAGGAACTTCTTTAAATGATAGATGGGCATTAGGAAGATTAAGACTTCCCAGATGACACTAGTGGTAAAGAACCTGCCTGCCAGTGCAGGAGATGCAAAAGACAAGGGTTCAATCTCTGGGTCGGGAAGATCCCTTGGAGGAGGGCATGGCAACCCATTCCTGTATTCTTGCCTGGAGAATCCCATGGACAGAGGAGCCTGGTGGGCTGCAGTCATGGGGTTGCAAAAAAGAATCAGACACAACTGAAGCGACTTGGCACGCATGCATTAGGAAGATTTGGTTACATTTTAGATGATTTACCACTGATTTCACAAATCACCTTCAAAAAGGACACACATGAGATTAAGTGTGATTCACAACCTCAGACCCTGCTCTCAATTTCCATATCAGTTCAGTTCAGTTGTTCAGTTGTGTCCGACTCTTTGCAACCCTGTGGACTGTAGCACACCAGACTTCCCTGTCCATCACCAACTCCCAGAGCTTGCTCAAACTCATGTCCATCGAGTTGGTGATGCTATCCAACCATCTCATCCTCTGTCATCCCCTTCTCCTCCTGCCTTCAATCTTTCCAGCATCAGGGTCTTTTCCAACAAGTCAGTTCTTAACATCAGGTGGCCAAAGTATTGGTGCTTAAGCTTCAGCATCAGTCCTTCCAATGAATATTCAGGGCTGATATCCTTTAGGATTGACTGATTTGATCTCCTTGCAGTCCAAGGGACTCTCAAGAGTCTCAATTTTCATATATGCCAGGGTATGCTTGAAGTCTCCCTTTACCAATCTTGATAATTTTTTCTTCTGCACATTTGTCTTTTTGCTGACCCTCCTTTACCATTTCTCTGACCATATAGTGGGTTCCCCCTCTTATCATCTTTTATCTGGATCATTTCAACTGCTGTCTGCTGCAAAACTCTCAGT
This sequence comes from Bos mutus, assembly GCF_027580195.1. NCBI lineage: Eukaryota > Metazoa > Chordata > Mammalia > Artiodactyla > Bovidae > Bos > Bos mutus. The sequence goes on along the minus strand of NC_091623.1, from coordinate 64,918,059 downwards.
CCGTCATG